>NC_064619.1:563446593-564696593 GCF_023898315.1 Schistocerca nitens | reverse complement strand
ATCCTTTCTCTCAGAGGTGCTAGCCACACAGCATGGTGGGACAATCTTTGTACAGTTGGAAAGACAGAGAGAGATCCACTGACAAGTTTAAGGTTTGAGTCACTCCATGGTGCATTCTCCGTGACATAAGTTGTAACTTCGTTCCCATGGAAAGCAGTAGTCCATGTTCGAACCTAAAGCCGGCCGGGGTGGTTCAAATGGCTCTGAGCACTATGGGACTCAACATCTTAGGTCATAAGTCCCCTAGAACTTAGAACTACTTAAACCTAACTAACCTAAGGACATCACACACACCCATGCCCGAGGCAGGATTCGAACCTGCGACCGTAGCAGTTCGGCCGGGGTGGCCGAGCGAATCTAGGCGCTACAGTCTGGAACCGCGCGACCGCTACGGTCGCAGATTCGAATCCTGCCTCGGGCATGGGTGTGTGTGATGTCCTTAGGTTCTTTGATTTAAGTTCTAAGTTCTAGGGGACTTATTACCTCAGAAGTTAAGTCCCATAGTGCTCAGAGCCATTTGAACCATTTAGCCATTCGAACCTAAATCTTGAACACAATTTTAACTTGTCGCATGTTCGCCCCTGGTAGCTGAGTGGTCAGCGCGACAGAATATCAGTCCTAAGGTCCTGGGGTCGATTCCCGGCTGGGTCGGAGATTTTCTCCGCTCAGGGACTGGGAATTGTGTTGTCCTTATCATCATCATTTTCATCCCCATCGACACGCGAGTCGCCGAAGTTGTGACAACTCGAAAGACCTGCACCAGGCGAACGTTCTACCCGACTGGAGGCCCTAGCCACACGGCATTTCCATTTTACTTGTCGCATACAGTCAAGTACGTCTCACTTCTCTGGTTCGTGCTCTGTCTGACAGAGTGGGTCCCAATTACGTTTCGTCTTAACTCATTACCCAGTGCTACAGCTGCGTGGAGAGGCACGATGCCCACTTGTGGCTTCAGACCGGTGTTCTTGGGAAGTTGTGTATTGCGATCTGCAGTACCACCGCTGGTGGAGACAAGAATGCTTACATTTTTTATTATTCGAGGCTTCCATAATGGAAGGTCCATCTACCATCCATAGTGACTTAGTAGTAGTGGGTAACTTCTGCTGGACAGCTGAGTTGTGTGACAGGACAACAGCGTCTGGCGACGACGGTGCCCCTGGCGACGCAAGCCTGGTATCAGCTCCGCAGCGCAGAGAGGCTTTGCTGCTGAGGGAGGCTGGCTGGAGACTTGCTGGTGTGTCGGGCGACAGCACACACACACGGCAACCTGGCCTCGGCGGATCCAGTTCGGAGATTGAATTCGTCAGGACTGGCTGGAGGCTCGCAGGTCAGCATCTCCGGCTAGTTGATGATGCTACTCTGTGAGGTTGTGGTAGCTGGGCAGCACATTCGACCGATCGTGCGGAGACTGCGACGCTCGAATGCAGTGCTCCGATGAAATGGCTGAGCTAGGAGCGTACACAGGGTGAATCACGTAAAACTTACACCGCAAATATTACGGAAATGGAAAGTGCTATTGGATTGGTAGTTAGGGACTCGTATCGGTAGCGAGTAAATAGATTATGATGATACTTAGAAAGTGTATTTTTTGTGCATAAAATCACTTTTTAAATGGAGCAGTGCCTATTGACGTTCATAAATAGAAGCGGGATAAATTAGAATGTCAGTGGTGTTTGTTTGAGGATTCTAGTGTGAATCGTTTACGAGATTTCGTATTCAAAAAGGTTTCCACACCGACACTTGTTTGTGCCTTTAAACTTGGGTAGTTGCTTGGCACGATGCTGCTATGTTTGTTTACGACGTGCTTGTGTGTTCCTTGAGTACATCGCAACTTGCTATTCAGTTAGTGTATGACGGTCAAAGCCATAGGTCTTGAGCGGACGAAGTGATTTCCTAGTGAAGGAAAAGCCGACCCGACATGCTTATGGTGTACGGAGAGTGTAGGAAGAATGCAGCTCTTTCTTGTACGGTGTATGGGGCAAGATATCTCAATAGACGTCAACCATCTTGGCAGTTATTTATCAACCTCCTCAACCATTTGTGCGAATGTGGTATAACACCTAGACAACGTAACAGAAGGAAACAAGTGACGACAGAAGAGAGAGAAATTAATATTGTTGCTGCTGTTGAACTTGATGCGCACGATAGGTCCGGCACAATCGCAAATATTCTTCATCGACATAGGTTCCATCCCTATCGCATCTCTCTCCATCAGGATCTGCATGGAAACGATTATAAGAATCGTGCTAACTTGATTGCTTGGCCATTACGACAGCACAACTCAGATGTATCTTGTGTCTTGCCTAGTGATGAAGTGAAATTTACCGTTAGTGGCCAGGTAAACCACCGAAACGTGCACTATTGGTCAGTTCACAGTCTCCGTTGGCTTCGTCAGGTGGAACGTCAGCGTCCATGGAGTCTAAACGTGTTGTATGGAATAGTTAACCGACTGCTCGCAGGCCCGTTTTTCACAGACATAACGCTGAACGCGCACAGGTATCACAGTCTCCTAACAAAATGCTAGTGGACGTTCCTCTGCAGAGTAGTAGGAACCTGTGGTACCAGTTTGATGGCTGTCCAGCACATACCACACGAGGTACTACATGTCCTCACGAACTGTTTCCAATTCGTTGGATTGGACGCAGAGGACCTGTATCTTGGCAGGCCCGTTCTCCGGATTTGACGTCTGTAGACTTTTTCCTGTGAGGAAAGCTGAAAGACGCTGTCTGCAAGGACATATCAATTACACCCGATGATATGCAGCAACGTATTACTGCATCCTTCTCGTACATCTCCGTTGAAATTCTCGCACGTGTGCAGCAGTCGTTCCATACCGGACTGGAAGCGTGTATTGTCGCTGCTGCTTGTCATTTTTGTGCATGCACATGTTTTGTTGTTTAGTGTGTGCTACCACAGGTATTGTACAAGTGTCAGTGGGAGAACTTTTCAAAATACGATATCTCGTTCACGAGTAGCGCTAGAATTCTGCAACAAAGACTACTATCATTCTAATTTACTGTGCTTTTAGTCTGCCAGTGTCAATAGGCATTTTTCCATTTTTGCAAAAAAAACTCACTTTCTAAGTAATATTACACTCTGCTAATTGGCTAACAATAGGAGCTCCTGACTACCAATCCAATCTGTAAACACCGCACGTCAACAGCACGTTCCATGTCCGCAATATTTGCGGTGCAGATTTTAAGTGATTCGCCCCGTATACTGGGCCAGTTCAGGAATTTCGATGAAGGACGTGCAGACGTATATGATGCAGGCGGACAAGGAAAGTACCGAGAGTCAACCGATGTTCTTGTTCAGTGAGTGGATCAGACGATTTGAGAAAATAGTCTACGAAAGGCAATTCGGAATAAGCGAAGAGGAATGTAGTCATCATTCATTGTCCTTCTTCGTGACAATGCTCCGCCGCACGCTGCAGGTGCATCAAAGACTCTCCTGCAGCGTTTACGATGTGAAGTGGCTGATCTCGCACCATAAAACCCGGACTTGGTCCCCCGGATTTTTATCTCTTTGCTCACATAAACCGCTGGCTATGAGGACAGCATTTTGGCACAGGCAAAGAGCCGGAGACAAGCGTGGGGAACTGGCGGCTGCCTTCTATGAAGAGGGTACTGGAATGCTGGTACCACGCTGTTAAGTCGGGGAGGTAAAACATTTTTGATTCTCACTGCGGTTTCCATTTCACAACAGATCAGATCTGAGAAAAAATAGTCCCTGTACTTACCCTTTGCGGCATCATACACTGAAGTGCCAAAAAAAAAAAAAAAACTAGTATAGGCATCCGTATTCAAATAAAGAGATACGTAAACAGGCAGAATATGGCGCTGCGGTCGGCAACGCCTATATAAGACAACAAAGGTATGGGCGAAGTCGTTAGATCGGTTACTGCTGCTACAATAGAAGGTTATTAAGATTTAAGTGAATTGCAACGTGGTGTTACAGTCGGCACACGAGTGATGGGACACAACATCTTCAAGGTAGCGATGAAGTGGGGATTATCCCGTACGGCCGGTCGTTGTGGCCCAGCGGTTCTAGGCGCTTCATTGTAGAACAGCGCGACAGCTACGGTCGCAGGTTCAAATTCTGCCTCGGACATGGATGTGTGTGATGTCTTTAGGTTAGTTACGTTTAAGTAGTTATAAGTTCCAGGGGGTTGCTGACCTCACATGTTAAGTCCCATAGCGCTCAGAGGCATTTGAACCATTTTTTTTTTCGTACGACCATTTCACGAGTGTATATCAGGAATCCGGTAAAACATCAAACCCCCGACATCGCCGCGGCCGGGGAAAGATCCTGCAAGAACGGGACCAACGACGACTGAAGACAATCCTTCAACGTGACAAAAGTCCAGCCCTTCCGCAAATTGCTGCAGATTTCAATGCTGGGCCATCAACAAGCGTCAGCGTGCGAACCATTCAGCGAAACATCATCGATATGAGCTTTCGCAGCCGAAGTGCCACTCGTGTACCCTTGATGACCGCACGACTTTGCTTTACGCCTCGCCTCGCCTGGGGACACTGGACTGTTGATGACTGAAATCAAGTTACTTGGTCGGACGAATCTCGTCTCAAATTGTATCGAGCGGATGGACGTGTACGGGAACGGAGACAACCTCATGAATCCATGGGCCCTGCATGTCAGCAGGGGACTGTTCAAGTTGGTGGAGGCTCTGCAATGGCCTGGGGCTTGTCCAGTTGGGACCCCTGATGTCTAGATACGACTCTTACAGGTAACACGCACGTAAGTATTCTGTCTGATCACCTGCACCCATTCATGTCCATTGCGCATTGCCAAATCTGGCAGTTCCAGCAGGACAGTGCGACACCCCACACGTCCAACATTGCTAGAGTGGCTCCAAGAACGCTCTTGTGAGTTCAAACACTTCCGATGGCCACCAGTCTCCCCAGGCATCGACATTATTGAGCGTACCTGGGATGCCTTGCAACGTGCTGTTCAGAACATATCTCCACCCCCTCGTACTCTTACGGATTTGTGGACAGCCCTAAAGGGTTCATGGATCAGTTCCCTCCAGCATTATGTCAGACATTCGTTGGGTCCATGGCACGTCGTGCTGCGGCAATTCTGCTTTCTCTCGGAGGCCCTACGCGATATTGGATAGGTGTACCGTTTCTTTGGCCCTTCGGCGTAGTATCAAGACACCAGCCCCGCAAACAACTGTTCCGTCGTTAGGAGAAGAGGATCCACAAATGTCTATTCTGTTACACTAGATGTAAGCAAACTCGTGCCTCACGTATGGTTCTAGCGTTCACTTGTGCAGCTGAAGCCCGGCAGTCTATATTCTGCTGATTTAGCAATCAGATAACTTTCTCGAAAAGCTACTGAGACATTCACAAAAGTGAATAATGTTTATGGAGATTGTCGGCGGTCTATTAGAGCAACAGTACCGTTGTGTGCTGAAGAATATCAAATGGTTCAAATGGCTCTGAGCACTATGCGACTCAACATCTGAGGTGATCAGTCCCCCGGACTTAGAACTACTTAAACACAACTAACTTAAGGACATCACACTCATCCATGCCCGAGGCAGGATTCGAACCTGCGAACGTAGCAGTCGCGCGGTTCCGGATGAAGCGCCTAGAACCGGTCGGCGAACGCTACCGGCTGCTCAAGAATATCCAGATCGTGTCAAGCACTCACGATCTGTCTTTGCAAATGTTATAGAAAAAATCTCAAGAAACTGAAATTGGGGTGAGTAATACGCGCCAAGGAAAAAGCAAGTGATGAAAGAAATGGAAGTAACATTTTTGCAGCAGGAACACGCAACAACAAATGTCACGAAGTGACACCTTGGAGTACGATAGGCATCAACCAAACAAGCGTTCTACAAACACTACATTCCACTGAGTTTCGTCCTCTTCACGTTTCGCTGCATCTACAGCATTGTGGCAATGCGTTCCAAAACTGTTTGCAGTTCTTTGAATGTTGTGTATGAAAAATGCAAAGTGATGAGGCATATCTATTCCAAATTTTGCTTAAGAAAGAAGCATCGTTTAGAAACCTTTGGAAAATCAGTCTTCGCAATATACACTAATCGTCGGCTGAAGATCCACACTGACGCAAAGAAATGGATAAAAACTACATCTTGGTTTATTGATGTTCGCTGCGTGTTTTTCAACTCCTGCCCCATTGATCTTTGTTTAATTGATGGGAATCTAAACACTCAAGTATCTCGAGTTCCTAAGACACGCTGCTGCCGGTGTTACTGGAAGACAACCCATTGGACATAAGATAGTTAATGTGGCTCGAACATGATGGATTTCCGTCCTATCCTCATATGTAACGACAGACCCTCTCTTAAGAGAACATTTGGAGAGCACTGGAACGGTCGTTCAAGAAACGGAAAATGGTTTGCACACTCACCAAACAGAACGCTTCTATACTTTTAACCTTGGCGCATATTAAAAGAAGAGGTCTGTTAGGAAACACCGACGACTGCCGGAACAACGAAATGCCTGATTACACGGGAATGTGCTGCCGTTAAACTCCAGATGAAATTCAACGTGGAGTATCGTTTCTGCAGAATAAGCATCTATCAATGCTCAAGGCCAACATTTTGAGCATTTTATGACAGCCGTGATAAAAAACACACGAACCGTATCTGAGTTACGTGCTTGTCCACATTTGGTGTAAAAACGCAGACGTTTGTGGAACTTCTTGTCCTGACGGCGGGACAGTGGTTTGCGGTGCTGTTATCTTGATACTATTTGATCAAGTCCCATCATGCTCTGACGCTGAAGTTCTCCTAGAAGCTTCTTTCAAATGCCACAGATAAAAATGCACAGTACCATTAGGAAGAAACGAAGATGGTGTCGTAATTCAGCGACTTGTGGACGTCAGTAAATTCGCCATATTGTCCGCTATAGCTTGGCGAACACTGCACCTTCACATATTTATTCATTCTGGACACATTTGCAAGTGACCTATTTTAGCTGCCGCACCCTGTATACAGTAGAGTACATGTGTAGGTGGCAAAAGTTCTGTGCGATAAGGTGATCTCTGCATCAGTACATAGCTCACCTATTACCCTCAAGATGTGTGCCGTCAGGGATTCACTACTAACTATAAAATATTAAAATATGCTTTGGCTAAATCGTAAATGGTTGCTTTTCTTAAGTTTAACGTCCTATCATGTTCCATAATGCCTCGCTATATATCGTAATTGTTAGGTATGCCATCATACACTGGACCTGTAGTAAACTCACTAGATTAATTAGCTTAATTGCTAATTACTCGTAGATTAGTTGCATACAGTACCACACATCGTGTGGCCGGAAAAGCTCTGCGATACTGCGCAACTGCTGTGTTACTATAAGTCACAGAGGATTTCTGTGTTGTCTCTTCAAAACACAAAATGATTCGGAATTGTAACTGGCATTCGTGCTTGCAGTAATATCAAAATTTATCGCCCTCTTCTACGTAAACGTTATGATGCGCCGTTCGCCTCGTCTTTTTCCGTATCTGCAGTGCAGCTATTTCACGGTTACAAATCGAGGCGTTCCTCGTCGCCGGCGCCGCGACATAATAATTGTTTTACAAGCATGGCGCGCCCCGCGGCTCTCTTTTTATTGCCCCAATAACGACACATGCATTCAATTCGAGCATCTCATTCTCCCAATGTCTGCCTTTGATAGGCTGAAATTCATAGGCGGCGTTTTATGTCTCCGATACTGGTGGTCCCCTCTCTTCCGGCTCGCTGGCTTTTCTTCGGGTTTTCCTTTTACGCGAAGACCCACCCCCTTTTTTCTCGTGGCCCTGTCCAATCCCCCAACCCCCACCCGCGACAGGCTCTCTGTCGGGGAGTCCCCTTTTTCGCCGGCAGTGGCTCTCTCTCTCTCTTCCTCGGGGCTAGCCCCTACTTCAATTAGTTATAATGTGATTTGGGGAGTAAAGGAGTCTCGTTATGTTTTGATGAGGTTGACCATTCTTCTTGTTAAAGTATAGTTGAGACTTTACGGAATTGCCTTCGCCGCCGCCGCGGTGTGCTCGCCCGCCTTTGCCTCCGCTTTGCTTTGGCTCCGCGGGGCCCGGCTTCTAGGCTGCTCTGCGCGCGCCGCCCTTGCCGCGCCATTCAATGGCAGCGAGGAAACTCGTTAAAAAGTTGATGCCGAGAAAAATGGGTGTAGCGGCCGTTCCGAAAACACCTGCCGCGGGCGCGCGGGGCGCGGGTCCCGGGCTGAGCTGCCGAAAGCGCGCGAGACGGGTAGTAGCGGAAGGCTCTCGGCCAATAAGGTTGGCTGCGCCGCCACACTATAATCGGGTGCAGGTTGGTTATTCATAACGGGGCCCCGAGTGCGCTCGCCCTGTGCCGCCGCCGAGATTGCACTCTTGTTTACCCGGGCCGCCTCCGCCTCCACCGCCCCCGCCGCCCCGCGCCGCCCAAGGGCCGACCACGCGGCCCCGCGCCGCCCCTTCGCGACGCCAGTGTAAATAACCGGCTGGCCCCTTCGCGAGATGAGCTGCTTCCTAATATTTTACTCGCAGTGCCGGCTCCTTGTCTGCCACGGACGCTTCTCCGGCTCAATGTTTGTCTGTTTCGCTTGTCGCTTACATATAAAGCAGACTTGCCGTACACACCAGTTCGTGCCCCGCACTGGCAAGTACAGGGTACCCAACAGGCCTGTATCCATCGAGATTTGTAATTACTTGCTCATACATCGTGTTTCTCAATTCCTATTACAGGTTTCTACGGTTTGTAGAATGGACTGCGCATGCTTGCCAGCACCTATTTCGTGGTACGAGGTGAATTCAAGTTCTAAGGCCTCCAATTTTTTTTCTAATTAACTACTCACCCGAAATCGATGAAACTGGCGTTACTTCTCGACGTAATCGCCCTGCAGACGTACACATTTTTCACAACGCTGACGCCATGATTCCATGGCAGCGGCGAAGGCTTCTTTATGAGTCTGTTTTGACCACTGGAAAATCGCTGAGGCAATAGCAGCACGGCTGGTGAATGTGCGGCCACGGAGAGTGTCTTTCATTGTTGGAAAAAGCCAAAAGTCACTAGGAGCCAGGTCAGGTGAGTAGGGAGCATGAGGAATCACTTCAAAGTTGTTATCACGAAGAAACTGTTGCGTAACGTTAGCTCGATGTGCGGGTGCATTGTCTTGGTGTAACAGCACACGCGCAGCCCTTCCCGGACGTTATTGTTGCAGTGCAGGAAGGAATTTGTTCTTCAAAACATTTTCGTAGGATGCACCTGTTACCGTAGAGCCCTTTGGAACGCAATGGGTAAGGATTACGCCCTCGCTGTCCCAGAACATGGACACCATCATTTTTTCAGCACTGGCGGTTACCCGAAATTTTTTTGGTGGCGGTGAATCTGTGTGCTTCCACTGAGCTGACTGGCGCTTTGTTTCTGGATTGAAAAATGGCATCCACGTCTCATCCATTGTCACAACCGACGAAAAGAAAGTCCCATTCATGCTGTCGTTGCGCGTCAACATTGCTTGGCAACATGCCACACGGGCAGCCATGTGGTCGTCCGTCAGCATTCGTGGCACCCACCTGGATGACACTTTTCGCATTTTCAGGTCGCCATGCAGGATTGTGTGCACAGAACCCACAGAAATGCCAACTCTGGAGGCGATCTGTTCAACAGTCATTCGGCGATCCCCCAAAACAATTCTCTCCACTTTCTCGATGATGTCGTCAGATCGGTTTGTGCGAGCCCGAGGTTGTTTCGGTTTGTTGTCACACGATGTTCTGCCTTCATTAAACTCTCGCACCCACGAACGCACTTTCGACACATCCATAACTCCATCACCACATGTCTCCTTCAACTGTCGATGAATTTCAATTGGTTTCACACCACGCAAATTCAGAAAACGAATGATGGCACGCTGTTCAAGTAAGGAAAACGTCGCCATTTTAAGTATTTAAAACAGTTCTCATTCTCGTCGCTGGCGGTAAAATTCCATCTGCCGTACGGTGCTGCCATCTCTGGGACGTATTGACAATGAACACGGCCTCATTTTAAAACAATGCGCATGTTTCTATCTCTTTCCAGTCCGGAGAAAAAAAATCGGAGGCCTTAGAACTTGAATGCACCTCGTATATCTTACTTACTGCTTATTTAGCTTGACCAGATTGGAACCTTAAGGCCCTCTCTTACATCTGACCAGTAACATCAAATACTAAATATCTTACAAAAACGTTCAAAGGAATAGTAATAATGTTAATAAGACGCTGACGGAAAAAAATCTCAACACCAAGGCGTGGTGCGACATACAGGGTGACAATTATTGAAATATATTAAATGAATTGGTCATAACTTCTGAACGGCTTGTGTTAGGATGTTCAAACTGCACGGTTGGCCGGAGGACATGATGGGAATTAGTAGTCTGGATTAGCGACGAAGCCCACATTCGTCTGATGGGTTCGCCAATAAGCATTGGGGGGACTGAGAATTTTGAGTGACGAAGCCCACACTCTTTTGAATGGGTTCGTCAATAAGGATTTGGGGGAATGAGAATCCGCATTTCGCGATCGAGAAGTCTCTTCACCCTCAACGGGCGTCTGTGTGGTGTGCAATGTCCACTCACAAAATAATCGCTGTGATATTCTTTGATGGCACGGTGACTGCCGAACGCTCGGTGAAGGGTTTGGAAGATGATTTCATCCCCATTATTCAAGGCCACTTTATTTCGGCAAAATGAGGTTCATGTAAGACGGAGCTCGACCCCATCGAACCAGGAGAGTGTTTGATGTGCTGGAGGAGCGCCTTGGGAATGGCACTTTGGCTCAGGGGTACCCAGAAGCCACTGGCATAGGCCTCGATTGACCGCCATATTCTCCGGATATGAACACATGCGACTCTTTTTTTGTGAGGTTATATTAAAGACAAGGTGTACATCAATAACCCCAAAATCATTGTTGAGCTGAAACCAGCCATTCAGGAAGTCATCGACGGCATCGACATTCCGACACTTCAACGGCCCATGCAGAATTTCGATATTCGTCTGAGCCACGTCACCGCCAATGATGGTAGGCATATAGAATATGTCATAACCTAAATCCGAATTTCTGTAGGTACGTTTACATGTTGAATAAAGCGTGTGTACGCTGTAGTTTATAACGAATTTACGTTTTTTTCATGTAGTTCAGTATTTGTCCCCCGGTGAACGGAAGTTGGTAAGCTTGTTTGTACGTGTCACTTTCTGTGACGAGGGTACTGGAAAGTTTGTACAACGCCACGACAAATGTCTAAGTCGGAGCGGCGACTATTTAGAGAGGTAGCTGAAAGGTGTGGCTGACTGTCACGAATAATTTTTTTTTATTTTCACTGTGGTTTTTATTTCGCGACCGATGAGATCTTACCTTCCGGACAGTCCTCGTATCTCAATAGACGTCAACGGTCTCGGCAGTTATTTATCACACTCTTTAACAAAAAATGGTTCAAATGACTCTGAGCACTATGGGACTTAATATCTGAGGTCATCAGTGCCCTAGAACTTAGAACTACTTAAACCCAACTAACCTAATGACATCACACACATCCATGCCCGAGGCAGGATTCGAACCTGCGACCGTAGTGGTCGCGCGGTTCCAGACTGAAGCGCCTAGAATCGCTCGGCCACCAGCGGCCGGCTTGTGAAAGATGACATCTATTCATATTTCACGTCAGTCGCATAAGAGTGGCACTAGTAGCACCACTATTAGGATCCAAATCAGGTTTCCTTTACGTATTCGTAGTAACGGCCGCGTGCCTTAGTTACCTTTGAGATTGCACGCAGTGAGTTCATGTTAGTCAAGAATCCCTTTAAGACGACGAAGATGTCATTGTCAACAGCTCACTGAGTTTGAACGAGGTCATGTAATGGAGCTACGAGAAGCTGGATGTTCCTTCCTCGATACTGCAGAAAGGCTCGGCAACGGTTGGCACGGGGATATGGTCGGAAGAAGACCGGGCTCTGGACGGTCACGTGGCATTTCCGAGAGAGAAGAGCATCGTGTTTGGCCTATGACTGTGGCACGCTTTAATGTGTCTGCAGCGGCAAATCGAACAGCAGTTGGCAGTTGGCAGTTGTCTGTGGACACTCATGAGCGTCTACAGACTATGTTGTTTTATGACACATGGATACGTGTGCTCGCAAATATGTAAAAGCGTCACGAATGTATTTAACAGTAGTGAAAACGACATATAAATGTGTCAGCTCACTTTAAGTTGACATGGCTTAAAGCCACAAAAATCAGCACTTGATAATGGCCTAAGGCCGTAATTGCAATCGTGAAATAAAGAAAGGGTTACAGTCAGTGGCATAAATATGATGTATTTTATATAAGTTCTACATGACTGTGAATCCCAGGTATAAGGAGTTAAAAAGTACCCTTGGCTGTTCGTGAGAGGATGTGGATACAACATGACGGTGTATCGCCTCACTTCAGTGTGAATGTCCGCAACCATCTCAATGCTGTATTTCCTGGTCGCTGGATTGGAAGGGAAGGTCCTAGTCCATGGCCTGCGAGGTCACCTGACCTGAATCCCCTTGATTATTTCCTATGGGGAT
Organism: Schistocerca nitens; assembly: GCF_023898315.1. Classification (NCBI taxonomy): domain Eukaryota; kingdom Metazoa; phylum Arthropoda; class Insecta; order Orthoptera; family Acrididae; genus Schistocerca; species Schistocerca nitens. The sequence goes on along the minus strand of NC_064619.1, from coordinate 564,684,048 downwards.
ATCTGGAGCCACTTGTGTATGAGACCCCAGTGGATATGGAGATTTAATTAGTTGCCAGAATTGTAGCTTCCTGTGATGTGATTCGAAACACACCAGGGATATTTGTGAGTGTGCGTCAGTACCTTTTTCGCCGATGTCATGCTAGGAATTAGGTTGATGGCCCTCAGTTTCAGTACATTTTGTGAGATACAGTACAAATTGTACGTTTATTGTGTCAATGCAGTTAACTGTAACTAATGTAAATAAGAAAGTACACAGTTGTTGTTGTTGTGGTCTTCAGTCCTGAGACTGGTTTGATGCAGCTCTCCATGCTACTCTATCCTGTGCAAGCTTCTTCATCTCCCAGTACCTACTGAAACCTACATACTTCTGAATCTGCTTAGTGTATTGATCTCTTGGTCTCCCTCTACGATTTTTATCCTCCACGCTGCCCTCCAATACTAAATTTGTGATCCCTTGATGCCTCAAAACATGTCCTACCAACCGATCCCTTCTTCTAGTCAAGTTGTGCCACAAACTTCTCTTCTCCCCAATCCTATTCAATACCTCCTCATTAGTTACGTGATCTACCCACCTTATCTTCAGCATTCTTCTGTAGCATCACATTTCGAAAACTTCTATTCTCTTCTTGTCCAAACTGGTTATCGTCCATGTTTCACTTCCATACATGGCTACACTCCATACAAATACTTCCAGAAACGACTTCCTGACACTTAAATCTATACTCGATGTTAACAAATTTCTCTTCTTCAGAAACGATTTCCTTGCCATTGCCAGTCTACATTTTATATCCTCTCTACTTCGACCATCATCAGTTATTTTACTCCCTAAATAGCAAAACTCCTTTACTACTTTAAGTGTCTCATTTCCTAATCTAATTCCCTCAGCATCACCCGATTTAATTTGACTACATTCCATTATCCTCGTTTTGCTTTTGTTGATGTTCATCTTATATCCTCCTTTCAAGACACTGTCCATTCCGTTCAACTGCTCTTCCAAGTCCTTTGCTGTCTCTGACAGAATTACAATGTCATCGGCGAACCTCAAAGTTTTTACTTCTTCTCCATGAATTTTAATACCTACTCCGAATTTTTCTTTTGTTTCCTTTACTGCTTGCTCAATATACAGATTGAATAACATCGGGGAGAGGCTACAACCCTGTCTCACTCCTTTCCCAACCACTGCTTCCCTTTCATGCCCCTCGACTCTTATAACTGCCATCTGGTTTCTGTACAAATTGTAAATAGCCTTTCGCTCCCTGTATTTTACCCCTGCCACCTTCAGAATTTGAAAGAGAGTATTCCAGTTAACGTTGTCAAAAGCTTTCTCTAAGTCTACAAATGCTAGAAACGTAGGTTTGCTTTTTCTTAATCTTTCTTCTAAGATAAGTCGTAATGTTAGTAAGTACACAGTAATTTGGTTTTATTTCTATTATTTCCTTAAGCTGGCTTCTCCGACCCCAGGTTCCCTACCTCAAAGTTTTCAGTGGGGCATCCTGTGTCCTGTTACAATTTTGCACGCTCTTACGGAAACATCCTGTAGGTGATATTTGCAGGGGGACAGAATAGGTGATTCATCATTAACATGCAATAAAAACAGAAGTGGGCCCAATACGGATCGTTGTCGGGTCTCTAATAATACATCTCCCTATTGCGTCCCTTTAGATCAGTCATTACACGCTGTTGGTGGAGTGTATGAGTGGTCCTTTGTACAAAACTTGAAGGAAAATTTTGACTTGTGAATTTAACAAGTAGAATGTCAAAGTATATCCAGGGCATGCTCAGAAATGAAAGTGACAGAAGTGGAGCTCCAGATGACGAACTAAAAAACTAAACTCCGTCCGAACAGGCCAGGTAGTCCCAACGGTACTGACCGGCCGCCGTGTCATCATCAGCCTACAGGCGTCACTGGATGCGGATTTGAAGGGGCATGTGGTCAACACACCGCTCTTCCGACCGTATATCAGTTTACGAGACCGGAGCCGTTACTTCTGAATCAAATAACTCCTCAGTTTGCTTCATAAGGTCTAAGTGCACCCCGCTTGCCAACAGCGCCCGACAGACCGGATGGTCACTCATCCAATTGCTAGCCCAGTCCGACAGCGCTTAACTTCGGTGATGTGACAGGAACCGGTGTTACCGCTGCGGCAAGGCCGCTGGCTCCAGATGACGAAGCACTTAGTAAATTTATCACTTCTGTCGCGGTTCGGCCGAGGCATGAGTCTTCCCTGTTAGCGCAGTTTCTGAGCAACGGATGGCGCAGCAGAAAGAGTGCGGACAGTTATTTCCGAAGGCCCTGGGGTTGACTCCTTATAGGCAAACTTTTTTTGTTTTCAATTTTTGCATTACTTAGACTGCGAATAAGCCGAAATAATGCTTAATACATTGTATTCATTAATAGTCTCATTAAAGGCATGAAAATGAAAGGCAAAGGAAAAATTGGGATTGCAAATAAATTCCCAAAAAAATATTGTACTTACAGCTTCCAAGAGGACTCTGCAAATAAATTTCCAGGAAAGAATTGTGAGGCGCACTCAAAAAGTTGGTATTTAGAATTAGATTAATCTGGTATCTCTCTTCAGGCGTTGCCCCTGATTAATCATAAAAATTCTCCCTAGGTGATAGGATCCACGGCACTATATTTCTTTAATTACATGAATATAGTCAGTAAATTCGGACAAATGAAAATCCTATAAAACATAATGTAACAAAAATTTTATTCAAAGATAAACTAAAATAACATCTTCAAGAAACAGTGGAACTGAATTTTTTTTGGCCCCTTGAAAGGTGGCTACACTGAGCCACAGCGCCAGAGATCGCGCTAGAGAGTATTGTTCCGCCGCCTCCACTGGCAGTGATTCTTGAGATGTCGTAGTGGGCAGTGCTTGTCGAGGACTCGTAGTAGTCAGTGTGTGTTGAGATGTGCTAGTGGGCAGTGTTTGTCGAGATGTTGTTCCATGTTTTATGCAGTTGTTTGATGGGCTAGACAGCAGATGGTTCGAATGGAAATACTGTAATGATCAGAGTGCTTTTCGTCAATATATATGAAGGTAAAATATTCTGTGTTTTTTTTTTCATTATTTCAGTGTCTTATATAATGCGTCATTACAGGTTCAGTCAACAAAGCATCTGGCTTGTGTTCTTGTATTAGAGTGTAATTCTGGTTTTCTTGAGTAATTACGGTATTTCTATTTCCTTTAATTAATTCAGTATAAATGATATTTAAAATTTCTTGTGTTGTTGAAGAAGAACCGTGCCAGATGCGTACGTTGAGTCATACTTCCACACACAGAACAGTTACACTTGTGCTTTGGTTTCGTAGGTTTTATAGTTGCTGGGGACTTAATTAATTAATTGTGTTAATGAAAATTTCCATTTCATTCTTTGTTATTGTTCTATGCAGTCAGATAGCGTAATAATACTAGTCAGGGCCAACCGTTTACGAGACTTCGTAATCGGACAGACAGCGACTAAAAATTAAAAGTATTTGCATTTCATCTTTATTTTAATTAAGCCCCCATGCACGTGGCGACCGCTGCTTCGGATCGTCCCTTGGAATTCTTCTGATTGTAGAAATAGTAGACAGTAGGATTGTTGTAGTAATTTGTAGTGTAGTAATTGTAGTCTATATTGCATGTGTAGATTTGGTAATTGTCATTCTTCTAATGGTATTTTTTTTGCAAAATTTCATTTCTGTTGTTTTGTCTACGGGTTTGGCAATTAGTGCAATTATTTCAATTGTTCGATTAATCCTGTTTGAGGGAAACATTTCGTGTGAATGGTATTGTTGGTGACAACGTGTTATATTCTCTGTAATTTTCGTATTGTGACGAGTTTTGTATGTTTTGTAAATGATTACGCGATCGATGAAAAAGGAAAAAATGATGAATAGTGAGAATAACGAAATTGTTAACATGGCGAACTCGCCAACACAGGAGAAAGGGATGATGAATAATGGAGTTGAAAACAATTTAATAAGTCGGGAAAATAGGCCGGAAATAGTTCAAAATTTTTCACAATCGAAAAATTTTCAGAATACGAGATTAACGACAGAAGAGATGCAGCAGTTGATGAGTGCAATATTAAATTTGGGATCACAGTTACGATTTGAATTAAAAACCGAGATGGAAGCAATGACAACACGGTTATGCTCAAAAATAGGAACAATGGAAACTCGACTAGGATCTGAATTTAAAACAGAAAGAGGATCAATTAAAACCTTGATGAAAGCAGTGGGATCACAGTTACGATCTGAATTAGAAACTGATATGGGAACAATGGAAACACAGTTAGGCTCACGAAGAGGGACATGTTTCAAATACATGAAAGACGAATCATATAAAGAAATTAGAGAAGAAGTACAACCGATTTTGAAGGCTCACAATAATAGTTTAATTTCAACGGGAGTTAGACAAGAGGAACAGGACAGGGAACAGGAAGAAAAAGATCGCGTGATAGTACTAAAATTTTCAGAATTAAATTTACAACGTGCAAACGATGAGGAAGAAATACTTGAAAGAATCGAGGAATCCGAACCAAATGACAGAATAAATAACTTAACGCAACAGTGTGAACAGTTAACTACCAAATGTGTCAACACTGAAACCCGAGTCGCGACACTTACGGAAGACGTAAATAATCAGGATGAACAATTAGTTGACTCATCGGAAAGAGTTGAGGAGATTTCAGATAAACTGACAAGTCTTAGTTTAAATGGGGACAGAGATTCAGATGATACAGCACCATTGCCATTTGCGGAAACTGAAGAGTACCAGAACATAAATAAGCATGTTGAAAATCAGGGAAAATTTAATGAACGCGTTAAAAAGGAATTTGAGGCATTACGAATGCAAGTCAAACAAATCGAAGGCGAAATTGTAAGAAAAGACAGCAAAAGAAATTTGGAATCACAGATACCAGAGGGGTTCGATGTAAATAATTTGTTTCATTTACGGGATGCAACAAGAGAGCGCCAGGTGCGCGAACTTTACAATAATCGACATTGGGACTGGGACAGTCGCGGTAGGTCTTTGTCGCCACGAGGCGAAAACTTTGACTATAAACACTTTTTGACTGTTCGGAAATTTAAGATCCTCCGCAATTCTAAGAATGACATACATCCATGTTCATGGTTAGATCAATTTACGTACGCACTTCCGCCAAATTTGCCACTAAGTCACAAACTGAATTTTATGTGCAGCTATTAAAGTCCTCAGGGGATTCACTACACTAATTGAATATGTGCCGTAGCGCTCACAGGGCCCCGAGCTGTAGTGGTGCTATTTCCCTTTTAGTTTTCTGCACCGCTGCCTACTCTTTCACTATTCTTTGCATCTATAAAAAACAATTCTTCTACTATCAATCTATCTAGACAATAGGTAAAGAATAACCGGATTTGACTGTTTTACCCAAAAGTGACTTTGGAAATTGCCGTTTGGACTTGCTATGTTTTCTGCAGCATTCATTCGTAGCTTAAATGAAATTTTGCCTGTTTATCTTCGTGACAGTGTTGCTTCGTGTGTTGACGGTATTCTTGTTGCTAAGCGTTCTTGGAGTGAGCACAGCAAAATTTTGGATTCATTATTGCGTGTTTTTGCAGGAGTTGACATTACAGTGAACTTGGAAAAATCTGAATTTGGTCGTTCTCAGGTGAAATGTCTCGGTCACATTATTTCTACAGAAGGTATTCTTCCTGATCCAGAGAAACTAGACGCTATTCGTAATCATGCTGTTCCTACCACAAAACGTGATGTTCGTAGTTTCCTTGGTGTCTGTAATTTTCTTAGACGCCTTGTTAGATTGGACAATTCGGCCACACCTCGTTTTTGCGATCTATCTGGAAAATTCTTTTTAAATGAAAATCGGTCGACAACTCTGTTTGGTTAGTTTGTATTCCTGATGAGTGGGTCAATAAATTGATTTGGTACACACATTTCAGTTATGCGCACTTTGGTCCCAGAAAATGCTTTCATAAATTACGAGAAAATTGCTACTTCAGTAAAATGGAAAAACGTATTCGATCTGTTCTAGCCAAATGCAAATTATGTCAACAGGCTAAGCCGCCAACTATTTCTCACAGAGCACCGTTGTTTCCTATCATTCCAGCGAAATTAAAGGACATGGCTGCAGTCGATTTGTTCGGTCCAGTGGTTCGTTCTACTAATGGTTTTGCGTACATTTTCGTAGCAGTGGAATTAACATCAAAATATGTGTGTTTTACACCTTTACGCAAAGCAACAGCTCGTTCAGTATCTAATGCTTTCATCAAACATTTTCTTAAAGAAGTTGGTCATGTTGATAAGGTTATATCAGATAATGGATCACAGTTTCGCTCTAAAATTTGGCTTCGTACTCTACGGCGTCGTAAGATTAAACCAATTTTCATTTCACTTTTTCACCCTCAATCTAACGCTTCAGAGAGATGGATGAAGGAAATCAATAAATTGTGTCGACTTTATTGTCATCAGAATCACAGAACTTGGGATCAGTATCTTCATATTTTTCAAAACATTCTGAATGAACTTCCTAATGACTCAACTTCTTTACCGCCTCTATTGATATTAAAAAATAAAGTACCAACAAATCGCATTTCTGAAATCGTTCCTTTTCCGCCTTCACGGAAACTGCGGCATTCTGAAGTTGTCAACCTGGCTCTGCAAAATATTGCATCTGCGGCTGCTAGAAGAGAGAAATCAGCGAAACGTCCTGGTCGTTTAAAAATTTTGTCAGTTGGTCAGAAGGTATTAATTAAGTCCCACCGTTTGTCTCACCAAGGAAAAGGCTTGCGTCGCAAATTTTTTCTGCTTTATAACGGTCCATATAGAGTTCGCAAAATCATTCATGATAACACTGTTGAAGTAGAAACTCTTAAATCTCGGAGCTCTAAGGGAATACATCACATATCTAATGTTAAAATTTTTGTGGAATGACATACTTCTGAGAAACCAACAGCTACATGTAAACATGCGGAGAATACAAGGATACCGCGCTCTGTTTTGGCGGCGGCACTTACTCAAAGCAACAGTCAGTCTGCGCGCCGCACAAGGTTGTCGTTGACCGCAAACAATCACCTTCTACGTCACGCGTCTACAGCTGATCGAGCGCTCAGTGTGAATGCACTGACAGACGTAAACAAATACACAGTCTAATTTCTCCGACTAAATTCTGAATAAAGCTATGGTGACTTTATAAATTATGTTATTAACGTTCAGTATTTTTCAGGATACGGTTGTGTAAAATATTTAAGACCTTCAGGTAAATTCTGTGCGTGTCCGACGTTAAGACGACTTGCTATGGAGAAAATTTCAAGAAGAATGTAATTTCGAAGAAAAAAAAGTAATAAATTAAAAAGGGTAACTATTGATTGAGTTTATTTTTCAGGTAACATATTTCCACTTAGGTACGTATTTTAGATGTAATTTGCTGCTCGCGATTACGTGATTTATACTTTGTGCTAAATTTTATGTTCTATGAATTTACTTGTGAAGCGACGTGCTTGCGTGCATTAACTGATCTTGACAATGTTTTATTAATGAACAGTGTTATTACTTGCGTATATTATGCATCGCTTGGCTGCTATGCTTTTTCACTGATGTCATATTTTTTAGTTATGTGCCTGCTGTGCTTATTTATTTAAATTGTAATTGTCAACTGATTAATTGTGCTGACTGTGGTTATGTATGTAAGTTATACTTTGTGATTTATCTGCTTGCGCCTTCATGTTTACTTATTAAGGTTACATATGAACATTTATTTGCTTATGCTGATATGATGATAATGACCTGTTTATTATGTAAGATACATATTTGCTGCTTTGCGTATGGATTGCATATTTACATATTTCTGTTAGTTGTCATAAGTACTCTTTAATTTGGTGTATAGAAATGCTGATATACTGTGTGCGAACATGGAGTTTAGGTCACACTATGGTATTAATTATAGATTGTTCGCTTGGCAGAGACTCGTTATAGGGATTGTGCTGCATCCACTTGTTGACATTCTGTTCTCTACTGGTATATTGTCGCGCTATTGCATGTTTTGCTTACGCTCAGTGCCTTATATTTTTAAGATAAGAAAATGAACTGCTATAATTCTACGAACGACATTGGTACAAGAAACTGCATAGAAGTCACATGAGCTGGAGGTTTTATGGAAGCTGTATAAATTTATGCTAATAGGAAGGAAGCTAACGACATGACATACCAACACTAGGTTAGACCATTGACAGTTATTACACTGCATTTTTCGTGAGTAATTGAAATAGGAAGTCACACTTGACACAAGAAATACTCCACATGTTTGCTTCTGTTTGCCATGTTTCTTGAAGTGGTGTACACACTGTGAAATATTATGATCATTAACACTCCGTAATCGTACTTAATTACTGAAAGTTCTTCGAACTAAAGGCTGTTAGAGGTCATGTATGCATTTCTTTTATTTAAGGATGGACAAGGAACCAAAATGTATCTTATAATTTATAATGAGTAGAAGATTTGGGTCAGATGGATTACACAGAGGTTGTGTGTGGACACTGTGTCTTCAGATTGTATGGGATGCCGAATTGAAGTTTGCACTAGGATTTTGTCTGTACTTGTTCGAGGAGACTGACTGGAGGAAAGAGTTGTTATGGAAGTGAAATGATATTGGTGCTGAGGTTTATATGTATCGACGTATTGAAGAGGTATTATTGAAGTATTAAGATTAAGTGATAATGATGATTATTGGAGTTTTAGTGGACAAGAGGTAAGGTAAATGATATTGATGATAAGGTTTATATGTATCGGCGTAAGAGGTATTATTGAAGTATTGAGATTATGTGATGCTGATGATTATTGGAGTTTTGGTGAATAAGAGGTAAAGTAAGTGAGGAGCATTTTTTTTTTTTTGTTGGTCTATATGGAACAAGGAGGATGAAGATGGCAGACTAGAACACTCAAGTAGAAGGAAGATTGTCTACACACACACTTTGTTAAATCACTAAGCAGTATATACTTTTTTCTTGGAGAGAGGAAGTAATTGCATATCTTGGCTCACTGACAGTTGTTCAGCAACCGTACATTTTGATCTGGCTTGGCAAACATTGGTCTTGACATGATGACTATGACGTTGACTAACTATTATTGACTGTTGTACATTGCTGCCACTACTACTTGATACACATGATGAACATAAAATTTTGACAGAATTGCATTTACACAGTTAACACTATTCAACTACACAGGAGCACTAAATGTGGATGAAAGATGAGTGAGTGTGTTTTGTGTGTTTTCCTTTTATAATCCCAGAGAAGTGATCCCAACCTATCTCCTAAATATTATTTTACTTGTTTGTTGTGGCTTAGACTGACACCCATAAATATTATAGGTTTACTGCTATTTGTGTATTGTAATAGTTAATATGACAATTATCTGATATCATTTGTGTGTTTATTATTATTTGTATGATGAACTGTCTAATTAGTGATAGTGAATATTATGGACTGTTACCTGCACTTATTCAGCATGGTGGATGCCACCTGGACATGTTTAATTTCTGCTGATGAACTGTGTGATTAGTGATAGTGAATATTATGGACTGTTACTTGTACCTTTTCTACATGATTGGTGCCACTAGGACATGTGTAATTTCTGCGGATAAACTCTGATAAACAGTGTGATTAGTGATAGTGAATTTTATGGACTGCGGTCAGCACCTATTCAACATTACTGGGTGCCACTGATGGACTGCTTCTACTGAAATGATGTCACTTGTTGCTGTCTGCACCTGCTCAACATTGCTGGGTGCCACTGATGGACTGCTTCTACTGAAATGATGTCACTTGTTGCTGTCTGCTCCTGCTCAACATTGCTGGGTGCCACTGATGGACTGCTTCTACTGAAATGATGTCACTTGTTGCTGTAGCACCTGTTCAACATTGCTGGGTGCCACTGATGGAACTGATTCTACTAAAATGATGTCACTTGTTGGTATTTGCACCTGTTGACCATTACTGGGTGCTACTGCTGGAACTGTCAACTACTTGTTTCTTGGGCTATGGAAAGCGTTTATGTGAATATTTGTATAAACTGATTTTTTGTGTATTACTGTTTGTGAAAAGTTATGAGACTCTTACCTGCACATATTCGTCATTGCTGACGCTATTGATTGAACTGTTGAACCACATAATATTGTGTAAACTATTATGTAAAGTCACATGTATGAAAGAATTTGTATTGCTTACTGTATTCTATATATTAGGTTATTGAAAGGTCAGTGCAAAGCCAAAATTTTATCTAGTTATATGATATTTACGCATTAATATTATCTTTTATTTTTGTCTGTAATTTTTTTGACGAATTTGGTGGTATTTTCACCACCAATGCTGGCAAAAATACCATCAAATTCTAGCCCATGGAGGAAGGGCATATGAAAGGTGGCTACACTGAGCCACAGCGCCAGAGATCGCGCTAGAGAGTATTGTTCCGCCGCCTCCACTGGCAGTGATTCTTGAGATGTCGTAGTGGGCAGTGCTTGTCGAGGACTCGTAGTAGTCAGTGTGTGTTGAGATGTGCTAGTGGGCAGTGTTTGTCGAGATGTTGTTCCATGTTTTATGCAGTTGTTTGATGGGCTAGACAGCAGATGGTTCGAATGGAAATACTGTAATGATCAGAGTGCTTTTCGTCAATATATATGAAGGTAAAATATTCTGTCTTTTTTTTTCATTATTTCAGTGTCTTAAATAATGCGTCATTACAGGTTCAGTCAACAAAGCATCTGGCTTGTGTTCTTGTATTAGAGTGTAATTCTGGTTTTCTTGAGTAATTATGGTATTTCTATTTCCTTTAATTAATTCAGTATAAATGATATTTAAAATTTCTTGTGTTGTTGAAGAAGAACCGTGCCAGATGCGTACGTTGAGTCATACTTCCACACACAGAACAGTTACACTTGTGCTTTGGTTTCGTAGGTTTTATAGTTGCTGGGGACTTAATTAATTAATTGTGTTAATGAAAATTTCCATTTCATTCTTTGTTATTGTTCTATGCAGTCAGATAGCGTAATAATACTAGTCAGGGCCAACCGTTTACGAGACTTCGTAATCGGACAAACAGCTACAAAAACAAAAAATTAAAATTATTTGCATTCATTTTTTTTATAATTAATCCCCCATGCACCCTGCCATTGGCTTTTTTTATATAAACAGTGCCGTGTGAAATATCCAGAACAGACTCATTCTGCTTTGCAGAGGCCGCAATGCATGCAACTTTCTATGAATCATCCAATCTCTCGCTACTTACAATTCAGGACATTCTCTCCTCACTGTGATGCTGCGCAGAATGTCAAACTGAGCCTGGCACGCCCTAACTAGGGGAGAAGGGTGGGGGGATCAACGAAAACAATGCGTAGATAATTGGCTTATAGTTGACAGTACCTCTGTGTGAGTTCGTGGACGTTGTGAACGTTTTGCATGTACCACTAGTAATAATGCTCCACTTTCTCCCCTTCGAAGAAGACGCTGCCGATAGCCATTTATTTGAATCATGTAAGTGCATGATATTTCACACAAACTAAAAATCAGCCAGACAGAGGAGGGTCTGTGGTTCGACCACGACAGGTGTGACACGGAGGTAACAAGCTAAGATCTTCCGTGTCAGTCATTAAACCGTTAAACGACGGACGACGACTCGCACATGAAGCGATGTTCATCAGTGTCCATGAGGCGATAGGATGGATGGGAGATCAATCCGACAGCATGGAGCCGGTGTCTTGTTGCATATATTTTGTTGATGACTTGATACCACGTCGCATTCATGGTGGTGGGCATAAAGTGGCGGCGTATCGTTTTCCACACTCATGGACAATGAACAACTGGGTACTCGGTTTCTAATACGTTATTTGGAACCGCCTCCAGATGGGTGGAGTAGAAATCTCTTGCCCTCGATGGACACTTAACGGGGAGATCAGAGGTAACATAACTGTATTCGAGAAGGAGTTTCGATGCATGGGAGAGTTGCGTCGTGACGTATGGCCCCGACACTGGTGGGGCATGAGAGGCCAGCATCAGAGACTCCAATAGAAGATCCATGAGGGAGGCGTGCGACTGGTCCATCGTTTCCACATATTGCTCATACACAGAGCAACTGCCCACGCCCGCACATTACCCAGTCCCGGCCCTCCAGCAGGCTGTTGGCAAGGGGGGGGGGGGGGGCGTAAGATTGTCTTAACGTACTTTAAGTACATGTCCGGTGGATAGGAAAGCCGCCTCACGTCTCTGAAGTATCACCAACGGTAAGGGGAGCGTTCGCATCAAGTGACTGAGTTTTGAAGCCGCGTACAGTTTCAGGCATTCCACATGTTGCACCTAGTTCAAGTCCCAGGGCAGGCGCTCATGTACCATCACGCATACAATCTGTAATAACAGCCTGTAGTTTGCCTCGACCATTCTGCACACATCCTTCGTAAACGTGACTCCCAAATATCGCAAGTATGTGGTTGGACGGGGTGACAGCGCCCGGCCACGGCCGCTTCCGATATCCAACGCCACCAAGTTACTGATGTTCAGAGCCTCAGAGGCAATCCCATACGGCCCAGAAAGTTGTAGTGCACTCTCTCGAAGGCCCTCGATGAAGACGACAGTCTTTGACCGACTGCCCTCCCACTGGCTTGTGTACAGGTATAAAAAGTCCTACGACTAAAGTAGGCGGTACAGTGCAGTCTGGGAACATGAGTTCGTGGGGCATTGTAACCCAGCAGGGCATCGTGAAGTCGAGAAAGGTCCCTTAAAACTCGATTGGTAAGCCATCAGTTCCTGGAGACCTATTGACTGCACCCTTGTCCGAGGTATCCTCCATCGCTTCAGGCGAGACTTTATTAATGCTGCCACTGTGACGATGTCGATCGTGCATGTCACTCACCTTGTGTAATCGATCTGCAGTGGCCTCATCATCTACAGTCATTTCCTGCTAAAGGTGACGGAATGACCGTCCATGGCTTCCACTATGGTTACTTGGGTCGTACTGGAGCGACCTTCCTGCGTCGTAAGGCGTATGATTAACCATTAGTGATGTCAGTGCATGTCCGCCACTTTGTGGTGCAGTTGTGCTGTCGTGTCGTCCCGAGTGGGTAACGGAGCCTTGTAATTGGCACTTAGTCAACATACACTCCTGGAAATGGAAAAAGAACACATTGACACCGGTGTGTCAGACCCACCATACTTCCTCCGGACACTGCGAGAGGGCTGTACAAGCAATGATCACACGCACGGCACAGCGGACACACCAGGAACCGCGGTGTTGGCCGTCGAATGGCGCTAGCTGCGCAGCATTTGTGCACCGCCGCCGTCAGTGTCAGCCAGTTTGCCGTGGCATACGGAGCTCCATCGCAGTCTTTAACACTGGTAGCATGCCGCGACAGCGTGGACGTGAACCGTATGTGCAGTTGACGGACTTTGAGCGAGGGCGTATAGTGGGCATGCGGGAGGCCGGGTGGACGTACCGCCGAATTGCTCAACACGTGGGGCGTGAGGTCTCCACAGTACATCGATGTTGTCGCCAGTGGTCGGCGGAAGGTGCAGGTGACCGTCGACCTGGGACCGGACCGCAGCGACGCACGGATGCACGCCAAGACCGTAGGATCCTACGCAGTGCCGTAGGGGACCGCACCGCCACTTCCCAGCAAATTAGGGACACTGTTGCTCCTGGGGTATCGGCGAGGACCATTCGCAACCGTCTCCATGAAGCTGGGCTACGGTCCCGCACACCGTTAGGCCGTCTTCCGCTCACGCCCCAACATCGTGCAGCCCGCCTCCAGTGGTGTCGCGACAGGCGTGAATGGAGGGACGAATGGAGACGTGTCGTCTTCAGCGATGAGAGTCGCTTCTGCCTTGGTGCCAATGATGGTCGTATGCGTGTTTGGCGCCGTGCAGGTGAGCGCCACAATCAGGACTGCATACGACCGAGGCACACAGGGCCAACACCCGGCATCATGATGTGGGGAGCGATCTCCTACACTGGCCGTACACCACTGGTGATCGTCGAGGGGACACTGAATAGTGCACGGTACAACCAAACCGTCATCGAACCCATCGTTCTACCATTCCTAGACCGGCAAGGGAACTTGCTGTTCCAACAGGACAATGCACATCCGCATGTATCCCGTGCCACCCAACGTGCTCTAGAAGGTGTAAGTCAACTACCCTGGCCAGCAAGATCTCCGGATCTGTCCCCCATTGAGCATGTTTGGGACTGGATGAAGCGTCGTCTCACGCGGTCTGCACGTCCGGCACGAACGCTGGTCCAACTGAGGCGCCAGGTGGAAATGGCATGGCAAGCCGTTCCACAGGACTACATCCAGCATCTCTACGATCGTCTCCATGGGAGAATAGCAGCCTGCATTGCTGCGAAAGGTGGATATACACTGTACTAGTGCCGACATTGTGCATGCTCTGTTGCCTGTGTCTATGTGCCTGTGGTTCTGTCAGTGTGATCATGTGATGTATCTGACCCCAGGAATGTGTCAATAAAGTTTCCCCTTCCTGGGACAATGAATTCACGGTGTTCTTATTTCAATTTCCAGGAGTGTATTATGTGAGCCTCGATTTCGTGTCGTTCTCACTGTCTGTCCGGCGGTGAGGGTAGAGAGTCCAGGTCCCTAAACGCCGTGTGCTAGAAGTCATGGCTGCTGATGCAATGTAACCATGTCCTTACCAAACTGCGTGTGGTGCCTTGTGGAGTGCCAGTTTGGCACAGAGGAGCTGCCATGCCAAAGTCAAGAAGTATCAGGAGTGAAGTTGTTCACAGTTGGCCCCCCATTGCGGCAGCTTGCTGATGGCAGTCCGGGTCCTCGGGTGAGTTACGTTCACCTTCCAATACCCGTTATTACACCAGATAAGAACTTATGAGACATTTATGCAATCCAGTCGACTCACTAAATGACTGGTGAGATCTCTCACTGTCTAGCTTTTCCCACGAGTCATGCAAGTGAATACGTGAATCATCCTATCCAGTACCAGATAAGGCATGTAGTGCACCGCTTGGTCGTTCATATGAAGGACGCAATTAAAATCACTGGCGAAGATGCTGTGTTGATACCTTCCTACGAAAAGGGGAGCAATGTCCGTGCAGTAGAGCCTCGCCTGGTCATGATGATTAGTAGTGCATTAATATTAACGAATCTAGTACTGAGTGACGCTATTGCTAATCCTCAAGCAGAGGGGACGTACTTGATGTAAGTGGTTTCAACACCACCACGCAGTTAACTCGCGACATTGTGGTCTGTGGGTCCACCAGGCATCACGTTCTTTGCATAGCCATAAAAATCTGGGAGTGCGTTCATCCCACTTCTTGCAAGAATGCGGACTCCTGTGGCTCACATTGTTTCTTTCAGGCGATAGATCTCGGTAGGGGAGATAAGTAGGTTGATATTCATCGTGGCCAAGTGATAAGCGTGGCGGTGCGTTGGTTGGGCAGGGTTATCCATGGCAATGGTGGAGAGAAGCTGATATCGCGAATGATGTTACACCCCACTGACCGCTGTACTCCCAGCGTTGTTCATTCTGGATGGTTTGGAGATATCTCAGGGGACCAGGATCGGTGTCCTGCCCCGTGTTGACACTCTCGACTCATGGCATGGGTGTGGAAGTCTATTCGTGTTCCATAAGGTCATAGTAGTTGATAGGGAGGGACCGAGCAGCTTTGCAGCCTCCACTGGAACCTTCCTGCTGATCACTTTCCACTGCAGAGTACTGGCAGATGGACGCCACCGCCCTGCTGTCATTGTGCAGGGGTGGAGTCAGTGGCAATGGTGTCAGCCTCATGGTTGGCGTCCTGTGGGAACAGTTCTTCGATCGGTGAGTTGGAGCTGCCTTGTTCTGACACAGCCCTATAGCATCACTTTCGTCATTTCGGTGAATCCTGTTTTCTTGCTTGGCCTTCCATGTCGGATGATGGCACTGACTCATGCCTCGCTAGTACGAAGTCTTTGGTTGGTATGATAAGTCAATCAGTTACTGTCCTGCTGTCAGTGGTGCCTGCAGTGTTTGGTGGTACCGATGGTGTTGAACGAAGTTCCACCACTGGTCAGGCTGACTGATCGGCCAGGCGTCGGTCTATGGATGATTGTTGCAGTACAGCAACGTTGCTCTGTTGTATCTGTACAGGTAGAGATGTCGTGAACGTCACCACATAAGTCACTGGGAGGATTGTCAGCATTGGTGGAGATACCACATCCTGCAGTGGATGATGTGTGATACAACGCTCGAGGCACTAGGAGCGTTGGTGACTTTCCTTGCAACACCTGGAACTTGTTTTAGGCTATCCGTCATAAATAACTATGTCCCGAGCAGCCTCTTATCTGGAGGTATGATGGTAGATGTCATCAGAGTTTAGTCGGACTGGCCTACTCAGTTGAGGACTAGATATGTCTTAAATTGGTTCCACTTTTCTGCAACATGTTCTTTCTCATGCCAAAGGTTCAGAGCGCCGCCACAACGTCTGCCTCCAGGAGTTTCAAGGGCAATTTGAATATATATGTAGCCTGAAGTCCCAGCCTACATCAACCTTGATGTTGCCAACACATCCGTTTGCATGGCAGAAGTGAAGTCCTTGCTTCATCTCACGAAGAACCTTGTCACACGTAGAGTCATTAGCAAGTTTCACATGACAGCATTACCTAACATCAAACAGTGTACGCCAATGATGTTAGCAGCCAGCATCTTGCCCTCTTCCTTTAAAAGTGCTTGACATCAAGTGCTTTTGGTCTAACAAATTCACTTCGAAAAGCTAATTTAAATCTTGGTTTACTGTATTGAATCGCCAGGATCATGTCACACTACAGCGTCACATCAGTGTCAGCCGAAGGAAGTAAATAACACGAGCATGCTCATACTGCAGGCAGAAACACACAGCACACCCACTCCCCTCGGGTGCTAAAGGCGGACAGTTTTCCATTGGGCTAACCGCTATTTCAAAACTATGCCAACACAAATAGCTCATGCCTTGTCTGACCCGCGCCAAAAATAACACTGTTTCTTAACACTTTGCCGTCTATAACTCCCACTTCTGTCACTTTCATTTCTGGCCAAACCTTGCATATACAATAAATTTGGATGAAACCGCTGATTCGAAGTAGGGGCGCTCCCCTCGTTAGTAGATAGTTTTGATAAGAAAGCAATGTTAGGATGTGTACTGCTTCATCTGAAAGAATTTAAAGGTTTGATCACTTTTAAATCCCTGCTTCATAGTAATGTCTGACTTGTTTGCTGTATAGGAACCCACGGTTTGGACACTGTTTCGAATTCTCGTCGTGGATTTCTCTTCTGTGTGAAGAAGGACGTATTCTTCTAAGCTGAGAAGTGGCGCGGCTATGGAGCACGACAGTCAACCCTGCTAGTTGGGTATGCAACATACCAGTTTCCCGTAGCTGTTGTAGTCAGACGAAAATGGTTTGCGATGTGTTGATAGCAACTGATGATTGCACCCTCTTCTCCGTTTGTGCGCGTACTATGAAATGGGAGATATGAAAGTGATCTGATCTTCAGACTCATTTTATATCCAAATGGCACATTTCCGCACATCTGTTCCTTATCAAAACGGTATGTACTAACGCCCTTGGAAGATTGTGAAACAACTTATGTAAATGAAGAGCTGGTATAAAAATCTCTGCAGAGAGAATATGATTTATCAGTAGCACAAAAAATGTACACAAAATTTTAGGTAGACATTGTACAAGCAGGAAGGGTCGAAAATTTCGAATATCTAGAAAAGATAATTCATGAAACTGGTGAGAAAAATAAAGGGATACACACAAAGGAAGGAGCATATGGAACAACAACCAAATCTTTAAAATAAAAAGTGCATTTCTCATATTAGTAGTAGTGACCGTTGTCGGCAAACCAAGACAGTCAAATAGAGAAATGTGTCTACCACCTTAACAGCATTTTTATTATGCCATTGTATATTTCGAATACACAGGTTTATCATCAGGGTTGTCTGCTTTTATGAAAGGACATTCATTGCGATTCCAGCACTCCATTGGCGTCACGAGACGTCAAATAGCGAATAAATTAAGAAAATGCTTAGATATATAGCAAGTTTTAATTTAAGCCACATACTTTCTTCTGTTCAAAATAAAGGTTCAAATTGCTCTGAGTACTATGGGACTTAACTTCTGAGGTCATCAGTCCCCTAGAACTTAGAACTACTTAAACCTAACTAACCTAAGGACATCACACATATCCATGCCCGAGTCAGGATTCGAACCTGCGACCGTAGCAGTCGCGCGGTTCGAGACTGCAGCGCCTAGAACCGCTCTGCCACACCGGCCGGCCTTTCATCTGTAATACTGTATATGTTCCAAATTAAATTAGCAAATTGCAATGAAGAATGCATTATAATTATCAAATATGTGCATTTCTGACGTGCTGGACAGACCATTAAAAGGTCTCACATAACAACAGAAGTCTTCATGATGAAGCTGTGACTTAGAAACATACCCTGCCTTTGTGAAGAGGCTACTAAGACAGCAGACGGATTTTATTATTATGTTTTACTATTGAGTTTTCCCATTAAAAAGGGTATAACAACAAATACAAAAATAATGAATTAGAATATTGTAGTGAATGAGTTTGTCCAATTCCGTGATTGCCATTTTTAGAGCTATTAATTACACTTCAGATGAACCGGCTACCGACGGCGTAAGATAACGTCTAACGTCCATCACCATTTCTCAGTAGTACTTCTTTCCACAGTGGTTCTTCCAGACGACTGTCGCTAAAATTTTACAAGGAAGAACGCTGAAGAAAATTTTGGGTCCAGTATGGTGCACAGACCCAAGGAAATTAAGAAACAATAGTGAAATACACAGTTCAGTCACATTAATGGGACCACAGCCTATGTTAGACGACAACGTGTAAAAACCACTGACAGCCGGCAAGTGGTAGCACTAGCAGTGGAAGGTATATAAAGCGTATCAGGGGACGCGGAAAACAGATCTATCGCTGTCGTAAAGTGTAAATGGAGCAGTTTATCAGGCCAAGGGCGAAAGCATTTCCGAAATGGCTAAGTTTGTAAACTGTTTATGAGCCGCCGTGATTAAAGTATACTCTGCATTACAAAATGATGCTATCCGAAACCGACGAAGGGGCAGCTGTGGTACACTAGTGACCATGGATAACAGGGGTGAACAGTAGCTGTGGAGACGCGTATGGGCGAATACACATGAAACTGTTTACCAATTGACTGCCCAGTGAACCAAGTGGCTACTAACAGTGTTTTGTCAATAACCATTTGCAAACTTTGCCACGTATAGGCATCCGCAGCAGGAATCCGTTTCATGCTCCCATATTGATTGCCGTCCACTGTCGGCGAAGGCTGGAAATAGCACACCAGTACCACAAATGGACATTCACTGAGTGGTGACATGTGGCCTTTGCAGATGAATCATATTGTACGCTCCATTGGACAGATGTCTGCTGGCGAGTACAGCATGAAACATCTGAAAGCAAACACATCGTGACCATCATCATACGCATTGAGAGAAAATGAGTCACTCTCTGGCTAATTTTCATATTCAAGGCTACTCATAAATGTTGATTTTTACACCCAAGACATCATTTTTGTGTGATGATAGGAAGTTATCACCAGACATTTATGGGAGCTCGTGCATTGTTAATGGATTCGGGATCTTTATGGTGGCTTTTCTTCGAATAGTAGTCTCTGGAGGTGAGAACGAGCAAGCAATCTTGTCATTTGCAGTGGAAATAATTATCAAAAATCCGCCTCGATTGCACAAACTACCTGGTGTTTACCTAGGTTTCAGCGTGGGTAACCACGCTTTCTTCAGAACAAATATAAAACAGCTTGTTTATATAGGCATAGTCAGAGGCTAAAATCAACACCTACAGCCTTTGACTATGCCTATTTAGGCAAGCTGTTTTATATTTGTTCGGAAGAAGGCGTGGCCACCCACGTTGAAACCTAGGTAAACACCAGGTAGTATGTGCAATCGAGGCGGATTTTTCATAATTATTTCGATACTTACGATTGCTGACGCACTGCAATGCTGAAAGTTCTTAAATTTGCAGTGGACCTTTGGGACTTGGGAGACACATGAAGCTATTATGGGAAGGAATATCTTGAAGCACTCACCAGAAACCGAAAGTTGGTCCCAAGAATTTATCACACCAGTGTGCAGACAATGTTTTCAGCCAAAGAAATGAAAAAACTGCCTACCTGGTTCTACCTGTTAGGCACTTTTAGCCATGGCAGAGGCACGGACGCAAGAGAAATTTAGGTCACCCGGAAAGGCATTTCGACAGTGCAGTAAATGCCTATTTTGAACAGGGATGGCAGCTGTAAGAATTCGTGAGCTTCCATGTTCACCGTGGACCAGATGGTTTTGGGGGAGCCATCAGGTGGTGTCGTCACTCTGCCTGCCGAGCTTTTTGGGAAGCTACAGGCCTTCGAAGGAATTTTAGAATGAAATGCAACATTTATGGTGACTTTGAAAGGGACTATGTTGGGACACAAAAGTACTTCTCTTAGTTTAGCCAAGGCCCTTGGTCAAACGCGCTGTAATGTTTGGCCCAGTCACAAAATGATCTCTGTGATAAATGGATTGTTCAGTTTAGGGCTTTCTGAAAATGTCTACATCTACATCTACATTCATACTCCGCAAGCCACCCAACGATGTGTGGCGGAGGGCACTTTACGTGCCACTGTCATTACCTCCCTTTCCTGTTCCAGTCGCGTATGGTTCGCGGGAAGAACGACTGTCTGAAAGCCTCCGTGCGCGCTCTAATCTCTCTAATTTTACATTCGTGATCTCCTCGGGAGGTATATGTAGGGGGAAGCAATATACTCGATACCTCATCCACAAACGCACCCTCTCGAAACCTGGCGAGCAAGCTACACCGCGATGCAGAGCGCCTCTCTTGCAGAGTCTGCACTTGAGTTTATTAAACATCTCCGTAACGCTATCACGGTTACCAAATAACCCTGTGACGAAACGCGCCGCTCTTCTTTGGATCTTCTCTATCTCCTCCGTCAACCCGATCTGGTACGGATCCCACACTGATGAGCAATACTCAAGTATAGGTCGAACGAGTGTTTTGTAAGCCACCTCCTTTGTTGCTGGACTACATTTTCTAAGCACTCTCCCAATGAATCTCAACCTGGTACCCGCCTTACCAACAATTAATTTTATATGATCATTCCACTTCAAATCGTTCCGCACGCATACTCCCAGATATTTTACAGAAGTAACTGCTACCAGTGTTTGTTCCGCTATCATATAATCATACAATAAAGGATCCTTCTTTCTATGTATTCGCAATACATTACATTTGTCTATGTTAAGGGACAGTTGCCACTCCCTGCACCAAGTGCCTATCCGCTGCAGATCTTCCTGCATTTCGCTACAATTTTCTAATGCTGCAACTTCTCTGTATACTACAGCATCATCCGCGAAAAGCCGCATGGAACTTCCGACACTATCTACTAGGTCATTTATATATATTGTGAAAAGCAATGGTCCCATAACACTCCCCTGTGGCACGCCAGAGGTTACCTTAACGTCTGTAGACGTCTCTCCATTGATAACAACATGCTGTGTTCTGTTTGCTAAAAACTCTTCAATCCAGCCACACAGCTGGTCTGATATTCCGTAGGCTCTTAATTTGTTTATCAGGCGACAGTGCGGAACTGTATCGAAATGCTGTAGGAAAAAAAAAAAAAGCCAGGATCACAATGTATTCTCCTCTCTCTGAGGGAATTTACGAGTCAGGGGTTGGTTGCCTCTCCAGAAAAGAGTAGAATATTCTTAACTTTGATTAAGATTGCCCCATGGGTGGAGCAGATAAATGAGAGAGGAGACATGGAGCTCGTGGAGTCATGTTATTGGCACAAAACCCTAGTGGGGGCGGTTTCATGAGTGCTTTGTGGAATTTACCGAGGTTTCATAGAAAGTGAGGAGCAAAGAAGCTCAGGCTTCTGATTCGGACTCTGGTCTGGAGAGGATCCTGATCTTCACTCCTGTTATGAGTGGGTCGCAGTTAAAGCACTCGTCCTGAGCATGATTACACACTGGCATTGATCTTGATTGGGGAGCCTGTGTTGATTGGGGAGCACTCTTCCTGAGCGTGATTTCGCACCAGCATTGATGTTGATTGGGGAGCCTTAGCTGTACCGACAGTTCAGACCTCAGTCATCTCAGACACCTAGCTGTGCCGAAGGCAATTTTATTCGTGTCAGATCTGCTGCCTTGACGTTTGATCTCCTTGTGTACACTGCCGTATAAGTGAGTCAAATTGTTGAATGGTATGACCAGCGAATGAGAGTGTCAAACGCTGGACTCTGCCGAGATTTCAGGTCTCCTTTAGAGAGTAATTGCGATCCATCTAACAGATCGCCAGCCGCAGTTTTGCATATTTCGTGTCCCCGATAAGGAACTAGAGGCACCAAACATTGCTACTCTGAAGACGCTTGCATCACGACCGTCACCTGAAACAGAGCTACACACTGAGAAAGGAGTATAGTATTGCTGTTCCGGTTTGTTACAGCAAACAGAATCTCGTCACTTGTTCTCAGCTGGACTAATGTAGTATAACTTCTGTGTAGAATAAATCCATCAAATTCTATTCAGCGTTAGACAATTTCAGATTGTATTATCCAGCTTTTGAGCCAGATTAAATAATTTAATCAGACAAACCTTATTCTTTGCCAACCAATCGCCATCTGGTGGAGTGTTAACTATGTGTTGCATCTATTCGTGTTGCCAATAGTTCACGATTTATTTGTCATCACCCTTAACTTGTATTGTTTGTCAATAAACTGTTGCCATAATTTTCTATAAAAGATTAATCCTGTGTTGATATATTAATCACCCATCAGTAATTGACTACAATAATGAAAGGGCCACCATTTCATTAAATTAGTTCAGCATTCAAGTTCATTTACATTCTGATAAAAGTGATAACCTCTAATGCAACCTAACAACAACAACCACTGTCAACGGGCAAAATCAATTTAGGAGACGCATGGGCCAGGTAGACAAGTGGAAGGCTTAACAGTTAAAGTAATTGCTGTCAGGATGTTCATTCATAGTCGCGTGTAGCCTTTCATATCGTACCACAATACGAATATAGTCGTACAGGGTCAAGGCTGGAGGGCATTCCCTGTATGATCTCGTTATTCTGGAATGCGCAGTGGGTAAATACAAATATGCATCTATCATTGGTGACCAAGCCCACCCCATAAGTCAGTTTCTTTCTCCTCGCACAATGGTATCTACCAGCAGAACAATGCAATATATTACACAGTCCGCGGTGTATGTGCACGGGAAGAGCATCATTGATGAGTTTAATGCACTCCCCTGACCACCAATCACCCGGATTTAATCTCATTCGAGAATCTGTGGGACGACATCGACTGGACTGTTCGCGCTATGTATCCTCAGCCGAGAAACGTAGAGCAGCTGCCCATAGCAGTGGAGTCAGAACGGCTTCACATCCGTCCTGGTACCTTCTAGAACCTCACTGACTGTCTTCTTGCACGTTTCACAGTGGACCACGCTGCAAAAGGTGGTTATTTATGGTCTTGACAGAGGGTCACATCAATGTGACTGGACAGAGTAGCAATTGAAGGCCTAAAAATGGAATGAACTACTGTCTTCCAGGAGCTGGTAGTAATTCAGACTTCAGACTGCCTATATGTGTGTGTGTTTGCCTGTTTAGCGTAATATTTTAGCCAAGACTTTTTTCTGCGTTCACAAGCTTAGTCAAGTCAGCTTTGTTTCATCACCTCATTTAGACCTAAAAAGAAATATCAACTCTCTGCTTATCATGTTATTTGCAAATTATTAGGCATGAAAATAGCAGTAGAGAACCTAATTTGGCAGTTCAGAATTATTATGAGACAAATCATGCTACATATTGCTCTGTAGTACCTCCAAAACGTTTGTTCACGGAACCTGGATAATTCCTATGCACTGCTCCACAAATGCTATCTAGCTAAGTAAGAGCTGCCAGTTTCACTTTGAGCCACGAGTCAGAATTAAAAAAGTCACTCCCTTTATCCCCCTACTTAATGCAACGTACTCATCTGACTCCTTC
The DNA here is from genome assembly GCF_023898315.1 of Schistocerca nitens. Taxonomy (NCBI): domain Eukaryota; kingdom Metazoa; phylum Arthropoda; class Insecta; order Orthoptera; family Acrididae; genus Schistocerca; species Schistocerca nitens. Next base: position 564,659,964 of record NC_064619.1, on the reverse strand, counting down.
CAAAAGCAATGAAGTCCAACTACTGGACTGGACAACGAACACTGCAATCATTCACTGTACCGTCACCAACCGTCTTCTGTCATGTACTCTGTAAGCAACTCATGTTCATAGTCTAAAGAAGAGGATAAGGGTATACAGAGGCTCTCAACACTTCAAATTTCTCTTGAGGACAAATATCCATCGCCAAGCACACCTTGTTTGTTAGACAACGTCACCAGTTAGCCAACTGTCCCACACTCTTATAGGCGATCTCTTCCAACGCAGTCCGTGTGCGCTAGCAAAATAGCAACATCCACAGTGAAAACATGCGATAGACATCTCCCACGCCCGCGCAAGGAAACGCACTTGCAATCACTTCCTAAGTTTTCCACACAGAGAGAACAACTTTACCGATGCCTGAATGCAAACTTCCGAAAAATGCCTCCACACCCCCTCTGCCCCAGAGGGCTCAAACTCGCCTCTTGCACCCTAACCAGACCACCGACCGACTCCTCGATTTCGCGAGCTGCTCACAGGTCCACGATATTATTTCAGATGCAGACATTTCGGCAAGTCATCCTCCAGACCAGAAAGCGGGAACTGAGATGTGACGTTTCCTGCTAACGCTCATATACAACGTGCTGCTGCCTCAGGACACTTTCAGTTGTTTGTTCCCAATGGGTACCAGGAAACGCCAGTCATTATACGGGAAACACTCGCCTTTGACAACCGCCATGTTGGGCCAGGCCACCATCCGCTTGTTGGATTAAGCAAAGGCCATATCCTTCGCTCATGGGGCGATAAAAGTTCTCGTCCCAAAGAGGCTGGGAAACTGATGCTGACGCTCACAGTAGCCATCAGTACTTGCCGATGGTCGCGACCGGAAATGATGCTTTACAAACAGACTGATGTCTTTTGGGTGCCGTTTGGACATTTTTACCAGATTAATTACAATTCGCCGGCAAAGCAGACCACGCATAACTGAGAACAGGAATTAACAATAAAGTGGAACCCACAAGTTTAAAGTGACTGAAAAGTACACAGTAAAAAAGCAGAAGAAACAGAGATACACTATGCCATCAGAAGTATCCTAACACCCCTATTTAAAGAGAAGTGGACCACTGGATGTCACGAAAGGCGAGCCCACCAGAAGTGTGAGTTTTCAGAAAACCCACGACCACAAACCATTATCTACACTGGGATTCAAACCATCGCCCACAACAGAAGTGAGGCATCATAAAAACGTTGGCAGATAGAGCAAGAATAATCTGCGAACCAGAGCTGCTTAATGCAGAATTAAAACATCTCACCAATGAATTGCTAAAGAATGTTTATTCGTTGGCTGAGGTGAAAAGAGTGTTAGGACCACAGCAAAAAAATCATAGCCATGCTCAAGCGCTGGTGAAATCTGAATTTATCCTGCCATTCATTAAGTACGTTACTGACCACATAGGGAAAATTTTGAAAAAGCGGAACATTGCGGTAATCTACAAGTTGGGTTTTAAGGTAAAATCAATTCGACTACAGCATAATAGCCCAGAACATTTTATTCAATGTGATTTCTTCAGCTACCAAATCTTGAAATTGTTCAACTAATTCCGTTTTTCACACCTTAATTAATTAATATAACCCAGATTTATTAATAAATATTTTATTATGTTTTACGTTTGGTTGGGTGAATGATTCGTTCTGTCTAATATCACAATACACTTTTTCATATTTTTCTCAAACATAGCTACAAACTGCTTTTTAACGATTTATGTAGTCTTAAATTCCAGCAACATCATTTGCTGTAAACCAAGGATAATTTTTTCATCAATAAACCTAGGAGTTACTTGTTGTTAGAAACACCTTGTTATTCTAAATAAATTCTGAGATACTCATCGAACTGAAAGGAACACCAGATGATGATTGTGTAATTTAAAAATCTCGACCACAGGGAAGAGAAAATTAGTGAGAGTAGACTAAATATATCCATTAAGTAGTAAATTCTTTGAGCAATAAAAAGAAGCTAAACCATCTAAAAATATCATCTGATATTTATGAAATAAGATCACAATTTAATGAAACATGTAAAGCTTGAGCTGTTGGCTATAAAACTGTCTTAGCTGTACTAATATTAGTGAAATTAAGAAAATCAGAATAGGAGATCAAAACAAATTACAAAAAGAGTTAAATGATGTACTATGTAACCAGTTAGGTTTGAGCAACTACAAGATATCTAAATAAATGTTGTATGTGCTGGGAATTCCAATTCAGTTAGCTATAGTGGTCCTAAGAAAGCAATAAAGACATATCTATATAAAAATCAAAACCATTGTGATGTAGTTAGCAGTGTGTTACCATTATTATGATCATCATATTTTTGAAATATATGTAATAAATCATGTAACAAAAAGACCTTGCATAGCTGCAAAGTAGATAGAAAGGTCTGTATATTATCCAAAAGAGAGAAAAACAGTACTGAGGAAAATATGTTATATCGTACAATAGGTACTGTTACAATGAAGAATGGTTAAATAATCACCAAGAAGTTTGTAAAACAGTTTATAAATGTGAAAAGTGTGATACATTTGTTTCAGAACTGAAATACAAAAAGGTAGCTTTTAAAGATGTAGAAACTGTCAGCTTAAAGCAGAAATTAAAACTGATGAATGTCAGTTGCATTATAAAAAACAAAAAAAGTGGAGTATGTGAAAGAAAGATTGGTGAAGAAATTACAGTGACAGGATGTCAAAACTGTGGTGAAGGTGGTTGCTGTATTATGGGAGAATACCAAGATGATCACATTTTCCAGTGCTGGATATGTAAAAAATATAGTTACAGGTAAACAATTTAAATGTCGCAAAAAGGGAATACCAATGAGAATTCCTTGTACTTGTAATGAGAGATACATTGGGTTTTATTAACAAGCTCAACTCACAGTTTTAATTGTGGCACTCTTTATAAGTTTAAGACGAATTATGAATTTTGTAGGTGGAGGATAGCTGATAAACATCAGAGTTAAACATTTATAGCTAAGGATACTATAGTTTATGATTTGTAATTCATTTTGAAGTCCTGTGTTGAAAATACAATAAAACCATATACCATCTACAGGGACTAAGGTGATGTTATTGGAGATAGGGCACTTAGAACTAAAAACTACAGATAGCACGAATTTTGCACAAGGCCCACTCAGTAGCTTCCCAAAAACATTTGGTCTGTAAGAATTGAAGAAAGGTTTTTTCCCACATTTGTTCAATACACAAGAAACTGGAAATGATCCAGGACCTATTCCTGATGTCAAATATTATGAAACCAAAAGAAAGAGAAATAGTTGTTAAATGGCATAGTCAGAAAGTTAAAGATAATTATGTATTCAATATGAAGAAAGAAATTAAGGGACACTGTATGTCCTATGCCGCCAATGTTAAACTATTGAATTTTGTGACCCATTATCTTGGAAACTTTCTAAAACACCAACTTACAATTTTCCATAATTATTGAATGCACTTTTCTAGATACACTGAACTAGAATCATTGCTAAAATTGTGTTGTGGGGCATGTTATCTTTTGGTTTTTCAAACACTTTATTTTTTGACAGAATTTTGTAAATAAATAAACGTAAAAACAAAACAACTCAACATATTTTAATTAATCTAGTTTTATATGTGTTGAATCTAACACTAGGCATGCTGTGAAAATTTCATGTCTCTACCATCAGTACTTTTTTAGAAAATGGGTCATTGATTGCAAATAACGTAGTTCAGAGATATTGAGATTAAAAATTTTTTATTACTAACTCTTCTACAGACTCACATTTCTGCATCTTTTATGCACTATAATTGCCCTAGTCCATAGACTGTATCATCTTCAGTGTCACAACAGCCCAGCGCTTGCCACATCCTTTTCTTTCCTTCTTCTTTTGCTGAGCAGCTAACTCTGCTTCACATACACGAAGCTCAGCCAGTTCCCGCAGCCCTTTAGCTGTGTTCTGTCCAAAACTTACAGCTGACTTGTCCAGAACCTTACGTCTTTCATTGTTCCCACCGTTAAAAGTTGTTACAGCACCAGAAATTGCTAAATTTAGAGTCATAAGGCCAATAAATACAGCACTACACAACATTATTGAAGGACTCATTCACATTCTGGGTCTTCCCACATAAAAACTTCTTTAGTAGCTCAGGATTTGCCAAATTGCCTCCATTACTGCCAAAGGAAGATAATGTTTGTATGTAAATTCATGCAGGATGCCAGAAAATTCAGCTTGCTTATATTTAGACCAAGTGTTTGGTGTAGGTGGACACAAAGCATGACATGGTTTTTCATCGGTCGATATTCGATGAAAGAAAGTGCTCCACACATCTCTTTTCCACTTCTCTAAATTGTCGCAGTTATCTCTAATGGCCTTCCCATAATATTCCTGTAATTCATCATTTACTTTGTCTGTTAGTCTTCTGGCATGTTTTATTGTATTGCCATCAGACAGTTTTGTGTCAACCAGCTTGGTTTTTAGGTTACACAGACGTGTTCCCATCCTTTTCTTGACATGGCCTACACACTCAATTGTTTGTATAGGAACATCATATAGCTTACTGTTTTGTACTGCACTGAAAGCCTTGCTGTCTCCATCATCTATGTAATTCACAATTTGACACCTCTCTGGTTCTACAAACACTGGAAAATGTTAACTGCTCTTTTTACCTCCATTCTTCCACTTGTGACATAATTTTTTGTACACTGCTGCTTATGAAGTAATCTGTTCTTCTGGTTCACTGTACAACCTTTGCAGTACTTACTGAGAACTTCAAAATTCAAAACTTTTCTGGTGTCAATACTTGTTGCAGGTGCAAAACCATTTTTAGAACTAAACCCACACTTTTGGCAGGATCCATCCACAGAATTTTGTTCAAGAGCTTCTGGTGTAGCAGCAACCATTGAATCTTCAGTCATAGCATTTACAGAGTCCCCAGTTCCTGTTACATATTTCATATACCTATAAGGTGGTTTTGCCAAATTCAACACAGTGCAGAGAACATTACCAGCCCTTGCACCTTTACCAATGCATCTAAATCCATAGAACAGACTCGTATTAGTTTCATACAATGCATTACGTGAACACTTTGATGAAGTGTGAAATGCTTTTTCGTTTTTGCACTTCGGACTTTTAATAATTAATTTAGACATAACACCTATTCCAGCTCCAATATCCTTATAAAGTTTAACTTCACCACAACGAAGAAATCAAGAGACAGTTTCAGAAAGATATTGTGCTAGGATTTGTAGATCAATAATGAAGTTGTCCATATTATCATTACTTTTACCACTGTCACCCGTTTCTAAAGTTACATTCCTTTTCGATGTACTAGGTGGGTGGTCACTTCACAAACATTATCATGGTTTCCTCCACTGCTAATGCACGTGTTTTCAAGTACTGCAGAGAAAAAGGTCTCACATATCCGTTACCCGCAAATTTGCCTTTCTTTAAGTTATTTTTACACTTAGTCATTTCATTTATGTATAAAAATCAATAGAATTTAGCTTACTACAAAAATAGCCGATAATCACACTACTTTCAACAAAAACTATTATCAGAACAAAGGACGATTTGTTTATTCGTAATGTCAAATTCTGAGACGTAGCAGTAGGCACAAAACAAAGCAATTCACAGCCTTCTGGGCTGTTTAGTTCCCAAGATATGACTGCTCAAATGCAGCAGCATATGTGTAGCTGCGAAATTTGATGGTCACACATCAACATTCAAAATGTTATTTGGGGGTCTCACAATTGTCTGATTTTATTGTATTATGTACCAAAATGTTCAGGTAAGTCCAAAGTACATTACAGAGTAGAAAATAGAAAATGTAAATTACAACGAATTTCATATACAATGTCTCCTTAATGACCACTGTAATTCTGATGCAGTTGTACTGACAAAAGGTTGCTTCGAACTAAGAAAAGAGTTTTGAAAATAATAGCTAATATAGATAAACTTGGTTATTTAACAACTACTGGACTTTGTACAGATATACACAAATCTAAATATTTGTCTAACGGAGGAATTGCTTAACTGGATAGAGAACAGAAAGGAAAATTATAGAAAAGAGTCGGTTGCTTGCCTAACAGTTTAAATGGTAATAATATTCAAAATGTTTGTAATGGTCATGAAGTAAGTATAGCTGGGGCCAAAGTAGTTGGCTTTGATGAAGAAAACAATGCTGTTTATCAATATTGCGGCTGCTTCTGGCATGCTTGTAAAAAAATGTTTTGTAACTGACGTGATTAACAGCAAAAATTAAGAGTTTATGGGTGAGCTGTACCAAACGACATCAATAAGAAGCAGGAAAGTACGAAATGTTGTATAAAATTTAGTAGAGATGTGAGAATATGATTGGATTAACTCACTAGAATATAAAGAACTTCAAAGAATTACGTGAAGTTATTGATCATTTGAATCCAAAAGATGCCATTTATGGTGGTTGAATTAACACAATAAAATTAAGAGCTAAAGTAGAGGATATTATCACTAAACTATGATATATCGATGTGAGTGGTTTTTATCCAACTGTACAATATTATAATTATTATCCTGAGTGATATCTAACGAAAATACCTGAGCAATGGATCATACTAAAAATTTATGGATTCATAAAATGTAGAGGACTGGCACCTAGAGGATTTTATTATCCAGTTTTTCCAGTACTGATGAAAATCAGTAAAAATGAAAAACTTGTTTTTTGTGTGCCAAATGTGTAGAAGAAAAAATAAATAAATGTAATCACAATGATAGTGAAAGAAGTTTTATGGGAACTTAGAAAAATGATTAGTTAAAAAGAGAACTGTGGAACAGGCATAACAAATTTTAGATGTCAATGAGGTATGGGATTTTAGAAACAAAAACAAAGTGTTTTTCAAATATTATATAAAAGTTTTCAGGAAAATAAAATTAAAAACCAATCCTCAAGATTTTGAAACCAATTAAATATATATAAAAACAGTTAAAGAAAATTGGATATTGAATTAGTTCCCAATAAGGGAAAAGGAGATCTTGGAAAATATGCTATTGCTAAGATATGTCTAAATTTATTATGAGGAATATTTGGACAATGACGAAACATGAGTAAAACTGAGTATGTTACAGATTTACAACAGTTTTGTGAGATATTATTGAATGATCACATAGTTATGAATCTTTTGGAAAGTTTTTGAGTGTTTTGGGTTGTTATCTGTACTCTATAAAGAATAGAGGAATTGAGCAACAGAGAATATTATTTGAGATTGAATGCTTAAGTGTATTTAATAGTTCTTAGGACTATTCTTGAGAATTGCAGAGCATTTTTGATACAGAGATACTAACATTTCTACAGTTAATTTTTACGATGTCCTCGAATGTGCTGGAGTGATCTGGAATGTTCTCCGAAAACAAATGATAATAAAGACCAAGCGAAGAGTGTCATTTTGAGGTAAATGGATAACACTTAAGAAAAATAATGACAGTCACATCAGTGTTACAGTGCTACAAGGAAGCTCTCGTGTATAAGCCAAGACTGAGTGCTGAGTGCATGTGCACAATGTGAGTGCCGCTCCCAGCACAAAATATACTAGCAAAATGGTTCAAATGGCTCTAAGCACTATGCGACTTAACATCTGAGGTCATCAGTCCCCTAGACTTAGAACTACTTAAACCTAACTAACCTAAGGACATCACACACATACACATCCATGCCCGAGGCAGTATTCGAACCTGTGACCATAGCAACTGTGCGGTTCCGGACTGAAGTGTCTAGAACCGCCGCTCGTCCACAGCGGCCGGCTTATACTAGCAGTGCCACCGGTGATGAAGGCAAAAAAAGAAAAAAAGAAAAACGAGGTGTCATTCCCGTAGCTAATTGTAAAATTCTTCTTCCCACTGAGACCGTTCAGTTATAGTGCAAGTCAGGGCACCTCAAAGGATAGCCATTGTCCATATTAATAAGATTATCAGCCAGCCTCATATCAATTAAATCCTTCAAAACGTAATATTGGTATCAACATGCGGCAGCAACCACCTGTGTCTCATTATAGTTTATTTTGTGGCCTTCGGCTAAACAATGCTCCGCCACTCCGGTTTTTCCTGGCTGTTGTAACCCTATGTGGCAGCGTTGGTCCACACATCCGTCCTCAAGAGGAGGAATTGTTTGGCCTGCATACGCTTTAACACAATGACATGGAATCTTATAAACCACACTCTACCTTAGACCGAGATCAGCTTTAACAGAACCAAGAAAAAACATTAATTTTGGCTGACGGATGAAAAATAGTCTCTATGCCCGACGAATCTTCTTCTCAGTGTATCCATTTTCCTTAAACAAAGCCATCAAATGTGCAATTTAAACTGTCCAGGCCGGAAATGGTATATGCTCTGTTACCAGAGTCGTAACGACGCCATTGCGTTAGTTGGTTCGAAGGGACCCCTTAGCATGCAGGTAGTGGTCTATGTTTATCGGCTTTAGATGAATACTGTATCCCAGAGTACCATGGCGTCCGGAAATGGCAGCCTCCCATTTCTTTCGACCTCCATGGAAATTTAATGCTGGGCTGAAGATAGTTGAAGTGTTCCAAAAATCTGTATCTCCAGAAGCACGTTGGTTGCAAAGCTCAAGTCCTCAGTGTCCTGTCCTCGACGTCCTCCACAAATAAATTGGTCACTATGGACGGTGAAAGACTATTCATAGTCACTTCATCATCCTGTTCAAAAATGTGGCTTTAAAAGAAAAATATGTCAGTACATGATGACAATGCTTCACCAACACGTCACCCAGTTTTTCGCTAGTCAAACCTAAGAGCTCTCCCAGAGGGAATCGTGTAAATAGAGATACCACATTAAAACTCACTAAGGAGCCAGCGTGTTAGATTTCAACCGTCGAATAAAATCCACCGAAATGTTTACAGCTAGCAACAAAAAAATGGCTCCAAGCACTATGGGACTTAACATCTGAGGTCATCAGTCCCCTAGACTCAGAACTACTTAAACCTAACTAACCTAAGGACATCACACACATCCATGCCTGAGGCAGGAATCGAACCTGCGACCGTAGCAGCAGCGCGATTCCGGACTGAAGGGCCTAGAACCGCTTGGCCACAGCGGCCGGTAGCAACAAATACGCTGTAAAATGATGTTAAATACTGTGCCAGGTTATAAGTTTGTACACCCAAATTACTGACAATAAGGGGAATGTGAAGCTCTTTCTTGTGTAACTGTGGCAGGCTATAAAACCTAGGAACAACGGCAGCAGCAGGATGATGTTTGCGTAAATCTTCCGTCAGTGTACTACTTTTTAAAAGTGAAAGACCCTTGAGCTAAATCCTTACTATGAAGTCACTACAGAGTCGTCTGTAAGCAGGGTCACTGAGTAGTGAATCAATTTTAAGGACGTAAACACAACATGTCAAAACAACCTTGACGTTCTCCTCGTCAGCTGGTAAGACTACTGTTTCGTAATCATTCCTAAGGGAATGAATAGCTGCTATTTTTCTGGGGAACTGATGTCATTCCACATTGGATGATCCCTACACAATGTGTAGGACACATTGCCTCATTTCCTTACTTCTTCCTCCTGGTCCCCAGGGAGCCTGTGTACTGCCCGTTCTTCAGAGCAGGTAAATTCTTTAACAGAAAGACTCTTTGAAGCGAGAGCCAAATTTATACCTTTTTACACCGCAACCATCCAACTCCTTATTTTAAAAATTAATCAGATCTCGTCGACGTTTATCCACTTGTGTCAAGGTGCTGAAACTTGTACAGAAGTGGGAGAAACTTCGGAAGAAGAAAAGAAAGCTGTCGAGTACACTCGCCTTCTTGCTGAGATCCCATGACAATGGTATTACTCCAAATTTTGCCATATTTTTTCATTTTATTAATAGCCAGAGAGCTAATGGAATTAACGAGCATACATACCAAGCACTCATTAGGGAAATCATTCTTTCTTTTTTTCTAGGGTTTCGTACATCGGAAAAAACAGAACCCTTATAGGAATACCTTGTTCACCGTCTGTCTGTCTGTCTGTCCGACTTTTTCTAAGGAATTTTTAGACTATAAAGTTTAAATTTATGTCACATTGAGGTTTATGGACCCTTGGCGATGTAAGCATACAAGCTTCTAAGGCGATTCAACCAAAAGATACGGCCATTTACGTTACATATTTAATGCCCTCAAACATACCGTTGACCGAAAACCATGAAATCTGACAAAAAGGGAGGTTCCCCGTACAGCCAAAGGAAAAAATCCGAAAGCTGTAAATTTGTGACAATATCGAATGAAAAAGATTGTTTTATCATTTCTTATCTGTCTCTCTGTCTTTTCGTCCGTCCGTTAATACCCTATTTTCTCAGGAATGGGTAGACGTATCAAGCTGAAATTCATGTCACATAGTAAGATCTATAGGCTTTATGCAGTGTTATGAGTGTAAGCCCGTAAGTCAGTGCAGCCAGAAGATACAGCCATTTACGTCACATATTTTGATACTCGCCAAATCTATCACTTGCGCCTTGTCCTGCGGGGAAGCAGGGTCGGCACATGGTTACCGGATGTGGGATGTTAATTTCACGGGGTGGCCGGATTCCCTGCCTACCGCCACCCCGTGCCCCCCCCCCCCCCCCCCCCTCCGGACGGAATCAGTGTACTCCAACTGTCTGCGTCGAGTGTAGATTGTGAAATAGTGTGAATGTGTTTCAAATGTCTGTGAGTCGGGTAACTGAGGAGGGACGTGGAGATCAGCCCGGTATTCACCTAGGAGGATGTGGAAAACCGCCTAAAAACCACATCCAGGCTGGCCGGCACACCGGTCGTCGTCGTTAATCCGCCGGGCGGATTCGATGCGAGGCCAGCGCGTTAGCACTCTCGGCTATCCTGGCGGGTTTTGATTCTCGCTCATCAGAAGCTGTAGAGTACTTCCCGTTGACCTAGAATCATGAAATTCGGCAAGAAGCAAGGTGGTTCAAATGGCTCTGAGCACTATGGGACTCAACTGCTGAGGTTATTAGTCCCCTAGAACTTAGAACTAGTTAAACCTAACTAACCTAAGGACATCACAAACATCCATGCCCGAGGCAGGATTCGAACCTGCGACCGTAGCGGTCTTGCGGTTCCAGACTGCAGCGCCTTTAACCGCCAAGAAGCAAGGTTTCGCAGTATAAATAAATGAAAAAAACGATAATTGTTAATTTATAATTATGTTACACGAAAAAAATATTTCTTTTGGTACTAGTTTCCGACGTCAAGCTTGATATTAAAACAGTCTTTGTCTCATTCAGGATGACTCGGTGGAAGTGAGACATCAAGCAAGGAATGACTTTATTGCTCATATGACGCGTTTCGAAATTTATTCATGATCATGTATCTAGGAATGATTACTGCTCGTTGGTATGGCTTTTCACGTACAACTTGAAACGCCATATCTAAGTGCAGTAATCGCTCCTGGATGGATAAATTCCAAAAAGCGTCATATGAGCAATAAAGTCATTCCTTGTCTGGTGTTTGATTTTTACCATTGTGACCCAGTAAGCCTAATTGGAAGACTACCGGTTATTACAATAATGGTCACTTGCTTCTTACCTAATTTTATGTCACATTTTTACTCGTATTATTGAAATTAAAACATTCTCGAAAATCTTGGAATCCCTGAATCGATATCTTCCCACTATCATTGTCGACAAAAGGCAAAACTAAGGAGATTCTCGATTCCTGAAATGGATGAACTGCCTATATGCTTAATTAAGTTTGTGCTCAGTCCTCCGTACGCGAGTCCTACCCGCACCTGGCCTATTTTCCCGTAGACAAGTGTATATTATTGCCAAAGATTGATTTTACTTCTATTTGGCCTTGTTATCGCAGTTTTCAAGAGATGTGTGGGATTGTACTGAGTGCTCCACATGGACACTATAGAACTGAGTCATAGGAGCTGGAGACCAGAAATTGAAGGCATTGTAAACGGAGCTCTAGAGACAAAATTGTAAAGCAACAAGACGAGACAATATGAGACATGAAGTGCTACGAGATCAGCTGGCAGTTAGCTACGTAGGATATTGCCAACACAATCGAAAACAAACGTCTGACTTGGTGAGAGAATCCTGGAAGAATGCAACATGACCTTCCAAAATATGCCACTGGAGTCCTCCGCGACAGAGAAAAAGAGGAAGACCCCCGGCTACATTAGAACAATGCAATTAGACGCGCGAAGCAGAACGGAATGCGGGTGGTTCTTATTGCCGGAACAACGGGTTTTCGGTTATATCGATTTTTCCCACGCCGATTTCACCTGACCGGTCAAAATGAACGGTTTCTTAAAGAATCGATTTTCGTTTTTTATTCCTATGATTTGATGTAACAGAAGTGGGAATCGAATAAACGTTGAAAAATTTTGACTCTCTCTGTTTCAATATACTCAGAATCAAGATATAGAATTAAATACGAAAATAAAAGAAAATTTAGTCGGTCCACCATTCGTTGGTTTTCTCGATAAGTGATAAGTGGTTGGATACCAAAAAAAATCAACAGTATCCTCCCATTGATTCCAATGTTTTGAAAATCTGCTGAAATATCGTGTTGTAACTGGGAACCATACCAATATCTGGGCACTTCGAATAATCAGTGGTAAAGGGTGAAACAGGAGGTTGCAGAAGTCTGTTTTTCGTGTTAATTTGTCCGTTTTCAATGGCAACAAGCCGATGAAACCATCACACACATACACAGCCAGTACATCAGCTACTTTTTGTTTTTATTGTACGCTATAAATTAATTGTTACTAAGTCTTTAATTTACTGCTGTTACCCTAATTTCTTTCTTCGTTTATTATTTCATATAAATGACAGACAAATCTTTAAACTTTTAAATCAATGTAAGCATTGTACTTCATTGCTACGTCACTTCGCAGAAATATTTCCAGACTAAGATTGATGTTGTTCTGCGGTAGAACGGTTGTCCAGCGGTGACAACGAGAAACGACCATATAGACCAGGCGGGGGCGTTATGTCTTGCACGCTGTATGTACTCGCGTACCTTAAACCACGACGCACGCCAACAGGGACAATTTTGTCTCAGCAATGTTGTACCAGTTCTTATGCCATGTGTTTGTTCCTCGTTTCCGTCGGCATTGTTGTTAAAATACCACTGGTCGCTTTTCCAATTTTCTATAACAAATCAATATTTCTAACCAATGCAGATTTATAATAAAAATAGGTTTGTTTAAAAACTAAACGTTTTATTAACTTCTGCTATGCCTAACAGATATTTCGTTTTTTTTCTCAGTTTTGGGTAAAACAAAAAATACACCTGTTATAACCGAGACCAAACAAATACCGAAAAATACCGGTTATTCATAACTAAAATACCGGTATCGGTTTTAACCGGTCGGTTTTTCCCATTCCTTTGACAGAACTATGAAGGAAGAGGGCTGGCCGGACGGCTAGGATAGAAACTTGGTTGTGAGGACGCCGCATGTTGAAGAAAGCTCGTAGAAATGTGAAGAAGAAGGACTTCATTCTTTCACTGAGTGCCGGAAACTAAAGCGAGAACGTATTAGATATCTAAATACACCGAAGAGTCAAAGAAACTGGCACATGTGACTAACATCGTGTAGAGCCCCCAAGACCACGCAGAAGTGCGGCAACACGACGTGGCATGGACTCGAGTAATGTCTGAAGTGGTGCTTGAAGGTAATGACAGCATGAATCTTGCAGGGCTGTCCATGAATCGGTAACAGTAAGAGGAGTGGAGATCTCTTCTGAACAGCACGTTGTAAGGCATCCCAGGTACGCTCAATAATGTCGATGCCTGGGGAGTTTGGTGGTCAGCGTAATACACTCCTGGAAATGGAAAAAAGAACACATTGACACCGGTGTGTCAGACCCACCATACTTGCTCCGGACACTGCGAAAGGGCTGTACAAGCAATGATCACACGCACGGCACAGCGGACACACCAGGAACCGCGGTGTTGGCCGTAGAATGGCGGTAGCTGCGCAGCATTTGTGCACCGCTGCCGTCAGTGTCAGCCAGTTTGCCGTGGCATACGGAGCTCCATCGCAGTCTTTAACACTGGTAGCATGCCGCGACAGCGTGGACGTGAACCGTATGTGCAGTTGACGGACTTTGAGCGAGGGCGTATAGTGGGCATGCGGGAGGCCGGGTGGACGTACCGCCGAATTGCTCAACACGTGGGGCGTGAGGTCTCCACAGTACATCGATGTTGTCGCCAGTGGCCGGCGGAAGGTGCACGTGCCCGTCGACCTGGGACCGGACCGCAGCGACGCACGGATGCACGCCAAGACCGTAGGATCCTACGCAGTGCCGTAGGGGACCGCACCGCCACTTCCCAGCAAATTAGGGACACTGTTGCTCCTGGGGTATCGGCGAGGACCATTCGCAACCGTCTCCATGAAGCTGGGCTACGGTCCCGCACACCGTTAGGCCGTCTTCCGCTCGCGCCCCAACATCGTGCAGCCCGCCTCCAGTGGTGTCGCGACAGGCGTGAATGGAGGGACGAATGGAGACGTGTCATCTTCAGCGATGAGAGTCGCTTCTGCCTTGGTGCCAATGATGGTCGTATGCGTGTTTGGCGCCGTGCAGGTGAGCGCCACAATCAGGACTGCATACGACCGAGGCACACAGGGCCAACACCCGGCATCATGGTGTGGGGAGCGATCTCCTACACTGGCCGTACACCACTGGTGATCGTCGAGGGGACACTGAATAGTGCACGGTACATCCAAACCGTCATCGAACCCATCGTTCTACCATTCCTAGACCGGCAAGGGAACTTGCTGTTCCAACAGGACAATGCACGTCCGCATGTATCCCGTGCCACCCAACGTGCTCTAGAAGGTGTAAGTCAACTACCCTGGCCAGCAAGATCTCCGGATCTGTACCCCGTTGAGCATGTTTGGGACTGGATGAAGCGTCGTCTCACGCGGTCTGCACGTCCAGCACGAACGCTGGTCCAACTGAGGCGCCAGGTGGAAATGGCATGGCAAGCCGTTCCACAGGACTACATCCAGCATCTCTACGATCGTCTCCATGGGAGAATAGCAGCCTGCATTGCTGCGAAAGGTGGATATACACTGTACTAGTGCCGACATTGTGCATGCTCTGTTGCCTGTGTCTATGTGCCTGTGGTTCTGTCAGTGTGATCATGTGATGTATCTGACCCCAGGAATGTGTCAATAAAGTTTCCCCTTCCTGGGACAATGAATTCACGGTGTTCTTATTTCAATTTCCCGGAGTGTAGTTTAAACTCAGAAGAGCGTTCCTGGAGCCACTTTGTAGCAATTCTGGGCACCTGGGGTGCCGCATTTTCCTGTTGGAATTGCCCAAGTGCGTCGGAATGCATAATGGACATGAATAGATGTGGGTAATCAGACAGGGTGCTTATGTACGTGTCACCTGTCAGAGTGGTATCTAGACGTATCAGAGGTCCCATATCACTCCAACTGCACACGCCCCACTCCATTACAGAGGCTCCACCGGCTTTAACAGCCCCCTTGCTGACATGCATGGTCCATGCATTCATGAGGTTGTCTGCATATCCGTTCACGTCAATCCAGTCGATACAGTTTGAAGGGAGACTCGTACGATCAGGCAATATGTTTCCAGTCATTAACAGTCCAATGACGGCGTTGACTTGCCCAGGCGAGGCTTAAAGCTTTGTGTCCAGCAGTCATCGAGGGTACACAGGTGGGCCATCGGCTCCGAAAGCTCATATCAGTGATGCTTCCTTGTATGGTTCGCACGCTGGCACTTGTTGAAAGCCCAGCACTGAAATCTGCAGCAATTTACGGAAGGGTTGCACTTCCGTCACTTTGAACGATTCTCTTCAGCCGACCGGAGTAGCCGTGCGGTTCTAGGCGCTACAGTCTGGAACCGAGCGACCGCTACGGTCGCAGGTTCGAATCCTGCCTCGGGCATGGATGTGTATGATGTCCTTAGGTTAGTTAGATTTAAGTAGTTCTAAATTCTAGGGGACGTATGACCTCAGAAGTTAAGTCCCATAGTGCTCAGAGCCGTTTTTGAAAGTCCCCATTTCATCACTACCTCGGAGATGCCGAGTCTCATCGCTCGTGTGCAGGCTGTAACACCACTTTCAGACTCACTTACAGGTTGATGACCTACCACTGTAGCAGCAGTAACCGATCTAGCAACTGCACCAGACACTTGTTGTTTTATATAGGTGTTGCCGGTCACTCCGCCGTATTCTACCTGTTTACATATCTCTGTATTTGAATACGGATGCCTATACCTGTTTCTTTGACGCTTCAGTGTAACTCGACTTGCGGAGTGGGGCGGGAGATGATGGACAAGCACCTCGCTGGTGGAGGACTTGCCTTGTGGTCAAAGAGTGCCAGATGGAACACTGCGGGAGACTGGTTTCTGGTAGCAGCCGGCCGCCTGTATCACCGATATGAGAGGAGTAGTAGCGGCGGCTTTGACGACGGTGTGGGGGAGAGGCCAGCGGCGCCCCCCGCCGCCCCCGCCACCCTCCGCCTTCCCGGCGGGCTCCCCCACGCCGGCTCATCACGCGCCCCAGCCACACTCGCTCTCTATCAGCAGATTGCACGCCGCTGCGATCCTCATGAAAAATTCGCAACGTTTGCGCTCGATGGGTAGGGAATTAGCGATAATTCTCTTAGCGCTGCGGGCGGCAGGGGCGTCCGCCGTCACTCACGGGCGCCAGGGATTGACAGAGCCGCCCCAGCCCTGAGAGCAAAAATGTGTCCGCCGCACACCTAGCGCCTGGCCACTCTCCCGGAAGTGCCGCCTTCGACTCCTGATATGACGGCGTCTGTCTATCCCGGTCGCTGTATCTTGCACCTCGTCGGCGGGCCACATTTCGTTACCACACGGGACCATCTTCACTATAGATCTGCACCTGGTCGAATACAGCGGTAAGGAAAGGGGGCTACAGTGTGAAACTTCCTGACAAATTAAAACTGTGTGCCGGACCGAGACTCGAACTCGGTACCTTTGCCTTTCGCGGGCCAGCGCTCAACAATCTAAGCTACCCAAGCACGACTCACGCCCCGTCCTCACAGCTTTACTTCTGCCAGTATCTCGTCTCCTACCTTCCAAACTTTACAGAAGCTCTCCTGCGAATCTTGCAGAAATAGCACTCCTGAAAGAAAGGATATTGCGGCGACATGGCTTAGCCACAGCCTGGGGGATGTTTCCAGAAGGAGATTTTCACTCTGCAGCGGAGTGTGCGCTGATATGAAACTTCCTGGCAGATTAAAACTGTGTGCCGGGCCGAGACTCGGACTCGGGACCTTTGCCTTTCGCGGGCAAGTGCTCTACCTTCTGAGCTACCCAAACACGACTCACGCCCCCTCCTCACAGCTATGCTTCTGCCAGTATATCGTCTCCTACGTTCCAAACTTTACAGAATCTCATTCCAGAAACATCCCCCAGGCTGCGCCTACGCCTCCACGATATCCTTTCTTTGTGCTAGTTCTGCAAGGTTCACAGGAGAGCTTCTTTAAAGTTTGGAAGGTAGGAGACGAGATACTGGCAGAAGTACAGCTATGAGGACGGGGCGTGAGTCGTACTTGGGTAGTTCAGATGGTAGATCACTCGCCCGCGAAAGGCAAAGGTCACGAGTTCGAATCTCGGCCCCCGCACACAGTTTTAATCTGCCAGGAAGTTTCATATCAGCGCACTCTCCGCTGCAGAGTGAAAATCTCATTCGGGATACAATATGGTTGGCAACTATCATCGTAAAAATGCTGGAAAGGAGCAGAAATGACTAGTGTACAAGTGAACTTAGTAAACAGATTATTTAACTTAACACATTGACTGCCACGTGAGTTAAATGTAGCTCACAGGAAGTGTTCTCTTCGGGCCACGTGAAGTAAATACAACTCACGGACATTTTTCCATTTAAAGCTCCGTGGTGCAGTTGTAACTCACAGGAACATGCTGTGACTCGGTCTTATTGTAGGTTATGGCCCCAATAACAAATCATGTTTGTGGCCTACGGTTTTCAAGAGCTCAAGAGTAGTTATTGACATTTGAATTAGTGAGTTATACGTATATAACTCACATACCTCAGTTGTATTGGACTATTCTCATTATTTACTTACTATTTAGTTTGACATATTACTTACAAAGTAGACTGCAAATCACATACAGTTTTATTTACATTCTTCAACTCTAGTTGCAACAACAATGAAACTGAAAAATTTGGATCATTCCACTTTGTTTCTCTAACACCTGTATGCACTGTGCTTTATGAAAAAACACTCTACGCAAAAATATGAGTCACAATTCTTACATTTCCATGCAGAATTAAATTTTCACTCTGCAGCGGAGTGTGCGCTGATATGAAACTTCCTGGCAGATTAAAACAGTGTGCCGGACCGAGACTCGAACTCGTGACCTTTGCTTTTCGCAGGCAATTGCTCTACCAACTGAGCCACCCAAGCACGACTCACGCCCTACTTCTGCCAGTATCTCGTCTCTGCGAAAGGCAAAGGTCCCGAGTTTGAGTCTCGGTCCGGCACACAGTTTTAATCTGCCAGGAAGTGTCACATTTCCATGCAGTTTGTTTGCATTTATTGACAGCTTGCTCTCGTCCAAATTCACTCTTCATTTTTTCGTAGCACACTGTACACCTACGTCTGGCTGCTCCCATGTTCAGAGCTGCACAGTCTGCAGGTAATGCGGTGGCTTTGGTGAGAGATGTCTCAGGCTCATCGGTATCTACTTTATGGAGTAGTCTCAAAGTCACTTCCTCTTTGAATTCTGTGATTGAGATCTTGTTGTTGTTGATGTATCGGAAAATCACATGAGCATTCACCAGTGCTGACCCTGTCAATAATTCAGTTGCAAGCTTCTCGTACCATTTCACACCCTGTTTTAGACAGTGTGAGTACAACTTCATTTGGTCAGAAAGATCTATAAAAGACTTTGACTGATTATAGTCAATTATCATTGGTGGTTTTTTTCTTTGTGCCCTTCCTGGTTTGAAATTCTGCTTCTTGTTCTCCGTGAACAGTACTCAGCATCAGAACTTCCCTCTTATCTTTCCATTTCAGTACTACTACACTTGTGGTACTTTCCTTTGCTTTGTGTTCCCCCTTCTTCAGTTTTGCCTGTACAACATCTTCAGGATTCAGTTTTCTGTTTGATATTAGAGTACCAACTAAATGTGTTGATTGTTCAAGAAGCTGGTGTGCCGGGTTAACACTAGTTTAAAAATTGTATATAAGATTCTGCCCTCATTTAGTAATCCACTCATAAGGCTCATAACAACGGAATTGGCAAGAGGAACATCGGGATTCGCATTCTTCCCACAGTAAACTTTCATATTCCAGGTGTAGCCACCCTTCAGACAAAATCTGACCAATTTAATTCCGAATTTATAGCGCTTATTCTCTATATACTGAATGAAACTTCGTCTTCCTAGAAATGGCACAAGTGTTTCGTCAATGCAGACTTCTTTCTCCGGCGCAACTGCACTATGAAATCTCTGCAGTAATTTATCAATAAGAGGTTGAATTTTGAATAAGCCGTTTCCCGGTGGGCGCTGGTTGTTATCGGAAAAATGCCACATACGTAAAAGCAGTTCAAAACGATTACGTAGCGTAATATTTTTTACAGTGTTGTGACAGAGCATATGTCTTGACCCATAATTTGGAATCCTCGGCATTACATTGAGTGACATCCATAACAAAAATCCTAAAAATTTTTCAATTTCAGTTTTGCCGACATCAGTCCACTTTTTCAGTCGTGAATTAACAGTTACTGAATGACTTTCTAAGACTTGTTTTGCGTACGAATTGGTTTGTTGAGTCACATATTCTAAAATTTCATCAGTTACAAAATATTTGAAGAAATCGTATGGCGTTTTGCCTTTGCGAGTTAGTGCAACAGAAGCATTTACAGCAGAACTGGAATGAGTAAATGTAAAGTTTTTCATATTTTTACCCGTAACTGGCCGCCAGACAATCTCATTAGAATTTGTTTTAAGTGTGTCATCTTCTTTTTCAGAACTTTCTGATTTTACCCTTACTTCAATTGAACCTGAATCAATTGCAGTAGTTATGGCACAAACACAGTTAGAGGTGCTTTGTTGCCTGGTTCTTTGACTGAATGTGGACATAAAACTCTTCTTCTTACCTTCACTGATGTGATTCCATCATCAGAACTTCCGGTTTCGCTTCCGGTCTCCTCTGGTAAAAATTTGTCTGAGCTATCACCAAATAAAGACACAGACTCTTCATCACTTACGTCCATAACTTCATCTAAAAGCTCCTGTACATTCCTTTGTTCATCTTCATAACTTCTACGAGACATTTTCTTCTGCCACCATATCACTTTGTTACGGAGCAAAAAAAATTGAATAAAGCATGTAGCAACAATGCAGGAAAGCAATAATGAAACTGTACACAAATAATGCTGTGGAATGAAAAACTGACAGTAGTACAAACCTAAAATTATTAGCGACATAGCAAATAACACACCTGGTACCTTTAGTTTGGGGCCATGTGAATCATATATAACTCTCACAAAAAAAATTAAAAAAGGTACCAAAATGCCATATTTTTACTTAACAAGTTTAATTGGTGCCAACTAAAGCAGGATATTGAAAAAAAGTAAATGGCTCCAAAGGTCGGTAGCCCAACTATACAATGGCCGTCAATGTTAAATTAGTAAACAGATTATGTAAAGCTCTCCGCCACCAGGCCACAAGTTGCCCATCGGGACCATCCGACCGCCGTGTCATCCTCTGGAGAGGATGCGGATAGAAGGAGCGTGTGGTCAGCACACCGATCTCCCGGTCGTTACGATGGTTTTCTTTGACCGGAGCCGCTACTGTTCGGTCGAGTAGCTCCTCAGTTGGCATCACGAGGCTGAGCGCACCCCGAAAAATGGCAACAGCACATGGCGGCCCGGATGGTCACCCATCCAAGTGCCGGCCACGCCCGACAACGCTTAACTTCGGTGATTTGACGGGAACCGGTGTATCCACTGCGGCAAGATCGTTGCCCAAACAAACTATTTAACTTAACCTATATTTCTGGAACCATACGAAGAGACTACAAATAGATCAGAAAGAAACGGAGTCCAGTTAGTGAACAGCAACAGTGATCATACTCTCTGAACAATGGTGTCGCATCGAAGATTCTCCAAGTGGGTGAGTGGCTGCCGCTGACCGTCCTGTACTGCAGCAGCAACGGGCGTTAGTATTCGAGAGCCGCTGGAGGCATGGCTCAGTACGCGAGCTCCATTCGGTCCGCCGGATCCCATACAACCGTGATCGGCGTCAGACAGAAGCTTGCAATTCCGTTGCCAGCTATGATGGCAGTGAGGTGGTGTCGATACGTGTCACCACAGTTTCTACAACCAGTATCAACTACAGGCAGTCACAGTAATTGAGGTGATCTCTCAAAAATGGTTCAAATGGCTCTGAGCACTATGGGACTCAACTGCTGTGGTCATAAGTCCCCTAGAACTTAGAACTAGTTAAACCTAACTAACCTAAGGACAGCACATAACACCCAGCCATCACGAGGCAGAGAAAATCCCTGACCCCGCCGGGAATCGAACCCGGGAACCCGGGCGTGGGAAGCGAAAACGCTACCGCACGACCACGAGATGCGGGCGAGGTGATCTCTCCTTATTGTTTGGCGGAGATATTGGTCATGCGTTTCTGAGCGTATTGGCCAATCCGTGTTTACTTAGTATGCGATCACTCCAACCAGAGTGCGAGAGAAGTAGTTCCCTAGTTTTAAATGTCCATCAAATTTTTATTAATAAATAATTACACACGGAACGAGATTTAGTCGGTTCTCAGGACTATGAGAATATGTGTATTACGCTAAAATTCCATACATGCTCCTGCATTGTCGACCTAACGACGTAAACGCATAACAATGTCATCAGCTGATTTCTGCAACAATGTCACAGGTACATTTCAGAGGACAACTATGATCCTGTCCTCTAATTCGTGCACAGTGCATTGGTTAGTACGATGCACCTCGTCTTTGGCCCAACGCCACAAAAAGGGCGAGGTCGGATCTCTCAGAAGCCATTCGTGGTGTCGTCGGCGTCCTAGCCAACGTCCTGGAACATGTTGGTCCAGCCAATCACGAACTATGCAAGCAAAATGGGGTGGTGCTTCGTCTTGCTGAAAAACGATACCCTCAACGCTGTCCCACTGTCATATTCGCGGCCACATTATTCATTCAGCTTATGGCGATACCGGTCGCTGTTCATAGTGTCTTGCAATATTAATGGACCAATGAGACGATCTATACTCATACGAAACAGACTATAAATTTTTAAGCTGTCTTTCCTTGATTTGTTTCTGCGCAATAATGGCAGCTGTGGTGACTGACGAATCCCCCAATGTGCCCTTGAACAAATCCGGCTAATCGTTCTGCCATTACAGCGTAATTTATCATCCTTCTATCACAATCCAGCAACAATAAGTCCTCAACATAAGGGGGTTTCCAGCGTTTCTAGATAACATCCTTCTTTAATAAGCCGGCCGGTGTTGCCGAGCGGTTCTAGGCGCTTCAATATGGAACCGCGCGACCGCTACGGTCGCAGGTTCGAATCCTGCCTCGGGCAAGGATGTGTGTGATGTCCTTAGGTTAGTTAGGTTTAAGTAGTTCTAAGTTCTAGGGGACTGATGACCTCAGATGTTAAGTCCCATAGCGCTCTGAGTCACCGTGTGCCTGCTGATTCCACTCTCAGGAGCTGCCGTGTGTTGATTAACCGCGACTGCGCGTGAAGATGTCCCTCACTGCCGCTAAATTATCCACAACTGACTCAGTTGTCATCAGCTTAGTGTGATAATTGCAAATGGTTTTAGCATCAAGTGTGACGTGAGGGCCACGAACACCACGCCACCATCGCTGAACAAGGGCTACAAATCACCACACTTCAAACCGCTAAGCGACGTGGGCGTGCTCTTGTAAAGTCAACTTTCCTGCCATGTCGTCGTTCACCGTAAGAGAAGTTATTCTCAGAGACCCTGTAACAAAACGCAACAACGTTCATTTATAAACATCAACCATCACAAAACTTACGGACATTTAAAACTAGGGGTTCTAGCTTTTCAAATGACGCTCTGTTCCTGGTGCTTCGCGGTGTGCAGACAGTGTTAAATGCGGCTACCGCAGGTTTTCAGTCTTGGAGGGTGTAAGAGGTATGCGCTGCCTGCGATATGTAAGCTATAAGAGAATCTGAAACCAAAGAGCAGTGTTGTATGCAGTAGGAACTGTGTAGCAGTAAGTTGTTGCTAGCGAGCAGTCTGGTGTATCGTGTTGGCTGGGCCGGTCGTGGTGCACCGATGGCGGAGCCTGAGCGTTATAGTATAAGGTAAAAGCAGCCTCGCGCATATCTAGTAATGTTATGTGAACTCCCATGTAAATCTTTTTAAAATGTCCTAATAATAATCTTTGTCATATAAAGTAATTTCTAACAAGCATTCATTTCAATTTAAAGAATTTACTAATTTTTCCAATCCATGATCATTCCGATTGTTGCAAAAGAAAAATCAGTTGCTTCCTTTCATAAATGACAAATGTATAGGCCAGCATTGCACAGAGCTGTGCCGGAAAAAGCTATTGTAAGAGCAGATAGTTGCCGACTTTATCGAGGTAAGAATTTTTCCTTTTTTATTCAGAATGATCTTACAGGGCCATGAGGCAGCACTGCTGTCGTCCAAAATTTACCAGGTTACTGAATTTTTTTTTTTATTACGAGGATTAGGAATTTTTCTGTTTCGAGCTTACATTAAATGAGAAAAGAATTTTGTGGGTATGTTAAATGGGAAACAAATTTTGTGTAGAGGTTAAATGTGAATGAATTTCTGTAGAGAGGTTACACTAAATTAGAATCACATTCATTATTCATATTATTATTTAATAATTTTTGTGGGGAGGTTACACTTGGCGACAACCGGCCAGGATCGTATTTCTTTGTGAATCTCTGAGAAGTTGTCATATATCTGCTCTTATTTACTTAAATGTAGTTTGCATCTGGCGCGACGCATTTACTAATTTGTCACTCTTACTTTCACAGGTCATCGGCAATTTATTGCTCTTTGTTGTAATTGTTTGTTCCATTTCGCTTTGTCTTTGTTTCATTTGTGTTTAATTTTGATTTGTGAAAAATGCCGCGAAAAACTGTTAACAGTACATCGCGATGTGCAATGAGTGAAATAGCCGACTCGAATAATTTGACCGATAATACTTGCAACACTCAGTGTAATGACGATAATCCTCCATTTACAGACAATCAGTGCGTACCGATCACTAATATTGATTTTGATCCTAGTGATGAGCAAACAAATGCAATTATGACCAGAGTAAATGTAATAATTAAAGACGCGGTACGTTCCGATACAATGAACGCTGCCCAGTTTGACACACCCGGTTTGCAAAATTTGAATTGTGAACAGATAAATTCTTCTCACGAAGATGAACAATGTAGTCAAAATACGTCAGATTTATTTGATTCCGAGGTAGTGGCCCACAGTGCACACCCGATTGGCAAACCTTTTCAAGAATTACAGAATGACCAAATGGTTACAGAAAACGTGACACATGTAGATACACCGTCACACAACATAGAAAATAGAATCGCTAATTTTGGCTTGGATCAAATTATGGCAGTATTGCTACAGTCTAAGAAAGAACACGACGACAATTTCAGACAACTTAATGAAAATCTCAAACAGTGGAATGAAAAACTAAACAACAGTTTCAAACAGCGGAATAAAAAATTCGACAACCATTTCAAACAGCTCAAAGAAAAACTTGACGACAATTCCAAACAGTTGAATGAAAGTTTCAAACAGTCGAATGAAAAACACGACAACCTTAATGAACAGAACAAACAACTTAGTGAGCAGATTACAGCCGTTACCATCAACGTCATGATACTAAAGAACAATTACGTGAGGATACTAAGACTTGTGCTAGGAACAGTAGTGAAGAAATTAGATCTGTTGCACAAGAATTAAGTAGTACATGTGTAGCCACAACGAAATCACATAGAGATTAAATTAGTGCAGTCGCTGAACAATGTTCTGAAAACGCAACACTGTCACGCGACGAGTTTAAATTAATGTCAGCAGAACTTTCACACACGCTGGATGCGGAAGTAGATAAGAAATTTGAACAACAGAACAGCCAAATTGACGAATGTTTTAAAGTGACAGAAATGAAAATTGTTTCAGTCACTAACACGTCACAGCATACGCCACGTTCCGAACATTTGTCACACCCACACAGCCAGTATAACTTGAGTAATTTACAGAGAGTACGTTACTTAGACTCCGAACAGTCACAGACAAACAGATTGTTACACAAACCTGAACGTGTTCACACATTCAGAGACGATAACGTTAATTATAAGCAATTTTTATCCGTAAAAAATCTAAGGTATTTAAAAATGACAGAGCACAGGTACACGCTTTGAACTGGATACGACAATTTAGTTTTGTACTTTCACCAGCTTGGCCTGTAACGCAGAAACTAGCTTTGGACTGGATACGACAATTTACTTTTGAATTTTCACCGCCATTGCCTGTAAAGCAGAAACTAAAATTTATTTGCAGTGCGTAAGTGACCTCAGGGGATTCATTACACTTCGATGAATATGTGCCGTAGCGTACACAGGGCCTCGAGCCGTAGTAGCGCTATTTCATCTTCAGTTTTCTGCACTACTGCCTTCTCTTCTACTGTCCTTTATATCTATCAAAACAGCTCTTCAACTATCGATCTATCTAGGATTAAGGATATGTAAAGAAAACCCGGTATGACAAGTTTTATCGAAAGTGACAGTTTTCATTAGACGCTCCAGAAATGACAACCACGAGAACGTTAATACCAGACAAAAATTTTAATCATCAGTATGTACAAAATTTTCAGCAGTCGAAAACACATTTTGGTAACAATACAGGTTTTCCCCCGCAACAGCATCAGAGCCAGCCGGTTAGCATACCTAACCAACAATGTAATGTACAAGGTCAACCAAGCTTTAATGTTTCGCCGCCTGCACGTATAGCGTCGGCCACACCAAATAGTAACGCACAGCAGCAAGGAAATCACTACGTACAGAAGACACATCATTTCAACTCGTATCGCAACGCGCCGTATAGAAATGACTATCATGACAGACGTAAAAGTAATGAGCACAGTTTTCAGCGTAACAGTCGGTCTTACCAGCAGCAGAATCAACCACAACAACAGATTATCATGAATGAACCAGACAGTAGATATCATCCCGAACGTAATACGTCAGGAAGAAATAACAGAACAGTACAAATAGTCGAAATGCCACAGCATCCTCCCGCAAATAATAGCACGTCAGATAGAATTTGACTAGATACAGTACAGGTTGCATCTTCCAGCAACGCAAGCAATACTTTTGACACACAGACTCTTGTTCACGAAAATGTTATTAGTTTTGACGACATCCGATACACACTTTTGGATTAAAAGACAGAATCACAACGTATGTAGACGACATTCTTATTGCAGAAGCTAACTGGTCTGAACACAATCTGATTCTTGAACAACTGTTACGAACTTTTCGTGCACAAGGACTCACAGTTAATCTCAGTAAATCGCACTTTGACAAGACTTCTATAAAATTTCTTGGACATGTAATTTCAGCAGAAGGCATTGCGCCTGACCCGGAAAAACTTCAAGATTTACGTGACATTACTGTACCTACGACGAAGAAACAACTACGCAGCTTTTTGGGTTTAATTAACTTCTTTCGTAAATTTATTCATTACTCTGCTTTAGACACTCCTACATTATGTCAATTGACGGGTAAAAACACTATTTGGTCCTGGGATAGCCAAGCACGTTCTGAATTTGTGAACCTGAGAGAAGCTTTGTTGAATGCACCCCTTTTATCACATCCAGATCTTAGTACAAATTTTTCTATTGCCACCGACAGTTCTAACACCGCTTTAGGCATACACATTTTACAGGAAATTGAAGAAGATGGTACTACAGTAATTAAAAACATCGCCTTTGCGAGTCGCATTCTGTCACCAGCTGAACGCAATTATTCTGTCACAGAACTTGAAACATTATGTGTTGTATGGGCATTTACGAGATTTCGGCATTATCTTTATGGAAGACATAAGACCGTTTACACAGATCATAGAGCTATACAGTTTTTACTTTCCGCTAAATTTACACACGACAGATTAAGCAGATGGAAACTTTATTTACAGGAATTTAATTTTACAATTGTTCACATTCCCGGTACACAAAATATTGTAGCAGACGCACTATCCCGTTCCCTCAGCAACAATCAGCAAGACATCGCAACCAACTTCTGCAAAGCAAATTTCAGCGTCATGTATTCAACAAGTTGCATTTGAAAATTTCATTTCGTCGTCATTACGAGACACAGCACAAGAGCAGAGTAAAGACAAAGTGTGGAAATAAATTAAACACCTTTGGCAAGATAGGAATAATGTTACCATTAGAAACCATTACCCTGTACGCAATAATATTCTGTTTCGCCGCTCTCACCCTGACAGCAACAACTGGTTACTATGCATTCCTGACGAGCTTGTTAACAAATTAATTTGGTATACTCATTTAAGTTACGCACAGTACGGAGCCAGAAAATGTTTTCTTATACTGAGACAGAACTGTTATTTTGCCAATATGGAGAAACGTATTCGACGAGTTTTAGCGTCATGTAAAATCTGCCAGATAGCTAAGTCAGACACGACTTCACATATTCCTCCATTACATCCCACTGTACCTGTTAAATTGAGACATATGGCCGCTGTAGACATTTTTGGTCCGATTCCCAGAACTAATAGAGGTTTTTGCTACATCTTTGTCGCTGTTGAACTCACTTCAAAATTTGTTACCTTCACTCCGTTACGCAAAGCTACTGCTAAATCTGTTTCGAAAGCATTTATAAAACATTTTCTATTTCATGTAGGACATGTATTGGAAGTAATTTCCGACAATGGATCACAGTTTCGATCTGCTATATGGACACGTATGTTACGAACAAGAAACATTTATCCGATTTATATATCCAAGTATCACGCTTCTTCGAACCCTTGTGAACGACTAATGAAAGAAATTGGTAAACTGTGTAGAATATATTGCCATAAAAGGCATATTGATTGGGACACACACATACTGTCATTCCAGGATGTAATTAATTCCATACCAAATGAATCTACTATGCTATCTCCGACTGTTAAACTGAAAAATGTTGAACCACGTAACAAAATTAAAGAATTAGTAACCTTTCCTACATCTCGTCGACTACGACACCATGAAATAATTGACATTGCGCTGAACAACATCAAACGTGCCGCAGAGCGCCGAAGAAGACAGCAAAAACAGGTTTGTACACGCCGTGACTTTCACATTGGACAGAAGATATTAGTACGCTCACATTATTTATCTAACAGAGGAAAGAGTAGATGTAGTAAATTTGAGCTTCTATACGCAGGTCCACATCGAATTCGCAGCATTCCTCACCCCAATGTAGTACACGTCGAAACTCTGAGAACCAGAAAAAGCAAAGGCAATCACCATGTCTCCAATATTAAACCCTTTATTGAATGACCATACTTTATGATTTATCACACTGTAATGCCATTTCCTGATTTTTATATGACCAATGATGCAATTATATCTATGTGACTACTTACTGATGATTATCGTATTTTTTCTTGGCTAGTGCCCGGCAAGGTAAGGTTAGCAGGTCGCTTTTCTTGTCGTTACACATCAGACCGTACACATTTTCCATTTTTCATGTATGTATGATTGTTTTCCTGTTTGTTTGTATGCACTATGAAATGTTTAAGATATAACAAACACCAGTTGACTTTGAAATTTTGCCTTATGATATCTCAACAGCGTGACTATTTTACATTTTTTTTTGCTGCTACATTATGATATTCTGTGTACGTTTTTGCACCTGAACACTGTCTATGTTTTTGACATAATACGTTTTCTGTCATGCTATGCTGTATGCTTAATTATATCACTAGAATCCAGTTTTTATTTAATGGGTATATGATTTAAATGCAAGATATTAATCCTTATTCATCATTTTCAGAAAGCAATAACGTGTAAAAGAAATAAATTGAACAAACCACAGTGGATTACTATGAAATGGGAATTTCACCTTCGGAATGAACGAAAGAAGATGCAATACCTCGTCACGAAGAGTAAATGGATCAGAATTAACAA
Source organism: Schistocerca nitens (assembly GCF_023898315.1). Taxonomy (NCBI): domain Eukaryota; kingdom Metazoa; phylum Arthropoda; class Insecta; order Orthoptera; family Acrididae; genus Schistocerca; species Schistocerca nitens. The sequence continues at coordinate 564,630,769 of NC_064619.1, read as the reverse complement.
GCATTAACAAGAATACACTATACACATCGTATGATAGCAGTCTTAACTAATTATTTTCTTTCAGGATACGAGGCGATTGATGCAGGCTGTCAGACAGAACTACACATCTTAGTTTTAGTGATGAAACATGCTAGAAATAAGAAACTCTATACTATGAATAGTTGTATGAAGTAAATGGTAATATGAATAATGAAGAATGAAGTGTCTTTTTTGCAGATGATAATGAATGGTGATGAATAGTTGTATGAAGAATATGCTAATATGAATAATGAAGTTTTTCTTTGCAGGTGATGATAGTTATGAAGTTATGGTAATATGAATAATGAAGTTTTTCTTTGCAGATGAGAACAATGATGAAGTTTATATATTTACTGTTAGTTAAGAAATGCTATGTAGTTATTTAAGTATTTGTTGCAGTTCGTTTTGACGGTGTGTCTTATGTCGCATGGTATAACGACTGAATGGTTTGGAAAGGACAGCTAGAGTAAATACATATTGAGTACACATTTCATTAACTGTTAATTCGAAGTTCACTACTTTTCAGCATAATATGCGTTTCTTCTTTCAGCTTAATAATCCATTTTGTATTTTTTCTTGGAGAAGCTATTCATGAAATTAATGTGCTATAAGCAGTTAGTCATTAAACCTGTTCTAGTACTTGCACTTTCTTTTATGCATTTGTGTGTGTCATTCATGAATGTGATCACATATACTCTACTTGTTTCATAACCTTGTTACAGCTGACTCATGACGAATCACGTTACTAATCGTTATTTGCAGCAATAAGTCAAAAGCAAATATTTTCATGCCCCAGAAATTAATTATCGATTCCAACGCAATGCATTGAAGCACAAAAATAAAAAAAAATGTGTTACCTGTTCCAAATAATGCTACCAGTTTAAGAGAGTTCTGAGTAATACTGAATGATGTTTTCTAACCACAGACCTTGAGTAATAGTTATAGTGTGTTGCATTTTAAATATGTCCTGTCACTTGAATGATGAGTTCTGAGTAACACTGAATGATGTTTTGTAATAATGCATAAATACTATGCCAATAATTTCTGTAAATAATATTTTTGTTATACTCTATAAATGCTATGCTAATAATTAACTCTCATTTTGAATGATGACTTCTGATGGTTTGTAACTGGCCAATGAGTGCCAATATTCACTGTAATCAGATGATTTATGAACATTATTGTGTAATACTTCATACATAGTACAGAAATGTTTAGTAACTAGGCGACGAGTGCCACCAATTACTCAAATCGGTTGATAGACTAGTGTAATTCTCAATGATGACTAGCATAAGACTTAATGCCCTTCACCTTCTGACCTAATTACCAGAAATTACTGCAATATCCGTTTGTCCTGTCCATCCTTATGATCATGGAGCACCATATTTGGTTTTTGCACTAATTCTACGTTGATGAAAGAGTGTGGTGTTGACACATCATGCTGTCCACCACCTTGAACAATGGAGATGTTATTATGGTTATACTATTTGGTGTAACTAATGTACTACCAAAATGATAACATACAATATTAATACAACATTTCAGTGTCTTGGCTACACTGATAAATACTTCAGGAAGAGAACTTCAGATTGTCTCACTTGGTGTTGTGCTTCTGTAGAAAGATATGGACTTTCAGTGCAGCTACGTGCAACCTACTGTGCTACAACCATGATGCAATCCTTCCCATTCCTTTCCTAGTTCTTGTAAAATGGTAAAGACTTATACAGTGTGTTTAAATTCTTGTAAAATGGTAAAGACTTATACAGTGTGTTTAAATTCTTGTAAAATGATAAAGACTTCTACAGTGCGTGTGCACTTTATTTCACTCCATGATATGTTATGTAAAAATGCTAAAGACTTCTACAGTGCGTGTGCACTTTATTTCACTCCATGATATGTTATGTAAAAATGCTAAAGACTTCTACAGTGCGTGTGCGCTTTATTTCACTCCTTGATATGTTTATTAGTTGTAAAAATGCTAAAGAGTTTTGCAGCGCGTGTGCACTTTATGTCATTTGTTAATATATTTTGTATTTATTGCGTATACATTTTGTCATTGCTTGATATGTTCTGTACTCAGTGCATGTGCACTATATTTCATTTCATGTTCTGCACTTATATATATGTATATACTCTGTGACTGTCAACTTAGTTAATTAAGAAAAATTTGTTGCTCATGGCAAGTCCAATTGACTCACCATCACCGACAAATTTTTGTCCCCCCAGTGGAGGGTTATGTAAGAGGTATGCGCTGCCTGCGATATGTAAGCTATAAGAGAATCTGAGACCAAAGAGCAGTGTTGTATGCAGTAGGAACTGTGTAGCAGTAAGTTGTTGCTAGCGAGCAGTCTGGTGTATCGTGTTGGCTGGGCCGGTCGTGGTGCACCGATGGCGGAGCCTGAGCGTTATAGTATAAGGTAAAAGCAGCCTCGCGCATATCTAGTAATGTTATGTGAACTCCCATGTAAATCTTTTTAAAATGTCCTAATAATAATCTTTGTCATATAAAGTAATTTCTAACAAGCATTCATTTCAATTTAAAGAATTTACTAATTTTTCCAATCCATGATCATTCCGATTGTTGCAAAAGAAAAATCAGTTGCTTCCTTTCATAAATGACAAATTTATAGGCCAGCATTGCACAGAGCTGTGCCAGAAAAAGCTATTGTAAGAGCAGATAGTTGCCGACTTTATCGAGGTAAGAATTTTTCCTTTTTTATTCAGAATGATCTTACAGGGCCATGACGCAGCACTGCTGTCGTCCAAAATTTACCAGGTTACTGAATTTATTTTTTTTGTTTTTTTATTACGAGGGTTAGGAATTTTTCTGTTTCGAGCCTACAGTAAATGAGAAAAGAATTTTGTGGGTATGTTAAATGGGAAACAAATTTTGTGTAGAGGTTAAATGTGAATGAATTTCTGTAGAGAGGTTACACTAAATTAGAATCACATTCATTATTCACATTATTATTTAATAATTTTTGTGGGGAGGTTACTGAAGTGTCGGCAGAAGTGCCAACACCGTGTTGTTTGACGAAGCCGAAATGCACGCTATAAACTCACGCAGGCTGGCGTGAGGTCTGAAACAGGATACGTAATGAATGCTATAAAGGAAAGTACGTAGCTTCTGGAATACTTAACTTTAATCCATAATTGGTGAACATTGGTCTTGTTACTGTACAAGCTTCGTTAGATACATAGCAAAGGAGAAATGGCGCCTTGCTGGGTCGTAGCAATTGACTTAGCTGAAGGCTATGCTAACTATCGTCTCGGCAAATGAGAGCGTAATTCTCAGTGAACCTTTCCTAGCAACGTCGGCTGTACAACTGGGGCGAGTACTAGTAAGTCTCTCGAGACCTGCCGTGTGGTGGCGCTCGGTCTGCGATCACTGACAGTGGCGACACGCGGGTCCGACATGTACTAATGGACCGCGGCCGATTTAAAGCTACCACCTAGCAAGTGTGGTGTCTGGCGGTGACACCACAGTTACAAGGGAAAGTTCTGTTTACTGCAGTTATCTGAATGCATTTTTTCCACGTAACAGCGTTCTATTAACTCATACGTGAGGCGCTCTCATTTCACGACTACATTTCTCACTAGCAAGAAGGCGTCACGGCGATCGAATTTTTGTAATTTTTTGTGTTTATGGTACGTGAGGTTCACAACTGAAATATCAGTTTCAAAGCATTTTTATGCAACTCTCAAAAATTCTCGAGAAAACCGAATTTGTAGTTTTCCTAGTGGTGTGGGTTCGATTCCCTGCCGTAGCAAATTCTTAAACGAAAGCGAGCATTTCCGTCAGCTGTTAAATAAATAAAGATGAAAAAAACATTAATTTGTAATGTTGTTTTCTAATTCAAACAAGATCGTTGGTAAAGAATTTATATTTTCAATAGAAATAGAAATTTTATGCGCAATACATGATGTTTATAAATTATTTATGCAAAAGTAACCTTTAATTGTGAAAAGAGTCAATAATTTACAGAAATGATTGATACAACGCTGAATTAAGTATATCTTCAAGCTTCGTTGTCACCTGAAACTGTTAGTTCTCGATGTTCCCGCTAGGTGGCACGCACTAATGCGTTATTCCAACAGTCATCCTGGAGTCGTATAGCGGTGTAGCTTTTTATGGTTTCATGAATCCAAATCCGCTAGTATAGTTCAGAGACAACTAAGGACTAAATAGCACAAGCCACCACCTTAAAGACAAACTGTTATTAATTTTCACCAAAACGAATGATAACACAAGCGGTTGCCACCACACCTCAAGACCTGCCGCATAGTACTTGGCAGTAAGTTGATTAGAGAGAGGACATTCGTCGTATTACAAAAGGTAGCCACATTGAATATTTGTAAATGATACTTGAAGCCGTACTGCATACAGTGCTGTATGAAACATTCCTCTAAGTTACTTTTCACAATTAAAGGTTAATTTTGTATAACTAATTTATAAACACCCTGTATGGGATTAATAATTAAAGGACGTGAATTTTTCATAAAAATGACAGTTACGTATATTGATGGGCCAGGAGATTATGACCACCGGCCTATTAAACCCATCCAGGCAGTAAAAGCGTCATCCGTCGAGGAAAGGCTGCTAGTCAGACAAACACACGATGCGTGTAGAGTCAGTGAGCGTTTTTTCCGTATGTAGAATAGGGGAGGCGGGCGATCTGTCTGAGTCTGAGCAGACTGTAATGCCCCGGAGGCTCTGACTTGTCGGGTATTCAATGAGTGCTGTGGTCTGTGTCTTCAGCACGTAATGAAACCAAGGCGAAACCCCGTCCAGACATCGTGGGGTTGGACGGCCACCCCTCACTACATAAGTCGGACGTCGTAGTCTGGGCAGACAGAAAAACAATGCAGACAGTGAACTGTGGCGTAACTGGCATCAGACTTTAATTATGGGCACAGCATAAGTGTGTCAGAAAACGTAGCGCAACGAGCACTCCTAACGATGGGCATCCGCAGCGGACGACCCATGCATGTGCGAATGTTAACACCACGACATCGGCAACTACTATTGAAATGGGCAAGTGATCCTCGGCACTGGACTTTGACACAGTGCAGAGAGTGGCAACGTATGATTAATCCTGATACCTTGTTCATCATGCCGATGGGAGGGCATGAATCCGTCGTCTTCCAGGCGAACAGCTCCTTGACACCTGTACCGCAGGGCGGAAACAAGATGGCGGCGGTCCCGTTATACTCTGGGGAACATTCGCATGGGCATCCATGGCTCCAGAGCAGCTCGTGCAAGACACCATGACGGTCAAGGAGTATCGTATGCTGGCTGCAGACCACGTACACCCCTTAATGACGATCATATTTCCCAACGGCAGTGGCATTTTCAGCAATATAATGCACCATGTCACCAAGGCAAGAGTGTGATGGATTGGTTCGATGAACACAGCGCTGGCTCCACAAATTGCCAGATCTGAACCCGATCGAACACACCCAGGATATGCTGAAAGTGGCATCCTTCCATCGACCTACCAAGGCCTCATTGCTTCCATGCCACCACGCTTCGCCGTTGTTATCCATGCCAAAGGTGGACATACCGGCTATCAAGTCGCTGCTCAGACTGTTCTAGCTGATCAGTGTATTTGTGCATGGAATATGTTCGAAAATATAGAACTTCCGAAACGATTGAATAATTTAAAATAGCGCTGTACAGTCAATTCTGTCAATTCAGTCAGTCCTTCCTTCAGTTTAATTTTTACAATAATTTACTTCCTGTCGTGTATGGAATCGAAAGAGCAGTGATAGTTGAAAGGATGGAATTAGCACATAATAGCATAAAAATAATTAAAAACAAGGGCAGTAACATTAGGAGTGCAATGGAAATTCCACTGTCAAATCCAGAGGGGAGGGAGGACAGGTGGAAAGCATACACTGAAGGCCACTCTGAACGAGAGAACTTATCTGATGACGGGATAGAAGGAGAAATAGGAATCGATAGGGAAGAGATGGCGGATCGGGTAACGATATGGTGATTTAAGAGAGCTCTGAAAGACTTAAGATCAAATGAGCCAGAAGGGATGGATAAAACTCGATTGGAATTTCTAAAATCAAGGGGTGAATTGGCAACAAAACGACTATTGACTTTGGTGTGTGGAACGTTTGAGAATAGCGACATGCCATGAGACTTAGGGAAAAACATCTTCCACACAACTCCAAGATTCCAAGAGCCGAAAAGTGCAAAAATTATCAAACATTCAGCTTAATAACTCATGCATCCAAGTTGCTGGTAAGAAAAATATACAGAAGAATGGGAAAGGAAATTGAGAATCTGTCAGATGACGACAGTTTGGGTTTGGGGAAGGTAAAGGCACCAGAGAGGTAGTTCTGACGTTGTGGGTGATTACGGAAGCAACACTGAAGGAAACTCAAGACTCGTTCACAATCTCAAATGGTGCAAGATGTTTGAGGTTCTGAGAAAATTAAGAAAAAGCTCTAGAAAAAGACGGTTAATACACAATTTGTACAAGAACCAAGAGGGAACAACACGACTGGAAGACCAAGAAAGAAGTGCTCGGATTAAAAAGGGTATGAGACACGAGTGTAGCCTTTCGTCTTTGCTGTTCAGCTTGTACGTCGATGAGGCATTGACGCAAATAAAGGAAAACTTCAAGAGTGTGATTAAGATTCAAGATGAAAGACATCAATTATAAAAGTCGCTCGTGAAATTGCTATCCTAAGTGAATGAAGAGCTGTTCCAGAGGTTCGACAGGCAGTAGACCGCTCCATTCGCACCATCGACAGAACAGGCTCTGCTAACGGTGTACTACGCCTTCCACATAGCTGGCAACAGGTTCTACACAACGCTGGTGGCTACGCTGAAGGACAGTAACAGGTGCAAACATGTAACTCTTCTGTATCGGTTGTGAATAAATAGTTGCCACTATTTAAGTTCGAACCCTCGTTCACATTCATCACACAAGTTCAACGTTTCCATGTAATTGATGACTAAAGCCTCTGTTACGTGTACCTGTTGTGTTTACGAAACTTATGTAAAAACGCTACGGACTTATGCACCAACCCAGTAGGGCAGATTTTTCTATGGAATTAAGATCATGTGGTTTAGGGGTAGGGTAGGGTGACTTAGTGTTTGTCAAACAACGAAAGTATGCCTGCAGCCCTGTAACAAAGGCTATTGCAATCTTCGAAGACGACGCTTTCCGCAGCATACACATAATGATGATGTTGAAAAAAGGGCGACACAGTCACTGAGCACGTTGAATTTAACGTCCTGGTTCATATTCATAGTGACCTGAAAGAACGGCCACAAGTCGCGGTACGGGAAAAAATCCAGTAGGACCTCCGACGTGAACTACACTCTCCACCCATCGCTGGTTAACCGAGTCGTGGAGCCCTCGGGGACTCGACACCTTGCTTCTTTTGAAAGTAGGATGAATTGAAATTCGTCAGCGCACACTACACGATTTCAGTCCAGTTACTGGTTTGTTTACCCCAATGCAGATTTACTGTATGTGCCGCTGTGAGCAAGGGTATTTAGCGAAGTACTTATTAGACACCCATAGCATGCACTTCTCGACTGATGACCTTGCTGTTTGGTCCTTTCAACCCCAATCAACCATGCACTTCTCTTCAAAATCTTCGCTCGGAAAATTATTGAGATGGAACTGCATTCACTGACTGCAGCAGTCCATGTAGAGTTTGAGACCGATTGTCACTGAAAAAGCCTAACACTCTTGGCCCCTATGGATCAGAATCTTTGTTTCGACTACTATTCATATGTCACATTACATAGGTGTAAGCTGTACATTATACTTTGCAGGTACATCGTACAGCCCCCGTTGCTATATTAGCAAATCAGGGAACTTAGTTCTGGGTGTGGTCACGAGCAAGTCCAGGCACGATAGCTCCTTTCTGCATCTCTGTTACGTCTCCCCGTCTTACAGTGGAGATCCCTTAAAACCGACTGGCCGACACATATCTCTTCATGGTCAAGACTCATCCGTCAGTGGAGGGTCATATGGCAACAAGCTAGCAGTTCTGTACCGTCTACAGCACTTCAAACGACCTGTGTGACCCTTTATGGGAGTAACTTATTTTGTCTGGTGAACTTTTGGTAGGAAATGTGTTTCTATATTATGTACTCATGATCGGTGAGACGAGAGCAACGAGTCCGCAGCTCGTGGTCGTGCGGTAGCGTTCTCGCTTCCCGCGCCCGAGTTCTCGGTTTCGATTCCCGGCGGGGTCAGGGATTTTCTCTGCCTCGTGATGACTGGGTGTTGTGTGATGTCCTTAAGTTAGTTAGGTTTAAGTAGTTCTAAGTTCTAGGGGACTGATGACCATAGATGTTAAGTCCCATAGTGCTCAGAACCATTTGAACCATTTGAACGAGAGCAACGAAGTCAAAGACTGTTGAGACTTTTTGTGGTTACAGTGCACGAAGCCGTGTTTTTTATTCTTGGAATACACGCAAGCAATGTAGCTGCGAGATATATGGCAGCGTTGTACAAACTACGGCGAGAAGACATAAAATTACAGGTTCCAGAATCAAGGTCAAGTCAAGCCTAAACTCTGGAAGATAAATGAATGACAGAATGAGTGGATAGATTATACAAAAACTACAAGAATTCTTGGCATATTTCCTGATATTGGGGAAAGACTACAGTAGAAACACTTGAACCTAATTCAGAGTAAAGTATAGTTTATTAATGGTGTAAGTAGGCTGTTTAGGTTTTCATGTTGGTAACGCCACTTAGCGCTCTGTATGCAAATCACTGACTGTGCTGTGCAGTCTGTGGCTGGTTTGCATTGTTGGAATATATGCTATTGTAGTGTTGGGCAGTTGGATGTGAACAGCGCGTAGCGTTGCGCAGTTGGAGGTGAGCCGCAGGGAGTGGTGGATGTAGTTAGGTTTAAGTAGTTCTAAGTCTAGGGGACTGATGACCTCATATGTTAAGTCCCATAGTGCTCAGAGCCATTTGAACCATGGGCTAGCTGCTCAACGAAGTCACGTGCTCGCATCGTAGTACCGCAGAAGGCAGACTGCTGCATGACCCACCCAAGGTCGACTCACGGCCCATCCTCACAGCTTTACATCTGCCAGTACCTCACCTCCTATCTTGCAAACTTCACAGAAATTCTCCTACGGAACTTGCATCACTAGCAGCGAAACTTGCAGGACCAGCACTCTCGGGAGAAAAGATATTGCGGGGGCATAGTTAAGTCATAGCCTGTGGGATGTTTCCAGAACGAATTTGTCACTCTGTAACGGACCGTGAACTGATATGGAACTTCCTGGAAGATTAAAACTGTGAGCCTCGGACATTTTCCTTTGAAGGACAAGTTGTCTCCAAAAAAATGGTTCAAATGGCTCTGAGCACTATGGGACTTAACTTATGAGGTCATCAGTCTCCTAACTAACCCAAGGACATCACACACATTCATGCCCGAGGCAGGATTCGAACCTGCGACCGTAGCGGTCGCTCGGTTCCAGACTGTAGCGCCTAGAACCGCTCGGCCACCTCGGCCGGCCAAGTTATCTTCAACTGAGCTACCCAAGCACGACTTACAGCATGCTCTGGAGTCCTGAATTGTCTACTATCACTTACGTCCTTGCGCTGTTTCTCAATTTTAAGCAAATATTGCTGGACAGGAAACTGACCATTGAAACATCCCCTTAAAATTTTTTTTATAAATGACAGTGCTGGAAAGCCACTACGTTATTTGATTTTCAAACAGCTGAGCAAAACTGAATGTACTCAGACATTTCTCTCTTTACTTATTCTGATCATCACTAAACTGACACACAATATTTTTTTTAGCGCAACGTAATCTGACTTTCAATAATCCATACTAAAGAATGGCCCTGACTAACAGTAACCTATACCTTTCATGAATAATTTACCTCACAAAAATCGTTGTTACTCAAACTACTGCAAGACAGCGTGCGCCAATTCTGCCAGCTGAATAAAAGATTCTAACTACTGAAGGCACTAACTACTGATAGGCATAGTTAGCAAATGAAAGATTTTGATAGAGAACATATATTTACCTTAATAGTGTTCAAAAGTCATCATATGTATATCAGTTCATGATATCCAATATTACAAATTCACTCTTTCTGATGGACACACGTCCAGATCGTCCGCTCTCAAAATTCTGCCATCTCTCCTAGACATATCCATACCAGAGGCAGGATTCGAATCTGCGACCGTAGCAGCAGCGCGGTTCCGGACTGAAGCGCTTAGAACCGCTCGGCCACAGCAGCCGGCAGCTAGCTCATATTTGTATTAACCGCGCCCATAAACTCGTGCCGCTGTTCCTAACGATGCATCATGGAGTACAACCACTGCAAAGCGACATTGCGATTCACTTTTGTACTGTTTTCGTCTGTCCCAAGGGGCTCCATTCCTGCGCGACGAAGCGAAGGCACCCCCGAGCGACATCGTAGTGGTCGTGGTCAGCAATACTGTCTATGTGAAAATGGTTCATAACGCGGCATGTTACAAAATTATACCAGTGGCCAACCTTAGACTATGCTTCTGTCACTGTGATGACGAAGTAGAACCCGTCTCCACGGACAATGCTGATCCGCCCCCAGCGGGCGTTGTGACAGAGGCCCTTCGACTCTGCGGTATGGTTAACAAAGACGTTGCGGAAAAGTGGGCACAAATCCTGTCCTGAACGGTGTGTGGTAAGTTCGTACCGAACTTCGGAGCCATGTACCCTCTTACCTCCGGATCGGAGGTGGCTGGTCGGTAATATTGTGCGATGATCAACCAAGCACATGCTCTGGACGCGGGAAAGAGCGTCGTCTACAGTAAGAATTGTTCAACGACGTATTGCGCAGCTTCCTCTTACGGACGTGCCACCCCTAGCCGCCACGACAGCCCTGCCAGTGACGTATGCAATGGCACTCACCACTACTACGACATCCCAAAGTCTGTCCGATGGTCATCTCGATCAGCGACAAGAGTTTTCCCACCATCACTAGAGCGTTGTTGCAGCCACTAACAACAACAAGGCCACCTGAAGGCCATCATCACCAGTCCACAACGGAAGGAGAAAAAAATGTGTGTGAATTCCTAAGGGACCAAACTACTTAGGTCATTGGTCCCTAGACTTACACACTACTTAAGCTTACTTAAACAAACTTATGTTAAGAACAACATATGCACCCATTCCCGAGGGAGGACTCGAACATCCAGCGGGAGACAACGGAAGGAGACTTCACCCCATCTACACTACTGGCCATTAAAATAGATACACCACGAAGATGACGTGCTACAAACGCGAAATTTAACCGACTGGAAGAAGACGCTGTGAAATGCAAATGATTAGCTTTTCAGGGCATTCACACAAGTTTGGCGCCGGTAGCGACACCTAGAACGTGCTGACATGAGGAAAGTTTCCAACTGATTTCTCATACAGAAACAGCATTTGACCGGCGTTGCCTGGTGAAACGTTGTTGTGATGCCTCGTGTAAGGAGGAGAAATGCGTACCATCACGTTTCCGACTTTGATAAAGGTCGGATTGTAGCCTATCGCAATTGCGGTTTATTGTAACGCGACATTGCTGCTCGCGTTGGTCGAGATCCAATGACTGTTAGCAGAATATGGAATCGGTGGGTTCAGGAGGGTAATACGGAACGCCGTGCTGGATGCCAACGGCCTCGTATCTCTAGCAGTCGAGATGACAGGCATCTTATCCGCATGGTTGTAGCGGATCGTGCAGCCACGTCTCGATCCCTGAGTCAACAGATGGGGACGTTTGCAAGACAACAACCATCTGCACAGACAGTTCGACGACGTTTGCAGCAGCATGGACTATCTGCTCGGAGACCATGGCTGCGGTTAACCTTGACGCTGCATCACAGACAGGAGTGCCTTCGATGGTGTACTCAACGACGAACCTGGGTGCACGAATGGCAAAACGTCATTTTTTTGGATGAATCCAGGTTCTGTTTATAGCATCGTGATGGTCGCATCCATGTTTGGAGACATCGTGGTGAACGCACGTTGGAAGCGTGTATTCGTCATCGCCATACTGGCGTATCACCCGGCGTGATGGAATGGGTTGGCGTTGGTTACACGTCTCGGTCACCTCTTGTTCGCATTGATGGCACTTTGAACAGTGGACGTTACATTTCAGATATGTTACGACCCGTGGCTCTACCCTTCATTCGATCCCTGCGAAACCCTACATTTCAGCAGGATAATGCACGATCGCATGTTGCAGGTACTGTACAGACCTTTCTGGATACAGAAAATGTTTGACCGCTGCCCTGGCCAGCACATTCTCCAGATCTCTCACCCATTGAAAACGTCTGGTGAATGGTGGCCGAGCAACTGGCTCGTCACAATACGCCAGTCACTATTCTTGCTGAACTGTGGTATCGTGTTGAAGCTGCATGGGCAGCTGTACCTGTACACGCCATCCAAGCTCTGTTTGACCCAATGCCCAGGCGTTTAAAGGCCGTTATTACGGCCAGAGGTGCTTGTTCTGGGTACTGGTTTCTCAGGATCTATGCAGCCAAATTGCGTGAAAATGTAATCACATGTCAGTTCTAGTAAAATATATTTGTCCAATGAATACCCGTTTATCATCTGCATTTCTTCTTAGTGTAGCAATTTTAATGGCCAGTAGTGTGTTATACCCTACGGCGGCCTTCTTGTCGGAACGTCGTACCTCGTTGCCGTCGTTCGATGTGCACGAACACGTTCGTAAACAACGAGCACCACGCCGACCTGACGCAGACGTCGCTGTCGATCACTCACAGGGCCCGGCGTCCTCCCCCCCCCCCCCTCCCGCCCCATCCCTCCAGCTGCCTGCACCATGACCTTGATCCCTTCCAGCAGGAATACACACAACGAGGCCAGCCGACGGCGACAGCGACTGAAATCTTTGCTCGACGATTGCCATGGCGCCATCGGTTACTACGGATGTAACCCTGTCGGACTCGCGAGTTGAGACCACAGTCGTCACACAACTCTCCTTCCTTCAGGGAAGACCATATGGATGCCACATAGGGGCATGGAATGGCGACATCGAGGATGAATCGGTTGCCGCCACCATCCTGCACCGATGCCTAACAGAGCTTCCATCCACAGTGTGGAACACAGAGTACTGACGTCCGTAGACTTCCCCCTACCCCGCACCTCATCCGCAAACACATAGCTTCTGCTATGGTATACACGTTTCCAGCACAACAAGGCCACATATTTTATTATTTATTTATTTCTTTATTTATTTTAAGTCGTTAGTCCTGTCTGGTTAGATGAGACTCACCAAGGATTTCTCTCTCGTGCTATTCTGAGGTGATCTTTATCGCAGTATTTATAGCCTCAGGAAACTTCAAGCGTATCTCTTCATTCCTTAGAACTTCTGTATCCCACTTCATAGCACATTGATTCTTCCTGACTAGTCTCTTGAACTTCAGCCTATTTCCTCGTTACTAAATTGTGATCTGAGTTTATATCTGCTCCTGGGTACTCCTTACAATCGAGTAATTGGTTTCGGAACCTCAGTCTGACTATGACGTAACCTAATTGGAATCTTCCCTTATCTCCTGGCCTTTTCCAAATACATCTCCTCCTCTTGTGATTCTTGAACTGAGTATTCGCTATCACTAACTGAAATCTTTTGCAGAACTCATTTAGACTTTCTCCTCTCGTAGTACCAAGTGCATATTCTCCCATAGTCCTTTCTCCCGCTTCTTGTCCTACAACCGCACTCTAGCTCACCATGACTATTAGATTCCCATCTCCCTCTACGTACTGAATTACCCGTCCAACAACCTCATATACGTCTCTTGTCTTATCATCTTCAGCTTGGGACGTCGGAATGTATACCTGAACTATCGCTGTCGGTGTTGGTTTGCTGTCGATTCTTAGAAAAACAACCCTATCACTGAACTGTTCACAGTAACATACCTCTGCCCTACCTTCCTACTCATAACGAATCCTGTTCCCATTATACCATTTCTGCTGCTGTTGATATTAGCCTATACTCATCTCACCAGAAATCCTTGTTTCACTTCACTGATCCCCGTAATATCTAGATTGAGTCTTTGCATCTCCCCTTTAAGATTTTCTAGCTTCCTTACCGCGTTCAAACATCCTTCACGTCCCGACTCGTAGAACGTTACCCTTTCGTTTGTTATTCAATCTTTTTCTCATGGTCACCTCCCCCCTGGCAGTCCCGTCCTAGAGATCCAAATGGGGTACTACTCTGGAATCTTTTGCCAATGGAGAGATCATCGTGATATTTTTTTTCAATTACAGGCCACATGTCCTGTGGATACACATTATGTGTCGTTAATGCAGTGGTTTCCAGTGCCTTCTCATTCTCATACCGCTGATCATTACCGATTCTTCCACGCCTATAGGAGGAGTTTCCCACCCAAAAGGTAAAAAAGTGCCCTGAAGCTCTGCCCACTCCCCTGCCCACTTGGCCGGCCGAAGTGGCCGTGCGGTTAAAGGCGCTGCAGTCTGGAACCGCAGGACCGCTACGGTCGCAGGTTCGAATCCTGCCTCGGGCATGGATGTTTGTGATGTCCTTAGGTTAGTTAGGTTTAACTAGTTCTAAGTTCTAGGGGACTAATGACCTCAGCAGTTGAGTCCCATAGTGCTCAGAGCCATTTGAACCATTTTGAACCCTGCCCACTTGACGAGGCCATTGGTTGAATGAGAGTTATTCTTATGCTGGAAGTCATCAGCTGCCAAAGTAGATAATTTTTGTTCAAAATCTAAGCGGTGACGAGGTTCAAACGCGGAACTGACATCGTTTCGATTTCTAACCAAAGACACTGAGAGGCACCCACACGCCTTGCTCATACTGTGGCATCAAGCAGTCAGGCCTGCAAGATGAGTGGTCTGCCAAGCGAGTGGATTCATTCTTATTTATCGAGTAACATGAACTCTAGTACTCACAATTAAGTTACAAGTTATCCTCCTATATGATTAATACGCAACGGAAACACGCATCTGACTATCAGTAATTTACAGAACTCTTGACTGTTCACTACGCACTGGCAATACCACAGTTTCTTTTTGTCTTTTATTTAACGGCTTTTATCAACACGTGGCCATCGCACTGAATATGAGTGGCGCGCACATTATAAATTCTGGATATCATGACAACATACAATTCGAAGGTAAAGTCCACCAATCTTTTTCTTTTCACTATCTTATTTATTCCGATAAATGCTATAACCTAAACACACAAATTCTATAACCTACAACAATAACACATGAGAAATTCCGCCCAGTGGGCATGGCTTTACATTGGTGAATCTCTATCTTATGGTCTCGTAATTATTTAACGCTACAGTGCACTTTCTGGATAAGATGGTGGATCTTTTATTATATCTCACACTTCGACTCTCACAATCATCATCACGAAACTTTCCTCCAGATCGAGCGGTACAGAAGGAACAAGCATAACCCACTAATCTTTTGAAACTACCTTGCTACTCTCCCATGCAAACCACACATACCCAAATTACATGACATACACCACACTACAACATCGAATACAATACAATAACTAGTCACAACACTATCACTTTCAGCTTTCCCACTTCAATTAGTATTTATCCCAGTTTCACACGACACTGCCCCACTTTGTAATTCTACTTTCCTACTATGAACTCTGGAGATATATGCACGTCTTCCTGTGCAATGCAAGCCAAGTGGCGTTGCTGGATAGACGGCTGACTCACCTTGTTTCTCTCTCAGAGTGTTATAGTTTGATCAAGTGTCACACGGAAACATATCTCGCAAAGTAATATTAAGAACATATTCATCACACACACGAGTGCTCAACTGATACCATGGATGAGTACTTCTCTTTATCCTTTGTCTCATACACAGATTGAGACTCACACAGTACTCACCACGTGGAAGTACTCGCCTCTAATTTCAAATCCTGCACACGCTATTTCTTAAATATTTCAACTTATGGTACACACGCTATTTCTTAAATATTTCAACTTATTGTACACACGCTAGTAATTCAGCTTAACTTAAGCACACGGAAGTATTTCAACTTATTGTTACACGTGGTTTCATTGTGACCGTTGGTCACTTCCGAGATTACTACGATCCCATTAATATTACCTGCCTGACATTTAATTCTCCCCACAAAAGTTCCTGAAGTAGAGAAATTATTATTTCAAACTACTCTTAAATATTCCACATGCATACCATGTCTCCACTCTTTTGTCTTAACGGAGCACAACTAAGACAGGTCTTAACAGCACAAGATCCAGCGGCAGAGTGCTGAAACATGGCCGTTCTTCAGGTCCTCTCGCACCTCTGCTGAAGTGGGGGAGCCCCTTGCTACCGTATTGGTCAGCCACATTTCAGGCGCTCAAAGCTCAGGTAAATTTCATCTCTTTGGTCTCACCAAAGGTGGCCAAAGGATCGACTCAAAGATGATGATATATTCACATTCACTATCTGCGGTTAGCAAACGACCATACATTCATTCATTTCACAGATCTCACCAAACTGGATGTAGGGATTTATTTTGTGGGAGTGCACATGTGATCAATTAAATAAATAAATTGTCATTCTTTCCCACACTGGTATCCGGCTTCGCTGTATTGATTGAAATTGAGTTATTTTACAAAAAAATGTATTGTTCTGACAAGAATAATGAAGTATGTTGTACCTATTTTCGATGTCGGGCGGTACTGTACCCTTTCAACACTACCTGTAGACCACAAGTGCAACACTCAGTACCTATACGTTCAGCCGCATAGCGAAGCTGCAAATCCCCCATGACGTGCTCAGGCCGCAGAAGTCGACGCCGCGCTTTTAGAAGAGGTGTGTCTTGCTACCATTCCGACTCTTTAAGGATTCTAGTTTTTTCGTCAGTCAGCTACCAGACTACAGGATTTAGTGTGGCCCTATACGTCTGGGCATGTATTCCTCACACTGTTTGATACCCAAGTCATCAATATATATGCCCCACCAGACTTGACACAATGATGTCAACGAAATATGTTCCACGCAGAAGAGATAGCCCCATTACTTGTGGGTCGATATGACCGTTACGTCGTAGGAGGTGATCTCTACTTTGGCCCCCAACCGAAGGACCAGACTCCTGGCTACTCACCATGTCAGGCATAACGTATGTCGGTGGATAATTTTTATCTCGTTGACGCATGAGAGATCGTATACGTGGCACTCCTTGTTACACCTACCGCATAAGCCATACAGCAAGCAGACGCAATCGGATTTGTGTTTCTGCAACTCTTTGGGCGGGTTTGTCCTCAGCAGGAACGTGATCTCTAGCCTTTTCCTAACATTACGTGTTTAGCTGCGCTCCTTTCCTGCCCGCACAACCAGTCTGGCGCGGTCGAGGTCCCTGGAAGCTCAATACATCACTTCTTCATGACCCAGTTTTCGATAACGCATGACTACTATATGGACATCCAGCAAGCAACGTCTTCCTCGGTAGCCCTTCACGCTTTTGTGATGAATCTCTTGTGCACGCCGGCGATCAAGAGGGAGTTTATCCAATGCGGCAGAGATGCGGCTTGGCACCGGGTACTATGCACTGTCATTACACCGTCTTACACGAACATGATGTCCTCCTACCGTTGTCGGATGTCCATCGCGACCGCCAACGAATTAAAGTCAAATGTCTGGCGCTTCAACGTAATAAACTACGAGGCATAGTGCTGCAGTCATGCCGTCAAGATACCACCGACAATGAGCCTCCATCCATGCTTCCTGTCACATCCGACCTCCGTCGTCAACGAAGTTCCCTTGTCTCCAGCTTTACCAAGCAGAATGTCAGCCTTGTCAACACTCAAGCAGCGGTCGTTTCAGCCTTCGCTGATCAACGATTTTACAAAGACGAACCGGCGACGGCGGGGCTGGTTTCTGACTATGATCTCCTACTCCTCACCCACACGCTTACCAACATGGAGGTTGCGTCCTTAGCGATAGCGATATCAAAGGACGGGGTGGCGGACGCGATCACCGAAAGCAGGAAGAACAAATCTCCAGGCTCTGACGCCCTTCCAGTTGAATTTTATCGGGCTTTCAGCGCACAGATGCTTCCACGTTGGACCAACATGTCCCAACAGTTGCTCAATCCTTCCTTCCCCGAACCACCAGGTTTTGTCAACGGCAGTCTTATACTGGTGCCCAAACTGAGAAGGGCCATGCACATCACCAACTCTCTCCCCCCCCCCCCCCCCACATTACTCAACGCAGTTCGTGAACACTACTTGCGTGTCTTGGCGGTGCGCATGTGTGCGGTGCTACTCGCACTACTTTCTCCAGAATAAACATCGTGAGTGTTGGGACCTTATGGCGCTCTATGCATTCTGCTGCCTCTGTGTGGCACGGGTATCGACAGATTTCAGCAGCACCTTTGTCAGAATCCGCCACCATTTCCTTCTCTCGATGGTGGTATGCATGGGATTCCTCCACCAACCAGAAACGTCATTCGCCACTTACTTTGCAGCCCCAAGTCAATGGTCTGCGTGAATGGACAGTTGGCTGGACTGACTCCTGACCAGTGTTTGGTCAGGCAGGGATGCCCTCTGTCCACTATTCTGTTCGCCGTCACCCTCGTGCCTCTGATCAAAGGCCTCCTACCCCAATGTACGGGACTCACATTGTGTCGCCACACTTACCGCCGCCAGGCTCATGCAGACGATCTCCTGCTTCCTTTAACACTTGCCCGCAGAAATACACAATGTCATAGCATAGATCCAATATTACGAATATGTACAAATGTCAGGTATTCACTTCAGTGATCATGAACACTGGAAGCGGACTCCAAGACGAGGGACTACTACCATTGCCCACTGCAAAAACACTTCGTTACTAGGGTATTTGCTTTACCGTCTCCACTCAGCGTACCACAGCGAAAACATACCATCGACGACTGATGCAGACCATCTGTTACCACATTCGCCACAACCTCCTGTGCAGCGTATACCCAGTACAGAGAGTGACTTATGTCAACAGATACGTGGCACCTAAATTGGTCCATGACTCCCAAGTACTTCCTCTACCAACGTCCTGGGACATCAACAGGGCCTTGGGTACTTCGTTTCAGGTGACACCATCTACAAAGTCCGATACGGGACTCTCACCCTCCCTTTTACAAAAGGTGGCCACGGTCTTGTCCATGTTTGTGCCAGAGCCATCGCATTATGTACACACACACCATGCTGGGACGTTGGCAGGGATTTTCACCATCCCTTATGAACTGCAGCTTGAAAATCCTCAAACTAAACTCACCTCCCCCACCAATCAACACAGCTGAAATTGCTCCAATGCTGTCTCAAATTTCCACCCATTCCAGCGAACTTAGTTACATACATGGCGCTCTTCCAACAAAGTGGCCACCGCAGGTGAAGTACACTACTGGCCATTAAAATTGCTACACTAAGAAGAAATGCAGATGATAAACGGGTATTCATTGGACAAATATATTATACTAGAACTGACATGTGATTACATTTTCACGCAATTTGGGTGCATAGATCCTGAGAAACCTGTACCCAGAACTACCCACTGGCCGTAGTAACGGCCTTCAAACGCCTGGGCATTGAGTCAAACAGAGCTTGGATGGTGTGTACAGGTACAGCTGTCCATCCATTGTCAAAACGATACCACAGTTCTTCAAGAGTAGTGACTGGCGTATTGTGACGAACCAGTTGCTC
Organism: Schistocerca nitens; assembly: GCF_023898315.1. Classification (NCBI taxonomy): domain Eukaryota; kingdom Metazoa; phylum Arthropoda; class Insecta; order Orthoptera; family Acrididae; genus Schistocerca; species Schistocerca nitens. The sequence goes on along the minus strand of NC_064619.1, from coordinate 564,611,075 downwards.
GGCCACCATTGACCAGACGTGTTCACTTAGTGAGAGATCTGGAGAATGTGCTGGCCAGGGGGGCAGTAGAACATTTTCTGTATCCAGAAAGGCCCGAACAGGACCTGCAACATGCGGTATTGCATTATCCTGCTGAAATGTAGGGTTTCGCAGGGATCCATTGAAGGGTAGGGCTACGGGCCGTAACACATCTCAAATATAACGTCCACTGTACAAAGTGCCGTAAATGCGAACAAGAGGTAACCGAGACGTGTAACCAATGGCACCCCATACCATCACGCCGGGTGATACGCCAGTATGGTGATGACGAATACACGCTCCCAACGTGCGTTCATCGCTATATCGCCAAACACGGATGTGACCATCATGACGCTGTAAACAGAACCTGGATTCATCCGAAAAAATGAAATTTCGCCAGTCGTACACCCAGGTTCGTCGTTGAGCACACCATCGCAGGCGCTTCTGTCTGTGATGCAGCGTCAAGGGTAACCGCAGCCATGGTCTCCAAGCTGATAGTCTATGCTGATCCAAACGTCGTCGAACTGTTCGTGCAGATGGTTGTTGTCTTGCGAACGTCCCCATCTGTTGACTCAGGGATCGAGACGTGGCTGCACGATCCGTTGCAGCCATGTGGATAAAATGCCTGTCATCTCGACTGCTAGTGATACGCGGCCGTTGGGATTCAGCATGGCGTTCCGTATTACCCTCCTGAACCCACCGATTCCATATTCTGCTAACAGTCATTGGATCTCGACCAACGCGAGCAGCAATGTCGCGATACAATAAACCGTAATTGCGGTAGGCTACAATCCGACCTTTATCAAAGTCGGAAACGTGATGGTACGCATTTCTCCTCCTTACACGAGGCATCACAACAACGTTTCAACAGGCAACGCCGGTCAACTGCTGTTTCTGTATGAGAAATCAGTTGGAAACTTTCCTCATGTCAGCACGTTCTAGGTGTCGCCACCGGCGCCAACCTTGTGTGAATGCTCTGAAAAACTAATCATTTGCATATCATAGCATCATCTTCCTGTCAGTTAAATTTCACGTCTGTAGCACGTCATCTTCGAGGTGTAGCAATTTTAATGGCCAGCAATGTATTTTTATAAATTGTTGTTGACGCACACCCACCTGTAACGTGTTGGAAGCACAATGGCAGGACATCCAATGGTCGACGGCATGGAAGAGTGTCCATGCTTCTTTCCTTCCATCTGACATCACAGAGTTTTGGTACCACATTCTCAATGCAAGTTTCCAACAGCCAATGACTACAGCATGCCACTCGTTCTGCGTCCGCAGTGGCCGATCGGTTCTACGCGCTTCAGTGTGGAACCGCTTGACCCCTACGGAAGCAGGTTCGAATCCTTCCTCGGGCATGTATGTGTGTGATGTCCTTAGGTTAGCTAGGTTTAAGTAGTTCTAAGTTCTAGGGGACTGTTGACCTCAGGTGTTAAGTCCCATAGTGCTCAGAGCCACTTGAACCAGGCTGCGTCGCCATTTTGCACTATTTGCCTATGCGAGGACACCGACGAGCACCACCTTACATGGACTACGAAACGCGATGTCTGGTTCCTAATGCAATGTATTTACCACCGAACTCCACCAGCAGCGGTCCAACTCAACCTCCTGCTCCTGCCACACATTTATCATTTTGCCCCAGCTAAGCACCCTGCTGTCACGTGGTTCGAGGTCAGGCGATCGCCTGCCTTTCTCGTGATTCGCCACACTCTCCATCCACCTACGTTCTTGACAAGTGTATGATCTTTCTGGAATGGCGTGGCATATCATGTTGAGGCCAGTGACCTGAATGTGAGCAGGGAGAATGGCACAATCGAATGCAACCTTTTGAAATTTTTATCTGAATTTAAATTGTCTGCCCATCATGTTATGAGCGTCGCCCCATACAGATCCCCTGCCCCTCTACCGCCATAGGAATGGACTAATACGCTGAACCTCTCCCTTCTTGTAGATATATATCACAAAAATACAAAAAAATTAATGAAATAAAAATAAAAATTTAAAAAAAAAGCATTTTGATCAGTTACCTTGATCTAATCCCTTTCCCATCCCATGCATTGTAGCAAGGGAGTGAAGGGGGGGGGGGGGGGCGTCGCGGCTAGGCCACGGATTGCGACCCTGCTCGCTTCGTCCTCATGCTCTCCCTGTCACGATTCAGTTATGTGTGATCAGATGAAACAAAATGGTCGACAGAACAGTTGCTCACCAAATGTAAGGGTCCTGTTTTGAGTCTGAGTCCAGCACAAGTTTCATATCAGTGCCTGCTACGCTCCAGAGTTAGAAATTCCTTCTGTAAACGTGCGGTATTGGTTTGTTCACTTTTTCGGAAAAGTTTGGGAGTAAGTTGCTTCTAAAGAGTTGTATAAACTTCTAAGGGACCAACAACGATGTTCATCGGTGGGCACAGATTCAAATTATTACTTAAATAAAATAAATTTTAATATACACCGTTTTCAGGTCAGTTTAAAAAGTGTAATACCATTTCTCGTAGTCCTTTACATATTCTTAACCCCTCTGGATAGTTACGAAAATTTTTGATAGTGAACTTTTAATAGCTATCAAAATACTTGTAAGATTATAATGAAAAACGTGGGATGCATTCAATATGCAATAGTTGAGAGGTGAACTTGTCATGCATCTTTTATGTATTGCATACAGGCTAGGTTTTTATGTTATAAAAATGGTTCAAATGGCTCTGAGCACTATGGGACTCAACTTCTGAGGTCATCAGTCCCCTAGAACTTAGAACTACTTGATCCTAACTAACCTAAGGACATCACACACATCCATGCCCGAGGAAAGATTCGAACCCGCGACCGCAGCGGTCTCGCGGTTCCAGACTGTAGCGCCTAGAACCGCACGGCCACTCAGGCCGGCTTTTTGTTAAAGACCTACCAAGTGTTTTCATAGCTATTAAAAATTCACAATCACAGATTTTCAGAACTATCTATTTGGGGACAGAAATCAGTATGGGTCCAGGTGAAATTGTGTTATACGTTTTAGTTCGATTTAAAAACGCGTTATATTCAAAATTATTTTGATTTAAATAATTATTTTACATTTTTAGTCTGAGTTAAAAACGTGGGATTTTACAATTTATTTTTATGTAAATACTTTATTCTGCTTGTATATGAAATTTTTCATTGAACTTTAAACATATTAATGAGATTATGAGAGAAATGTGTTAAATTTCAGGTATATTTCGTTATCTTTTCATCTAGTACTATCTGACATAGAATAATGTCTTATCTACCTAGTAACAGTATTATTTTTCTAAAAACTAAAATAAAGATGCAAAATTAATTTTATAAATTTTATTTCATTTCTAGCTCTATGCTCGCGGCTTCGTCCTTGTATGTGTGTGTCACATATATTGCTCACATCACCTCCTGACCCCTCTCTGTCCATCTCCACCTCCCATGCTCTCAGTCCATCTCCTATGCCCTTTCTTTGTCCATCTTCTTTTCTCCCCTCTCTATGTCAATCACTTCTTCCCCCACCTCTGTGACCACCTTCCCCTCCATCTCTTTCTGTCCATCTCCACCACCACCTCTCTCTGTCCATCCCCTCCTCCTGCATCACTCTGGCTACCTGCTCCTGCCCTCTCTCTGTCCATCTGCTCCTCGTCCTTCTCTCTGCTCAGCCATGCCTGTTTGTACATACACCCCTGTAACGCATTCCGATACTACCCATGCAACATTCCAGGCATGCAGGGCAGTGCAGATGTCAGGCATTACTAAGCCTTTTCATCCCCTCCTCCACCCCTATCGAACAGAAGAAAAAGAAAACGAGATAATATTGCACTGCCAACCATTTCGGAGATATATATAAAATTTCAAGTCTCTAGCCCGTTGAGAAATTAGTTTAAAACAAATTGCAAAATTTGTACCGAAAGGGCAGACGGACAAGACGGCAACGTAATAAAAGTGGTAAAATAAATCTCCATGTCTTCCTTGCATGGCCTCTTTCCTGGTGCATATGTTACTTGACACAGTATTCAATTGTTACCAGTACTTGACTGGTAATTCTGTACCTTTCTACCTTACATAGTGCTGCACAGAATTCAGTAGACACTTTAGAACAGGAGTAACCCACGTACACTTATGAAGGCTCGAGCAGAGCTGACGCTAGCAACAGCCATAAGGCACCAAATAGATTAAATATAGTCTAGTCACTTAGATTAGCATTTATGACAAAGGCTTAGCAAGCTCTGAAGTCATTCTGTAGCAGGCATGAAACCATTAAGATTTAGTACATTAACAAAAGAGTCTTTCATAGCTAGAGTTCAGATTTTTAAAGTTGATGTTTGGATCATACCACTTTCATTTCCAGTCATTTCATTTTATTGTACTCTTTAGATTACGGTAAAAGTTTTGTTTCGTTATGCATAATTTTACGATTGGAGTTTGAGCAATAATGGACTGTAAGAGTGTGCCAGTTGCGTGGCAAATGGGTTTCAACAGAAATCCAAGAGAGTAAGAAAACAAGTTATGTTAATGGTTGACGTTCACCTCCTGAAAGACGTCTACTACTGCTGTACCTCAAGAGCGTGTTGTATGCCACTGGCTGCGCTATAAGAGACTACTGCAGACGCTGGAAAAATATTATAAAAATGATCGCAATTGCGTCTCGTATGAGATTTCCTGTAAAGATGCATTGCATTTCTCAAGAACTGTTGCAACAAATATGTACTTCCAAAAAAAAATGGTTCAAACGGCTCTGAGCACTATGGGACTTAACTGCTGAGGTAATCAGTCCCCTAGAACTTAGAACCACTTAAACCTAACTAACCTAAGCACATCACACACATCCATGTCCGAGGCAGGATTCGAACCTGCGACCGTAGCGGTCTCGTGGTTCCAGACTGTAGCGCCTAGAACCGCTCGGCCACAACGGCCGGCCTATGTACGTCCATTCGCCTCTCTTAACGCTGATTTTACGTGGTCGCCCCCTTTCATACCACTTGTTCGTATTACTGCTAAATTCTTTTACAATCTGACTTGCTTAAGATTTTGTAATCAGGTACTATTAGCTGCCTGTCAGCATTAGAAATAGTAAATAACACACAGAAACCTTGTACGTGAATTACTCTGTCTATTAATGAAAACCTTATTAAAATACCTGTGGTTTTTCCTGAGTTTACCTTTCATTTACAGACGTAAAAAGCAACAGGAAACTTTAACTGAGCAGTACTTCGACGTATAGATTGAACGGTAGGGGCGAAAGATTACATCCCTGTTCTACACTCTTTTTAATCCGAGCATTTCATTCTTTGTCTCTAACTGTTCCCTCTTGATTCTTGTACGTACTGTATATTACCCATCTTTCCCTGTAGCTTACCCCTATTTTTATCAAAATTTCCAACATTTTGCACCATTTTATACGTCAAACGCTTTTACCATGTTGACAAATCCCATGAACGTGTTTTGATTTTTCTTCAGACTTGCTTCCATTAGGAACCACGACGTCAGGAGTGCGTTTCTTGTGCCTTCACCTTTCCTAAAACCAAACTGTTCGTTACCACATCCTTAATTTTCATTTCCATTTTGTCAGTATATTATTCTTGTCAGCAACTTGGATGGATGAGCCGTTGTGCTGATTGTGCGATACTTTATTACGTTTCGGAAAAAACAATGGGGTGTAGCTCCAGAGTTGGAAGCAGCAGGGTCCACCTTGTCCTATAACACAGAGTCGCCTGTGATAAGTCCATCGTTCACAGACAATAAATCATTGTGTAAGATGGTGCGTTATTCGTTACAGAAAAACGCAGACAAGCTTTTAATGCAAGGTGCAGCAGGAAGCAGTGCCAGGAAAGAAGAATGGATGTTCACATAAATGTATTGCCATGTAGAGAGACATGTAAAAAATTCTGGTCATTCAACCCAATGAGATATATTCGACACAGAAGTGATTGGCACAATGGAATCTGAGGTGATGATATTGGATTATAAAGGAGAGAATTCTGCAATAAGCAGATGTCACTGCAAAGAATAAAGCGTGTAAAGTACTGGTGTTCTACAGTTACACCCAAATTTGAACTTCAGCTCCTTTCTATCAGTAGATTACATTGTAATACATGTAAGGAGACAGGCAGACGTCACTCTGGAAATTGCTGTGATCTTGACATATATCTACTGTTTATTATAGTAAATACTAACACGAGTCCCCAGTAATAACTCATAATCCGCAACTCCCGTGAATAACCTGAGCTTATAGTCATTTGTTGTCCAGAGTGCAGGACCACGGCTTCAAATGAATGTTTGATGTGCTTTTCAAGTTTTATAAATAATGAAAGATATAGTGTGAATAATCGTGATTTATTTTTGTTCTGTTTATCAACAGCATGATATCGATGCAGTGAACGACTTCTGGGTCAATGCTGCCGCCTTCACTCTAGGCAGCCGGCCGAAGTGGCCGAGCGGTTTTAGGCGCTACAGTCTGGAACCGCGCGACCGCTACGGTCGCAGGTTCGAATCTTGCCTCGGGCATGGATGTGTGTGATGTCCTTAGGTTAGTTAGGTTTAAGTATTTCTAAGTTCTAGGGGACTGACGACCTCAGCAGTTAAGTCCCATAGTGTTCAGAGCCATTTGAACCATTTTTCACTCTAGGCGAAAACAATGCAGCGCCTCCCTGTCCACAAACACAGCCCTGTCACTGACCACAACCACCTCTCACGCAAGCGCTGCTGCCAAAAACGAGTCCCCTTCAACTGAGGCTGCTGTTTATGTTCCAGGCGCTACTGACGTCATTCCCCCGGCGTTAGAAAAGTCTTACATCAGAATTACGAGTGTCTAATGATTTAAATTAAATATTGTTTAAATCTAAATTATGTGCTTGACTAATAATAGAGATGGTTCAGCGCATCCAAATGACACTGGGATTTCCTCACAAACTGCGGGTTCTCGGAGCACGCAAATTGGGTTTATGTTGTTTTGTTTGAACTGGGTTCAAATGGATGGAAAGGGCTACAAATGTACAGAACAAAATTCACTAAAAATGCCAAAATAAAAATATAACAATGTTATCGTGATACACATTAAACTATTCCATTAAATTAGAGGATTACAAAACTTTATTGGATTCCATCTAGATGAGATATGATGAATAAACATTAATACATGTCTATCGATGTTTCAATTAAGTATTACAAATCAGTAAATCATCTTTTATGTGAAACCAATTATCTGAAGGGAGGTATTTTGACCTCCTACTTCGATTGAAATACGTCTACTCTTTCAAAAGGCATTTCTAAAAAAGTACCAAAATTAAGATGAGCAGTGGTCTCGTATGAGGCTTTGGGAGATTACTTGTATGAGATCGTCACTCAGAAAATTTATTGTGACACTGCGAGTAAGAGGTGGTTCTAGCATCAGTTACATGTTAATAACGCTGCGGATAATTTCTAAAAGGAAACCAAATAAAGAAACTTTAACGAAACTAAGAATGCCGATAAAGTAAAAGTAAGTAAAAGGATCGATATGAAAAGGGACGGATAATTTCAATCAGTTTTGCGTAGAGGCCGAAGATAAGCAACAAGAACCGGTAGTTTGTGAGAAATTCCCAGTATGCGCTGAACTATCTGTGTTGTTAGTCATCAACGTAGTTTAAATTTATACAATGCTTAATTTGAATCATTAGACATGTCGTAGTTCTGACATAGGGCTTGTTTGACGCCATGGGAATGACGTCACTAGCGCCTAGAACATCAACATTCTTCATGTCGTTGAAGTTTCCTTATTTGATTTCTCTTTCAGAAATTATCCCCAGCTTTACTAACATGTAACTTAAGCCAGAACCACCTCTTACGTAGGAAAAAAATTTAAAAAATGAGAAAATGAAAAACGTTTTTCGTTTACGGTAGTCTAATATGCAAAGGAAAACATCGTTTAGTCGTAATCGATCTCGGAGTTACGAAAAGCGCCTCGAGTTAAATAGATTTGTCACAAACTTAAGTCGTCACTATTATTTGTTTCAGTCAATTAAAAACCAAACAGTCACTCCCGGTTATTAGTTCCTTTCTCAAAGTACTCAGCTCTCCATCCGTTTAAGTTTTTATTTATCTTTTGGGACATCATGTATACTCCGCAAACCATTGTGGAACGACACGAGCAAAATTCTCTTACTGCTATTTTGTAATACAGTGATTTGTTTTCAAAATATTTTTTCTGTTTTGGACGCCGTGAGAGATCTAGAAAAATCACAGTCTTTTTCTATATTAGAGAACGGTTAATCGTCCAGCTCATGCCACAATAGTAATTTCTTCCGTATACTTGCCCAAACTTCTTATACTCTCGCTACATTCGCTCCCCCCATTTCCCCCTTTTTTTATACAGACAATTCTGTATAGTCTGCTGATTCTTAACAATCAACGTCTTTTAACTGTCTTCTGTGTTACAAATTATTGTTCCTGTGGTCATCTTTCCAGTCACCGCGCCTTGCGCTGCGTCATTTACTATGCAGTCTCTCTTCATCAGATTAATCGTATCCAGTACTTGACATTTTCATGTATTCTTTCTTAATATAAACTCATTCCTTAATGTATCCATTTCACACCTTCCGCCCTTCCACAAATCCACATCTCAGAAGTCTAACCATTTCTTCTCTCTCAGTTGCACCGCACATACTTCATAATCGTACGGAGCGTCACTACATACAAAACATTTGACTAACATATTCGTTAACTGATTTTAATGAACCAAAGAAAGCACTCCTCTTTCTGTAAAACATTTTTTTTCAATAACTGTCCTTGTTTTTATTTCTAGTTTGCATGTCTTGTTAATAGTTATTTTCCATAAAGATGGCTTGAAGTTAGCAAATTGTTTCACTAACTTAATTATATCTATACCTGAAGCGCATGGCCGAGGTTTCTTCCCGTTCCATTCGCGTAAGGAGCACGGGAAGAACGATCGTTTGGACGTATTTGTGCGTGCTGTAATTGTTCTAATCTTATCCTCATGATACCGATGTGAGCTAAGTGCGTTGGGTTGTAGTATATCCCTAGAGTCATTATTTAAAGCCAGTTCCTGAAACTTAGTTAGTAAACTTTCTCGGGATAGTTTACGGCTGTCTTCATGAGTGTGCCAGTTCAGTTTCTTCAGCATCTCTGTTACACACTCCCACGGCTCAAACAAATCTGTGACTATTCGTGCTGCCCTTCTCTGTATTCGTTCAATATCCCTTGTTAGTTGTATTTGGTACGGATCCCAGTTACTTCAGCAGTATTGCAGAATGGGTCGTACGAGTGATCTTGTAAGCAATCTCCTTTGTAACCTGATTGCTCTTCAATAGTATTCTATCAGTAAACCAAAGTCAACGATCTGCTTTATCCACGACTGAGTCTTTGTGACCAATCCATTGCATATCCCCACAAAGTGCTACAACCAGGCATTTCTATCAGTTCGCCGCTTCCAGATGTGATTCGTTGATACTACACTTTTTCATTTTGTGGAGTGCGCAGTCTTACATTTCTGAACCTTAAATGCAGTTTACCAATCTCTGCACCACTCTGAAATCCTATGAAGATCTGACTGAATATTTATGTAGCTTCTTTCAGACAGCATTTCATTACTGATAACGGCATCATCTCCTGAAACTCTGAGGTTACTATTCAAAAAATGGCTCTGAGCACTATGCGACTTAACTTCTGAGGTCATCAGTCGCCTAGAACTGAGAACTAATTAAACCTAACTAACCTAAGGACATCACACACATCCATGTCCGAGGCAGGATTCGAACCTGCGACCGTAGCGGTCGCTCGGCTCCAGACTGTAGCGCCTAGAACCGCACGGCCACTCCGGCCGGCTGAGGTTACTATTAATGTTGTTCGCAAGATCATTAATATACAACCTGAACAGCAAGTATCCCAACACACTTCACTGGGGCACTCCCGAAGTCACTTCTACATGTGACGATGGCTCTCCATCCAAGATAACATGCTTCGTCCTCCCTATCGAAATCTCGTCAGTCCTGTCACAAATTTCGCTTGGTACTCCATATGATCATGCTTTTGACAACAAGCGCTCATGTTCTCAAATGCTTTTCGCAAATCAAAAATTACTGCTTCTACTTGACAGTGTTGATCCAGAGATTTCAGCATGTCGTGTTAGGAAAGTGAGAGTTTGCTTTCACATGATCGCTGTGTTCGGAATCCATGCTTAGTTGGATGAAGGAGGTCATTCTATTCGAGATACCTCGTTATGTTTGTGTTCAGAATAAGTTGTAAAATTCTGCAACACATCGATGTGAAGGATATTGGACAGTTCAAAAAAAAAAAAAAAAAAGTGTGTGAAATCTTACGGGACTTAACTGCTAAGGTCATCAGTCCCTAAGTTTACACGCTACTTAATCTAAATTATCCTAAGGACAAACACACACACCCATGCCCGAGGGAGGACTCGAACCTCCTCCGGGACCAGCCGCACAGTCCATGACTGCAGCGCCCAAGACCGCTCGGCTAATCCCGCGCGGCATTGGACAGTAGTTTTGTGGCTCGCTTCTCACAAATCTTCACTTTTATCTGCATTCTTTGCCTTATAAGAACCACTGCGTATGTCGTTTTCACATTGTGTCCACTCTATGTTCCTCACAGCTGGTATTCACTTTATTAAGATAATGTTAATTACCTTTTCTTTTTCACTTAGTAATGCCGTATCAGCAGCAAATCATATGCAATTGATTATCCTTCCTCCTATTGTCTTTCCACACTTTCGCTGGCATCGTGTTAAACTAAATCATCTACATAAGTACATGATATGCAACAGTCCTTTGTAACATCCTGCTATCCTGTCTCCTATCCTTTTTTTGCTTCTTGTATCGTATACGGATTATAATGAGTATAAATGCAGATGTTTCTGTTGGTGACTGATAACGGTGCACTGAACAACATTACATCAGTATTTATGTCATCTGCAGACTCATAAATATATCTATTGCATATCGTATGCTCTTATGTTGGGCAGTAACTCCCAGTACATGCGTAACAGCAAGCCATTAATGCTTATTTACCTAGGACAGCAGGTCAGATGTTGAAGTATGGATGCGTGGACGGAAAACACTTAGTCTATACTGACAAGGGTAGCTCACTTCGTGGTGCAGTTACGGCTGTGCAGAGAACATCAGGTCGTGAAGTTCGTGACGTATGTTTGGGAAGACCTTTGGATGCAGAGAAGAAACAACCTACACATTGCCAAAATATCTCGGGAACTAAAGTAGATGATAGAATGGCGTTGGTTGCATCGCATCACATTAGTTACATCCCGAGAAATGGCAAAGCGAAGTTGACGCTTGAAATAAACGAAGTGCCCCGGTATTGCACATCTCGAGATACAAGCATGAGCCCCACAATGCTCATAATTGCGATATGATTGACGTATATAATCTTACTTTCACTGCTGTCACGAGGGTCGAAAGAAATAATAGGGTTTCCTGCCACAAACACTGATATGTACGGATTACACTTGCATTTTGGGATGTGCGATAGTGGCGCGTTTCTTTTATTCCAAGCGTCAGCCTCGCTTTGCAGTTTATCGTGATGTAAATGAAATATTGCGATGCAGCCAACGTCATTGCTTTTCTGATTTTTCATGTTATTGATTGCGTAAGAAATAATACTGGGCGTCAGATTAAAAAAGACGTAAGTTTGGGTGGAAACTTATACTTGTTTCCGTTTTAGAACGACTCATAATGTTTATTTTCATGAGCACCTGTCGTACATTCATACCAATGAAAGTCGTTTTTCAGTATCAATTTTCATTCCAGAGATATTTGGGCCTCTATGTATATACACATTGTTTCAAAGTCTTTCCATCAAACGTCTAAGGGTTTTAGATATCGCGTCATAGGGATCATTTTTTGTTAGAAACAAAATTTTTGCTGACTCTTTCCTGTGATGCTAGGCGTTTTCTTATCGAATTAGCCGGCTCTGGGATTTCACCGAAATTCCAGGGTCTACTAACCACGTGTGCTACATGTGCATACCACCTACCCTAGTAAATTGGTAAGCTGATGGCATGATTTTCTATAATAAAACATTAGGAATGACTTCTCTAAGCAGAGAAGGACATTTTAAAAGCTCGTCTTAATACCCTTCACGGGAAGAAAATGACTGTGTTATAAGCAACACACACTGCACACGAATGCGCAGAGTGCCTGTGCTTTGCTACTTGTCAGTGGCACAGGAAAAAGAAGAGAAAAGTATCCAGTAAACGTGGGCTTTAAAACGCAAACCTTAAGAACTAGCAACAGTTGCTCATCTTCGATATTGTAAAACACATCTTTTCTACTGCACGCTCTTACCTCTAATGAATGTGAATGTCGTGTGGCTAGGGCCTCCCGTCGGGTTGACCGTTCGCCGGGTGCAAATCTTTCTATTGACGCCACTTCGGTGACTTTCGCGTCGATGGGGATGAAATGATGATGACTAGGACAACACAACACCCAATCCCTGAGCGGAGAAAATCTCCGACCCAGCCGGGAATCGAACCCGGGACCTTATAACTGACATGCTGTCGCTCTGACCACTCAGCTACCGGGGACGGACACCTCTGATCAACAACCTACAGAATCCAGTAACCAAATGAGGACACATTCCTGTATTATTGTTCATGGATACAGCACGCAGTAAACATCTGTTAGTGCTATTACTGTAAACCTTATTCACATTCTGTTTCAGCGAAGGGCATACATTAGCTCTAATGGAACCAGATTGTGTTGTGATAAGTTTGTGAAATGCTTTTACATTGTAATTTTATCTTTGCACTTACCAGCGCAATGGAAGGCTGTATTTCCGCACGAGGAATTGCAGACCCAGTCCTCCGTTACGATCTGGCAAATGGAATAACTGTCGATCCCGTGTCCTATATGCTCACAAAATATCCAGAATGCACAATTATTCAGCCGTATTTTGCAGTGACTATCAGGCTCTGTTAGCTGCATTCTGCATGCCGTTCGTAATAATAAATAATTTGCGGTAGAAGAGATGTGTTTCACAATACACATTTTAGAGTTTTAGTTTGTTGGAATTTTTCTCTTGTTTTGACCTTGTCCTGTATATACGAGGGTTAATCGGAAACTAATGGCCCTCTATGTCTCGAAAAATTTAGTACTAAACATACAGTATGTCCCATGAGGAGTGGTCAATATTCAGGGAAGTGACGGGAATGATCATTCGAAACAAAGAAGTTTAATGAACATGGTCTCTAAAATGCGTACCTTAAGGGCAGTGAGTACTTCTTCGTCTCCGATACTGTGAAATAAATCTATTTAACTTCAAGATCTTTGCTTTCCATATTTTGAGACGAAAACAAGAAAAAATGTCTATGTATACATAGACTCGAAAATGCATACCTTAAGAACCATGTTAATGATCACTTCGTGAAATACAGCTACTTGGCAAGAGCACGTAACTCTTGAGGTATGCATTACAGAACCAACATTTACCAGACATTTTATTTTTCTGGTTTTGGTCTATTCCACCTCCTCGCAAAAAACGGAAAGCAAAGAGCTGACAGAACAAGAAATTTGTTTCACACTATCGAAGATGAAGACGTACTCATTCCTCCTCAGGTATGCCTGTTAGAAGCTAAGATTACTTGTCTTTTTTGTTTCGAATGGAAGTTCCTGTCATAATCAGGCACATAATTCATTCCTCCTGGGACACCCTGAATAACAGCTAGATAGTGCAGATCATCGTCTGAACTGCCCTCTTCATAATATAACTGTTCAACATAGTCAGCGTGTATTTTACACATTTGCACCATCCTTAAACATATATCTCAAAAGCATTTTGGAAAAATTCAGTGTTTTGCTTCCCAACCCATAATTTTTAAGTTGTTATAGCCTCATCCAAGTCACGTACGGTAAAAGTCAGACGGGGCCGAATCGGGGATGTAGCGTGGATGAGGCACCACTGAAAAGTCCATTTTTGCAATCGCTTTAGTTGTGAAAAAATGACATATGCTAAAGCTTGCTTGTGAATCCCGTTAGCTGGAGATATCACTTCGGATATCACAAAATCTGGAGCAAAACCCTGAATTTTTCCAAACTGATACTGATGGCTGAATTTAACAATGGCGTAAATCCTTATAAATTAATGGTGACTGTGTTGAAATGTAGAGTTGTGTAGAGGGCAGTACAGGCTATGATCTATCGTAATTCCGCTCTTATATGTTCATTATTAAATTTTTATGACTCATAAGGAGTTACTTTTTTATCTGCCTTCGTACCTTATTTTCACTTTACTGATTTCAAGCTGGTCATTACTTTGCAACTTATATACATTGTCTTTAGTTGTGTCACTCTTCAGTTTTAGTAATAGCAATGTCCCACAATTTGCGACTTATAACTACTAGTTAATAGTGAACAACCTGTTAAAGAATCACAAGAGGATGAATTATGCTTGGAAAAGGCAGGGAGATATAGGAAGAATTCTGTTAGATTACATCATGGTCAGGCGGAGATTATGATATCAGATATTGGATTTTAAGGTGTACCCAGGAGCAGATACAGACTCGTATCACAATTTAATAACTATGAACTGTAGGCTGAAGTTTAAGAGACTAGTCAGGAATTAATGAGCAAAGAAGTGGGACACGGAAATACTAAGGAATGTAGGAACACGCTTCATGTTGTCTGAGGCAATAGATACTACGATAATGAATAGCCCAGTCGGCAGTGCAGTTGAAGAGCAATGGAAATCTCTAAAAAGGGCAATCGCAGAAGTTTGAAAGAAAAACTTAGGAACGAGGAAGGTAACTGGGAGTAAAACATGACTAACAGAAGAAATATTTCAGTTGATCGACGAAAGAAGAAAGAACAAAAACGTTCAGGGAAACCCAGGAATACAGAAATACAAGTCACTTAGGAATGAAATAAATAGGAGGTGCAGAGAAGCTAAGCAAAACGCCTGTAAGAAAAATGTGAAGAAGTCGAAAAAGAATTGATAGTCTGACGTTAAAAATAAAGGCGGTAACATTAGGACTGAAGAAGGAAATCCACTGTTAAATGCAGAGAACAGAGCATATAGCTGAAAAGAGTACATTGAAGGCCTCTATGAGACGGACGACTTTCTAAAATGATTATGGGAAGTGTAAACAAAACGACTACTCACAATGTTGTGTAGAATGTGTGACACTGGTGATATACCATCGAACTTTCGGAGAAAACATCATCCACACAATTCCGAATACTGCACTAGCCGACAAGTGCGAGAGTTAACGCACAGTCAGTTTAACAGTTCATGAATCCAAGTTACTGACATGAATAATATGAAGAAGAATGGACAAGAAAGTTGGGAATGTGTTAGATGACGATCAGTTTGGCTTTAGGGAAGGTGAAGGCACCAGTTAGGCAGTTCTGACGTTGTGACTGATAATGAAAGCAAGATTGATGAAAACTCAAGATAAGTTCATAGGATTTGTCGACCTAGAAAAAGTATTGGAAAATGTAAAAGGGTTCAACATGTTCGAAATTCTGACAAAAATGCGGGTGAGCTAAAGACGGGTAATATACAATATTTACAAGAATCAAGAGGCAACTATGGGAGCTCGCATTAAAAAGGGTGAAAGATAGGATTGTAGTCTGTCGCTCCTACTGTTTAATCTAGACATTGAAGAAGCAATGAGGGATATAAAGGAAAGGCTCTAGACTGGTATTAAAATTCAGGGTGAGAGGATATCAATGACAAGATTTGCTGACGAAACTGCTATTCTCAGTGAACGTGAAAAAGAATTACATGATCCCTTGACTGCAATGATCCGTCTAATGACTAAACAATATGGGTTGAGAGTAAATCAAAGAAAGACGAAAGTAATGAGAAGTAGCGAGAAACTTCAGCAACAAAAGAGGTGATCACGAAGTAGATGAAGTGAAGGAATTCTACTACCTAGGCAGCAAAATTACACATAATTAACGTAGCAAGAAGGACATGAGAAACAGGCTGACACTTGGCAACAGGGGCATTCCCTGCCAAGAGAAGTCTTCCTTAATTTGAGGAAGCAATTTCTAAGAGTTTGTGTTTGGATCACAACATAGTACGGCAGTGAAAAATGGAGAGTGGAAAAACCGGAACAGAAGAGAATCAAACCATTTGAGATGTGGTGCTACAGACGACTTTTGAAAATTAGGTGGACTGATGAGGTGAGGAATGAGGAAGTTCTGCACAAAATCGTAGAGGACAGGAATATACCAAAAACACTGACAAGAAGAAGGGACAGGATGATAGGACAACTGTTGAGACATCAGGGAATAATGTCCGTGGTACTGGAGGGAGTAGTAGAGGGTAAAAAATGTAGGCGAATACAGAGACTGGAATACATTCAGGAAATATACTGACAGAAAAAAATGGCAACACCAAAAAACGATTAATGTACAGTACTGGGATTTCGGGAATACATTCGTCTAGGTAAGATATCCACCTCACGGACCATGGACCTTCCCGTTGGTGGAGACTGATGCGTGCTTGAGCGATTCCAATAGCCGTCATTAAGTGCAACCACAACAGAGGGGTATCTGTTGAGATGCTAGACAAACGGGTGGTTACTGAAGAAGGGCAGCAGCCTTTTAAGTAGTTGCAGGGGCAACAGTCTGGATGGTTGACTGATCTGGTCTTTTAACACCAACCAACAGGGCCTTACCGTGCTGGTACTGCGGACAGCTGAAAGCAAGGGCAAACTACAGCCACAATTTTTCACGAGGGCATGCAACTCTACTGTTTGCTTAACTGATGGTGGCATTCTCTTGGGCAAAATATTCCGGCGGTGAAATAATCCCCCATTCGGAACTCCAGGCGGGAACTACTAAGGATGCTGTCGTCATCAGAAGAAACAAAACTAGCAGCCTACGGATCTGAGGGTGGAAATTTAGACCTCTTAATCGGGCAGGTAGGTTAGAAAATTTGAAAGGGAAATTGGATAGGTTAAAGTTTGATACAGTGGGAGTTATCGATGTTAGATGGCAGGAGGAACAGGGGACTAATGCAGGAGTAGCTTTATACTGAATAAGAAAATAGGAATGAACAGCATAGTGAACGCATTATTTTAGCCAAGATAGACTCGAAGCCTACACTCACCATAATAGTACAAGATTATATGCGAACTAGCTCCGCAGATGATGCAGAGATTGTGAAATGTATGATGAGATGAAATAAATTACTCAGGTAATCTTGGGAAGTGAAAATTTAATAGTGATTGGGGGACTGGAATTTGATAGTAGGAGAAGGAACAGAAGGAAAAACAGTAGGTGAATGTTTACTGGGGAAAGGAATGAAAGAGGAAGCCACCCGGTAGATTTGCACACAGAGAGTAATTTAATCATCACTAATACTTGGTTTAAGAATCCTGAAAGAAGGCTGTTCACGTGCAAGAGATCTGGAGACTGCGGATGGTGTCAGACTGATTAAGTAATGGTAAGGTAGAGATTTCGGAACCGGACTTTAAATAGTAAAACACTTCCAGGGGCAGATGTGGAGAACAATTTATTGGTTATGAACTGTAGTAGATTAAAGCTGAAGAAGCTGCATGAAGGTTGGATTTTAAAGAGAAGAGATCTGGATAATTTGAAGGTACCAGAAGTTGTTGAGAGTTTCAGAGGGAGCATTACGCAACGACTGACAAGGGCAGGACAGGGAATACAGTAGAACACGAATGGATAGCTTTGAGAAATGAAGTAGTGAAGGCAGCAGAGTATGAAGTAGGTAAAAAGACAAGGTCTAGTAGAAATCCTTGGATAGCACAGGAGATACTGAATTTAATTGTAGAAAGGAGAAAATACAAAAAATCACCAAATGAAACTTGTGGAAGACAATAAGAACGTCTAAAAAATGAGACTGAACTGCAAAACGGCTAAGCGGGAATGGCTAGCGGACAAATGCAAGGATTGAGAAGCAGATATCATGGGGTAATTAAAGACCTTTGGCGAATAGAGAAGCAGCTTTATGAATCTCAAGAGTTGAGATGGAAAATCGGTCCTACGCAAATCAGGGAAAGCTGAAAGGTGGAAGGAATATACTGAGGTTTTATGCGAGGGAGATGTACTTGTGGTGAGTATTACAGAAACGAAAGAGGAAGTAGATGAAGGTGAAATGAGAGATACGATACTGTGAGAAGAATTTGACAGAGCACTCAGAGACCAAGTCGAAACAGGGCCCTGTGAGTTGAGGACATTCCGCCAGATCTATGATAGCCTTGGTAGATATAACAATGACAAAACTCTTCCATCTGGTGTGCAAGACGTATGATACAGGCGAAACACCCTCAGACATCAAGATGAATATAATAATTACAATTCCAAAGAGAGCAGGTGCGCACAGGTGTGAATATTACCGAAGTATTAGTTTAATAATTCATTCTTGCAAATTACTAACACAAATTCCTTTCAGAAGAATTGAAAAATTGGTAGAAGTCGACCTCCGGGAAAATCAGTTTGGATTCTGGAGTAATGTAGGATCTATCTTCTAGAAGATATCGTAAAGAAACGGCAACCTACGTTTGTACCACTGTAGACTTAGAGAAAGCTTTTTAGAATGGTGACTGGAATACTCTCGTCGAAATTTTGAAGGTAGCAGCGCTAAAATACAGGAGCGAAAGGCTAGATACAACTTGTACAGAAACCAGATGGCAGTTATAAGTGTGGAGGGGCACGAAAGAGAAACATTGGTTGAGAAGGGAGTGTGACATGGTTGTAGCCTGTCCGCTATGTTATTCGATCTGTGCATTGAGGAAACAGTAAATGATACCTAAGAAAAATTTACATTAGGAATTAAAGTCCAGGGAGAAGAATCAAAAACTTTGAGGTTTTCGGATAACACTGTAATTTTCTCAGAGAAAACAAAAGACTTGGAATAGCAGTTAAACGGAATGGGCATATTCCTGAAAGGAGGATATAAAATGAACACCGACAAAACAAAAACAATGATAATGGAATGTCGTCGAATTAAATCAAGCGATGCTGAGGGAATTAGATTAAGAAATGAGACACTTACAGTGGTAGACGAGTTTTACTATTTGGGCAGAAAAATAACTGATGATGGCCGAAGTAGAGAGGATATAAACTGAAGAATGGTGACGGGCAGAAAAATTTTTCTGAAGAAGAGAAGTTTGTTGACATCAAGTTTACATTTGAGCGTCAAGAGTTCTTATCTGAAAGTATTTGTGTGGATTGTAGCCACGTATGTGTCTGAAACATGGACTATAAACAGTTTAGACAAGAAGAGAATAAAAGATTTTGAAATGTGGTGCTGCAGAGGAATGTTGAAGATTAGATGGGTAACTAATGAGGAGATACTGAATAGAATCGGGGAGAAGAGAAATTTGTGTCACAACGTGACTAGAAGAAGGGATCGATTGATTGGACTCATTCTGAGAAACCGTGGGAGAAGCAATTTAGTACTGGAGGAAAGTGTGGGGAGCAAAACACGTAGTGGGAGACCGAGAGATGAATACAGAACCAGATTCAGTAGAATCGGAGATGAAGATGCTGTCACAGGATGGAGTGGCGTGGAAACCTGCATCAAACCAGTTTACAGACTGAAGATCTCAGCAACAGGTAATGTATTTCAGTAATTAACATGGTACTATCACAGGTTAATGTAAGCTTGAGAAGCCATTGAAGATGTGGAAAGCTTGTACATTAATAACCGGTATCATCGCAAGAGTGGAATGAGAGCATACAAACATGCATACATTGTGTTGTGCAACTTCCGGATGTCAGTTGGTGGAATGGAGTTCCACGCCTGTTGCGCCTGGTCGATCAACAGGTGTTTATGAATGACGCTGGAGTTGTCGTCCAATGATGTCCCATATGTGCTCGATTGAAGATATATCTGGTAATCGAGCAGGCCAAGACAACATGTCGACTATGTGCAGAGCATGTTGGGTTACAAGGGCGGTAAGTGGGCGACCGTTAGCCTGTTGGAAAACACCCACTTGGAATGCTATTCAAGAATGGCAGCACAGTAGTTCGAATCACCAGATCGACGTAGGAATTTTCAGTCGGCACCTGCTGTCACACAAAAAATTGCACCCCAGACCGTAACTCCAGCTGTAGGTCTGGCGTGTCTAGCACGGAGACAGGTTGGCTGCAGCGACCCAACTGGCCGCCTTCTAACCAATACACTGCCATCAAGGTTTAACTAGCTTTCATCAAAAAACACAGCAGATCTTCTCCCTGCCCTCCAATTAGCTCGCGCTTGACACCACTGAAGTATGAAATGGCGGTGGTTTGGAGTCAGTGGAATGTACGCTACAGGGCGTCTGGCTTAAAGTCGTCCTTGAAGTAACCGATCTGTAACAGTTCGAAGTATCACTATGGACCCAGCTACTGCTCAAATTACTGCTGCAGATGCGCTACGATGCGCCAGAGAGCACGATGGTCGCCCTCTCTATAGTGCTGCGTGGCCATCTACAGCCAGGTCTTGCTGCCACAGTTCATCCTCGTGACCATCGTTGCCTACAATCATGTACAGTCGCTACATTCCTGCGAGGTCTTTCTGCAATATCGCAGAAGTGCATCCATTTTCTCGTAGCCGTATTATATGACCTCGTTAATACTTAGTGAGTTGTCGATAATAGAGTTTTTATTGCCTTAAAGGCACTCTTAACTGAAATCAACTGCCGGCCCGTGTGGCCGTGCGGTTCTAGGCGCGTCAGTCTGGAACCGCGTGACCGCTACGGTCGCAGGTTCGAATCCTGCCTCGGGCATGGATGTGTCTGATGTCCTTAGGTTAGTTAGGTTTAAGTAGTTCTAAGTTCTAGGGGTCTTATGACCACAGATGTTGAGTCCCATAGTGCTCAGAGCCATTTTCTGAACTGAAATCAACTCACCAATTCCAATCTCAAAGATAACTAGCGCTCATGAGCGTTACAGCGTGTATCTAAGGTGAACCTGATTTGCATCCTCATTGTGGCGTTACTAGTGCCACTCTTATGCTACTGGCGCCAAATCTGAATAGGCATCATGTTTCACGTGTAGAACACACCTGCCAAC
This sequence comes from Schistocerca nitens, assembly GCF_023898315.1. Classification (NCBI taxonomy): domain Eukaryota; kingdom Metazoa; phylum Arthropoda; class Insecta; order Orthoptera; family Acrididae; genus Schistocerca; species Schistocerca nitens. The sequence goes on along the minus strand of NC_064619.1, from coordinate 564,590,074 downwards.
TTGGCGTTTATATCGCTCGGCTCCTTCTTGGTGTTGCGATTTTTTTCCGTTAATTTAGTACGTAGGGTGCAACCGCTATAATGAAATGAAAAAGATGGCACAAGTAAGGAATTTGTGGCGGGCCGGATCAGACCAGTGAGAAGACTGATGACCCAAATAAATAAATAAAATACTTAGTCCAAAGCCACAAATGCCAGCAAAACTCTGCCGTGTTATGTCATGTCTCATGTACACATCGCTTCCACTTCTTAAAAATTAAAAAGACTCTTTATCGCAACTTTTTATTTTTATTGGAGTGAGCGGTTTCGATTCTATTTAAGAACCATCTTCAGACTCCAGAACGGTGGGTGGACTCCGCTGAGCGCCGACTCTTGAGCAGTTATTCCAGCGTCGAGGGTCGGCGCAACTTGCTCAGCGGTGTCCACCCACCGTTCTGGAGTCTGAAGATGGTTCTTAAATAGAATCGAAACCGGTCACTCCAATAAAAATAAAAAGTTGCGATCAAAATTGTTTTTAAGTTTTAAAATTTCATTTTAAAGATCGCTGATAATGTTTTCAAAAATTCTAGTTTCACTTCTGGCCTTACAATGATTTCTTGCATTCTGTTAAGGTTTTAGTCTATTTCATCGTTCCACAGTGAAGGATTTTCTTTTAAATCTCTGATTTCTTGAACTCCTCTTTCTGGCATTTCACTACTGAATTATAGTCAGTTGTTACTTGACGATAGTCTCGTAACCATAAATCTGCTTAATAGGAGAAGTACTTTACTGTAGAACATTCGAGAGTAGATCCTATCCTTTAATAGACCAAATATTTAACTCTGGGGAATGACTGGTGTAAATGTTTGGTATACACAATTTGTGTTCTTGTATTTTATTGGCTGCCGTGTACCATACTGTCCCGGTGTACAGCGCGAGGCACGTGAGCTTCCTTCAGCCAGAGCAACCACGGGGCGGCCAAGTTCGTCGCTGTCAGTGCGGAGCAGATCGCTGCACTTCTGTGATTACATGGCCAGCTACTTCTCCCCCGCTCTTCCTTGAACGCAGCAACAGCAGCAGCGTCTTCCCCAGACCCCCACTCCCCTGCAGATGGCCATTTGTGAGTGCTCCTATGCATCCAGTTCGGCCTGCAGGAAGGATGCACTCAGCTTACTCGCGGGTAAAAATGGCGCGCGACGCGCCTGCGCTGCATTCAGTGTTTTAATTACTCAAAGTGCGGCACAATTTTAGATAATTACAGGGGAAGAGCGAGCTCTGAACGGAAGGGTTGGCACTTTTCTCCATTGGCGTCTCCCTCCTTTTCCCCTCCCCTCCCCGTTCCTTCTCCCCACCCACCCCCCTCCTCCCCGTCTCACGTAACACTTAGCCCCACCCCACCGTCGGCTCCTGGTTCTTTTCTTGGCGCTGAGCGGCGAGCGCTCGGTGGTATAAGGGTTCTCCCTGGCCGCTCTCCAGACAGGATAGCCCCTACAGCAGGTGAGCTCCAGGCCTATCCACCCGGACGGTAGTTTTACAACTTAATATGCGCTTCGGGCGCCTGCTTTCTGCGAGTTGGGAGCCGAGCAATGACGAGATTAAGGGGCGCGTAATTAACCTCGCAGCGGGAGAGGCGCCAAGATTTCTGAAATATTCCGCCACCCCCGCCGGGACGCACGATTAGCAGTGTACAAGAGGTGCCAGAGTGCCTCACAGAAGTTGGGTCATAACTTTCTGAGACCTGGCATTCAGTGCGTCAAAATTCACACCTGGCGGACATGTGGCAGATATTAGGTGCCGTGCGGAGATTGCATGGATTGGAGGGTAATTATTACGTGAAGTGCTACATTATTTTATTCGAATGGAATTAGTAAACAGGGTTGTCGTGGCGACAGTGTCCACCCAAAGGGAACGATGCACTCACTCACTTCATAAGCACTCCGTCTTCAGGCCACAAGTGGCCCATCGGGACCATCCGACCGCCGTGTCATCCTCAGGAGAGGATGCGGATAGGAGGGGCGTGTGGTCAGCACACCGCTCTCCCGGTCGTTATGATGGTTTTCTTTGACCGAAGCCGCTACTATTCGGTCGAGTAGCTCCTCAATTGGCATCACGAGGCTGAGTGCACCCCGAAAAATGGCAACAGCACATGGCGGCTGGATGGTCACCCATCCAAGTGCCAGTCACGCCCGACAGCGCTTAACTTCGGTGATCACACGGGAACCGGTGTATTCACTGCGGCAAGGCCGTTGCCCACTCACTTCATAGTGAGCTATAACTTGAAAGCGGTATAATAAACCGATTCGCGATCATAGTGCTCATCTTGCAAAAATACGACAAGGGTATGGACACAAGCAAACAGAAAATAATAGTTTATTATTATGTAAAAGGTGAAGATGAACGTTTTGGGCTGGCCACGAGATGGGTCAGATGTTAATGGTTTCTGTTGGTTGTCACATGATAACTTAACAGTTCTATTTGCTAACAAAAGAAGACACAATCTGTATTTCTTGGTGTCTCGTATTAGAATAACCGGTTTCGATCTTCAGTATTCCCTATCGTCGGCTCCATACATCTAATAAAGAAGAAAACTGATCGTAAGTCGAAAAACATACGTACACTATCTGATCAAAAGCATACGGCCATCTATAAGCGGGCATTAATCTGGTGTTTGTACATCCTCGGCGTTCATGACAGCTTGAAGTCTGCTGAGGGCACTTTCAATGGGGTGTGTGAATGTCTGTGGAGGAATGTCGGACCATTCTTCCTCAAGAGAACCAGAAAGCTAGTGATGTCCGATTCTGGGGTCTTCAGCGAAGTCGAAGTTCTGACCCATCTCAGAGGTGTTCCTCTAGGCAAGCCAGTCAGTTTCAAGCCTCACATATGCTGCTTTGTCACAGAGTGCATTGCCATGCTGATGCAAACAGTCATTGTGTCCGAATTGTTGCTATACTGTATGCAGTACACAATACTGTAAAATATGTTCACATATAGCGTATTTTTAAGCAAAATAAGGGAACCTCACCCTAACCATCAAAAACACCCCATACACTAATATCAACACCTTTTGTATTTTACTGTTGGCAACACCTTTAATGGCAGGTAACGTGCTCCGGGCAATCAGCAAATCCAAACACTTGCACCGGATTGCCACAGGTTACAACACGAATCAGCACTGCAATCACTACCTGTTCCTGACAAAAAGGGATATTCCAAGTCAGACAAAAAGACAGAAAGCCAGACGGCCATCAACGTGATCCTAAAGGATTTCAATTTTACTGACTGAGGTACAGACGTCAGAAAGGGAAACAATGTTGTAATAATGAGTAGTAGGGCACTGCGAGTTCTGGCGGAAACAGCTGACACATTATCTGTCAGCACTTATTTTTCTGGTGTCATATTACAGGTTGTAGACAATTGCGACTGTCTTGTTTTGCTGGTGTCAGCATCAGTACTTCCTTATTTCCAAGGTCATTCCAGGAACCCTCCAAGCACTTCTGCAAATTCTACATGAAGCACCTCCTGCCCCTAGCGCTAATTGCATTCGTGGAAGTGAGACTCGACTGCAGTTTACATGCATATCATATTTAACTGACATCAACACCCCCCACCTCCTTTGCAGCGCCCTGCACATCTGCCAATTTCGTGTGAAGCACCCCACCCCACTTCTACTTTCCTGTGTGCATGAATGCATGAGCTAGAGAACATATGGGGTCAGCAGGACAAAACCTCATATGTTAGGTATGCACCAATACATCTAAGCGAGTGTGCAGTAAGAGTCTGAGATATGGAATTTGTAAGAATATGTCTACCAATTCTACAGGACATTGTGGAGTGATCTACTGGAGTTAGCCCGCCAAACTCTCTGCTGATCAGAAGACACCATAGCTCAGCTCTTCGATGCATGCTGTTCATCGATGGAGGTGGAAGAGTATGATTCAACATTACCAGATGTGCTCACTGAACTATGATCTTAATTTAGTTTGTTTATATACCCAGCAATATTTGAGAGTTTATAAAAACAGCTGCACTTCAATGTAAACAAACTGTTATCACCCAGATTGCATGGATGAAACAATCTCACCACAAGGGTCTGGTAGTAAGCAACAGGTTCTACAATGATGAAGCTGTAAACCAGATCAAGGCGATAGATCACCACCAGCAGTCGCAAAGTATATATAATATCTCTAAAACTGCTTATGATGCAGCAACATGTCGTCGATGAAGTGTAAAGATACTTAGTCATGGAAGGCTGTTCGACAGAAGTTAAGATTGTTGGAGCTAGAACAGTTGCAAGGAGATCAGCATATCTGAGAAACGTTTAAGCCAGTAACCGGCAGTCTGAAAAGGCTGTCATTTACTATGGAAAGAGGCCGAAAAAAGCCGAAGAAGTAGTTGAAGAAGTAAAAGATGAGCGAGTAAATTCTATTACTGACTTCATTAATAATTACAGTAATGTTGAGATAGACAGAACATATGGGGTCAGCAGGACAAAAGCACAAATGTTAGGTGTGCACCAATACATTTAAGCGAGTGTGCAGTAAGAGTCTGAGATATGGAATTTGTAAGAATGCCTGTTTTATTAGACGTAATATTCTTAAAAACTTCGAACATCAAAAATTAGACACCAATAGATATGAAAGCATATGGTCAAAATTTGTGCATGAACAATGCGTGTGACAAATGAAAGCTTCAAAGAGTGATAAAACAATAATATATCTGAACAGCCAAAAAAACTGGTACACCTTCCTATCGTGTAGGGCCCTCAGGACCATGCGGAAGTACCGCAACACAACGTGGCATGGACTCGACTAATGTCTGAAGTATTGCTGGAGGGAAATGGCACCATGAATCCGGCAGGGCTGTCCATAAATGCGTAACAGTACGAGGGGGTGGCGATCTCTTCTGAACAGCAATTTGCAAGGCATTACAGATATTCTCAATAATGTTCATGTCTTGGGATTTTGTTGGGCAGTGGAAGTGTTTAAACTCGGAAGAGTCTTCCTGGAGTCACTCTGTAGCAATTATGGACATGTGGCGTGTCGCATTGACCTGCTGGAATTGCCCAAGTCTGTCGGAATGCACAATGGACATGAACGGATTCAGGTGATCAGACAGGATGTTTACGTACGTGTCACCTGTCAGAGTCATATCTACACTTATCAGGGGTCCCATATCACTCCAACAACACACGCCCCACACCATTACAGAGCCTCCACCACCTTGAACAGTCCCCTGCTGACATGCAGGATCCATGGATTCATGAGGTTGGCTCCATACTAGTACACGCCAATCTACTTGATACAATTTGAAACGAGACTCGTTCGACGAGGCAACATGTTTCCAGTCTTCAACAGTCCAATGTCGGAGTTAACAGGCCCAGGCGAGGCTTAAAGCTTCTTGTCGTGCATTCATGAAGGGTGCACGAGTGGGCCTTCGGCTCCAAGAGCCCTTAAACCAGCTACATCCAGCACGGGTAAAAAAGACTGAACAAACTGTCTCTATGGTATAAACATTACGATGGCTTGAATGAAAACATAGATCGATTATGACTACTTACAGCATCCGCTGCCTTAAGGAATACAGGTCATACAAACTAAATATTATCAGCCATGTCTGAGCTTTGAGAAAGATGCATCATCGAGTAATCACGGAGACAGTTGTTTTTGAACTTCACGCACGTGCACGTAGAAAGTTTCTGCGCAGACTTGTGATAAAGCAAGTATTGGAAATGAATCACGATTCATACCTGCCAATACAGGTGTTAAACTTCTGTAAAGACAATGGTTTGCTGTCTTTCCCTCCCCATATCTCTCACCGCCTCCAGCCCCTTGGCATATTTGTTTATGGACCATTCAAGAAATACTACTTTACAGCTGTGGACAACTGGCTCATTAGCAACACTGTAACAATTTATGACATTCATAATCTAGCAAATAGTGTCTCTGGAAATGCCATGACACCAAATAATATTGTGGCAGGATTCAAAGCTTCAGGGATCATGCCATATAACCCAGATATTTTTAAGGACGAAGATTTTTTGTCTAGTTTTGTAACTAATTGTCGGCTTTCTACAACACCAGAAGACCAACAACCTTCTATGTCAGTAGGAGACCAACAGCTTCTACATCTGCAGAAGTCCATCAGCCTTCTACATCCACGGAAGTCGCTCAGCCTTCTACAACAGGAGGCGTTCAACATCCTTCTACATCGATATTAGCCAACATCACTGAAAAGGAATCATCACTTGTTATTGCTGGCCTTGAAGCTATCTCTCCCATTGTTACGCCAGAAGAAATTCGCCCTCTACCAAGAGCAGGAGAACATAAAACAAGTGGTAAAGGCAAGCAACCTTTAAAGTCCTTTATTCTTAAAGATACTCCTAGAAAAAATAAAATAGAGCAAGACACAAAGGAGAGGGAAAGAAGGAAGTCCATTAAGACAGAGAAAGGCAAATTAAAACTACTGAAGTCATTTGGTTGCGAACAAAATAAGCAGCTCGACAAACCAAGGAAACAAGACGAAAAAACTGTGAAGCCTAAAAAAAAAAGAAACATGAATCAGTCTCTGACGACGACTCATTTTGTTTGGTGTGTCTTGAAACTTATTCTTCATCCAAACCGGGTCATGATTGGGCAGAGGACAGCCTTTTTTACACTTGTGTTAACTGCCAATCAGACCCATGTTTCTCTTCAGAATCGGAGTGACTTGCGTCAACTAAGGGCCTGTGAGGCTATCTATTTTTTTTATAATCTTATGTTTAAACGTTGTTTAACAAATGTTAATTTTTCTAAAACTAAGAAATTTATTAGAACAATGTAAAAATACATTATATTCATTTTTTAATTTAACTTAAACATATTATTTTTTCGTTTAAATATGTTTGTATACTTTGAAACAACAAAACACTTTCAAAATATATGTTTTGGTTACTATTATCCTGAATTCCCGCACCGTACCAGCTGCTCAAAGGCGTCTCAACTTGACCCATAACTGATCAGTTTTATCCAGACTGTGTTAAATTGATACATGTGGCAAAGTTTACAAAGTATTTTTCAGACACCATAAATTTATTTTTATAAAGCTTTGAAATGTACTAACTTAGAACCATATAGTTATATTACATTACTACGTTGCATTTCTTTCAGTACAATTATAGAGAAAACGTACAGAAACCAGAAAGTAAAAACCGTATCAACCAGACCTATCTGGTGATGAATCTCCTCATACAGTTCAGGAAGTAGTGTTTCGGTCCCTTGACCATGTGGTGCATTCTGCATTCAAGTCATGTCATGATGAAAAATGCTTCATCTGTGCAGATGGGATGGAAACCCTCCCATTCTCATACTATTCACTTGAGTGATTTGTGTGTGTGTGTGTGTGTGTGTGTTGGTGGTTGGGTGGGTGTATGTGTGTGCGTCTGTGAACTGTATATATTATTATGTGTACCATGTACTTGACTAAACACTGTGTGTGCTAGTAAAAAACTTGTATATACTTTGTGTGTGTTTGTGTGTGCATATGTGGTTCTTTACCTGCTGCTGCTAGTCCACATACAGTGTAAATATTGTAATTAATTTAAAAAGTCATCTTACTACAATTATCTATGCTAGATGATCAGTTGCTGCTAGTTAATAAAACCATTCTGCATTTATGCAATCTCTTTTTACAAAAACAAAAGCATCGTTGCTGCTATAATTTATCTCTCCTATTATCATAATTACTATATAATTGCTCAGTAGCTGTTGCGCAAAAACAAATCAGTCCTCATGTATGCAGTCTCTTTTTTGAAGAAAATGGTATTATTTCTGTTCATATACCGTATACTGGCGCACTATCGGGGAAAATAGGACGAATATTGAGGAAACGCCGAGTGGGAACTGTCTTTGGCCCACCAAATAAAACACAAGTATTATTGGGAAGTGTCAAAGACTATCTCGGTTTGCGGAAGGTCGGCATATACAAGATTCCGTGTCAATGTGAGAAGACTTATATTGGACAGACAGTGTGCACCATCAAAGATCGTTGCCGAGAACATCAGAGGCACACTCGTCTTGGGTACCCTAACAAATCGGTGGTCGCAGAGCACTGTTTGTCCGAAAATCACGAAATGGACTACCAACATACCAGGGTCTTGGCACAGACATCTGAATACTGGGACAGCGTCTTTAGAGAGGCTATCGAAATTCGTGCCAGGGACGGACTCAACAACCGAAATTGCGGCTACAACCTCAGCAGGGCATGGTAACCAGCATTGAGTCTAATTAAAAAGGCGCTCAGCAAAGGAAACGAACGGGCGACCAGGACCGATGAGGCAATTACATCGAGGCCACCACAGACGCAGACGTCAGCGTCTCAGGGACCGCTGACGCGCGGGCGCGGACCGCGGAGAGAACGCCTCGCGAGGGGAGGGGATTTAATACGACCATCCCCTCCCCCCCTCCCCGCCCCGTCAACGCACCTGCCGATGGCGACGTCTGATCGTCGAAATATTGTGCCCGTTGGACACTATGGACTGGCAGTACACCCGTGGACTGTTCGAGCATGAAATATGCCGGGGGCAACTGAATAATCATGTAAATAAATGTGTTTCATTATTCCATTACAGAACTGTCTGTTGATATTCTGAAGTTTGCCCAGGTACCCTGATTGTCTCCTGCTCCTAGCCTACGAATTACTGTTGTGACCATCCCAGATATAGGGTGACACAGGAAAACGGGAACATTTCCACACTCCAACAAAACTAGAAGTGATGAAGGAAAGAAATTGCATTCATACTAATTGAAACCTTACAACTTTGCCATTTATGAAACACTGATTTATCATTTTTTAAAAATTACGTCCTTTAGATGGCGTCCTCATGCCCGAACACATTCGTGAAATCTACTGTTGAGTTTCCTCATTGACCGCTGCAACATCTCAGCTGGGATACTCATCCAGGGTTCTCGGTCGAGTCGTGTAGACTTTGCTCTGAGGTAGCCCCACAAGAAAAAATCACAAATGGATAAATCTGGCGATCTAGGGGGCCAGGGAACGTTACCGAATCGTGAGATCACACGGTTGCCAAACAATTCTCGCACATATGCCGTTGATTGCCGTGTAGTGTGTGATGTCACTCTGTCCTGTTGAAATCCGGCCTCTTGAACGTTTGGAAACTTGTTCACTGCAGGTGTAACGAAAGTTCGTAAGACCTCCACGTAATAATCAGCGTAAGTACGTTCCGATAATCCCGTGTGATGAAACACCACACCATACTGTCACTTCACTAGCATTTAAAGGGCGCTCACGAACGTCATTAGGATTTGTTTTTGCCCAGTAATGGTAGTTCTGTTTATTCACATGGCCTGTGAGATGAAAATTTGTCTCATCTGACATTTACAACTTGTTTAGAAATTCATCGTCATTGTTTATCTTTGTTATCAATTGTTGACAGAATCCTAACCGTAACCGTTAATCGTTGTCCTTCAATTGTTGCACCACCTGTAGTTTGTATGGATGAAATTTTAAATCAAGATGAAGAATTCTGCGAACACTCTCACGGGACTTTCCAACCCTACTGCTTACTTACGAATTGAATGCCGTGGGCTACGTAAGATAGACTCGCGTACAACATCAATGTTCGCTGAAGAAGGCACACTTCTTGGTCGCCCTGTTTGTTTCTACTTGAAGGCAGATACAGTCCCTTCAAAGTTATTAATGCAATATTTTATCACGTGTTTCGACGGAGCGGCATCATGACGTCCTAAATTATAAAAACGTCGAAACTCCCTCTGTGCCGCTACCAAACTACAATTGTTTTTATAAAACATTTTTATGGCTAACGCACGCTGTTGTCCGTTCCACTGATCCATGGTTACTGAAATGGCGGACTGTTTACTCGCTGTCACAGAGCCGCAGTGCTGCCACCTGCCCATGGCTTCCACTACTCATTTCAAACATTCCCGTTATTCTGTGTCACCCTGTACGATAAATACCAGCCCACACATTTGTGGTAAATCTCCGTTGATAGTGGAATACAGGAGCTGCCTTAGAATTTTCCAGCTTCCAGACATGGCTATGATGGCTGCTGAGCTGTGAGCGTTGGACTAAGCCAAATCCAGCGTCAGACAAGGAACTATACCCTGGAAATGGTGCGCCTGTCATATTTGTGTCACATATTAAAAGTGTTTCTTTCACCACCCCAAATAAAGCCACAAATTTTTATACATGTTTCAAGCGTTCTCTCTCTCTTTCTCTCTCTAAAGCGTAAATTTTTTTCCTAAATGAATGTAGGAATTGTAGCTACAAAGCTAATTATACTTACTGTTGACTCATTTTTAACGTATTGCAGGTCGGTAACCGCGATTATCACCGCAACAATCAGCGTATGCTGTGCATTGTAAGACATTCAATAATGTGAGCAGCAGCATTTAGGAACGTACTCAGTGCCAGATTTGACAGATGTTCTGTTAGTCGTAGCCGTATCGAGTTGGAATACTGAATAAAAACTACAGTTACAACCGGTACCGTAGCACGCGAAAATGGCAAAGAGGAAACAGACAGCTCGAAATCTACAGTTAAAGCTTAAGATTCTAGATGAAGTGGACCGTGGTAGCAAGAAAACAGCAGTTGCAGAGCAGTTTGGAATACCTAAATCTACTTTATCTAAGATTATTAAGAATAGAGAAAAAATTATTAATGCTGCGGCATCAGGTTCTGGAAACAAATCTAAACGACTTCGTACCGCCAAGTATGAAGACATCGAGACGTTACTGCTAGATTGGTTCAATCATATGCGTGCATCTAGCATAGCTTTAACTGGTCCTGTGATTCAGTCAAAAGCAAATGATATTGCTAAAGATATGGGCATCGAAGACTTCCGTTGTTCTGCTGGTTGGTTGTATCGGTTCCATAAGAGACATTCAATTTCATCTGTACAAATTTGTGGTGAGGCAAATAAAGTTGATGAAGAAAGTGCGAACAGCTGGTTGCATGAATTCAACCGAGTGAGGGAAAAGTATTCCTCGTGTGATGTGTTTAACATGGATGAAACTGGATTTTTCTACAATATTTTTCCAAATCATACCCTGGGGATAAAAGGTGACAAGTGTCACGTTGGAGCACGAAGCAAGCAACGTATGACTGTTGTACTGTACTGTAATGCTGACGGCAGTGAGAAGTTTCGTCCCTGGGTTATAGGTAAATCCGAGAAACCACGTTGTTTTAAAAACATAAATATGGACACTTTACCTTGCATCTACTCACACCAGAAGAAAGCTTCAATCGATGGCACATCATTTCGCAAGTGGCTTCTTCGTTTCAACAGTCGAATGGTTGCTCAAAATAGACATGTTCTTCATACATTGGACAGATGTACTGCCCATAACGTTCATGATCTGAACCTATCCAACATAAAGGTTAAGTTTTTTCCACCCAACACCATAAGCCGCCTTCAGCCTTTGGCATGGCCAAGGCATAATCTCTCTCATAAAGAGAGCTTATCGTAAGCGACTTGTAAGAGCTACAAATCGTGCTGCTGAAAACAATAGTGCAACCCCAAATTGGATTCTGCTTGACGCAATAAAAGCCATCGCAGCAACCTGGAACTCATCATATAGGGAAGTGCTTTAACAGAGCTTGGAGACACAACAACACTGAAGATGTCCACGAGTTAGAAGATGCCACTTCACCTGATGAACGGACAGTTCTGCAGGACGTTGCGAACCCTGGGATTAGTTTCGAAGAATTCATTAGTGGAGACGACGATGTTCCCGTATGTGCTTTTGTGGAATCGGATGTGCCAGAAGCTGTGAACGAGGTGCAAGAAGGGCCATCAGAAGAAAGTGAAGAGGAAGAGAAAACAGATACCATGTCACCTACCCGTCATGAGATGTTTACAGCCTTGGACTGTTTAGAACGGTTCGCTTCAACATCCGACGTCACTGCTGGGTTTATGGACGCTATCGTTACAAATGGTTGTGAAATTACAAGATATTATCGTTCCCATGAACGTCAGCCAACCATGACCAAATTTTTTCCAAGAAAGTAACGTACATAATTTCTGAGTAGTTGGATTTTACAATCACTTTATAGTGTTATAAGTCTACAATAGCGTGATTGATAGTGTTGTGTATTACACATTAGTGTACTGCTGTACATGTATACTTATTAAGATCTGTGTTTTTCGCTTAACACGAATTTTTTTTAACACGAACTCCTGATTTTTCGGTCCCTTCTGATACGTGTTAACGAAGTTTTACTATATATATATATATATATATATATATATATATATATATATATGGTGGAATGATACTGTTTCGCTCGCATCTCGTGGTCGTGTGGTAGCGTTCTCGCTTCCCACGCCCGGGTTCCCGGGTTCGATTCCCGGCGGGGTCAGGGATTTTCTCTGCCTCGTGATGGCTGGGTGTTGTGTGATGTCTTTAGGTTAGTTAGGTTTAAGTAGTTCTAAGTTCTAGGGGACTGATGAACATAGATGTTAAGTCCCATAGTGCTCAGAGCCATTTGAACCATTTGATACTGTTTCCTTAGCTACCTCTACGAAATCGTCAATCATAGAGAACACGTATTATAGTTCGCATACTCTGTTAAAGCACTTCCCTATATGATGTGGCGATACTGAGTTCCAGGCTGCTGCGATGGCTTTTATTTCGCCAAGCAGATTCCAATTTGGGGTCGCACTATTGTTTTCAGCAGCACGATTTGTAGCTCTTACAAGTCGCTTACGATAAGCTCTCTTTATGAGAGAGATTATGCCTTGGATCCAAAGGCTGAAGGCGGCTTATGGTGTTGGGTGGAAAAAAAAAAAAAAATATATATATATATATATATATATATATATATATATATGTGTGTGTGTGTGTGTGTGTGTGTGTGTGTGTGTGTGCTCGTGACACAAATGGTGGAATGATACTGTTTCCTTAGCTACCTCTACGAAATCGTCAATCATGGAGAACACGTATTATAGTTGGCATACTTGCGGGGTAATTCGTGAAATACTTCGTACGGAGGTCCGAAATATCTACACCAGTAAATTATAACTGTCATCTCTATCCGAATATCTCGAAGTTAACAAATAACCTAACATCAAGCACTATTACCTCACGACAGTTTGTGCTGCCTTTTTAATCGTTGGGAGAGTAGTCTAAACTCATTCGTGTCGTTTGTTTTTTTAACAAAGCTTCACCATTTTCCATTAGTTTCCTTAAAAAAAACATTGCGAAGTTTTTGACCGCCAAGGAAATATTCTGATTATTTTCGTTTTGTTTTCCTTTTCTTGATCAAGGCTATAACCAGGTACGTAGTGGCTGCTACCGTATACCGATGCATGATGCACTGTTTTGATATGGCTTCACTGGAACTGACTAAGGTAAAAGCTACACACGAAGGTAACTTGTAGCATGCAACTTCAGATAACATATATTTCAAGGGGTGAGCAACTTTCTAGTGAGGTTTCACGTCACACACCAAAACTGGGCTACACTAGAGAGTATGTGGCATGGGACTTGTGAACGAAAGCAACATGTGTGTGATCAACTAGAAATACGCCCGAAACACCGTACCGCTGCTTGTGACTGCGCAGGCTGTTCTGTCTACTGCTTTCTACCGAACGAAACGAATTAATGGAATGAAATTCAGTAGAACAAAATGAAATATCTACGAGCACGCTCTGAAAAGTTATGCTTCCTAAGTTTTTTGTGAAAACTCTTAATATTTTATATAAAACTGAACTCCTCCAGAACCAGCCGTGAAGGCCCAACGGTACCGACCGGCCGCCGTGTCGTCCTCGGCCCATAAGCGTCACTGGATGCGGATATGGAGGCGCATGTGTTCTGCACACCGCTCTCCCGGCTGTATGTCAGTTTCCGAGACCGGACCCGCTACTTCTCAATCAAGCAGCAGCTCAGTTTATCTCACAAGGGCTGAATGCACCCCGCTTGCCAACAGCGCTCGGCAGACCGGATGTTAGACTTGGCCACTGTTTCTATGTTTCGATACAGTGTATCGATACGTGGAATTGTTTCAGTGTTTCGGAACGGCTGTGGTTCACTGTTTCGAAACAGTGGTGTTTCATTTCGCCCCTGTCTCAGACAACCGGACCAGATTCGATCTCGAGCCAGACACAGAAACTGTATCGTTGTTTCAAAATAAGGCTGTTTCAGTCCACCTGTGCTTGGAACGGACTAATTGTATCGAAACAGTGATGTTTCATTCCGCTCTGTGTCGGACGAGATTCGGGCTCGGCACAGGTACTGAAACACAACATAACACTTCATGGAACACTTTCAAGAGTGTCGAAATCTTTTTGACAAGCAATAGCATGAAGCTTAAGATATCCGAAAATAAAGCTTCGTTTCTAGCTGACTGTCCTATTACGAAATGGCGTAACATCTGCTTTATAAACACTAACCAAACAATAAAACAACGCATACTATTCACATTCAAAATAATAAATATGTGAAAATCATTCAGTTAAATTACACTTTTTTATAACATACGCTTCTCTTTTCATGTACAGTAATCACATTAAGAAACGCAAGTAAGCCTACAACATATTGAATAAAAAAAGGCGTAGGGTGACATATATTAGACATATACATAAATTTGATGTAGGTATAATTGCAAGCAATCTGTTTGACGTATCACTGATAGTGGAATGGTGAACGGGAAGGGCTGGGAAGCATGGTGAATTTATAGTAACGGTTCGAAACACCTTGAAAGACAAAATTTTTTTCTGTTATATTTTGTTATTTATTCGAATTATTTAGCGTTATTTGTGAGTCTATAGTCACTGTGCCTATTATCCACAATGATTCCCTTTTTGTGAATGGAAATTAGCAGGATGGGTATATTACCCATACTAACAGAATATGGGAATCCCAGTAGCATATCCGTTGTTTCTGCAGTTTGCTCCCACCTCCAGTTCCGTTCGTGGTGGTTCTTCTGTCTTCAGCTATGGCTGTCCTCATCCAATTGAAAAGTATGAAAGTCACACGACACGAAAGCAGCGCATTTGCTGCAGGAAATACGAAACTGCCAAGACTTTCTGCGATATGATTAGCGCTCTCGCACCTCATTTGTATTTATATGTACTTATAGAGTAGACATTCATGATGATAAAATGTGTAGGTTTATTAGATTACAAAACACAAACTGTTTCACTGTTTCGAAACAGCGTATCGAAACATTACATTGTGCTGTTTCATTTGTTACGAAACAGTTACGTGTTTCTGTTTGCCCATCTCTACCGGATGTACACCCATCCAAGTCCGGTTGGGCTAGCCCAACCGGACAGCGCTTAACTCATATGACAGGAACGGGAGTTTCCCCTGCGGCAGGGCCATTGGCTTATCAATAATACAAACGTAATTGACATATTACACTTTGCTCTTCATGTCGAAGACACCAGAACCAATGGTGCACATGAAAAGGCGACGCTGATTTTGATCCGATGGCGGCATATGCCATCTGCAAGAGAGTAGTTGTTCTGATAATAGTTTCAACTTCGTCCACCAACAGATAGCGTGGCGGTGTAGCTAAAACCCAGACCGCCAACTGTGTCTATCCTTTAATAGGGAATGTTCAAAGCCAAACATTTCAGTGCCATGCAAATGTGTGAAACAGGGGGACAGTCACGCTACCGAGACACACTCGTGCCTCCAACAGCCAACCGAGTGAATTTGTAAATGATCAAATGGTGGCCTTCCCAGTGGCAGGATGATCCTTTTGGGCAAATGCCACACAAGTTAGGTGCGCTGCGCCAGTTGCGAAACGATGCTGGTATCAGTGGTCAGTAAACGTTCTCGGGCCCGTAGGCGATGATCTGGACGTGCACGCAGCACAGACGCCAGCGTGGGTCGTAGTATTCCAGCGACAGCAGTGGCAGATCGTACAGCCACCACAGCACAGGTAAGAGGGCTTGTGAGCGCACGCCTGTCGGCACCCACTGTTGCCAACTGGTTATTAGCAATGTGACTACGAGCTGCACACCTCTAGCCCGTCTTCATCTCAGGCCACAGCATCGACGTGCACTGCTCGACTGGTTCCGCCAGAGGCTAACTTTCAAGATGGAATGGCGTGCTGTTGTCTTCAGCGATGAAAACAGATTCTGCCTGCACGGAAATCATGGTCGTTTGCGCGTACGATGTAGACTTGGCGAGCGCTGTCTCATAGAATGCATTCGTCGAAGACACACTGGCCCCGCCTCAACCTTACGGTCTACAGTTGAGATAAAACACGAGGCGTGTTTTTTAAGTAAGAACCGTTTTGAAATTTAAAAAAGACGTGCTAAGATATCTCAATAATTTTATTTTTACATGAAAGCCTGTACCTTAATCTACGCAGTGACGCCATTGCAGTCCGATTCTTCCTTGTTTACGTTGTGTACAGAGTGTTTAAGATGCCTCCGATAATCGTGAGTCTCGCTGACTGTGAAGTACGGGGTGTTATAAGATTTCTTAGTGCTAAAGGCCTAAAAGCGACCGATATTCGTTGTGAGATCTGTGCAGTTTACGTGGAAAACATTATGAGTGATGGAATGGTAAGAAAGTGGGTGAGAGCATTTAAAGATGGCCGCACAAATGTGCATGGTGAACAACGGAGTGGGCATCCTTCGGTCGTTAATGAAAGTTTGGTGCAGGAAGTGGACAATAAGGTGAGAGAAAACAGACGCTTTACGATTTCCTCCTTGCGGGATGACTTTCCTAATGTTTCTCGTAGTGTTTTTATGGCATTGTGACCGAGAATTACCGAAAATTGTGCGCACTTTGGGTACCGAAAATGTTGATGGATGTGCACAAAACCTAACGTTAGGCAGTGCATTGACTTTCCTTGAGCGGTACCACAACGATGGTGATGATTTCTTAAGCCAAACTGTTACTGGCGATGAAACATGGGTGGCCTACGTCACACCAGAATCAAAGCAATATTCCATGGAAGTTGAGCAAGGGCATCGTTTTGCTGCAAGATAATGTCCGTCCGCATGTGGCGAATCAGACCAAAGATCTCATCACATCCTTTCGATGGGAAACTCTAGATCATCCTCCGTACAGCCCCTATCTTGTGCCCAGTGACTACCATCTGTTCCTGCACTTTAAGGAACACCTGGGCGGTCAGCGTCTTCAAGACGATGACGAAGTCAAAACAGTGGTGATGCAATGGTTAACAAGTCAGGCGGCAGATTTCTATGAGGAGGGTATTCAAAAACTGGTACAACGTTATGCAAAGTGCCCCAGTATTGACGGAAATTATGTAGAAAAGTAGATTAAGGTACAGGCTTTCACGTAAAAATAAAACTATCGAGATATCTTACCAAGTCTTCTTTTTTTTAATTTCAAAACGGTACTTACTTAAAAAACACTCCTCGTATAACTCCTGTTCACATTTGCTGTTCTAGATGGGACGCTAACCTGCACTCGGTACGAGCAGAATGTTGTTAGACCCATTCATCTTGCGTTCTTGCAATAGGAAGGAGATGTGTTGTTCCAGCAGGATAATGCTTCCTCACGCACTGTCCGTGAAACTCTACGTGCTCTGCAAGATGTGCGACAACTTTCCTGTGCAGCAGAGCTTTCGGACTTGTAAGCAATCGAGTAAGTGTGGTCCATGACGAGATAAGAAGTAACTCGGCGACTCGTTCACCAACAGCACTTGCGGAACTACGAGGAAAGGTCGAGCAGGCATGACATATGTGAGAGTCCGCCCATGCATTGACGCCCGTGAAAGCTACAGTACGTACTAATGTGTTTCACCATGGATCGGTACGTGGCACCTTAGAATCGCTTGTGCCATTGACCTGTAAATGTGATCATTTCATGTACTCCGTATGCAGTGTTGCAACAAAAATCTTGAGTGAGCTGGAAACATCTAAAAGGGCGTACTAATTTTTTCCGGCAACGTACTTCTCACACAGTCACCCTGATGACGAACACATTTCTCCCAACGAAGACCAGTTGTAACAGTGTCACTAAAGAGTGTTTGTTATTTTTGAAGGAGCCACAATCTTACCTCTGCTTGTACCGCTTCATCATTACCAAACTGAAGTTCTCGAAGGCGATCTTTAAATTCTGGAGGCCGGCCGGGGTGGCCGAGCGGTTCTAGGCGCTACAGTCTGGAACCGCGCGACCGGTACGGTTCGAATCCTGCCTCGGGCATGGGTGTGTGTGATGTCCTTAGGTTAGTTAGGTTTAAGTAGTTCTAAGTTCTAGGGGACTGATGACCTTAGAAGTTAAGTCCCATAGTGCTCAGAGCCATTTGATCCATTTAACTTCTGGAAACAGATGAAAATAACGTGGAACGAAAGCAGGAATGTAACGAAGATTATCTATGACACTGAACCAGAGCGTCGGATTGTTGCATATGTCTCAGCGCTCATGTGTGGTCTGGTACTGCCAAGCTGAAGGAGTGCTCCATGAGTGGACGGACTTTTCTCATAGTTAACATTAAACACCGCCATATTCCACGCTACGCTTCGGAGTCCTTTAGCGCCAGAGGGTTGGAAATATGTAGAAATGAAGAATAAAGACGTAAAATGCTAATAACATTTGTTTTATTGAAAAATCTTCAAGAGTTTTCACATAAAGTATTCGTAGGCTTAAATTTTCAGCATGTCCTCGTATAATGACATGACCTATCATAACGGCCATAGTTTTTTAACTATTCTTTTGAATTAACGCTGTTCGTGAGAGTCCTTAGTTGAATTACTTCAGGACGGCAACGAAACCTAGTGCCCGATGAAAACTGTGTGCAGGATCGGGAGTCGAACTCTGTACCTTGGCTTTAGCAGAAAATGCTCTTACTAATGCGACATTCAGCCGTGACTCACCAGTCACCTTCACAACATTACTTCTGTCATTTCTTCTCACCTACTTCCCAAACATGATGAGTTCAGATACGCGTCCGCAGCCACACTTCCAGTAATTACAATACCTACTTCAAAATATTAACTCCTATTGCTGAAAGTTGGGCAAAATTAAACAAAGTGGTTCACTGTGGCAGAGCAGGCTTCTTTGTATTTTTCGATCATTATTGCACCATACTGCAGTAAACAGAATGGAGAGAGAAATGACATGATTCCTCGTTGGGTGCCAAAATTGTGATAAATAAGAATGAAATGACATGGCCCTATGTTGGACACTAAAAGCTAATACAATGGAAATGAGAAGACATGCGTTGGGTGTTAAAATTTCATAAAAATTCAAATTATTAAAGCAGGGAAAAATTTACATTTCTTACTATTATTAAGCAGAAATCATAAACGCGGAACTCTGAGGGCAGATTTGACTGGTGTAGGGTACAGACACAACTCGACAATCGGGCGTGTAGGGGAAATTACCCGTTGTATCTCACCACATGACATAATCAGTGGTGCATGAACGTGTGGTCGGCTTATATGATAGCAATGCAGTTGGTCGCTCTCCAGGTGAGACAGCGTTGTTTTGTGTGACCATTGATCGACAATCGACAGTTTTTACCTTCGCATCTCATTGTAACCGTGATTCTGAAAGATACACTCGCAGTGCAACTTAACGTACATCTTGTGCCTCACCTTCTTCTTTATAGCTCTCCACGTAAAAGCAGTACCCGGTGGCCGACACAGCTCCATTTGGCTGGTTGGTGTGGCCACTGACTTGTCCCCGATGCACATGTAGCATCCATCACCTGCAGTAATTGAACTGCAGAAGTGGAATCCAAATCATGTTCGGAACTGAAGGTCAGATGGTGGGACCACAGTCATCATCTGCAACCAGGACAGAGAATATAAGTTGGATAGCCTGTCTTAGGGTGCACGAAATTTTTTTGTTGGTTGTTTGGGGAAGGAGACCAGACAGCGTGGTCATCGGTCTCATCGGATTAGGATAGGATGGGGAAGGAAGCTGGCCGTGCCCTTTCAGAGGAACCATCCCGGCATTTGCCTGGAATGATTTAGGGAAATCACGGAAAACCTAAATCAGGATGGCCGGACGCGGGTTTGAACCGTCATCCTCCCGAATGCGAGTCCAGTGTCTAACCACTGCGCCACCTCGCTCGGTTACGAAATTTTTGAGAGCTAGTGGTAGTTTGCTCACCCTGCATTTCCAGTGGCGAAACCACGAACACCAGTTACTGCAATGACTCGAGAGTATTTAGCTAATGTAGGCATCGGCCTGATAAACAGTTCATATAATTTTACAAATCCAACATTCACGATTTTGTGCAGAAACTAACAGTCTCTCATCTTTCTAAGGTGTAAGAGTTACTAAGACTGAGTGCCAATTTTCTTCGCTTTCGTCTATTAATGGTTTTATACCTTTGGTTAATTTCGGATATTATACTTTTAGTGACAAAAAGGAACGCACAGACGAACAAAAAGAGCCATTTCGCTATACTTACATCAGTTGTTTCTAGAAGAGGTAAACTGTAAATATTATTTCACTGTACAACACAGTTTGTATGTGACATTTTCTACTAAAGTAATAACATTCCCGGAAGTACTTAGCATTAAATATGGTTGCCATAATACTACTTTCACCAGCAGTAATAACAATAATGATATGCCCCAAAGATATATGTTGTGATGTGAAGGTGAATAAAAAAATAGCTGTGAGATAAAGCAGTCTAAGTACACCACTATGCAACTTGTACATACAACAGATAAATTTGATCACAATACGACAGTGTTAAAAAAAATTATTACACCCTCAGACAGAAAATGATAGAGAACTGCCCACATGCAGTGCAACTATATTTACTTAATTACTATCCAGAAAAAAGTAGATTCTTCTCTGACAAGCACTTTATGAAACTTCTGTTAAAAATAAAAGGATGAAAGTCACCATTCACTAAATTTTGATTAGAACTGAAAAGAATTCCTATTGCGTACTTCTTTTGTTCCCTACAGGAATTTCCCAACTTCTTTCACAATGCTTTTTGCTTCTAACTTTCATGCATTACTTCGTACGTCTCTAGAAAAAGACTAAATGAACATGTATCTTATGCTATCCATCTTCGAAATAATAACTGTGTAATTCATTCTATGAATTTTACGAAAAACACACTGGCTTATATTAGCTTGCTGCATGTTATCAAAAGTGTAAAAAAAAAGAGTGAAAAACTGTTCAACATTATTATACTTCACTGATAGTGTTACATACGAAGTCAAAGTTTCCCTCACACGTATCGGTAGAAGCTTTATCTGAATACAGCTCATGCCAAAATAGGCAGCGTAGTTGATGAGAACTTCATCTTCCTAGCCCCCACATTAGATCACATTTGGCAGAACCGACCACGTGTCTTCGATTAAGTACTGGTTTTTTTTTCTTTTTTTTCTTTTACTTCTTTGTTTTACCTGTGGACCAAGATGTTTTGTTTGTACTGTGGTGTTATCGTCTGCCACTTCTGGTGCTCTTGGTGAAGTTTAGAAGTAGTTTTCTTATTAGTAGCTTGAGCTTTGCTGTTCGACCAGTATTCCTTCATTTTACTGCTGAAATCTATCTTGCATCCCTCTGATAATTTCCTGGTCTCATTGTGGTTAAGTTCTGTAAGGGATGTTAGGAAGGATCTGGTCCCGATAGCTAAATGTAATCGTCACAGTCAGCTATACATTTTTGTCTGAAATGAAGTTCTTTAAGGTGTTTCTCTACTAGTTTGTTCCACAAGGACCCAGTAACTTTACCCTTGATTCCTACGCAGAAAATCTTACACGATGGCCTCCAGGGGTCCATTCTGTACAGGTGCCTGTAGACAGCTGATTATGGCATGGATGAGTTTTCTTGGTACTGGTAGAGTTCACGATTAGGTCTATGCAATCGTTTGCGTTTATCACCTCATTTATGTTTAAGCTATATCGGAAATATAAGTACATTGTTACTGACGACGTAAAGTCTGCAGCCGGCCGCGGTGGTCTAGTGGTTCTAGGCGCGCAGTCCGGAACCGCGGGACTGCTACGGTCGCAGGTTCTAATCCTGCCTCGGGCATGGATGTGTGTGATGTCTTTAGGTTAGTTAGGTTTAAGTAGTTCTAAGTTCTAGGGGACTGATGACCACAGAAGTTAAGTCCCATAGTGCTCAGAGCCATTTGAACCATTTTTGAAAGTCTGCAGGACACACTGCATTGTTGTAAAACGAAAAAAAGTTATCTGTCTGAAGTAGGTGTTCTCTCAAGTATGAAGTTTTATGCGTAACGTAATATGTCTACCGACAGACTTTCTTGAACAATCATCACCGTATCTCATATAACCTCTGATCTCTTCAATGCAGTCCTCCAAGCGAGCACAGATACTGTTTTGCTACGCCCAAAAGAGATGCAGACAGCAAAGAAATTGTGCTTTCGTTGCAGAAAGACGCAAGAAGAAAACCGCGTAGAATGTAATTTATTTGATAAGTCATTAATTAAGAACCCCGCAGAAATACATATAATACGAGGGGCGTTCAGAAAGTAAGCTCCGATCGGTCGCGAAATGGAAACGACTATGAAAATCCGATAAAGCTTTGCACAGATGTGTTGGGTAGTGTCTCTAGTATAACCCCAGTTAGCATCACGTCGCTCTTCTCATTTCTGAGCTCGCAGTGAGTGCGTAAAGATGTCTAGAAAATAGTGTCTGCCGCCAAGTACGAGGGCCTGGTGAGAAATTTCGCCTGAAGCTATGCAGCTAACATTACATAACTGTCGTGCTGTTTCTTCTTCAAGACAATTCTCAGCCGCATTCTGCAGGGGCAATGAAGATGCTCCTGCATCGTTTTCAAATGGAAATGTGAGATTACCCACAATACAGTCCGCAATTGTCTCCCCCTGAGTTTCATCTCTGGTCACATGAACCGCTGTCTTTGAAGACAACATTTTGACACAGACAACGAGGTGTAGGCCAGCGTGGAGAATTGGCGGAAAGCACTGGCGGCTGCCTTCTATGATGAGGCTATTGAAAAGTTGGTACAACGCTATGACAAAAGTCTAAGTCAGAACGGCGACTACGTAGAGAAGTAGCTGAAAGGTGTAGCTAATTGTTACAAGTAAAACATTTCTGATGTTCACTGTGGTTTCAATTTGGCAATCAATCGGAGCTTACTTTCTGAACAGGCCTCGTATTTCAGTGTGTTCCCGAGTTAAACGAGAGCTGGGAGTTTTCTTATTGCGTTCTGTAAGTAGAGAAACGTTTTAGATAATTTTAAGTACCCTGTACCATTCCAGTATTAGGAAATATTAAATTCCTCTAAAATTGCCTGTGGTCAGATTCCTGTCCTTCTGAGGTGAAACTCTCCCTCCATCATGCATTGCACTATATGAAACTCAATTTCACACAAGGTTCTGACACAAAACAGATTATTCATGCAGGACAACTAACGACATTTCTGTATGTGAGCTAAGTTTTTATACTGCTGTCAGCTCTGTTATACTATTTTCTGGTCACAATTCTGAAATATTCAGATGTGAATTCGATCCCATCACCTTATTAACATTTATAATTTTCTTACAAACAAGCTGCATCGTTCTCGGAAATAGTTGCTACCTTTGTATTTGACATTTGAGGATGAGACTATTTGCTGCATTCTCTGGTTTGTTCCTCGTCCATTACGCAATTTATGTGTGTAAATAGCGTTGGCGTAGCGATATTTGTTTGACATGTGTTTATGCTCCACTGTCCCTTTGTGAATATGGTATTGCCCTGCAATGCACTTAATTTGATTGGTTTAATCTTTGTGCTCTAACATTGCTCCGTAAATTTGCTGATTCGTAACTTTGTTCTCACAGACACAATGAAAATGTCAAGCGTTATTTTCCCGTTGCAATATGCGTAATCTTTGAAATCAAAAGATGTTCTCAGTGTATGTGCATCGAGTCTAGATTTCATAAAATATCATTAGAATGACAAGTTTTTCAATGAAAGCAAGTGAGAGAGAGACAGAGACTTTGTAGTAAAGGTGATATGTAAGTTTCTCATTGTGTCAGAACATAGTTTAAAACTGAACGACTACACTTGCTTTGACCGCAATACTTTTTTAACCTGTTGGTTCGTATCCTTGGGGAACATTTATTTTATTTAGTTATTAATACATCTAAGGTTTCCATTCAAATAAATTTTTGATACATCAGGTTTGAAAGAACGATAGTCATCCCAAGGATTTCAAATTGTTTTTCGTTCATTCCGTTCCTCAGTCAAATAGAACAACCCAACGAAACTAGTATTTGTGGCCTCGTCATATGGCTGGTTTCCCCTTACTGTTCGGGTTTGAATTGCTTCACTGAACGTGAGGCAACCGAGTGACACAAATCTCTGGCAGTTATGACTATTATATAAAAGTTTTCATTTTGCCTCTGGTAGGAGTGGTTTCATTTACATACCAGTGTAGCCTTTACAGCTATACATGAAGTATGACAAGGTTTTTCAACTCATTTCAATAAAAATAATATTACTGAAAAAATTTACAAAACTGAAGAACTAATTTAATTAAATACGAACTTTTAGTATTCTGAGACTGAATATCAGTTTTTTGTTTGTTTTAAAAGTTCGACCTATTCAGTTATGAAAGATGAGTTTCCATTTCTTTATACAACTTTTCTTTTTTCAAATAGACAAGTGGATGTGTATTTGGTTTTTTGAGCTGTAGAAAGCTCCTGCTCCTGCTACAGGCCGTAAAATGTAATCTTCCAGTAGATACTGTGGTGTCAACGTTCGATACCACACTTGTTAGGGGTTGCAGTTATCGACCGCGGTCCGTACTAGTATATGCTGGACCTGCGAGTCGAGACTAGCGCCGCTCCGCGGCTTGCGACAAGTCTCTAGCGTGCGCTCGCCCACTCTTGCTCGGGACGTCAAGTAGGAAAGTAGCATAGCCTTCAGCTGATAAGAAGCAACCTCCAACAAGGCTCTTAGTTAAAGTATGGCCTCGGTGATGCCTCTATATCTCACTTTTTGTAATTATATTCCTCCTGACTATGAAGTTAAGTACAATATATTATTTTTTACCAACGACTTCTAATTATTTTAGTCGTTGTTGACCCAGACCACGCAGCCAGCTCCTTATTGATTTCACTGACAAACCTGCTGTATATGCAAAGAAGAGATTTGTATGTTTCTATTTAGCATTGGCCACCGGTCATTCACATTGGCCACGATTCGTTCGTCGTCATCATAACAGATATGCTCTTGGGTTTGTTTTCTAAATGGCTCAAATTTTCAATATCTTGGTAGACCAGTTGAGGGAGAAGCTTTTTCGAAAATTGTCTTACGTTTACAAATTCTAAAAAAAATCGTTGACTTTGAATTTATCTTTTTTTCGATCTTCACCTCTATATTATTGTACAGAATAGACATCGACAGGGCTCACATTCCATGATGTCTGTTCTTGAGGACATGTCCGAAAGAATAGACTCCACGCAGAATCTGCAACTGTGATACATATTATGTAAATTGAATGTGCTTGGGGGAGAAAGGAAAGAAAGGTATGGAATGCTGACATCAACTGCATCGAATGCGGAATGCGTGTCGACGAGTGAAGATGTGTACCAGACCGGGATTCGAGCCTGGGATCTCCTGTGAACTAAGGAATTGCGTTAACCACTGCTCCGCCGGCCGCGGTGGTCTCGCGGTTCTAGGCGCGCAGTCCGGAGCCGTGCGACTGCTGCGATCGCAGGTTCGAATCCTGCCTCGGGCATGGATGTGTGTGATGTCCTTAGGTTAGTTAGGTTTAAGTAGTTCTAAGTTCTAGGGGACTGATAACCACAGCAGTTGAGTCCCATAGTGCTCAGAGCCATTTGAACCATTTGAACCACTGCTCCATCCGGAGACAGCGTTTATCGTAATTGCAGAAACTATCTCGGCACACTTCTCAGCCGACCCACATCACCATTAAATGAAATCCGTCCGCAGTCCTCATCCATTTCCTCGCTATTCTGAGATTCCTGCAGGAGGTCGAACGTAATTGTGCATCTGCACTGAAGGTGATGGTTTCATTGTCCATCGAGGCGAACCAGATATGAGAATACGTGTTGTCTGTTCTTTCGGATAGTGTACATCCTACTGTGATTAGAAGAAATTTGAGATGTGAGCCTATTCAGCTCCCGTATACAACTCCCAGATGCCTCTGTGATCAAGACATGGCAAGAAATGCATTATCAGCATGAATGACTGTCACTGCATTTAAAGTTTGAGAAGAAAAACCGCACCTTGGATACTTACTACACAATCCTGCTGCTACAATATGTACGTTTCGTTACTGCTATGCCTTTGATTCATCAGCTCCAAATGTATAATGTTACTTACAGCATTAAATTTTCGGTATATGGGTATATACGTTTACCCAGTTGGATGAAGTCATATGTATAACAGAATCCTGAACAGTGAGACGGTATGCAGTCACATTTCTTGGGTATGGAGTTTTTGTTTGTATTTCATTTTTGGTATCAGTGGCAGCTGATTTCAGTCTTTCTGCATATTGACGTTAACAGTTAAAGGTATGGGACACTTCTGGAACCCTGTACGACGCGAGTTTCTCATTAGTCCTCTCTCCATAATATAACGGTTCAAAACTGCAGCACTTTTCATACGCTTGCACACTATTCTTTGTGTTAAAATAGTTTTCTTCACGGTACTTAGACGAAATCAGGTATAGCATCATCTCTGTTACGTTTATTGCATCGTGTATGCCGCAATCATCGAAAATCGAATTCCTCTTTGACTGGAAAGCTAAAATTGCGTATATTGCTGTCTCCAGCGCTGTATTTTATTTAACTTATGACGTCCACATATTAATTGCAGGTGAAACACACTCAATTAAATTCCAATGACAAAATATCAGGCTCAGACTTAGATCATTTTTAAGACGTTCTGTGATATTTGCTCTTTTTGTATTTCTGACAATTCCGAGTAAATTTTTTCGAACACAGTTTTTCTTTATCTCAGGCAACGCAATTAGTGTTTTGACTGCTGTGAATCAGATCTATTTCATGGCGAACGTTTAAAATAATCTTTCACTAGTCCTTCGCAAATCCAAGTACGATAATCAACGCAACGAAGAATCAGAAACGTTCACAGGTATCAACAAATTTCCCGTTACCCGCCCAGCATTCTACAATTATATTGTGTCACTTGTCATAAATTATGCATATCCTTTCAGTAGCTTTGCACTTTCCAGATTAAGCACATGATCAATAACTTCGTTATTCAAATGATACTGGATTTCTGAAAACTTTTCATTCTGCAGCACAATCGACATGGAATCATTGGGAGTGAAGTGTGTTTGACCGAATATTTCATATCTATGATATTCGAAGCGAATAACAGTTTCGTCAAGCAGAATTTGTTTTTCTGACATTCTATATGAATTTACCTCCTCCTTTCCTTTTTCACTTTCTAAACTGTCAAACAGACAATCATAACGTGTGATGTCAGTATTTATAGCACTAGTGGTGATTCGTCAACTGCGTGAATTTAACACATTTTTAACTTCCTGATTCTTCTTTGCTGTATTTGTCTTTTCTTCAGACATAGCATGCTATCTGTATACGACACCAGTTACATTTCCTTAATTTTAATGGAACAGTTATTTCTTCGCTGTCGAAATCAACGACATTTCTGTCTTCATTTCTAACTGATGCACTAAATTATGATATATATCTTACCGCAGTTGGCAAGTAGATAATCGAACCTGGTGATTCTACAATCTGATATCCAGGTGTTACAGCAGACCTGAACTGATATAACGCTTGTGTAGGATCCACAATGCGGAATTAACCTCCAAAAAATTTTACGATCAGCGCATAAGAGTTAGCATTCTGATTATGTAGTTTCTTTTTCAATTATGTTTCTTTCTAAAGCTAAAACTGACCCTATATTATTTCCAGCTCGAATACATATATTTTTCTACATTCTGCATAATTCGACAGACTGATCATAACTTATTGTGTTTTTCATTCTTTTCCTTTTTCTCCACATCATTTTTTAGTCATTCTTGATGTTGTATGTCTCTGTCTCTCTCAACAAGACGTAAATAATCTCATGGAGTTAGTGGAACGGTTTTAAAGTATTTCTATCCAGAATTTCCTGATCGCCTTTCTGATAAATGAAGTAAAAGTTAGTGTTTCTCGACGTAATATTCGATATGAAACTGTTGGTAAATAAGTTAAGTAACGTAATTTCGTACAAATGATGAGACACATTTAGCATGGGCTTATAGGTTAAACATTACATCATGTTCGACTACATCCATTGCGGTATTGTTAGAATGTGCTAAAAGACGTACGAATTTATCTAGAGTTCATAAAATTCACACAAAGGAGGCCACACCTCTGACTTTTAGGAGACTAAAATGTTTCCTAGTTTCATTTTTTATGTACGTTTTGAAATGCCTCGCTATTTTTGGACGAGGTGCCAAATTGCCAAGACTGTCGAAGTAATTTACAACGGTTACCCTTATTCTTGTAACATACATAATGTGAACCATGTTCATTTTCTGTGTTGAGGTTAAAAATCTCATTCTCATACGTCTTATGCGTTTTAGGTAAAGTATCCGTCATAAACACACCCTAAAAATTCAATACTTCGGTTTTTTAGCGTAATATCTTAATTGAACATTAGTACATTGGCCATGTTCAATGGAATAAAGCAAATGAAGTGGTAGAACAAGTAATTTTCTCGCTAGCCTCAAAATCAGCATGACAATGAAATGTTATCTGTTGACGAATAACTTTCAGGAGCAGTGACTGACGCTTGAAGTTTACAATTGCTGTCGAAAACCAAGTGAAAGACTCAGTTATGGAACAGGATTTTGTGTATGTAAACATTCTGCCAGTTGAAAGACAGCTACAAAAGTTAAGATTTGATAATGCGAAAGCTCTGGAAACAGTTCACAGAATTATTTTGTGGGATTTCACATATCAAATAGCACACTTTGGGTCTTGGTAACAGATGGCGACAGACTGTGTTCGATGTCAAAAGCAAACTGAACATACATGTAGAATTATAATGCTGGTATAACAAACTTATCATCATAGAACATGAGAGCTTAGCAGGCATTATCTAAAGTTAAGTGATACCTACCCAGTAGTTGTTGCTATGAAGCTAATTAATTTTTTACTAACCATTTCATGAATGTAGTTTGCTAAGCAACTCGGAGATGATGAGGCAAAAACCTCTGTCGTGCGTATTTGATTTTTCTCAGCGAAATATGACATGCTTGGGTACTGCATCTCCTGTTACTAGACTATGGAAGTCCTGAGTTGTGTAAGAACGCACACATGCATTTCAGTTGGCTCTTCGAATGCACATGTGTAGATGTCAACAACTTTCAACTAGCTGTCTATGAATTTTTGCTTGTTGTAACAAGCTCTGACTTGTTGGATCAAATCTTAACTTACTGACTCAGCAAGAAGACAGTTAATAAAAGGAAGGTACCCACTAAGAGCAGCATGTTAT
This sequence comes from Schistocerca nitens, assembly GCF_023898315.1. NCBI lineage: Eukaryota > Metazoa > Arthropoda > Insecta > Orthoptera > Acrididae > Schistocerca > Schistocerca nitens. The sequence continues at coordinate 564,560,713 of NC_064619.1, read as the reverse complement.
TGAGTTTGTGCTATCACAATCACTGTTCAGTGCATTCTTCAGACATAGGTACAAATACATACAACTCACCAGAATACAAGTTTGACATGCGTATGTAGTACTACCACTAATTAAATTTATATGTGGCTTTTCAGTTACCTGTTGAAATTAAAGAACACTTGGATTCTTCTACTTCCACGCTGCTGAACGTGAAGATTTTGGGTGAAGGTGGAAGCACAAAATGTACCAAAAGACTATCCGCTTAGGAAGAGGGAGTAAGACATCTAAACTTGATCGCAAGGCATACTGCCACGAAATGTGGAGCAGCATTGCTGGTTTATTTGAAGACGTGTAAAGTATATCTACAGAAAGGTTTTCAGCTAGCTGTACTGAGGAACTTGACTTGCTGAACAGTGGTAATGTGTGAATGATTGATCATGGTAAAATAAATCACATGGACTCAGTTAGTTTCGAGAATAGTTATGAGAACTAACGTTATCGATGTGCAATTTCTTTTTGCATATACATCTAGTAATAACTGTGAACATATTCTAAGGATGTAAAATGTTAATTCCTGTATCATGTAGTTTAACATAAATTAATGTTAGCTCACTAAAGTGTTTATTTTATAAGAGAGATTAGTTCTCACATACAAAATCATTGGTGTTGGCTAAGCCCTAAACACATTTTCAGAGCTGAATGTGGAACCAGTACAGCCACATCAGAAAGACTGCCGTACTGAATTTGAGCACCTTGTTGCCTTTGAAGTGTACCATAGATATGAATGTCTTGATTACACTGGAATATTTCTGATTCAGTACAACAAACAGTTAAATTAATAAAATATTATTCATTGTGTACAATGTTTGCCCACAAACATATTTCAGTGTCGGATTGATTTTATTAAGGTTCTCTATCATATGGCATTGAAAGTTAAGAAAGAGTGAAGTATTTGTTGATCAGCCTGTCAATGTCTAGACTCCATACATGGAACTGTAACTGTGTCATTCTAATTTTGTACCTTACAGTAAGCATTACAGAGAGACATGAAATTTACTATGAGGCAAATGTATTTTTCATGAAGTATGAAGCAGAGACAGATGAAATTTACTGATGACAAAATTTTTTTGGTGAAACAAAGAGAGAGACTATGTAGGCCAAATTGTTAATAAATATTATAGATATGGAAATATGTGAGTTTTTGAAGATTTCGTATATGTGACATGGAATTTACTGATGAGGCAGAATTCTAGATGAAATATTTGAGATACACTTTTTTGATAAATAATACAAAAATAGAACATTACACAAAGTGTGTGTGTGTGTGTGTGTGTGTGTGTGTGTGTGTGTGTGTGTGTGTGTGCACGTGCGTGCGTGTGTGTGTGCAAGAGGGCATGCCCTCCCGTGCACGCGCATGCATGCTTACATGCAAGATGAAATTTATGATGCAGAATTAAGATGTTAATGTGGAAATAGTGTAAGTTACAGCCATTACGTATTTTTTTTATGGTTTGTGTGCACATGTAAAACATATTGGTGTGGCAGTACAGTATTTGATACAAAAAATGATTTGATAAAGAGTAGAGGTACTTTGTTACCTTTTAACATGGCCTAGACTGTGGCTCTAAACTTGTTGGTCTCTTTCATTTTAATATTTGAACTGTAAATGTAAATCTAAATATTGCTGTGTTGTCTGAATCTAAATATCGCTGTGTTGTCTTAATGTAAATATGACTGTGTTGTCTTAAAAACTCTCTGGTTGTACCGTTCCCAAGAAATGGTATATTGCATTCTACATCACAGACAGGAGGCATGGCTTGTGAGGTCATGGTTATGATGTCGCAGAAAGGGATTGTGGATTTTGACATCGTAGGTGCAGACCTGTGCAAGTGACGTCGTGAGAGTCAAGGTCGATCAATTGTGCCACATTGGCCATAGCCGTATTACTGTGGTCTTACGCCAGTTGAAATAAATCTGCATATTAATTTTACTACATACATATGTTTCCACTTCATATTTTTGTGTTGTGTAACTGATGCAGAAATGGCTAACCAACCCAGTATTCGACTGTACAAGTGTGGGGGACTACCTAAAAATCATACTTACGTTGTCCATCAGAACTGACTCAAAACGACAGTGATAGAGAGTTGAATATTTGTGCGGGTCTACAAGTACCATCCAGACAGAACAGATTGTATAAACCATATTTGGATATTGCAGCCACAAGTATAGTTACACCAGTATTCAGACAAATACATACAGTAGTGGAAATCAGTATGAGTTGATGGATATTTCCTGGAAAATTAAGGTGGTCGGTTGGAATAAGTGTCGACAGTGAATGTTCAATAGTATGAGATCCAGTACACCGACAAATGCAGCCAAATGGTATCGCATTTGAGGTCATAGTACAGCATGTAACGAGAAATCAACGATTCAGGTCTTAGAGAGTGCAACTTGGTCTAAAGGCAGTTGGTTCTGTGCAGTGTTAACGTGTGCTTACGTGCTTTTACTGCAGGTAGGAAGGAAGTACCCTTAGTAACGGTGTGTGTTGTGTACATAAACGACGAATGTGATGAAGAAGCAAAAATTGATGAACACAAGGAAATGGGACTATCTAATCGTTAAGTCGCCAGGAATTTCAACCATACAAGTAGAGTGACTGATTATTTTATTAGATTGGGGCCACTATACGAGCAAAATATAAAGTTACCTGGGGGATCCAAACGGTTACGTTTGGGCATACCAAGGGTCAGAAAATGTTATTCTTCTCAGCTTGTTCCTGATTCACAGTTGCACAGTATATGCTAGATGGGTAGGACAAAGTTGTCGAATGACAAACATCTTACATTGAAGAAAGAAATGCAGGAACCCGCTCTAACACCCAGACATAGACAGGCTAGTCGGGAGTTGACTGAAAAACGTATCTCATGGGCTTCAGAATGGTACAAGGCGATTCTCAATGAAGAGGAAAAACTTTAAGTTAGGTGGTCCAGATTGATTTCATTATTATAGGCATGATCTGAGAACAGACCAGTAGACAAAAAGAGCTGAAATTTTGGTGGTGGTAGAGTTATGATTTGGGCAGCCTTCTGCGCTAACGGTAAATCAAGCACTGCTTGGCTGAACACTAGAATTAACTGTAACAAGCACACTGAAATGCTAGAGATCGAATTGATTAGAATATACGAGGATCCAGGGGACGAAAGTCTAACGTTTCAACAAGATAATGCATTAGTACTTTTTTCTCCTACATGCAAAAAGTACTTTGAAGATAAAGATATCGATGTCGTTCTCTGGCCTGCTTGTTTCACTGCAAGAACTACAAATCCTAACAAAATCAATGCCGAAGAAAATTTTTGAGGTAATTAGCAAGAATGGGGTTGGACAATCTGCTGTAATACAAATAACACAACAGGACCGTAAGTACCTCTATACCAATTTCCATCTGGAAAATGCAAATGCCTTGTTTTGTTACTCGTGCTATAAAAGAAACTACGTAATTTAATCATGATTGTTTACGTCTTATACGGGGTGGAAACAAATTGTGTCACGTAATTTTAACCTGGGATAGTTGATGTCAGTAGCCAAAATTACTAATGTTGTGTAGGTCGGCAACGCACCATTTGTAAAGGACAAAAACTTGGCACCACGCGCTCCGATTGGCCGTGGGATTGCCCCATTGTCGTTCGTCGGTTGACGAGTATCGATGCGGTTGTCGGTTCACACATTACAAATGTCCCTCGCCCCGTCACTGTCCAAACGTGATACGCACACGTGTCGAATATGTCTTGCTGTTTGTCTCCACCACACGTCAGAGGCAGTCAAACGTAAGCTTCTCTTCGAAGCGCACACATGTCATCCGCGATTTAATCATACAGTAGGCATGGAGGCACAGTATTTGTTTGAAAACCAACGAGATATGCTTTTTGTTTATGGGCTAGCCGATGGTAATACGCATGAAGCTCGACGGTTGTACGAGGAACGGTACCCAACACGATGCCACCCACACCCGCGAACGTTTACAGTAATTCATCGGCGACTTGACGAAACAGGCTCGTTAACTGGATATCATGGAGATGCTGGAAGACCTCGAGCACGGTGGGATGATGCATTTGAAGAGACTGTTCTCAAGCGCTTCGAGGAAGCACATATAACAAGTTCAAATAGTTCAAATAGTTCTGAGCACTATGGGACATAACATCTGAGGTCATCAGTCCCATAGAACTTAGAACTACTTAAACCTAACCTAAGGACATCACACACATCCATGCCCGAGGGAGGATTCGAGCCTGCGACCGTAGCAGTCGCGCGGTTCCGGACTGAAGCGCCTAGAACCGCTCGGCCACCGGGGCCGGCCATACAACAAGTACTCGAGCGGTTGGACACGACATAAGGATCACTCATCGATTAGTCTGGGAGGTTTTGAGGGATGACGACCAGCATGCATTTAGTTTTTACTCTGTCCAAGACATAAATCCTGTGGCGGACTTTTTCCTGTGGTTTCTGCGACGTGTTGCTCGAGATCTCGACTTCCCCGCCATTGTGTTGTTTACCGACGAGTGCACCTTCCATCGGGATGGCGTTTACAACACTCGAAACGATCATTACTGGGCAAGGGGAAGTCCTCGCGTCACGTACGTCCATGGACACCAGGAATCATCAACTGTTGGGCAGGCATTGTGGGTGACCATCTGACTGGGCGGTCCGTCGCTCTCCTTGACTTACCGGGGCAAATTAGCTTGACTTTTTGCAAGAAACTCTACCCGGCCTGCTGGAAGATGTTCTCCTGGACATACGGCTACATATGTGGTTGCAACATGATGGGGCGCCAGCACATAACAGTCGTGGTGTGCGCGGATATTTAAATGAACTCTTCGACGGCCGAATGACTGGCATAGGTGCCCGTAGAACACGGCCCCCGCGACCACCAGACCTCACGCCTCCGGAATTTTTCCTGTGGGGATTCTTCATGGTTCTAGTTCACCCAACCGGATGCAAAGCACATAGAAACTAAGAGGAATTAATGGGTCGCATCCAACATTCCACCAATTACGTCAGGGCAGTTCCAGGAATCTTTGAAAGAGTTCGGCAAAACACTGTTCCACGTTACAAGCTTGTGCCGCGTCAGAGGGTGCCAGTTCGTGCACCTGCTTTAAGTACACAATGTCCTAGGTACAAAAAAAGGCCCTTTTCAGGCTCCATACAATTTGTAAAAGATTTTCTGTACGCGAACTAACAGTTGTTGAGGGATTTGTTCTCGGTACGTCTTATCCTGAAACTACAATGGATGTGCCGGGATCACGGCGGATTCTCCCCCAGGCCCTCAGAGTGGAAATTTGGCGCGCTACCACCGAGCGTGCGGACCACCTTGTATAGATCGCGATCTCCTGCAGGCAAAGAATTCACGGTCGTGCGTTGTCCAGAGCATCCGGCAACAGGACAATCCCGCGGTCAGTCGGAGCGCGTGGCGCCAAGTTTCCGTAGTTTAAAAATTGTGCGTTGGAGCTACACAACACTTGTAATTTTGGATCCTATTGGCATCAGCTGTCCAGGGTTAAAATTTCGTGACACAGTTTTTCTCCCCCTTTATGTATCTATTACCTTCATAATAATTTCGATACAATATGCTTCAGAAACTGTGCTACAACTTTCGTAGGAACCCTGCCTTTATACTGATTTCCACTACTGAATAGGAGGCACATACATGTATGACATACCTTTCTGCAGACTAACACGGGGGAATGTAGTCAGCTAATTGAACTTAGGTCTGCCCCTGGCATTCAATTACCAAGAGCTTTAGATTGGCAGCGCAGGGGCCTGTGTCTTGATGTTGGTACTATTGAAGAAATCATACAGTAGTTTATGCGTACTGTATATTGGGATGGTAACAAGGGTTGGAGACTGCTTGGAAACTGATGACCAAGAGCCCGAAGAATACTTGCAACTACGTTTATGTGATACGTGTCCCGACGATATTGTAGAAATGTAAAGTTTAGAGCTTTTTCCTTCCCGAAAACACAGTGATGGATAACGCTTAGGCTGAGCCGGTAGAGGTGTTTGCTGAACTTCCAATGATCAAATTTCATCCGTCCGATAACTTTAGTGAAGCTCCTTGATGTTTGTCCCTTATAGTACTCTTGGAATCGTGGGATGAATTAATGCGTAGTGACTGCCTCAGATTTTAGATGACCGCTACCATTCCTCTTGCCAGTCCGAGGACAACTGCTTTCTGAGCGAGGCTGAGTGCACTACTTTGCCAGCGTCCTGAACAACACTAACAGGATAACAGTCACAGACACATCAGCTCCAATAAAATTCTAGAATTTGTTTGCTGGTATACACCGACGAATCCAGAAAACCTTGAGTAGACACAATGGCATACGGAATACTTTTCACAGTTTACAGATACGTGCTCGACAATATGCATTGCCAAAAGCTGTTTCCACATACACAGCAAAACGTGTACAAATAAGGGTAGCTTATTTGTTTAACCAACATCCGGCCGGGATAGCCGAGCGGTTCTAGTCGCTACAGTCTGGAACCGCGCGACCGCTACTGTCGCAGGTTCGAATCCTGCCTCGGGCATGAATGTGTGTGATGTCCTTAGGTTAGTTAGGTTTAAGTAGTTCTAAGTTCTAGGGGACTGATGACCTCAGAAGTTAAGTCCCATAGTGCTCAGACCCATTTGAACCATTTCTAACCAACAATTCAGCGTAACATATCAGTCATCACAAACGCCAGGAGCGTTCTGACATCATTTACAGTTTTTAATAATAATAATAAATTAATGAGCCGTATTCCACTTGATACTGTTCATGTCGTAATTTGACTGGAACTCAACAGACGTTCTAAATGGTTGTGCCGCGTTAGTATTGCAAATCAGTTAGAAACACTTCTAGAAAGAACTCATTAAATTCGACATTTACGAGCTAGATCAAACCACTCCATCGAAGCCTGCCGAATGCTACGACATTCTAAAGCCAGTGACTGTCTAAAGCCAGTGAGTATTGCAAGGCTGCAGTGTCGAAGGACGCCTCCTGAGTAGGTGATTCGTCTGCTATATACTCTCTGCAGTGTCTTATTGCCTGTGACAATACTGGACGAAAACATGTTTTGTGCACGAGAAGGTGCTGATTACTGAGAAATAATATATGATGGATTTTATAAGATGCATAGGTAGAAGCTGATGAATTGTGGACGCAGAAAGGAAACGCTGATAAACTAAGAGAAAATAAGAATCAAGTCGAGTTATTATTATAATTGTGTCTCTCACTGCTGAACAGCCTTACCTTACGTCATCAAATAATTCGAGACGTCCGCGAGCATCTTTGGACGGTCTTCCCCAGCTGATTCATTTCAGCTATTCAGTGGCACCATCAGTGGACACGTACTACATTGAGAAATCGAGTGCTATGGGGAGCCGGCCGCGGTGGCTGAGCGGTTCTAGGTGCTTCAGTCCGGAACCGTGCGACTGCTACGGTCGCAAGTTCGAATCCTGCCTCGGGCGTGGATGTGTATGATGTCTTTAGGTTCGTTAGGTTTAAGTACTAAGTTCTAGGGGACTGATGATCTCAGATGTTAAGTCCCATAGTGCTCAGAGCCATTTGTTATGGGGAGGAGGTGTGGGTATTCACTTAACAACCGAGAACAGCGGCGTTTCCGTAGAGTTGTCAGTGCCAATAGATAAACAGTACTGCGTGAAATAACCACATAAGTTAATGTGGGACGTACGACGAACGCATACGATAGGACAGTGCCTTGAAATTTGGCATTAATGGTCTATGACAGCAGGTGACCTCCAAATCGGGTGCCTTTACTAACAGCACGACATCGCTGCAGGGCCACTCCTTGCCTCGTGATCGTATCGGTTGGACCCTAGATTACTACACTACTGGCCATTAAAATTGCTACACCACGAAGATGACGTGCTACAGAAGCGAAATTTAACCGACAGGAAGACGATGCTGTGATATGCGAATGATTAGCTTTTCAGAGCATTCACACACGGTCGGCGCCGGTGGCGAAACCTACAACTTGCTGACATGAGGAAAGTTTCCAACCGATTTCTCATACACAAACAGCAGTTGACCGGCGTTGCCTGATGAAACGTTGTTGTAATGCCTCGTGTAAGGAGGAGAAATGCGTACCATCACGTTTCCGACTTTGATAAAGGTCGGATTGTAGCCTATCGCGATTACGGTTTATCGTATTGCGACATAGCTGCTCGCGTTGGTCGAGATCCAATGACTGTTAGCAGAATATGGAATCAGTGGGTTAAGAAAGGTAATACGGAACGCCGTGCTGGATTCCAACGGCCTCGTATCACTAGCAGTCGAGATGACAGGCATCTTATCCGCATGGCTGTAACGGATCGTGCAGACACGTGTCGATCCCTGAGTCAACAGATGGGGACATTTGCAAGACAAAAACCATCTGCGCGAACAGTTCGACGACGTTTGCAGCAGCATGGACTAGCAGCTTGGAGACCATGGCTGCGGTTACCCTTGACGCTGCATCAAAGACAGGAGCGCCAGCGATGGTGTACTCAACGACGAACCCGGGTGCACAAACGTCATTTTTTCGGATGAATCCAGGTTCTGTTAACAGAATCATGATGGTCGCATCCGTGTTTGGCGACATCGCGGTGAACGCACATTGGAAGCGTGTATTCGTCATCGCCATACTGGCGTATCACCCGGCGTGATGGTATGCGGTGCTATTGGTTACACGTCTCGGTCACCTCTTGTTCGTATTGACGGCACTTTGGACAGTGGACGTTACATTTCAGATGTGTTACGACCCGTGGCTCTACGCTTCATTCGATCCCTGTGAAACCCTACATTTCAGCAGGATAACGCACGACCTCATGTTGCAGGTCCTGTACGGGCCTTTCTGGATACACAAAATGTTCGACTGCTGCTCTGGCCAGCACATTCTCCAGATCTCTCACCAATTGAAAACGTCTGGTCAGTGGTGGCCGAGCAACTGGCTCGTCACAGTACGCCAGTCACTACTCTTGATGAACTATGGTATCGTGTTGAAGCTGCATGGGCAGCTGTACCTGTACACGCCATCCAAGCTCTGTTTGACTCAATGCCCAAGCGTATCAAGGCCGTTATTACGGCCGGAGGTGGTTGTTCTGGGTACTGATTTCTCAGTATCCATGCACCCAAATTGCGTGACAATTAATCACATGTCAGTTCTAGTATAATATATTTGTCCAATGAATACCCGTTTATCATCTGTATCTCTTCTTGGTGTAGCAATTTTAATGGCCAGTTGTGTATATACCCTACTATGTGTGTACGTGTGCGAAGTTACGTACATTGATGTCCGATCACGTCTTCTGGGTTATTCATTTCTTTTACTGTCGCGCTGCGTATATATGAAGTTTTAATGCCACTCCTTGCTTGTGTGGCGTCACAAGTGCTACCGATGGTGATCCTGATAGAGTGTATGGAAGAACAGTGAGTATTACGCCACCTCGAAAGGCTTCCAGCTCCCCACGAAAACACACTGTGTAGACTTTACGGCAGCATCCACAGGTTTGCAGCAGAGATAAGGTGGCTGGCAGGCGTGCTGCACTTGCCACATCAGTCTGGACGCCAGACAAAGCCTCTGGCTGCTCCGGGGAACGATTACGAGATCCGCGCGTTCTTTCCCGGTCGCAATCTGCGAAACAAACGAATTACGTCACTTCCACTACTTATCCGAAAATTGCCGCCGACCCCCGCGGCCAGCTCCCCCCTCCCCTCCACACCCGCGCCTTCCGGCCGCCGTGCTGGAAATATTATCCAATTTCCAGGAGCAACGCACGGTCCGAGGGCGTGGGCGGGGGGCAGGGGCGGAACGAGGATTGTTTTTTACGAGGGTGTAATTGTTTTCGCCGGCGACGGGAAATATATTATTTGGCTGCCACAGCCGCCGCCGCCGCCGCCGTCGCCGTCGGCGGTGCGTCCGCGAGGTCGCGCTCGGGGGCGCTGGGAAGTGTCCACCGGCAGGTGTGTGAGGCCCGGGCCATAATACGCGATTTATGCGATCACCCTCTGCGTCAGCTCTGTCCCGCCCCGTTTTACCTCCGCTCCTCGTAAACCTCATTAAGCGGATATTTAGGTGCGAGGTGAGGTCGCCCGTAATGACTCCGGCGCGGAAAGCGTTCTTTGCAGGCTCCTGATTGGTGCAACCTGCGCGCCAGTGCGACACTGCTTCGTCTCATTTACCCCTACTGCTGAGACGATGCTAATTTTGCGCCGTTGTTCTCTCTGTTTCTGCGGTAACCTCATTTGCTTTTTTTTTCCCGTTTTTTAACCTTTAGGCCAAATTGGTGACCCTGTGGCTACAAAATGATTTCAGATGAAGAGTGCAGGAGGAAAAGGAGGCGTTTCCAATTTTTTTTTTTCGAAGTCATTTTACACTCATTTTGCGTAGGTTAAGTTCTGTATGTTACTGTGCACACATGCTTTAGAGACAACAGAGGTTAGTCACGGAAACAATGACTGCTTTAAAACACAAATACACGGGATACTGAGGCACGTTGAGCGCCTACTGGCTAAAAAGTGTCGGATTGTGCCATACTAAAATTGAAGATTTATTTTGGTTTGGTTAAGAGGGACAGCGAGTCAACTTCTGTTGTAACGTTAAACCATAAACCATATTCTCAGTATCAATGTGTTTACTATTGCCGGCCGCGGTGGTCTAGCGGTTCTAGGCGCTCAGTCCGAAACCGCGCGACTGCTACGGTCGCAGGTTCGAATCCTGCCTCGGGCATGGATGTGTGTGATGTCCTTAGGTTAGTTAGGTTTAAGTAGCTTTAAGTTCTAGGGGACTGATGACCACAGCAGTTAAGTCCCATAGTGCTCAGAGCCATTTGAACCATTTTTTGTTTACTATTGTTTTGGAAGCAATGTACTTGTGTACATTGCATTTTTATTAGAGGATTTGGGTAGATTTTACTTTTGTTTTTGTCTCTTTTTTTTTTGCCTTGCCTGAAAGATATTGACCGACGTCAACATTGATATATCTACATTTACGAACGACATTAAAGAACATGAGTCACATGGAAGCTTAAAAGATGCAAACAAGAGCCTCACATGCGCAAAAGTATGCCCTGCACAGCAAATTGACGTGTTCTCACATTACTCGGACACCAGAAATGTTGAAGATAACTGAAAATTTTTAATATTTTTTGCCCTACAAACACCAAACGGCCAGTACTCCTTTCTCTAACACGTTATTTATATATTATTAATTTAAAACATAGACTGATGTTAATCAGTTTACATTTAAGCAATAAATTAATTCATTAAATGTTTTAAAGCCCCATAATGTTCAAAATGTGGTTTGTATACGTAATTTGGTATTATATTAGTTTCCACTGCACTTTTTTTAATCATTATGAAATCGTCGGATGACAACTAAAAGATGTGTTGTTAGTCCCATAGATATCGTCACCTATTATAAATTATATTCCCCACCACTTTTTTCGTTTCCAAATGGTTGCTACTCTCACGAACTTTTGTAGCTCTTTTGATACAGTGTTCTCTGATAGATAACCTGGTCCAGGATTAAGGTTTATGTATATAAGGCATAAATATTTTGCGCAATTCCGCTGAAATATGATGATTTAAAGTTTCCTGCCGTATTTTTTGTCTGTATGTGGGGGCAATCTATGGAACTGCTGCAGAGGTGTTGTAAGAAATGCAAAAACATTGAGTACAAAGGCAATGAATGAAAAGAAATTGTACAACTTAAACTCTTCTGGTTTATTGTAGAAAATATATATATATATATATATATAAATACAAAATTTTATATAAGTTTTGTATTTAGAATACTTTTGTTAGAGTTCTTTTTCTTCACACCCCATCTGTCATAACATTTTTGGGCTTCATGAAATAGAGGGAACGAGAGAGAGAGAAAGAAAGATGGAAGTTGACATAACATCAGTGGAGTTAACATGGATCACCTGACATGAGGAACACTCTGCCTCTCTCTCTCTCTCTCTCTCTCTCTCTCTCTCCCCAGCATTCCAACTTCAAAACGTAATAAGCATCTCAGGTGTGTGTGTGTGTGTGTGTGTGTGTGTTTACACGGTTGATGTGAAGATGCTTTCGTAATTTTTTTTGCAGCAATTAAAGTGACGCCTACGAATTTTTTAACACGGAAATGCTGTAGTATTGGCAATTATCTTTGACCTGATGCCATTTTACCCAATTCAGAGGCAAATATCTTTGAACACGAGAGTTTTTATGCAATTAAATTGAAGTTTATGTAATTTAACACCTACGTTTTAGCTGGTTATGAATCTTTGATGTGTGATCATGCCAATATGATTAGTATCACTATTTGTCGTCATCAATACGACCAGAAGAAGGTCACTGTAACCGTGACCGAAACGTTGGTTTCCCAGTCCAGTTTTTTACATTTTTACACGGTAAGATACTCAGAAAAGTTTTCTTTCAATTGACTTTGGCCGCAGAAGCCTATTCAATTAAAAAACTTTGGTTAATATTACTGGCAACAACACCCTGTTCAAAACATAAGACACGTATGCAACGTCCGTAAAAGTGGCCCTTATAAGTGAAGTTTGTAATTTCACTTTGTCATTCTATATTTAGTTTAATAATCAGTTATGAGTTTGAGTGATATGTATCTTAATGCCCGTAAGCGTAGTGCATATTTTCTTCAGATAATGGTATTATCGGTATGCACGCTACAACTTGAATACCTAATATGCTCCAAAACGCCGGTATATTTCGGTGCTCATACCTCCGGTTCTATTGATTATAAATAGGTAGCTCTAGGAACAGGGGCCATTTGTATACTAAACAGAAAGATCGTCTAAGTGACACTATCCTACAGTACAGATCAAATTTTAAAATGACCCACTTTCTCCTGCTTAAGCAAATGGAACAAATCGGTTGCTTCATTTTGCATTTACTGTGTCATACATTGGGCTAGCTGGGACTTACAGAGGCACCATTATTTCATGGTCAGTTCCTCGGAAAACTTCATAGAAGGTGGCGTTTTACTACATTTTCGCCGCAACCAACGCAACAAAACCCAGCCGGCGATTCGGAGAAGCCATGCACCGCTGTAATTTTTTTTAATGTATTCCTAAGATCCCGACCACGAACAGCTTTCATATCTTCATCAGTTTATGAGATACAGAGGTTCACGGTCCATCTACGTGTACCCGTAAACTATGCATGTATAATCTGGGATGAGGTGAGAACATAGCTTATAAAGTGACATAGCACTGAGATATATGCTGTAAAATGTCCCCGTTATCTTCTTAAAATTTCTTTTTCTAGTACTGGAACACATGCAAGTTTTTTTGCACATAAAATCTGGTTTGAAGTGTGAAAATAGTTTTGCGTTATTTCAGTTTCATATACGTAAACTATCTAAATTTTGCTGTCCAAGATATTTCTTTTCATATGAGTTAGAAGGGAACCAGTGGAAAATGCCCTTATTGTTTATTTAAAAGACTCTGAGAAGTGGGGTACCAGTTGCCTAATTCTACCTTCCCTAGCACCTTTCAAAAATTTCCCCAAAACTTTCCACGTGAAATGAATTCGCACTTTTTCATACTGAATGAGAAGAAGACAGTGGCAGTGGCAAAGAGACGGAAAAGTAAAAAATACTGGAAAACAGTAGACAGTGTGAAACGTCCCCTTTTGAAAAATTATATACAACTGTGCTTAACCTGACACACAATATTTTTAGCGCAACGCAATCTGACTTTCAAAAATCCCTACAAAAGAATGGCCCTGACTAACATTAACCTATACGTTTCACAAATCACTTACCTCACCAAAAATCTTCGTTACTCGAACTACTGCAAAACAGCGAGCGCCACTACTGCCAGCTAAATAAAAGATTCAAACTACGGAAGGCACTAACTACTGATAGGCATAGTTAGGAAATGAAAGATTTTAGTAGAGAACAAACAATGTATTTACCTTAATAGTCATCAAAAGTCATAATATATATATAAGAGTTCATAACATCCATTCTTACAAATATCAAAACTCCGCCATTTCTCTCCCCACATCCACCACTGCTGGCGGCTCACCTCCAACTGCGCAACGCTACGCGCTGTTCACATCCAGCTGCCGCTGCCCAACACTACAATGGCAGACAACAATGCAAACTAGCCACAGACTGCACACAGAACAGCCAGTGATTTTCATACAGAGCGCTATGTAACGTTGCCAATAAGAAAACATAAACAGCCTACTTACAAGTGGTTGTGTTCTAGAAAGAGCGAAGGAGACAATGGCGCTGAGAGAGAAAGATAAGGACAAGTGTCAGTGGAACATAATTTTCATTAACATACAGTGCTAGGACAAGAATGAAGAAGACAGAGGCTGGAAGGGGGGAGGGGGGGAGGAGAAGGAATAAAGAGAAAGAGAAAGTGCGAGTGGGTGAGAGCCAGTGATAATGAGAGACAAATTATATGAGAATGAGAAAGAGAGAGATAGTGACAGTAAGAAGATGTAGCAGCAATAGGAAGGAAGGAATGAGATATTTGCAGTTAGAGAGAGTAACAGGGTGACAATGACATTGAGTGGAGATTGTGGTAGTAGGACAGAACGAAGGGCACTGTGGCTGTGACACAGGAGATAGTGACAGAGAGACACAAATAGGTAATGACAATGAGTTGTGCTGAATGAGTGAGCCAGGAAGTTCAACTGGGAGTGGGTGGATATGGGCGCTTAAAACTATTGACTAGAGTTGTGAGAGATTTACAGTCAGTGGAGCTTGTGGGAGGTAGAGGTAAATCGCATGTTAAAAAAAAAAGCGAAAGTGAGTTCATGTGCCAAAATATTTGGGAAACATTTTAAAGGTGCTGAGGAAGGTAGAATGAGGCAGCTGGTACCCCACTTTTCAGTCAGAGCCTTCTGAAAAAACAGGAAGGTGTTCGCGTTTTTTGTTCTCTGATAGGACCATTTTTCCACTGGTAGTATCATATTCTGTCATACATTGTACGAGACTTAATGATCATCTCAAGCCGACGTTTGTTTGTTTTTGACTCATTTGTCTTCTGACTGGTTTGATGCGGCCCACCACGAATTCATCTCCTGTGCCAAACTGTTCATATCAGAATACCACTTGGAATCTACGTTCTCAATCATTTGTCGGATGTATTCCAATCTCTGTCTTTCTCTACTGTTTTTGCTCTCTGCAGCTCCGTCTCGTACCATGGAAGTTATTCTCTGGTGTGTTAAGAGATGCCCTATCATCCTGTCCCTTCTTTTTGTCAACGTTTCCCATGTTTTCATTTTCTCTCCGATTCTGTGCAGGATCTCCTCATTCTTTACCATTCAGTCATCCCAATTTTCGACATTCATCTGTAGCACCACATCTCCAATGCTTCTAATCTCTTCTGTTCTTATTTTCCATAGTCCATGTTTCAGTATTATACAATTCTGTGCTCCAAACGCACATTCTCATAAACTTCTTCCTAAAATTAGGGTCTATGTTTGATACCAATAGAATTCTCTAGGAAATGTCTTTTTTGCCAGTGCTGGTCTGCTTTTGATGTCCTCCTTGCGCCGACCGTCATGGGTTATTTTGCTATCGACGTAGCAGGTTCCTTAACTTCGTGACCACCAATAATAATGTTAAGTTTCTCGCTGTTTTCATTTCTGCTACTTCTCATTACTTTTGTCTCAACGTACGATTTTACAATAAATTGGAATGAGGAGATGTAAAATGTCGTTTGACCAAATGAGAGGCAGAACCTCACGTGCACGTACGATCTCGGTACTTACTCTATTTTCTTGACAGGTGAAAGATTAATGTACGAAAGTAGCATGCCAACTTATGGTAACTACTCTATCATCTTGATAATGTAACAAGTAGACTATTAAATAAAGTACTGACAAGATTTTCTCTACTGCAACATTTTTAGGTTTGAATACAATATCGCCGGCCACTGTGGCCGAGTGGTTCTAGGGGCTTCAGTCCGGAACCCCGCTGCTGCTACGGTCGCAGGTTCGAATCCTGCCTCGGGCATGGATGTGTGTGATGTCCTTATGTTAGCTAGGTTTAAGTGGTTCTAAATCTAGGGGACTGATGCCCTCAGATGTTAAAGTCCCATAGTGCTTAGAGCGATTTGAACCATTTGAATACAATATCTGTCCCTAGGTACATAACCATGATGTATCTTAGAACTGTTTCTCACACTTGGAAAAAACCTTACTTTTCTGGAGTGCTTTTTGCAGTTTCAGAAACGGACTACATTTGGCAGACAGTCATGCGCTTGTCCAGGTAGGTGGGCGTGGGGTGGTTTCGTTGTAAAGAGACTGGGGTCCGGGTCATCTAGCCTTTCTATCCGAAAGAGGAAGATCTCCACAAACCCCTCTCGCATCCCACGCTGCCACAAAGAGAGATTTATCAGTTCAGTGTCATTTTCGAGAAAGCCAGGACTTGAAATCGATACTGACTAGCAGCGAATCATTGTTGTGAAATCTTAAAACTGTTTCGCCATATCTCGCGGAAACTAATATGAGTTGATGAACGCTTTCATTTCAAAATGGAGCGATAAAGTATATTTAACTTGCGTTACAAGGCTGGCTGGAGGCAAATGTTTGCAAAGCGCTACAAGTAGAACACTCACCCATACTTATCACACGTGACCTTAGCAGATCGAAGGGCTAATTCAACATTATGTGGCCTCTGCTGACGCTTCTTTAGAACTGACAGCTACAGTTACAATATCTTACACACTTGGCGCCCTCAGAAGCTCTTAGATACACATACGCAAGAACTACACACAGGTGTACGCACCTTTCTGCAGGCCGTACTATCGTGGTTTGTCGAGCGGTGGCGCTGAGCTGCCATTAAAAATCAAGCAGCACTTCCTCTGGCCGCCCCCACCACTCTCCTCCCTCCACCCTCGGGATGTAACTACTCCCATCCCTCCTGCCTCCAGCACGAGGTACGTAGATACACACGTTTGTTGGTGAGACTCTCCTGGGGCAAACGTGTGCACACAAAACCGCTCCACGTACCATACACGTGGCGGCGCGCCGTGCTCGCGCGTTCGTTTATATTTTTCCTCCCTTTTTTTTTTTTTTTTTTTGTCGAGACGGTAATTTACACCTTGGCGGTTGTTTCGCATGTCCGCAGCGGTGCCACCCCCTCCAGGCGCCGTTGTGGCGCACCCCCGCGGGCTGACGAACAACACGCGACAGCACTAAAGGGAAGTTTTACTGCGCGCGGCGGCGGCAGCGGCCCCGGGAATACACACAGGTGTATACTGAGTAATGCATGACGGCTTGCTTGCATGTCTGTCTGTTGGCTGGCGGGCCGCAGCGTCACCCGCCGGGCCCCACTTCAGTTTTAAGGCCGCCGTTTTAAATTTAACGCTTATTAAAACTGCAACGAAGTTTTTGCGACCGGCCCGCGAGGAAGAGGCGCCGGGGAAAGTTTCCTTGCGTCAGTCAGCTCCCGCGAGGGACTGCGTGTCGACTTGAGGACTCTCTCTCTTTGGGACTTCTGTTTTAGTGCCATGTCATTTCGACACCCTGGCACCTGTTCATTCTTATGTGTTCCGGTGGAGCTCCGGGCTGCCAGCACCGTCTGAGTCACGAGCTAGGGCGGCGCTGTCTGTGAAAGTCACACGAAATCGGCTGCGTCTGTGACAGAAACTAAGGGAACAAGCACAAGAGACGATAAGTCATTGAAAATGAACTACTAACCGAAGTCTGGCGCTGTCAAACGTTCTAAGAACCAAATCTCACATTTATCAAGAGTATAAAGAAAAGCCGAACAGGTGCGAGTGGGACCCGCGTTATGTGAGTTTCCTTCAAACTTAATTACCAAATAGATAATAATAATTATTTCGCGTGGCTCAATTCCCTGGTTCAATTCTTTCTATTGGACACCACTTCGGTGACTTGCTTGCCCATAACCTACTCCAGTTACCTAACCAGGAAAAACAGGACCTACAGTTTCAAGTAGAATCCGAGTCACATGTACCTTCTGGCGATTCGTCACAATGTTGAGAGGTGAAGGTTAGGTTAGAACAAAGATTAAAAAATCTGTAGTTCGACAGAGATTCGAGCCCATGACCTTCCAGCTTGCAGGCACACGCTTTACTGCTGGACCACTAAGCCCAACATGTATATAAATAGTTCATCTACAGGTTTTAACGACAGAGTTTGCAGCAAAGTACGTGATATGAATATCCAGATCTTTTGAAAACATAGACCTAAGAGCTTAAATTTTTTACGCCGCAAAGGACTGTAAGCTTTAGTATATGACGTAAATTTCTGCTTGATACGTACACTTGTTACTGAGAATAATATGTCCTAACAGACGGACAAACATACGGTCGGACAAAAAATGTCAAAATAATTATGTGATATAATTACAAATTAACGATTTTCGGATTTTTTTCCTTTACTTGTACTATGAAACCTTGTTTCTTGGCAAGTACCCTGTAGGTTTTAGTGAGTGAGTTAGCGAGTATCCACATATGTGGCATAAATGGCCGTATCTACTGACTGGATTGTCTTAGAAGCTAAAGTTTTGTGCACCGCCAGGGGACCACAGAACTTAGCATCTGACATAAATATCAACCTTGTACCTGCAGTCGTTCCTGGGAAAAAGGAATCTTAACAGTAGAACAGACAGACAGACAACCAACAAAGTGACACTATAAGGGTTCCGTTTTTACCGACTGGGGTACGGAATCGCAGCAATGTGCCTCTTATTTTTCACAAAGTATTTGTATTCAAAAAACTGAGAAGTCTTATTGATATCATAAAACTATTTTGTCCACTTGAAGAATACAAAAAGTAATCAGAACAATTTAGAAATACATAATCAGTTAAAAACCTTCTAGTTATCATATTGCGGGACTGGCTCTTTCCACGTGCCAAAAAGAAGGGCTTACGTTTGAAGTGTCATGAATACCCAGACACTACGTTTTATTTGCGATAATATAGCTACTGAAGTACAGCATTAATGTTTTAACCAGTGGAGCTGTAGTCGACAAAATCCATTTCTCACATATATTTATTTATTTATTTATTTATTTTTACATGTTAGTAACAAAATTCAGTCCAAGGAAAACATCTTTCAATATTGACTTCTGCTTCTTATATATCCACATTCTTAGAATCAGATGTTGCAAACTGTAGGACTCTCTGTGCGTAGGAGAAAAAGTGGCTACTAATAGAATTTTTCTTACAATCACTGTTTTCTGTGTAGCTTTTAACAATATAAAATTTACTCTGTTCCATTCCAGTCGGCTCGTACAGCAACCGGTTTGAATTATTTTCGTTCTAAAGAAAATAAAAATAAAAAAAAGCTGAGTAAACTTGGCGGGCATGGTAGCGGGCTCCCTTCACAAAACAATGTTCAAGATTATGAAGGCTTCTAGCACCAAACGGACTCACTGAGCCATGCACCGCGTTTACACATTTGTCAGGTGTGGTGCTATGACGGTGTCTGTTGGGGTGCTTACGGTCCACATCTCATTCTTTATGACTCTACGACGGACGAGTTTCGTGTCCAGTTAATTCTGCACAGTCTGATAATGCCTCCAAACAGCAATTACTTTGCAATACAGGCCGTTTCTCAGTTTGATGTTTTTACTATTTTTGGAACCCAGATTATCTCCATCTATTACAAAGACGTTTCATTGATATAAACAAAAAATTACAAGCACTCTCTAAACACACAAACTATGCATTATATAAGTGGAGGAGACTTTGATGCATGGTACTTGGAACTCCAGAGGGAAGCGCTGCTTGGCACAAAGGCTATGCACCATCTATTAAAGATAAAGTAGTGTGACATGACTGGCAAGGAGACCAAGAGTGGCAGGTCCAGCCGCCTACCTGGAAAGGTTTCTCCTATCCTTCGCGTACACTGGCACCTTTCCTTCGCCAAGTGTGAGATTTGTGTGTTAACTGTACCGGATACATGTATACGATTTTAATGTGTGTGTGTGTGTGTGTGTGTGTGTGTGTGTGTGTGTGTGTGTGTGTGTGTGTGTGTGTGTAATGTGTTACCACGTTTTTCTTGTATGAAGATGAGAGGAGGGAAAGGGTGAAACCTGATGTCGCCACATGGACTACTCCTCTTGAGCAACACTAAGGTGACTGCCGTGCTTAACTTCTTCATCTGAATAACAGTTACCTTGGCGCGCAGCAACAGTGTCGCATGCCCTCACTTCTTGAGACACTGCGAAGAGGTTTCAAATTTAATTCAGGACTTTATGTGGTATCAAATGTTGACATCAACCTACCGGCGCCAAAGTAAGCAGCGGAATTGTAAGTCTCCGTCAGACGCCTACAGCAGTCGTGTGGGATCCAGCAGAGCCAATGGAACATACCCGCTGAGCCACGCCTCCAGTGGCTCGGTTCCATGAGTGCCCTCTGCCGCCGAAATATAGGACGGTCGGCGGCAGCCAGAAGGCGCACTCGGCATTGGAGTCTCTTCGCTACTCGTCGCTAAGCAGACGCCGCCTAATCACGGCTCCGACGCCGTCTTTCGTGTTATAGTTCGGAGGGCCTCATCCGTGTTCACATTGAGAGATGGACTAATTTCTTTTTCCATTATTTGTAAGGAGTCTCCGTAGACTTGGAGAAATATAAGTTAAGTAAATCTTCTGTTTGTTTTGTTAACTTACTCGCTAAGCATTTCTACTCCCATTCAGCTTTCCTAGGACGACTGCTGCCACACCACCCTGGACCTCACTTCTCCTTACCATTGTGTACAAAGATGTGCACAACACACTGGCGTGAAGTCTGGTGGTCTGGAACTTTACCCCACCACCCGTCCTGCCCTTTGCCGTAAAGACAAAGTAAAAATTGCCAGCAGCATGTGCGGTCAACCATCTAAATACTGGCCACACACGGCGTTGATTAAAGGTGGTGATCTAATGGGAACCGATGTATTCTACGAGGCAAGGCTGTTAGTCGACATCTACTAATGAATACTATAAACATTTTGGCCGGCCGGAGTGGCCGTGCGGTTCTAGGCGCTTCAGTCTGGAGCCGAGCGACCGCTACGGTCGCAGGTTCGAATCCTGGCTCGGGCATGGATGTGTGTGATGTCCTTAGGTTAGTTAGGTTTAATTAGTTCTAAGTTCTAGGCGACTGATGACCTCAGAAGTTAAGTCGCATAGTGCTCAGAGGCATTCGAACCATTTTTTTATAAACATTTCGTCTATGATTTGACACTTGGACTAGTCTAGGGAAATGTAAAGGAATACCTTGAACACAATAGCACTGCATACTCGTGTTGAGAAAAAAATTAGGACGTTTGACATTTCCACTGTTCTACTGTTTGCAGGAGCGTACCCAAGATCTAATTTGAAGAAAAAAAAAAGAAAACGGGGGGAGGGATGGGAATCGTTAACTCATATTAGTTTCCGCGGGATATGGTGATTTAGTTTTAAGATTTCACGACAATGATTCTGCGTATACTCGCTGCTAGTCAGTATCGATTTCATGTCTTGGCTTTCTCCAAAATGACACTGAACTGATACATCCCTCTCTATGGCAGCGTGGGATGCGAACTGGGTTTCTGGAGATCTTTCTCTTTCGTCCCAATTAACCCACCCCACGCCCACCTGCCCGGACAAGTCCATGACTGTCTGCTAAATGCTTAATGGCTTCCAAGTGGAATCACACAGTTGGGTTGTGTATTATTACATAGGATGTCCTACAGCTGTAGGGTCAAACATTATGCAAATATTAGGGGATTCTAAAATGAGTACAGCGTATTTGGGATAGATTCATCTGATTCCTTATGAAATGACATAACAATTATATTATAGATATTATCTGTATTACAGAAACATTCAGCACGAATCAAGATAGACACGTGGCGTACAATTTAACTTCTTCGTAGGACTTCAAATGCTGAGTGTGCCCTCCACCAGATGTAACACAAACAAACGACCATATGCCAGTCAGACTAGTCCCATAGTTTAGCGAGCATTTCTGGAGTTACTCCATCCACTACTGTTGCTATACGACATCCCACGTCGCACACAGTTGTTGGAAGGGGAGTCAAAAACCTCGTCCAGTCAGCAAAGGAAAAATATGAGAAATATCGTGTAGTCGCAAATTTTTGTACAGCGGTACGAGGAAGTATCACGAACAGTATACTAAAAATTCCCACCGGTAGGGTGTGAGCGTGGGTTGGAGTGGAGATGGAACGTTTAAAGGACATTTTCTTAGGTTTTTGTTGTATAACTCAAAAACCGGCATTCTAATGAAAAATTTTGCTCAGTACAAAATTAAAATTCACTACATTTTATGCAAAAAAGGTCCTATTCATTTTTCTGTACGACTAATACTTCCGACGTTGGAGGGGTGGAAAAATCACAGATTGTTAAAAACAGTGTGTTTACTGGTATAAAATTAACGTGTACTGTAAAATGAAGTGGGTGAAGAACAAATATTAAATGTGTGTACCACGTCTAAATGTAATAGAAAAGTATTAAAAGGGATCAATTGTGTTCTCGGGATTTAACAGCATGGAAATTAAAACTTCTTTAGTAAACTAAAAATAGCTGCACTATATGAACACGGGATCGTCTTCACTAGTAAGAGAAGTGCTCTGGAAATGCTGGGGAGATATAGGCGGTTTCCAAAATAAAAAGCGAGCAGCAGTCTAGATGGTGGAAGTCGCCTTTCCCGGAAAACTGCTACACCTGCCATACGGGATGACTAAGAATCAATTTCTACATCTTGCAGTGTAGAACAGTGCACAGAAGTTTGCGTAGATTCTGTTCATGTATATTTCTTGTGTTAGTATTATCAGTAACTCACATCTATATTCCGTCTAGTGTTAACTCACTTTGCGGTAAATAAACGCCCTCAGGCACGTCCATTCACTGCGTCGCTAGTAGTTCATAACATGTGCTGCCGACTATCCGTATAGCTTCGTAAAACACTCCGCAGTTTCTATTTGTGAAGTAACGGGGCACATAGAGCAGGTAATAACCTGCTCGCTCTTCAGTTTGCAGACCTATGAAGGCAACCCACGTTTGCTCGGGTTTCTGCCCTCGAACCCATGCCATTTCCATCCTATTTCATCCCGAGAACACAGTTTATCCGTTACTACGGCCCTACTGCGCTTAGAGTGGTACACACATTTCATATGTTTTCTAACCCACTTCATTTAACAATAAAAATTAATTTAAAACCATTAAAACACTTCTTTTAATAATCTGCGATATTTCTTTGCACTGCAACAAGGAAACCATCAGTCCTAGAGAAAAAATGAATATGGCTTTTAACAGAAAATTTAATGTAGTTCAATTGTCTACATGGAAATGTTTTCACTACAAAACCGTGGTTCTCAGTTTATTTAATAACACTTTCAATAGTCCCCTCTCCCCCCTCCCCACCTCCTCCGCCTAACAAGTTTACACCCCCCTGGTGGGGATTTTTAGTACGTTTTGCATGACAATCCCTCCTAGCACGCTACGGTCGCAGGTTCGAATCCTGCCTCGGGCATGGATGTGTGTGATGTCCTTAGGTTAGTAAAGTTTAAGTAGTTCTAAGTTCTAGGGGACTGATGACCTCAGATGGTTCAAAATGGCTCTGAGCACTATGGGACTTAACATCTATGGTCACCAGTCCCCTAGAACTTAGAACCACTTAAACCTAACTAACCTAAGGACATCACACACATCCATGCCCGAGGCAGGATTCGAACCTGCGACCGTAGCAGTCGCGCGGCTCCGGACTGAGCGCCTAGAACCGCTAGACCACCGCGGCCGGCTGACCTCAGATGTTAAGTCCCATAGCGCTCAGAGCCATTTGAACCATTTGAACCTCCTAGCACTAGACAAAAATTAGCGACTATACGATTTATTTCGCCTATTCGAACTTCTCTGGTTTTCGTTGACTGCCCTGAAAACTCACATAGTTTGGAGGGCAATGGTGCAGTGCGAGATGCGTACGCCCCTTTCGCTATTAGATGTGCAGTGTCCTACTGTTGACGAAATCTTGCTGCAGCCGTTAACAGAACTGTACTTGTAAAAATGGACATGGTAAAACGGCTTTTGTTGCTGCTTTGTCATCATGTCCACTCCACACACATTGGGTAATCATCGAAGCAACTATACCAGAGAGCCGTTACCGCCAACCTTGTGAACTGGCAACTTGAAACAGGCGCAAAGGTAAACATTCAATTTCGATGAATAACGTTTTATCCTAAGGTGGACTTTGGACAAGGTACATAAGTTGTGGAATTTGGCAAAAATTTTCCCCATATTTTCGAAAGGCAACAGAAGCGACCCAAAAAGTCGCAGAGGAATTAAGATGGTTAACACAGGCTACAAAATGTACAGCTCTATCTTAAATAACAAACTCCGTAATGTCTCTGGTACAGTTTTATTACAGAAACAAACTGGATTTAGGAAAAGACGACTCTGCACTGACAGTATTTTTAGTATAAAACAACTGGTAGTGAAAAGGAAATAATTTGAGTTAGAAACACGCATCACTTTTGCAGATTATGAAAAAGATTTTAACACAGTTACTAGACACCTACTGTGGCGGATTATGGAAAAAATATTCTTTCCGACACATCAAGTTAGCTCTGCAAACGCTCTTTGCAAATAGTCAAAAATTACAAGCGAGGACGGAGACAATTTATCTGGACAGTTAACAACAACACAGAGATTTCAACAATGATTTGGCTTCTTTCCAGTTTTATTCGACATCTGCATAGATGACCTAGTCAGATCTTCAAAGCAAAACATCACCTACAATATAAAGATCAACAGAGAGAAAGGTTTTAAATATTCTCCTGAACTTAAGGGATGCGACAATAATTCAAGGAAATGAAGATACTCTTCCAAGAGTCGCTTACACCTTAATTCGTTGGCTTTCAAATATAACATGAATTTCTTCTCTAATAAACAAAGGTTGTATGTATTTAACCGAAAATCACGTACAAGATCTAAAATTATGATAAATAATATAATACTTGGAAAGGTCGCCATCTTTCACTATAGCGAGACGAAAGGTCGACAGTGCAATTCGTAACATGATTGTAAAATTTAACGTAATCTATGTGACAAGCTACAGATAAAGTTTTTACAAAGCTATGGGAGTAGTACCAATTACGCTTCATGAATAGGGAACCTGTGTTCCAAAGCAAAAGGATATGAGCAAGATCCAGGCTGCGGCAGTGAGATTTCTCCGTAATGATAAATGGTGCACAACGAAAGATTGCTTCAGAAAAGAAGACATTGGAAATGAATTACAAGTTGGTTCGATGAAAGGAATTACATTCAAACAGAAACCGAAGGTGGGAACATGTAGGTATAATACTTGGAAGTAGACTTACTAAACAAATTCTGACTAAAACATAGAGTAACATGACACAGGGTAATACTAGGGAAGATACTTCTTACCTTGTTGACCAGAACAGGTGAAATCACCTAATCTATGAAGGAAGAAGAAGTTAAAAATTTACTCCAAGTGTTTGTCTTCATTAATAGTCTCTGCGAACTGGCGAATATTTTTGAAACATTTTGCACGTAGAGATGCTCAGAAGTGATTATTTAGTTTTATCATTAACTTAAACAGTTTACACATTACACAGCCCACTTAATCTCATAGCAACCGTTCGAAGTGACGACCACCAAGTTCGCCTGTGCTTGTTGATGACTCTCGCCCCCACACCATCTCCTCAAATTCTCCCGTGCAAACAATTCATAGCCGAGAACCTTTCCTGCCATTATGTTGCTTGAACGAGAGAGTTATTCGTAAGACGCTATCGAGATGGAGTTGTCTCCAGTTCCTATGTCTTGAAATTCAGTTTCTCTGAATTTACACAATATAGTTTCGTGAGTAATGATATCCATATCAGTTCCAAGAGCATGGGCTATTACAAGGTTGTTACGATCCTACATTCGTTCGATTCCTGTTGCCAAGCCTACTTGAGAAGGATCTGAAACGTTGGAATAGGAGCCTATAAATGGCCGCAATAGCGCCTTGCACGCGATTCCTTTTCCTAGACACCTTCCGGCAAATGTAAGGCTTCCATTAATCATTCCTGCCATTGGTTTCAATGCTTCTTAGAATTACCCGTAAATACTTAAACGTCATAACGTGTTCAAGATGTGCACTGCTAAATTTGTAATTAGATAACTTCGCGCTTGGTCTCTTTCTTGTATTTTTTTACCCTGATTTAAGGATTTGCACCAAATGCAAATTTATTTCAAGTCTTTCTGCAGTTACTTACGACTGTCTCACGATGATACTTCCCTGTAGGCAACAGAATCGGCTTCGAGCAACGTGACAGCGCGGCTGACACGGTCTCGTAAGCACATAAAGAATGAGCGTCATATTACGCATGCTTGGGGCACACTTGAGGTTACTTTTATCTGTGCTAAACATTCGCCTTCCAGTATAGGGTACTGGATTTTATTATTCAAAAGTTCGTCGAGCCATTCACATCCCAGCAAAAGTACTCCGTACGATTGTATCTTGGTCAGAACTCACCGTCAAGCGACATCGGAAATCTAGGATGACGAAGTCTGCCTCTCTACCTTCCACTGCTGTTCGCAACGTATCCCATAGCAAAAAAAGTGAAGCACCCAGAACGTGAGTGGGTGACGAAATGAAACTTCAAGGGTTGAGAGGATATGTGAAGTTATTGCAACGATTACAAAGTCGAGTCAAATTCATAGAGAACTTGACAGTATGAGCCCAGTTACCACTATGACGTTGCATCCTCTGTGGCCTGGATGCATCCACTGATTTTGGTGGGAAGGGCGTCATAGACCGTTGTATACTATACTGAGACAAGTACCCCCCACAACTGTGGTAACTGATTCTAGATGCCCTGGGTACTGGGGCTTGGGCGCAGTTCACGTCCCATCTCGCGTCAGGCATGTTCTGTCGTAAACAGACGTGGGGATACTGTTGGCTACGTGAGTACCTCAACGTCAAGAACGTAGATCATACAGACATGTGTCACTTCTGGATGGGCATTGTCCAGTACAAAATGCCACGTTGATACTGTCGCATGAGAGATAACACATGAGTACACAGGATGCACGTGACATAATGCTGCGGTTTCAGAGTTCCCTTAATGACTACCACCCGTGACCTGAGGTTATGTCCTAAGGCGCTATGGCATGACATGAAGCCAGAAGTAACGTCACTGAGTGTGTCTCCATAACATTGGAAGGATGGAACCTTGCCCAGGTCCCCACCACACAAGCCGAAGATGGTCATACGGGGTAGTGCAGAACTGCAATTAATCATTTAACACAATGTGATATCATTCATCGGCAGTCTGTGCTTCCCAGTCGTGGTATCACTTCTAAAAACAGCTGTTTGTATGCGTGTAGACTGAAGCGGTGAGTGAAAATTTGTACCAAGGACGGGAATCGAACCTGGTTCACATGCTTACTAGGCAGGTGCTTTAGCCACTAAGCCACCTTGGCATAGCTGTTCACACAACTGTATGAATTACCTTGGCATGCCTCCCTACTCGATCCATATTCTTATTTCCGCCCAAGTCCATGAAACCAGTAAAGTCTCTGAAATCGTGTCATTTCATTTATGTAAGAACCTGGATCCTCTGTTTACGTTCGATGCTGAGGTGCTATTCCAGAACATGGAGAACATTGGCAATTCTGTTGGTGTGTAAGGAGGAATTTAAAGTAGACTGGGGGGGGGGGGGCTGTGAGAATTTGGATCAAGGAGGGAGGTGTGGCAGGGTGATTTGTGCAGTTGTGTGAACTGATGTGCCAAGGTGGTGTAGTGGCTAATGGGCATACCAAGTAAGCAAGAGGCCCGGGTTCGATTCCTGTCCTCGGTACAAATTTTAACTCACCACTTCCGTTAATAAACATAAAATCATATCCGTAAGAGACTAACAAAGTCTCTGAAATTCTGTCACTTCATTTGTACAGCCGTTTTGTGTCGTGGTGTTACTGCCAGCCTACAAATGGGATGGTAATTCCCTAGTCTGGCTGATGCTAGTCTCTGACCAATGGCATGGGATGACAAAATGTTGAAGAAAGAACATTAGATGTTCTCAGATAGCAGTCACAGATGTGAAGAGCTCACAGAGTGATTGATGCGCATTATGTAATGGTCAGACGTGGTCTACTGGAACCATGATGGCGAGTATGCCTATTCTCCCATCCATACTAGCATCATATCGCTGTTGTTGTACCAAGGCTTAACGCCTGTGGTGCAAGCAAACAACATCACATCAGTGCACAGGGGGCAAGTTTGTGGAAGACACATGGTCATTCTCCGACCATCCAACGGGAGAAGACGCAAATGCCACTACAGGCGACAGGCTACACAGACAAGATTAATGATCGAAACTATTGCACATCCTGCATGACGGTCTTAGCACTAATCTCTTGAAACTCAAAGACACATGTCTAGAAACTTGTCTTCCCATGATCAGGTTATTCGAATAATGTATTTGGTCCTTAGTTACCCTACATGACTCGTCACAAGGTTTTGCAACTCGGCTAACATGCCATACTCTGACTAAATTATGGGAGCCTGCCTTACTTGACTTACAAAGTTCAGGCAAAGACACTGTACCTAGGTTCTGTCTCCAACAGCTTCCTTACTGCAATCAGTGTTTCCTCAGTGACTAGTGATACCAGTGCCGTGACCAGCAAGCAAGGTGCATCTCTTGTGGGAAATTTTGACAAAGATCTGAAGTGTGTCAACTGGCTTTGAAGGTCTCAGTGGACTGGACCCATATGGACCCTCAGACATTGGAGTAGTCAACATGAAAAACCTGTTTTCAGACACACTTTACATACAGTCAATGTTCCCACACTCTACAGAATGTCCCTCATTAACTGTCAAAATCAATAGTGTAGCCATTTCCTTGCAGGTAGAGACTGGGACAGCCTCAGTCCTTATCAACTGGGAATCTTATTGTAGCGGTGGGTCTCCTTCCCTAAAGCCCTTCGATACCCTAATGCGATATTACAGGAATCACGTTATAAAAATTAATCGACAATCCACAGCCCAAGTACAGTTTTGGGCACTCAACATCAGTGCTGGGTTTTTATTGGCGGATGTCCCAAGAGCAGTCAGTCTCTTAGGCATGGACCTTTTTAATGCACTTCGGTTAATGCAGCCCCCCCCCCCCCCCACACACACACAGAGTCAAATCCCTGGATTCAAAACTGTGCCACCAAGATGTTTATAAAATACAACTCCATATCTCCGCAACCCTTTTCGGGAGTTAGAGACTTTAAAACCCATATGGTCCTCTTCCTGTTGGCAATGCTGAAGTTTTTGAAGGCTAGAAATGTTCCTTTTGCACTCAGGAACAAGCTTCAGGAGAAATTACAACGCCTACAAGATGAGAGCATTCTCACCAGTCCCCAACAGCCAATAGGTCAAGCCTATTGGCATTGTTGAAACACCAAATGGTGCCTTATTCGTTTGTGGATATTTCCTGACTTTCATCAATGATTAATCACTTATTTCTGTGTACCTGATACCTAAGGCAGAGGACACCATAGCCCATCTAGCAGGTGGGAAAACTGTTTCCAACAATTAACATGAGAGATGCATACTTCCAACTGCCATTGTACAAAGAATTTCAACATATCCGAATCATCAATATTACTTTCCTGATGTTCCAATATCATACACTTCCCTTTTGGTATAGCCAGTACTCCAGTAGAATTTCCACATTATCTGGAGCATCTCACTTGCAATGCACAGGGAACAGCAAATTACTTAGACGATATTCTCATCACAGGCAAAGACACCTAGGACCTGGCTAACAATGGGATACTCTGTTCACAAACCTCCAAAAGTTCTATTGCGTTTTTCTTTGTTAATCAAACTGAATATCTTGGAGACATTTTCAGTGCTTCTGTCATCTGCCCTACTCCTCAGTACGTTAGATATTTGAACTGCTGTAATCCAAGTATGAGTTCAGTATCTTTCCACCATGCCACTTCATTCAGGGGAAGCTATAGGGCAATTATTCATAGTTATTAATTGGGCTATTCATAGTAATTAAGTGATAAAAAGATCAAAGATGGAAATAAGATTTAGCTCAAAGGGGAAATGTGACTTGGTTCACTGTGTGCTGTACCGAGGTTTCACGTCTGCGGTGTCAGCAGCCAACATCACATCAGTGCTTCGAAAGTGCCGAACACACAGGGGGAAAGTTTCTGGATAACAGATGGCCAAGCTCGAACTGCCCACAAGGAGGCGACCCAAGAACCGCTGGGGGCCGCAAGCCGCACAAACCCATATAGTATGGAAGACACAATCGGAAAGAAGCCCAGCTGTATAGCGCTGAGTATTTTTAGGGCATTGCTCGAGCTAGACCAGACCAGACCAGTTCACTCTTAGTGAGCTTACTGAGCCAGGCGCTGATTCCACAAGGATTCCATTACTTAGGATTCTCACTCGAGAGCCGATCCTGTGATGTTGCAGCCATTAATGACTGACTTCGTGACACTGGGAGCTGCCCATTGTGGACTTTGAGCGTTCTTTGTGGCCTCCCTGTCAAAGAAGACGGGGACTCTGTTCTGTCATCGTGGCAGACTTGTGGACTTGTAAATTTATTCCAGTTGACTTGCAAACAGCTATACAGCACACTACACAAGTTTGCTCGCTATGGGAGTTTAACTTTTATCAAGTGTGTGTTTTAACTGAACTTAGACTCATTGATAATCTAATCAGCCACCAGAACTATTATTGTTCTGTTTCAAAAAGTGACTCACTTTATGTTTTGTTTCAATCCATATCAGAGTATACAAACCATTAACCTTTGATAAATAAACTTGTTCAATCATTGCTACCTGCCCTCAGTGGACTTACGAACTGCCACGTCCCACTGCTCCACAAATTTGGATATTGCACGATTCTGTCAGCTGGCCAAATGAAGACACTAAGTGAGGGCCCTTTCAAACTCTGTCAGGCCCTGATAACGCTGTCTCAAACGAGTATGGAGCACCTCCATATTCTTCACAGTGTTCAATCAACATCGGACGCTGTTCACACTTCATTCTACCACCATGCTAGACCTGATACCAGTACTAAACATGAAGAGTTCTAACGTATTCTGTTGACCATTCCACATGTAGCAGGGAATTACTAATCTAAACATTTACTTTCATGCTAATCGTGTGCTCTTGTACAAAGTTAAATTGATATCCTACTATGTCTTCAAGTTTTTTTTCTTTTTTTGCAGTATACAGGAAGTGATGGGTACAAGTGCAGACTGTTGGTAGATGGGGATGGTGTACTGAATAACAATACATCATTTGTAGATTAATAGCTATAGCTGCTACAAGTTGTTTGTTTTTAGGTTGGTTAGTACCGCCAAGCGTGCGTGACAAGAGCAAGCCATTAATGTCTATTTTCCCCTGAACAGCAAATCAGGTGTTGAAGTGTGGACATGTGGACGCAAAGGGGGTTAGTCTGTGATGACAGGCGTAGTCCAGTTAATATCACAACTATGACCATGCAGGAAACATCAGGTTGTTATGTTTGTGATGTGTTTGTGAGAAGACTGTATAATGGAGAGAAAAATCAACCAACACACTGATGTATGTATATATTAAGCACCACATATAAAAATATCTGTACTTATACCAGTTTCATCCTGTACAGCATGCTGTGGTTTACATCAGTGACTTTTCCTGAATCCATACCGACTCTTTGGGAGAAGCTTATTTCCTCTATGAACATCACAGTATTTGAACTTAGCATCCTGCAACAGCCAATTGTCAGCCGTACTGGTCTGTAAGTACAAGTAGCCTATTTTGTTCCTTTTTTATAAACAGGAGTGACCTGTGCTCGTTTTCATTCATGCAGATTATTCACTGCATAAGTGATTGTCGATAAATACGAGGAAGTGAAAATACCTACATACTAAAGACGAGTAATGAGCATAGCCCTGCAGTAAGGAAATACGAACTACAAACAACAAGTCACTGCCTGAAAAAACGTCAGAACACAAACAAAACCAACATGGTAGCTTATTTCTAACTGGCTCTGAGCGTCTTCCAAGAACCTTCAGTACATCAGTCGAGGAGAATACATTGGGAGGGAGGGGGGTGACCAAGGAACGAAGTGGAATTACAGGGCCTGCACGCTTAATGCATAGAGCAGATGACCAGAGTAACGACAGATTCCAGATCTTCGTTAGCCTTCTCCAAAGCCACATTTCCTCCGCTTCTAATCGTTCTTTGTCAACTTTCACAGCCACATGATGAATATGTTGAGATAAGCATTTTCTCTTTTATCTGTTTATTCATTTTTTCACTTCCATACTAAACGATTTGTTCAACAATAGTTTTCTTCAGTGACAGAAAGAACGTTTAGCCATTACAGTTCTCTTTCTGATTTTCATACTGCATCTATTGTCTTCCAAATAACAATATTTATTCGCTTTTTCTGTTTCATTTCTTTCAGTTTAGAGGTCAGGATTCCTTCATATTTTTCACTTGTTCACAACAATAAATTTGTAATTTTAACTATCAGTTTTATGTTCAAACTTTATCAGTATTAACGAAAATTAGAAGAGTGTATTCTGAATATGTTTTTTACTGTCAGCTACTCGGGGAATCTCATCTGCAAATTTTATGCAGTGAATGGTGATTCTGTTCATTTTAGTTTAAAAATGGTTCAAATGGCTCTGAGCACTATGGGACTTAACAGCTATGGTCATCAGTCCCCTAGAACTTAGAACTACTTAAACCTAACTAACCTAAGGACATCACACAACACCCAGCCATCACGAGGCAGAGAAAATCCCTGACCCCGCCGGGAATCGAACCCGGGAACCCGGGCGTGGGAAGCGAGAACGCCACCGCACGACCACGAGATGCGGGCACATTTTAGTGCCACATATTTTTTTTCTTTTGAAGAGTCTCATAGCTGTTTCAGTGAAATTATTAAATCAATGAAGTAATATTAAGCATCCAGGTATTACCCTTTTGCTGTAATTAGCTTGCAAGCTTTACTTGCATCTTGCGTTTCGAATGTGTTCAAAAGCATTCTTACGTCTTTCCAGTCTAAATGTGTATCTGTCAAGATCTTGAAGAGCTTCTTCCAGCAAATACTTCAAATTCCTATTGTAGATCAAAAGAGGCTACATAATTGTGTCATATAATTTCAAATTCTCTAGCAACCTCTTGTCGGTTGTGGTGGCTTCTTTCGTACTTCTTTTCGGTTGAAAACTAAATTTATCCTCTTCAAGCTCTAGCTTAGGTTTGCATGTCATTTATTTTTTTTTTAATTATGCGTGAGAATGTTTTTGCAGTATATTACATTAGTCTTATCTTTCAGAAATGGAACAATCTGTTTTAGCCCCTCTTTTATGGTTGAGTATTGTTACACTTTCTACAAAATCATCTTAAAGAGATATGTAGCACAACAGTGATTTAGAATTTAGAAAAGTTCAGTTTTACTTTTGTCTATAAAATTGTGTCAGAGCTCAGCTGGTATTTCCTCTGGACCAGGAGCTTTCTCTGGTCTCATTTCTTTCAGTGATGCTTCTGATTCAATTTTTGTAGTTGGAGGTCCAGCCTCATCTGTTGGTACTCCTCTTCCTTCGATACATTTTTCCTCCATGGTGATCTCTTTTCCTTTGTTCACTTTTTCAAAATATTGCTTCCCTCTTTTTAGCTATTTCATCTGCATACACCAATATATTTGCTTGTTTATCTCCGACCACAGACGATCTTATCACTGTCTTGAACTGTAATTACTTAGTTTTTCTATATACTTTATCACTCACTCATTTTTTGTCTGCTTTTGTATACCTTAAAGCACAGTTCGTCTTGCATTCCCTACCCACTCTGTATATTTGTGTGAAAATGTTGCTTATGAGTGTACCTTTCCTGGCATTCTGTTCTGTTTCTTGTCCTTATTTACGCTTTCCTCATCTTGTTAATTCTATTATCTGTCTTTCATGGTTTTCTATATTCCATTGGTCTTTTCTCCCAATAGTTCTGTTTTTATTACAATTAACCCCTACTTAATAGCGCGCTGATCCAGCTACGGAAGCTAATAAAGCAGTATTCCGTGTTGCAAGGATTAGACAAGTCCTTCCTAAGTGTTCACAGGTATATTATCTGACCAAAAGTATCTGGACAGCTATTAATGAATGTTAACAGTGGGGCGTCCACTCTCCGCCTGGAGCTCTTCTGGGGACAGTTTCAACGTGACATGGAGAAATGGCAACCCATTCTCCCTCAAGCGCTGAAACCAGAGAAGGTAGTGATGTTGGGCGCTGGGGTCTGGAGAGAGATCGACTTATTTATTCATCCCAAAAGTGTTCCATTAGGTTCAGGTGAGGACTCTCGGTAGGCCAATGCGATTCAGGAATGCTGTTGTCCACAAACCATTACCTCACAGATGTTTCATGACAGGGTACATTGTCATACCGATACAGTCATCGTCTCTCAATTATTCTTCTAATGCACAAAGTACACAATGCTGTAAAATGTGTTAATATTCTTCTGCATTTATAGTTTAGCGCAGTGAGGCGACAATTCTCAAATTACAAAAAGTACTCCCATAACCTAACACCATCTTTCTATACTTCGCTGTTGACACTTCACATGATGGTAATGCCACAGGGTATATTGTGATTCACAGCTCCAATATCAGATTGCCACAGGATGTATCGTGATTGATAACTCAAAAACAATCGTTCCCAGTTACTCACTGTCCAGTGGCGCAGTTCTTTAAATCACCTCAAAAGTCGCTTAAGACTGAGTGCAGAGATGTGTGGCGTATGAGGAGCTGCACGACCGTTGTACCCTACACTTTTTAACCCTCTGCGAAAAGTCATTGTGGTAGCTCGAATGCTTGTAGCAACTAGCGAGTGGTTCCTTCCGTTGATTTTATGCCATTTTTTTACAAATATCCTCCGCAATGCTCGACGGTGTCTGTCCGTCAGTACACGTTGTCTGCCTGGTTTAGCTGTGGTTTAGCTTCGCGTTTCCATTTTACAATTACATCACTAGCAGTACTCTCGGGCAGCTTTAGAAGTGTTGAAATGTTCCTGATGGATTTGTTACTGAGGAGACAACCAATGACTAGTCCTCGTTCGAAGTCACTGAGCTCTTTTGACAGACCCATTCTGCTGTTACTCTTCTCTACCCACAGCACATGTACTCCCCGTATCATTTCACACTGATGGGTCAGGCTCACAGAGCATATAGTGGTCATTTTCACATTACATACTAGTTTCCACATACAGCTGATAAGATAGTGTTCTTTCCTTGCCGTGTCCCGTGCCCGTGATGCTACCAGGCGACATCCAGTTGCGATGTGCAACAATCGTAATATTGTGGTTCATTAAGTTTTATACTTAACGTCTATGTTTTCGTCTGTAATTTGCTAAATACGACTACTAAATGTATGTTTATTGCCTATATCAGCAATATATACAGCGTGTAGTATCAAATAAAGCCACCACCAAATTTTTGTAAGCGGTTCAGGGTAATGGGTGAAGATTTATGACAAAACACAAAGACGAGTATGTGTTAAGTGTTTATGCTTGTAACTCTAGTGTCTGCTTCACTGCAGGAGCTAATATGGCTTTTTTAAATTGAACACTGTAGTCTTTCGTTTGCATTTGAAAGTTCATTGAAAGACACTGCAGTGAATAGTCCGTAATATATATATATATATATATATATATATATATATATATATATATATATATATATATGTGTGTGTGTGTGTGTGTGTGTGTGCGGGCTAGAAATGTACTAACTACGAATGCATTATACAATATTCAGGTAATAATAGTCCTGAAACCGCGCTTTAATTGCGATCTTGGCCTTTGCAGTACGGTTCTGTACGAAAGATTGTTGATATTGAGCCTGTTTCATTACAAGATGTTGACTACGCATTGTGTACTTTAAGTTCATAAATTGTACTGACCCATCTTAACGTTTTGTGTCTGCTGCTACGCTAACAAGACCCACTTAGGAGTTACACTTTTTTCATTCTGCATACATAATTTCATATCTCTGAAAGTTATGCCCACATGTATACTATGGTTGTGACGGGCTCTTATTAGGGACACCATTACAAGTTTCCATAGCACTTTGTCGATCATAAGGTGCTGTAAGCATACAACATAATTTTTGGTGAGATGCAGCATGACAATGCCCGCGATGGAGAAATTACCTAATTGCCAGTGAAAAATGTAAAAAACCAAAGACTCACGTAAAACACTACCTTTTTTAAGAGTTTTTAGTCGCTATTGATCCTAGAATAAGGAAAACATAAAAAAAACTTTTCGCCGCTTTCGTATGTTATCATTTTTCGAAACCCACTGTGTCTTGAAACGCTTGTCAAATGTTAGGACAGAGGAGCTCTTCAGTGGTGACTGTCACAGTGAACAAGGGACAGTTTTTATATCAAATACGTGTGCTACGGGACACAGTCTGTTTTAATAATGTGGCAAATGTGGTAATGGGTTATAATGAAAGTGAATCTAGTTTTGGGTGGTCTAATTGGGACTGGGAAGCTGGTCAGATATTTTCTTCTACTTTTCTCTGTGCTAGGACCTTCCAGAGACACATTCCAATTTCTGTTTCCCATCTTTCGTTGTTCCTTTTCTTTCAGTATTCGTTTATTGTTTCATTGTGTTTACATTTTCTTTCATCAGACTACTGTGTGCCTGTTTCCGTTTCTTCGCCCTTTGAAACCCTCCATTTTTGAAACTTTCCTCCTAAACATTTGTTTCTCCATTACTTCCCGTTATTTTAATTTGTTTATTTCCAAGTCTTTCTTAATTTCTTCAATCTAGATGGCTGCTGATATCTTATCTCAAATAAATCTGCAGATCTCGGTTAGTCTACTGTCATCCACGCTACAAGTATGTCCAAACAATAGCATCTCCACTTCCTCATTGTTTTTACAGTTTTATATGTCCTGATAAATTTCATTCATATTTTTTAATTTCCAGATTTCTTGTTCTGTTTGAGATCCTAATATTTCCCTGATATTATTCTTTCTAATTTTTATGCTAATAATCACTTTCTGAGGCATCGCTGACATATAAAGATTCTGGGTTCAGTAGTGCATTGAAGTGTTATATGTTAAGCTTTTCAAATGAGCATTACTTGTTGCAGGTGGTTTTAGTTATATCATACACTCTTTTAATCTTGTAATATCCTTTTCTCTACGGCAGACTTTTCTCCAGTCCAGTTTCTTGGGTTTTTTCCTTCAAATACGTTAATTTCTTTAACTTTTATATTTCTATTTTTGATTTAATTTCTTTTTTTCTACATAGTTCTCCATTATTCTGGTCGCTTCATTTTGTTCTCCACTATTTGTTATCCTACACATTCTCTTCATCTTACCAAATGCATTCATTTTATGACTGTTTGCTCCAAATAATGTCAATCTTCGTCTGCCCTTCCGATTTTTCCATTGAGCAGCTCGTTCCAGTCCAAAGCTAATTCTTTCTATTTTTGTTATGTACTTTTCCTTTCCCTTCGTGAAGTAAAGGACTCTCACAGACTTCTTTTTTATGAGCATCGTTCTGCATTTTCTTTGAGTAGTTTTCCGGAAACAACCTTCCACGAAAACACAAGTAATATCTCTCCATCACCTGACAATTTCCTAATTTGGTCATTAACAGTTCACTGTTCTCCTTTAAAGATCTGTTTTTATTTGGTTAATCGATACTGTAAATTCTCCAAGATTTTCATTTAACGCAACAAAAGTAGCCCCTCAATCGTTTCATCCACAATGGTTACACCATTTTCGAGGTTTACCAGTGATAGCTTTCCCTCTTGCACGAATGTGTTTGATACATTTTCTTCATTGTTTCTAGGACACACTGGAAACACGCAAGTGGTCGTTCAGCTCTAACCTGGCTTACATTTTTTCAACATTAATTTGACCTAGTTTTCCTTATCTATTAGCAGACCTCTTTCAAGGCATTCTAAAGTATTCAATAATTTATATATTTTATCCCCTTTCTTAGAAATACTTCAAGCAGTTTTTCACGCCTTACACTGGCAAATGCGATGAAGTCCTGCTTCTTATTTATTTCCCATTCATTAGTCAGTGCAAACCAAAGTCCCTTCTCTGGTATTTTCCCTAGGGACGAACTCGTCTTCCTTTGAGTACCTTCCAAGTTTTCCTTCTCTATCGCTCTGTATACCGTTCTGGTCGGCGACTGACAAGCATGAGGTGTCAGAGTGATCGTTCACGGTCAGTCGTTTCTTCTTCGGTGGTGATATCGCTTTTCTGGAACGTCTGGCAGTATCACTAAGCGCGGTTGTTCATTTATTAACTTGTCTGATGCGACACTGGACTCGCCTTCCGGAGGACGCTGGTTGAAATCCCCATCTAGACATTCAGATTTAGGTTATCCGCGATTTTCTTACACCGCTCCAGGTAAATGCCAGAATGATTCGTTTGAAAAGAGCACATCGGATTTCCTTCTCTGTCCATTCGCAGTCCAAGTTTGTGCTCCGTCTCTAACGATCTAGCTGCCGACTGAACTTTAAACCTCAATCTTCCTTCTCAGCACATCTGATTCGATTTGGAAGTTACAGGATCACCCTGACGTACTTTTTCAGCGGTTTCTTTGAATTATTTCGAGGAATATTCCTTCCGTTTCTCTTCCCTCAAGCAAAATATCTTATCTTCACTTCGAATATCCACAACTTTTACTTTCGCAAT
Organism: Schistocerca nitens; assembly: GCF_023898315.1. Taxonomy (NCBI): domain Eukaryota; kingdom Metazoa; phylum Arthropoda; class Insecta; order Orthoptera; family Acrididae; genus Schistocerca; species Schistocerca nitens. The sequence continues at coordinate 564,522,056 of NC_064619.1, read as the reverse complement.
CTTATCGTGTTACCTTCCTAAAACCGCTGTTAAATCTTCTTACAGTCTTCATTGTTTCGATGTCATGACTTCTTTTTCTTAGTACTTCTGATTTCTTTTTCGTTAGATTTACCGTTTAATTCGAAGAAACAACTGCCACTGGCTATCTGTTACATGATTTGCGTTAATGGTTTCCTCATTTCAAATGTTTACAACAAAGTGAAGCTGTAGTTGAAACATTCGATTATTATTATTAGGAAGGAACGGCATTCGATTCCCATTGTGGTCACTTTGAAGAAGACTTCCCATAGTTTCCCATAATACCATCAGGTGAATAGTAAAACTTCCCCTCCAACTAGATGACAGTCGCTGTCTTCTGTCATTCTTGTACAGTTGACATTATGCTCCATGTTTAGTAACCCTGTACCTATTAAATATTATTCACTATCAATCTTGCTATAAGCTGGTTATTTCTTCAGTTGTCTATGAATTTTAATGTGTCTCACACTGCTGCGTGTATTGTGAACTCTACTGTTGCAATTTCTTCTCTTCTATATTACTCCTTTTATGCTTAATTCTTTGTTCATCAGATCAGAGATTTTGAAATGAGTCTAATATTTTCCCATTTTGTCAGCGTACCACACTCTTCCTTTTTTGTCGTTTTGAATTTGAGTTTAAACTGGCGTCGTAGTCCTAATCCAGATGAAGTTACATTATTAGACCCTTAGCTGTCTAACAATGATATAGTGTGTTTCATATCTTACAATTTCTCTGGGTCGTTTCCAGATATGCCAATTTCTCTTCACTAATTTAAACAATATGTTCACTGAAACTGTACTCTTTTACAGTAGCTCATATTCTCGAATAACTTTCTAATCGTTTATCAAGCCTAGAATAGAAATTCACTGTTCCATTATTATCTTCTCACGTTCTTTGAATAATTCTGTTAATTGTGTCATCATCGCTAGCTTGTAATGTGAACATATGAGGTAGAAGGTGGGTGGTTAATGTTGCCTTTGTTATTGGACAGTGTGGTGCAGAAACATGAGGTGTGCAATGTAACAGGGCAAATGAAAAGGGAATGGAGTTGGAAAAGGATCCAGATTTATACAGAGCGCCACTTATTAACGTTTAAAACTCTCTAAGCGACGTAGATTACGCTAAGACAAGCAATTTAATGTAATTTGCATGGCCTAAACGCCAGAAAATACTCGAAAAGTGGATCACAAAGGAATATGCGACGTCACTAGATGACGTACTTCGCCTCAGATGCAGCTGCTGAGCTTATTGGTCTGTCGCACCTGATCATCTCAACCCAAGTCAAATCAAGCGATCACGTCGGAGTGGTTCTGGAGCTACGTGCGTGACTACATTGCCTGAGGGTCAGGGTTCGAATCTTGCGTGCGCAAGGAAATATTTTTTCATTCAATTCGACTGCTATGTTTACATTAGATAAAATTACTGTTGCAGGCCGTGTGGCCGAGCGGTTCTGGGCGCTTCAGTCTGGAACCGCGCTGCTGCTACGGTCGCAAGTTCGAATCCTGCCTCGGGCATGGATGTGCGTGATGTCCTTAGCTTAGTTAGGTTTAAGTAGTTCTAAGTCTAGGTGACTGACGACCTGAGATGTTAAGTCCCATAGCACCTAGAGCCATTAGAACCATTAAAATTACTATTTCATTTCCAGGTCTCGCGGACTCTGCTGGTTTGTTGAAAAGCACGTACAACAAAAAACTAGCGTATCGCGTCACAGGAATATGAGTATAAGCTTGCGACTGGCGTCGCTACCAGTAAACGATCTACGTTTTCTTTGCTACATGACGTCTGTAAACAAAAAAAGAAGGGACAGAAGAAAAGAAACAATAAATAAGTACAGCTTTCACTTGGTTACAGCGAGTACAATAATTTTGTAACTCCCACGTTTACAACAGATCACATTCACAAAAAGTATTGGAGAAAAGAGTAGCCTAGCGGAGCGATGTGCAGTAGTACCCACAAAGAGCGAGGGTAGGATCGACAAGCCCAACCACTGCACAGGCGGTGAGGTACGTCATCTGCTCACGTCACATTTTCAACATTTGTCATCCATTTTTCGAGTGTTTCCCAGTACTTATGGCCACGTGTGTCTTATATTAAATAACTTGTCTCAGTGTTACCTACATTCTTTCGGATTTTTTGTGCGTTATTAAAAACTACTTCACAGGACGATTTTGTTTTAGTCAGCCCGTTTAAATGACATTCTTTATGTTGCCTAGTACAAGAGGTCACAGAACACACCTCGGAGTGTCAATAGTTCACTGTGTCTGTTTCAACGGCCGAAAATAAACATTTGGCGCATGCATGAAGTAAAAAATCAGTAACTAACAGGTTTGGACTGATCTATCTTTCTCGGGGAGGTACGTATCCGAAAGGAAGCGCTCCTCGTTGTAACATTAAAAATGACGACCAAATTAACTCTATTAATTTCATCTATAGGAAAGACGAAAGACCACGATTTAATGTTTCGTCGATGACGAAATTATTAGAGACGGAGCACCCTGGGTCATATGGGGCAGAGGTGGTAATGAAATTTCCATGTCTTTTCCGGAATTATCATCCAGATATCTGCCTTACATGGTTCATGGAACTTAACTTTGGATAGTCGGACAGCAATCGAACCCAGTCTCCTGTGTTTTATCACAGTCCCACTTACCTCGTTCGGAGTTTCTTAAGATTCTCAAAGAAACCATCCTGCTCATGTAGGTGCAAAGAAGCACGTAATCATCAGTGATGAAAAATAGTTCGTGGGCTTAACCTTTCTCTCCAATACGTCGAGGCTGTTAAATAAGTGGAATAGGTCGCAAAAAGAAAAGGATCTTTAGATCATGAACATGGGTGTATTTCACCACAGAGGTGATGCTGTGATGTTTTGGGGGCTTCTCATATACAGACTTGGGCCCGCCATTCAAGTCCGCATCAATTTGAACCAGGATGTTCATTTCAATATTATCGGTGACCAAGCGTTACCTTTTCCTCTACAAATGAATGATGACATGTTTTGGACACTCCCGTCCTCCAAGACGGAAACAGTATTGTTTATAGGGCTACCCCATATTCCTATGTTCCTGCATTGACGAACTCTCACAGAGCGTATTGCACCTCGTCTGACCTGCTAAATCAATCTCTCTTAATCCTGCAAGTAGTACCTGGGACTATTCTGAGCGTCGCGTGAAACGCAGCAATCAATATCCATCCGATGTGGTAGCCCCATGGAATCTAAATGCACGTATCAAATTTCGATTTTACCTTGATATAGCATACCTCAAGAAACTTGTACATTTTTATCGTAGAATCAAAGACATTATTAGGTGCAGAATCGATGTTATACGATGATAGCGTGATATCTCCTGTTTGTCTGGTGTGCTCATTTCATCGCTGAAAGCACTGCACACGTCACTTTCGTTGTTTATCTTTAAAATGTTGTGCAAGTTTCCAAGGTTTCAAAAACTGCTTGGCATAAAAAATGAAGGGAAATTATTCAACTGTCCATCATAGTTGCAACAACTACAATATTTTTGGAAATTCCACTACACGTAATTAATTTACAAAGTTATACTCAATTAAAGGGCATATATTACAGTATAATGAAAGCGTTAATCTCGGGTTGTTGTGTTGTACAACGGCAAGGAAAATGATGGTAGTTTTCGTTATTATTGTAATCAGCAAAAAATGATGGTAGTTTTCGTTATTATTGTAATCAGCAAAAGATGGACACGAGATTTTAATGGGTTGGTCATGTACTACGGAAAGCTGAGTACTGTTTTCGCTAGCTGATGCACTCTCGCAAGCCGTGGGCCAGCGTAGTTCTTTTCTCCGAAGGCATATTATCTGTGTCTTCCGGCTTATTTGATCCCAAGTCTTCTCAGGCTCTATCAATAATGGGTCTCCTATGTCTTCCACATTGACACCCTTTACTTCTTCTGCCACGTCAGCAGACAGTTCCTTGCCGTAATAAAGGCCTTTAGTGTAGTCCTCCTAGCTGCCCACCATCTATTCTGAGTTTTACATTTGTCTTTCTCTTGCAATATGAATGTTGACCCTTTCCCTTTTAATTACACCAAAGATTGTCTTAATTTTTCTATGTACTGAATCTCTCTTTCCGACGACCATTTCTTTCTCGATTACTTTACATGTTTGCTGTTGCCATTTCGCTTAAGTACTCTTTCATTGTACATGCCTACATTTTAACGTTTAAAGAAACAAAAGTCTCTAGAAGTGAAACGAACTTTCCCTTACAATTTTTTCTGCATTTCTTACTTACCTATTTTATTTATCTAGAATTTAATAATCTGTCTTCAGAAGTATGCAAACTTGTAACAATACTTACCGATTTAGGCTGATTGCTGCATGTCGCGAAGAGGGTGTTGCGACTTGACAGGTTGGCGTACCCCGAGGCGTTTGTCCTCATACGGCCGTTGCCAAGCAGCGTTAATGGATGACATGCCTTCTCACCTTCAGTTGTTTTCTCCAGTTCCTCAATGTTTTCTACTGTTTTTTTATATTGCTTTAATATTTCCTTCTTGTTCACGTCAAAAAGTTTCATCGAATAAGTAATGCTGTGTTCTGTTATTTTGTTAACAGTGACACCGACAGTAATGAGATACTCTTGATATAATGTCACACAAATATTTCTCCTTTTAGACATAATGTTATAGGGCGTGCCTATAGTAACGGTTTTTAATGAAATAAGCATATTGAAATATCATTAAGATTTTCAGAAATAAAGGATATCATGAACTTGAATGCAGAACTGTCCTTGATTGTCATTTTGCATTGTACTTACTTGTAAAGTGTTAGTTTCGTTCCATTGACTCTTCTGTCTCTTAAACTCGGTACCGTATATACAGACATTGCCCAAATTCAGTTATAATTTTACCTAGACCTTGTAATGAAGTTGGTCAGTGGTACGATCTTCCTGATTAATAAAGAACACTGTACGCTCATTTAACTCACTTCACAATTCAGTAGAATTTCGTGCACAATTGTTTTTTTAACAACGCAACTGTTATTACTGGAACATTCATACATGAACTAACCGAAACCATGTAATAAGAAAGACTTCCATTCAGATAATGTAATTTTAAAATTGTCACACATATTTTGTGTTTTCATGTAACCAGAAATATTGACGATTCGCTATCACGATTATTACCAGTATTAATGTTGAGTATTGAAATATTAAAATTAAAATTAAATTGTAGGTGATATAGGTGCGAAGCTGCTTTTGTTTACGATGTTTTACAACATATAAAATCTTTGGACGTTCTGGCCTGTTGGTGGGAAGTATTTGGTTGAATCGGACACGTTCAGACAGGTTTTCGAAGTAGATGTGTACGCATTATAGAGACTTGTTGTATTGTACTGAATATAATTATTACTGAAAATTATTTTTTAAAAAAATGGAGAAAAGTGTAAAAGTCCTATACATTTCATTAAATAGTGTTTATAAATTTAAATTTAAATATGAACGCTAAGCTCTAATTTAAAAGCATAAATTCATCTCCACGCCTACTGTGGCAACGACAACAATGAAACTTAATAATGAATGGATTCGAACAGAAGATGAGAAAAAGAGAAATCATTTCGTTCAACATTGACTTAAAAATGTTTCTAATGTTATCTCTCCCCCTCTCAGAGCACTAAGGAGTAATAACGTAAACACATATCTGTGAGAGTTAGTGAGGTTCTCCAAGTGTTAACGTTCTACAGTTCGATTATTTCTGCAGTGCAGTAGTATTAAGAGAGAGGATAGAACGTCCATCATCAGCGATCTATCATGTACAATATAAAAGAGGCTAATTTGTTGTTTTCTTCTAACTAAATCACACACAAAAAGTATCAGTTCCAAAACGTATCCTTGGCCATCGACTTACCTCTGTATAAACATGTATTCCTCCTTTGTTTCTTTTCAGATACTAGCATCGCTGATAACAATAAGTGTTCTCATCTTGGCATGTTGTCGATATTGTTGAGTTCAGAATTCCGCATTGTTCCTTACCTTAAAGAACAGTATTGTTTATCGACACCTTATTAGGTATCAGCAGAGGTAAATATTTTCTTTAAGTTCAGCAGCTATTTTGAGGACGAGGATGTGCTGAAAGTGCTGCTAGTAATCTTGTAGAATAATCGTTTGAATACTTACATACACCGCAGATTTTGTATAATGTTGTGTATCTATATTTCATTTCATTTCTTCCAAAGAAACATTTTCGACATGAAACACATCAATTGTGGCAGTGTTGTTGCGCAAGCAGAAAGAATCTGCAAAGGAAGGACTTCTGTAACCTTTTTGAGCGCTATAGAGGAACACTGTTATGTAACTGAGGAACTAGTATTTATGTAAGGTTTTACAGTGTTCTTTCTTGATTATCTTCCACACTCACTCACTCATTCACACTCACACACACACAGACACGCGCGCGCGCGCCCTTTTGGAAGGGTCACAGTGATTCATATATTTTAACTCAGTCGTTAACACTGCTGAAGAAATTAATTTCTCTCTAACATCTTGCGGCAGTGATTACTGCACTGAGTCTACACTTCTAACATTTCAGATATGCACTGTATAAAATTAGGAAAAATTGTCAATGATACACAAAATATGATTTCGGAATATTGTAGGGACCGCTCATACTGTGTTCCATTTTAATCAGTAGTAATATTGTTCCCGTGCAAAAATGTAGTCTGGGATAAGTTTTTCTAGCCGTTTACGTGAACTAATACGTAGCAGTGTAAGAGGAGTAACGTCTAATAAAGTATTAATTAATGGTTCATGAAAATATAAACGTTTATTTACAACGAATTGTTCCAAAAAATCAATTGTAGACATACACTGGTTTGCTGCAACTCCCCACACTAATCTATTCTGTGCAAATCTCTTCGTCTTCGAGTAACTGCTGCAAGTTACCTCCATCTGAATCTGCTTACCTCTTCGTCTCCGTCCGCAACATTTACCCCACACAGTTCCCTCCAGTACCATATTGAAAATTCCTGACGTTTCAGAATATGTCATATCAACTGATCCCTTCTTTTAGTGAGGCTTTGTCAGAAATTTAGTGTCTCTCGAGTTCATTTCAGTACCTCTTCGTAAGTTAGGAGATCTGCGAACGTGATCTTCAGAATTCTTCTACAGCATCTCATTTCAAGAGCTTCTATTCTATTTTTGTCTGAACTTTTCATTTCCATATATGTCTTCAATCCATACAAATATCTTCACAAATTATTTCCTGTTGATGTTGTTGTTGTTGTGGTCTTCAGTCCTGAGACTGGTTTGATGCAGCTCTCCATGCTACTCTATCCAGTGCAAGCTTCTTCATCTCCCAGTACCTACTGCAACCTACATCCTTCTGAATCTGCTTAGTGTATTGATCTCTTGGTCTCCCTCTACGATTTTTCCCCTCCACACTGCCCTCCAATGCTAAATTTGTGATCCCTTGATGCCTCAAAACATGTCCTACCAACCGATCCCTTCTTCTAGTCAAGTTGTGCCACAAACTTCTCTTCTCCCCAATCCTATTCGATACCTCCTCATTAGTTACGCGATCTACCCACCTTATCTTCAGCATTCTTCTGTAGCACCACATTTCGAAAGCTTCTATTCTCTTCTTGTCCAAACTGGTTATCGTCCATGTTTCACTTCCATACATGGCTACACTCCATACAAATACTTTCAGAAACGACTTCCTGACACTTAAATCTATACTCGATGTTAACAAATTTCTCTTCTTCAGAAACGATTTCCTTGCCATTGCCAGTCTACATTTTATATCCTCTCTACTTCGACCATCATCAGTTATTTTACTCCCTAAATAGCAAAACTCCTTTACTACTTTAAGTGTCTCATTTCCTAATCTAATCCCCTCAGCATCACCTGTTTTAATTTGACTACATTCCATTATCCTCGTTTTGCTTTTGTTGATGTTCATCTTATATCCTCCTTTCAAGACACTGTCCATTCCGTTCAACTGCTCTTCCAAGTCCTTTGCTGTCTCTGACAGAATTACAATGTCATCGGCGAACCTCTAATTGTTGGACGTTTAGAATTACCTGTTTTCCGACTACGCATTCCTTGCTATAGCCGGTCGAACCGTCCTCAGTTAATTTAATGCTCAAATAGCAAAACTTATTTCCTACTTTTAGTGTGTCATTTCCTATTGTAAGCCCGCATCATCGCCTGATTTATTTCAACTAGATGCCATTACCCTCGTTTTGCTTTTATTGATGCACATCTTATAACCTCTTTTTCAAGACACTATCCATTCCTTTCAGCTCCTTCCCCTTGTCCTTTGTTGTCTCTGACAGAATTACTGTGTCATGACCGAACACCAAAGTTTTTAATTTTGTGTCATCCTGAACTTTAATTCGTTCACAAAATTTCCCGTTGCTTTTATTTACTGCTAGCTCAGGGTGCATATTCATTAAAATTCTGGATACGCTACAACACTGTATCACTCCATTCTCAAATACGGCTTCTCATTCATGCCCTTCGACATTTATGACTACAGTCTTGTTTCTGTACAAGCTGTACATAACCTTTCGCTCCCTCTATCTTATCCATGCAACCCTCTGTTCTTTATCTTATGAATTCGCTAAAATCGTGCAAGTAAAAAAAGTCATACCAAAACGTCTACCTCACTTGATATCCGTTCTAAGTGTAAGTTTGTAGCAAAGAATTGGCTAAAATTGTATAAGTAAAAAAAGAGTCATACCACAATGTCTGCCTAACTTAGTATCCGTTCTTAGTGTGCGTTTGCAGCAAATTTGAAATATGAGTGAATTATTACTGTATATTAAAGGTAATTCCATATCAACAGTCGGTAATATGATTATCTGTTTCATATATTTTATTAAAAAACAAGACGAGATGTCAGTTCAGTGCAGAAATTAATAACTCAAAGCGAAAATTGGTGTATTTTCTTCAGTAGATAAAATCCACTAATTATTATGCTGCAGCCACAAGTGGATATGCGAATAAGAAATAAAAAAAAAAGGCCTTTAAGAAGTTAGAATAGGAAAAAGGACACATTTGTGCAGGATATTGCTAGCTGGAAACACATGCAATATGAGAGACTTTAGCATGGTCGTGGAAGGGGGTTCATAACTTGTTCCTGTGGAAACTTTACACGGTAAGAGGCGTATTTTGATGTTGATCGATTACTAGTGCAATTTCACAGGGAAAGGTGAAACACTGAAATAAATGGGAGTTCTTGTCCTCTTATATATTTTGTGGGCGTTGATCCATTAATAGAGGTATTCTATCCGTAACAAATCGCAATTAAGCAGCTTAAGGATCCACTGCGATGAAATTCGTAGTACACAAACCGCTGTGAGGTGGGGAAACATTTCCGTCTTGCCACTTCAGAGCGAACTATCCCGGATGCGTCATGTAGCGTTTTGGGAGACAACAGAAAATGTAAATCAGGATGACAGAGGAATGGTTTGAACACCACTTCTTCTGAACAGGTGTCCAATCTATGGGCACCGACCCGCGTTGGATGTTTGTTCACTCATAATAACAGTCACAATCTGGATTATTGGGTTTCCACACTGTATGAATGGAGGAGTCTTCGGGCCCTCCAAGGTGATTCCGACTATGGTGCTCAGTGTAACCGAATGCATTTCGAATAGTAACGCTCGTTGTTGCGATGGTGGTGTCAGCAAAAGATCCTGTTAGAAGGTGAAGGCAAGTGTTAGCAAATAAATCGTTAGCGGCTGAATGCGATATCAGGTGTCAAAAGTGGTCGCTGAACATGCATATCATTGTACAACAGTGCAGTTACGCACAAGGTTAAATTACCAGTTTAATGCGGAACTGCAGTTCAGACATGTGTTCTTGTACTGTATAATACAACTTATAACACATCAGTAGGCGTTGGTACCTGGGCTAGTTTCGCACTCGCTACCCTTCCTATAATTCCTTACCATCGTGGACTCCGCTCTCAACAGCGTCAAGAAAAATTGCTGCACGATAATGGGTAATTGTTTGATAGTGAAAATATCTTGTACCCATGGGCTTTACTTTATTCATTGGTCAGGTGCCGTGGTACCATGCTGCTCAAAATTACTTTGTATGGAAATAGTAAATAGTTCACAGAATGCTGATTAGCAAAAGTAAAATATATAATGTTGTTGTTGTTGTTGTGGTCTTCAGTCCTGAGACTGGTTTGATGCAGCTCTCCATGCTACTCTATCCTGTGCAAGCTTCTTCATCTCCCAGTACCTACTGCAACCTACATCCTTCTGAATCTGCTTAGTGTATTGATCTCTTGGTCTCCCTCTACGATTTTTACCCTCCACGCTGCCCTCCAATGCTAAATTTGTGATCCCTTGATGCCTCAAAACATGTCCTACCAACCGATCCCTTCTTCTAGTCAAGTTATGCCACAAACTTCTCTTCTCCCCAATCCTATTCAATACCTCCTCATTAGTTACGTGATCTACCCACCTTATCTTCAGCATTCTTCTGTAGCACCACATTTCGAAAGCTTCTATTCTCTTCTTGTCCAAACTGGTTATCGTCCATGTTTCACTTCCATACATGGCTACACTCCATACAAATACTTTCAGAAACGACTTCCTGACACTTAAATCTATACTCGATGTTAACAAATTTCTCTTCTTCAGAAACGATTTCCTTGCCATTGCCAGTCTACATTTTATATCCTCTCTACTTCGACCATCATCAGTTATTTTACTCCCTAAATAGCAAAACTCCTTTACATTTCCTAATCTAATCCCCTCAGCATCACCCGATTTAATTTGACTACATTTCATTATCCTCGTTTTGCTTTTGTTGATGTTCATCTTATATCCTCCTTTCAAGACACTGTCCATTCCGTTCAACTGCTCTTCCAAGTCCTTTGCTGTCTCTGACAGAATTACAATGTCATCGGCGAACCTCAAAGTTTTTACTCCTTCTCCATGAATTTTAATACCTACTCCGTATTTTTCTTTTGTTTCCTTTACTGCTTGCTCAATATACAGATTGAATAACATCGGGGAGAGGCTACAACCCCGTCTCACTCCTTTCCCAACCACTGCTTCCCTTTCATGCCCCTCGACTCTTATAACTGCCATCTGGTTTCTGTACAAATTGTAAATAGCCTTTCGCTCCCTGTATTTTACCCCTGCCACCTTCAGAATTTGAAAGAGAGTATTCCAGTTAACGTTGTCAAAAGCTTTCTCTAAGTCTACAAATGCTAGAAACGTAGGTTTGCCTTTTCTTAATCTTTCTTCTAAGATATGTCGTAAGGTTAGTATTGCCTCACGTGTTCCAACATTTCTACGGAATCCAAACTGATCTTCCCCGAGGTCCGCTTCTACCAGTTTTTCCATTCGTCTGTAAAGAATTCGCGTTAGTATTTTGCAGCTGTGACTTATTAAACTGATAGTTCGGTAATTTTCACATCTGTCAACACCTGCTTTCTTTGGTATTGGAATTATTATATTCTTATTGAAGTCTGTGGGTATTTCGCCTGTCTCATACATCTTGCTCACCAGATGGTAGAGTTTTGTCATTACTGGCTCTCCCAAGGCCATCAGTAGTTCTAATGGAATGTTGTCTACTCCCGGGGCCTTGTTTCGACTCAGGTCTTTCAGTGCTCTGTCAAACTCTTCACGCAGTATAATATCTCCCATTTCATCTTCATCTACATCCTCTTCCATTTCCATAATATTGTCCTCAAGTACATCGCCCTTGTATAAACCCTCTATATACTCCTTCCACCTTTCTGCTTTCCCTTCTTTGCTTAGAACTGGGTTGCCATCTGAGCTCTTGATATTCATACAAGTGGTTCTCTTCTCTCCAAAGGTCTCTTTAATTTTCCTGTAGGCAGTATCTATCTTACCCCTAGTGAGACAAGCCTCTACATCCTTACATTTGTCCTCTAGCCATCCCTGCTTAGCCATTTTGCACTTTCTGTCGATCTCATTTTTGAGACGTTTGTATTCCCTTTTGCCTGCTTCATTTAATGCATTTTTATATTTTCTCCTTTCATCAATTAAATTCAATATTTCTTCTGTTACCCAAGGATTTCTATTAGCCCTCGTCTTTTTACCTACTTGATCCTCTGCTGCCTTCACTACTTCATCCCTCAGAGCTACCCATTCTTCTTCTACTGTATTTCTTTCCCCCATTCCTGTCAATTGTTCCCTTATGCTCTCCCTGAAACTCTCTACAACCTCTGGTTCTTTCAGTTTATCCAGGTCCCATCTCCTTAAATTCCCACCTTTTTGCAGTTTCTTCAGTTTCAATCTGCAGTTCATAACCAACAGATTGTGGTCAGAATCCACATCTGCCCCTGGAAATGTCTTACAATTTAAAACCTGGTTCCTAAATCTCTGTCTTACCATTATATAATCTATCTGATACCTATTAGTATCTCCAGGATTCTTCCAGGTATACAACCTTCTTTTATGATTCTTGAACCAAGTGTTAGCTATGATTAAGCTATGCTCTGTGCAAAATTCTACAAGGCGGCTTCCTCTTTCATTTCTTCCCCCCAATCCATATTCACCTACTATGTTTCCTTCTCTCCCTTTTCCTACCGACGAATTCCAGTCACCCATGACTATTAAATTTTCGTCTCCCTTCACTACCTGAATAATTTCTTTTATCTCGTCATACATTTCATCAATTTCTTCATCATCTGCAGAGCTAGTTGGCATATAAACTTGTACTACTGTAGTAGGCATGGGCTTTGTGTCTATCTTGGCCACAATAATGCGTTCACTATGCTGTTTGTAGTAGCTAACCCGCACTCCTATTTTTTTATTCATTATTAAACCTACTCCTGCATTACCCCTATTTGATTTTGTATTTATAACCCTGTAATCACCTGACCAAAAGTCTTGTTCCTCCTGCCACCGAACTTCACTAATTCCCACTATATCTAACTTTAACCTATCCATTTCCGTTTTTAAATTTTCTAACCTACCTGCCCGATTAAGGGATCTGACATTCCACGCTCCGATCCGTAGAATGCCAGTTTTCTTTCTCCTGATAACGACGTCCTCTTGAGTAGTCCCCGCCCGGAGATCCGATTGGGGGACTATTTTACCTCCGGAATATTTTACCCAAGAGGACGCCATCATCATTTAATCATACAGTAAAGCTGCATGTCCTCGGGAAAAATTACGGCTGTAGTTTCCCCTTGCTTTCAGCCGTTCGCAGTACCAGCACAGCAAGGCCGTTTTGGTTAATGTTACAAGGCCAGATCAGTCAATCATCCAGACTGTTGCCCCTGCAACTACTGAAAAGGCTGCTGCCCCTCTTCAGGAACCACATGTTTGTCTGGCCTCTCAACAGATACCCCTCCGTTGTGGTTGCACCTACGGTACGGCCATCTGTATCGCTGAGGCACGCAAGCCTCCCCACCAACGGCAAGGTCCATGGTTCATGGGGGAAGAAAATATATAATAAAACACAAAAAGAATTGTAAGAGTGTGTGAATAAATATCATACAATACAGAAAAGTTGTCAACTACTGCGACAAACTCCTGTACAGAACAGAAGGATGATGTACCGCAAGGTAGTCTTTGAGCTTGTATTTGAAGACTTCGTGTATACCTTTTTTTTTAGTTCTGGTGGAAGTCTATTGAAAATGAAAACTGTTGAATACCATTCTGTACAATTCTTACGGAAGTGTACTCAGTATTAAATACTTTTTCCCCTCTAGTGGTCACTGAATGAATGTTGCAGCTGAGTCATCACTGTCAGCATTAAAACATCCCATGATAGAGTATTTGTACAGGTATGGCAGAGCTACAATTCCAAAAGTCCTGAACACGCTTGTTGGGAAGCTAGAAATATATGTTGCTCAGTATTCAAGAACAAATGTAGAGAAGCAAGTATCGAACTGAACGAGACAGAAAAGTAAAGAAATTGGCAAACAGATCGAGAGATAATCGTAAAAAACAGTGACGTTTTGTTCAAGAAAAGTAAATAAATTTTCTAGGAAGTGAAAATGTGAGCGAATTAACATACCAGGAGCGGAAGGTAATGAACAAGTGCAAGAAGTTGGCAACAGAGTACCGAAGGCGTCTGGCACTGAGGAAATATTTGCCAAAACTTGATGTGATAGCTACATATAACGTTTTATGATCGGAATCTGACAGGCGGCGAAATGATTTGTGCCCAAAAAAATGAGCTGAAGAATAACTCAAATTATCGATAAATGTGTTGAATAACTGTATACTTTATCTGTTGCGCTGAAACTGTAAAAGACGAGAGATTCCGTCAGACTTCCAAATAAGATTCCACCAAAAAGGATGAACAGACTGACAAGAAACGATTGTGTACCCTCTGCAGAAAATCATAGAGCATCGGAGAAAGGAAATTTATGAAACTTTGCACTCAATAATGGAAAAAAAGGAAAGTTACATATATCTGTTTACCACCATAGGCGAAACTAGGGAAAATCTACCGCAGTGTCGAATACGAGGTTCGAAATCTAAGAAGAACTATGAGTGGTCGAGTGCGTGTATGTATAGAATTTGTGTGTGGCCCCTGTTGGATCACACTGTGCTCCCAGATCCGTTTTTCTGATCTTCAATATGGCTACCGTCTCTCTTGATGAACTATTTTTCATTCTTCAGTCCATTTGGTTCCTGGTTTTTCTGGAACCCGAATCTCTGGCTGTCCTACCGAGCTGTTCACTTGCTGACTGAATAGATTCCTGTCTACTAGCTCAACTACGTTTATTCGAACTTTGTTTACGTCATTTTTAACCAGTAGGATCTGTGGTATATTCTTCAGTCCTCCGACGTATCTCATAATTTTGTATGTGAGCATTATTGTGAATGTCTTTGAACACGCCGTCATTTTCTAATGTCTGCTATACCGGTCTCAAGCCGAGGTCTTATGAAACAAATGGTGAGGAAGGAGGAGAGAGAGTAGTAAAAATCTCGTAAAGATAACGTGGGTTCAGCTGGCCTGGCTGATAGTACCACTGGAAGGTCATGAAGGCGGAGAGAATGGATCGGTACGGCGGAATTAGCGGAGGAGACAACTCTGTCAACAAAATTAAATTTGTTTCCAACTTTCAGCAAGTGGAAGTGTGATCTGTATCAGTCTACGCAGAGTGTACGGCTGCAATCTTCATGCTCCATAAACTTACAATCACTGGTCCTAGATCCCCAGTGGATGCACTGGACAAAATTTTGATTACAAGCAATCGAATCTTGATTACATTCAATAGTAATTCGTTAGCGTGTGGGATTCTTTGTTTGTGACAGAGGGAGAGAGAGACAGAGAGAGAGAGAGAGAGACAGCAAGTATCAGGTCGGGTATCAATCGCGTCTTCCACAGTTTCCCCACGGAAAAAACCTCTGTCTGAATGGCTGAATGATGATCTGAACCGCCTTCCTATCGACTGAGTTCAATACCTTACTGCCTCGCAGCCTCACTCGGGGGAAAACATAGATGAATCATCGATGGTAATGAATGTACAAAACAGAATTACAGATGTGGACAAGTAAATAAAAGATGAAAACGATAAATTTTAGCACAAAAGTAGCTTGAGATTTGGTGCTCTGCGAACATGCAAACGTTGAACAAAAATACTGAAACACCGCGAGAAACTCAAGCTTCAACATAAATGCAGATGCTGCTGGTTGCTCTATTATATTTGACCAAGAACGGCACCTGAGCAATGTCCTCAATACGTTGCAAGTGTCAATCGTGGACAGAGCCGTGTTCCGTGTAGTTGTGAGTGCGTTATGTCGGAGCTAAGTGACGAATGGAAAAACTGGTAGAAGCCGACCTCGGGGAAGATCAGTTTGGATTCCGTAGAAATATGGGAACACGGGAAGCAATACTGACCCTATGACTTATTTTAGAAGCTAGATTAAGAAATGGCGAACCTACGTTTCTAGCATTTGTAGTCTTAGAGAAAGCTTTCGACACTGTTGACTGGAATACTCTCTTTCAAATTCTAAAGGTGGCAGGGGTAAAGTACAAGGCTATTTACAATTTGTACAGAAACCAGATGGCAGTTATAAGAGTCGAGGGGCATGAAAGGGAAGCAGTGGTAGGGAAGGGAGTGAGACAGGTTTGTAGGCTCTCCCCGATGTTATTCAATCTGTATATTGAGCAAGCAGTAAAGGAAACAAAAGAACAATTCAGAGTAGGTATTAAAATCCATGGAGAAGAAATAAAAACTTTGAGGTTCGCCGATGACATTCTAATTCTGTCAGAGACAGCAAAGGACTTGGCAGAGCAGTTGAACGGAATGAACAGTGTCTTGAAAGGAGGATATAAGATGAACATAAACAAAAGCAAAACGAGGATAAAGGAATGTAATCAAATTAAGTCGGGTGATGCTGACGGAATTAGATTAGGAAATGAGACACTTAAAGTAGTAAAGGAGTTTTGCTATTTGGGGAGCAAAATGACTGATGATGGTCGAAGTAGAGAGGATATAAAATGTAGACTGGCAATGGCAAGGAAAGCGTTTCTGAAGAAGAGAAATTAGTTAACATCGATATAGATTTAAGTGTCAGGAAGTCGTTTCTGAAAGTATATGTATGGAGTGTAGCCATGTATGGAAGTGAAACATGGACGATAAATGGTTTAGACAAGAAAAGAATAGAAGCTTTCGAAATGTGGTGCTGCAGAAGAATGCTGAAGATTAGATGGGTAGATAACATAACTAATGAGGTGGTATTGAATAGAATTGGGGAGAAGAGGAGTTTGTGGCACAATTTGTCAAGAAGAAGGGACCGGTTGGTAGGACATGTTCTGAGGCATCAAGGGATCACAAATTTAGCATTGGAGGGCAGCGTGGAGGGTAAAAATCGTAGAAGAGGGAGACCAAGAGATTAATACACTAAGCAGATTCCGAAGGATGTAGGTTGCAGTAAGTAGTGGGAGATGAAGAAGCTTGCACAGGATAGAGTAGCATGGAGAGCTGCATCAAACCAGTCTCAGGACTGAAGACCACAACAACAACAACAACAACAACAACAAGTGAATTCGAACGTGAGAAATCGTTGGTGGTCATATGGTGGATGCTTCCGTAAATAAGGTAGTCGAAGTGGCTCAAATGGTTCAAATGGCTCTGAGCACTATGCGACTTAACTCCTGAGGTCATCAGTCGCCTAGAACTTAGAACTAATTAAACCTAACTAACCTAAGGACATCACACACATCCATGCCCGAGGCAGGATTCGAACCTGCGACCGTAGCGGTCACGCGGTTCCAGACTAAAGCGCCTTTAACCGCACGGCCACACCGGCCGGCTGTAATCGAAGTATTTGGTGTTTTATGAGGTATCATATCGAAGATTTATACCACATACAGGGAGAGAGGGAAAACATCATCAGCTAAGTCACCAAATCGGACGAATGTTTGTGTAGAGTGATAGAGACAAATAGTTACTGAAGAGGATTGTGCGAAAAATGAGAGGGCGACAGCTGCAAAAGTCACTGCGAAACTGAATATCTCTGTTTCTAATACTGTCAACATCGAACCGACCAGAAGAGAGCTCCATAATATGGAAATTGCGGGGCGAGCTGGATTTCGAAACCCATTTGTCAATGATGCCAATGACCGTAATAGGAAAACATGGTGCTGAAGCCACAAAACCTGGACTACGGAGCAATGGATGAATCGTCTTGAACACTGTTTAAAACTTCTGGCCCAGTTTATGTCCCCAGAGTGACACACATGGCGGGCTCGGTGATGTTTTGGGTGGCCATTCCGTGGTATTCCATGTACTCCTTCGGTACTGTGCAAGGTAACATTACTGCCGAAGATTATGTGACCATTTTGTCTGATCAGATCCATCCCACGGTACAATACTTGTTCCTCATTGGTGATGCTGTGTTCCAAGACGACAGCGCTCCTCTTCACACAGCTCACGTCGTCCAGGACTGGTTTTGTGAGTACTAGGATGAATTGTTGAATCCTCCATGACCACCATAGTCACCAGATCGCATTGTTGTTGACCCGTTGTGATGTACTTTGGAGAGAACAGTGCGTGATCGCTATCTACCTCCATCACTGGCTCCTGAATCTGCCACTATTTTGCAATAAGAATAGAATAAGATGTCATTGAAAACCATGCAGGACCTGTAGTTACGCATCACGAGACAACAGGAGGCTGTTATGAACCTCATCGGTTTCCTACACGGCATTGGGGAAGGAGTTTTTCGCGTTTCCATATGTTTTTCCACACCCTATATAGGACCTACAATGAAAGTAGGCTACACACGACACAGGAGTAAATCTGGGGGGCAGAGGAAGAAGGAAGGCTGTAAGTGTCACTTTCGAAACCACAGTCCCCACCCCCCTGTCTCACAATAGCTCCCCATCTTAGCAGCAGTGCAGTTGATGTTCTGTCAACACGTCTACTGCCAGTAAACGGCAGTAAAGAACTCAATTAATTTTGAAACTGTGCAACTAATGTAGAGAAATTATATTTAATTAGTACAGGTGCTAATAGTTAATCATACAAGCATAATCTCACAGCATCTGCAATATATTTCTACAGAAAGACATTACGAGATAAGATGACAAGTAAGTTACGAATTAAAGAGGTACTACGTAGTATGAGCGCGGCAAAAGACATAATGTATGACAGAGACAGAGAGAGAGAGAGAGAGAGAGCACAAACTGAGATATGAATCTTGTCCTTTTCAAATAATGATCCCACTGTTTCAATGGATGACAAATTCAGAGATAGTTAATCTAGCATTCGACGTTGGATGTAGGAGGTAATAAAGTTGTAGAACTGAAGGATTCTCACGAGACTGGACAGGACAAACGATGGTAACACATCAATTTATAGAATTATGATTACAAAATTGTAGTGTGGGTGACCAGTGGTCTTTGTGAGGAAGCCGCACATTTGCATCGAAGTCAAGCATACTAAGTGGATGAATTTGCTCTTGTAATTGTGACTCGCCTGTAACGATAATCAGCTTACTGCAACAAACCAAATGTTTTACAGTTTATTTCAGCGAATTCATACAGCAGCTACATGATAATGCCACCCACATACTGTCACTGTTACGCAGTGTGTTCTGCAAGACACCTCTTAACTTACCCGGTCATAGCAGACACCGAAGTTGTGCTCACTGTACCCATGTGGGACAGTATTCGATACCTGGTTGGTCTCCAAGCCATGTGGCCACGTTGACTTCGTCATCAAGAGGATGCAGCGTGGATCAAGCTATCACATGCACAGTCACGTCGATATGTGAACGGAAGCTGAAACTGCAGCTAGAAGGACCAGCATTGTACTGGCAGGAGCTTTTGACATAGTGTATTGCCGCTGTACAAATGTGAAGAATTTTATACACATTATGATGTACGACGGACAGTAGCTAGACACCCCTCCTCCGCATTTTACAGAGTGTCTTCTGAAACAGTCTGTCTGCCTCTCACTCCGCTTACTTACCTATACTTTCTCACGATTCGTCGAGCTCAGATGACACTATCGCAGTTTTAAAAGTAGGCCTAAGTGAATTATTGCTTTTAATATTGTTCTGAATGTTTGCTATTAGCATCACCTGGTATTATTCTGTTTGTTCTTATTTCTGTTATCATCCACGTGGTTCTTTATATTGGATGGATGGATTTCATTTTGGGCTCTGTTGTCTAAATAACTGAATAATAAGGACATATGGAAATTGATGGGCTTCAGACAAAAAACTGCAAAAAATGTTTATCGTTGGTCCTGATTGCCAGAAAGCTCAAATTTGTTCACTTTAAATAACAAGGTTAAGTTTCTTTGGATGTAGCTGTTTTCGTACTTGTAACTGTGATGGTACTTGAATTTGTAACAGTACCCATTCGTCCAGTTTCTGGTGATGACTGCAGCTTCAGGGCGTAAATCCTGTTGTTCTGGGGAAAGACAATCTGGATTATAAATTGAAGAGGAAATCGAGGAATCGTAATAAGAAATAAAAACGTACACTATTTTGCGGGTTGCTTTTCCATTTTTATTTCGTGGAATGCACACAGGTCAAAAGTATTTATGTAATCTCACACAAGTTTGTAAACATGTTTGTTGAGCAAATACGTTCAGTGTGAAAAAGTGCGTAAGGAGATGTTTTAGTACTAATATTTAAATAGAATGTTTATTAAAGGTGGACGTGATATTGGCGCAATTACTTCTTTGCGAAACAAACACATCTTCGAATAATTTGTCTCGTTTTTTTTTTTTTTTATTTGGATAAAGTGTGCTGCTTGCCATGAAAAAATTGAGGTAAAGGCATTGTTTTAACATTAAGGGGTTTTCCAACAATCACATGAATTCTTCATATGTTTCGGTTTACTGGAGGAAAAGTTGGAAATACTATACTTAGGTGAAGCCTAGTAATAAAAATGAGCTGTATCATGTAGGAAATAATTATTGTTGCGACAGCAATCCTATCTTACAGGTTAACACTTGATGGCACCACAGTTGTGTAGAGATAAGATTCGTGTCACATTTTACGTCGACGAAGCAGTTAAAGTCCTCCATGGTACGGATATTATCTTTGAGTCAATCTGGGGTATTATTTTAGCGAGTGATGAGTTTCATACACGCCATTTACAGTATCGGTGCGTCTAGCAGAATATAATGCAGTGGCGACTGCTTGTCATTTCACCTCAGGCCCTGATGCTAAGTTTATGTTTTACTTTGAACGTTCGAGTGGTATGCTCGTAAAATGGATCTGAAAAACCTCGAAGACGTCTCTGAAAAACCTTGAGGATGTCAATGTTTACATACAAAATCGAAGTTCTGGTGACTTTGTGCCTGCTACGTGATCGCACGTTTTCGGTAAATCCAATAATGACGTCACGAACTGAGGATAAATAAAGCATTTTCTGCTGGTACAGCGTGACGTAAAACTGGGTCTACAGGCTTGAACTAAAAGTTTGGAAGTATCTAATCTGACGCGAACGGGCACTTTTCCTCCAGCGAAGACCGAGTAAAAAAAGACAGGTATATCAAGAACACAGAGTCATGCTTTTCACACAACAGTTAACAACTATAGAATTAAGGGTGAGGTTTTATCAATATACTTTTTTTTGTTGCTTTACTTTACGTATCTGTGATTCTTTCCAGAAATCAAGGGTAGTCACGGGACACATTTCGTATAGAAATTAGAAAGTGTTTCACGACTAAAAATATGAACAATTAACAACAATAGAAACGAGAAATATATAACTAAGTAACATTAATTACAATCAGACATGTAGAGTATCGTTGTCTTTCTGAACATGTTATGTGTATGTGAGTACTTGTTCTCTTTTTTTTTTATTTTTGTAAATACCAATCACACTTGTTGTCTGCAAGGGACTCGATTTCAGGCGCCTGGACGCTCGAGTGAACAGACACAACATCGTCAGCTCGTGTATGTGTGTGTGTGTGTGTGTGTGTGTGTGTGTGTGTGTGTGTGTGGACGCGCGAGGAGCGGCCAGTCCTGGATAGCGCACCAGACCCCGTCTACCCCGGCGAATCTCTTCGAACACGGATTACAATAATTATAATAATAATAATATTATAATAATAATAATAACTATATACATGTACGTAGGTTATTCACAGTGTCCGTAACCTGTTCCATTTCATTTCTTTTTTGCACCATATACAATTTGAAAAGTTCTGAAAAAGAGAAACAACACAATCGCTATGAGGCGGCAATAACTTGTTTGTCCGATAATCCACAGCTGTAGTTAACCGTTTACTTTAAATGAAAAGAAAAGAAATACACTCGTTTTTTTAGGAGAGGGGAATAATGTCGTGGGAGAAGGGAGAGGGGGTGCAGGTGGAGAAGAAGAGGAGGGGAAACACTTGTGATGAATCGTTTCTAGACGCAAGTAGCAGACTACGAGAGTTGCCGTACACTAATCTGCTCGTGGCACACCTGGCAATACCGAACACCACGGACGCTCACACAATGTCTGCAGATTCGCGGTTTCTCTTACGTTTCTTCTTACGCCGTTGCTTTTCGTGGCGTGTAGAAGGACGGGGGGGGGGAGGAGAGGGGAGGGGAGGGGGGGTGCTGAGGGAGGGGGAGACATAAATAGGGCCGCACGCGGCGGCCAGAGTCTGTGTGTCTGTGAGTGTGTGGCAGGGAGTGCCTTGCCGTTGGTCCCGCGGGCGCAGGAGTGCAGATTCGGCCTGTGAGGCGCTGGAACGATGTCGCGGCTGGCGGGACGCGGCTAGCGCTCGTCCATGGCGGCGGCGCTAACGGCCGCCGGGATGGAGCGCGATGCGCCGCGTCCGCGGGGGCGGCCCCTTCCCCGCCCCCGCCCCCGGGTCACGGGGCCCGGTCCGCCGCCGCCGTCCAGCTGGTGCCCCCCAGGCCAGTCTGCAACAATAAGCCGACGTCAGCCACCCGCCAGCCACCGGCAGTCGCTCAGCCGCGCCCTCTCTGTCAGCGGCTGCTTCGCTCACCCTGAAACCACACGCGACAAAATGAACACTGACGGACGTGGAAAGGCTTAAGGCGCTATCACAGCCGCGACCCGTCCGACTGACAAACAACCCCTTCAGTGCGATGTCGCAAAAGTCCTATAATGTTTACGGTATTCGACGCCCCACGTATTGTCTACCATGCAACCATAACAGTGTCTGCCAATGGCAACAGGGGGAGTGATCTGGAGGTATCCAATGGAGAGCCGGCCGCTGTGGCCGAGCGGTTCTAGGCGCTTCAGTCTGGAACCGCGCATCCGCCACGGTTGGGTTTAAGTAGTTCTAAGTTCTAGGGGACTGATGACCTCAGAAGTTAAGTCCCATAATGCTCAGAGCCATTTGGCCCATTTTTATCCAATGGAGCCCAGCATGAGGCTACAGTGCGTAGACGACGAGTAACTCACAACAGTGCTACAGTGATAGTGGTGTCTAGAATTGGAAAGGAGAATCAGCATTGGCCGTATTTTTTTTTTTTGTTTTATTATCCGCAAAATCCATTTTCGGTCAGTTAGTGACCATCCTCAGTACTGTAATATACAATTAAAATTGGTAGGCACTGGTATCAACAAGCTTAGGGCGATTACATAAAGACCTACAATGTTTACGGCATTCGACGCCCGACGTATTGTCTACCATGCAACCGATGGGAACAGGGGTAGTGAACTGGAGGTTTATGTAATCGCTCTAAACTTGTTGATACCAGTGCCTACCAATTTTAATTGTATATTACAGCACTGAGGATGGTTACTAAGTGACCGACAATCGATTTTGCGGATAATAAAACAAAAAAATACGGCCAATGCTGATTCTCCTTCCAGTTCTATCCACTATTTGGTCGTGGTGCACAGAACACTCCATGGAGTCGCCAATTGCTAGTGGTGTCGATACAAAGCAGAGCAATGACAACGGCAAACAAAGCAAACGCTACAACAGTTGCCGAAATTGACAAAAAAAAATGGTTCAAATGGCTCAAAGCGCTATGGGACTCAACATCTGAGGTCATCATTCCCCTCGACTTAGAACTACTTGAACCTGACTAACCTAAGGACATTACACACATCCATGCCCGAAGCAGGATTCGACCGTGCGACCGTAGCGGTCGCGCGGCTCCAGACTGTAGCGCCTAGAAGCGCTCGGCCACCCTGGCCGGCAGGAAGGATTCAGAATTCACACTCTTAGCAGTGGAAGTTGTAAAACATAACGAAATATTTTTTTTTACATGTGAAATTTCATCATTTTTTCACTTACTAATGACAGTGTTTGTTGCTATAGGTACACTATTCTTCGCAAGGAAGACAGATTTTTCGATGAATGTTGCACAGCATACAAACCATACTTAACGGTGTATAGAACTCTGGAATTTTCCAAATCTATTAAAAACTGTGGTTAAAGTTGAGGTAATTAACTACAAAATTTGTGTTTCTTCAAAACATGAAGTTTAAAATACAACAGCTCATTCGTTTTTTCATAAATTAAATAAATTCTAGAGTTTCATACACCTGTAAGTATGGCATGTATGCTGTGCAAAATTCATCGAAGAATCTCTCTAACTTAAGAAAAGTGTACCTATAGCAACAAATGCAGCCATTAGTAAGTGAAAAAATGATGAAATATCACAAGTAAAAAAAATTAGTTCGTTATGTTTTCGAACTTTCACTGCAATCAGTGGGAATCATGAATCCTTCCTGGTCATGCTGACAAAGTTTTATGAATTTATTTGTACAAGTATAGACACTGGAAATTAAAATGTCCTGTGATGCCCCTCTTGCTCCAAGTCGGCCCGTTTGACGTCCTACCCCCCTTAAGGCGCTCATTCACAGCCCGACCTGGCGGGAGGTCGCTCGCTATCACAGCCGCGACCCGTCCGACTGACAAAGAACCCCTTGAGTGCGACGTCGCAAAACGCCTACAATGTTTACAACATTCGACGCCCCACATATTGTCTACCATGCAACCATAACAGTGTCTGCTAATTGCAACAGGCGGAGTGAACTGGAGGTATCCATGGAGCCCAGCGTGAGGCTACAGTGCGTAGTCGACGAGTAACTCAAAAGAATGGTTCAAATGGCTCTGAGCACTATGGGACTTAACTTCTGAGGTCATCAGAACTACTTAAACCTAACTAACGTAAGGAGGTCACACACATCCATGAGCGAGGCAGGATTCGAACCTGCGACCGTAGCAGCAGCGCGGTTCCGGACTGAAGCGCCTAGAACCGCTCGGTCACAACGGTCGGCCGAAATTGACATTTTGTCAGAAAGGAAACCAAGGAATTTTGCAGAGTAGGAAAGAAGTTGTAGACGAAATATTAGCGTTTTTTCAAGACGAGCTAGTGGAATGTGTGATGTACACACTCGACTGTGCGGACAATCTAAATGGGGAAACAATGATGACGATACGTGCTTAACAGGTGAAACTGATACTGAAAACATGTCAAGCCATGTAGTTCATCATTCTTGTAGAGCAGGGAGTCACAAATACCGTCTCTAGTGAAACATAGTAAAGGACAATCCTTGCCCAAGGAGCGGAACGTACACGAAAGATCATCCGCAGCATGGTAAAAAAAAAAGAACAATTACGAACAGATTTCGAATAAATCCTCAGCAATATGACCGTGCAGTGCGTAAGGAAAACTGAAGATATTCATGGGAGGACAAGGCGCACTTGTTACGAAAACTGGTGTTTGCGCATTTCGAGGCTCTTCCGTATAATTTACAGGATGTGAATCACAATGACCTACTACGAGATGAACATCGAACTGCGCACAACGTAGACCACAGCGATTTCGAGGGAAGGAGTGGATGGTTACGTAGCTCCAAACAGTGCTACAGAACTGGAATACGTAAGATAATGAAATTCCGAAGAAGTGTCAACTTGAGGAAGCGCAGCAAACTGCGGAATCGGCCTGAAAATTTGTAGATGAAATACTCAAGCTGATCCCATCGTTCAGTAAGGAATTTGTTTTCGGTTCCGACCAGTCAGCAATTGAAGAGGAAGAGCGAATGAAAGAAACTCTGGGAATTGGAGGTACCAAGAGAGTTATATCAAGATCAACTGACATCAATGCCTTAATGCATTCTTATACAATTACGCTGACTGTTTATCTGGATGGTAAATTGGCACCACGAAAAGTTGTACATGGTCCGCCCTCTACGATTGTTTCTCGTGTGCATAATCTAGCAAGGGCAGTAGGGAATATTTACCTCACAGTAACCAAGAGTGGGGAAAATGGGCGTAAGAGAACTACAACAGTAGTATGAGCACTGCTTTTGGCCAATAACTGGTCAAAACAAGTTGCTTTTGCTTGACTCATGGTTTGCATAGATAAACCTTATTCCTTTAGAGGAAACTATCCCTTCTGAAAAGCAAGTGACGTTGCAGTTCATGTAACATAGAACCACTGAACAAATTCAACCTTTGGATGTTTCTTTTTCCGTGCCTATGAAACATATTGTCGCACTATCGGCAGCTACTCCTTAAAGGATGATAATCTCCACGAGAGATTGGTTTGCTTTCGGCTGCATGCCATCACATTCCATCAGTTTTCATCATCCCGTTACACCAATACGATTCTATACGCGTTCATTAAGAATGGAAACCCAGCTGAACGTCCTGTATGGCTTTTAACTCCCCAGGAGTTTGCCTTCGATGCTGATGGTGTCAACTTTTGCGATTAATGTGGCAGGCCATTTTTCATTCGATATACCTTGTGCATGTTAATGATTTCTTTTAAACATTTCTCGAATGCTGACGATGTCCATTTTGCGAAGTGTAATACATACATCCCATAGAATGTTGATCTCTGCGCCTCCAAGACACTCGCTTTCTGTCGCCCTCTTAATACCGTTGGTGATTCGTTACAGCTAATACTTTTTCTGCCGTAACTGTTAACACATCACTTTCGAATGTGTCCCACTAAAGATTGAACCTTTGACCCCACACTCTAGGGTTTCTTTGCGGGTGTGCATACTAACAGGTATAAGTTCGCCAGTGGAACCGACCCACAACAACCGCGGGCCCGGTACATTCATTGGTGGAACGCTACCTGTTTGCTCCGTTTTCTCTTTCAGCCCACACTCCATCAGTAGAGACAGGCAGTGTCCGGCAAGCGGCCACCAGTGTCCACCACACAGTGGGACGGGTCGCGGATGAGGCTGCCGATTGATCTGGGCTGTGTGTGGGCACCTTTACCCGAAGGATCACCAATCCGATACTTTTCAGAGTTTGTCGACACTGCAAGCTAGTGAGATGGCTACAGTTTCCAAGCTAACTGTAACGGTACCAGCAGCCAACCAAAACATCCAAAAATGGAAGGTATCGTTGCTTTCCGATTTACATTGTAAACTTAAGTTTTTGTGAATGGAATTTAAATGGTTTAAAACTTTTTAGGACACGAAGTTTATCGAAAAGCAGCTCATACGGATTTATATTCACACGAAAATACAGGGTGGCGCACGAAATGTGTTACCGATTGTTTCTTTCACTATTTACGACGCACATTAGATATCCCGCTGGGATCTCCACAGCAGTACCAGCAGAGCTTGGAAAAACAAATGAGTTACGAAATGACGTGTAATTCACGATACTGCCGCTAGGAGACTACTAAGCAGCAATGGCTGACAATAGAAGACTGACGACACAGCAACGATCGGCACTTGTGTTACTTTTTCATGAAACGAAAAGCCTTGTTGTGACTCAGAGGCGTCTTCGACAACAGTTTAACACACGATGGGTCCCTTGCAAGAAGAGCATCCACAGGTTGTACGATAAATTTGTACAGGAAGGAACAGTATTGGAAGCGAAGCTACCTCGGCCTAAGCCTGTTTGTTCGCCGGAGAATAATGAATCGGTACGAGTTGCTGTACAGAGATGTCCCGGGAAAGGCAGCAGTGCAACTGGGAATATCCAGACGCTCCGTTCAACGCATTCTTAAAAGTGACCTCCATATGTACCCATACAAGATGACCTGTGCACAGAAGCTCACTGAAGAACACAAGCAGCAGAGATTACTGTTTGCTCAGTGGGCGGAGGATAGGGAAGAAACTCTCAACAACGTTTGGTTTTCAGACGAGGCGCATTTTCATTTAGACGGTGTGGTTAACAAACAAAATGTACGCTTTTGGGCCACTGAAAACCCACAAGTGCTTTATGAACGACAACATTATGCTCCGAGGATTACAGCGTGAGCAGCAATTTCCAGTCACGGAATTATTGGAACCTTTTTCTTTGAAGAAACTGTGAGCAGCGAGCGTTATTTGAGCATGCTTCGCAATAGCTTCACTCCACAGCTTCCTCCTACTGCTTTGCCCTTCAACACGCAGTGGTTCATGCAAGATGGAGCAAGGCCACATACTGCTAACACTGTGTTGGAGTTTTTACACGAGCATTTCGACATGCGGATCATTTCACTCACGTTTCCAGGTCGCTTCAATGACGGACAAAATTGGCCCCCCAAAAGTCCAGACCTCAATCCATGTGACTTTTTTCTTTGTGGGTACCTAAAGAAAAAATTTTCCTGAAACGTCCACGTGATTTAATGGAGCTCAGAAGACTTATTCTTCAAGCTTGGAGTGAAATTACGGAAGACATGTGCCGTAGGGTAATCACTAACTTCAGTGTTCGTTTGAAGGAAGTTAGGGGACGAAATTGTGGACATATTGAGCATGTGCTCAGTTAGAACAAATCTCCATGGACGGCTCTTCATTGTAGTATATGTTCCTTTCAGACTGTATTGACAATAAAGTTTATATTCAAAAACAAAATGGTAACACGTTTCGTGCGCCACCCTGTAGACGGTATCACTCTTCCCAGGTGATGGGTGTCGTCACAACTTCGGTTCACAGAGCAGGCAACATTGCTGATGAAAATGTTCTGCAGGTTGAGCTTCTGCACTTAAACTCAGTTTTCGAAGCTAATGGGTATTCTACACAGCAAATACGCAAGGTGCTAGGAATAAAACCTAAGGTGGGCATAACGAATGCATAAGAAGATAGAAAGATTTCAGTCCATGGGTGTCTTAGCGTATGTAGGAAACCTACAGTGAAAAATGTGTCAGATCCTGACCAAGCACAAAATTAATGTTATTTTTTCTCTCTCCACCGAAGGCAGCAACACGTCTGGGTTCCGTCAAAGATGACTTAATTCTCTGCAACACAGTGTTTACTAGACCATCTGGGTGTACGGCCTTTCGTGTATCAGGCAGACGACTCGTAGAAACCAAGAGCACTGTAGGTACAACCGACCATTACAGCAAAATAAATCGGCTGTGGTACAGCGCTGCATGCATACCGGTCACACAACCCATTATCAGAATCTCTACATTTTAGCGTCGACTTCACCTTTTGTGAGTCGGTGACGCAACAAGCAGTTCACACTAGTTTGAAGAAGAATTTAATTAACAACCACAGCCATTTCAACCTAGACAAATCATGAAGTCTTGCGTTCTCTCTAATAATCTGGCAATGGCGTCGCTAAAGTACAGCTAATAACAACACATCAATATCCCATCAAGCATCAAAAGTGTAGTCACAGATGCAATTTATGCACATACTCTTTACCGCCGCTCAACGTCTCTGGCACTGGTGCTTGCTGTGATTTAACCGACAGAGCAAGTACTCTAACTTCAGACTGTGGGCTCCCTCTGAAGATGGCCGGGAGGTATACGGCCGAAATATTAGAAGAAGAAGAAATATAGTTTTTACGACTGTACTCCCTGAATTTAATGGAAATGTGTGTACCGGTATTTTTATCATAACGAGCAAACCAACAACGCATTGGAGTTTTCTCACTTTCGACACAGACTTTTCCAGACCATGACTCCCTATCTCAAACTGATAAACGTGCTCCAGTCTATCTCACCTATATTCTGTATCGTCATCACAGAAATCCAGAGAACCTACCTGCAAAATGCCGGTGATATGGACTTCAGATTGAGGAGGCTTCCTAGGTCTCATTTACAGCGCGGCAAAGAAAGAGAATACAGGCGTCAATGGCCAAAACGACAGATAAAGAGACCATCCAAGACAACGAAAGTAACAACGCAGTGGATGAAACGATGGGACTGGAGTAGCGATTCAGTGGAACTAGAGAAGCAGGATAGTAACGAAGCAGGGCAGCAACGGGAACAGGAGAGACATGGGAGCAGGGAAACTACGGAAGTAACGATAGCGGTACAACAGAGGTACTGATACAAGGAGAGTAGCGAATCAGTGAAGACGGCGAAGCAGCAGAGCCATTAGAGCACCAGCGCATAGACAAACTTGGGTAAAAGTGTCAAAGATGGGCTACCATGTTTTCTGCCAACCCCAAAGATGCGAAGTAGTGGGCCTTTTACCAGTTCTGCTACATCGACTTCTGTAGTCGATGTGACATCAGCACAACCAGTGCTGGATGCTACACCTTGCTAAGGATGTATAGTGTCTTTATTAATCAAATTTATAACTTTGCCCCTTCATATTCTACAGTCCCGGACGCTCTACATTCTTCATTTTTTAAGACTGTGCCTTTCTCTAGGTGGTGGTGCTGAAGACCAAGTCTCAGCGATCTCCGATTTTTCGTGGCTCTTCTCAGATGACAGCAGCATGCTCTGTACCACTACATAAAAACACCCTTTGCTGGTTTTCCTCCAACCCCAATCTCCATCCCCTGAAGGTAACACAGTACAACTACTGTGTTCCTATTGGCTGTGCTGCAGGAAATCGTACAATCCCCCTTACACAAAGTACGTAACCTGCAGGGTACACTGCTAGACACAGTTCTTAACAGTAGCACACACATTACCTGATCATATAATAAACATACATAACAAAATTTTAAGAAAACGGAAATTATGCATCAATTACACACAATATACACACACACACACATAATTAGTAATTGTTACAGTGTATTAGCCATTCCACTCACCACAAATCCCTCATCCCGTTGGTAGTAAATAAGCTTGATATTAATGGTTATTTGCTGCTTATCGAAATGCCGAGGCGCAGCCCGAAACTAGACAGTATGAAAAGTGGAGCAATAAAACCGGATCCATTGTAGTCACGTAATGGACTTCACTGGCCAATACTTAGAGTTGTTACATCTCATTAACCTAACTTAGTGGGAAATAACTTGTAAGTCTAATCACTCTGCGTGGATTCCGTTTTGTCTGCTGTTACTACTGAAATAAACATGGAATTCAAACATTGACAGCATCTTCATAGTGTTCTTTTCCTGTTAATAATGAATACAGAGTCACAAAATTCCTCACATGTTCACGTAAGAGAAACGAAATTTAATATCAAAAACTCCCCTGACTCATCAGGAATAATTCTAAATTACTGAAAATTTATAGAACTGGTGTAACATCAGGAAATTTTGTCCGACTGCCGATTAGTTCTCCATATCTAACTTAGTTTTCTGAGTTTCAAGGAATTAACAGTCACGAAAGTTAAAATGAAGACAAGCTTTTGGGATGTGGAATGAAAATGTTATAACGCTCACTGGCCTTCCATTTTCACATTTTACAAACTGACGTCTTGCAGAATTCGTTATAGTTAGGTTTTTTATTTACTGTTTTCAGTTTCCTCCTGATCCTTGAGTCTAGATAAAACCAGCAACAGACTAGTGTGTTATCGCACTGTCGCTAGTGGTGTGGTGGCGAGCGTTGCTGCCTCTGGATCAAGGGGTCCCCGGGTTCGATTCCCGGCCGGGTTGGGGATTTTCCCTGCCCGGGGAATGGGTGTTTGTGTTGTCCTCATCATTTCATCATCATCATTCGTGACAGTGGCTGGATTGGATTGGTTAAAAAAATTAGACTGAGTTGGACTGAGTGAAAAAAAAAAAAAAAAAAACTTGGGACTTTCTACGGGCGCTGATGTCCACGCAGTTGAGCGCCCCACAAACCAATCACCATCATAAACTGTTGCTACCTATTCTAGTTTTGGACATAGAAGGGAGGGATCTGTACACTACTTTTACTGCCACGTTTCAAACGAAGAGCATGTTCGTCTGTTTTAGCAGAGTACAGATTGCGGGAGTGTAAAATTATTTGAATGTTAAATCTCAGATGAAGAACCAATATCGGAGAGATTGAAGGAATAGCAAAAAAATTGAACGTATTTTCTAGTTAAGTGTTACTGCTTAGCAGAAATGCAGAGGGACCGAAAAAGAGAAATAAGCTAGTGAAGGAACCTCGGAGCAAATTGGATAGTTTCGGTGTCTATTCTGGAGACGCTTCGGTTGGCCGGTTAGAAGGCTACAGATCGACGTACAATTTACGCCAAACACATTAGAGACTGAACACACTTATAGACGGGACAAGAATGTGGAATAAAACTGGTCTTGTTTTGTTCAAGGGAACCACCCAGGAACTCATCTTAAGTTATTTAAGGGCAATAAACTTAACACGTAAATCAGTCATATGAACAAACGAGTAAAGTTCCTCGGAAAAAACTGTTGTATTTATTGGGTGAGATATCATATTTCGTTCCAGTGTACACAGCTTTGTAAGCCCGAACGGTGAATTGAAGGGCGTGTGAAGTATGTCGCATGTAGCAGAAACAAATTAAATTATAACCCATGAGGCATGGCATAATGTGCCGGCTGTGATAGCGGGAATTTTTTGATGTTTCATGGCAACCGTCTCACAGTAACACGAAAAAAACTCTCCTGTCAGCTAATTTCCTCTTACAATACATCACTGTCATCGAGGGATAGCAGCACGTGACGAAGAAACATCGATATAGTTACGTTTCGTGGCATTTTTGTTAAGTTATTTTGGTGGACGACAAAAATACATTATTGCAGAAATTACAGAATTCGTATACGTAGTTCACCCGATAGTTTATACCCATTTTATTTCTTCTTTTCATGGTAAGCAAATCTGCTAGACGCTTGATTTGAAGTCAGTGTCACCGTCCATTTCCTAAGAAACCGTTTGAAAGTTGTCAAACGCCGTTCCTTGAACTGTAATACAGATAGTGATATGTTAACCTAAAATTATGTATCACCTAAATTTCCAGAATGCAAATTGTTTTTCTATAACGTGGTTTCTTGTAGGCGATTTCTCACCTAGTCAGGCTCTCGACAAGTCTATACGTATTTTGGAACATTCCTTAATTCACACAATACGCGAAACCGCAAAATTTATGTGCAATGAAAAATCAAGCAAATAACAAATTAAAGAATAAATAAAACGTTGGCATAAAAAATCTTTAGCTGTTTCCCAAACTTTGGTAGCCTACAACAAATAACCAATTTATAGACACTTATTTTGTTAAGATACTTGATTATCTGTAGATATGGAGAGCTTTTGGCAATTCCATGACGCAGTGGCTTTAATTCCTCCAATAGTCGAGTTGGCCCATCAGGCACCCCGTACCAACAAGACCAGGTACGGATTAACCAGCTGTTCCAACGCAGGCAGCGCAGGGCGACGCAAATTAGTGCAAATATTTTTACTCTAGGATAGGAGGACGGCAGCTAAGACAACAGCGCCGCGCGGCGGAGACTGGCGCAGCTGGCACGTCTGTTATCGCAGACCAGAGATGTTGTTTGCGGTCGGCGCACGCCGCCGATCATTGTTTGCTGTTCTTAGCGGGCGGCGCTGTGACACAGCCTAATCCCGCTAATGGGTAATGACTGGCGACCGCCGTGCCGTCCCCTCAGCTCAATCAAACGCGGCCGGCCGAGCACGGCGCTTCTTAATGCTCCTGTCAGGACGCGCTGTTTCCATTAACGGATGCTCGCCCGTTAATTACTGCTGATGGCCACCCGGAGCAATTTCGCATGGAAGGTGCTGCACGCCCTGACTCTTGCTCCGGGCCCCCAGCTGAAACGCAGGGAGGTCGCTTGGTAGAGACCTGTCGGCAGTTCAAGCAAATGTCTCACCAGCACGGATTATAAATGTAAGTAGAACTTTTTTTTTTTCAGATGAGCGTTTTAAGTCCAGATCCGTTCACGGCCAACATCTATATCGACATGACTACTCTGCAATTCGCATCTCTGGCTTTGGGAGAGGGTTCATGTAACCACTTTCAGTCTGTATCTCTATCCCTTCTTGAATAATAGGAAGGAAAAATAAACACCTAAATCTTTCCTTAAGAGCAAAGATTTCTCTTATTTCGTAACGATGGCTGTTCCTCCCTATGAATGAAAGTAAATATTTTGGCATTCAGAGGATAAAGCGTGGGATTGTAATTTCGTGTAAATATCCTACCGAAACGAGAATCGTCTTCTTTTCAACTCGCGTATCATATCCGTAACACTTGGTTACTGCATTCTGTAGATAGTTCGCAACAGCAAAGAGCTTGCACTGTGAGATGTTTTTCACAATAGCGCAGATGAACAAGGACATAAATAGTAGAGCCCATATTCAATTGACGTTTTTTGTTGTTTTGGTCTAGAATATATATATATTGGACGACAAATGTTGAAAATGTGACGTACCTCACCGTATGTGCACCTATGTGCATTGCTGGGGTCTTTAGGTATGTCGAATTTCATCATCCCAATTAAAGCAAAGTATTCGCGTCGGTGTGGCTCCGGGCCTATGTGCGCTACTTTAGCGCGAGAGGCTCAGAGTTCGAGTCCTGTGTCTGGAAGGCAGTTTTTTTGCGTTGCATTAGACAATTGTGTGTTCACACTGAGGTAATATTGCATATTTTATTTACCGGGGTGGCCGAGCGGTTCTAGACGCTAGAGTCTGGAACCGCGCGACCGCTACGGTCGTAGGTTCGAATCCTGCCTCGGGCATTGATGTGTGTGATGTCCTTAGGTTAGTTAGGTTTAACTAGTTCTAAGTTAAAGTGGACTGATGACCTCAGAAGTTAAGCCCCATAGTGCTCAGAGCCATTTACCGGCCTCGCTGCCTAACCTGGATAACTGCAAAGTACAGTACAACAGCCGGCCGCGGTGGTCTAGCGGTTCCAGGCGCTCGGTCCGGAACCGCGCGACTGCTACGGTCGCAGCTTCGAATCCTGCCCCGGGCATGGATGTGTGTGATGTCCTTAGGTTAGTTAGGTTTAAGTAGTTCTAAGTTCTAGGGGACTGATGACCACAGATGTTAAGTCCCATAGTGCTCAGAGCCATTTGAACCATACAGTACAACAAAAACTTACCGTGTTGCTTCACAAGTAAATAAGTATAAGCCTCCGTATTGCATCGCTATCAGTAATTGGCCTACGTGCTCTTTGCCAAATAAAGTTTGTAAACAAGAACAGAAGGGATAAAAAGAAAGAAAAAAAGAGAACAGTTTTGGTTTTGTTACAGCCAGGACAATTATTCTCTAACTTCTACATTTACAACAGATCACATGTACGGAAGGTGTTCTAAAATAGAGTAGCCTAGTGGAACGATGTGTAGCAGTATCCTCCTACCGGCGAGGGTGGGCTAGACAACCCCAATCGCTACACGTGCGGTGAGGTACAGCATCTGATGATGTCAAATGTTCAACATTTGTCGTCCACTTTCAGGATATTTCCCAACATTTGCGGCCACATGTGTCTTGTATTACGTCACTTGTCTCTATGTCGCATCGAGGGTTTCTAAACGTTAATAAGAATAATGCTGCATAAGTCTCTTGCTTCATATTCGTTTGAACACTGAGCAAAACGTTTTTGTTAATAACTGGTTACCCGAAAAATCAGTTATCCAAACACCCCTGATACCAACTGTTTTTATAATCGATACTTGATGCTTTACTCTACGGGCGAGGCATGTATTTAAGAGCACATGAAGAATAGCTCTCGCATGGTCGTGAAGCCGTGGGAGAATTACCGAAGCCGGCAGTACGCCACGCCGTGGTAACAGCTGCGGGTGTACACAATGCGACCGGCCGGCCAGCACGTGGCGTTTATGGATCCACGCTACAGTACGGACCCTGCAGCCGGCACGTAATTCCAGAAGGGTTGGGGCCGCGGAAGGCGACGGCGCTATACCGACCGACAATGGGGCGCGTGCATCGGGCCGCTCTGTCAAAGTCAAACAACAATAAAAAGAAAGGGCAGGTGCGCGGCATTATTTGGTGGAGTGGCGAGGTGGCAGGCTGACCGCCGGGAGATGGATGGCGCAGCCGATAGCGATCTGGCCTCGGCGCAGCACGGGCCGCACCACCCGTGCTGGCTGCCTTCCACTACGATCAGCGGCGCGTCTCGCAACGCACAAGAGACCTCGAAGACAAAGCTGTGGCCGATACAGACAGCGATGATGTGCTGCAGCTGTGGTGTGGGAGTCGGCCGCACAGATTTGGACGAACATTGTAACATCGCTTATTGATTGGCTGTCTGCTGGCATTTCTCGGTATCTTTAATCTTACACCAGCACGTGTGGCTGGCGTTCTCGAAAAACATCCTCCATTACGCGAGAGATGCTAGTTTCACTCGAATATTACTGGGAAGTGACGTCAAAATGACGTCTACTTGGTCCAACACTTTTGTTGACTGCTGTGGAGTTCACCGAAGTTAATCGCTGTCTGGCTGGGCTTGCACTTGGATGGGTGACCATTTGGTCTGCCGAGCGCTGTTGGCAAGTGGGGTGCACTCAGCCCTTGTGAGGCAAACTGAGCAGCAGCTACTTGATCGAGAAGTAACGGCGCCGGTCTCGTAAACTACATACGGCTGGGAGAGCGGTGTGCT
The DNA here is from genome assembly GCF_023898315.1 of Schistocerca nitens. Taxonomy (NCBI): domain Eukaryota; kingdom Metazoa; phylum Arthropoda; class Insecta; order Orthoptera; family Acrididae; genus Schistocerca; species Schistocerca nitens. The sequence continues at coordinate 564,486,019 of NC_064619.1, read as the reverse complement.
GACCACACGCCCCTCCATATCTGCATCCAGTGACGCCTGTAGACTAAGGATGACACGGCGACCGGTCGGTACGGTAGGCCTTCGTCACCGGTTTGAGGGGAGTTTCGTTTAATTACAAAATGGCAGTGCCTTTGTTATCAAGAAGTACGTTGTAATGATCCTTCGGACATCCATCCAAGTCTGAAGGAACAGTCACTGCAGCGACTACAGCCGTCGAGAAATAAAGGAAATGTATTCGCAAATGCGAATGTGAACCACCACAGGCCATATGTTGGAACGACACCAGTGAAAATCGGTGCCAAACCATGACTCGCTTTTTGCGAGCGGTCGCCTTACGCGCTTCGGCTATCTGTGCACGAATCAGTGCCAGATCCAAACTTCCGTATGTTATCGTCCATGTGTGACAACTTGCGCTCATACATTACGTATTTACTTGCGCTCATACATTAGGTATTTACTGAGAGTAAAGGGTTTAGTATTAGTGAGTAAATACAAAACAGTGGTGCCTGTGCTATTAAAAAGTACAGGGCAATGTTCCTTTTGACATGCACACATACGAGGGACGTTTGAAAAGTCCGTGCAAAGTCCGAGAGATGGCACCATTGGCGCGTATTGAGGTGATGTTTAGTTAGTAGCATCTTTGGAAAGAACGCACACCAACTTTCAGCCATACTGTGAATCAAGGAAGTCGAGTGATTGTCAAAAATGGACGAAAAAGAATTTCGTGTGGTAATTAAACATTACTTTATGAAAGGCAAAACGCCACAGGAGACTAAAGAGAAGCTTGATAAACATTACGGTGACTCTGCACCTTCGATTAGAACTGTTTATAAGTGGTTTCAAAATTTTCGGAGTGGCCATATGGGCACAAGTGATGCTGAACGTTCTGGACGCCCTGTGGACGTTACGACTCCAGAAATCATTGATGAAGTCCATGATATGGTGATGGATGACTGAAGAGTTAAGGTGCGTGAGATTGCTAGTGATGTGTGCATCTCGAATGAACGCGTACATAATATTTTGCACGAACATTTGGACATGAGAAAGCTACCCGGAAGATGGGTTCCGCTGCCAACCTAAGTCGTTTACCAATGTGTGATGGTGCAGTAGTCATTTATTAGTCAACAGTTTATTGTTTTTATTGTCAGTTTGGCTCAAATGGCTCTGAGCACTATGGGACTCAACTGCTGTGGTCATAAGTCCCCTAGAACTTAGAACTACTTAAACCTAACTAACCTAAGGACAGCACACAACACCCAGCCATCACGAGGCAGAGAAAATCCCTGACCCCGCCGGGAATCGAACCCGGGAACCCGGGCGTGGGAAGCGAGAACGCTACCGCACGACCACGAGATGCGGGCTATTGTCAGTTTCTTGGACGTCATGTTAAACAGGCTCGTGATACGAAGAAGCTTGCGTCGACGCTCAACCTTCTGTACCCGTCCCCTCCCCCACCCTTCCCCCCCTCCCACACGGTTCATTAAAAACTGAACAAGCTGTAGTGATAATCCCAGATATCTGAAAATGTCAAGCAGTACGCAGTGACAAAAAGTCTGGGAGCACCTGCAGTAGATTTTCCAATCTTTCGTGCATGACCATCAGCTAGAAATACTTTTTCTCAAACATTCTAATCTTGCTTCATGGTAGATTGTTTTATGGTGTATCCAGGTTACTCTTTTTTTTCTTTTTATTTTTGGTCAAATGTTTGGGCGGAGCGAAAAGAAGACTCCCCATAAATTACGCTTTGAATTTTGTCCGAATTTTCATAATCAAACTAAGGATGGGAAATGGACAGATGTGGGAACAGATTCATCACCGTGAGGTCTCGTCTTGCAAAAGAAGATGTAATTGCTTGAAAATAATCATGATGTTTGAGAAAAAATTAATTAGTTTTTTGAGGGTAGATGTAATATTTCATGAACAGCTGCTTCTAGCTCTGTCAATCAAGTGTCAAAAAATATAAAAAATAAGCATAAATAGAAACTTCCCTGCTTTCTCGCGATCTACACTATATCACTCTTACTAATAACAGAATACCGGTACATAAGTAAATATATGATAGATCGTGTTTTCTATACAAAACTTGAAAATAAAAATAAATTTAAAAGACCGTTTAAATTTTTAGAAAAATGATTTTCTAAAAGTAATAAATGAAACAGACTAGAGAAACATATGACGCGACTTTGAATGATGATCGAAATTATGTAGAGCAAATGAGGTGCCGATTGAGAATTTAAAATCTTTTATTTAACTCAGAATCTTAGAATTTTAAAGAGTTCTAGGCGATATCTGTGTGGTAAAATTTCAATCAGTGGTCTCCTTAAGACACTAAAGTATGAACATCTCAGCTGCTTTACACGATTTCGAGCATCAATCAAAAAACATTTCTCTAATTTACACTCCTGGAAATGGAAAAAAGAACACATTGACACCGGTGTGTCAGACCCACCATACTTGCTCCGGACACTGCGAGAGGGCTGTACAAGCAATGATCACACGCACGGCACAGCGGACACACCAGGAACCGCGGTGTTGGCCGTCGAATGGCGCTAGCTGCGCAGCATTTGTGCACCGCCGCCGTCAGTGTCAGCCAGTTTGCCGTGGCATACGGAGCTCCATCGCAGTCTTTAACACTGGTGGCATGCCGCGACAGCGTGGACGTGAACCGTATGTGCAGTTGACGGACTTTGAGCGAGGGCGTATAGTGGGCATGCGGGAGGCCGGGTGGACGTACCGCCGAATTGCTCAACACGTGGGGCGTGAGGTCTCCACAGTACATCGATGTTGTCGCCAGTGGTCGGCGGAAGGTGCACGTGCCCGTCGACCTGGGACCGGACCGCAGCGACGCACGGATGCACGCCAAGACCGTAGGATCCTACGCAGTGCCGTAGGGGACCGCACCGCCACTTCCCAGCAAATTAGGGACACTGTTGCTCCTGGGGTATCGGCGAGGACCATTCGCAACCGTCTCCATGAAGCTGGGCTACGGTCCCGCACACCGTTAGGCCGTCTTCCGCTCACGCCCCAACATCGTGCAGCCCGCCTCCAGTGGTGTCGCGACAGGCGTGAATGGAGGGACGAATGGAGATGTGTCGTCTTCAGCGATGAGAGTCGCTTCTGCCTTGGTGCCAATGATGGTCGTATGCGTGTTTGGCGCCGTGCAGGTGAGCGCCACAATCAGGACTGCATACGACCGAGGCACACAGGGCCAACATCCGGCATCATGGTGTGGGGAGCGATCTCCTACACTGGCCGTACACCACTGGTGATCGTCGAGGGGACACTGAATAGTGCACGGTACATCCAAACCGTCATCGAACCCATCGTTCTACCATTCCTAGACCGGCAAAAGAACTTGCTGTTCCAACAGGACAATGCACGTCCGCATGTATCCCGTGCCACCCAACGTGCTCTAGAAGGTGTAAGTCAACTACCCTGGCCAGCAAGATCTCCGGATCTGTCCCCCATTGAGCATGTTTGGGACTGGATGAAGCGTCGTCTCACGCGGTCTGCACGTCCAGCACGAACGCTGGTCCAACTGAGGCGCCAGGTGGAAATGGCATGGCAAGCCGTTCCACAGGACTACATCCAGCATCTCTACGATCGTCTCCATGGGAGAATAGCAGCCTGCATTGCTGCGAAAGGTGGATATACACTGTACTAGTGCCGACATTGTGCATGCTCTGTTGCCTGTGTCTATGTGCCTGTGGTTCTGTCAGTGTGATCATGTGATGTATCTGACCCCAGGAATGTGTCAATAAAGTTTCCCCTTCCTGGGACAATGAATTCACGGTGTTCTTATTTCAATTTCCAGGAGTGTATTTTATTTCTTACTTTTAGACAAATCATTTCTCGACAAACTCGCCCGACCTTTTTATTTAGGTTTATTTTATTACTAAATTCAAGGATGCAAGTGTATACGGTCCATCGATACAACTTCGCCTGTGCTTCATTTCACAACGCACGCGTAACCACGCCCTCGGAAAGCAGTGCTGTGACGTGGCAACAAAACGAACCAAAATGAGGCTAGTTGAGCGTATTTCCAGTCTGAATAAGTGCCAAAAAAAATTAGTCTTCCCTTAGCAGGAAGAGGCTGTAAGCTGTCAGCGTGGCTGGCGAGGGTGGTCGGTTGTGGGGGAAGAAGGGAAGGCGTCGCGACGTCACGGCGACGCGACCCCACCACCACCGCCACCCCCACTCGACGCCTGTCGCGCCATCCTTCACGGGACGCCGCTGCCAACATAATCATCGTCTTCGCAGGCCCTTTCCTCGCCCTCACCAAGCCCATAATTCGTCCCGCGCGAGCGCAGAAAAAAATATGCGGAATTCCGTTGCGTTAAAATCTGCGCGGCGAATTATTTCCCAGCGAGTACAGTGCGCGTTTTATAGCTACACTTCTTCTTCTAGCCGGGAGAACGCAGAGGCGTCATTATAAGGGCGGAGGCACCCCGCGGCGAAAGACGTTGGCGGTAGACCAACCCGCAGCGTTATGTGAGGCAGATACCAACCAGAGGGCGCCGAGCGTGGGACTGTTTAATAATCCGTGGCGGCCCGGCGAAAACGTACTGCTCTCTCGCGAGTTAAGTATTGCGGCGCGAGCGATGGCAACCCGTTAGGTCTTTGCACAGTTCCGGTTTCGGAGATCGGAAAGAAAAAGAAAAGATCTGCTAAGCTCCTCGCGTTTCGAGTAGGACTGTTGCAAATCGTACCTATTCCTTGATCAGTGTCAGCAGCTCATCTTAGAGTTGCTACTACGCCGAAAGTTCTCGATTATTTGCGGGATAAACACCGATAAGCCAAAACGTAATGACCACTGTCCACTGCGAGGTTGGATGCCGCCTTGTGGCACGTAACGCTGTAGCAAAAGTATGTAAGCGGAGCATACACGGATGGGGTATAACCCTAGCGAAGATATGGCTGCAAATGGTGAAATTCATTGAGATAAGCGACTTTGAGAAAGGTCAGATTATTATTACGCAGAGACTGTGAAGGAATATCTCGAAAACGGCGAAGCTGGCCGAATCATTACGTGCTACTGTCGTGAGCTTCTACGGAAAGGGGTGAAAGGCCAGTGAAACTATCACTAGGCGCTAAATGGTTGGACTCCACGACTCTTCACAGAACGTGGGGTTCGGAGGCTCTTTTGCTCTGTGAAGTGGGATAGATGGTGATACAAGGCACCTCTGCCGAAAGAGCACAATGCAGGTGCACGCACAAGTGTTTTCGTAGCACAGCGTTCATCGTAGATTGTTGAACATGGAGCTCCGCAGCAGACCACCCCTACGTTGCACGACTACAGTGGGCACGAGACCGTAGGGATTCGACCGTCGATCAGTGCAAACGTGTGGTCTCGTTGGATGAATGACACTTTTGCTACACTAGGTTGATGGGCGTATCCACAAACGCCGTCATCGAAGTAAACGGCGGTTCGAAACGTGCAACACGCCACGGGCGCAAGCTGGTGGAGCAGTATTATGATGTGGGAGACATTCTCCTGTGCTTGCATGGGACCTGTGGTAGTAATCGGAAGACACGCTGACAGCTGTAAATAGGGAGTTTATATTTATGTATCAATGAATATTTTCCGGTCATACAACTGTATTCCATTCAACACGTCTTGTAACTTTCATTGAGGGCAGCAGTGTTTCAGCAAATCGTTGCTCTCCTTCCACTCTTAATTTTAGTCCCACCCTTGAATGTTTCTTTTATATCCGTCATTGGTTCTTCGATGAACAGTTTCAACAGTATGGGAGGACTACTGCATCCCATCTTGATCCATACATATAAGGAAGAGGTACTGCATCGAACTAGGGAGTAAATATTTTTATGGCGCAACGTGGCAAGAGCCGAGAGCATATGTACTAAATGATAAACAGTCTATTTCAATAAGAAATTCATGAAGTATTCGGTATTTGGAGCATAGCATTGTTTACAAGTGAATCATGGACTGCGTAAGACCGTGAAAGAAGAGAAGCCAATCGTTTGAAATGTAGTGAAAATAAATAAGGAGTTTCTTCGCAATTTAGAAAGTACTAGAGGACGTGACAGGTTGATAGGACATATATTAAGACGTTGAGGTGTAACTTCCGTGGTACTGGAGCGAACGGTAGGCAGCAAAAACTGTTGTAAAAGAAATCTACGTCGGCTTTGTGGCGCAGACGACCAAGTTTATTGCGACACGATCGCAGTTACTTATTCATTTAATCGTATGGCTAGGGCCTCCCGCCGAGCAGGCCGTTCGCCGGGTGCCGGTCTTTCAATTTGACATCACTTCGGCGACCTGCAGTCGATGAGGATGATAGGATGATGATGAGGACAGCACAACACCTAGTCCCTGGGTGGAGAAAATTCCCCGACCCAGACGGGAATCGAACCCGGGCCCAGAGGATTGACAATCAGTCACGCTGTCCCCTTTTTTTTTTTTTTTTTTTTTTTTTTGCATTTTGTTCATTATTGTTCGTTGCATTTGATCGTAGCGGACGTCACACGAATTCCGTTAAAGTTCGTTATTGGTTTACTCAGTGTTTTTTAATTACAGAGACCAGTCAACTCTCTGACCGAACACGCTGAGCTACCGTGCCGGCACCATTCAGCTACCGGGGGCGGACACGATCGCAGTGTGAAGGTCTTAATGCAGCGGTGGCGCTGGGAAATATCGGAACACCCTCCGTACTCAGCAGAAACGACTCCTTGTAATTTACACCCGTTTCCAAAGTTGAACGAGCGCCTACGAGGTCGCCGACTTGCTGACGTAGCATCTGTACTCCAAGCAGTAGGGCGTTCCGTGGCTCCTCGTCAACAAAGAACGCCAGTCAGTCGTTCCCAACGGCTCCCGACATTTACCGAAAAGTAATACGCTTTCCTGGTGACTCCTCTGAAGTAACGTAATGCAAATAGTGCTTGTTATTTCATTAAATATTACGTGAAATCAATGTTGCCACTACTTTTTTTATAGCCGTCGTAGAGCTTCGTATGTGAAGAAGAGTCTCCTTCTGTTTATTTGTTTTTAATTTTTTTAAATCTACAGTTTAATTCCGATCGTGATCAAATTATGCGCACTTTACTTTCAAGACTAGACGAAGATTACTGTTTACATAAGATATCGTAATCTGACTTGAAACATACTTGTATGTAATATATAACGGATTTTACCAAAATATCTTAAAGTTCTTGGCCGATTCACTTCAGATTTCGACATGAATATCTCGGCGGACATAAGCTACACATTTTTACATACCTTCCCCACTGCATGTAAATGTCGCACATGATAGAATTATCACAGTTCATCACATTTACCAGTTCTCGAGTACACTAGGGGTGATGATTGTGAAGTAATACGTGTAAACGATCTTCATCAAACCCAAAAGTCTAAAACTGAAACAAATGAGCCTTCGGTCACAATTTTTTAGTCTCATTAACCAGGTTTCAACGCTGCTAAGAGAGCCCTCATCAGAATTTAGACATTTAAAGTGGTCTATAACATAATTACAAATTTATGGGAAAAATTTATGTAAAAATTGTAAGTACTGATTAACAATACAAGTCAGAGACAGTACTTATATGTCACATAAAATAAATAACAGGCCAGAAGGGCTTTAGTCACAAAATATTTAAAAGGAATGTGTGACGCCGAGCCTCTAAGGGCTCCTTATGTTATAGACCACTTTAAATGTCTAAATTATGATGAAGGCACGCTTAGAAGTGTTGAAACCTGGTTAATAAGGCTAAAAAGTTGTGAAAGAGGGCTCATTTGTTTCAATTTTAATTTATAAACGGTCACTGAACCTAGCAGCCATGTTTAAAACTTTGTCCGAAAAGTCTTCCTGAACGTGGTGAGTCACTAACGTCAAAACGATCCTCTTTAAAACGGGACAACAATTTTCTTGCCGTGATCTGTCCAGTGGCGTTATCCACACACATGACGCAAATGTTTCTGCGTGTCTCCGCTGCTATCACCCGTTTATTGACCACAAACAGAAGAATATGTTGGAAATGTTCTGATTTCTCCACTTGCCACTCCATTTCCTAGCGTCCACAGCTCCACTCACTAACTCAAAATAACAGTATGTAAACTCAAATTGTAACAGTGAACTACGGATTAAAAATTACAGTCGATAAATAAACCCATAGCAAGCGAAATACCGACATGCAAAGCATAAACGCTACGGAATTATGCATCAACCTAATTCAGTAAGCTGTGTTACAATTACTTGCCAGTAATTCCAGTTATGCAAAATGGAGTCATGCCGTTTGTAACACAATGTGTATTTTTTGTGTAGGCTAAGATGCCAGAAACAGGCGAAATCTGTCTTTAAAACTAAACTCCTCCCGAACAGGCCATGAAGGACGAGCGAAACCGGCCGGCAGCCGTGTCATCCTCATCCCACAGGATGAGGATATGGAGGGGCATGTGGTCAATACACCGCTATCTCTGCCGAAAGTCAGTTTACGAGACCGGAGCAGCTACATCTCAATTAAGTAGCTCCTTAGTTTGCCTCACAAGGGCTGAGTGCACCCCACTTGCCAACAGTGCTCGGCAGACCAAAAGGTCATCCATCTACGTGCTAGCCCATCCAGACAGCGCTTAACTGCGGTGATCTGACGGAAACCGGCATTAGCACTGCGGCAAGGCCGTTGTCTGAAATGCGTCGTGGTAAATAAATAATAATTACACTCGTCCAACCAAGGCTTCACGGTATATTGCAGGTTGCTGTACCATCCATGGAATGTGTTGGAAAAAGATATTGTACTTGTCATTTCATTAAATATTGCATGCTATCAATGCTGCCTCTACTTTATTTACAGCCCTCAAGGATTAGCAATAGAAATACCGCGTGATCAAAAAGTCAGTATAAATTTGAAAACTGAATAAATCACGGAATAATGTAGATAGAGAGGTACAAATTGAAACACATGCTTGGAATGGCATGGGGTTTTATTAGAACCAAAAAAATACAAACGTTCAAAAAATGCCCGACAGATGGCGCTTCATCTGATCAGAATAGCAATAATTAGCATAACAAAATAAGACAATGCAAAGATTATGTTCTTTACAGGAAATGCTCAATATGTCCACCATCATTCCTCAGCAATAGCTGTAGTCGAGGAATAATGTTGTGAATAGCACTGTAAAGCATGTCCGGTGTTATGGTGAGGCATTGGCGTCGGATGTGGTCTTTCACCATCCCTAGAGATGTCGGTTGATCACGATACACTTGCGACTCCAGGTAACCCCAAAGCCAATAATCGCACGGACTGAGGTCTGGGGACCTGGGAGGCCAAGAATGACGAAAGTGGCGGCTGAGCACACGGTCATCACCAAATGACGCGCGCAAGAGATCTTTCACGCGTCTAACAATACTTTGTTTCTTTGTTTTGGTTCTAATAAAACCCCATGTCATTCCAAGCATGTGTGTCAATTTTTACCTCTTTTTTAAGTATCAGGAAGTCGTTTCTGAAAGTATTTGTATGTAGTGTAGCCATGTATGGAAGTGAAACATGGACGATAAATAGTTTGGACAAGAAGAGAATAGAAGCTGTCGAAATGTGGTGCTTCAGAAGAATGCTGAAGATTAGATGGGTAGATCACATAACTAATGAGGAGGTATTGAATAGAATTAGGGAGAAGAGGAGTTTGTGGCACAACTTGACAAGAAGAAAGGACCTGTTGGTAGGACATGCTCTGAGGCATCAAGGGATCACAAATTTAGCATTGGAGGGCAGCGTGGTGTGTAAAAATCGTAGAGGGAGACCAAGAGATGAATACACTAAGCAGATTCAGAAGCATGTAGGTTGCTGGGGAGATGAAGAAGCTTTCACAGGATAGAGTAGCATGGAGAGCTGCATCAAACCAGTCTCAGGACTGAAGACAACAACAACATCAACATCTACATTATTCCGTGGTTTATTAAGTTTTAAAATTTATACTGACTTTTTGATCACCCGATGCATACGTTTTATACAAATACGTCCATTATTTCTTAGAAATGGATAGAGACTTTATGACCATCTTGTACAAGTTGGGCAAAATAAAAATATGCGAAAATGTGTTTCATGCGCCTTAGGATATGCAACGAAACTTACATTGTCTCTCTCGCTTGCAGATGATGTAAGCTTGGTTCCATACCTTAGGGTGCGTGAGATTTTTATTTTGCCCGGCTTGCACAGCGGCACACTCCAAAGACTTGTAAATAGAGCGGTACAGAATTAGAGGTGCTAAAAACGTATGGCGTTCGGTCGTTAGGTGTACCAGAGATCCTCGGGCGGGCGGAGCAGCTAACACCGTGCTGGCTGCGGTACAGATTTGGAGGGCTGCGCGTCAGCAGAAAGTGACACGTCGGGCGCTCCGCGCGTTGTAATCGACCTTTCGGCGGGGCGGGTGCGGGCCGGCTGTGTGTTGGCAGCCCTGGGGCAGGGTGCCGGCGCGCCGTGTTTATCAGTCATTAGCGCATATCGCGGCGGGCCCTCAAAGGAAGGGCAGGTCGGCCAGGTAACCCGCCGCGGGCAGCGCGGCCCGCTAACAAAACACGCGCGGGCCGGTTTCCTGCGTGTGCGTGTGCGTGGGCGCGTGCGTGCGCGCGCAGACAAAGCGGAGAAACTTGCACAGGCCCGCCACTGGCCGTCCAGCCGGCCGACCGCCCGCTCAAACAATTCCCTTAGAACGCGAATTAACTGGCCTGTGTAGTTTAGTGCACTCGACAATGCTGTGATGAATGATAATTAGCGGAAGGAGCGCCGGGCAGCGCCCTCTCGTGCCCGCAGGTCCTTCCATTGTTGCCCTCCTCGCTCTGCCCACCACCTCCTCCACCTCTCTCTCTCTCTCTCTCTCTCTCTTTCTTCTCCATCCCCCTCCCTGCGCCGGTTCAAGGGTCAGGAGCGGCGCGCGGCCGCGTCTGCTAGTTAGACCGCCAGGCAGAAAAGTAAGCGTCCTTCTGCCGCCGTCACAGCGTGCATTTCCGGCTCCCGTGTCTGCAAGCCCAAAGAGCTCGTTGTGAAAATTTTCATAAAGGTCATCTTTCATCGTAAATACAAAAAAGTCGGGGAAACAGTCGGTCGTGGCGAGTTTCAGTGGATGTTGGTAGAAACACGAGGGCATCTGCATACGACTTCACATAGAAATTTCTGTCCGTGCCCTCAGACTTCAAACCAACAGTCAACCGATCAACCATGTTACAAGAGCGTACTCACGATCTGAAGACCAAAGCTACGGAGAGGCACTCGAGCGGAGCGTGGCAGGTAGGGGTGGGGTTGGACATCTAAATAGTTTTGGGGAAAATGCGCAGGAAAGAGAGCATTAAGGTAGGAGGCCCAAATTTCGTCATTTTAGCACTTTAGGACCTGTATAAATCCTGAGATTTTACGGAAAATTCTATAAATTGTTATGTATTTCCCTGAATTCATGCTCAATGTGAAGGCAACTTGGTTCAAATGGCTCTGAGCACTATGCGACTTAACTTCTGAGGTCATCAGTCGCCTAGAACTTAGAACTAATTAAACCTAAGTAACCTAAGGACATCACACACATCCATGCGCGAGGCAGGATTCGAACCCGCGACCGTAGCGGTCGCTCGGTTCCAGACTGCAGCGCCTAGAACCGCACGGCCACTCCGGCCGGCGAAGGTAACTTAAGACTGAATTGTTGTAGTACACTGAAGTCAGTATTTGACATAAACATGAACACTGCAAAACCAGAAATACACAAATGTCTTCCTAATTTCGTCCCCACAAAAATTTTACGAAGTACAATCAATTTAAATATAACTTTCTTGTCTAACTGTGCCAAGCACTTTCACTACTATGAATCATTTGAATATCATGAACGAACTGTTTTCGTAGTTTTTTCTTACTTCTAAATATGTGTACCCTATGAACTTCTGTCTCCGTGAATAAACTGCACGTTTCGTCGCATCGAACTATGCATTTCGTGCAATGAATTCATTTCTCCCCCCTTGCGTTTTCCCATATCCAAAAATTAAAATAATTTGTATAAACAGCAAATAAAATCAGTATTTACTTACACTTTCAAATTTCGTCCCCTGGACGATGGGAAATGCACGGGGGACGAAATTACGAAAATCCCCAGATTTATTACATTGTCCGCTACAGCAACGTAGGTCAAACCCTTGACTGTAACGATTACACATGATAAACAACATACGACCGAAATACGGCCCAATATTTGAACACAAATATTGCTCACACTAGGAGCTGCAGGATGTTAATCTGTCAGCTACACTAACTCACTTCAGCATAAAAAAAATTAATTTCTTTAATATTACGTACAACGGATAGAATTCACGCATGCACGCGCAACTAAAGATTTGTTACCAACTGTGGAAACCGAAAATTCCTAGAGGGACGAAATTAGGAACACGACTCAAACCTATTGAAACATAAGGTATATAGGGCGTAGCGTTAATAAACCTTGCTCTTGAATCAGTGTATCTATTACTGAAAACCGTATCAAAATCCCTAGAACAGTTACTGAGATTAACTTTCACATACAGACAGAGAAAGAAGTTCAGGGGTACTGTATAATACGCCTTACACAGATGTGTGTCGAGGAAACGTCTGAGGTTCGTTCGACATCAAAGTCAGAAAACTGCTTCAAATGCAAACAGAGCTTTACTACAGACATAAAAGTATCCAAAGCCTCATAGACAAAGAAAAACAAAGCTAAAATTAGCGTAAGGAGATGCGTGACTCGTTCAACCATTACGGAAGTCCTCACAATCGACAGAAAATTTGTCTATCGTATTGGTCTTATTTTAGATCAGTAAGCAGATCGAAGCTATCTGCCCAGACGCTCCACTATAGTTTTGACATCTCAACGGAGGATGACAGGGAGAAAGCTGAAATACTAAACGTCTTTTCCTAAAACCTATTATACTGAGTAAGATCGTATTGTGGTTCCCCCTTTCGATCGTCACACGGAACGTCAAAATGAATGACCATGGGATAGGAAATCATATGAAATCGCGCAACAGAGGAATGGCCGCTGCACCTGATCCGATACCTGTACAGTACTGCTTAGAGTGTGCAAAAGAATTTACTCCTCTTTTGCGTCAATGCAGCGCCGACCGCTTGAAGAGTAAAGTGTTCCAACTGGTCGGGAAAAAGCTCCGATCATTGCCGTTCTCAAGAAAGGTCGTCGAACAGACGCACAATACCATAGGCCTATATCGTGTGTTGAATAATTTTGGAACACGTTTTATGCTCACGCATAATGACATTTATGGAGACATAAAATCTCCACAAACAACAGTCGCGTAAGAATTAGCTCGCTCTCTTCACCAAGAGACCCAAGGTTGATGCCGTATTCCTTGGTTGCCAAAAGGCGTTCCATACAACTCCACGCAGCCGCTTAGTGAACAATATAAAGCGAACGGAATGTCTGGGTTAAAGGATTCCGAGGACACAAAACTCAGCATGTCATTCTTAAAGAGGAGAAATTATCAGATGTAAAAATAACTTTTGGCGTATTCCAAGGAACTGTCACAGGACCACTACTTTTCACAATGTATATAAATGACCTAGCTGGAAGTTCCATAAAGCTTTTCGCGGATGATGATGTTGCATACAGAGCAACGTCTGAAAATTGCTACGAAGTGCTGGAAGAACGACGCTTGGCGGATTGGAGCAAGGAGTGATAGCTGACGTCAAAAAAAAAAAAAAAAAAAAAAAAATATATATATATATATATATATATATATATATATATATATATATATATATATATATTCGGATGTATTCACACGGATCTATTTATAATGGCACGACTACATAAAACAGATCGTAGACAAGGCTCATACCAGACTGAGAGTTATTGGAAGAAGTCTATGGAACGTGGTGCACCCAGAAAGGAAGTATCATAGAAAACCCTCGTTCAACCAATATTTCAACATTGGTCGTCAGCTTGGGCTCCCTACAGGAAAGACTCAAAGGAAAGCATCATATTTTGGTACAGTTTCATTCAGTTTAATAGTGCACTAGAAGCACTTCCTTTCCGTAACTTTTATCCCGTCTAACACGATGTCTGGTTTTTAAGGAAGTGACCTAAGGGAAGGAACCCGTGTGCGGGATCTGTATGTGAGAGGCGTGAACTTCGTTCTGCATGTCACCGTATTTTAACTGTTTGTGTATCGCATTGTATGAGTAATGACAACATCCTGAGCACGTCAATTTTGGCTCTGTCCCACAGATCTGGCGATGAATATTGAGCACATATCTGTACGTATTGTGCACATGTCAAGAAGACAAGCATGTAGCTTACCTGGGAGCAATAGAAACGGAGCATTGAGATGAGAAACAGGTAGTGGAGAGAAAACATTTATTTATTTGGAGTACTGTGGAAAAGTCCCGTATAACAATCAAGATGGTTGTTCCACCTGTTCTAAAGTACCACTGCGGGATTTTACGTATTACAGCAACGAATATGAGGGAGAATTCGTGATGCCCATGGGATTGATAAGTGTATGATAAACAGGTCGTTAGTGACCGTACTAAAATATGACAAAGGAGATTTGAGCATTTACAGATAAATACAAGAAGACATTCTGTCCACACTCAAGGACTGAATTCCTACTACCATGCACTTCACAGTCCCTTTAGTGGTGTATATGTAGATGGATCCTCTTGAGTGAACTGTTCTTAGTGGGTGTCCCCATAAGTTTGAAGACACCCAAAGTAGAATAACTTTGTTATGAGACTGAAAAATTTTATTCAACGCAATCTTATATGGAATTGTTTTAAGGGAGAACCAGGTAGCATCTTCAACATCATTAACAAACCTCCTGTCTACACTGCGAAATGTTCTATTGCTTGGTCCCAAATGGTTCGCTGAATGAACAAATATCATGAACAAAAAGGAGGACTTTTTTTAAAAAAAAATCTATCTGACGAGTCTGTTCGGTGGAAAAACGACACGTGGCAATTAATCCCTCGTCCGGTAGCACATTATAGCAGTAGAGGTGGGGATGGTGCCGCGGAAAAAAAAGAGGGCATGGCGACGGTGTAGAGGAGAGGGCGGTAGAGAGAGGTAGCGACAGAGTGCAAAAATTTTTGCGGGTTATCAAAAACTACAGATGACAGGGCGGGCACAATTAACAGGAAATCATTATATCGGCGGGCGCCAGGACGCGGCGTATCGCGAGACGCCCTGATTGGCGCAATTTGCACTCGTCCGCGCAGTGCGGCCGCCATTAGCGGCGGCCGGGGACTCCCCGCGCAGACACACAGAGGTTGGGGGTTCCCCCCGCGCCGTGCCGCGCAGTGCTGCCACTGTGCTAGTTAGGCCCGCGGGGCCAGGCCGGCCGCCTGGGCTGCGCTGCCCCCGACATCCGAGCAGGGACGTGCCGGGACTGGGGCCGTAATGGGCGGCTTGTTTTGCTAACAACAAAGCGGCATTCATCGGCGCGAGCGGTATTGCCTTACAGCTGTCTGCCGCGCCCCCCTTTACGGCCGTCACGAATTCCCCAAGAGCTCCAGCCAGCACTGCCAGGAGCTTGCAGCGCAATACCCAAAAGTTCCCGCACAGCTTTGTGCGGGTCACGTTTCCGTCGCAGCCCGCTAACAACAGACAGCTCTGTAGGCGTAATTTGGAAGCGTTTACATGACTTAATCAACCCCCTTATTAGCCAGATTTAACGATAGGAGAGTTGGTTGCGAAATGTTCTTACCGCTTCTAGCTACTTCATCTTCATTTTTCAGCGAGGCACAATTTTGTAGAAGTGCATTTGTAGTTGTTATCTTGTACGATGGTTAGTCGTACCTAGTTGACTTCCTCTGGACTGGCAAGGTAAATCATTAACAAAACTCCAACTTTTTATAGTTGAAAGTTGGTGACTAATGACACGATCCGTCTTAAGGGGAATGTATGTAAAATTGATCCAACATGTTGAATTATTTTTCGCCACCAGATAGTTCTGTAGCATGTTTGAAATACTAGTTAGAAATACTATCTTCAGTTTTCAGAGTTTAATTCTGCTGCATATCTTGTTTCAACCAATTCGTAGTACCACGTCACGTTTCCTACACGACTGTCTCTTTGTTTCCGATATTTTATTACTTGCTGCTGTCAGAGATGACATTTGTAGAGTACAGACGGCTATACGATTGACTGCGATTTATTACAGAAATGCAAACACGGTGAAACACATAACCCGAACAAAAGCATTAATAACCTCATTTAGAAGAGACTCCCGAAGACAACATTTGGCTCATTATTATTCTTAAAATTTCTTCTACTGATGCTTCTTTGGGCATGAATGACGATAACGCTGAAAGAATCGCGACTCTTATGAGATTATAAATTCGATGCAGGATGCTTCACTGAACACTAACTAAAGAAGATTTTGATAGTTCGGAAATTTAAGTGAAGGTTATTGCGAAAAGTGCACCTCAGAAGTGTCAGGCTATCAGAAGAGGACGAAACGAGGACCACAAAGACCAAATGTACGCTTATGGTCAACATTAAGGTACTTGTTTCTGGCGTTTCTGGAAGAAAACATATTACGGAGACATGGCTTAGCCACAGCTTCCTCTCTTCAAGGAGCGCCAGTCCCACAAGGTATGCTGAACTCCTGAGGATTTCGGAAGTCTGGAGAAGAGGTACGGGCGGAGGTAAGACTGTAAAGGCGGGTCGAGAGTCGTGCTTGGATAGCTCAGTCAGTAGAGCACCTGCCTGCGTAAGGCAAAGGTGCAGTGATCGAGTCCCGGTCCGACACACGGATTTATCTGCCAGGAAGTTTCGTATCACTGCACATTTCGCTGCTGAATGAAAGTCCATTCCGTAAACAAAAAAATTAATTATGTACCTGGAGTTTTGCGAGGTGATCATAAAAATTTTATAACTATTCTTTGTTTTCGCAGAGTTTTACTGTGCCTTTATTGTGTGGCTGTCGTAATTGAAAAGACAGTAATTGTATACCCCATAAGTTACTGCTTTGCACACAATTTCAGTCATAACACATCATCATCAAGCAAGAAAATATTTCATGGTGTAAATATTTTTGTGTTGTGCAACTGAAATGTCTAAAAAGCTTTGATGTATTTGCTACTAGAACGACTACAGTCGCGCCCTTCGAAAGAGTTGCATTCAGTTACATTAGACCAGTGCCATTAGAGAAGCGTATCGATATTGTCACACGGCAAGTGTCTCCAAAGCTGCCACACTAAAATCGTACTTTCAGTCTTGTGTGGAGTATGAAACAAACAACGCCACATACTGCTCCGAAGATATCCTAAGAAACGTTTATTGGCGGATCCGGACAAATTATTTCACTGCTACACAGTTAAAAGTAATCAAACTAAGTGTCGCCAGCTTAGCTTTGCCCGACGAAAGAGGGTTGAACGTGTCTCTACTCCAAAACCTGAATTTATTGATCCGTAGCTAACTGAAGCCAACAAGATTCCGATATCCGATCACTGGACTGTCAGACGTACACCAGTAACAGTCAGTACGCTGCTTCCGGCTTCTCCCTAGCTAGTTCCGACGAAAACCCTCACAAAAACAAAGCACGATTGTTCGAAGTAAACAGCTCCAAGGAGATACAAATATTTTCTTCTTCTGCTTCTTCTTTGTCTTTAAGTGTTCCGTCTTCACCGTTCGCTACTACCTCGTTCTAGGTCTCCCTACTACTTTTCTTCCTCTTCGCTGGTAAATCGTTGCCTGGTATGAAATCATTTCTACGCTCATTCTTTTTAGGTGATCTTCTCATAATGTTTTATTTTCTTCAATTTTTCATTAATAGTATTATAATTTTCTAACTAAGATCCACATTTCCTATAAATTTTTCCTCGCAAACACCTCTTCCTGAGAAGTGTCATTTCTGCTGCTTGAAGTTTAGTTGTATCACTTTCTTTAGGCATCTATGACTCACTTCCTTTTAGCAATAGGGAGATGCACGCATTGTTTTATAAAATTTTAATTTTCTTTCTTTCCGTATTTTATTTTGTAATGTTTTGTTTGTCATCCTACACAGCAACTGATATTTGTAAATTTTATGATCTCTATCCTTGTCCAGATCATAGCTAAAAAATTAAAGCTTGAGTCCTCCTCGAGTGGCATATTAATTATCATTATTTCTGATCGCGGGGAGTATTTTTCATGATGATCCACTATCTTAGTTTTCTTTATTCACACACGAAGGTTATATTCTCTTTCCTGTAACTGATGCGGTTCTCACACTGCTTGTTGTAGCTTATCTCCGTTTTCTTCCGAAATTGTTACATCACCTGCATACTTTGAGATATTAAAATATTTATTTGTATTACTTTGCCTTCCCAGACTTACTGTCACCAGTTTGTAATCAAATAAATCACACACAGATTAAATGAAGTTGGTGACAGAACGACAGAAAGCAATCGGTCGCCCTCTTCCACTAACACTGCCAAATACAGATTTACACGCCGACCCCGTGAAGGCAAAAGATAATGCTAGGAAGAAGAAAGGAGGAACAAGGCTGGTGCCTGGCTGCAGGCTAATTCAAGTCCCTTCAGTTTTAATATCGCCAACTTTTATTTTATTACTGTGTTGCGCTGTAAGCTTTTCATAGGTGCAGTAAGTTGTACAAGACATCAAACTTCAGTCATTATGTCCAATATTTTCTTTCAGTTTAAACTGTCAAAGGCTTTTTCGAAGTGAATAAAAACTATATACACTATGTGATCACCAGTATCGGGACACCCCCAAAAACATACGTTTCTCATATTAGGTGCATTGTGCTATCATATAATCCCAGGTACTCCATACCAGCCACCTCAGTAGTCATTAGACATCGTGAGAGATCAGAAAGTAGGCTCCGCGGAACGCACGGACTTCGAAGGTGGTCACGTGATTGGGTGTCACTTGTGTCATACGTCTCAACGCGAGATTTCCACACTTCTAAACATCCCTTGGTCCACTGTTTCCGATGTGATAGTGAAGTGCCGGCCGAAGTGGCCGTGCGGTTAAAGGCGCTGCAGTCTGGAACCGCGCGACCGCTACGGTCGCAGGTTCGAATCCTGCCTCGGGCATGGATGTTTGTGATGTCCTTAGGTTAGTTAGGTTTAACTAGTTCTAAGTTCTAGGGGACTAATGACCTCAGCAGTTGAGTCCCATAGTGCTCAGAGCCATTTGAACCATTTTTTGATAGTGAAGTGCAAACGTGAAGGGACACGTACGGCACAAAAGCGTATGGGTCGACTTCGTCTGTTGACTGACAGAGACCGCCGACAGTTGAAGAGTGTCGTAATGTGTAATAGGCAGACATCTATCCAGACCGTCACACACGAATTCCAAAGTGCATCAGGATCCACTGCAAGTACTATGACAGTTAGGCGGGAGGTGAGAAAATTTAGATTTCATGTTCGGGTGGCTGCTCATAAGACACACATCACGCCGGCAAATGGCAAACGACGTCTCGCTTGGCATAAGGAGCGTAAATATTGGACGGTTGAACAGTGGAAGAACGTTGTGTGGGTGACGAATGACGTTACACAATGTGGCAATCCGATGGCAGGGTGTGGGTATGGCGAATGCCCAGTGAACGTCATCTGCCAGCGTGTGCAGTGCTACCAATAAAATTCGGAGGCGGTGGTGTTATGGTGTGGGCGTGTTTTTCATGGAGGCGGCATGCACCCCTTGTTTTGCGTGGCACTATCACAGCACAGGCCTACATTGATGTTTTAAGCACCTTCTTGCTTCCCATTGTTGAAGAGCAATTCGGGGATGGCGATGGCATCTTTCAACACATCGAGCACCTGTTCATAATGCACGGCCTGTGGCGGAGTGGTTACACATCCCTGTATTCGACTGGCCTGCACAGAGTCCTGACCTGTTTCCTAAAGAACGCCATTGAGATGTTGTGGAACGCCGACTTCGTGCCAGGCATCACCGGACGACATCGATACCTCTCCTCAGTGCAGCACTCCGTGAAGAATGGGCTGTCATTTCCCAAGAAACCTTCCGGCACGTGCCTGCGAGAGTGGAAGGTGTCATCAAGGCTAAGGGTGGGCCAACACCATACTGAATTGCAGCATTACCGATGGAAGGCGCTACGAACATGTAAGTCATTTTCAAACAGGTGTGCGGATACTTTTGAACATATAGTGTACGTTTCTAAACTGACTTCTTGTCGTTTCTCTAGAAATTTTTTCTGGTGAAAGTATTATCACCGCGTGAACGGTCATTCCTGAGACCACTTTGTTCTTCTAATCGAAGAGCCTGTGCTACAGTTTTTTACGATTATTAATTTTTTTACGAATATTTCGTAGAGTGAGATTAGGGGGCAAACTCCTCTATAATTTTCATAGTTGTTTCTTTGACCTCTTTTCTTTAAAAAAAGAATTGGTATAATAGATACTGTATCTCTGCACAGTACATACATAAATAGTACGCTTAATTAAAATTTCATGACTATTCTTGATACACTCGAAGCCGAAGTGAGACCAGTCATCTCCACGTATCTATGGAGTGGTGGCACGCCAAGTAATTGCTCAAAAAATGTTCAAATGTGTGTGAAATCTCATGGGACTTAACTGCTAAAGTCATCAGTCCCTAAGTTTACACACTACTTAACCTAAATTATCCTAAGGACAAATACACACACCCATGCCCGAGGGAGGACTCGAACCTCCGCCGGCACCAGCCGCACAGTCCACGACTGCAGCGCCTTAGACCGCTCGGCTAATCCGTAATTGTTGAAACGACAAAAAAAGTGAGGATCTAACTGTGGTTTTCGGTACGTACTACAGTGCACGCAGACGGTGTGGCCTGTGACAGGTCCACCCCCGCAGGTATCTCGCTCCGCCACTGACCTTCTATCAGAGTAGCGCGGCTGCGCGCCGGCAGATAAGGCGTCCGCTCGCGACAATTAGCACTGTGCGCTATCGAGCGCGCGCTATTGCCGCCGCCATGATTTACGACGGCTATTAAAGGCCCGGCCGGCGGACCCATAGCCACAGCGCGGACTGCGCAATCAATACGCCGCGGCCGAGACGGCGCCGTGCGGGGGCACAGCTGGAAAACGCTCCTGCCGATAATTTATTCAGCCGAGCCGCGTGCGGCGACCAGTCGCGTCGCGGCGTGTCTTGCGGGGCGCGCTGACCACAGGGGCACACAGCGGCCGGCGCCACGCCACCGCCGCAAGCGTATCGATTGCCACGGCGACGGCGACAAAACCCCGCCGACGCCAAACCGGTAACCGCCAGCCCGTGCCGCCGCTTTACGTTTCGGCACCGCTCCGAAACCGGCCGACACCCCGCTGCTAGGTACCTCTTCTTTTTAGGATTCCCTACATCGAAGTGAAAGGACATGATCGTATGGCACTGATAGCCCGAAGTACCCACTTGGGGTAGCCGAGCGGTCTAAGGCACGGCTTTCCGGAGAGGGAAGGAGCGCCTGGTCCCTGGATGATTTTTAGGCGGTTTTCCATCTGCCTCTGCGAATGCTGGCTGGTTTCCCTTATTTCGCCTCAACTACACTATGTCGGCGATTGCTGCGCAAACAAGTTCTCCACGTACGCGTACACCACCGTTACTCTACCACGCAAACATAGGCCTTACACTCGTCTGGTGTGAGACGTTCCCTGGGGGGGGGGGGGGTGTCCACCGGGGGCCGAACCGCACAATAACCCTGGGTACTGTGTGGGGCGGCGGAGGGGTAAAGTGGACTGCGAAAGTCGTCGTGGGGTTGTCGACCACTGCGGCTGCGGCGGGGTTGGAGCCTCTCCGTCGTTTCTAGGACCCCGGTTAACATAGAACATACGTACACCAACACACTTGGGGAAGTTCGGCTGCCGGCTGGCCGGCCGCGGTGGTCTAGCGGTTCTAGGCGCGCAGTCCGGAACCGCGCGACTGCTACAGTCGCACGTTCGAATCCTGCCTCCTGCAGGGATGTGTGTGATGTCCTTAGGTTAGTTAGGTTTAAGTAGTTCTGCCGGCTGCAGAGTTGCAATTTTTTTCAGTCGACGCCTCAATGGACGACTTGTTTGTCAATAATGATGACATGATGATGTGGCCAACACAAGACCGATTTCCCGAGCGGAGAAAATCTCCGACCCGGCCCGGAATGGAACCAGGGGCAGTTGCATGGCAGCCACACGCGCTGACGACTCAGCTAAGGGGGTTTCGTAGATCAGTCGCTGAACACCTTTCCGTCTTGTCTGCCTGGCTGTCTGTCCATCCGACTGATAAAAATCCTTTTTCTCAGGAACGGGCAAAAGTACCAAGCAGAAATTTATGCCACATATTAACGTCTACGGTCGCTTGGTTACTTAATAGAGTGAAGCTTTTATGTGAATTCAATCGAAAGATTCCACCATTTATGTCACATTTTGACAGTCGCAAACTCACTCATCGAAGCCTATAGGGTACTTCCCCTTGACCTACACTCATGAAATTTGACAAGAAGCAAAGTTTCACACCAGAACGAAACGAAAAACGAAACCGTTAATTTGTAATTATATCGAACAAGAAAAATGTCATTTTTTATCTGAATGTGTCTGTCCGACGGTCTGTTAAGTCCTCTATTTATCAGGAACGAGTACAAGAACCAAGTTAAAATTTATATCACATACTATGTCCCTTTGGCGATATAACAAACATCATCTTCTAAGTCAATGCAGTCAAGAGATACGGCCATTTATGTCATATATTTTGATACTTACAAACTCACTCCTCAAAACCTACACTGGTATTTCCCTTTGGCGTAGAATTACAAAATTTGGCCAGGAGAAAAGTTTCACAGCACGAGTACATGGAAAAATCGGAAAATCGTTAATCTTTAGGTACATCACACGAAAAAAAGTTTTTTGTCATTAGTTATCAGACTGCCAGCCTGTCCGTCCGTTCGTCTGTTAACACCCATTTTTCTCAGGAATGGGTGGACGTACCAAGTTCAAATTTATGTCACGTAGTAAGGTCTATGGTCCCTTGGCAGCATAACAAGCGCCAGCTCCAAAGTCAATGTAGTCAAAAGGCAGGCTTATTTGCGTCACACAGAGCAGTTGCGGGAAGATCTCCAGAAGAACGACACTTGGTGGATTGGTGCAAGAAATGATAACTGACACCCAACATAAAAAGTATGTTGTAATGCTATGTCTATATAAAACAAATCGCAGATAAGGGGGACGCAAATTCACTCATCAGAATCTGTAGAGTACTTCCTGCTGGCCTATAATAATGAAATTTGGCAAGAAGCAAGGTTTCGTAGTACAAGTAACGGAAAAAATACGAAAATTGTTAATTTATAATTATATAACATGAAAAAAAATTGCCCTTTGTTATCTGACTGTCCGTTCTGTCCGTTTGTTAAGCCTCCTTATTTTCTCAGGAGCGGGTACACTAGTCAAGTTGACATTTACGTCACATACTGAGGTCTGCAGCCCTTTGAAGTTGTAAAAATATTAAACTTCCAACTCAATGTAATCACAAAGTACGGCCATTTATGTAACACGTTTTCATACTCACAAACTTACTCATTAAAACCTACCGGATACCTGCCCTTGAAGTAGAATCGTAGAATTTCGCAAGAAGGAATTTTCCACAGTACAAGTAAAAGAAAAAAATCGTAAAATTGCTAAGGTGTAATTATACCTTTTGTCGTTTGTTATCTGCCTTCAAACTTGAAATTAAAACAATCTCGAAACTCTTGGAATCGCCGGGATCTGTATCTTGCCGATATCAATGTTGAAAACAGACAAAAATCGTCAAGATCTTCGAATCCGGAAATGGATGAACTGTCTGTATTCGTAATTAAATTTGTGCTGAACCCTCAATGCGCGAGTCCTCAGCGCGTTTCGTATTATTTGGCTTGAGTTTATTGAACCACACTGCCAACAGCTTGGTGTATACGGGATCTTCATATATCTACTATAGACAGAATACAATATAGGAAAGAAAGTAACAGAAATTGGGAAGCATGCACCGAGTGTTTATGCAACCACAGATAGTAAACCAAATTTCGCATATACACGTTACTGCCTTGTATAAGGTCAGCAAAAAAAGACTACTACGGAAATTATTTCATCTGTTTTAAGCTAGTTAACCGAACTTACACGATCTGCCCTGGCTGCCTAGCTTCAGGTGTGTGGAATATTTTTCTTTTCCATGATGTGTATTTCGGGATCACAATACAACAGGAGCACTTGTTGAAATTGGCCTCTTCAGTTTCACAAGGTTTTGCAGTAAGAAACTGCCTCTTCCACCATATGCTTCACTTTTATTGTGTAGCGAAGTATTCAAGTATACAAAGCTCGTTTTTATTTTATGCGAAGTACTAACTTGTGTTTATGAAATCTAATGCACTATAATTGGTAACATTAACGTTTTTATCTATGGTCGCTAATCTCTGTAAGTTCTTTTCCATATCCTATTTCGCCCACAGCTGTAACAATTCAACAATGTTTGGCTATGTGTATTGTGGCAATATGAATGCTGTAAAATGATGTTAGATAATTGTTCAAACGCATTATATTGTGATTTCTCTCAATAGATATTTTTGTATTTGGACTAAGCTGTTAGCAGTATTATTCAATAAAACCTAAGCAAAATAAATAACGCATTCCACTGCCGCGTTATTATGGATATTGGAAACGTAACTTCACGGTACATAAAACTATGGCCAGACTAGCACTCGATGGCAATTGTTACATTCTAGAGCAACATCCTTATCTGCTGAGCTATCTGACCTTCCCTTCCATCTCCCCCGGGCCCAATTCAAATTTTCAACATGGCAAATGTGAATATAAGCCTGATATTAACTGGTGTCTGTCTTTGAAGCTCTAAAACTGTGACGTTATCGCAAAAGGTACTGTCTGCAGGCAGTTACACAGCAGTCTGCTCTCATCTCCACAGAAAATCGCTTTAAGGACTCTGTCTCCTCAAAAATCACGTAATAAGTATGAAGTTCAGGTACTCTATTAAATTCTGGAGTGCATCTAAGCATGTCCAAAATATGTTATTACTATTAATTAGGGACAGAGTTAATGTTTTTGAAATAGGTAAAACAGTTTCAAACTTGGCATGTCACGTCGTGCCATAGGCCTTTCTCGGCAGCTGATCATCTCCCTGAAATTCTTTTTTCTTAAACAAAAATACTGCACTGGGCAAACGATCCTTCCAATGTTGCCTTCCACAATTGATTTGATATGAAGAACTTTCTCGAAAGAAGTTTTTCTCCAGTTTAGTAAACATACGAATTATTTTGTGAATTTAAAACGTATTATGTTTAAAGCCTTCGTCTCCATCAAAGATCCTGTAAAGTCCCTAAATTCACTGTGGATCAGATATCTATAGTGTCTCCCCCATGGTCCTCTTTCGACTACTTTCATGACACACTGTAAGGCACATGGAACTAATTTTTAAGTGAGCATCCTACAACAACAACTCCCTGCTTTGCACAGTGGATGGGGCAATGCAATGAGAGAAGGCAATGGCCAGTAAAGCTGCCATTTCTGTATTGGTGGCGGGAGCAGCCAGCGCACACACTGTGAAATTACTTCCTGAATTTGTTGCGCAGTATAAGCAGGGCTATTAGTGGGAGGTTCAATAGGTCAGATAAGTTATGGCAGGCAGCAATGGAACCAGGGGAATGTCTTCAAAAAGACGCGAAACGAACATTTCCAAAATGGTATTCCTTTACTCCTGGAGGAGTGTCCACTGTGTTGATTTTTTCGTAACAAGTAACGGGCTAAAAGAGAGAGAGATTTGCACTCAACTTGAGACACGCCTTCCGAGATAAAGGTTTTCCTATGAGCCAGTTCCACAAGGCTCTGGGCTGATACGAAGCCAGCGGAACAGGAAATAACAACTGCCTGCTCCTGGAGAACATATGCAACCACATATTTCGGCGTCTCGATAGCGAAGCGGTCAGGTGCCCGTCGCGTACGGCCAATCTGCGAGCCAATAACGCGATGCGCACTGCCAATTGGTTCCGAATGGCGGACAGGGCGCCCAGCTATTAGCTGGCTCCACGGTGCCGGAAAACTGGCAACACCGCACCGGTTAAAGCAATTATGGCATTATTTAGGTTGGCAATGGGCTAGGTGTCAGCGCCGGCCGGGCAGTCCCCGCTCGCTACTAGCCGTTCAGAAAACGTGCTGGCGCCGGCAGCTTTTCCCCTCTATTTACCTTCTACTATTTCTCTCGTTCTACCTTGTGCTTTCCAACAGTTTGCGCGAATACGTGAACACGGCGAGACTTTCTCGAACTGAAACGCCAGCATACCGCTAGTCGAATAGCCTTTGATTGTGCGTAAACAGCGTAATTACCCCTGGCTGCAGCCTCTCTGTCGAAACGAAGCTAACGTGGGGGGGGCGTCTGGCGGACAAAAGCCGCCTATTGACCGTCAGATTAGCTTCAAAGGCGTGATGGTGGAATGTGAATGCAACTCAGAGACTTTCTCGATCAGCAGTGAACGGTCACTAAGAGGAACATTATTGAGCTTAGCGCACTTTAAGAACAAGGGACAGAGACCAGAGTTTACTATTCCACATACTACATTTCCGCAGTACCACTTTCTAATAAATACCGACTTTTATTTGGACTTACACTCATAAACTCCATGTCCATAAAACCTTACCTCTTGTTTATGTTTGCGAAATTCTCCACCCATCGATCGAGGTATTATAAAATCGCTAGAATGGAGTTTAAATATGTAGTTGCCATCACAACGATTGCAACGTAATCAGACACACAGGTGTGGCGGCTGATCAGGCATTACGGCATCATTTAGGTAGGCAATGGGCTAGGCCTGAGGATTACCTGTGGTCTCCAAAGGCTCGCCACCGTGTGTTAAAGTACTTTGATTTATTCGGTTTGCTACCCACAATTATCTTTGTTTCTGTGAAAACATTTTCACAACACTGAGAAAGGCTAATATATAGCATCACCAATATGTACAATACAGAACATAGAATATTGCAATCAGCCTCAGCCTTCAATACGGTTGCCGTCTTTGTGGAAACGGTTGGACGCAGCTTAACTATGTCGCTCTTCCCTTGCATTTAGTGTACCCATACACGAGGTGCATATTGGCCAACCTATCTATACAGCTGTGTATCATTGTTAACATATAAGAGGCAGTATAACGAAAGCGAGACAGATGGAAAAAAGTAAGTGTGGTGTCACCGCCAGACACCACACTTGCTAGGTGGTAGCCTTTAAATCGGCCGCGGTCCGTTAGTATACGTCGGACCCGAGTGTCGCCACTATCAGTGATTGCAGACCGAGCGCCGCCACACGGCAGGTCTAGAGAGACTTCCTAGCACTCGCCCCAGTTGTACAGCCGACTTTGCTAGCGATTGTTCACTGACAAAATGCGCTCTCATTTGCCGAGACGATAGTTAGCATATTCAGCTACGTCATTTGCTACGACCTAGCAAGGCGCCATGTTCAGTTACTATTGATATTGTAAATAATGTACAGACAAGAGCTACGTTCAACATTAATGGATTAAAGTTAAGTATTACACCAGTTACCTCCTTTTTTCTGAAGTCTAAATTCCTTGTCCTGTTCCAAACCTCACGCCAGCCTGCGTGAGCTTAAACGCGTGCCTTTCGGATTCCTCTAACATTCGTGGGTTGGCTCTCCTGCCAATCCACAACAGCAAGTAAACTGTTTACATGAAATGTAACCTCCATAACTGTTGAAACACTTATCCCTCTGTGAGACAAGACAGCGATCATGAAAAAATGTTTGTGACTGCCTATGGAAGACTCGTGTGTCAGTCACAAGAAGTTGTCTTATAATTCAGTGAATAGAGCACGTCCCAGAGAGCACCTAACAGCTTCGCACATTCACCATCCCATATCCCTTCCTAAGAAGCGCCGCAAGGACAGACGTCTCACCCTTCCTGGGGATGCTACAAGGGGAAAATAAATTAAACTATCCCTCATAGTTGCAACTGAAATGAAGTACCTCATTCCTAGTGACGTATTAGCTGCATTAACGCCTTACTAGACATGCAAAATACTCGAGGTTGCTGGATGAGATTTTCGGAAAAAATCAAACTACGAAGAAAACATTCCTTTCTAACCATAGACTGCAAATATTTGTAGTGTAACCTAACAGATAATTGGCAATAGATGCCAAACACGCACGGGACACAGAAGAAAAAAAGTGAGAAAAGAACTTGTATAGAGGAATTACGGAGTGGAAGGTGCGGTAACATTTAATTGGTCTAATCTAAGAGAAAGTAATCGTCAAGATACTACAAATGGCAATCACTAATTTACTTACAACACTTCTTCGAACTCTAAGGGTAAAATAATATTGGCTGATCAAACAAATAAGTCCTAAGTTTTCTCATCCTAACAAAAACATTACTGGGACATAGCTTTCGATAAAACAAAATTAAATATTTGTGATTTTCTTAAAAGGGAGAGCCACTTCAGAAACAAATTTACCCATGAAGGATAAATATTTATATGTGTGGGAGATAGTGGATAAAACGTAAGTTTTATAGTACAGTAAACAAACTTATTCGAATAATTTGCAGGCAGAACAGTAAGCGCAATAGACAGACTGTCCGTCATGTGACCATGTGTTGCAGACGAGACGCATCATAATATCACGTAGATCGTAAAAACTCTCAGTCATATGACTCTCAAGCGAAAATACAATGCTATTTGTAATTTTAGGAACATCAATTAGAAGTATTAATCTCGTTGTGTTCAGACGTCTTAAACAATGCAAAATTGTGACATATATGACTTTTTATAATGCATACAGTTGCAGAACTGACGAAATATATCGATTTGCTTGAATAAAGTTTAAAAAATATTAATTTCACTATCGATTATTAAAGTGTATGTCATCCTTCGCAATGACCGAAAAAGCAATTACTATAATGATAATGTAGCGCTACACAAAGTTAAAAACGATATTGTTTTCCTTTTCTTTTCTCCTCTTGTAGTCGTCCCTCGCAATGTCTCCGAGCTACGTCATCTGAGGGAAAAAGGTCTAACAGCGTAATTAGGATAACTTTATGTGTACGAATCCAATTAGAGCAAAATTACCGTGTAGTAACAAAAGCACTTTGCGGGGGTTACGGCGGGAATTCATTTCTGCGCCGGTACACGGCGGCGCGATTTACACCCGAAGTTATCATCAAACGTGTCGTTAATTAATCCAAGTTCTTATTAAATTCAGTGGCGCAGATAAGCAAACTCTTTCCTGGGCGTCGGCGCGCGGGCCAACTTGCTGCCAAAGTGCCTATCGCGGGAGCCATTAAATGGAAACGGCACCAGTCGCCTTAATAGCTCTCGGCGGATCCGTAGGCGCCCGTGTTAATGTCGCCAGCCGCGTCAGCTCCCCCAGTAGGACGGGCAGGACGGCCGGACTGGTGCGACTGGCCCCAGACAGTTTCCTGATCGAAGCAAGTCAACGGTATCGCCAATCACAGTATACTTCTGTCACTTAAAGAAATGGTCCCGTTACCCTTGAAAGAGCTGCATCATAACGCGGTGCTGTAGCGTGGGGTGTTCCTTGGGGTTCCACACTAGGACTCTCACGCACGTAGCGACTTTTCGACAGGACATTGTATTTCTGTCAGAGACTGCAGAGGACTCGGAATATCATTTGAACGGAGTACATAGTACTTTGAAAAGAAATTATGAGATGAACGTTAACAAGGATAGATTATTTGCATAGCAACTTTTCGATGTGTGTTGAAATTTCGATAAATTTATGTTCTAATTCTGTCAGACTCGGAATATCATTTGAACGGAGTACACAGTACCTTGAAAAAGAAATTATGAGATGAGCGTTAACAAAGGTGAAACGGTCGAACTAAATCAGGCGACGCTGAAGGAATTAGATCTGGAAAAGGGCCAAAAATAAGTGGATGAGTTTTTCTGTAGGTAACATCAGACACAAACCTATGAGTTAAGAAGTCATTTCTGAAAGAATTCTTGTATGAAATTAAACGATAAATGACATACAGTATGGACATGAAGAGAGTACAAGTTTTTTTCAAATGAGGTTCTACAGAAGAATGTTGTAGATTAATTGGGTAGATAAGTTAATTAATGGAAAGGTATTGAATCAAACTGGGGGAGAACGACGTTTAATTTGCGGATAAATTAAGTAATGGGAAGTTACTGCATGCATTACTAAAAGAAGGGATCAGTTGGTAGGACATATCCTGAGACGTCATATGGGTATGAGGGAAGAGAAGAAAACAGAAATTTCTAGAGGGTTGTTTACAGTAAACAGGTTGAACTAAATCAGGCGACGCTGAAGGAATTAGATCTGGAAAAGGGCCAAAAATAAGTGGATGAGTTTTTCTGTAGGTAACATCAGACACAAACTACTCTCATACCGGGCGCCTCCCCAGGTGGCGGATAGGGGAACGCTCATCAGATATGATGGGCACTGAGGAAATAAAATACTCAGGGCGGACCAAAAGTAGCAAAACAAGTCCAGGAGCGACAGTTCCCAGAATGGGCGACTTCCAGGACAGCCAAAATCCACCAAGCGACTGCCTTGGATCAAGCGGCTTGGCGGTCAGCGTCTGTTCACAGATTGTGCGGCTGAATCACCTTCCTCTACAAATCACATTTGTAGTTGTAATCTCGGAGACTTGTCTCCACACAGGAAAGATACATCCTTGAAAGTTCAAAACATGGAAAGTTCTTTTAGTCAAAATTCCCCGCCTGCCAAAATAAGACAGGAAAGATTGCCATCGGATCCGGGGGGCAATCAACCAAAGGAACTTACGGATGAATCGGAGCATCTGAATACACCGAAGCAAACACTGAGAACCAACACCTTTACAAACTTCGCCACGATAAACATAAACTCACTAGCTAAGGTTGGAAAACTCAAAACTCTACTGGACACTGCCATAGAGCAAAGGATAACAATACTCGCCATACAGGAGATGAGAAACACAATGCGGGAACCATACGAATCACAGGGATTCAGAATCTACCAAGGAATCCCTGGAAAGAGAGTAATGAAAAATGTACCACAATTCGGAACAGGTTTCATAGTGAAAAACACAATAATAAATTCTGTCAAGGAGTTCAAGGCCTACACGGATAGAATAGCAACTCTGACCATCAGGTCCGCAAACAAGACGTACACGTTAGTCAACGTGCACGCACCCACAAACGAGAAGAATAGAACTGACCCGAAACATGTAGAGGGATTCTGGAATCTGCTAGACCAAGTCCTCACTAATGTTCCATCAAACCACACTAAAATCGTAATGGGAGACTTCAATGCGCAGATAGGAAGAGAGAAAAGGTTCAGGAACATTGTTGGGGACTGGCCGGCACAAAAGAAAACTAGCACGAATGGCAGAAGATTGATAGAAATTTGCAGAGAACACAGAATGGTGATTAAATCGACCAGATTCAAAAGAAGACCACACAAGAAGAAAACGTGGAAACACACTGATTGGAAAAAGGGCGAATACCAACTTGACCATGTCTGTATGGACAAAGACCATCACAGAGAAATCTACAACGTTAAAGTTCTGAGGGGAAAGGACCTGGGCTCTGATCACTACCTGTCCAAAATAAAAATCAAGATAACACCGGCTGGAAAAAAGAAAAAAAGAACCAACCGGTTGAGACGAACCCACGACCAAGCAAAAATACAAAACAACACACAATACGCAATGAAAACAAACACAGTCCAATCAGACACGGAACTGGAAGAACTGACAGAGAAGTTGAAAACAATAGCCGCAGAAATAGCACAACCCGAAAAGAGAAAAAAACACCAGTGGTGGGACAGAGTGTGTGAGGAGGCAGTCGACAAGAGACATGAAGCGTGGAAGAAATTCCAAAATAACAAAACTGACGAAAATTTTGCAACGCTGACCCAACAGAGGAAAATAACTCAAAGAACGTTAAGAAATAGCAAAAGAAAGTATCATCACGGACTGCTGGACCAAATAGAAGATAGCTTTGCCAAAAACAACTCACGGCAATACTATAGAACATTTAGGGAAAAAACCAAAACCTTTACACCACCAACCCTCATGCTCAAAAACAAAGAAGGAGTAACGGCACACAACGATGAAGAAAATGCCAATATTATGGCGGAAAGCTTCCGAAATCTTCTGAACTGCGAAGACCCGATCAATATACTCGACATAAATACTAACACAGAAGTCAGGACACCGGAAGAGAACATACAAGCACCATCAATATCAGAAGTGGAAATAGCAATTAAACAATTAAAAAACAACAAAGCTAGCGGAGAAGACCAACTAACGGCAGAGCTATGGAAGTACGCCGGAGAAAACGCAGTGGCCAGCCTCCACAAGAACATTCAAAAGATCTGGAAAGAGGAGAAATTACCGACAAGATGGACAACAGCGATAATATGTCCCATCCACAAAAAAGGGAGTAAGACAGACCCAGGCAATTATAGAGGGATCTCCCTACTGGACTGTACGCACAAGATTCTCTCCAAAATAATTTATAACAGGGTCAGAGACCAACTAGAAAAAGAACTGGGAGAGTATCAGGCGGGATTTAGACCGGGAAGAAGCTGCCCAGAACAAATATTAAACCTAAAGCTAATCATCGACTACTACAAATCAAGAAACAAACAACTAGTGATCTCTTTCATCGATTTCCAAAAAGCCTACGACAGCATACATAGAGAATCTTTGAAGAAGATACTGAGAAATTTAGGCTTACACCCCAAACTGATCAAAATGATTGGGCTTACACTGGAGAACACAACCTCTAAAGTCAAATTCAGAGGAGCAACCTCAGACGCGTTCGAAATTAAAACAGGATTAAGACAGGGGGACGGGCTGTCCCCAATTCTGTTTAACTGTGCACTGGAATATCTGATGAGAGAATGGAGGAAGATTAATCCAGAACTAATAAAAGTAGGAACAAAAATCAAAGTAAACTGTTTAGGTTTTGCGGACGACTTAGCGCTATTAGCAAACAACATAAAAGAGGCAAGAACGCAAATTGAGACACTAGAAGAGATAGCTGGGAAAATTGGACTAAAAATCTCGTTCCAAAAGACCAAAATCATGGTCAGGGATCCTCTCTGCGTTGATCACATATCAATTTTCAACACTAAAGTAGAACTGGTGAAAAAATTCAAGTATCTAGGGGAAACAATAACACACAACAATAACGAGAAAATAAACTGGAAAGAAAGAACTGACAAACTGAAGAAGTCTCTATTCACAACTCAGAACATATACAATAAGAGATGCCTATCAACAAAAACCAAAATCAGACATTACCAGACGGTGATTCTCCCGGAAATACAATACGCATGCGAGACAATCTCCGGACCGTATAAAATAGGAGAGATAGAAGCAATAGAAAAAATAGAAAGAAGGATAGTAAGAAAGTGTATAAACAAGAAGAACCTAGTGGAAGGCCAATGGAGAATAATCCCAAACGAAACCGTCTACAAAACAATCACTCCACTAACAGAATTCTTCAGAAGGAAAAGGATATCATTCCTGGGACACATACTGAGAACGGAAGACACTAGACTAGCTAAACGACTGATCGACTTTTATTGGAATAAAAAAATCAAGTCAAACTGGGTGAGAGAAGTGCAGAAGGACATGGAAGAACTAGGAATCTCGAAGGAGGATCTTGTAACAAAATCACAGAAATACAGCGAATGGGTAAAAACAAACACAATAACACTCACGCACAAACCAAGGCAGAGACGAAATGTGGTGTATTCAGAGGAGGAAAGAAAACGAAGATCGGAACGGCTCAAAAAAATATGGGCTAAAAAGAAAGAAGAAACAGCCAAACAAATGAAACGGCTAAGGACGACTACAAGATTTGAACTAAAGTGATCCAATAGGGTCGTAAAAGCAATAAATAAATAAATAAACAGGTTGAAATGGATGTTTGTTGCAGTAGTTATGCAGAGATCGAGAGACTTGCCATCGGTTTAGTCAATATATAAGCAACAACCTTCGGAAACCTCCACCACGTGGTGCAGATGTCAGCAAGCAGCTGCTCCGGACACTTCGCAGTCTGCGTTGACAATACGAGATACGCAGAAGGAAAATTCCCCACACTCGCTCGATAGATGACACTTGTCAAGAAGCTAACACCATTTTTCGACTGTCACTCTAAACAAACACGCTTTATTTCAATTTTGCTTCACAGAGAGGAGGAATCTTCTTACAGAGATACCGGAAAGATTCGTCATATGTATACATACTATAAATTCAAGTCCCCTGCTGCATTTTTCTGTCTGTATGTGAAGGATAATACCAGGAATTTCAGAAACAGTTTCGTTCAACACAACTTACAGTGTAGATGCAGTTATGTGTTTTTTTATTTCGAATCCACGAAGTTCATAGGTACGTAAAAGAGGAGTCGTTGTGTCGTAGGTTGTGTTTCGAAAATGAACAGCATAGAGACAGGAGTGATGACACTTTCTGCAGAACCTGACCATCATTTTGCAGGACAATGCTCAAGCACGTACAGTGCAAGGTGTTACTGATTTGTTTGACTGATGGGCTTGCTAAGTGCTATACCACCTACTGCATTCCCCTGACTTAAGCACTCGTGAGTTCAGCTCTATTTCTAAACTGAAGGAAACACTTCGCGGCATTCGCTTCAGAACTGCTACAAATTCGTCTGACAATAGACCGCGCCACTCGAACTGTCAACAGAACTGGCGCTGCTTAGAGTGTCCTACGATTTCCACATCGCTGGCAACGGGTTATTCACAATGCTGGTAACTACTTTCAAGATCATTAAAACTTTGAAACACGTATCTATTTTGTACGAGCTGTAAATAAATAGTTTCCACTATTAACGTTCCAACCCTCGTATAAATGTTGCCTTTTCTCACCGAAGCGAAAGATGAAGATTTCGTAGCTCAAAGAAGTAAGTCATTAATAACACATTTACCTCATCTGATTAATTTTTTAGGGATTATAAATAAGTAACTCGTTGATTTCTTCCTAGGTGATAAACTGAAGCAATTGTAATCTCTAAAACGTCAATGTAGTGCAAGCGAGTACTGCTAATTCGATCTTCAATGAATAAGATTTCTCAATAAATCAGAAAAATTTTTCACTCTTTTGGAATTAGGTCGATAATCGAAAGAATACAATTCGTTTCAGCACATTCGCAACATCGAAGCGATATTCATGACGTTCGACCAACAAACAGATTTGCAACCGTCTCATACTTTCATTTGAACGTTTCGTCAATTGTTTCGTTGTTTCATCTGTTTGTCACACTCCTATATTTAATCAACAATGGATAACGTACTTCGGTATATAAAGGGTTATTGTGCGGTTCGGCCCCCAGTGGAACCCCCCATCCCCCCCCCCCCCCCCCTCGGGAACGTCCCACACCAGACAAGTGCAACCCCAATGTAGAAATGACTTCAGCGAAGCAAAATGTTTGACTTATCTTCCTGATTTCGGAGAAAATCTGACATTCGATGATTTTACGTTATGAAGATCATGTGTAATTCTGCTGTGCTCTGCCTGCCGTAGTAATTTAGGCCGTTCTGGGGGACAAAATATTATCCGATAAAAAAGCAAAAGAGGAAGAAGAGCCAATTTTATCTGCGACTGAGAAAGAAGAAAAATTTGTTGTCCATGCGCATTGTAAGAACAAAATTAATGAGGTATTTTTGACTTCCGCCACTACAGAAAATGCGATTGACCAAACTTGATGGAAGTCACTGAAGTAGAAAAAGATCTTCGATTTCTCTGCAAAATAAAATTGAAGTCTTGTTACATACATTTTTGAAAATTTTTATGTATATTCACAAGCTGCGATATCGTCGCGAAAAAACACAGTGACCCGTATATGTTATTTTAACATGTCAGACGAAATATACATAAAATAAGTTTCCTTTAATTTACGTCTATGGTCACAATCTTTTTTCTTTAACAGATTACCGGTTTCGGTCTTTAATGACCATCATCAGATCTGTTTCATAAAAACAAAGTCCTCATGTACTGCAGCCATAGTGGCATCGTGATTCCGCATTTAACATTTGACGATGCCACTATGGCTGCAGTACATTAGGACTTTGTTTTTATGAGACAGATCTGATTGTGGTCATTAAAGACCAAAACTGGTAATGTCTTAAACAAAAAAGATTGTGACCATAGACGTAAATTAAAGGAAACTTATTTTATGTGTATTTCTTCTGACATGTTAAAATAAATGATAATTAATGAAACATGTAAAAACAATGTTTTCTTTTAATTTCCGCTCTTGCTGATAGTTTATTCCTTCCCTTTGTAAATAAATTCGAATGTTACTCAACTTGCAGTGTTATGGTTCAACTTTCTGTTCGCAGAGGACGCCCTTATTTAGATTTATTTCTGATTCCACTTAATTAGTCAAACTGTTGTTAAATCGTGTTCTCTGTCATTCGAACTTTTTCTGAGATCTGTAGAATTCGAGCTGTCGAGAGTCGGCTGAATGCAGGGTGTAATAGGTATAACTACAGATATTTTTATTGGTGACTGAGGACAGTGTATTGTATGGAACTGGGGACCTAGAAACGACGGAGAGGCTTCGTCCCTGCCGTAGCCTGCAGTGGTACACAACCCCACAATAGGATACAGCAGTCCACTCACCCCACCGCCACCCCACACAGAACCCAGGGTTATTGTGCAGTTCGGCCCCCCAGTGCCCCCCCTCCTCCCCCCTCCTCGGGAACGTCTCATACCAGACGAGTGTAACCCCAATGTTATGGTAGAGTAATTATGGTGTACGCATACGTGGAGAAGTGTTTGCGCAGCAATCGCCGACGAAGTGTAACTGAGGTGGAATAAGGGGAACCAGCCCGCATTCGCCGAGACAGATGGAAAACCGCCTTAAAAACCATCCACAGACTGGTCGGCACACCGGACCTCAACACTAATCCCCCGGGGACCGGCACGCTTTGCCGCCCAGAAAGTACCGTGTTAGATCGCATGGTTAACCAGGCGGGCGAGGACATTGTACTGAACAACATTACGTCAATATTTACTTTATCTGCAGGCAAATATTTATAGTTATTAAGAGTAGTATGTTTTTAAGTTGGTTAGTAGCTCCAACTACATGTGGCAACAGCAAGCCATTAATTGTTATGTTACCCTGGGCAGCAGCTCGGCAGGTGTTGAAGTGTGGGCGCGACAACGCAACATGGATGGTCTATAGAGCAGGCGTAGTCAACTTACGGCTGCAGCTACGACCGTGCAGAAAACATTAGGTAGTAAATTATGCGATGTGACACGTAGAGAAAAAACAGCCAACACACTGATATGTGAACATTTTAAGGTGTCACATATAAAAATATCTGGACTTGTACCAGTTACAACCTACACTGTGACTGAAGACGGCATATTACCAACAAAAATATTCCTAAGTTCTTTGTAGAAAGCAGGTAGAGGTCGCCAACTGTGGAAACTCTGCCGCGAAGCTAAATAATGAATGCGTTTAGGACTGTTAAATAAGTTATTACAAGAGGCTGCGATGTATTTGGGATAATTATGGGGTGACGTGTGAAGCGTGTGAGTGGACTGGAGCAGCGCGGTGGACTAGCGGCTAGCGACTGGGGTGGCAGGGCCCGCCATCTGATGGCGAATATATGAACCCGTGTCGAGACATCTCTTATCCATTAGGTTCGTTAGCGGCGGGTGCGGGCGCGGGTGCGGGCGGCAGCAGAGCCGAGTGGAGTGGTGGGGCCATTAGCCGCCGCTAATGTAACTCATACCGCTCGTCAATACGGCAGCCATGGCCGCGCCAAGATGGCTACGGCGCGCCGCGGCGTCTGTGGCAAGGGTCCGCGTGCGCACAGCTGCTGGCGGCGCCGGCAGCCGGCCCAGTCGAGACCAGCTCCCCAGGTTGCAGTATTGTTATCGTACACCAGAACTCGGTTACCTGACACAATAACTTTCTTTGAAGTCTTACAATAACGAGCCAGAACGTTATGACCAATGAACACCGCAAGGTTGGGTGATGCCTCCTCGTGGTGCTGCGGACAACGATACGGGCTGCAAATGGGGAAATCCACTGACATTGGCGGCTCATCGCTACGAACAGGGGTCTAACAACAAACATCTCGGAAAGGTCGATTCTTCGCGTGCTACTGTCGTGAGCATCTATGGAAGTGGCTGAAGCACGGCGAACTCCCGAGTAGGAGCCAAAATCTTCAACGTCCACTCGTCATCGTACAAAGTGCAAGTCAAAGACTAGCCCGCTCTGTAAAGCAGGATAGGTGTCGATGTGTCACAGATCTAAGACAATCCTGTGCTGGAGCAAGCCACGAGTGTTTCGGAGCACACCGTTCATTATGCAATGTTCAACACAGGACTTCGCAGCAGACGGCCTCTATGAGTACAAATATTGGCCCAAAGAGACATTTACGATTGCTCTAGGGACGGGATCATCGACATCGGATAGTGGATCATTGATAACCTGTTGTCGCTTGGTCGGATGAATCGCGTTTCTTGTCACACCAGGTCGATGGTCTTATCTGGATACGCCGTCATCTAGGCGAACGGCTGCTCGAGACACATCGGGCCACGGACTAACGCTAATGTGAGCCCTATAACGGGAGGAAAACAACAACAACATACCACGGAGAAATTATCAGAATGGGACGGAATACGGTAGATGTGACGTACATGTACACAGAAACAAATTATTACATTTCAGAAAAAACTGGGTGATTTATTCCAGAGAAAGAGCTCCACAAACTGAGAAAATCAGCTATGCATTGGTCCACCTCTGACCTTTATAAGGCAATTCTTATCCTTGGCATTGATTGATAGAGTTTCTGGATGTCCTCCTTTGGGATATCGTGCCTAATACCGCCCAATTGGAGTGTTAGATCGTCAAAATCTTGAGCTAGTTGAAAGGTCCTCCCCGTAATGTTCCAAACACTCTCACTGGGGAGAGGTCCGGCGACCTACCTGGCCAAGGTAGAGTTTGGCAAGCACGAAGATAAGCAACAGAGAACCGTCGACGCAACGCAGTGCTCAAAGGGTGCCGCGGATGATTACCAAAGGGGTTGTGCTGTGAAAGGAAATGTCACCCCAGAGCAGCACTTCTGGTTCTCGGTCCTTATGGTGGGCGACAGTAAGGGTGATATCCCATTGTTGTCAGGGGCTTATCCAGGCATATCTTCGTAGGTCATCGAGGCTCAATTCCACTCGGGACTCATGACTGAAGACATTCTACTCCATATGTAAACTGAAGGTGGAGGGGGGGGGGGGAAGAAAGGAAAGGGAAGAGATTGCAGATGTCAGCTGCATCGGGACATTACGCGGTATCAGCGGCGACGAACGAAAATGTATGGCGGACCGGTGTTCGAACCCGAGACCGCCTGTTTACTAGACAGGTACGTCAACTACTGCGCCATCTGGTACACAGTGGTATGGCAAGTGCGCGGGCTGTTTCGGCATTCCTCGTGGCCGATCCACCTTCCCACCGGGTGCCACCTATCCGCAGACCCTACCCTTCTCCTCCGTGCTCGCAACTCTGAGATTGCCAAAGGATCTCGGGCGTACTTGTGCATCCACACGGAAGAACGTGGATTCATTGCCTATCTAGGCGAATCAGTTATGTGAATGCGTCGTGTCCGTTCTTTCGGACATATCAGAAAGAACAGGCACCACACATTCATAAAATTCTACTCCGTGAATGAGATTCCAGGAGAAACAAGTGTCTAGCGGCCCTTTGCTTGTCATCTGCGACATTTATTGCCCTGTATGGCAAGCCATCCCGGGCTTTCATTTCAGCAAGTAGTTTCTACTGCTTGTCTTGGTGCTTGGCAGTCGTGTCTTCGGCAGCAAGATCGCCGGATTTTTTCCCAATTGGGAACGTTTGGAGCATAATGGGCAGCACCCACCAAGCAGTTCGGTAATTTGACGATCTAACGCACTTACTTGACAGAATCTGGCACGCTATCTCACAGGACACAACATCACTTGCAGCGCCCCTCCTGGGCTATTAACCGTATCGGTTCGACCCTACATGACTGGAAAACTGTGGTCTGGTCAGATGCATCCTGATGTCAGTTGGTGAGAGCTGATAGTAGGGTTCGAGTGTGGTGCAGACCTCATGAAGCCGTAAGCCCTGGATGTCGAAAAGGCACAGTGCAAGCCGGTGGTGACTCCATAATGGTGTGGGCTGTGTTTACATTGATGGATTGGGTCCTCTAGTCCAACCGAAGCGATCATTGAATGGAAATGGTTATGTTCGGCTACTTCGAGACCATTTGCAGCCATTCGTGGACTCCATGTTCCCAAACGACGGTGGAATTTTTATGGATGACATTGCGCCATGCCATCGGGCCACACTCATTCGCGTTTGGTTTGAAGAACGTTCTGGAGAATTCGAGTGAATGACACCCCGAGATGAATTCCATAAAACATTTATGGGATATAATCGTGTGGTAAGTTCGCGCACTAACTCCTTAACCGGCAACACTTTCGCAGTTATGTACTTCTATAGAGGCACCATAGTTTATTATTCCTGCAGGGAGCTTCCAACGACTTGTTAAATCCATGCCACGTCTAGCTGCTGCAGTACGCTTGGCACAAGGAGGTTCGAAACGGTATTGGGAGGCATAAAATGGTTCAAATGGATATGAGCACTATGGGCCTTGCAGCAGCGCGGTTCCGGACTGAAGCGAATAGAACCGCTAGGCCACAGCGGGCGGCTAGGATGTATACCACGACTTTTCCCTTCTCATTGTAATTGTGTATGTGGCCTTTTATTGAATATACTAATGTATTAAACGGCAGTACACTTTCATTTATCGTCGTAGTTCCTGATTCCTGCGGATTGTACGTAGAGAGTTAGAAAATTTTATTTCAGTTTTGGAGAGCTGCGTTGTGTACTTGTAGAATGAAGATTTTAAGCAGCGCGTTCTCCATCGTTTTCTGCGTATCCGTACAAATAATTTTCAGACCCATGTGATCGGCAGAGGTTTTCAGACCCAGGTGATCGGCAGGGGTGTTTAAAAAATTTCACAGAATTTCAGCAAACAGCAATTAGAAACAAACCGGCAACAAAATTTCTGAATAGTAAAAGTAATAGTAACCCGCCGCCCCGCAACTCGACACGTGGTCAAAGGTCCTGGATGGGCTTGTCGTACCGCAGGGTGGGTCTACTGACGAGTGGCGCGGGGGAGGAGGGGGGGAGGGGAGGGGAAGGGCGGAGGAGACACCGGCTGGGACGGGCAGACGCTTCAGCCGCCGCCGTTCCCTCGACAAAGGCCGCACCGACCCTCATTTAGCCCTGCGAGCCCAAAAACTTGTGTAATTGCCGCGTTAATTTGCATGCGGCAAGACCCATTAAAGTAATTAGTCCCCGCCGGTCGATCATCGCGCCATTAGAGCGGCACAGAACTACTTTTAATGGCCGCTAATTCGATTTCAAATAAGACGGCTAAATATAAAACAATTTCTTATACGTAATTCTGGGAGCGACTAAGCGGCACGTTAATTTTCCGAGTCGTTGCGGCACTGTCGGAACGCGCGGACCGAACTCGCAGGCCGGCCGCGTTCTCTCAGATCTGGGAAGTGATAACGCCGCTGCTGCAAGTTGCGAAGGTAATCGCTGCGCAAGTTAATTACAGCTATTTGGGTCCGTACCGCTGAATCACGTCCGTGGATTTGTTCTCTTACTGCGCCTCCGTGTATTATTGCTAAGCGTTCACGAAATTACAAACATTTTTCCAAGTTCTTGGGAATCGTTGTACCGACAATACCTCTGCAGGGCGTATTTAAAAGAGGACATATATAAAAGGGTCCTTTGCAGGGTGTTTTGCAGGTGGTTTCCCATGTACACGTACATGACAAACGGGTTTCAGCTTTAAAGACAAGCAGTGTCATTAAATCCAGCTATTTACTTTTTGCTGTAATATTAGTACCATACATTGCATTCATCACTATACAGTATCCATTACGGATTAGCAGAGTAGGCTTCTAACGTCTTTTCGCTGTTGGTTCCATAAATGTATGAAAACAACCGTATTGTACCACACTGTACGTTCTACACCTAATAGCATCAGAAGCCTCAGAGATAGCCATATAGCATTTAAAAGGAAATTAAAAGCTGCGAGGACGGGGCGTGAGTTGTGCTTGGGTAGCTCTGTTGGTAGAGCACTTGCCCGCGAAAGGCAAAGGTCCCGAATTCGAGTCTCGATCCGGCACACAGTTTCAATGTGCCAGGAATTTTCGAAATTAAAGGAATTTCTGAATGTTAACTCCTTCTACTCATTAGATGAATTTTTTGATATAGTAAGTGGGTAATTTCCCCCACCCCACCCCACCCACAAAAAAAGTATTAATTGTCATGTAATATTTTGTGTAATGTAATGTCTTGTATAGACACCTTTTATTAACCTGACACGTCCCACATCATTACGAAGTGTCGTATTCATGATCAATGGAACAAGTACTAATCTGATCTAATCTAATCTACACGACGAATTCAGTTATACTTTCGTTACTTCAGCCAATGTATACGGAAAACTATTTGCCGTATGCGTTCCCAGATTTATAGGAATGATGCTCAGACTGTGCGCTGGAGTATTTGCGCTGTCAGTAATGTTGGTGCCATGACTTGCCGTTAGGCGCCGGTACTGGTCGGCAACATACGGTTGAAACGCAAGCATCAGCGCGCATTGCAGCTGCAGTCGGCAACAAGGTTCTGGACAAAGTGGGAAAGGCTTTACTCGTACGGCACTTTTATCAAAACAACAGCAGTGATGCTGCTGCTCTTCGCGGGTATCGACACCTTAAAGGAATAAGGAGGGGTCTTCTTTTTTGCATCCGGGTTGAAGAACTTGATAGTTCCGAATTAACTGGCGATTCAGGAATTGCTGTTTGGGAGTGGCCGACGGCCAGTTCCGCCACAAATTTGTATTTTACAAGGGACTGGCACGAGTCTGACCTGACCGATTTGATTCGTGTTGACAGGGTACGTAGGACGAAACTAGGACTTCAACAAATGGAAACAGGAAGTCCTAAATCTCAACAATATTCGAGAAAATTGAGTTTGAAAAGGAAGATTCCTTGCAGAGAATAAAGTCGGAAAGGATATGGCACAAAAATTGTCTTTTATTGAGTTGTGATTATAAGGTCAAAAGCAAAATGTATTAATATGCCTTAATGGTCAGCAGTGTTTCAAGACGTTCTGAACTGAGCTAGTAAGTGCTTCGTTTTTTAGGCACGAGATGTCTGGATCGAATTTCATTTCTACGTAATTCTAACAACAGATTTATTTTGTGGAAATTCCCAATACTTAGTTATTCATTTATTATTTTCATAAACTTTATCCTGAGTAAATGGGAAAAAATTTCGCTGGAACGAATAAAATGATAAAGGAGACCTCTTAATGAAATCAGTACAGTTATTTTATTTGTATTATTCTATCTGCGTATGTGACAAGTGTAAAGTGTACTGGTCGTAGAAATATGAAAAAGGTAACAATTGTGACATACAGCACATGTAATGGACGCCAAATTTTAGCATGTGCATAGCTTTTTCAGAGTGTCTTGCAAAAAAAAAAAATACCCTTGGTTTACTTTCATAAAGATTCCCGGCCATCACATAGTTTCGCGGCGAATATTGGTGCAGACAACTGATGCCGTACGATTGACTGAATTTTTATACAATCTTCTCGAGACGATATCTTTCTAATTTGTTCGTTTGTACGTGCAATATTGTAGTATTTTTGGTAGGTTCTTCATTTGCCCGTAAAAATAAACGTCGCAAGGCTGCACCAGCTGAGTTCATTTTGGAGGAATTACATTAATACTGCATGTTGGCAGAGTCTCTCCAGCCTGAAAAGTTCCGTCATACAAACTTGCGTTCGCTTGCCCTTCCCACGAGTCGTGGAGCAAAATAAACGATTCTTGTCTCACATATGGCTTGAAGCCGTCGGCTAGAAAACTCTTGTATAATGCTGTTATGAGTTCGCCGGACTTTGAAGACGTTATCATAACGTCTTTCTGTTAGCATGAGTATTCATCAACTGATGTTATCACCCTTTGTTCAGATGAGCCAGTGTTCTCTTGGAAGCCTTCTTTCAGGATAAGGATTACGTAAGCAATAAAATATCAATTATTTGCACAATAATAATAAATTTCTGTTAGAATTATGTGTGAATGAAAAGAAATAAAAGATCAAATCCAGACATCTCATGCTCACGAAACATAGTGACCATAAAAAGTATATCAGCACGGCTAAAATTTACAGACTCAATTTTCTTGGGAAGGTCGAAAGTTACATGTTCCTGTTTACCTACGATGAAGTCCTAGTCGTGCCCTATGCATTCTGTCAGTATGAAAGAACCTTACGTATGCCT
Organism: Schistocerca nitens; assembly: GCF_023898315.1. Classification (NCBI taxonomy): domain Eukaryota; kingdom Metazoa; phylum Arthropoda; class Insecta; order Orthoptera; family Acrididae; genus Schistocerca; species Schistocerca nitens. Next base: position 564,441,737 of record NC_064619.1, on the reverse strand, counting down.
TGCCTAGTGCATTTTTTAGTTAGTTTGGATCATATAGTGACGTTACTAGACCATAAACGATAGCATCGTCTGCAAACACTCTAAGAGGACTGCTCAGAATGTCTGCTAAAGAGTTGACATAGATTAGGAACAGTAGATAGCACTTAACACGTTCTTGGAGAACCTCAGATATCACTTCTGTGTCACTCTAACGACTACCCGTCAGTTACTACTAACCTCGATCTTTCTGACAGGGAATCACGAACCTAGCCGCCACAGGCACGCAGTTTTATTAGAAGCCGCTTGCGAGGAACGGAATCCTGTTCCCTACGGGTACAGCCAGCCTGAAAACCGCTGCAGCACCTTGCTGCGTGTTGCCAGGCATAACATTTTCGGCGCCGCGCCTGTCTGGCATGACCATCGGAACGAGTGCCACATGGCAGGTGCGGGCGACAGTTGGCGCCTGTTGGATAGGCAACCCTTCAGCTCGCGACGTATGACTTGGCGGCGAGCGCGGCAGGCGCAGACGCCTGTGTACATAATTGAGGCGAGGTTAGAGGTTAGCTATGCGGGCGGACACGGGACGGCACTAGGGCGGCCGCCACTTCATTGCAGCCTCCCTGCGACCGCAACACGCCGCCATTCGCGACGGCTGTCCCGTCGCCCCTGCAGTGACCACGGCCACCCTCGCTGCGACAGCCGGGATTGGCTGGCTGCTCCGATATTCCGGACTCAACTCCCCGGCCGCGGCCGTGGCGTGTTCGCTCTCCCTGCCCCAAAGACGCGGTGTCGACTCCCGCTGCGGTCGCAGGGTAGATTGTAAGTCATTAGCCCTGCGCTCCCACGCCATGTCGGAACCGCTACATCGGTTTGCGCGTCATCCGACGTACCTCTTGGAGCTTATAAATACAACCCAATTCATATACGTAGTGTTCCAGAGGAAAATTAATCATTTTAAGAGATGTAGTATAGACTCATTTGAATAAAAAAATCCGTATAAAATGTGTCGAAGTTTTATTTGTTACAGAGATACAGAGTCCTCGTTTGTCTGTTGGTGCTTGCGTTGCTATTGGTGTATATAATCACTGTCATTGTTTTAAAATTCAAGTTGTGAAGTCGTTCCTGAGTTTACGTAACAGAATTTTTTTATGGTGATCGTGGTCTGTTGGTCAATGTTATTGCAGTGTGTAAGCACGCACAACGTGTTTACAAATGCTGAGTACGTCGTTATGATACTTAGTACATGTTTCGTAATGGAAACGCTGCTGATGCTCGTAGAAAACTCGGCAGACCAATTTTTTTTTCAAACTCTTTGGTTTCACGACTTCCATGAACTAAACATAAACGTCCGCGGCTCCTTTTGCACTAGACATCCTATTCAACGTGTGGAGTAAATAAATTTAAGATTAGATGAAAATGAAAATGAAGAAAAGTAGTTATTTCTTTATTTACTACAGACAAAGCATTTTAATCAGCTTTTAATGTTATTACAACTTATTCTTGCAACGAAATCAATGGGAAGGATAAGCTCGCTCTTTCGTGATCATTTCTTCAAATCCCGCCACAAGATTTAAAACTGCGACTCTCATCTCTTTCTCCACATTCATTCGAGATTTGTATTACGTGTTGATGACTGCCGAAGCTGAATAACAACCTCATGTAAGTATAATGTTGCAAGAGGTATAAAAACTCGCAGCGTCTTGTTTTTTACTTTTGCATACTCCTGTTCCACCAAGCTAAAGAACTCAGGGATTGATGAGGAAATGAGCTACGATTTCAGTTTTGAGTTTCAAGAAATATCAATAAATGTTCCTTCTGTTCAGTGTAAGTGTTGATACAAGTACTGAACTGAAAGGATCTTTTACCCATTTGCTTCGGTCAATTTATTTTGAAAACTACTTCAATAAGTAATCTCTGAGTTCATTTCAGTGATTCACACGTAAAATCGAAATTCAAATAAGTGTCGTCATATTTTCTATATTTTCGTTTATTCTTATCTTCAGAACTGCATGATACATTTGAGCTATGGTCGCAGGTTCGAATCCTGCCTCTGGCATGGATATGTGTGATATTCTTAGTTTAGTTAGGTTTAAGTAGTTCTACGTTCTAGGGGACTGATGACCTCAGAAGTTAAGTCCCATAGTGCTCAGAGACATTTGAACCATTTGAAACATTTGAAATATCACGTTTTGTACTTGCATTTAAGGATGTGTCTATGCTAACAGAGAAATATAAGTTACAAAAATCCAAACAACAATTTTAAACGGTCACATTCCACAAACCTAACCTCGGTGAATAAAGAAAACCAAGTGAACCATGTAGTACGTTTAGACTGTTATCTGTCACGCTGCCAAGTACCAACACTTGCTTGCCGACGTGCTAGATGTAACTACTGGAACACACATTGTCCCTTTACTTGGAAAGCAAATAAATCAATTTTTTTATGAAACCACTGGGAGCCGCGACGCACAGTTTGAACATCTTTGACCAAGTACCAGATACAAGAGTGTGTACGCGTGTTTTTTCCGCAAATGTTTAGTGTGCCATGGTAGATAAACAGTTCATTGGGCGTATGGTGTTACCGTACATAGTTACAGGGCCACAGTACCTGGACTGTAAACAGGCCGCACCCATTACTGGAAGATGTTACTTCGGTTGCAAGGATGGGTGTGTTCTTCCGGCATGACGGGACCCCTGCACATTTAACTCGTCAGGTGTCACATAATCAAAACTTAGCATTCACGCGAGGATGACTCGGCTAAAATAGGCACGCCAAGGTACCTGGATCTTACCTCTTTAGATTTTATCCTGTCACGATGGTTAAAAGGCGAATCTACAAAGAAAGTAACACAAGAGTTGAATTGATCGTTTGGGTTATGAGCAGTGCTGCCACTATAAAAGAACGTAAAGACGGCCTTAGAAGAGCTAAACGTAGTGTTCATTGTGTCGTACGCTTTTTCAAGTAGAATGGATACGGTTTGTAAATCTCGTGTTTCTAATATGGTTTTTACGTTTTTCTTTGTAGTTTCTGAAGATCCTGTTATAGGCAAAAAAGTATGATTTTGTCAGACAGTAATAAAATAAATTATGATCACATCCGATAGTAAAAACTTTGGCATTACTGTTCTTGTTCCAGGATCTCCTGTCCCATTCACCATGTACACTACGTGATAGCCCTCGACTCTTCTGCCCGCCGGACAAGTTACGTAGTTCAGATCGTGGACATGTCCTGGAGCTTTTCTGGGCGCTAATTTCACTGGGCGCAGGGTATACAACACCTTTCCCTCAAATATGACAGCTTCTTTAAACCTCTGTCAAGACAGACAAAACTGTAGTGAACGTAAAGATTAAGTAAACAGTGATGTGTTGGTGGCAGAGTTTGTGACTGTGTGCCCGGACTGCAGACGGAACAGTCAGTGCTAGCTGACCGGCTGTACTGTAGAGGGCAGTGCAGCCACAGGGCTCTGCGCTCACCTCGCGGCGTCCACAGTGGCGTGTGCGCCGGCCACGTCTTGTTCACACTGGTTGCGGTGATTCCCCTAGCGCCGCGGCCGCAGCCAGCTACTGCTACTACTCAAGTCGCTCGGCTGGCCTTCCTGCGGCTGCGTTCATCAATGGAAAGGAGAAGAAGAAGAAAAACTTTTTTAGTATTTCTAGCGGGGGGCGGGGGACAGGGAAGCACTTCCGGAATGAGAGCGTCGTCGGCGCAGCGCACTCCCTCAGATTGGTCCGCGGCGGCGGCGGCGGAGGCGGCGGCGACGAGGAGGAGGCGGCGTACGGCCCGTGCGGGCGACGTCCGCCCCCAGCCGCCTCCGCCTCTGCCGCCGCCGACGCTGTCCTGACATGTTTAGCGCGGTCGGCCTCACGCCGCCCTAAATCGGAGGCCGCCTTATCGGAACATTTGCCTGAGCACTCTTCCCACGCTCCGCATTGTGAGCTACTACACTCTGATTAAGATTTTAAAACAAAAATAAGGAGGAGGAGGAGGAGATTAGTGTTTAACGTCCCGTCGACAACGAGGTCATTAGAGACGGAGCGCAAGCTCGGGGGAGGGAAGGATGGGGAAGGAAATCGGCCGTGCCCTTTCAAAGGAACCATCCCGGCATTTGCCTGAAGCGATTTAGGGAAATCACGGAAAACCTAAATCAGGATGGCCGGAGACGGGATTGAACCGTCGTCCTCCCGAATGCGAGTCCAGTGTGCTAACCACTGCGCCACCTCGCTCGGTAACAAAAATAATATTATTTTATTATTTTCGTCGTATAGAAAGCAAATGGGATAAAAACAACTATCCAGGAATCCACTTACACTAAATCTGCAACAAAATTCTCTCCAAGTTCCTACTGAATAGCTAATATCTACATACAGGGTGTCCCAGGAGAATTGCTCGGTGTCCAGCGATATGACAGGAAAGATCATTTGAAGCAAAAATTCTAGTAACGCTAACCTTGAGAGCTATAAGCACTCCGTCATCGATACTGTGAAAGATCTCCACTGCAAGCTCTTTGCTTTCCAAATTTTGAGAGATGATGATATGCACCAAAATAAGCAAAATATGTCGAGAAAATGCGCCTCTAAAGTGTATACATTAAAAGCTATGAGCACTCGTTGATCTTGGCTACTGTGAAACACGGCTGTCGTACTGAACAAGTGCTCATAGTTGCTAAGGTATGCTGCGAGGTCTAGGGCGTCTTGTCATGGTTCGCGCGGTTTCCCCCGTCGAAGGTTCGAGTCCTCCCTCTGGCACAGGTGTCTGTGTTGTCCTTAAAGTAATTTAGTTTTAGGTAGACTAAGTAGTGAGTAAGCCTCGGGGCTGATGACCTCAGCAGTTTGTTTCCGTAAGACCTTATCACAAATTTCCAAATTTTTCCATTTTAGAGCCCATGTTTACTCAACTTTGACTCGAATGATCGTTCCAGTCATATCCCTCAAAATTTATCGTTTCTCCTTGGAAGTCCTCTATACATTATACTCTGCGAGGTGCCTTATGGTTTGCGGTGGAGTTTACTTTCTGTACCATTACTACTTTACCCCTCTTCTGTTCCATTCACGAATGATGCATGGGAATTATATCTGTTGGTAAGCCTCCAAGTGAGTTTCAGTCTAATTGTAGCTGTCTTCATCTCCATTAATATTCCTTTTCCTCTTCCTATGTATGGTTAACGGTTTGTCTCCAGACAATGTCCGAGATAGATTGTTCTGAAATAACGCTGTTGTCTCTGATATCGCAAATGTCTTTCATGCCATACTATCTCTACACACGAATGCTTCTAAACGTCCAGAGCCTCTTGTAATATGGAAGTATACGATATATTCATTAGCGTATTTTAGTATCCTTCATGTTGTTCAGAATGCTTAACTGGACTTGTATATATCTTGACGAATCTGAACCGGTAATATGAACACTGTACTTTTTAAGCATTCCTAGACGTAATAAATTATTACATAGGTGTATGTGAAACGAAGCAATAGATTGCTTACTCTTCTAGGAACTTACGCACTCAGAATTTTAATAGTTAACCACATCGTGATACAGAATGCCACTGTTGTAGCGTCTGCCGCTCGATCTGCATGATTATTTCCGTGATGCTTTTGCGCTCACTAAACTAAGCTGTGATCAAACGCTCTGCTCCTCTTTTGGACCTTCCCTAATTCTGCTATCAGTCCGATCCGGTAATGCTTCCAGACTGGCGAGCAATACTCAGGAACCCGTCTCTTTGCGAAACTACCAACAACATACAAAATTCTTGTATGTTATAACAAAAAGTGTCTATTACAAAAGGAAAAACTACGTTATACTACAGTTATTTCAAAAGAAGCCATTTACCCTACTGAAACTACAATAATTGCTGACAGACCCAAGACAGTGAAAAATAAGAACTGAAACTTCTAAGGGCCGGCCGGGTGGCCGTGCGGTTCTAGGCGCCACAGTCTGGAGCCGAGCGACCGCTGCGGTCTCAGGTTCGAATCCTGCCTCGGGCCTGGATGTGTCTGATGTCCTTAGGTTAGTTAGGTTTAATTAGTTCTAAGTTCTAGGCGACTGAAAACCTCAGAAGTTAAGTCGCATAGTGCTCACAGCGATTTTTTTGTTTTTTGTTTTTGGAAACTTCTAACGCAAGTCCCATAGCCAAAATACGAAAATGGAATTTTGACAAAGACTTAATTAAAGGTAAGTTGTCGTGTTTAGGGAGAACATTGCAGACACTACCTCGATTTATAATATTAAAATTGTATGCTTACTTGCACATAATGTATAACAAAAGTCTCGCCGATAGACTTTTGATCGATGAAGAACGGAAACATTTGGCTAATTGAAATTAATGAAGACCTGAAGCGAAGTGGTACAGATGGAGCAGTCCTTCAAGATAGGATGAAACTTATGACCATACTTAAAAAGAACAAATTTCGAATCAAAATATAGCACTATAGTGGGAGGAAAAGAAATGTGCTCCTCAGTTCGGCCCAGAAACTCAGAAAGAAAAATGTTGGGTTGAAGTTTAACACCTTGCCTACGCGGTGATCATTAAAGATGGAGCAGTGATCCATAAGTATGGGGACATTAAGCGCCCACAGCGTGCTTACATGAAATCCCAGACATTGGTTTGCGTTCATTTACGGAACTCGAGGAAATATTTAACCAAGATTGCCACACGAGAGGTGTAAACCTGTTCCACCCAAAACACAAGCAACGTTGACGAACCTTTATGATAAGCGACACTCCACAGCTGTTTTACAAATGATAAGATATTGTATCACCTACAGCTGCTGAAGCAAAAAAATTTATTCAGTATTAGTCTCTACCTTCGTCAAAGTTTTCAGCCAGAAAACTTTGAAATTTATATCTGCGTGTCGTTAGTAAATCATTGTCATACGGTAGTTACAATTCATTTGCAAGCTTCAATATATCAGACACTAATGTCCTGACTGTATTACGTGGATGTATGCAGAACAATCAATGTACACAAAATCTAATTAATCCATTGTAGTCATCCTGTGACAATGATATACTGCTGACACTCACATAGGATTTTCAAAGTTTGTAACTAAAGACGGTAACGTAGACTGCAACCCATAGAGAAAACAGTTGCTTAATTCAGTTGCTGAATATGTTAGTCACAAAGTCATTCCTGCAAGTAACGTTGTGATGTTTGTGGTACATTGACAAACCGTGTGTCTCCCCCCTTTCAGTTGCTTCCAAAATAGTGTGTGCACGAAAGCGGTGGCCGGAGGACGGACAACAGAATAAAAAAATGAAGTACTGAGAAATTTTTTCCCACGGTTAATAACGTTGGCTCATGACTGTGTAATTACAGGAATCTCACTGCGAGATTCCTATTCCAAAGTACCGTATTATTTATATCGAAGGCGTTGAGATTATTTTGTAGGCGAGAATTAGCTGAGAGGTTTTAGAAGTGCCACAGAAACTTGTGAGCCGCTATAACGAGGTAAGGCGTGTGCGCAGTACAGTAACCTTCCCGTTTCGAGCACCCTGAGGAAGCGGTGTATAGAAAGACACCCCACAGACTTCGGCAGCGCACTCAGTTATCGGTAATAATGAGGTTTTTCTGATAGAACAGACCAAGGCTGTAGATAGTTTTGATGCGATGGATGTTGTTAATAGATCCATTACATTAGTTAAGTCTTACTTGAAAGACAGGGCAGCTAGTATGTGTCCAATCTCTACTCACTTTCAGTACCGCCTTTTACAAACGCTACTTGCAAGTATATGCAAGCAAGTATATGAATGAGTGGAGTCTGCTCTTTCGGATACGTCAGAAAGAACAGACACCACATGGAATCCGCAGCTGTGGTACATTATATGTAAATGAAGGTGGATGGGGGGCACAAATGAAAGAAAAGGGACGGGATTACTGATGTCAGTTGCATCGGGGCATTACAAGGGATCAACAGCGACGAGTCAAAATGTGTACCGGATTGAGATTCGAACCGCGATCTCCTTTTTCCTAGGCAGGTGGATTAACCACTGCGCCGTGCCGGACACAGTGTTACCGCAATTGCGCGGACTATCTCGGTACGTCTCACGGCCAGTGAGGATGGCGTGGTGGTTAATGGTTAATGCACCTGCTTGATAAGGAGGAGATCCCGGGTTAGAATCCTGGTCGTGTACACATTCTCATTCTTCGCCGCTGTTTCCGCGTAATGTCCCAATGCAGCTGACACCAGTAATCCTTTCCCTTTCCTTTCCTCCCCCCCCCCCCTCCCCACCCCATCTTCAGTTTATATTAAGTGCATCAAGGGCACCAATAGGAAAGCAGTAATGCAGGTGAGGCAACTGGCCCAAAGTGATGACTGCCCAGCGTTGGTTGAGCTATTGATTAATCGATCCTGCCAACAATGCGCCCACCGACCAATAAGTTGGTGTGACATCCGTCAACACTCGTGACGACAAGTAAGACAGGTTACCGGGCAGGGACATCACCTAGCGTCCAGCAGACTTAATGGCCGTCTTAGGAGCTCATCTCTTCCTTTCACTCATGAGGTGCGGGGTCCTTAACGCATCACGTTAGCCGATACGAACGTATAATTAAGCAGTTTACTATCGTCATTTAGGGGAGAGTGGTCAGTATATCTCACTCAGCTGTAGTCTCCTGCTCCCCCCCCCCTAACCCCCTTTGATATGTGGAAAAGTTATGAGAGCTGCGTCTGGAATATGACAGACAATCTGGAGCGCGATCTAGAACTTGGTCCATTAGGCATGGTTTGGCTACTCATATGCTATCAATTTGCCTATAGACGGCAGAGGTATCTGTGTGAATATATAACAAACGACTCCACTATATTGTTTTACGGCCTTTTTAATATTCTTACAAGTGCTACATGTTTTACGTGTCGTGCCCATTTGGAAGCACATTCATTTGAACAGGACAACGTATATAACGTGACAGTAAAAGCAGGCTCCAGTACTTTCAAAGATTCTCAAACAAAACATCGGTCATATGAAAACACCACCTGAAATACTAATTTCCGACCACTAGTACATCATCACCAAATTTCAGTTTATGACGCTCTACCGTCAGTATAATTTCGCTCCGGAATATTTGACGTATTGTTGCAGGTCTGATTGTATATCGCCAAAAACGCCATGTCACAGGCAATTGGCATTTGATTAATGACTGCCCTCGCCTTATTTGTTAAAGCTGAACACACAGACATTTTTGCATAAACGCTTGGTAGCACAAATGTCAATACTTCTGAGACTTCAAACATCGTAACTGGCTCATGCTGTTTTTCTCTAAAAATATGGTTAAAATGGCTCTAAGCACTATTGGACGTAACATTTGAGGTCACTAGTCCCCCAGACTTAGATCTACGTAAACCTAACTAACATAAGGACATCAAAAACATCCATGGCCGAGACAGGCAACTTGCAACCGTAGCAGCAGCGCGGTTCCGGACTGAAGCGCCCAGAACCGCTCGTCCACAGCGGCCGGCTGTCTCTCTCTCTCTTATCTCCAATCGGTTGCGAAACAGAAAGCATAGAAACTATCATAATTGTATTATTTGCAACGTTTAGCTAAAGTATCCACCCACAACTCAGCATAGTCGCCGCTGCGGCTTAGAAATTTGTCGTAGCGTGTACCAATTTTCTAGTAACCTCGTCACTGAAGGCAGCCTTCTGTGATATCCGACAATTCTCTACACTTGTCTGCAGCTCGTTGTCTGTGCCAGAATGCTGTCATAGCCAGCGATTCACGTAGGTGAAGAGATGAAAATCAGAGAGAGCCAAGGCCGGATGGTGGATGATGAAAAACGTCCCATCGAAAACGGTACCAAAGCGTCATCGTTTTCATCTGCAGTATGTGGCCAAGGATATTCATGAAGGAAACGCGTGGCAGTTACTTTCTGCGGGCTGCATGAAATCAGGCGAAACACTCAGAGGGGCTTCACACTTGGGGGAGACGCTATTTTCTACTGATCTTTACGCGCTCACTGTGCCCTCAGAACTGAAAATTGCGCCGTGATGCATTAGATTTGGCATACTAGAGACACTGCGCAACTCATCTGCTGAATGGTCCACCGAATTTTGACTGCGCCGGCCGGGGTGGCCGTGCGGTTCCAGGCGCTACAGTCTGGAACCGTGCGACCACTACGGTCGCAGGTTCGAATCCTGCCTCGGGCATGGATGTGTGTGATGTCGTTAGGTTAGTTAGGTTTAAGTAGTTCTAAGTTCTAGGGGACTGATGACCTCAGAAGTTAAGTCCCATAGTGCTCAGAGCCATTTGAACCTTTTATGAATTTTGACTGAGGTTTCAATTTCACGCCTGATCCGAGGTTGAAAAAAAAAATTGCACTCTTATAATACTTTTTCCCAGGCCACTTACGAGTGGGACACTTGTTACAAATGGAGTGATATCCAAAAGACTACAAAAATATCTACCGTATCGAAGGCATCATCCTAAGATTGAGCTTTTCTTCCTGCGAGACAAAGCTGTACAGGGCAGAGTGGTGCCGACTGGAAGTGGCCGGGATGTCGCAGGGCGCAGCCTCCTCGGCGTGCTGCCCGGATGTTTGCGCGACAGGTAGTAGCGGCCCCTCCCCACCCCTTCCCGCCGCTGCCCTCCTCTTCTCTTGGCGCCCGGCAGCGCCGCCGCAACCCGCCGGCTGCCTGTTTGCCCGGCTGATAGAGTAATGGCTCTTCCATTCCGCGCAATGCTAACAAGCAGCCGGAGCCGTGGTTCGCCGGCGCTGGCCTCAGTTCGCTCCTCGTCTCCGGGCAGGGTGTGCGGCGCGCCCTCATTCCCAAATTGGGCGGCGTTTACAAGAGCCGTCGGGTAATGTATCGGCGTAATCAGCCGCGGGCGCCGTCGCCGCATGTGCGCCTCTCGCCTGATTACTCGCGTTTCGTGGAACTGGCTCAAAAACCGCAGCGGAAGCGCCCAATCCCGCCGACATCACCAGCACCCCGTAACCTTCCTACCATTCCACTCACCACTCTGACCTACGGACGATCCCACACCGCCACCTCCAATCACTGGCCGATGAAAGGATCCCCCTGGTCATGGTCAGTCGGCGTCAGTGCTCATACCGGTGGTTCACAATGCTGCCCTTAACACAGCTGTAGACTCACTCCACTCCCCAGACCTTATTGTCTCTCTCCCCTCCCCCCCATGCCACGTGCTGTCTTCCACCTCGTAGATCTCCAATTTTGCTTGATACAGATTTGTTTGATTCTCACGACAATCCATGAAAATTGCTTTATATTACGTTTCTTGTAATATGAGTCCGCAGCTGATATGAATTGTTTGAAAGCCGCTATATTCCACCAGTGATGAACCTGCATCCAAACTAAATCCCACCTACTGGCGTTGCGCACTATCGACGCTGTCAGGAAGGTATACTGGTTGTTGTGTTGCCAGAAGAGCCAAAACCGTGTTACTAGTGGAGGCCGAAATGCACGCGTTTTAGCTCACGTAGGCTGGCGTGAGGAGGGAAGAACTATACTGACTTTAGGTCTGCAACATGACAAGGAATTACAATTCAGAAAGTGGACGTAATTAATTTGATACTTAACTTTAATCAATTAATGATGAACGTCGCTCTTGACGGTACATGATTCACAATATTATCTGTTCAGGATACATTCATAGTAACTGAATATGGCGGCGCTCGGTCTACAATCACTGATAGTGGCGACACGCGGATCCGACGTATACTAACGGACCGCGGCCGATTTAACGGCTACCACCTAGCAAGTGTGGTGTCTGTGTGTGACACCACACTGGTGTGAAAAACTGAAGGACGAAAAAGTAACACAGCACAATGAATGTCAAAATATTTAGTTGCTTCCTAGCCACCTAGGGAGAAAGACCATCGTAATAAAATTTTAATGTGAACTCAAGTACAATCATGCACAAGGAATTTTTTTTCCAAAGCCCGATCGGTCGCGAAATGAAAAGCACAGTGAGAATCAAAAATGTTTTATTTGCATCATTTAGCTACACCTTCCAGCTACTATATTCGACATAGTCACCGACCTGACTTACAACGCCGTAGCGTTGTACCAACTTCCCAATACCCTCGTCATAAAAGGTAGCCGCCTGTGCTTTTACTCATCTCTCTACGCTGGCCTGCTGCTCGTTTTCTGTGCCAAAATGCTGTCCTCAGAGCCAGTGGCTTCATTGCAGGAGCGTCTTTGGTGCCGCTGCAATTGGCGACCGAGCACTGTCATGCAGAAGGATAATGCGTGATGATAACGTTCCTCTTCGCTTGTTCTGATTTGCCCTTCATAAACGATTTTCTCGACTCATCTGATCCGCTCGCTAAACAGGACCATTAATGGGCACTTGTTTCCTTTCTTAACCACCAGCATCGTGAACGTAAGTACGTCCTGCTTCAAATTTCCTGCATCATTGCTGCTCTTTGCTGGCACGCATGACGGTCACGTTATGTGGGCTGCATACAAACAGGCGAAACTCCTCAGAATGAAGGAACCGAAGGACAGTTCTCACTTCACACTTGGCCAGAGACTCTTTTTACGTGTTCGTTGCCCGATGAGAACTAAAAAGTGCGAGGTGACGCGATCGATGCGCATACTAGACTCTCCATGCAACTCATTTACCCAAAGTTTCATCGGAGTTTCACTGTGGTTATGAATTCGCGGCCGACATTGAAATAATAATAATAATAATAATAATAATAATAATAGCCTTCTTAGACGTTGCTGCCGAAATATTTCCACTTGCATGCGCGTATTTTTAACTTGCGTTGTGATTTACACTGCCGCAAAAGGAAATTAGTACACCTGGAGAGACGACGTCTGTTACGATCCGCTGACGGCGTATGCCACTTGCGAGATAGTACGTGTACTGATAATAGTTTGATCGTCGTCCGCTGCAGATCGCATAATGGTATAGCTACCAGAGAGCCATCGAATGTTCGGTGTGGTGCAAACGCGTGAAGTAAGCAGGCAACCATGCCACCGAGACGCACTCGTGCTTCATACAGCCAGATGAACAAGTTTGAAATGGGGGAGACTGTGGCCTTCCGAGTGCCGCGATGGTCCTTTCGGGGAACCGTCACAAGTTGGACGTGTTGCTTCAGTTGTGCAAAGACGCTGGTATCAGTGATCATTGGAACATTCTTACACCTTTAGAAGAGGTTCTGGACGTCCAGGCGACCGCCAGGATCGTCGTACTGTAATGGCGGCAGTGGCAGATTATACAGATAGCACAGCACACATAAGAGTGATCGTGAGGCCAGACGTGTCAACAGGAACTCTTGCGAACTGGTTATTAGGAGTGGCAATACAGGTAAGAGTGCCTCAAGCCCATTTGGCACCCACGTCACAGCATCGACGTACACAAATCGACTGGTGCCGTCAATAATCACTTGGAAGATGGAATGACGCATCGTGGTCTTCAGCGATGAAAGCAGATTATGCCTGCATGCTAGTGATGGTCGCATGCGCGTACGACGTAGACTTGGTGAGCGCTGTCTCGGAGAGAGCATCCTTCCAGGACACCTCCTCCCCCCCCCCTGCCCAAGTCCTTATCGTCTAGGGTGTGACAAGCTACAATTCTCGTTCACCTTTGGTGTTTCTGGAGGGGACGCTAACCAGTGCTCAGTACTGTAGTATTTTGTTAGACCCGTTCTTCAGCCATCCATGATACAAGAAGGTTATGTGGTATTCCAACAGGATAATGCTCTACCACACACTCCTCGTGAAACTGAGCTTGACGTGCAGCAACTTCCCTGGCCAGAATCATCTCCAGACTTGTCCCCAATCGAGGAAGTGTGGGATACGATGGGTGAGAAGTGACTCATGAGACCCGTTAACCAACATCTCTTACAGAACTACGTGAACAGCTGGAGCAAGAGTGGCATAACGTATGCCACAAGAGTATTCATCATCTGTACGTCTAAGTGGATGCTAGAGTCAGCGTCTGCGTTGCCGCCCGTGCAGGCCACACCACGCACTAATATGGGTTTTCAGCATGGGTCGATACTTGGTACCTAAGAACTGCCTGTGCTATTGATCTGTAAATGTAATCATTTAATCTACTCCCACATGCATGTTGCAACAATAAATCCTGAGTGGACTGGTAACCTCATAAAGGGTGTACTTCAAATGGTTCAAATGGCTCTGAGCACTATGAGACTTAACATCTGTGGTCATCAGTCCCCTATAACTTAGAACTACTTGAACCTAACTAACCTAAGGACATCACACACATCCATGCTCGAGGCAGGATTCGAACCTGCGACCGTTGCGGTCACGCGGTTCAAGACTGAAGCGTCTAGAACCGCACGGCCACACCGGCCGGCTAAAGGGTGTACTATTTTTTTCCGGCAAGGTAGGGAGGGTTGGGTGATCACAGGGGAGTGGACCCAACAGCGAAGTGATCCGTCCCATCGGATTAGGGAAGGTTGGGGAAGTCAGTCGGCCATGCCCCTTCAAAGGGACTACCCGGATATTTGCCTGAAGCGATTTAGGGTAACCACGGAAAACCTAGATCCGTATAGCCGGACGTGGTTTCGAACCTTCATCCAGCAGAACAAGAGTCCAGTGTGCTAACCACGGCACCACCTCGCTCTGTTCCAGCAGTGTAGATACATATCATTTCACAGAATTTTAAAAACCATCGTTTATCTTGTCACTGAATCGCCGCATGTTCCTGTTTTGCTGTCTCCTCCAGCCTGCGTATGCACGTGTACACGCGTCGTGTGTGTGTGTGTGTGTGTGTGTGTGTGTGTGTGTGTGTGTGTGTGTCAGGGTGCGAGCAAGAGCAGGGGAGAGCTGAGGGCGCCGGGCTGCACTGGCGGTGCTTGCCGGGAAGAGGCGCTAATGAAGAGGCCGCGAGCAGCCGGTGCGTTTAAATGTTGCCCGTCTTCATTACGGGCGGCGCCTTGGCGCACCACGCGTGCTGCTCGCCTCACCGCTCGGCTCACCTCACAGCCTGGCTCACCTCACAGCTCACGGGACCCCTCCTCGCTCACAGCAAACGAGTGCCGTTTACAGCAAACGCCGGGCCGCGTCGCGCTACGCCGACGAGAATTAGTCCGCAACGGGGTTTGCGCGCGTCTACCGGCTCGCGGCAGAGCGTCTGCAACGTTCCGGATTCCGCGCCGAGTTGATCGGGAGGAAGCCAATCAGGATTTGTGGAAGCGTGCGAGACGTTTCACAGATAAACACGGGACTGCGACACGAATGCCGGAAATACAGAGGACTGACGGAAATATGGATACACCACAAACACAACTAGAGTTGCGCTCTACCAAAACTACGGCTCGGTTGTTTTGCTACAATACATAAATGACGCGGTAAATGGTAGGCCTGCAGATAGGAAAAAAAAATACAAATGAATATGTGAGACAGGAACTACGAGCCTACGATTTCTGTATGCTCTTGTTGGTTTGTTTGTTTTGCACGTAATTAGAACCACACATCGTTCAGTATTAGTGCGTTGTGTACGTATTGTATACCTCCACTAAATATAAATCCCATTGTATAAGTAATAAAAATTATACTCTCACATACTTCTGCGTTTCAATGTAACCAAAGCTATCAAAGCTATTACCACTGTGCAAGTACAGTTTGCATATGTTGTTGTTGTTGTTGTGGTCTTCAGTCCTGAGACTGGTTTGATGCAGCTCTCCATGCTATTCTATCCTGTGCAAGCTTCTTCATCTCTCAGTACGTACTGCAACCTACATCCTTCTGCTTCTGAATCTGCTTGGTGTATTCATCTCTTGGTCTCCCTCTACGATTTTTACCCTCAGTTTGTATATATGGCAACGGTCTTGCCACAGTGGATACGCCGGTTCCCGTGAGATCACCGAAGTTAAGCGCTGTCGGGCGTGGTCGGCACTTGGATGGGTTATCATCCAGGCCGCCATATGCTGTTGCCATTTTTCGGGTGCAATCAGCCTCGTGATGCCAATTGAGGAGCTACTCGACCAAATAATAGCGGCTTCGGCCAAGAATACCATCATAACGACCGGGAGAGCGGTGTGGTGACCCCACGTCCCTCCTACCCGCATCCTCCATGAGGATGACACGGCGGTCGGATGGTCCCGGTAGGCCACTCGTGGCCTGAAGACGGAGTGCTTTATAATTGTTATTGTTATTTTGTACTCAATAGAACGTTCTTCATCATGGTCAAAGGCAAAAATTTCCTTTTATTGCTGATAAGTTCGAAAGTTGTTCAGCAAAAACAGAAACTTGTTTGGTACATGCTCGACGAAGTATTGAAACGATATTTTTTTATTATTTATTGATAAAAATGCGTTTTTGGCGCTATACGATAAGCCGATATTTTTCTTAATTTTTGCTACGATATCCAACTGTTTTCGGTTAATGATAAACAATTTCCTAATAAAACCTGAATTGAACACCGAATATTTCAATTTCGCTAAAAATATTTTAAAATAAGAAACAAGAGGATAACTACGTAGAACAAAAATATTGCATAGGTTACATGGCTATTTATACACTGAAGAGCCAAAGAAACTGGTATACTTGCCTGATATCGTGAGGGCCCATGCGGTCACATCGAAGTGCCGCAACACGATGTGTCATGGACTCGACTAATGTCTGGAGTAGTGCTGGTGGGAACTGACACCATGAATCCTGTAGGGCTGTCCATAAATCCGTAAGAATACTAGCGGGTGGAGCGCTCTTCTGATAAGCACGTTGCAAGGCATGCTAGATAATCTCAATAATGTTCATGCCTGGAGAGTTTGGTAGCCAGCGAAAGTTTTTAAACTCAGAAGAGTCTTCCTGGAACCATTCTGTAGCAATTCTGGACGTGTGGGGTGTCGCATTCTCTTGCTGGAATTGCCCGAGTCCGTCGGAGTGCGCAATGGACATGATCAAACGGGACGCTTACAGTCGTATCTAGAAGTATTAGGGATCCCATATCACTCCAACGGCACACACCTCACTCCATTACACAACTCCACCAGATTGAACAGCCCCCTGCTGAAATGCAGGGTCCATGGATTCATGAGGTTGTCTCCATACCCGCACACGTCCATCCGATCGATACAATTTGAAACGAGACTCGACCGACCAAGCAACATATTTCCACTCATCAACACTCGAAGGTCGATGTTGACGGGCTCAGGCGAGGCGTAAACTTTGTATCGTGCAGTCATTAAGGGCAGACGAGTATGCCTTCTGCTCCGAAAGCTCATATCGGTGATGCTTCGTTCAGTGGTTCGGCGCTGCCACTTGTTGATGGCCCAACATTGAAATCCGCAGAAATTTACGGAAGGGTTGCACTTCTGTCATCTTGAACGTTTCTCTTGAGTCGTCGTTGGTATCGTTCTTGCAGAATCTGTTTCCGGCCGCAGCGATGTTGGAGATTTGATGTTTTACCGAATTCCTGATATTCAAGGTGCACTCGTGGAATACTCGTACGGGAAAATTCCCACTTCATTGCTACCTCGGAGACGCTGTGTCCCATCGCTCGTGAGCTGACTGTAACACCACGTTCAAACTCACTCAAATCTTGATAACCTTCCATTGTAGCAGCAGTAAGCCGTCGAAACACAACTGCGCCAGACACTTGTTGTTTTATAAAGGCATTGCCGACCGCAGCGCCGTATTCTGCGTAATTACATATCTCTGTATTTGAATACACATGCCTCTACCAGTTTCTTTGACGCTCCACTGTATATCCTCACTCAGTTTCTAGACAGTTCACAGCTCCCCGTTTCTGGGAGAATCTAGTAAAAAACAGATCGTACAGGGAAACAAAGGTACCGTAACGCGCGATAGTTAAAAAATGGTTCAAATGGCTCTGAGCACTATGGGACTCAACTGCTGTGGTCATAAGTCCCCTAGAACTTAGAACTACTTAAACCTAACTAACCTAAGGACAGCACACAACACCCAGCCATCACGAGGCAGAGAAAATCCCTGACCCCGCCGGGAATCGAACCCGGGAACCCGGGCGTGGGAAGCGAGAACGCTACCGCACGACCACGAGATGCGGGCGCGATAGTTATCAACACACCTAACATACAGTTGAGATCTTAACTGCCCAAAGCTACTAGGAGAACTACCGAAGTCTTCGCTTACGCCGGCCGAAGTGGCCGTGCGGTTAAAGGCGCTGCAGTCTGGAACCGCAAGACCGCTACGGTCGCAGGTTCGAATCCTGCCTCGGGCATGGATGTTTGTGACGTCCTTAGGTTAGTTAGGTTTAACTAGTTCTAAGTTCTAGGGGACTAATGACCTCAGCAGTTGAGTCCCATAGTGCTCAGAGCCATTTTTTTTCTTCGCTTACTTGCGATAGTTTGCGATAGCCTACTGTAGTTTTACGAATCTAAAACACAACGCACTACCAAGCTTAATACGGCTACGAAATTCTCTGGCATTCACAACAGCTTTTACTTGTCGCGAAATGCATAAACACACATCCTGTATGGCTTTCAGTGGAATCTTATACTTCTCACAAAACAGTGGCGACATCAGATAACGTTAATGAAGGTGGACAGCAATTACGCACCCTTCTCTCCAAATCATCAATAACATTGAGATCTAGTGAGTAGGGTAGCGGGGTAGGCTGCGACATTTCATCCACGTGCTCACAAAGCCAGTCCGGGACGATGCGAGTTGTATGAACAGGAACTCTCTCGTCCTGGAATAGAGCATCACCACCGGTGAACAAACAGTGTACAATGGGAAGGCGATCAGTAAGAATGGTCACGTTATCCTTGTGCGGCTCTGCGCAGTAACAGTAAGACCCACGCAATACCACGGTATGGCTGTCCAAATCTATACCGAACACCAGCTGTGTTTCATTCTTGGAACGTAAACACGGTTAAAAGTTAATAACCAGTGTGCAACAACACTCATCCGACCCATTCTTCTGTTGCTCCGTAGTCCTGGTTTTTATGGCTTTAGCCGCACGTTTCCCTGTCACGGGCATTTGCATCACTGTTGACTAGTTTTGGAATTCCAGTTCGCCTTGCAATTCATTACTTCTGAAGTGAAGCCCCCTTTTGTGTTGTTTTGCTGCTGACAGAATTCGCCACATTCAGTTCTGCAGTGCCTTTTGCGCCTATCGTCGTCCTGTTCTTCGTGAGACGATCGCTCGGTGCACACTTTCGTTCTCATTGTAACTTAGGGGACGATATTTTATCGACTTTCCCTGTATGTGACGTAAATCTTGGATAGCATGCCGCTTGAGACACCAAAAATACTTCGCCTACCTTTGTTACTGAAGCACTCATCATACGAGCACCAATAATTTACCCACCGAACCTGTTAGGAAATATCGGGTGATCAAAAAGTCAGTATAAATTTGAAAACTTAATAAACCACGGAATAACGTAGGTAGAGAGGCAAAAATTGACACACATGCTTGGAATGACATGGGATTTTATAAGAACAAAAAAAAAAAAAGTTCACAAAATGTCCGACAGATGGCGCTGGACAGCAAAACGTCAGTAACTGCTACCATGACGGGTAATCAGTACGCCGATGTGTTACAGAATCGCATCATCCCCAGCGTGGCTGATAAACACCTGCTGGAACGTACGATGTTTATGCAGGATGGCGCTCAACCCCATATTGCTGTGCTCAGCCGCCACTTTCGCCATGCTTGGCCTCCCAGGTCCCCAGACCTCAGTCCGTGCGATTATTGGCTTTGGGGTTACCTGAAGTCGCAAGTGTATCGTGATCGACCGACATCTCTAGGGATGCTGAAAGACAACATCCGACGCCAATGCCTCACCATAACTCCGGACTTGCTTTACAGTGCTGTTCGCAACATTATTCCTCGACTACAGCTATTGTTGAGGAATGATGGTGGACATATTGAACATTTCCTGTAAAGAACATCATCTTTGCTTTGTCTTACATTGTTATGCTAATTATTGCTATTCTGATCAGATGAAGCGCCATCTGTCGGACGTTTTTGAACTTTTATATTTTTTTGGTTCTAATAAAACCCCATGTCATTCCAAGCATGTGTGTCAATTTGTACCTCTCTATCTACATTATTCCGTGATTTATTCAGTTTTGAGATTTAAACTGACTTTTTGATCACCCGGTATATCACCTGCAATGGCAATAAACTTAATTTCAGTATTAATTACTGGACCCTTAACTCGGATGTAAGGCATTCACAAATACAGACAACACTCTTGTGGCCACAAAAGACACTTGTATCGTATTGGGACATTGTAGAGGCGCCGCTCGTGGTCAAATAAGCCGGCCGCTGTGGACGAGCGGTTCTACGCGCTTCAGTCCCGAACCACGCTGCTGCTACGGTCGCAGGTTCGAATCCTGCCTCGGGCATGGATGTGTGTGTTGTCCTTACTCATTAGTATGAAGATGACCACAGTAGTGGCCGAAACCGGTCGCCGAAATAAATAATTTGATAGTAAATATTTGTAATAACATTGATCACTGTATACTCCCACAGTGTATCGAAAAGTAATTAATTTATTGCCAAGTAAGGTACTGGGAGATTACAAGAAGTTTAGAGTGTTACGTGAGTAGTGATTTACCTCCACAGTGAGGTTCTTACTCATTGGTCTGAAGATGACCACAGTTGTGGTCGAAACCGGTCACTGGAATAAATAATTTGTGATCAAGACTGTTTTTATAGTCAATATTTACACCATATTTAATCTTTTCTTTGGTTAGCCAGTCCTTGCTTCTAAACATACCAAAGTGCTATGCTGCGTTAACGTCTTTGATATTTTTCTGATTTACTGGACAACGAGCTAATAACCATACATAGGCTAAAGAGAAGTGCGTGCTAGAGAAAAGACTTAGTTTCTTCGAGAAGTGCTAAATATCGAAGAGAAGAGCGTTAGCCTAAAGCGAAATAGTCGCACTGATGCCTACTGTGCTCGTACATATCGGAAAACTTGTTTAGATAGCTTGAAACGTTTATAAAATATTACGGGTGTCGTAGTTAACATGGGAGAGCCGTTCATAACGCCTGTTTAGGAGACTAGGGAGAACGAAATTTGAGTCGCTCGGCGTTGCCTACCCCATTATGCGGATCTAGTGACGCTGTTGAAATCAGGCCGTGTGCTGGGAGGCGGCGCGTTAATAGGAGTTGCGGGCACACCCGAAGGACGCGTGAAGTTTCCAATTACCATCCATCAGGCGGCGAGTGACGTCACACGACAGCCGTAACGCCCCTTCGGCCCCCTACCTCCACGACCCCCCGTACTCAGGCCCGCTCTAATATATTACGCGGAATTAATACATCTTCCGGGCGCTGCCGCAATAACTTAAGGTGATGCTTTTAGCCGAATTGAGTTGTCACGTTGAATAAGTTTCTTTTATGAAATCATAACACAGATTAATCTTAGCGATCGCGTCAGTACTCGTCGCAAACGGGAAAGCAGAAAGGCGGGTCTGGCGGGAGAAAAAGGAGGGAGGGAGGGATGAAGGGGAAAGCAAGTTAGAAAATGACGCGACCGTCGTTACTTTTCCGTATTAGACGCTGCATATTAGATGCAGGCAATTAGCTAAAGTAAGCAGCCAGACAAAAGACGACGAAATATATATGTAGGCGGCGGCAGAAGGGGGGGGGGACCAGGAATGCAAATGTTCAATTAGGTTAATTGAACATTAGGTGAAATGAACATTTTGGAACCTCCATTAGCGATGAGGTGAAAACGTGATTAATTAGAAGCGCTATGAGACTAGGCACACACACACACACACACACACACACACACACACACACACGTAAGCGTGGATACAGGACCGTATACACACACACACACACACACACACACAAGTATTCACGCAGACGGTGACACGCGTGTACAAAGAGTATTTTATAGTATTAAGTGCATTAAGCAGTATAAATTAAATGGAACTTCGAGGTTAAACTTCTACGGAGTTTTTCTGCCCCTCTAATGAAATTGGAAGTAAATCACTATGGTTGACACGAAGCAGGACAACCGGGATCGAGCAGCCGAAGGAGGGACGGTGTGCGTAAGAGAGGACGAGGAGAGGGGGTGGAGAAAGGGAGGTTGGTACTGGAGAGGTGGGGAGGGGATGTGACGAGGCGGACGAACTGGGGGAGGGTGTAGGCAGCAAGACAAGCAGCCAAGTCTTCGCCGGCTCCTCTGACCGCTACACCCAAATATCCACATGGTACGTTTCACGTAATACGTACACCACGTCTCGTGTCCCGCCAGTTTATGTAAATATGCCTGATGATGCAGGTATAATACTCCGAAAGGCGGTCTGGAAATATAATTACAAGCAACTGGTTACAGTTATCCGTCTATTTCCACAGGTATGCATTTTACAAATCGACGGCGTTACTTGCCCAAAACAAAAACAAAAAACATTCAGATCACAAAATAATGAAAATTTAGTTTTGGACAAGAGGCAGAATACAAGAGGGGTGGTATTTTACTAAGCAGTCAATGCTGCAACTGTTTTTACCGATAGAATTTCTGAATCAGATAACCACACTTCTAAACGCAGTACGGCATTCGTCGAAAACAGGAGTGATAGTAGCAACCGTTTTCGGAGAACAGTCGTGCTAAAGAGAGTGGTGTGGGACTGTTTCTCAAATCGAAGACGATTATCGTTGTCTCGGTCATATCTGGTTACAGGTAACGGGACCAAGAAAGCAAATACCCTGATCAAGTCGTATTAGCAAGGATTCCGTCTACGATCAGAGCTTTAGAGGCAGAGCACATACTCGGGTTTGCTGAAGATTATGAAGGAAATCGTTCGTGCACCTTTTAAAGAAAGCATCAAGCAATTCGCTTTGAGAACTTTGAAGAACCAATGAAAAACTCAAGATAGCTGGGCCAACAGAGAGTTGGATGTCACTGCTTTGAGTCTAGCACTTTAACCACTTTGTCGCCTCGTTACTTAGTACGTTCTACGCCTGTCTTCGCGGAACATTCGATTGTGAACCGCATCAGACTAACATGACTGTGGTCTTGTTTTCAAGGCCTCTTGAACGTCGTTAAAAAGATATAGGTGAAATGTGATGACAGATTTTGAAACAAGGGATAGTGAAGTAGGAAAGCAATCAGAGACCCTTAATAACGCGAAGATATCAGGTCCGGATGAGTAACCAATGTGATCATACAAAGATCATTCGAAACAACAGGCCCCTCTTCTACCGCTGTTTTTTGTAGACCGCCAGAGTAACGAAGGGTACGTAACTACTGGAGAAAAGTAGGGTCGCAACATAACTGCAAATAACTATAGGTCTTTATCGCTGACGGAAAGTAGTTTTAGGATGTGGAACGTATGCTCACGTATTATGACGTTTTTGGAGAGCGGAGCGGAAATCTCCTCTATAAAAAACACGTTACATTCCACAAACAGAGATTCATCGGAATTCGGCTCGCTCTGTTCCTCCAATAGATCCACAGCGGTGTACACATCGGCGCTCGGGCTGATGTGTTCCTTGAGTGTAGGAGGGCATTTTGATTCAGTTCCACACTGCCATTTAGTGAAAAAAATACGAGCTTACCGAGTATTTGACCAAATCTGCGTCTACCTGAATAACGATAGTTGAAATCAACAGCTGAATTGTAATACAACGTCGTTTATTCGAAATATACTACCGGTTTATACGCCAAAAAGCATCATCTTTAGGCCCCAAGCGCGATCTGACATCAACGTATGAACCACAAGTGACGAAGACCAACGGATTCTTCAAATGGAAGTAGTACAACTTACCAAGCAACCAACAAAGTCGAGTGCAGCGCGGCCAAAATCAACTGGATTCCGTTATTTTCGTAGGAATAACGAGACCACTGAGGGTCTTCCGTTATTTTCGTAGCAGTAACAAAACACCAATGGTCTAATAATTGGTGGTCTTATTACTGCTGCGAAAATAACGGAGTGCAATTGACTTTGGCCACGCTGCACTCGGCTTTTTTGGCTCCACATGCTGGCGAAACATGCGTAATAAGTTGTACTGTTTCCGTTTGAGGACTTCGTTGGCCTCTATCACTGAGGTACGTAAGTTGATGGCAGATCACGCTAGGGGCCTGAAGGTCACGCTTTTTGACATCTAATCTGGTAGCAAATTTCGAATAATCGGCGTTGGATTGCAAAACAGCTGTTGGTTTCAGTTATCATTATTCAAGTACATCATGTCCGGCTGCTGTCCCACTGATGGATTACCAGAGAAATTTGCGACTGGAGTCAGGACCTCCTTGCAAGCAGAAACGGGACACAATCGTGGCAAGTAAAGGTAATTTCACGAGTGCGATTGGGCGTTGCTGTTTACAGTTTACGCAGAAGATCTAGTAGACGATGTCGGAAACTCAAAGAGACTGCTGGTGGATGATGTTGTTGTCTATAAGAAAGCAGCAACGTGAGAAGATTGTAACAAACTGCAGGAAGGCCGGAAGAGCATCGATGATTCGTAGTAGAACCTGAACTTAAATAAATGTAACTTAGTGTGCGTAAATAGGCAAATAAATCCGCTACTGTACGATTAAACTACTGTCGACAACTGAATGGTTACAGAAATTACCACAGAATACCTAGGCATAACCATCCAGTGCGACCTAAACTGGGAAGATCAATCAAACAAAACTGTGCGAAAAGCAGATACCAGAATTTTAAGCAAATATAACTCATATACAAAGGAAGCGGCTTACAAAACACTTGTTCCATCGATTCCCGAGTACTGCTCGTCGGTCTGGGAGTCATACCAGGCTGGATTAATACGAACAGAAGAGAGAGAAGACATCCAACGAAGAGTGGAGCGTTTCGTAACGGGATCGTTCAGTCGGTGCGAGACCATTACTGAAACAAATTCCAGTAGCGGACGCTACGAAATTGGCGTTGTGCATCACCAAGAAGTTCCTAGAGAGCTAGTTCCGTGAAGAGGCGGACAACAAATTACTCCCTCCCACACAGGTCTTACGGAATGATCGCGATTAGGAAACCATAGAAATTAGATGCCACCCGGAGCTTTTACCGACAATCGTTCGTCCCACGCCCCATTCATGAGTGGAGCAGGGATGTGAGGAGATGGTAGCGGTGCAGAGACGCCCTGCGCTACACGCTATCAGGTAACTTGTGAAGTGTAGCTGTAGACGAATAGAAACATACCTGAAACAACTGTGATGAATTACGTAATACGTTCATGATAAAAATAAATAAATCTGCTACTTTCCTGGTATAGACAGGAAGTTTCTTTGCGTTGCAGTGTAACCTAGTACTGCACTTTTTCAGTTAGGTGGTAGGTATTAAATGTCTCCTTGGATGAGAAGAACAAGTAATTGAGATTCTTCATATACTGATAATATATCGCTTAGTCTTCGCTGGCCCTGCCTGTTCTTCTTCTTCTGTCACCAAAGAGGCGAGAGTCAAGTCTCTTCATGACGGTTCGCTAACTGGCAGATACGTCTTGTAAGGCTTTCCAATAGTTTGCAGTCGTCGGAACGGTAGGGTAAGATTTTTACAACATTTATGTAGTAATTTTCAACAGTTAGTTACTCTTTCGCCGCTTGTTTGACTTTTTAAAGAAGTTTATTATTAAAATAGTTATGTGATGGAAGTGAAAATTAGTTTTCAAATGTTTCGTGCCTCATAAACCAGAGTTGCGACGCCAATAAGTGCCCTTGCCGTTGTTGAATGAGTCAAAGAATTCATGTAGAACGAAACTGGGATAAAGATACGGTAGCGAATGTTATAAATTTACAGACTATACGGCTATTTACGACACTCTGTTTGAATACTGTCCGTAAACGATAAATGACATTAAAATAATAACTAGCGACATGGACATAGTAGTTCACTGCAGTGCAGTCGAAATACACACGGATACAAATCGGTATGAAAAGATTCGAATCGAGTAGCGCTGATAAGGATGTCAATGAGAAGTCCTGCCGGACGTTCACAGAATTACAAATTTTCTCTTAGAATCACCATTAGAAACTGCATTACGTAAACTTAACAGGACGTCATAACCAACCTACAAAGTAAATAATTTATGCTACATAGTCGCGTCCTGTCACCATGAAGACAAGTAAAGAGGGTGGAGATAGTCAAATGCAGAGAACATAACACGGGTCTTACCGGCGTATTTTACCTAAGTGAAGGCGCTAGAGAAATTCTGAATAATGCATGACTCAACAGCCTAAAATGTGAATGCCGTTGCCCTCGGTAAAGCAAACACTTTCAAGTTTGTATCTCATATAGCGGACTCGAAGTTTACGAACAAGCTATCGGAAATCTGTATGTTATTAGCTTCATGGAGGTATACAACAGCTCAGGACATTACATTTTACTTTCACTGCATTATCATACTAATCCTATGATAAGGCGTGAGATGCTCGTTGACAAGTTTATTCACATCTGTGCAACAATATTTCGTCAGTGATCATACATAATTCGCTGCTTCCTCTTTGCTCTGAGTTCCTCAGACAGCTTTTATAATCTTCAATGTCCGCCCGTACTGCATAACGAGAGGGACAAACATGCAGTTAATGCTAGTTTTCATTAAAAGAAAACCAGAAAAAGAGAGAACTGAAGAGTCTCCGATATGATGTTGCATAGGATGCAGGGAATTATGTGGATTGAGAAGACAAGACATGAACAGACTCATCCAGGATATTAAGTGAATAGAAATGTTCGGTCTTGTTTGGAACCACAAGATTTAATAAGTTACTCGTACGAATGATAGTCGGTAGGCTTGCGACAGCATGCTGCATCTAATATAGTGCACAACGCCGCGCACAGAACGAAATTCTTCCGGGGTCCACACGTCGGGCTTTATTTTTGGTAGAAGGTATTGTCGAGTATTTTGGATAGGCCTTGAGTTGGGGACCATTTGTATAACCAAGAGAAGGATAGTCTTAATGTCACTGTCCTACGGCAGAGAGTCAAAGTCTGAACATTACACACTTCCTTCTACTTAAGAAAATGGAGGAAATCGGTTGGATCTTTTGCATTTGTTGTAGTCTGTGATGGGCATTAAGGGGCTTATAGAGGCATCATTAATTCATGGCCGGTTCGTTAGAAAGCGCACCATCCCCCCCCCCCCCCCCCAAAATGTATTACCATTTTTTCCTACCAAAACCGAGTCGCACGTTCCAAGACGGCTATGCATAGACAATGGATATAATTTTTACAATATATTCCTAAGATCCCGATTGCTAATAACCCTGAAAATTTACTTGATATCTTTATCCATTTCCGAGATACAGACGTTCAAAATTACCCTACTTGTATTCGCAAAATATGTATGTAAAATAAGGTGTGAGGCGAAAACGGAGTTTATTACTAGACGTAGCGTGGAGGAGAAGGTTGTAAAGTGTCTCCGTTATCATCAGAAGGGTTCTGGGAACTCCAGGCTGTAGTACTAAAGCACATGCAAAACTTCCGTGCAGGCGAAGTCCGGTTCTAGGTGCAAAATTAGTTTTGCATTATTTCAATTTCACGTGAGTAAACTATCTGAATTTTACTTACCAATAAAGTTCTTTTCATTTGAATTATATACTGCGGAAAATAAGGGAACCAGCGGAAAAGTTTTTCTATCGATGCACAAGAAAAGCTAAGATGCTCCTGCTTTAAAAGACTCTGACTGAGAAGTGGGGTACCAGCTGCCTTGTTCAACACTCCTCAGCATATTTTAATTTTTGCAAGAATTCTAGCATGTGAACATACTCGCGCTTTTCTGTGCCGAGAGAGAAGACAGTGGCAGTGGGAAAAAGACGGAAAAGAAATAAATACTGGGCGGTAGTATACAATGGCTGTTGGTATAGAAAGAGCGTGGAAGACAACGGCAGTGTGTGTGAGAGAGAGAGAGGGACGCAGTGGCAGTGGAACATAGATGACAGTGACAGAACGGTGCTAGGAGAAGACGGAAGGAGACAGTGGCCGTGGGAGTGGAGTAAAAAAAAAAAAGACAAAGTGACAATAGGTGAGAGCCAGTGTGGATGAGAGACAGACTACTACAATGACAACGAGGAGACAGTGAGCGAAGACAGCACTAGTGCGAAATAGGAATGAGATATTAACAGTAATAGAGACCAAATAGGACACAGTGACAGAACGAAGGAAACTGTGGCTGTGAGACGGGGCAGCGGCAGTTAGAGAGATACAAAGAGGTAATGAACAATGAGTCGGACTGAATTACTGATTGAGTTTGGGAAAGTGTGAGTTAGTCTTTTTTGTGCGTCGATAGAAGTATTTTTAC
Source organism: Schistocerca nitens (assembly GCF_023898315.1). Classification (NCBI taxonomy): domain Eukaryota; kingdom Metazoa; phylum Arthropoda; class Insecta; order Orthoptera; family Acrididae; genus Schistocerca; species Schistocerca nitens. The sequence continues at coordinate 564,413,625 of NC_064619.1, read as the reverse complement.
GATAGTCTTTCTAATTACGACTTTGGCTTTTTTTCCAGTAAATTTCTGCAGTGGTTGGACAGTCTTAACCCCCGTGCTTCATAACGGTAGCACGCTGCTGGCGGGCCCAAACGAAATGGCACATCCCGTCGATAAGGTGGAAGATCGTGCGGTAATTGAAGGGGAATATCACTTCACAGACGTCGCTAACCTGGAGGAAGTGAACAGTAACAATGCACCGTCGTAAAACACACCGTTTAGTTGGCGCAAACGCTTCCATGGTCGTCAGATAAGTCAGAATCACGAAGTGGCTCTCCACCTGTGCAGAAAAGGGAAACGGGAGAGAAGTGCTGGCTCTAAGGCTCTAAGAGCGGCGTATAACACTTGAAGCGACAGTGGAGAAGAGAAAATTAGTCACATATCAGTTTCGAAGATGTTGCAAGACACCTGACCGTGACAGAGGTCGCTGCCCGCTAGGTTCCGCGACTGCTCAATCAAACGGAAAAAGCTCGTCTAACAGAGGTAGTTGCGGAAACGTTGCAACCATGTCACGTCAGTTCAGATGACGTTTTTATCCGAGTAATCACTATTACCGAATCGTTATGACCCCGATAGGAAGGATCAAAGCAAGTGGTGCACATGTATGGATTCACCGCAGCCAAAAAAGACGGAAGGTGACGCTGTTTACTGAAACTTCCATAGTGCGACGCTCAGCAGTCTGCCATAGGAGCTTACCATAGATATCTGCTGACGAAGATAAGGGTAACTATCAAGACTAAACGTGGCGGGAAGCTGTGCAAGTGAGTGTTTTTCTCCAAACCAACTGTCGTTCTCATTATGATCAGGAAACCATCACGCAGGATTTTTTTTTTTTTTGGGGGGGGGGGGGCAGGGCATTCAGTTTTTGCCTCGTCTTCTATATTCTCCTGAAATGGCATCCAGTGACTTGTTACTCTTTCCTCGGATCCGGAAACAACCGCGTGAAATACATTTCCAGAATGACTACGAGGTGATTTGTGACGCGGAACGTTTCATGAACACAAAAAATGCAGACTTGTGCAATCCAGGCCTCTATCATATCATCCATAGTTTGGGAATATGTGTCTCATTGAAGAGTGACATCTAGGTAAGTGGTAACACTATCAAATTTCGTGGTCAATGCTAAATTTACACAGCCTGACAAAAAATGAAGCCCCAAAAGACACGATCGGTTGTCAATTTAACTTCAGTCTTTTAGACTGAAGTTGCCAAGGGTAGAACGGCTGCCAGAGTGTATTAGTGTTGTTAGTGTTTCGTGTTGTTTCCAGGCCCAGTGGGATACTATAAGGGTCGTGAATTGCATCAGATGACTGATCGATGTGAAGAACGTGGAGATGTCGCGGAAACGTGAGATAATAGCCTTATCAGGACCTGACAGAATTTGAAATGTGCCTTCTTGTGGGTCTCCATTTGGCCGACTGGTCGAATCGTGGAATGTCCACATTTAGGGGCATTCTGATGTGACAGGGGCCCGATGTTGGAGTGCGTGGGAACGTCAGGGAAGCAATATTCGTCATCAAAGATGTGTCAGTATATTGTGCAACAACCAAATCGTAATCCCTTTACATCTGCATCTGCCTACCAAGAACAAGTCTTGGAGTCCCTGCAACTTTTTGCGTCATCCCGCAAAATTGAACCGAGATCACCTACAGCCGAAATAGGGAGTCACCGTCCACTTGCCGTTAATACCGAAACATAAATGGCTGCGATCGGTGTGGAGCCATGAACGCGGAGAATGGACCGCTGATGAATAGTGTCCCACTGTGTTCACCGATGAGTAGTGGTTCTGCACTACCTCGCGATTATGGAAGCGATCTGGAGAGACGTCCCAACCTTCCAAAGTTTTGGAGCGGCACAGCAGTGTTACTTTGGACGTCATGGTGTGAGGGTCTATGGGGTACAGATTCAGATCATTGCTGGTAGTGGTTGAGGGAACTCTCACGACACAGTGGCACGTCATGGACATCCTGTGTCCTAATGTGTTGTCTCTCATGCGACAGTATCGTGGTGCCATTTTTCAATAGAACAATGCTCGTCCACACATGGTACTTGTCTCTATGAACTGTCTGCGTTATGATGAGATACTCCCGTAGCAAAGCAAGATCTCCAGTTCTGTTCCCTAGAGAACGTGTGTGGACCCAGCTCGGAGGTCAACGCCGTCCCAATGCACAGTATCCGGGATGTCAAGGACCATTTACAACAGTGGTGCGCCAGTGTACCTCAGGAGAGGATACATTTGGTTTATGACACCATTCCCAATCGAATCAGCGTTTGTAACAATGCCGGAGAGGGTGCAGTGTCATATTGGTATGTGGGCTCATACTGCCAAGTCCTGCCTAAATTTGACTCGATTTTGCAGTCACTGAAAAAACGACACATATACTCTCCCTCCTCGTAAAGTTTCATTCCGCTTCCTTCTCCCCTTCCAAATGCTTTACTTATTTGTCAGGTAGTCTATTTGAAGCCAACGACAAGTGGTAACACCGGTTACTGTCAGATCATCCAAGTTAAGCGCTATTGGGCTCCGCTAGCACTTGGATGGGTAACCATCTGGGTCTGCCGAGTGCTGTAGGCAAGCGGTGCGCACTCAGCCCCTGTGAGGCTAATTGAGGAGCTACTTGACCTATAAGTAGCGGCTCCTGTCAACTGGCAAAAGTCGGGAAAACAATGTGGTGAGGACACCATATTATGCCCTCCCATATCCGGATCAAAATGGTTCAAATGGCTCTGAGCACTATGAGACTTAACTTCTGAGGTCATCAGTCTCCTAGAACTTAGAACTACTTAAACCTAACTAACCTAAGGACACCACACACATCCATGCCCGAGGCAGGATTCGAACCTGCGACGCTAGTGGTCGCGCGGTGCCAGACTGTAGTGCCTAGAACCGTTCGCCACTCCGGCCGGCCATATCCGGATCCAGTGACTCCTGTCGGCTGAAGATGACACGGCTGTTTGTCGGTACGGTTGGGCCTTTCGAGGCCTGTTCGGACGGACTGTCTTTGGAGATGATAGTTTTACGAGTGTCAGTCGTAGGAAAGTACAAGCATAAACTGCAGTCTCGTAAAAACAGTAGAGAACGTTATGTAAGTTAACGTCGATTAGGTAGGTCTGAATAAATCGTCTACGTTAGGAGGATGGCGTCAGTTCAGTCCAAGGTCTGATGGTCATTACAGGAAAATTTGAGCAATAAAAGTAAGTGACAGACGCATTGGCCGAGCAGCTTATTCCGCCGCTCACCTTGTGGGGGCGAGCGGTACGTCTCGTCAAAGACGCTCCGGGCAAAGAAGGTTCCGGAGCGCCGCACAGAACAAAGGTGCGTGAACACGACCCTGCGGCTGCGTCGCAACAGCTTCAGCGGCAGTGGGCGAGTAAGGACGTGTCGGCGCGCCGATAAACACAATGATTAAAGGGATGCAAATACAGACGCCGCTGCGCTCCGCTCCGCTCCGGACGGCTATTCCAATCACAAACATCATTAGTGTATAAACGACGCAATTACTGCAGTCCTGTTTGTTCGAGTAATGCCTTGTAATGTCAATAATTCGGTCTATAATATAACAAGCAATTAAGCAGGGCTGACTCGTGTCTGTGCCCATGCAGCCGTCCCATCCCCACTCCTCCTCCTCCTCCCCCCCACCCCGCCCCTTCTCTCGCCAGCAACGCCCCCTCCCCCTTCCACCCCACACGCCGTCTCTTGCAGCGTGCCCCCCCAGGCGTCGCTGCGGGCTTTAGATAGTCATTACGCACTGTTAGCGCGCGACTCGCCAAGTCGATCTGCGAACGGCCATTTGCAATGGATGTGCGCTTTCTCCCGGTACCGGCAGTCTGTATCCAGAAACGAGATATAATCGACAGGCCTGTATGAAAACGTCATTAATATCACATAAGAGCTACCCCTGAACATTCAAACCATTAGATACACGTAATGTATGATACAACTTACTCCGCGGTTACTAGTTATTTTTCCTTATGATGGGAATCGAATAACCGAAAGTACGACGTGCATCTCAAAATTTGATACTGATTTTTTTGGATCAACCGAAGCATTCGATACCACATCCCCAATTCACATCCAAACTGTTGCCTTGCAACGTAACATAGACCTCGGGTTACGTCAGAGTGCAGCATGTCACCACATCTAACATTTCGCAGATAAATTCGTAGGGTTCGCGAACTCTCAACTGAAATGTCAGATTACAGTGTAACTTGGACCTCGGGCTACGCAACGGATTAGTCTGTCAGCACAGTTCCCAAAAGTAATACAAACGCAAAAGAAATCCTGTCAGTGCTGTATTATCATTACATTACGAGGCGAAGCCAACAATCTGTGTCACTAGTTTCTGTTCACCCATTTCTTTTTAATAACCGTGAATTTTATTCTTAGTTTCTCACTTCAAAGCTGTCCTATTCAAGGTCAGAGTGGCGACTTTATTTCATCGGAAGACCTGCCTGGGGTTTACTGATTTTTCCAGGTTGAAATTCCCAATTTCCCTCACCGTGTTTTTGCTGGAAGTGACAGTAACATCTAATGTATTAGTTTTAATGGTCGCAAATGAGATTTTCAATTGGTAACGTCTTTTATTGGGTATTATTCCAAATTCAAATAGTATTTATAGTTTTATCAACGATTGTATGAGTTTTTGGCCCTTGTCCCTTCTGGAAATTGGTTCGTTACCGTCCTCCGTCACCATTCTGTACCTCGCCATGGATGTGTGCGATACTTTCAACTACATATGAAATCCTCGCCGGAACTCGCTTCGAACTGTTGTAACTGGGACTGATGACCTCAGCAGTTAAGTCCCATAGTGCTCAGAGCCATTTTGTTGTAACTGGAATGTAATATCAATACTGATAGACTCCGACAGGAACAACGCATCGTGTTTCAAGTTGGAGCATGTTCACTCTGTAGGCATTGTTTTCTTGAAACGTGGCACTGCCCGCAAGCCAGCAAAATACTAATTAGCACGGGAAGTAGCTAGGAAAACAAGCTAAGACAGGATGTTCAATACAGATATACAAAACATGTGTGTTCAGTTTTCGATCCATATTTACATATTTATGAAATTAAGAAGAAGCGCCTGTGCTTTTCTGTTAATGACTAGTTCTCAGTTACGTGACAGATTTTCACGAGGAAGCTACACTCCGTCGCACTCTCTATCACACGAGGTAAAGTGACCTACGATCCGAGAACCCACACGCAATAACGAAGATCCCAGAGGTCTACTAGAGCGCCGAAGCCACGATCGAGCAACGAACATTGCAACAATTCAACGCGAGTCCTCATCTTTACTTACGCGACTCCACAATCGAATGGCTCCAAAGCAGAATCTCAGAGTGATTTGAAACAAATTGTTCGGTACGGATTCTTTCAGTCAACGAACAGCTCAGTTCAGAGTCCCTTAGGATTGCTTTAGTTTCTCAGGATTCCCTGAGAATTCCCTGACTTTTCCGATAAATTACACTGCCCTGAGAATTCCAGACTAGTCCACACTTTGAAAATAGTTGTTTTTGGCCGTTACACAGCGACTAAGAAGCTGTTCCCGCCTTCGCAGCAGTTGTGGAAGTATTCAGCTGGAATACCCTTCAGCCCATCATTTACGCTCCTCCGTTTATTATCCAGAGTACCAAAGTGACGTCCTTACAAGTGGTACGCGAGCCGAGGTAACGGAGTCACGAACATTCGACATATTTTAAGTCATAAAAGGCATTATATTGACTTATGACGTAGTAGTTATTAATGCAAATCGACATGAACCCCAGTATGGAAGTAATTTTTATTTCCAGAATGAGATTTTCACTCTGCAGCGGAGTGTGCACTGATATGAAACTTCCTGGCAGATTAAAACTGTGTGCCCGACCGAGACTCGAACTCGGGACCTTTGCCTTTCGCGGGCAAGTGCTCTACCACTGAGCTACCGAAGCACGACTCACGACCGGTACTCACAGCTTTACTTCTGCCAGTACCTCGTCTCCTACCTTCCAAACTTTACAGAAGCTCTCCTACAAACCTTGCAGAACTAGCACTCCTGAAAGAAAGGATATTGCGGAGACATGGCTTAGCCACAGCCTGGGGGATGTTTCCAGAATGAGATTTTCACTCTGCAGCGGAGTGTGCACTGATATGAAACTTCCTGGCAGATTAAAACTGTGTGCCCGACCGAGACTCGAACTCGGGACCTTCTGTAAAGTTTGGAAGGTAGGAGACGAGGTACTGGCAGAAGTAAAGCTGTGAGTACCGGTCGTGAGTCGTGCTTCGGTAGCTCAGTGGTAGAGCACTTGCCCGCGAAAGGCAAAGGTCCCGAGTTCGAGTCTCGGTCAGGCACACAGTTTTAATCTGCCAGGAAGTTTCATATCAGTGCACACTCCGCTGCAGAGTGAAAATCTCATTCTGGAAACATCCCCCAGGCTGTGGCTAAGCCATGTCTCCGCAATATCCTTTCTTTCAGGAGTGCTAGTTCTGCAAGGTTTGTAGGAGAGCTTCTGTAAAGTTTGGAAGGAAGGAGACGAGGTACTGGCAGAAGTAAAGCTGTGAGTACCGGTCGTGAGTCGTGCTTCGGTAGCTCAGTGGTAGAGCACTTGCCCGCGAAAGGCAAAGGTCCCGAGTTCGAGTCTCGGTCGGGCACACAGTTTTAATCTGCCAGGAAGTTTAATTTTTATTTGTTTTATTTTTATTTATTTACATTATTTGTCCGTGAGCGGTAGCATCTATCCTTTTTTTCTACGATTTTTAAACAGATCCGAGCAAACTAGTCATTCCAAGACGGAAATCATGGAGACTGGGGATGATTAGAAACGACAGGAATGCTATTTCGCTTCAAAAATTCATTGATGTAGATTACTATATGACAAGAAACACGCTCATGCTGCAGCGTCTAAGTGCGTGTAACGCTTGGTTACAAACACGCCGAAATTTTCTTGGGTCTTTTAAGGGGTAACAGATAAATATTTTCCTTGTAAATTTCTTGTAGAGGCGAGAAAAGGTTTTCAGTTTGCTCGTTTTCGATTCCTATGAACAAATTGTTTCCGTTGCACGACTCCCGAATTCGCGTTTTATTTGCGGACCGTATTTGAAAATTCGTGAGTCCTCAACTGTGACAGTACAGCTGAAGAGCCATGACTCGCTGTGAAATCAAGCCGGTAGGTCGAGACACGCCAACGTATCTTTCCGACTGTTGTTCTGCTCGCAAGGGGACCGCGCTTACACGTCATCACCGATTTCGCTAAATTTGTGGTGTATGCAGGGCTCAGCCAGATATGAAAGCGACAGAAGTCGGAATTTCAGGTGGCGAGGAGTTTAGAAAAAAAAAAAAAGAATTTTTGGCGCGGATCGGGTAGGACAACGTTGTTTTCAGGCTGTGGGTGGCGCAGCGGAAAGATTGCAGAACTGCTATCCGATGACCACAGGGTTGAGTCTCTAGGCAAATACTTTTTTATTTTCAAATTTTGCGTTACTTACGAAGCAAATAAACCTAAATAACGCTCACAGTGTTATATTCTTAATATTTTCATAAAAGGCACGAAGAGGAAACGCAAAGGAAAATCTGGGAAAGCAAATAAACTTCCAAGAAAGAACTTTAATTACAGAGTCCACTGGGACTCTGCAAATAACTTACCAAGAAGTGATTGTAATTAAAGCGTGTAGGACTTCGTCTTCCGTTAGTTCCATTTTGACCTTAGAGCAGCTTTACGCGTGAATTGCTGCCAATCTGTTATGAATGTAAGCCAAGTTTGCTTTTCTATAGAAACTTTAAAATAACCGTGTAATTGTAAAACTGCGGCGTTTATAACGTGTGCAAGATACCGAGAAAATTACTGCTCCCCTAGTTTCTTCGAAGAATGTAATCGCAGGACGCGTAAGTCATCAGCTGTAAAATAATAAAGTCATGTACTTTTATATACAATGTTCGTGTCTTCGCCTTACGATCTTTTCCTGGAAGTTTACTTAAAATAAATTTGTGGTAAGGTCTTATGGGACCAAATTGCTGAGGTCATCGGTCCCTAAGCTTACACACTGTCTAACATAACACAAACTAACTTACGCTAAAGACAAAACACACAGCGATGTCCGAGGGAGGACTCGAACCTCCGACGGGGGGAGCCGCGCGGACCGTGACAAGGTGACTCAAACAATTCGGCTACCCAGCGCTGCAGAAGTTTACTTGTAGAGCCCTTGTTGATGGGTTGGGGTTGTTTCGGGGAGGAGACCAGACAGCGAAGTCATCGGTCTCATCGGATTAGGGAAGGACAGGGAAGGAAGTCGGCCGTGCCCTTTCAAAGGAACCATCCCGGCATTTGCCTGGAGCGATTTAGGGAAATCACGGAAAACCTAAATCAGGATGGCCGGACGTTGGATTGAACCGTCGTCCTCCCGAATGCGAGTCCAGTGTGCTAGCCACTGCGCCACCTCGCTCGGTCCTTGTTGATGAAGTAAGTACAACTTTTCTTGGAAGTTTATTTGCTATTGCAAATTTACCTTTGGTTTTCCTTTTCAAGCCTTGTATGGAATTATTATTAAATAGTATATAAAGAGGAACGCCACTGGCAAACAAAATTAGAATTGGAGAACACGAAATAGAAATTGTTGAAAAGTTTAAATACTTTGGAGAAATAATAGCACGCAACCTGAACGAGAAATCATCAGGCAGATAAGAATAAACAAATTGATTGAAACACATCATGTTACCAACAACATACACTCCTGGAAATGGAAAAAAGAACACATTGACACCGGTGTGTCAGACCCACCATACTTGCTCCGGACACTGCGAGAGGGCTGTACAAGCAATGATCACACGCACGGCACAGCGGACACACCAGGAACTGCGGTGTTGGCCGTCGAATGGCGCTAGCTGCGCAGCATTTGTGCACCGCCGCCGTCAGTGTCAGCCAGTTTGCCGTGGCATACGGAGCTCCATCGCAGTCTTTAACACTGGTAGCATGCCGCGACAGCGTGGACGTGAACCGTATGTGCAGTTGACGGACTTTGAGCGAGGGCGTATAGTGGGCATGCGGGAGGCCGGGTGGACGTACCGCCGAATTGCTCAACACGTGGGGCGTGAGGTCTCCACAGTACATCGATGTTGTCGCCAGTGGTCGGCGGAAGGTGCACGTGCCCGTCGACCTGGGACCGGACCGCAGCGACGCACGGATGCACGCCAAGACCGTAGGATCCTACGCAGTGCCGTAGGGGACCGCACCGCCACTTCCCAGCAAATTAGGGACACTGTTGCTCCTGGGGTATCGGCGAGGACCATTCGCAACCGTCTCCATGAAGCTGGGCTACGGTCCCGCACACCGTTAGGCCGTCTTCCGCTCACGCCCCAACATCGTGCAGCCCGCCTCCAGTGGTGTCGCGACAGGCGTGAATGGAGGGACGAATGGAGACGTGTCGTCTTCAGCGATGAGAGTCGCTTCTGCCTTGATGCCAATGATGGTCGTATGCGTGTTTGGCGCCGTGCAGGTGAGCGCCACAATCAGGACTGCATACGACCGAGGCACACAGGGCCAACACCCGGCATCATGGTGTGGGGAGCGATCTCCTACACTGGCCGTACACCACTGGTGATCGTCGAGGGGACACTGAATAGTGCACGGTACATCCAAACCGTCATCGAACCCATCGTTCTACCATTCCTAGACCGGCAAGGGAACTTGCTGTTCCAACAGGACAATGCACGTCCGCATGTATCCCGTGCCACCCAACGTGCTCTAGAAGGTGTAAGTCAACTACCCTGGCCAGCAAGATCTCCGGATCTGTCCCCCATTGACCATGTTTGGGACTGGATGAAGCGTCGTCTCACGCGGTCTGCACATCCAGCACGAACGCTGGTCCAACTGAGGCGCCAGGTGGAAATGGCATGGCAAGCCGTTCCACAGGACTACATCCAGCATCTCTACGACCGTCTCCATGGGAGAATAGCAGCCTGAATTGCTGCGAAAGGTGGATATACACTGTACTAGTGCCGACATTGTGCATGCTCTGTTGCCTGTGTCTATGTGCCTGTGGTTCTGTCAGTGTGATCATGTGATGTATCTGACCCCAGGAATGTGTCAATAAAGTTTCCCCTTCCTGGGACAATGAATTCACGGTGTTCTTATTTCAATTTCCAGGAGTGTATATAACAAAAAATGCCTCTCAGTAGCCACAAAACTGAAACGCTACAAAATAGTCACACAGCCGCAAATAACGTATGCTATCGAAACTACTGTATATTTGAAACAACCAACACTGTAGCAATAGACAGATTGCTCAAAATAGAAAGAAGAATAATCGGAACATGTGTAAATAAAACACAGAAAATAGGTGGTGTTTGGAGAAAAGCTTCAAATGAAACAGTTTATAAAGTAATAGAACCAGTGACAACTCCAATGAAAAAGAAACTAATCTCTTTTCTAGGACATTTGATGAGGACAACAGAAAATAGAATTAGCCGGAAAATAATTCAGAAGCTATGGAATAGTAAGAGCGGCATTAGATGGATCTCAGTGCTCAAGGAGGACATGATGAAATTAAAGATTACGACGGAGGATTTGAAAGGCAAGACAGACGCGCTCAAGATACTTAAGGGCAAACATATCACACTACCAATAAAAATTAACAAACAGAGAATGGGTAGGGTAATTTCGCATGAGGAGAGAAAGGTAAGATCTGAAAGAATTTTTTATGAGATTTTTAACAATATTATGTGTTCAACGACTGCTTATAGATCTCGCCGTGCTCGTGGCATTAAATGGTACAGACAACACCTTCGTCTGAAACATTTTTGTTCTGTAGATGTTCCACTATTACGTTAAACATGCTGTAGTAATCTTTATAAAATGTTAAAATGTGTGTGAATTCCTAAGGGACCAAACTGCTGAGGTCATCGGTCCCTAGACTTACACACTACTTAAACTAACTTAACGCTAAGGACAACACTCACACCCATGCGCACGATTAGTGACATGGCGCCTCTAAACATTCGGCCACTCCGCGAAGATAATCATTGTAACGCAGTTAAAAAAGCACCAGTAAACCTTTCATTCTGATTCTTTAAATAATGTAACTACCATGTATAAAACTTCTTGAAACGTCTGATTAATTTATATATGAGTTAATTTCTCACATACTTGAGAAAAAGTTTAGAATAGGTTGAAATAATGTTGTAAGTTTGTTGTAAGTCGTTAGGTGCTCTTAGTACCAAACATTGCCTGAGTATGGTCTGGGTAATTTACCCTCTGTTTTAATAAAAAGAATTTTTTCACGTACCTCAATGTTTATGACGTCTTTTGTTGTCAACTAAGTTTTCAACAACGACATAATTTTGCAGGTGCTCTCAGTGCTGTATTTGGATACTGTCTGTAGAATGTATTGCGAATGGAGTTCATATTAAAAAAGAAATAAATTAAAACATTATCCCTCATGCAGAGGTTTTATTGTAGGAACAGCGATAACGCAGTAAGCAATAAACTTTTTTCATTTATTTGTTTTGTGGGGTACGTCAGCGAGGAAAGGTTTCGTGAAGATTTGAAGATATGTTTAAAGTTTGTTGTAAATCAGCAACTGCTCTCATTCTCAAACCCTGGATGAATGTATGAGGTGTTCTGAAATTCCCGTTACAAACTTCTAGGACTTGTAGAGGGCAGTGCGTAGATAATATTTTGAGTTAGAACCCATGACCGGAAACGTAACGTTTCGTGTTACAGTCGTTTCAAAACATGTCTGCTAGGTAGGTATGCAACAGGGTAGTCATTACGAGGAGTGATTACGTCGGATCGGTTGATGTCACTGAACGTCTATCCTACCTCTCTGACCTGGTTCGAGCATCATCACATGTCTCTGAGTGTTGGAGCAACATGGCTGGGTACACTTTTGCAAAATACACCGACATGAACCTTCTCTACGGTGGAGCTCATGGTAACGGAAGAGCTTCTCGTCGCCTTTTTCCAGATCGTTACTCACAACTTCAGACTCCATCGCATACCCTTCCCACCACAATTACGCAACGGCTTCGAGAAAGGGGCGCCTTCACCATTAGCAACGTGACTTTGGTGCCCCGAGGAGACGCCACATACTCGAACTGGAAGAGTTTCTGTGTTGCTTGTGAAAATTGATTAGTTTTTTTCGTTTCTTTGGTTATCGATGAGTGGAACCGTAAGACAAGTGATGCACTGGGGTCACGCCTAATAAATTACTCGTACAAGTGGTCGCGCTATCAACATGTTTTCAGATGGTTGTAACATGGAATTCGTGCATTTCCGGATATGAATTCCAATTCAAAATATTATGCACTCATTCCCCTCTACAACTTCTAGAGGACTGTAGTGGGAATTTCCGAACATCGTGTATTTTAGGTAATTTGGTAGTCGTAAGTTACGCTACCTCATTACACACGCAGTTTCTAACCGTAATACTTTACTTACTGTGTTAAACATCTAACGTAAGATTATACCCCTTAATGAGTAGATAATTAGTGTATTTAAAATTATAAAATCAATTTTTTGTTACCCCTGGAAGCCATTAGATAGGGAACATGCAGCTGTGATTGGTGCTTCATGAAGTGAGTTAGTCGTTTATTAGTATAGATTATCTGCCGTCTCTTGACGAGTATAACGGAGATTTCCGTTCAGCGGTAAACGTACCTTCAACTCGAAAGCTGTTTTGAACACTCAGTGCTTTACTAGGCATGTTCTTATTAGAGGCTGTACGCCGTTTCCTCCCTGCGATCTTTGAATTGCCTAACCCAACTAGTTATATGGGGACATACGCACATTTAGAAACATTTTTCACACATATAAGATTGAAATACGGTCATAAATGGATGCTTGCTGTCCCCGATCAACAAAAAGTCAGTTTTATGACAATTTGGAACAGCAATTAGTATCTCATCAGTAAAAAAAAATTCTTTTGTGACGTGTAAGATGTGTCGACTGTGGGTGATTTTATTCATGTGCTCGTTGCGACAATAAAGAACAAAAATGACATTAAACTTCGGAAATTTTTTCCTCATTTTTTTGTCCCCGCCCGAGAGAAATTGCTAGAGACGTGGCGGCGACATCTGACTGCCAGTGTCCATAAAACATTATTTTGCCTCCGGCGCGCGCGCACAGAAGGCGAAGTAGCGCGTAACTCGTTAATCCGTTTATCCTCGCGGCGATCGATGACAATTTGACAAGCCCGCAAACGACCGAAATTTGTTCGAGGACTTGCGTCCGAAATTGCTCGGCAAACAGACGTTGCCGCCGCCGTGGGCACACGAAACGAGTGTGCGGCACCGCCTGCTCCGCCGACCAACCAAATTACAGGCGCCGGCGAGACTAATTGCCGGCAAATAATTATGCATACAACCGAACGCGTAATTTACTTGTGTGGCGCTTATCTGCGCGCCGGCACCAGCACGTCACAGCGGATTCGCGCTCTCTTCCCGGCCCTGGCCATTCGTTTTCGTTTTTTAATTCTGCTTCATTAACATAGCGGCACAGGAAATCGGAGAATTCTCTAATGGGTCTATTAGACGGCTGCCACGCGAACCGATCCGACGGGCGCGCTGTTCAGTATGCATAGCTCATTACGACTGGCGCCCGCTCGCGCGCGTTTGATCGGCAGCCGTTCTGACGTCCGCGTCTTCTCATCGGCCGATCATTACAGACGGAGCTATTTTGTCCCGTTAATTAGGAGGCGGCAGACTCGCCGAATGAAAGGTACAACCGACGTTCGTCCCGAGAGGGTGTCAGCACTGTAAATCCCTACTAAGTACTTGTGTTACAAATTGGAGTAACATGACAGTTTTTTTTTGGACAAACTGAAGCGTTCGATACCGCATCGCCAACTCACAACCAAACTGCCACCGTTCAATCTAACGTAGACCTAGGGAAACGGTAGCACATCTAAGATTTCGTATTCACATTCACTGACTTCGACAAGTTACAAGTAAACTGTCATCTCCCATCCTTACCCAAACCTCGATCTATGGTACAATCCAGTCTCTCATCGCGACCTAGATTCCAAACACTAATGCAAACGCAAATGTAATCCTGTCGGTCTCCTGTTCTCTGGTTGTTTGAGCACGTATGACATAACCCGCTATATCTTCATTACGGTATGGGACTAAAAGGAAATCCACATTCTTACTGCCCATTTGAAGTAGCTACCATTTCTTTTCGAACAGCGCCAATCATTTCGTCTCAGATTAGTCATCTGTAAAATTTATTTTAGAACGACGTATTGCCTGACCACTTCCGTCATGTGGTCTTCGGATGACGTTTGTTACACGCCTTTTCTTATGTTTCGCCAGCATCCTTCATTGCTGATGGCCAACTGGAGTCGAGCCCCAGGCCGGTTATACGGCGGTTGTCCAGAAAGTAAATTCCGATCGGTCGCGAAATGGAAACCACAGCGAAAACCAGAAACCTTTTATTTACAACTGTTAGGTACACCTTTCACCTACTTCTCTACATAGTCCCCGCTCCGACTAATGTCCTAATGTTGTATCAACTTTCCAATATCCTCGTCATAGAAAGCAGCCGCCTGTGCTTTCGGCCAGTTATCTGCACGGGTCTGCAGCTCGTTGTCTGTGGAAAAATTTTCTCTTCATAGCCAGTGGTTCTTGTGAGCAGTGATGAGACTCAGTGTGAGTCAATTACGGACTGTATTGCGGGTGATCAAACACTTCTCATGGGAAACGCTGCAGCAGCGTCTCCATTGCCCCTGCGGTGTGAGGCCGAGAACTGGCATGGAAAAGGAACTGCTCGACAGTTGTGTTATGTGGGCTGCATGACACAGGCGAAATCTCTAACCAGGTCTTCATACTTGGTGGGAGACGCTATCCCATAGGCAATTTACGTGCTCACTGGTCACTCAAAACTGGAAAGAGCGACGCGACACGATTGACGGGCATACTAAAGACACTGCCCAACACGTACGTGCAAAGCTTTATCGGATTTTCCCAGTGGTTTCCATTTCGCGAGCGATCGGAACTTACCTTCTGGGCAACTCTCGTATGTAGCTGTCGCACCAACAACGGAGGGACCTTCCCTGGTCATTTTTACCTGTTGTTATCTGCAACGGCCGCTTGCGGCAGTACAGGAATCCAGGACCGGTTTACCAGGGAAAGGCACTCGGACGTCTGTGTGACACGTACAGTCGTTGGACAAAAATATGGAAAACCTGCGAGAAATGCATTCTTGAACATAAATTCATACGCCAGCCGAGCTTGAAGGTCCCGCTGTTGTATTTGGCCACGAATGACAGCAATGCAATGCCCTCACCTACGTTGTGTCAGTCACAGTCAGAACAGTGTTGTGTATAGACGTGAGCGTGTGATGTCGGAGCTCAGTACATTCGAACGTGGGCAAATTGTTCCTACTCGTATGACGGGTGATCCGTAACCGAGGAAGATTTGTACCGCGTACAGGGAAAGCAGAGAAACATCATCCGCTAAGCTATAACACGAACGAAAATATGTGTTGACTGATCGTGATGGACGGGCACTGAAAAAGATTGTGACGAAAAATAAGAGGATTAGAGATGCAAAAGTCACTGCACAACGACCGAGCGATTCTAGACGCTTCAGTCTGGAACTGCGCGACCGCTACGGTCGCAGGTTCAAATCCTGCCTCGGGCATGGATGTGTGTGATGTCCTTAGGTTAGTTAGGTTTTAGTTCTAAGTTCTAGGGGACTAATGACCTCAGATGTTCAGTCCATAGCGTTGGTTCAAAATGGTGCAAACGGCTTTGAGCACTATGGGACTTAACTGCTAAGGTCATCAGTCCCCTAGAACTTAGAACTACTTAAACCTAACTAACCTAAGGACATCACACACATCCATGCCCGAGGTAGGATTCGAACCTGCGACCGTAGTGGTCGCGCGGTTCCAGATTGTAGCGCCTAGAACTGCTCGGCCACTCAGGCCGGCCCTATAGTGTTCAGAGACATTTGAACCATTACTGCACAACTGAATGTCACACTTTCAAATCATGTCAGCAACAAAACAAGGTGAAGGCAGCTGTAAAAGCAGGGAATTTCAGGGCGAGCTCCAATTCCAAAACGAGTCATCAGTGATGCAAATGCCCGTAACAGGAAAGGTGGTGTCGAAGTCCTAGCACCTGGACTGGGGAGCATTTAACCAAGTTATCTGGTAAGATGAATTTTGTTTCACACTGTTTTCGCACTTCTGGTTCAGTTTACGTCCCATAAATGAAATATGACGGGGGTTCTGTGTTGATTTGAGTAGCCATATTGAGGTGTTTCAGGGTCGCCGTGCTTACTCTGCAAGGTTGCGTTACTGATAAGGATCAAATGATAATTAAATCAAAACCCTAAGCTGTCGACAGGCGTTGACATACATCAACGGGGACAGCTGAAAATGTGAGCCCCGACCGGGACTCGAACCCGGGATTTCCTGCTTACCTGGCAAATGCTGTATCCATCTGAGCCACCGAAGGCACAGAGGTTAGTGCGACTGCAGGGATTTATCCCTTTAATGCTGTCCGTGAGACCCACGTTCCCAACTTAATGTCCACACACTACATTCGTAGTGCCCCTGCCCACTACACACTATCTCCATATATGATAAGGATCGTGTCACCATTTTGGCCTATTAGGTCCATACAATGATACAGTATTTGTTCAGCGGTGGCGATGCTGTGTCCCCAGACGACAAGGCCTCTGTTTACACAGCTCGTATCGTACAGGACTGGTTTTGTGGGTACGAGGGTCACTACAGTGACTAAAGAGTCCCTTGAAAACCATACAGGACAGAGACGAATGGAAGCTGTTTTGAATGCCAACAGTTTTCATATACCGTATTAGACGTTGTAATGTCTTGTGGTTTTGGTGTTTCCATACTTTCTCATTTTCATTTACGTATTCCAGTCTCGATCCGCGTGCTCGTCTACCGCTGGCCACAAACAATTGGGAGGGCATTTTTCACAATGCCTGTCACTAGTGCTGACGAAATGTTAAAAAAATGTTAAGCAAACGTCAGTCGAAGATCCCACAGCGGAAGCCAACACACAGCACGTCAACAGGTGGCCATTAAAGCCTCAACAATTCTGCAGCATTTTAAGACGTTGTTTCCTGGAGATTTTCGCCCGTCTACTTCACCTTCAAAGATAGACTAAATGAAAAAGTTCCAGAATGCTGCTCTAAGACAATTATTCCATTAACTCCCGAATTCACCTGCCACATCTGAATACGAGGGATAAAATAAAGTCACGTAATTAGGTAAATGGCGGCCACTTGAGACAAAACTGGTGTAAATTTTTTATCATTGTTTTGAAATAAACTGTGTAAAACCTTTACTTGAACATTTGTTTTGGTGGAAATGGTGAAAAACAGATTTCCTCCAAAATGACAAACAGCAAGAAAAGATTTTTTAAGACATACAGTTCGAGATGTTTTTGTGGTCGACAAGCAAATTAATCTGTTTATGTATCAAAGGACAAGATAATGGAAAGACAGTTGGTTAAAAATATTTCAGTGAGTGGTCGATTGAACCTGTCAACGCATTACTCTTTTGGAGTGAGGGTTTCCTGTAAGACAGTTTTGTAGCTTCTTCATAAACTTTTGTTATAAATCATTGCCTTCCAATTTCTTTTCTCTGTTAAATCTGTGAAGCAGTTTTAAATTTTCTGCCAAATCGTAAGCCAGCTTTTGATACTCACCCCTAGCCCTAGCTAGTGGTGGTTTGAACACTCCCATTCGAAGTGTCTGGTCGCCTGCCGTTTGCCTACAATGATTTTAATACTGTTTCCAGTGTAGTTCTAGTATCGTGAAAACGATCGCCAGCAGCTCTTTCGGTCAAATCAAATGAAACCACACGATCCACTCATCGGCGCGCTTCTTGTTTTGCCCTGGCACCGTGCCATTAAAAAAAAAAGTTCTTATATGGCTTATAGCACACGCCTAACACTGCAAATTAAAGCGTGGGAGAAACAGAAACCGCCTTGAATCAGTGGTATTTTGTTATTACGATGCAATCGACAGTAGACTAGTTAAATGTTAATGCTAGTATGATACTTTCACTTTTTATCTTTCAAAGTATAAGGGGAAATCACAAATTTTCCGATCGAAGGCCACACTAATTCCATGCCTATATGTCGGTACTTATATACCTGCATCGGAATCGTTCTTGGTTGTATATACGCTGAAATAACTTTTTGATCGCCCCCCTTACTTAAAAAAATGCTAAAGATTACGTCGTTCACCAGCTTCGACACTCAAAAACAAATAAAATTTACTTGTGACGCAAATTCAACTGCAACATCACTCAAGTTCTAAGAAATGGCGAAATGATGTCTGAAATTTATTCGAAGTACTGCACGCGTCCGCTGTTTAGCGGCAAAACCGTGAAATACCAAGCGGCCCATACTGCCCACCGGCTCTTACAAACCGCCGCTCCTCAAATATTTTGGTTATTTACAGGTACATGTCTTCAGAGCTGGAACTCGTTGAAATCCCAGTGCCACAGTAAAGTATCACACCCCTAGAGGCGCAAAAAATTGAGTAACCTTTTGATAACGTGGAGTATTGTGTGGTAATTAGTTTTCTAGTTTCAAAGGATTCCAAACCGGCTCTTCCTGCATTGTTACAAGCAACGAAAGCGACAGTTACCCATCCGTTACCCAAACTGGAAGAAGAAGAAACTTTCATTAACGAAAAATTTAACCTCGCACCACAAAATAAAGTAGGTCCATGAATAAGAACAAATTGAGTAGTTTTACCTACTCCTCTTATTTCGTTCTTTTTACCCTTCGCAGAAGATGTCGAAGCACCAAGAGTGCCGTCCACATTGACAAGTGATTTGTAAATCAGCATTCGCCGGCGGTTTGAGCAACACGCCACTGGTATTACTTGATGGTGTGTTGCTGGAAAATTCACTTCCGGTGCGTTTGCGTAAGCTGATAAGAGTCCACATCCGCTGCGTGCGCCAGGACTGATGCTATAAATAGCACACTGTCCTGTCTAGCGCATTCACTCGGTTTGAGTGAATAGCCACTGAGGCACTGCTTACTACAATGATGCGTAACCGTTGTTTTCGTCGTCGCCGGCGAATGCTGATTTACAAATCACTTGTCAATGTGGACGGCACTCTTGGTGCTTCGACATCTTCTGCGAAGGGTAAAAAGAATGAAATAAGAGGAGTAGGTAAAACTACTCAATTTGTTCTTATTCATGGACCTACTTTATTTTGTGGTGCGAGGTTAAATTTTTCGTTAATGAAAGTTTCTTCTTCTTCCAGTTTGGGTAACGGATGGGTAACTGTAGCTTTCGTTGCTTGTAACCATGCAGGAAGAGCCGATTTGGAATCCTTTGAAACTCGGGAAATCTTAGCTTACCGTACTATACCTGTTTCTGAGGTTATTATTGCTAGTGAGGGTTCCTACCTTCTTCCGCACGGGAGTTTGTCTTTGTCATGTCGTAGACGTTGTAAGATAAATTCCGATTGTAGTATTCACTTATGGGTGAAGGCTAGTGGTCCTTCTTCTTTGGAAGATTGTCGCATTGTGGGTGATTGTACTTTATATAATCATTGAAAGCAGTTCTCAATAAACGGCCCTTTTAAGGGCCACAAATACCACACATTGATCTTGCCAAAAGCCGAGAGGCGATTCTTCTTGGTGTTTTAGCTCTCTGGGGCACTCTGGGATGCTCTCTGGGGCACTCTGGGATGCTCAATAGATGTCGAGCACAGTCTCTGATTGGTTGTTGTATTTTTGGAGCGCGATTCAACAGCCCTTGCTGACTTATTGGAACTGTATGGCAATAACGCACCACCATAGCAGAGTGTCGTTAGGACACGAAGTGGCTTCCACAGTGGTCACAAAAGTTTGAATGACGAGTAACAAAATTGCAGGCGGAGAACGGGGAATCGCAACAGGGGCCTTCCTCTTGCTCGAAGACCAGCGTATTGCAGCTGAGGCGGCAGTGGTTAAAACTCAGTCTTGGACCAGGATATAATATCTAAGACGACATTCTGAATGTGATAAACGTTGCTACCTGCTGGGTTCCGGAGTCAAGTCTTTTGCGACCGACAAGCGGACCATACGAATTTCCCCCAACTGATTTGATTCACGTTGTCAGTGTGTGTCGAGCACGATTAGCGCTTGAACATGAGTAAACAGGAACATCGAACCCTAAACAGTCTTCGAGAAAATCGTGTTTACATATTTTAGGCGTGCTTGTATACTTTGTATACTCGCTAGCGTTCAAGGAGTTTGCAGCCGAGCAAGTAAGCGTGTGGTTGCATAAACGCGAGGTCTGTGGCTCGAAACTCGCAGCCGCTGCTTCGTTTCTTTTTAAATTCCCACATAATTCCAACAATAGATTTACTATTTTCATAATCTTTAACCTGAAAAATGAGAAAAAACTTTTTGATACGAGGACTGAAAATAAAACGTCTGTTCAGAAGAACTTTCAATCAAATCAGTACAGTCATTTTACTTATACTGTTCTGTTTACATTTGCGACAACTGTAATGTTGATCCTACGGGGAACTATACGAATCAGGATGACATTGATCATAATAACAAGGAAAATAATACTTAATGCGACATACAGCACAAGTAATAAATGCCACATTTTTGCAAGTGCATGGTTCTTCCAGTGTGTCTATTGCCATAAACGGTTCATAGTCATCACACAATTTCGTGGCGTATTGCACTAATCTGTTCTTAGAATTACGTGGGTGTAAAGAAAATGCATTACCGACAGCGAGGTTCGATCTAGAGATCTCATGGTTAAGAAAGTATTTGGTTACTCGCTCGGTTGTGAACTCGTTGATTAGTAGCGACCATACAAATCATTCAAGCATGCTTACAATTTTCAAACTTGATTTTCTCGAAAGCGGTTGATAGTTGCGTCTTCATGTTTACTTCTATTGAAGTCCTAGACATACTCTGCGCACGCTGTCAATATGAATCAATTCGGTAAGGGGATGTTCGTATGGTCCTCTTGTGAGCTAAGCAGGCACGAGTCACGACCAGGTCACATAACTCAACTTCTGTCACTGCCTCGCCGCTACTTTCTAAATCTCATAGAAGATTTCCTGCATACCTTGCAGGACCAGTACTTCTTAACGGCTGTGGCAAAGCAGTTTCTTCATAATATTCTACGGTCTACAAGTGCTAATCCCGCAAGGTATGCAATGTCGGCGTGACAGTTCAGTCGGTAATAAAAGTCCTCACGAAAGGTAAGACTACAGGTTCGAGTTCTAGTCGGGCACACAACTTATAATCTGCCAATTACATAAAACTGCATTTTGAGGGAATATTGAATGTTATCTGTAAAATAACAGTGTTTAGACGCCTTTTCGTATTAGGAGCAGCATGTTAAGAGAGCATCAGAATAAACTGTTTTCATTAAAAATGTTCTTTCATGGTTAGCCTATATCGATATTGCTACATGCAGATTTCGGACGCACACTTGACACATGTTTTGGTTATAAATACAGTGTGAATCCTTGGGAATTTCTGGTCAACATCTAAACTGAAATGTTGCAGATTATCTTCAGCAAAAATTACGCAATAAACAGTTTTGTTCTCCGACAGGTAGAAGCGCGCCAGTAGTAGTCCGCGTAATGGTGGTCCCCTTAGAGCAGCTGCGAGGCCACCCGCACGACAGGCGCGCTGTGCGGGTCTGCGTGGCGGTGGTCCGCGGGCGCCTGCGGCGTCGTTGCCAGCGGCGGCAGCGGCGTCGGCACTGGCTGGTTATTTCTGAGCGGGCGCTGCTCGCTTGTTAGTGTCCGGCAGCGAGCGGCGAGCAGCCAGCGGTGCCTCTAATTAGCCGCAGCTCGCCATAAATTCCGCTCGCAGCCAATTTATACATCTCACGACTACCAAACAGACGCAGACGCGGACACAAAACGCTCCTCTTTTTACTTCCCTTCCACCCTCCCCAAAAAAACCTTGCCACCCTTTCTGATTTTCGCCTCTTAAATAAGGATTTCTCTCTCTCTCTCTCTCTCTCTCTCTCTCTCTCTCTCTCTCTGCTTCCACTCCTCTCCTCGGGGCGAGAATTAAATATAAAGGAGAAGGCTCTGAAAATCACTTTAATTAACGTTAACGAGATGAGACGGTTGATTGAATGGAAGGACAAGGACAAGTATGCGGTCCGAAATTAAAACAAAGTATTTAATTATGTGGAGTTGGGGAAGGAGGGCGACAATAATGGATGGGCGCCCCGTCAAAGCCGCGGGCCGCGCTCGCTACCTTTTGCAATGCGTCTTAGTTAAGCCCCCGCCTAATTCCTCGTGCTCCTCCTCCTACCGCCTCCTTCCTTCTGCTCGCCAAGTCCCTCTTGTCTTCCACTCAGCGCCAATTAAATATTCTCCTTGTGTTTTGCTCAAATTCTCCTCGTGACACTGCCTACTCAGACACCAACTTTTTAATAGCGGCGTCTTTCCGACATCCTTCCTGCAGGCAGCGAGACTCGCAACGGCCGCTACACAGCGTTGAATGTCAGCGCTCCGAATTAGAGGGTCACATTTTTTCTTCATCTAGTAACTAAAACTACGGGATGAAAGAAAGTGGTTTAAGATCCCATCTATACCGAAGCCATTAGAGTCGATCCAGTAGGCCAGTTGGACGCGGATAGGAATTCTTTTCGATCGTTACCGTCTTGAAAGAACCATCCTGAGATGTCAAGTGACCTTCGGAAAAAAGTAAAATGTATCTCAAAACATTCATTGGTGGACTATAACGGTCCAGCAGTATGAGAACATTGTGCTCCTCCAACTACATGCAGTGCGACCTAAGGATGGGAAAAACCAACCGGTGAAACCCGATACCGGCATTTTAGTTCCAAATAACCGGTAGTTTTCAGTGATTTTATGACCTCGTTTACAGTAGATTTTAACTAACAATGGGTTAAAAACCGTTTTATCAATTTGCCGTAGCAGTGGTGCAAAAATGTTTGGTTTTAAAGAAAACCTGTTTTAAAAACTAAAAGTGTTCGTTGGTAAAATTACCATATCTTTGAAACATTGGCTTATTATAGAAAATGGGAAACGATATCAGTGTTATCTTAGTAACCATGACGATATGTAGATAGTTAGAAACCGGCAACAAACACATAAGAATGGGTACAGCATTGCTCAGACAGTAACGTACCGCAGCCGCGGGGCGTGGACTATTAGACGGTGGTTGTAGCCCTTGGAAGACAGACAACACGAAAAACACGTTTTCTCCAACCTCAGTTTTCACCCTTTTGCACTGATTGTTCGTAATGCTCAAACAGTGCTACAATCCTCGGTTACAACGTTATTTCTGAGCAGAGTTTTAAGAAAACAATTTTTTGGGTTCCCTACTTCCATCGATAAAGGCGGGACCCTTTTACGATCACTATGTTGTTGTCTATTAAGACTCCTTTTTCTCAAGAATGGGTAGACGTATCAAGTCGAAATTTATGCAAATACTCATGTCTGCAGCACCTAGGCGGTATAAAAATTTAAGCTTCCAAGCCAATGCAATAAAAAATACGGCCATTTATGAAGTATGTACGTGTATACATAACCAAGTATGAACGGAACCCTCACAATGCGAGTTATATTCGCACTTGTCCGTTTTTTTGTAGTATTCAACCCCTCATTTCTTTTCGACAAATGCAGCGAACCGTTGGAGACAATGTTTTGATTTATTTACTTATTTTATCTGATAGTTTGATTTTTGAAACGTATAATGCATATGTGTGAGGGAGTCTTAAAATTTTTCAGTCTTTGTTCGCTTTCTACGTCTATTACTTAAAATAACAGCAGCAAAAGACCGAAAATTGATTATTTCAGAAACAGGTTATTTTGTGCGGTTTTAACAGTCAAATTAAACTGGAGATGAAAAAAACTGGTAAACACGAAAACCGGTTGTTTCAGAGATAAGCGCCATCCGTAGGGCGACGTCGAACTGCAGTGACAAATTTCACACGTTGTTCAGGGATATTTTCTAATTATTTGTGTACAAGGTACCTGTGGTCAATACTGGTGAGTATCGCTGTCAACGATTGGAGAACACTGCCGGAAAAGTAATGCCGATACATAAGCGAACAATACTGAACGCAGGCGCGAGTGCAACGACATTACTGAGACGCCAACGTAGAACACGCTCTCTTGTACCAAGATGCCTGAATAACATCAGAAATTTTGTCAATGGATTTCGTTGTCGCCCTGTACACACAAAAAACCACTGTATAGTCCACGGCAACGGCAGTTGTGTGCAAATGCCAGGGACTTTCGATCCCACTGCATACACGATTTTGTTTTACTGTGAGTACTTTCGACTTATCATCATCATCATCTGTGAACCACTTCAGTTTAAATTATACTAACCACGTGCCAATGACTGAAATGTATGTTAACTATACATATACACTGAAGAACCAAAGAAACTGGTACGCCTGCCTAATATCGTGTAGGGCCCCCGTGAGCACGCAGAATTGCCGCAACACGACGTGGCATGGACTCGGCTAATGTCTCAAGCAGTGCTGGAGGGCACTGACACCATGCATCCTGCAGGGCTGTCAATAAATCCGTATGAGTACCACGGGGTGGATATTTCTTCTGGACTGCACTTTGCAAGGCATCCTAGATGTGCTCAATAATGTTCATGTATGAAAAGTTTGGTGGCCAGCGGAAGTATTTGAACTCATAAGAATGTACCTGCAGCCACTCTGTAGTAATTCTGGACGTGTGGGATGTCGCATTGTCCTGTTGGAATTATCCAGAATGCATTGTGGACATGAATGGGCAGACAAGATGCTTACATACGTGTCACCTGTCAGAGTAGTGTCTAGAGGTATCAAGGATCCCATAGCACTTAAACTGCATACGCCCCACAATATTTCAGAGCTTCCATCAGCTTGAACAGATTCCTGCTGACATGCAAGGTCCATGGATTCATGAGGTTGTCTCCATACCCATAAGCGTCCATCTGATCGATAAAATTTGTAACGAGATCGTCCAGTGTCTGTGTTGATAGGCCCAGGCGAGGCGTAAAGTTTTGTGTCGTGCAGTCATCAAGGATAGACGAGTGGGCCTTCGGCTCCGAAAGCCCATATCCATGATGTTTCGTTGAATGGTTCGCACGCTGAAAATTGTTGACGGTCCAGAACTGAAATCTGCGGCAATTTGCCGAAGCGTTGCACTTCTGTCACTTTGAAAGATTCTCTTCTGTCGTTGTTTGACCCGTTCTTGCAGGACCTTTTTCCGATCGCAGATATGTAGGAGACGTAATGTTTTATCGGATTCCTGATGTTCACTGTTCACCCGTGAAATTATCGTACGGGAAAATCCCTACTTCGTCGCTACCTCGTGCTCCGACTATAACACCACGTTCGGACTCACTTAAATTTTGATAAGATGCCATTGTAGCAGCAGTAACCGATCTAACAACTGCAGCAGACACTTGTTCTCTTATATAGGCGTTGCCGGCCACAGCGCCGTATTCTGCCTGGTTACATATATCTGTGTATGAATACGCATACCTATACCAGTTTCTTTGACGCTTCAGTGTATAATTAATGTGACATACAACGAACTCACGGATACGTGGTTTGTACCACTTTGACCTGCAGCTGCTGTTATTGGAATATATAAAAATGTATTTTATTGAACACACGGCGCCAAACTTAAGCCCTTTAGCCTTGTCACATGACGGACCTACTAAAGCATTCCTCGAGAAGAGGTGAAACAAATTTTTCGCTATTCGTTTTGGTGTTACAAAATGTAACCTGACGAGTCAGTTTCAGTTCTTTTTTTTTAATATTTTCATTTTTTAAAGATTTTTTAAGGGAACTCTACAGAACCACTTTATGAAAATCCTCAGGTGCTAGGGTACCCGCGAGTCTGAGATGGTGTCGACCATACACCCTCTTCTCAGTTACTAGAAAAACCAGACTGTTTTTACGAACAATATATGAGCCGAATAGAAAAATTTCTTTTTATATACTAGAGATACTTAAAAGCAAGCTTACGAGTACTAAACACAATTTCAAATAAATCCAGCAAAACAGATGCATGTCAATTAGTCTTCAATGACAGTCATTTAGAAAATGTGTAAAAGAGAAACTTAAATTTTACAGTAAGATACTCTGAACACCTAAAGCACTAAACGTGAAAAGACATACGTCATATCTGTAATGGCAGACAGCTAATGACATCCTACTACAAATTAAAAAAGATCCACTATAAAAACTTCAAGTATCAACACCGACATCCGCCACTTTTCTCGCTTTCATGTATAATTTTTTAACGTTAAAATGTTGGCCTAAAATTTACGGTATATATTTCTCCCGTGTTGCACATGAAATACAGTATTAACCATACACATGAGGTTGATGTGGCTAGACAGCCACAGAAGTTGTATTACTCGTATGTAGTTTAAGGTACCGTAAGCCTCAACTAATTGTTGTTATTAAATTTTGTTCGAAACTTGTGGCTTCCAATAAAGTAGCGATTTCAAACCATGGATTTCAGGACATATACGTGCTATGACATTTCTCATCTTCAGAATGCCGCAAACTCCTTCTTTCGTGTACCGTAAAAGTGGGCGACTTTGTGACCGAGATCTTACTTTGCGAGAACAGCGCGCTGTAGCTTTTTATTCTTAAATATTGTAATTCGGTTCAGTATTTAGTATACAGTTCTGCTTCAGTGTGTACTTGCATAGTGCTGCTATTAGTGATGGAAACTGCAAAAAATATGCATTACACTTAAGCTGGCCACAAAAAAATGGCTCTGAGCACTATGGGACTTAACTTCTGTGGCCATCAGTCCCCTAGAACTTAGAACTACTTAAACCTAACCAACCTAAGGACATCACACACATCCATGCCCGAGGCAGGATTCGAAGCTGCGACCGTAGCGGTCACGCGGTTCCAGACTGAAGCGCCTAGAACCGTACGGCCACACCGGCCGGCAAGCTGGCCACAAAACCGTATTATTTGCAGGTGGAAGGGGCGTGTTTGTAGATTTCTTGGAAAGTTTCTGCTGCTGCCGATAAATTTGAAGAGCTGAATAAGTGAAGGTAAGTCTGTATAGACAAGTGCTATATTTTACAATAATTTTTTTCAGCGATTCGAAAGTGAAAAATGTTATTTCTGTATATTATACACGTAATTTTGTGGCAGCACACATACCTGCAGAAACGTATGACAGCTGAGATTGTAGAAAACAAGTCTCATTAATAATATTACGGACACTTGTAAATGGTTTAGTAAAAATGCAAAAGTTTCATTTTGCTTTATAACTTTGTTTCTAGATACGAGGTTTTGTTTTTGAGAATATTGTTTTAAAGTGACGCGAATGTTTTTTTTTTTTTTTTTGTCATACCAGTAAAATTGTAGCTAGGTGTCTAACAGCCTGATCTAATTACCTTGCTTAGAGGATACAGTGTTGTGACCTATGTTTTTCTGACACGGCTCCATTGAACAGATGTCTAAACAAGTGTGTAAAAATTTTATTTAATTAACTTTCTTAGTGTAGTTTGCATTTTTTTGCTTCAGTGGAGGTAGACCTATAATTATTTGGATCTTAAGAATATTACAAAAATAAATCTCACAAGTGGCAAAATTTTCGACAAATGTTCTTCTGGTGATCGATGAAATAAATCTAATAAAACTGTACAAATCTGTATCGAAGTTATAACTGTATGTCATAAAAAGTAGTAGGTATTCCCAGCTCCCCCTGCCTTAGACTTCATGTCAGAAAGTTGTCCTGACCCAAGGGGGTGAGGGAGTGTAATTTTGTTACAATTAATATTCTGAATGCGTCATTGCACATAAAAACATTATTGCCAGCGAAATCACAGGATAAATGTCATAAAATTCCATGGCTGGCTCTGAGCACTATGGGACTCAACATCTTAGGTCATAAGTCCCCTAGAACTTAGAACTACTTAAACCTAACTAACCTAAGGACATCACAAACATCCATGCCCGAGGCAGGATTCGAACCTGCGACCGTAGCAGTCCCGCGGTTCCGGACTGCAGCGCCAGAACCGCTAGACCACCGCGGCCGGCTAAAATTCCATATATGTGGAAATTATTACAGGGCATATTTATGTAAGCTATGTTACAAAAGCTTTAAAAGTGACGCAAAGTTGCCCACTTTTTCGGTACTAAAAGTAAAACCTTTTCGAAATCCATGTTTTGTGTATGTCCGACTCCGGAGCTGAATTGTGACCGCGACCAACTGTCATGTGAGCTGGGGGATACGGGTACTAGCAGGGAGTTCTCCATGGTAGGGTGATTGGAACGAGGGGCACCGAGCCGGCCGCTTTGGCCGAGCGGTTCTAGGCGCTTCAGTCAGGAACCGCGCTGCTGCTACGGTCATAGGTTCGAATCCTGCCTCGGGCATGGATGTTTGTGATGTCCTTATGTTAGTTAGGTTTAAGTAGTTCTAAGTTCTAGGGGACTGATGACCTCAGATGTTAAGTCCCATAGTGCTCAGAGCCATTTATTTTTGAGGCGCACCGAGCCTCGTGAGGCCAACTCAGGACCTACTCGACCGGACAGCAGCGATATCAAAGTCAAGAAACCCAACAACGACCGGGAGAGCTGTGTTGACGGTCGGTCAGAGCCGATTGGACAGTAAAAGGCCAGATCGTGGAACTTCATCTTTAACTTAAATATTTTCCGTGTCAGAACGTCGCCTGATTCGAAGGAAGAAAACAAACTGACTCGATTCCGCCGAGCGTCGTACGAGGTTCGGGCGTTTAGATCAGTTGCACCGTGACCACGACCGTACTGGAGTTCCACTTTGAAAACTTCAGCTGTCTTCAGCCGACGTCGGTTGTCGGCGGAGCGGCCCGCCGTCGGTGCCCCCGTGACCGCAGCCTTAAGACGGCAGCTCAGTACCTGGCCGCTACACAGTCCGCCGCCCACGCGCGAGGCCGCCCGCTGCAGGTCACCGCGAATCCTCGAGCTGCGCCATCGAACGCGCCGCAGGCTCTAAATGAATATTAAAACGGAACGGCACGGCGCCGGGATGCGGACGGATTAGCCGTTTCATCAGGCAGAGTGCCTGGCCAGCCGGTGCCCGTCTAATCCACCCGCCGCCACCCGCCTACATAGCGCTGCTCAAGGAACGCGACTTGACTCTACCCGCTCCGCTCCGATCCTCCCTCCCTAATCAGCGCCACAATACGTCGACTCCTACAACGCTGTTCTCGTAGACGGTCACACTATCGGGGGCTTCCGGCAGTAAGTCGATGGAAACAATGTGCGTGATGCTCGGAACTTACCCCACCGACATTCGGGTAATTATTAGGTATAGGACTGGGAGATACTGGGTAAAAACACGGAGCGAGGACAGAATAATGGAAATTACTACTCCACATATTACTGAGAACTAGCAACTCATCCACTGCCGGACGGATTGCTGCCAAAAGGAATGGGAAACAAGTGATATGGACAGCCACAATTTCACCTTTTTCGCGGCCATGAACACACCTCTGAAGATGCACTATATCAATACTAACCGGGATATGGTTTGCACTCAGGTGACAAAAGTCATGTGACACCTCTTAATATCACGTCGGACTTCCTTCCGCTCGTTGTAGTGCAGCATCTGAACGTAGTACGGACTCCAGAAGTGGTTGGAGGTCACCTGCAGGAATTTTAAGCCATGCTGCCTCTATAGCTACCCACAATCGTGAAATCTCTGGCTAAAGTTCTCGCGATGCAGTTGCGTAGGTAGCAGCTGTGACCTGTGAGAAAATACACTGAAGTGACAGAGGTCATGAGATAGCGATATGTACATACGCAAATGGCGGTAGTCTCACGTACAAAAGGTATGAAAGGGCAGTGCATTGGCGGAGCTGTCATTTGTACTCCGGCGATTCATGTGAAACGGTTTCCGACGTGATTATGGTCGCAAGACGGAAATTAACAGCTCTTGGACGCGGAATGGTAGTTGGAGCGAGACGCATGGTACGTTTCATTTCGGAATACTTTAGATAATTTATTATTCAGAGACTCACAGTGTCAAGAGCGTGCCGAGAACACCAAACATCGGATCTTACCTTTGACGACGAACGACACAATGGCCGACGGCATTCACTTAACGATCGACAGCAGCGGCGTTGGCGTCTAGTTATCAGTGATAACATACAAGCAACACTGCCTGAAGTAACCGCAGAAATCAACGTGGGACGTACGGTAAACGTACCCGTAAGGAGAGTGCGTCGAAATTTGGCGTTAATAGGCTTTGGCAGCAGACGACGTACGCGAGTGCATTTTATAATAGCACAACACGGCCTGCAGCACCTCTCCTGGGCTCGTCGGCACATCGGTTAAATCTTAGACGACTGGAAAACCGTGGCCTGGTCAGATGAGTCCCTACTTCAGTTGGTTAGAAATGATGATAGGGTTTGAGATGGTGCGGACTCCACGAAGCATGGACCCAAGTTGTCAACAAGCTACTGTGCAAGCTGGCTGTGGCCTCAAAATGGTGTGGACCATGTTTACATGGAAGCGACTTGGTTCTCTTGTCCAACTGAACAAATCAGTGACTGGAAATGGTCATGTTCGGCTACTTTGAGACCATTTGCAGTCGTTCATGGACTTTGTTTCCAAACAACGACGGAATTTTTGTGGATGACAATGCGACGTGTCACCGGACCACAGTTGGTCGCGATTGGTTTGATGAACATTCTGGTCAATTCGTACGAATGATTTTGCCATCCAGATCGACCGACATTAACCCCATAAACCCTGCTGCTTCTGAGCCAAATTCGGTTGAAATCGACTTACAGGTTTGGGAGGAGATCCCAAGCGTACACACATATACTCTGCTCTATATATACAGAGATATCAGATCGCTTATCTCCATCCTAACTACATCAAGAATGTACACTCTTTTAATCTGCTGTCCATCAGAAGATAGCCACTGGCTGCACAAAACCAGTAATTGTTGTTGTTGTGGTCTTCAGTCCTGAGACTGGTTTGATGCAGCTCTCCATGCTACTCTATCCTGTGCAAGCTTTTTCATCTCCCAGTACCTACTGCAACCTACATCCTTCTGAATCTGCTTAGTGTATTGACCTCTTGGTCTCCCTCTACGTTTTTTACCCTCCACGCTGCCCTCCAATGCTAAATTTGTGATCCCTTGATGCCTCAAAACATGTCCTACCAACCGATCCCTTCTTCTAGTCAAGTTTTGCCACAAACTTCTCTTCACCCCAATCCTATTCAATACCTCCTCATTAGTTACGTGATCTACCCACCTTATCTTCGGCATTCTTCTGTAGCACCACATTTCGAAAGCTTCTATTCTCTTCTTGTCCAAACTGGTTATCGTCCATGTTTCACTTCCATACATGGCTACACTCCATACAAATACTTTCAGAAACGACTTCCTGACACTTAAATCTATACTCGATGTTAACAAATTTCTCTTCTTCAGAAATGATTTCCTTGCCATTGCCAGTCTACATTTTATATCCTCTCTGCTTCGACCATCATCAGTTATTTTGCTCCCTAAATAGCAAAACTCCTTTGCTACTTTAAGTGTCTCATTTCCTAATCTAATCCCCTCGTTTTGCTTTTGTTGATGTTCATCTTATATCCTCCTTTCAAGACACTGTCCATTCCGTTCAACTGCTCTTCCAAGTCCTTTGCTGTCTCTGACAGAATTACAATGTCATCGGCGAACCTCAAAGTTTTTACTTCTTCTCCATGAGACCAGTAACGGCACTCTGAAATAATGATGTGATGGTGTCGTAACAAATATAAGAAAATGGAAGAACCTAATTTATGATTCTGCACCGGCCGCGGTGGTCGAGCGATTCTAGGCGCTTCAGTCCGGAATCGCGCGACCACAACGGTCGCAGATTCGAACCCTGCTTCGGTCATGGATGTGTGTGATGTCGAGGTTAGTTAGGTTACAATTACACACAATGTCTTGCATTGATACAAACCGTTTCAACTCCTCGGAACCATATAGGACTTTTCTTCATTTCAGCATTCAAAGCACGTATCGAAGTACAGACGGAATTCAGACTAAAGCAACTTAACAATTCGCCGTCCATGTGAACATCACTGCAAAATTCGCATTGATATTAATGTTCGAAAGTATAATTTCCAGCCCCCTGAACGGCAGAGCAAACTGCTTCAATGCCATACACTGAAAAGAAGCGGCCTGCTTTACTTTAAGTTACACATCAAGTTCTGAACAGCTAAATGCTCTGTGGCCAGAATCCCTGTGGTGTTTTTCGTAAAACGATTCCACCAGGAAAAAGTTTATCAAACTGGGTCTTGCCGGCCGCGGTGGTCTAGCGGTTCTAGGTGCTCAGTCCGGAACCGCGCGACTACTACGGTCGCAGGTTCGAATCCTGCCTCGGGCATGGATGTGTGTGATTTCCTTAGGTTAGTTAGGTTAAAGTAATTCTAAGTTCTAGCGAACTTTTTTATGATTCTGCTTATTACTAAATGGGCCTGCATGAACAGTGTAACGCTCAAAATGGCAGCCTGCAATACAGGAAGGTGATCCAGACCTCGATTGAATCGGCGTGGGTAATTTACGACCATGACTGGAGGAATGGCCAGCCTGAGAGTGCTTTTTAGGCCGTTTCCCACGTTTTCTTGGTCAAATGCTGGGCTGGTCCCAATTTTTCTCCTCAGAAAATACGCACACTCAGAGCAAAGTTTACTTGTTACACGGATAAGTGGTGCACGACTCCCGTCCCTTAGGTAACTGGGAAGTGCATCTTACTGAGAATTAAACTTAAATTTACGAAATCCTGGAGTAAAAGTTAGCCTGTACTAGGAGGAATCAACGTCAAGTAAATGAAGTACTAGTTCATTATCAAATGACAATGGCGGTAGAATAATGTTCGGATGAGTCAGGTACCTTATTACCTACAAGAGCTGTCTGACACTACGGTCTTTTATTTCCTGGTCACCTGTAATTATTACGCAAGCAAAACATTTTCATTTCTTCAGCTGGTCGTGAAATGGCATTCCAGCGAACGCGAGTGAGAGAATAGAAACGCGAGGCTGTTCTTTTGATTCAGCTGGAGGAAGCAGCAGCGGCCGTAATTAAATTAAACCGGTTAAGAGGGCCCGTGGCGCGGCTGTTCCTCTTGTTTAGCGCTGCCGCCGCCGCCGCCGCCAAGTTATTCGCCACAACAGCGGCCGTGGAGGTAATTATACCGGCGCAATGCGCGCGCGATGGCGTGCGGTGCGACGCGTTGCGATGACGGCGACTCCGCTGCTGCGACCCGGACCCGGCTGAGTCGGGCGACAATAATGATAAAAGTAATTGGAACGGCAGATTCATCACGCATTACGCGATTAGTTCTGAGCAGGCGTTTGCGCCGGCCAGGAAGGACATTATACGACTGCCCCCTCCATTAGACAGACAGTGGATTTAATTAATACAGGTGCCGGCATGCACATTCAATTATACGGCGCGCGGGGCTAAACTCTTAATGCCTGCCCGTGTGCGCGCCCGAGAGAGAGAGAGAGAGAGAGAGAGAGAGAGCGGACGGACGCTCGCGCATGCGCACTGCGGAGACGGCGGCGCCCCGGGGTGGTCGACGGTGTGTTAGGGGTAAGGGTGGAGGGGGGACACAAGGGGGGAGGGAGAGCGCAGACGAGGCGCCGTCTTTTGCGAGGCGGCGTGCACTAAACTTTAATACAACTATGCCGTAATAACAGAGGAAGCCTTTTCTGCCAAATTGACCCCGAGGCAATTAATTATACCTTTGCCCGCCCGGCCTTCCCAGAGAGAGAGAGAGAGAGAGAGAGAGAGAGACTACAAAAGGGCCCGGTCGGCTGCGCTCGCGGAGGTTTTGCCATTACTAGAGGGGAGGCGGGAGGGGGGAGGGGGGGAGGCTAACTTAATAAACAGGATTTGTTCAGCGGCCGGCGAGCGGCGCCTCTGTGCGCGTATGTGTCCATGTCAGCGAGTGTATCTGTACGTGTGGGCGTGCGTGTGAGGGCGCGCTTGAAGCCGGCGCGGTCCTAACACAACAAAAGATCAGCGCATTACACAGGGCACGATACGGGCCCGGGCCGGTCTGTAGCTGACAAAGTCTCGCCGCCGGGACTCAGCTGGCCGACTGGCTACGCCTTTGGCCCGGCCGCCGAGCCTCGGGGCAGCCAGTAGCGGGCAGTAGCTGGGAGCCAGTAGG
Source organism: Schistocerca nitens (assembly GCF_023898315.1). Lineage (NCBI taxonomy): Eukaryota > Metazoa > Arthropoda > Insecta > Orthoptera > Acrididae > Schistocerca > Schistocerca nitens. Next base: position 564,379,502 of record NC_064619.1, on the reverse strand, counting down.
CGGTTGCCCGAGGCCGGCGCACGCCGCTTCCCTTTGTCCCAGATGGCCGCCAGGCGCCACAGAGGCCAGTGTTAAAACGCGGCCCCACCGTGTCAGCCTCGCTTCTCAGTTATCTGACGCTTTATTTTTTTCCCCTCTTCCAAAAACGGTCGTCGACTTTACCATCACAACGATCAGCAACTAGAAGCAATGCGAAAGTGTTCTCCTCTAACTCAGAGATGCAGAAAAAGATCATCGCTCTCTAACGCCGCGAGTTCAGGCAACAGCACTCGACGTCGTAAAAAGGACAGGTAGTAATACCCTGGGGCAGCATTATGCCACAGTGTCCGCTGGGGGATGCCGTTCTGACTACCAGTAACCAGTGCTCGCTACTTACCAAAAGCGGGTACACTTCGGCCCGCGCCGTACGTGACATTTGTGTTACGGTGCCCGCTTATTTCCAAGTCCGTATCGATCCTAATGCTGAGTTTTCACTCAGACGGCGCTTTGGCGTTAGGCGGTTATTTCCGTGTGTGGTCGCTGGCCGGAGCTTAGCTGGACGCGTGTAAGGAGGTAAGAGGTGGCTGCCTTGGCGCGAAGACAGTTCGGCTCGGCTGGGGTTGTTTGCGTCTGGGCGCCGAGTGGGGCCCGATGGGAAGACCGGACCGTGATTTTACGGTTAATAGTGTGGACAGCGGAGTGTGCCGTTTAACTTGATTCGCAAGGGGAGCAAAATCTCGTCTGTTGTAGTTTGTCGAGCCTGAGTTGGAAATACCTTCTATGTGCGGCGGGATGTCATTTCGTCCTCCTGTCTCTCCGTCGCTGGGATTGCTATCCTCGTTTACCGTCCCATGCATGTACTCGTATATCGATATGCTACGCTGCTCTCCGTACTCTACTAGACGCTGGTGATGGAAGTGCGTCGTTCAGCGGCACTTTAGTCTGGGTGCTTTATGTTTGATATTCAAGTGCATAGTGATGACTGGGTGTTGTGTGATGTCCTTACGTTAGTTAGGTTTAAGTAGTTCTAAGTTCTAGGGGACTGATGACCATAGATGTTAAGTCCCATAGTCCTCAGAGCCATTTTTCAAGTGCATAGTCTTCGAGTGGCACTCCTTAGAGTCTACCTTGCGCAGTTAGATTGGAGTTTATTTTGTCTTGTGGTGGTTCCGCTTTCCGTCAACGAAGGTTATTGGTATTAAGTTGGCTGAGGTTTGGGATTTGGTCTGTTGTCCGGCCCGGGCTACGTCTCGTTATTTTGAAGGTCGGTCCTTGTTTTGGGTTAGTATGATTTTGGTTTACTCCCTGGTGGTTCTGGTAGCAGGCCGGGTCGCTGTGGTTGTGTTGCATTTTGATATGGGGCTGTGTGCTCGGAGCCGTGGAGTACCATTTGTGTGAACTGCTTCACTGGGGAGTACTGATCGGGTCATTCTTGGTCCTCTGCTGTATGAAATGATTTTATTATTATTTTAAAGTAACATTATCATTTAAATGATTTAATTCTTGTTGCGTTAATTGCAAATTGGGTACTGAGAAATTTAGTAGTGTAATTACGCAAGATTTAATAGTGGTACATGCCCCTTTGCCTGTTTCGTAATCTGTTAATCTGTTAATTACCGAAATACCATAAGCTCATACTCATATAATGTGATTTTTTTAAATTATTATATTTTTATGTCATGTTATTGTTTTTTTTTTAATTTGCTGATCACTGGTGTACTGTTCAAATGGTTCAAATGGCTCTGAGCACTATGGGACTCAACATCTTAGGTCATAAGTCCCCTAGAACTTAGAATTACTTAAACCTAACTAACCTAAGGACATCACATACAACCATGCCCGAGGCAGGATTCGAACCTGCGACCGTAGCAGCCCCGCGGTTCCGGACTGCAGCGCCAGAACCGCATGGTCACCGCGGCCGGCGGTGTACTGTTCCAAGTATTAAAATGTTTCAGGTAACTATTACTTGGGTGGAACGCGCGGAACCGCAACGGAGAGAGTAGTTGCGTGCCTTACGTGTCCGTTGTTGGCGTGGCCTGGTGTCCGTTGTTTGTTTTGGTGCACCTGAGTTAAGTATTGTGTTGCCTCCTCCCTTGCGGCCCCGTCGTGTTCTTCTCATAAACATTTCTTCAAGGTATTTTAGTTAATTTTATGCTAGTATTGTTTTAATTTCTTACATTGGTAAAATTGTGCGGCCTTCATTATGCACACTGTTTGTCATAGCGGAGTTGATGTGCCATTGTAATTTCTTAAACTCCATTGTGTGTCCCCTTCCTGATACATATTGTGTCTCATAGATTTGAGTATGACAATTATAATGTCTCACATAACATGATGTGTGTGTCTGTAATGGTGCAATAAATGGATGATTGTTATTTCTGTTTTGGCGCCCTTCATGCCTCCTTCCTTGTCCCTATTGGTACGCTATCCTTGTACTTGTGTTGGTAGCCCACATCATTTGCAGAAGCAACGAAACCGATTTGGTGCATAGAAATACTGTTCAATCGGCCAGGCAGGTCATCGAATCGGCAAGTCATTGAGTCACCGTGTGTCACTGGTCATCGTGACAGGATCGCCTTCCAGGGGGTCCAGTCATACCATTCATAGACTGGGTGTCGAACTGAGAGCCTCCTAGCCACCGAACAACCAAATGTTCCCCAGCTACAAACGCCGCCAAGCCGGGGTTAGGTTTCCAGATGTCTAAGCCCCATTCCACTGGCCGCCAATGTGGCCATGCGCTATTAATATGAAGTGTTGGAAAGTAATAAAGGGATTAAGCTGTGATCGAGCGCGTTTTGACACACCTTCATCCACCAAATTCCACCACGGCACATCCACATACTGTGTGCTTTAGGAGTTCACCGAAGAAGAATAACAGTCACACCGAGCAGGCATGTTAAAACGTTATTCCCCTTCTATCCTTCAAGATGACCTCAATTTGGTAAGGGAGAGAGTCCACAAATTTGTTCAGGTATGCCATATCTGGCTGTAACCGCTCATTAATGATTACATCTCATAGAGCAACAGATTGCAGGGATGTTGACTTATATGTTGCATCCACTGTTCCAAAGAGTCCCAAACATTTTTATGGCGTTAAGGCTGGGTGATCTAGCGGGGCAGTTGAGGGGCGATAGGTTGCGTAGGTGCTTTTCAGGCCAGAAGCGTATGCATACAGCCATTTGAATACAGCTGTTGACGTCTGCGGAAGACAGGACTGTAGAAAGCATGCTCATCATGAAGATGAATGAGAAGGGGGCAACAGTTGTCACCGAAAACGTTGAAATAAAGATTCTCGTTGGCATTCACCATAACCTCAATGAGTGGGACCAAGCCATTGTATGAAACTATGGAACACTCCCACCATCACACCAACAACATCAATAACAACAAAAAAATTTCACAGAATTACTCCAGCCTGACCTACGAGGTGTGGCTGGAAAAAAACCGGACTAGTACTGGTGAAACAATAAAACGAATGCAATAAGGCTGAAAGTCGCGTGGCCTGTCACGTGACTCTCGCTCCGCATACTGCTCGAGTTTCATCTGCCTCCTGCACTCAGTCTGCCCGTGGCGTCTGTTTTAAGTAGTTGACGTTTTGTCTGTGCGTCGGAAAATGTTGAGTGTACAGAAAGAACAGCGTGTTAACATCAAATTTTGTTTCAAACTAGGAAAATCTGCAAGTGAAACGTTTGTAATGTTACAACAAGTGTACGGCGATGATTGTTTATCGCGAACACAAGTGTTTGAGTGGTTTAAACGATTTAAAGATGGCTGCGAAGACACCAGTGATGACACTCGCACTGGCAGACCATTGTCAGCAAAAACTAATGCAAACATTGAAAAAATCGGTAAACTTGTTCGACAAGATCGCCGTTTAACAGTCAGAGCAGTGTCTGAGTTAACAGGAGTTGACAAGGAAAGTGTTAGGCAGATTCTTCATGAAAGTTTCAACATGAACAAAGTGTGTTCAAAAATGGTTCCAAAGTGTCTCACAATTGAACAGAAGGAACGCCGAAGAATGATTTGTTCTGACATCCTGGAAAACATTGAAAGTGATCCCACCTTCTTACAAAATGTTATTACTTGCGATGAATCGTGGTTTTTTACTTACGATCCCGAAACTAAACGCCAATCGATGCATTGGAAAACTCCTGGTTCTCCACGACAAAAAAAAGCACGAATGTCAAAATCGAAATTCAAGGCAATGATGATTGTTTTTTTTTGACATCAAAGGGATTGTGCACATTGATTGGGTACCAGAGGGACAAACAGTGAATCAGCATTACTACATTAGCGTCCTGGCTACCCTACGTGAGCGAGTACGGAGAAAACGGAACGATTTGTGGAGAAAAAAGTCATGGATCCTTCACCAAGCTCACAGTGCGTTGTCAGTGAAGACGTTTTTGGCAAAACACAACATTCCCATCTTAGATCATCCACCCTACTCACCTGATTTGGCCCCCTGTGACTTTTTTCTTTTCCCTAACGTCAAGTCAGCTTTGAAAGGAACTAGATTTGAGACTGTTGAAGCAGTAAAAGAAAAAGCGACGGAAGTAATGTATGGACTTACCGAAAATGATCTGCAGCATTGCTATGAACAGTGGAAAATTGGTATGGAGCGGTGTAGAGACCGAGGAGGAGAGTACATTGAAGGAGATAACATGAAATTGTAAATAATTGTAAATAAATGTTTTTTCCAGCATCAGTCCGGTTTTTTTCTAGCCGCACCTCGTATATACTGCAGCTTAAAGGTCTCATTTCTACTTAAGGTTCATGGCAACATCAATAAGTGGACCCAAGTCTCTGTCCAAAGCCCCCCCCCCCCACACACACACACCTGCCTTACTGAAATCTCACAGAACTGCCCCCAGCCTGATACAAAATCTCCACAACCTACAACTTAAACACCTCAGCTCTCCTACCTCGGTCCGTCACACAGTTTTAATCTGCCAGGAAGTTTCATCTAGTGGGTAGTTTCTGACTCCCGTTGTAGAAGTGTAGCCTTATATGATACTGTTAGCAACCACGTTTTGCAAGGCCCCCGAGTCAAAAATCTTAATTTCTTGGAATTTCCTTGGCAGAGTCCACTCGGGCAGTGGTTGGAATGGGTCTTCATTCACCAATAGCAGCCTTATCTGTTGGATTTGAAACTGTCAATGAGAAGGCATCATACTGTAATAAGTCCCTGTCAGTCAGCACCTTTTAAGATCTCTGCTCTTACATCGCGTTGCATGGCTGCGAGTGGTACACCGTTCCTTGTAGAGAAATTGGAGAGCACAGCACACCGACAAGTTCGACAATCTCACTCAAGGTATGTCAATTGGATGTTAAACTACAACAGCTGCTTTCTGCCATACTGTCCCGTTTCCACGTTGACCAATCCTATTGTGTTGATTGCATACCACTGTCACATCCTGGACGATTCAACTGCCCCTATCTGTGGGCTTTATGCAACCCGCAACACATCCAAAAATCGTGAGCGAGATTTTCGTATTCTCTCACTCGCTCTACAGGAAATGAACATGAACATTTTTGTTGGAAATTTAATAATTTTGCATTGGGATACGTTTTGGCTGGAGGCCACGGTTTTCGAGTTAGTCAAGAAAAACGCGTTTGAAGGTCACTTTTGGAGGTTTTTTCTTTAATAATTCGAAAAATATGGCCTAAAGTGAAAACGTATCCCAGCGTAAAATTTAATTACATTAAATTTCCCACATAAAGGTGCTGTTCATTTTTTCTGTACGACTAATAGTTTCCTCATAGTTAAGAGGAGAATATGAAAATCTCGCTCGTGGTATTTGAAGGTGTCGCGCTTTGCATAAAACCCATAGGTGGGGTCTGCTGACTCACTTTGTATACACCACCGCCTGGTACCAGTCCTGTAGCAACTACAGCGCTCTAAAGTGACCACTGCGCTCTTTTAATGGGATTGACTAATATTTTGTCGGGTAGGCGCAGAAATTGCGCCTAGTATCAGCTTTGGACAGTAGTGGGGCCTTGCCAAGGGTAGTGGCGATGTTCTGCGACCCTGCCTTGTGTAGCAGGCAGCCAGCGTGAGCAGCGAGCGACAGGGCTCCCTCCGGCGCCTGCGCCTGCTAGCAGAGCAGCTACTGGCTCTCAGAGGACGGCGGCTCTGCACGCCGCCGCCGGCGTGTTGGCGCTGCCTCTGCCTGCCCTTTGTGGACGCGGGACACGGCAGGTGCCTACTGTCTACCCTCCCCCCTCCCCCTCCCCCTCCCCCACCAACATGCAACGCTATTCCTCCCAGACGCTTGCTTTGCCTGTTCCTACCTGTCCAGCCCTCCCGTCTGCATCGTCGGGTTGCGTCTTCCACCGCTGGATGTTTCATGGTTACCATTGCAACTGCCAGCTTTCAGCCAATGTCCGCACATCGGACGCCATATTTGTCGGAAGAAAACTCTACAACCGCTGTTTGCAGCTACCACAGTGGCAATGCTGCGCGTCTAATCGGAAATTGCCAGCTATCTCCTACGGCTGCGCAAATCAAAATATCTCACTCATATGCACTGTTCCTATTTTTTGGTTCTTCATGTGCCATTTCGTGGCGGTGTGGGAGAGCATCTTTCTGGATAAATCTTGTACTTCTTCATTTACATCCAGACAACTCCTACTCACCACACCCTGTCCCCTCCCCCCGCCCCACCACAGTGGCACCGTCTGTGCACTTGTATTCGCAATCACCTGTGCATGCCATAAGTGTGTATGCGTCTGTGGAGAAAGGGGGGGGGGGGAGAGGGGCGTGCGTTACAAAGGCCATAACACCCCTGCCCCGAAAGAATACTTATTAAACAGTTACGCCAAGGTATGTGGCTGGCCTCCCTCATTCTGTTTGATGATCGAGTGGCTGGAGATGTGTCGCGACTGCAGGCCTCTTTTGTGCAGTAGATAACAGTGGGATGAGTTGAACTTCGTCGTTTCGCACCATCTTTACAATTCTGACAGTTTTGCAGTCTCCTAATATTCACCGTATGACTTCGTCCACTTGTGAAAACCGCAGTATCATCGTCGAAGTGCTTGAGGATAAGATTGTTCTTGGTCGGGTTATCTCTCACATATACAGGGTGAATCAGAAGGAAAGGTACATGCTTTGATAGGAGTAGGTGTTAATGACGCACCCAACATTCTGGAAAAAAATTTTGGTTCTTGAGGCGACTGTTTAACAATGGTCCGAAAACCTTAAGGAAGAGATAGATAAAGTAATATAATATATTAACTACTTGGTGGAAATGAGTGGAGGTGCGGCAGCATGTAGCCAGACTCGTGTGGAGCACATGGCATGAGGTCAGTGTGACTGTAGTACCAAACTGAGCTGGAACAACGAGAAGTGGGACTGCGCGCTCTTCGCGGAAAAGAGCAGATGTAGAGTAGTGAGTCAGGACGCACACTCATATGGCGAGAGCTGGAAACACGTAATAGACCTGGCACAATGTCGAACATGATCTTTTCGGTGGTCCAGGTGTTATGGTATAGAGAGTGTGACGCCCCTTCCCTCCGTCTTCACTCACCGGGAGGAGACGCGACTCGTAACGACGTTCGTCCCCGTCGGTGTGACGTGGAACAGCACCTGTAACTCTCGTAAGAACACAACTCCTCGCGTGGTTTAGAAATATTCTGTTATCTGTCAGCAACAGTCTTCTCGGCTTGTGCGAACTGGTAAACTGCAATCGTTTATTTTTATTTTTATGCCCTGTTAGTTCCGTGATGAAATAAAATATTGATTCTTGATTTCATCATTACGGTCATTTTCCACATCATACATAGCGAGGATGCAATTTTGCTGTCTACTATTCCGTTGCTATGCCGTTGCTACGTCCAATTATTAATCGTGTGAGACCCAACTCGCTTTATTTGTTCATGAGACCCAGAAAATATTAGATACAGGCTCCCAGGTAGATGCTATTTTTCTTGACTTCCGGAAGGCGTTCGATACAGTTCCGCACTGTCGCCTGATAAACAAAGTAAGAGCCTATCAGACCAGCTGTGTGGCTGGATTGAAGAGTTTTTAGCAAACAGAACACAGCATGTTGTTATCAATGGAGAGACGTCTACAGACGTTAAAGTAACCTCTGGCGTGCCACAGGGGAGTGTTATGGGACCATTGCTTTTCACAATATATATAAATGACCTAGTAGATAGTGTCGGAAGTTCCATGCGGCTTTTCGCGGATGATGCTGTAGTATACAGAGAAGTTGCAGCATTAGAAAATTGTAGCGAAATGCAGGAAGATCTGCAGCGGATAGGCACTTGGTGCAGGGAGTGGCAACTGTCCCTTAACATAGACAAATGTAATGTATTGCGAATACATAGAAAGAAGGACCCTTTATTGTATGATTATATGATAGCGGAACAAACACTGGTAGCAGTTACTTCTGTAAAATATCTGGGAGTATGCGTGCGGAACGATTTGAAGTGGAATGATCATATAAAATTAATTGTTGGTAAGGCGGGTACCAGGTTGAGATTTATTGGAAGAGTGCTTAGAAAATGTAGTCCATCAACAAAGGAGGTGGCTTACAAAACACTCGTTCGACCTATACTTGAGTATTGCTCATCAGTGTGGGATCCGCACCAGATCGGGTTGACGGAGGAGATAGAGAAGATCCAAAGAAGAGCGGCGCGTTTCGTCACAGGGTTATTTGGTAACCGTGATAGCGTTACGGAGATGTTTAATAAACTCAAGTGGCAGACTCTGCAAGAGAGGCGCTCTGCATCGCGGTGTAGCTTGCTCGCCAGGTTTCGAGAGGGTGTTTTTCTGGATGAGGTATCGAATATATTGCTTCCCCCTACTTATACCTCCCGAGGAGATCACGAATGTAAAATTAGAGAGATTCGAGCGCACACGGAGGCTTTCAGACAGTCGTTCTTCCCGCGAACCATACGCGACTGGAACAGGAAAGGGAGGTAATGACAGTGGCACGTAAAGTGCCCTCCGCCACACACCGTTGGGTGGCTTGCGGAGTATAAATGTAGATGTAGATGTAGATTAATAATGGTCCGACGTAACTCCAGAGATAACTTACGTTGGAGTAAGTGTTTTCTTAAGACGCCGTAATACTGGTTTAAACTAATCACTTTTCACTGTCCATTATTCATGTACTCACGTAGTCACTTAAAATGTTTAAGGAATCAGTCAACTTGCATTAATACACATTGTATTGTCCGTTTAATGAGTTAGGCGACATGTAAGATCTACCTTTTGATTCAGATTTTATTGTTCTTTCTGTAATTAATTGTTTGTCCCTACAACACACGCACACCGATATGTCATTCAAGATAACTTTTGTTCAGTTCAGTAATCGTGACGCTGACGACAACTTTTGACTAATCAGTGTACTTGTCTTTCTTCGTGTCTTCGTTTTATTGTGTCCTACTCAACAGTACGTATTGTTTTTCTCTCGTTGATCCATTGCTCTCAAGGTTTGTAACTGTTCATCAGTAAGAAGTTTAAGTCCGATAAACCAAAATCACTCAATTGAAGTCTAACACTCGTCTTACTATACCGTCGCATTCAGAACGGTAAAGATTAACTTTCTTCAGTCGAATGACTGAGCAATACTTCAATCTCCATCTCATGAATTATCATACTTCGAAAACTGAAACAATCTAATAGCGTTTGCATCCAGGCAACTATCGCAAAAGTACTCTAGAGCGACTCAAGAGCAACTAACTAACTGAACATTTCCATATCCGAGTTGCACTGTAGTCGCATTGAATTTCCATTTCCATGCGGCTACAACTCTGGTAAATGTTATCTTTCACTGAATTACTTTCTTGCATTTAACCTTCGTTCATATGATCTTGAATTTATTCTACAGATGTTTGATAAAGAATCTATGATAATCCTTTCCTTTTATCTCCCGTTTTTGTATGCTATTATCAATATTTGAAAGATATAGGTGTTAATCAAGATATTGCCAGTGTAGATTTTATCGTCAATAGTTGCCGTCACTGTCAATATGACTCACTTCCCTACTTTAATGTTCGTACATCCATAGTTGAAATGGAGGACAGTGGGACGTCAGCTGGTATAGATTTATATTAAAAATGACGAAATTCCTCCAGCTGTATTTAAGGCGTCGATTTTATTTTGGCCACTAGTTTCAAGGTTGTAACAACGTCATCTTCAGGCCCATACACTTGTTGACGTCTACTGCGTGTAGCTGATACTACAAGTCAGTGGTCACCCACTGACTTCAGTTTTATTCCGAGAATGTTCCGTGAGGAGCAGGGAACAATATTGTTCGGTCAGAGAAGACTTACAAGAAGACTGGATTCACTGCCGCATTTCTGAATGTTGGATCCGTGAGAACTTCAAAAATGGTTCAAATGGCTCTGAGCACTATGGGACTCAACTTCTGAGGTCATTAGTCCCCTAGAACTTAGAACTAGTTAAACCTAACTAACCTAAGGACATCACAAATATCCATGCCCGAGGCAGGATTCGAACCTGCGACTGTAGCGGTCTTGCGGTTCCAGACTGCAGCGCCTTTAACCGCACGGCCACTTCGGCCGGCGCCGTGAGAACTATATTCATGTAGCGCTGAAGCAGTAATCCCAGACCCCCAAAACGGATTCTTTAAATAATCGAAATCACCTCTACAAAACATCTTCAACTTTGAAAATGAGTTAATATATTAAATATTTGACGTTAAGCATGCAAAATATTTATGACTAAAGACGCAAAACCCTAATTATATTGATTTTATTTCTTTCAAATTACCCACACGTGGACTAAATGAAAAACTCAAAACCAAATCCATAAGAGAGAAGAATTCAGAAAAGGTATGAAATGGTTTTAAGCTTGTTGGAAGTGCTAAGAGCTCTCATAATCAAAGACTGGACGAGTGTAGTCTGGGTAATAAAGGCTAGTTTTTCATGGATTTCAGTGTTGATCAGCCGTATCTCATGAACTGTGTGTCGTACAATGATATAATTCTGCAAGTACCATCGTTAGCATATGTGGATACTGTCTGCAAAATGAGTTCCGAATAGGTGTTTGAAGTAAAGAAATAATAAATTGAAACGTCATACTTGTTGCTGAAATTTTACTGCATGAACAGCGGGAACCTATTAAGTGGTAAACTTCTTCCTCTTTATTATTTTGCGGGGAGTGTCAGCCAGGAAGAGTTTCGGAAAGGTTAGAAATGGTGTGTAAAGGTCATTGGATGTCACAAAGTATCCTCATCCTCAACTTCTGGACGAATATAATCTGGGTAATCTGAGCGCCATGGTTTACACTGCCTCGAGAGGTATGTACAGTTTCTAACTGTAATACAATTGAAAGAAAACAGCCCTCGGTCACTATTTTTAACGAATTAACCGGGTTTCAACACTGCTAGGAGTGTCTTCCTCAGAATTTAAATCATAGAATGGTCTATAACATGGTCACAGAATTATGACTAAAAACTTACGATACAGAGTATAAGCACAGAATCATCGTGAAAGACTGGCAGTAGTTATACGTCATTTACAAAATAATAAATATGCCAAAAGGGCATTAGTCACAAAGATATTTAAGATAAAGAATTGTGATGGCGAGCCACTAAGGGCTGCTCGTTACTTACGCGGTTGCAGGTTGCAAATGGAACGTTTGATGATTCTGTACTTACACTCTGTATCATAAGTTTTTACTCATAATTCTGTGACCATGTTATAGACCATTCTATGATTTAAATTCTGAGGAAGACACTCCTAGCAGTGTTGAAGCCCGATTAATTCGTTAAAAATAGTGACCGAGGGCTGTTTTCTTTCAACTGTAACTATTCACTGTCTCTGAACATGCAGCCATGAACAAAATTTTGCTAACTTTAATACTTGACTTATTGAGTTAATACCTCAAAGTAAGATTTTACCTCTTAACGAGCTGGATTATAACAGCATTTTAAAATTTTAAATTCGGTCAATATTCGTAAGAAATACTGAAAATCAAATTTTTGTGGCCCCTGTAAACCATTAAACAGATAGTGTGTAACTGCTGTGAGTGACTGTTTACCAATGTGGGTAGCCATCACTATAAGTGTGATAAGTGTTTTACTGAAAATGCAACATATTCTGCTTTAGGCTATTCTCTTCAATACTTTCAAGGTAATAGCTCTATCACGATTTTTTCCTCATTTTTGCCAACTTCCCCCCCCCTTCCCCCACCCTTCCGACGTAAGATGTGCGACTACTATTTAGTTTAGCCTAATAGTTATAACTATTTACGGCCCAATTACAACTTTTTGTAACAATACTTACTCATTTACGCATTACAATTTCAGTGTCGATACAACCGTCCAAAATCTATCAAAATGCAAAGTGTTAGAAATACCGGGTGATCAAAAAGTCAGCATAAATTTGAAAACTGAATAAATCACGGAATGTAGGTAGAGAGGTACAAATTGACACGCATGCTTGGAATGACATGGGGTTTTATTAGAACGAAAAAAATACAAAACTTCAGAAAATGTCTGATCAGAATAGCAACAATTAGCATAACAATGTAAGACAAAGCAAAGATAATGTTCTTTACAGGAAATACTCAACATGTCCACCATCATTCCTCAACAATAGCTGTAGTCGAGGAATAATGTTGTGAACAGCACTGTAAAGCATGTCCGGAGTTATGGTGAGGCATTGGCGTCGGATGTTGTCTTTCAGCATCCCTAGAGATGTCGGTCGATCACGATACACTTGCGACTTCAGGTAACCCCAAAGCCAATAATCGCACGGACTGAGGTCTGGGGACCTGGGAGGCCAAGCATGACGAAAGTGGCGGCTGAGCACACGATCATCCCCAAACGACGCGCGCAAGAGATCTTTTACGCGTCTAGCAATATGGGGTGGTTCTAATGAAACCCCATGTCATTCCAAGCATATGTCTCAATTTTTACCTCTCTATCTACGTTATTCCGCGGTTTATTAATTTTTCAAATTTATACTGACTTTCTGATCACCCGCTCTTATGAGTTTGAACTTTGTAATTGTATTAAGTAGCGGGTCATAGTGTAGTTTGGCGTGAAGAGCGTTCCAGTACCGCCTTCAGAAAATATTGTAATTCCGAAAAAGCTTATGTTTCCGATACTATCCATTTTCCTCCTTTGTACTGGCCAGGCCACAAGCGCTGAGCGGAGCCGAGAGAGAGAGAGAGAGAGAGACAGAGAAAGAGAGACAGAGAGGTGGGGGCGCAGTGGAGTGGAAGGGAGCGGCCAGTGTTGTGATAATTCGGTAACACGATATGAGCGGCCCCAGCATAATGCCGGCCACCTGTCAATAGCAGCGCGGAGCGTAGGGAAGCAGCAGCGAGGCTAGTGCAGCCACGGCCGGCCGTCTGGACAGAAGCGGCCAGCGTCCGAGGCCGCCCCCGCCGCCCGGGGAAAGAGACGCTGCGGTATACAACAACACAGTTAGGAAAACTCGAGTTGGTTAATTATCTCCCCGCATGTAACATCAAAGCGGTTTTAGCAGGAGCCGGTGGCTGCCGCCGCCGCTACAACACTAACTCGGCGTGTTAGGTTTACAATGGCCGCGTCGGCGGCGGCGGCGGCGGCGCCCAGCCCCAGCACCGGCGCCCGGCGGGCGTACACTCAGGTGCAGGCGCCGTGCCCCTACCCTCTCTGCAGGGCTCCTCTCTCTGTGTGCGTCTCGCCGGCAACGCATTTCCTCCCACTGTCCGCGGCGCGCGCTTTGAACACTTGCCGCGCCGCTGCCGGGCTGAGCGCGCCACGGCCCGGCCGCCCCTCCTGTTTTATTAGCGTTTCTCGCTCCGGCCGTTCCTTAAATGAGATACATTTCGCAGTCCAGTTGGATTACTGTCACGCGAGCAACATTTTTCTTTTCGCAGTCGGGTTGTTATACTTGCGAAATGCATGTAATCCGGAGACAAGACACAAGTCAGCTTCGATTACCGCCACTCCTCGTAGAATTACGACACCAGGAAAGGAGAGAAGAGGAACTGAAATCTTAGATGAGACGAATCGAATGTGAATTCATGCCACGACTTCGCAAATACACTAATGGCCATTAAAATTGCTACACCACGAAGTTGACGTGATACAGACGCGCAATTTAACCGACAGGAAGAAGATGCTGTGATATGCAAATGATTAGCGTTTCAGAGCATTCACACAAGGTTGGCGCCGGTGGCGACACCTACAACGTGCTGACTTGAAGAAAGTTTCCAACCGATTTCTCATACACAAACAGCAGTTGACCAGCGCTGCCTGGTGAAACGTTGTTGTGATGCCTCGTGTAAGGAGCAGAAATGCGTACCATCACGTTTCCGATTTTGATAAAGGTCGGATTGTACCCTATCGCGACTGCGGTTTATCGTGTCGCGACATTGCTGCTCGCGTTGGTCGAGATTTAATTACTGTTAGCAGAATATGGAGTCGGTGGGTTCAGGAGGGGAATACGGAACGCCGTGCTGGGTCCCAACGGCCTCGTATCACTAGGCATCTTATCCGCATGGGTGTAACGGATCGTGCAGCCACGTCTCGATCCCTGAGTCAACAGATGGGGACGTTTGTAAGACAACAACCATCTGCACGAACAGTTCGACGACGTTTGCAGCAGCATGGACTATCAGCTCGGAGACCATGGCTGTGGTTACCCTTGACGCTGCATCACAGACAGGAGCGCCTGCGATGGTATACTCAACGACGAACCTCGGGGCACGAATGGCAAAACGTCATTTTTTCGGATGAATCCAGGTTCTGTTTACAGCATCATGATGGTAGCATCCGTGTTTGGGGAAATCGCGGTGAACGCACATTGGAAGCGTGTATTCGTCATCGCCTACTGGCGTATCACCCGGCGTTATTGTATGGGGTGTCATTGGTAACACGTGTCGGTCACCTCTTGTTCGCATTGACGGCACTTTGAACAGTGGACGTTACATTCAGATCTGTTACGACCCGTGGCTCTACCCTCCATTCGATCCCTTCGAAACCCTACATTTCAGCAGGATAATGCGCGACCGCATGTTGCAGGTCCTGTACGAGCCTTTCTGGATACAGAAAATGTTAGACTGCTGTCCTGGCCAGCACATTCTCCAGATCTCTCTCCAATTGAAAACGTCTGGTCAATGGTGGCCGAACAATTGGCTCGTCACAATACGCCAGTCACTACTCTTGATGAACTGTGGTACCGTGTTGAAGCTGCATGGGCAGCTGTACTTGTACACGCCATCCAAGCTCTGTTTGACTCAATGCCCAGGCGTATCAACGCCGTTATTAAGGCCAGAGGTGGTTGTTCTGGGTACTGATTTCTCAAGACCTATGCACCCATATTGCGTGAAAATGTAATCATATGTCAGTTCTAGTATAATATATTTGTCCAATGAATATCCGTTTATCATCTGCATTTCTTCCTGGTGTAGCAATTTCAAGACCATTTCCATATTTTACCGTGAAGCTTTAAGGCTATCATCTAACGTACTTCCTGGAACTGAACATTTCCCACTCGCTCACCTGACAGTTGTAAGTAGGCTGTTTAGGTTTTTTATTGGTAACGCCACCTCTGTATGAAAATCACTGGCTGTGCTGTGTGCAGTCTATGGCTGCTTTGCATTGTTGTAATACTCGCCATTGTAGTGTTAGGCAGCTGGCTGTGAACAGCGCGTAGCGTTGCGCAGTTGGAGGTGAGCTGCCAGCAGTGGTGGATGTGGGGAGAGAGATGGCGGAGTTTTGAAATTTGTCATGAACTGCTATATATATTATGACCATTGAGGTAAATACATTGGTTGTTCTCTATCAAAATCTTTCATTTGCTAACTATCAGTAGTTAGTGCCTTCAGTACTTTGAATCTTTTATTTAGCTGGCAGTAGTGGCGCTCGCTGTATTGCAGTAGCTTGAGTAGCGAAGATTTTTGTGAGGTAAGTGATTTGTGAAAGGTATAGTTTAATGTTAGTCAGGGCCATTCTTTTGTAGGGATTTTTTGAAAGTCAGATTGCGTTGCGCTAAAAATACTGTGTGTCAGTTTAAGCACAGTCGTGTATAATTGTTATAAGGGGACGTTTAACAGTGCTTTCAAGAAGTCTGAGTATTTCTATCACCTCTTCCGTCTTATTTTCATTTCATCTATGTCCTAACTTCATCGCTATATTTTCTTGATACGTAAAAAAACTAAAAGTTCAAGTGTTTATGGTAACTTTTATGTCCGGTACAACTCGAAATTACTTGTTCGATAAGACCCGAACCTAGCGCTCTGGTAGTTTAACATTTCCATTGTTTTGGGAGACACTGCCACAACCCAGAGTAGAGATAGAACATAATTAGTATCTACAGGCAGAACAAAAATGTTATATTCCTTTTTTGTGAACAAGGCATAACACTCCAAAGTTAAGTTAGTTCATGAAAAAAACTCCCAAAAGGCAAGTAACTTTTTGCCACGCTAAAACGTACTGTTGTTTTGATTCAGAAATGCGTGATTGGTCCTGTTCCTCCATAGTTCAAACTGCAGTGGCTAGACAGATGCTGTCATTAGCGCTACAAGTTAGAAACATATCCTGTTGTCCGATACTGTGCGACCTTCCCTTACTTGCTACCAGTAACGCCATGGTCTATCGGTGAAGTTTATCGAGAAACATCATAAACCATTCTCAAAGAAGAAGCCTGCTACTACTAAGAGTTCGTACAGAAACAAATAAATTGCCACTGTCGAAAACTAAGATAGAAAAGAGGAAATAGATTTAAACGTGCCACAAGTGTGCCTTTCGTCTCTAACACTTTTTAATTACACAGACTGAATCAACTAAAACTTACATCCCTTTTATTTCGTCTTAAGCAACTCGCCCTATACAGGGTGAGTCACCTAACGTTACCGCTGGATATATTTCGTAAACCACATCAAATACTGACGAACCGATTCCACAGACCGAACGTGAGGAGAGGGGCTAGTGTAATTGGTTAATACAAACCATACAAAAATGCACGGAAGTATGTTTTTTAATACAAACCTACGTTTTTATAAATGGAACCACGTTAGTTTTGTTAGCACATCTGAACATATAAACAAATACGTAATCAGTGCAATTTGTTGCATTGTAAAATGTTAATTACATCCGGAGATATTGTAACCTAAAGTTGACGCTTGAAACCTCCTACGTTCAGTTGCGTGTTGTAACAAACACGGGCCACGGTCGGCGAGCAGCATCAGCAGGGACATGTTTACGATGATGACCGTGTTTACGAGTGTGGCTGTAGTGCACTGTTGTGGTTTGGTCTATCTGCCGCAGTGTCCGCATGTAGCGCTTGCTGCTATTGTTATTCTGCATTCGTCTCCGCACGCAGACCAACTGTAGTACACCGTGTTACCAGTCGTCTGTGATAGTGTAGCGTTGTAGGAACTGTGACCATGGTGTATTCGAACTCTGAAAAGGCGGAGATGATACTCATCTATGGCGAGTGTCGACGAAATGCAGCTGAAGCCTGCAGGGGGTATGCAGAACGGTACCCGGACAGAGAGCATCCAACGTGCCGCACATTGCAAAACATCATCCGCCAACTGTACGCAACAGGTATGGTCGTAGCACGCAATCGGGTCCGTAACAGGCCCGTCACAGGAGAAGCGGGTGCCGTTGGTGTGTTAGCTGCTGTTGCCATGAACACACACATGAGTACATGGGACGTTGCGAGAGCCGGTGGACTGAGTCAAAGTAGTGTCATGCGCATACTGCATCGTCACCGCTTTCACCCGTTTCATGTGTCGCTACATCAGCAATTACATGGTGATGACTTTAATCATCGAGTGCAATTCTGTCAATGGGCATTAACAGAGAATGCGTTGCAGTTCTACCTGTTTACCGATGAAGCGGGTTTCACAAACCACGGGGCAGTGAATCTACGGAACATGCATTACTGGTCCGTGGACAATCCTCGCTGGCTCAGACAGGTAGAGCAACAGCGACCGTGGACTGTAAATGTATGGTGCGTAATCATTGGCGACCACCTCATTGGTCCTCACTTCATTGCAGGGGCCCAAACAGCTGCAACATACGTCGCGTTTCTACAGAATGATCTGCCAACGTTGTTCGAAAATGTCCCACTGGAAAAGCGTCGACGTATGTGGTATCAGCATGATGGTGCACCTGCACATTCCGCAATTAACACTAGGCTGACCCTTGGCAGGATGTTCGACGGGCGTTTCATAGGACGTGGAGGACGCATAAATTGTCCAGCCCGTTCTCCTGATCTTACACCTCTGGACGTCTTTCTGTGGGGTACGTTAAAGGAGAATGTGTACCGTGATGTGCCTACAACCCCAGAGGATATGAAACAACGTATTGTGGCAGCCTGCGGCGACATTACACCAGATGTACTGCGGCGTGTACGACATTCATTACGCCAGAGATTGCAATTGTGTGCAGCAAATGATGGCCACCACATTGAACATCTATTGGCCTGACATGTCGGGACACACTCTATTCCACTCCGTAATTGAAAACGGAAACCAAATGTGTACGTGTACCTCACTCCTCATGGTAATGTACATGTGTGTCAGTGAAAAAGACCAATAAATAGGTGTTAGCATGTGGACGTAATGTGCTCTGTACCTAAGGTCCATCACCGTTCCCTTTGGATCCCTACGTAATTCGGTGCTCTCCGATACACACGATCGAACAGCGGAGGAGTGGTACTCAAGCGTCAACTTTAGGTTACATTTACAATGCAACAAACGGCACTGATTACGTATTTGTTTATATGTTCAGATGCGCTAACAAAACTAACGGGATTCCATTAAAAAAAAACGTAGGTTTGTGTTAAAAAACATACTTCCGTGCATTTTTTTATGGTTTGTATTAACCAATTAAACTAGCCCCTCTCCTCACGTTCTGTCTGTGGAATCGATTCGTCAGTATTTGTTGTGGTTTACGAAATATATCCAGCGGTAACGTTAAGTGACTCACCCTGTATACTGACGAATGATATTACACCGCTAGTGGACCACGGAAGGTTCTTCCATAGTTCACAACCTTTCTCGGCACAGTTCACTCCACTTCGCATTACCTCATAGTGTTAATCACTAAAAAATTATTACTATATTACATTTCTTCTCCTATTTAACTGGTAAATTCCGATTGAACTTATTGAGGAGAGTACTCGTCCACGTCACTTGGTCGTATTAAATTTTAAGTAGCTTCATTACCCTTAAATTACACCCCTCTGTATATTGAACGATTATTTACGTAGCAATTAGAGTAAAATTTCTCTTGGCACGCGTCTTGGGGCACATCTGACATCACAATTGTTTCTGTAAAAATCTACGAGGGGCGTTCAGAAAGTAAGCTCCGATCGGTCGCGAAATGGAAACGACTATGAAAATCCGATAAAGCTTTGCACAGATGTGTTGGGTAGTGTCTCTAGTATAACCCCAGTTAGCATCACGTCGCTCTTCTCATTTCTGAGCTCGCAGTGAGTGCGTAAAGATGTCTAGAAAATAGTGTCTGCCGCCAAGTACGAGGGCCTGGTGAGAAATTTCGCCTGAAGCTATGCAGCTAACATTACATAACTGTCGTGCTGTTTCTTCTTCAAGACAATTCTCAGCCGCATTCTGCAGGGGCAATGAAGATGCTCCTGCATCGTTTTCAAATGGAAATGTGAGATTACCCGCAATACAGTCCGCAATTGTCTCCCCCTGAGTTTCATCTCTGGTCACATGAACCGCTGTCTTTGAAGACAACATTTTGACACAGACAACGAGGTGTAGGCCAGCGTGGAGAATTGGCGGAAAGCACTGGCGGCTGCCTTCTATGATGAGGCTATTGAAAAGTTGGTACAACGCTATGACAAAAGTCTAAGTCAGAACGGCGACTACGTAGAGAAGTAGCTGAAAGGTGTAGCTAATTGTTACAAGTAAAACATTTCTGATGTTCACTGTGGTTTCAATTTGGCAATCAATCGGAGCTTACTTTCTGAACAGGCCTCGTATAACTGAGCCTGCCAGCTTCCAACACGCATATACGAGGAGTACCGAGCAGCAGTGGTACAAATGACAGTTATGGACTCGCGTTTGTGCTGTAACACGCCAACAGCGCCCCTCTGTGACGTCACAGAAACACCTCACGTGCGACAACGGTGGTCGCCGGCACGCGGACCGCACGTGCGCGAACTAGCGGTAAAAAGTCGTTAATTTAACAGTGTGGTAAACATATCTATCCGGCGGTATAAATTGCCACTCCATTGGCATGCGCATTTATTAGTAATGGTTCGCGAGATATACTACAGTAATTACCGAGCTCGATAAATTAGTGGGAGGGCGGGGTAGCCCAGGGAAATTACATCCCTCTGCATACAGCCCAAACAAATGGCTGCAATAGTTGTAACACACTGTGCGTCCGCCAAATATTTACTACAAGAGAACAAAATGTTTCCTCGCGTTTGTGTATTCAAGATTCCGAACGAAAATAGGCTGTAATATGTTATGAAATATTACCGGGGGTCGACGAAGTTCAAACAAAAGAAAATTAATGTTTTCTCATTCAGAGAACATTACCAGTACGTTCGCAACGAAATAACCACTGCGAGTGAAAAGGCTGCGCGTAATTACTATATGACAATTACACACAATGTCTTGCATTGATACAAACCGTTTGAACTCCTCGGAACCATATAGGATTTTTCTTCATTTCAACATTCAAAGCGTGCATCGAAGTACAGACGGAATTCAGACTAAAGCAACTTAACAACTCGCCGTCCATGTGAATATCACTGCAATATTCGCAGTGATATTAATGTTCTAAAATATAATTTCCAGCCCCCTGAACAGCAAAAAAAGCGTCTTCAATTCCATACACTGAAAAAGAAGCCGTCTGCTGTACTTTAAGTTTCACATCAAGTTCTGAACAGCTAAATGCTCTGTGACCAAACTCCTTGTGTTTTTCGTAAGACGATTCCACCAGGAGAAAATTTATTAACCTGGATCTTCACAACATATTGCTCTATACGATTGTCAGAAAACTGCGTTTGCTGTAACAGCTACATTACATTTTACTTATAAATCTCTGATTGGATGTACGTTATCTTTCGGATATTTAGCATGTTAGTCGATGTCCTGAACAAATTTCGAATTGAGGCATAAGACAGAAGATTCTTTAGGGACCCAAAGTAAGAAAATAAATGACACTACAGCAGTTACGTTCACAACAGAACACTGAAAACAGCATTTAGGAATCAAAGAATGCTGATGCGGATACTCACCAGCAAGAAAACACTATTATTAGTAACTTGCTGAATTCCGCAACTCAGCAGCACAACTTGGCTGTGATAGCTTTCCACGATGCCTAATATTGGTCTCCATGCGTTTTTTATGTGAAATAGTTATCACGAATTTTCGCAGAATACGTAGAATTTGCTCTAGAAGAAGTGTTAGACCAAACCAAATTACTTCCACGAATAATCTGTTGATGCTGCAGAGATGCTTTGAAGCGCCACTGGTTCAGTCAACACATTTCATTAATAAAAATAGAACTATTCGACCGAAGATGAACGAAGACTAATATTACTAATTGTAATCGATAAGAGAGTCTTCTTTTATCAACGTTAGCGGAATGCAGCTGGACTTATGCTGCCCACTGTTGACGAAAGCCGGTTATTATTCCTTTTGCTGCACTAATTTGTGTTAATTTTACGCATTATACATTGCGAAGCTACGTACTTTCATCTTTGAGCGCCTTGATGGGACGTATGGGTCACTCAAGATCTCCATACCTTCCCAATCTGCATGCACTAACTTTATTTGAAAGACGGTATACCTGTACAATATCTGGACAAAACACTGGCAGATTTTCTATAGTGAGCTTTTATTTTTCGTCAGTAAGTGTTGAGTTCGGTCAGCATTTGACTTAAGGAGAACGGGACGAAACCTTAGGATCAATATTCTCTCCTGTTGTTTTTATGGCACCGTTCACACTCATAATAGTCGGAATTTGGGTAGCATTCTAGAAGTGAATATTTTGACAGTAACTCTGATAGACGCTTGTGAATCCATCGCTGTTCGTGTGAACGACCTGCTAATCTTAGACCAGATCTTAGCAATGCTTAAGTCAACGGATATTTCGTTTGCGTTGTTGTTTTGCCTTATACGTCTTCGTATATCGTTTCAGATATAACTGGCATCTTCTGATCTTTAAACATGTCCATTGTGATGTAGACCCTCGTACCATATTCTCATTATGGAGTGTAAAATGTAGCACTTGATAGAAAGGTTTGTCAGAAATAAAATGTTTATAGTTACAAAGCACCTTGTGCACTTGGCGATGTCCGTATACGTAGCACTTAAAAATCACAGTATACAGTAATTAAGACTCATCTATGAGCAAGACTTATCCATACATGGCCATGTGGACACGGTGCTTTTCAACAGTAAAAGTTTAACTTCTGACAAACCTTTATGAAGTACTATATTTTATCCACCATAATCACAACATGGCATGAGGATCTAACTGACAATCAACACGTTTAGTAACAAAAACTGTGCGAAGACTAGAAGACGACAGTTATATCTGTCGAAACCGTCTGTGAAAAATAAAGATGAATTTATACGATTTTGGATACTGAAAGTTTTTTACCTAGTGAAACAGATCGGTCGTTTTAATTTCTCAAAAAATTTAGTAGAATGGTATCCCCCGCCGCACAGTTTTTGCAACAAACCACGCATAGCGGACCATCTCGCCAAATATTGGGGAGGATAGTCGGTGATTTACAATGTAACGTATTTTCAAGCAGTCGTCTCCAATGTGAAAATGAAACTAAGGAAATAAGAAGTCGCTTATGACTTAACTACCATTTTTTTAATGTTATCTGCAGAGTTTTCGCGGACAGTGTGAGTACAATCCTTTCTACGAAATTTCTTTGTAGTCGCAATTTTTCATTTGCCTTTCCTTTTCATGCCTTTCACGAAAATATTAATAAGTACCACATATTCAGCGTTATTTCGGCTCATTTGCAGTGTAAGTAACGTAAAAACTGAAAATAAAGAAAATAAAAAAAGGTTTCCATGTAAGAGCTCAACCACACGACCCTCGGATTACCGGTCTGTAATCTTCCCGCCGCGCCAGCAACTGCCTGGAAACTACGTTAACATAAATGACTCATGTCTCGTACGACTCACGCCAAAAATGCAATTCTCTTCGAAGCGCGTGGCAGTCTTGCACTCCTTCTCCTCTTATTTCCATTTCTGCGCAGACCTGCATGTACCACAAATTTGGACGAAATGTGTGATGAGGAGGCGTGGTTCCCTTGTATGTCACGACAAGCCTTGCACTTTTGCACGCTTCGGTAAGAGGAAATAAGTCTCTGAGTAGAAAGTTCCGGTAGCGCTACGTAGCCAGTTTACAAAGGCCATATTTTTTTTAACCTCCGATCGGTGGCGAACTGAAAACCACAGTGAAAATCCGGGAGGGTTGGTGCAGATACATTGCGCAGTGTCTCGAGTACGCCGGTCTATAGCGTCAAAAATAGTTTCCTGCGAAGTGTGAAGCCCTGCTGAGAGCTTTCCCCTGATTTCATGCACCCCACATAACGTAACTGCCATGCGTTTCCTTTTTCATGACTATTCTCGGCGGCATAGTGCAGGTGCAACGAAGAAGTTCCTGCAGTGTTTTGGAAGGGAAATGTTTGATCATCTACCAGACATCACGGACTTTGATCCCTCTGATTTTCATCTTTACGCTCACATGAAACTGTGTACAGCATTTTGGCACAGACGAAGAGCTGCAGACCAATGTATAGATTTGGCGGAAAGCACAGGCGGCTGCATTACATGACGAGGCTGTTTGAAACTTTGCACGATACTACGACGGATGTCTAACAAGGAGACCTTAAGAGTCTCGGAAATTCAAGTCGGGATGAGCCTTCATAGGTTAGTAGTATACCTCAAGGGTGTCCATCCACAAAATCTGTAAAGCCCACTAGCCAGAAGATACCCAGAAAGAGGGCTCTAAAGTTTTACGAGTACCTCATATACTGATCAATTTATACGTTATGGCAGCACAACGACATGGCAGCGTTTGTAGCGGAATCACTTGTAACGTGGGCGATCCACGATCGATCCTAAATTCCGTAACTTTCTATTTTGATTTTTAATTGTTTTCAACATTATGAAAACTCTTACGTAAATTTAATGACCGAAAGTATTATCAGTCAAATGATAAGGAATTTTGTGTTATTTGTGATGACAGAAAGAAGCGTGAACAAACGTGCCAATTCACCCTTGACTTTTGCGGGGCTGGAGCGTTCCGCACTGTGTAATATCATCGAACATTTTAGAATATTGTGAATTAAACACGTCTATTAATGATGACATGACGGAAGTATCAAGGACTTGCAGATGAAATCAATTAAGATTTGTTATGCACGTCGAGGGCGAATTAAAATACGCGATCGTTTATTACGAAAGCTTGCTTGTTGGAAACAATTTGATGGATTCAGGATCTTTAACGTCAATTTCTCGTGAAGCGGTGTTGCCGGGTGAAGGTATTTACGAGCGTAATATGGACATGCTGAGTGAAAATGTACTTAAGACTGATGATAAATTTGCTCATGAAAATGAAAGCTGTGACGAGGAACCATTTGAAAATGTCGAAGACCAGCCGCCATCAGACGAATATGAACCAGCAGAGGAAAAAAAAGAAGAGAAGTAGGCCATTTTCTCTGGATTACAAAATTAAAATTGTTGATACCGCATAGGATCACCTTACGTGGATGAGGTCAGAAATGCTATTTAAGAGTTGTTATAATTTTCAAAATAATTGCTCTAAAAAAATAAAAATATTCCCGAAGGTAGGGTGAATCTTGATCGTTCACGCGGCGATCGAGTCTGCTACAGGTGCAGCCATCTGGCTGTGCTGACTTAGTATATAAATTGACTGCTATATAGGCTGCACATAAAACTACAGAGCCCATTTTCTCGGTATATTCTGGCCAGTGCGCCTTACAACTTTTATTGACGGACACCTTTGAGGTAATTACAATGAAATGAACACCCTTAGCTGCTTACAGGCGTTGACATACGTAAACGGGGACAGATGAAAGTGTGTGCTCCGACCGGGACTCGAACCCGGGATCTCCTGCTTACATGGCAAACGCTCTATCCATCTGAGCCACCGAGGACACAGAGGATAGCGCGACTGCAGGGATTTATCTCTGGCACGCCTCCCGCGAAACCCACATTCTCAACGTATTGTCCCGCACTAAATTCGTACCTTTGAGGTAAACTACTAACCTGAACTGAATTTCCGAGACTGTAAGGTCCCCTTGTAAGTCGGAACGGCAGCTACGTAGAGACGTAGCTGGAGCATGTAGCTAAATGCTGAAAAGTAAACTTTTTTTTTTAATTGTTAAGGCTTTCGTGGCCACTTGTTGACAAACTGCCTATTGGCTTCTGTCTCGGGTTCTTCGGCCGACGTTCATCTAATGATTTTTCTGACGTTTCGCCAGCACGAGTGGCTGGCATTGTCAAAGCTTCACCCTCCATTGCCGGTGGTGAACTGGAGGCGAGCTCGCGGCCGCAGACTATATGTACCCGGCGCGCCAACGTCCGAGGGCTTCTCCGCGGTCATTTCCGGTGCGGTTCTCCTCTTGCTACCTGCGACGGTCCTTCGCTGCAGTACGGGAAGCCAGGATCCATTTACCTCAAGGCTTTTTTTTTAATTTTCACTATGGCTTCAATTTCGCAATCAGAGCCTCAAAAAGTATAGCCCTCGGTAACAGCCCTGGCGTAATAGTGGCGCCTTGATTTCTAATGTATGCAACCCTCAACACACAACTCGTGCTCGCTCCGTTACTGATCCCTAGAAAGCAGCTTTGAATTCGCCAGAAGTAACACCGACTGGTGTTCTAAAACGAAACGAGTTTTTGCTACTGTCGAGTAGGTCACGCCCAATCCCGCGACCCGTTTCAGTTAGTTTCTCGGAGTGACGGAATGGCGAAGAGCGATTCTGCTACAGGTGCAGACATTTTGCTGTGCTGCCTTAGTATATAAATTGACTGCTATATAGGCTGCACATAAAACTATAGAGCCCTTTTTCTCGGTATATTCTGACTAGTGCGCTTCACAACTTTTATGGACAGACACCTTTGAGGTAAACTGAACTGAATTTCCGAGACTGTAAGGTCCCCTTGTTAAGTCCGAACGGCAGCTATGTAGAGAAGTAGCTGGAGCATGGAACTAAATGCTGAAAATTAAACATTTTTCTTTTATTTTCACTGTGGCTTAAATTTCGCAAGCAGAGCCTCCAAAAATATAGCCCTCGCTAATAGCCCTGGCGTAATAGTGGCGCCTTGATTTCTAATGTATGCAACCCTCAACACAACTCGTTCTCGCTCCGTTACTGATCCCTAGAAGGCAACAGAGATAACACCGACAGCCGTTCTAAAACGAAATGAGTTTTTCCTATCGTCGAGTAGGGCACGCCCGTTCCCGCGACCCGTTTCAGTCGGTTTCTCGGAGTGAAGGAATGGCGAGTGGTGTGCCGGAAGGGCGTTGGCGGCAGCAGTGGCGGGCTTGCCTGGCGGCCGGCGGCGCCGCCTGGAGCCGTGCGGCCGTGCGGCCGTGCGGGTACCGACCTGCTCAGTCCCGGCTGCGCCTCGGCCTGCCGACCTTGCCCTTGCGCGCTGGCGCGCCTGCCGCTCCCGCACCTGCCGCCGCCGCCGCCGCCGCCGCCGCAGCCGCCGCCGCCGACGCCACCGCCGAGCCCTTGAGCAGCTTGTGCCAGTCCTGCTCGCACACCAGGCTGCCGGCCAGCAGGCAGTAGCGGTCCCCGGGCACCAGCTGCCCGCCGCACTTGGAGCACGCGAAGCACTTGAGGTGGAACACGTGGTGCTGCGGCCCGGCGCGCATCACGAACTCCGACGCGGGGATCGTCTGGCCGCACGCCGAGCACGCCCCGCTGCTGCCGAACAGCCTGCAACCACACAAACAGGGCCGCCGTCAGCACACCGCCGCTGCTACCTGCAATACACTCTACACACTACACGTAATTGCAACGCAGCAGCATGTGACCATTCGATAGAAGAAAGTTCCGTAAACTTTATTCCCCTCCCCAAAGTGGATCCGTTGGTTCAAATCGCTCTGAGCACTATGGGACTTAACAAAAATGGTTCAAATGGCTCTGAGCACTATGGGGCATAGCGACCTTCAAACGCGTTTTTCTTGAATTACTCGAAAACCGTGGCCTGCAGTGAAACCTATCCCATTGCAAAATTATTAAATTTCCAACAAAAATGTTCATGTCCATTTTCTTTAGGACTAATAGTTTGCGTGTAGCGAGTGAGAGAATACGAATATCTCGAGCATGATTTTTGGAGGTGTTGCGGGTTGCATAAAACCCACAGATAGGGGCCTCTTAAAATGGCTCTCAGCACTATGGGACTTAACTTCTAAGGTCATCAGTCCGCTAGAACTTAGAACTACTTACACCTAACTAACCTAAGGACATCACACACATCCATGCTCGAGGCAGGATTCGAACCTGCGACCGTAGCGGTCGCGCGGTTCCGGACTGAAGCACCTAGAAACGCTCGGCCACATCGGCTGGCGATCCGTTTTTCTCTTGGTTCAGCACTCTTCCGAACTTTTGTGGACCCAAGGGAAAATACTCTTCAGCGCCAAAGAAACTGGTATAGGCATGAGTATTCAAATACAGAGACATGTAAAGAGGCATGATATGGCGCTACGGTCGACATCGCCTATATAAGACAACAAGTGTCTGGCGGAGTTGTTGGATCCATCACTATTGCTACAGTGGACAGTTGTCAAGATTTAAGTGAGTTTGATCGTGGTGTTGCGGTCGGCGCACTAGCGATGGGTCACAACGTCTCTGCGACAGCGATGAAGCAGGGACTTTGCAGTACATCTTCATCTACATGATTACTCTGCAATTCACATTTAAGTACTTGCCAGAGGGTTCCTCGAACCACAATCATACTATCTCTCTACCATTCTACTCCCGAACAGCACGCGGGAAAAACGAACACCTAAACCTTTCTGTTCGAGCTCTGATTTCTCTTATTTTATTTTGATGATCATTCCGACCTATGTAGGTTGCGCTCAACAAAATATTTTCGCATCCGGAAGAGAAAGTTGGTGACTGAAATTTCGTAAATAGATCTCGCCGCGACGAAAAACGTCTTTGCTTTAATGACTTCCATCCCAACTCGCGTATCATATCTGCCACACTCTCTCCCCTATTACGTGATAATAAAAACGAGCTGCCCTTTTTTGCACCCTTTCGATGTCCTCCGTCAATCCCACCTGGTAAGGATCCCACACTGCGCAGCAACATTCTAAAGGAGGACGAACGAGTGTAGTGTAAGCTGTCTCTTTAGTGGACTTGTTGCATCATCTAAGTGACCTGCCAATGTAACGCAACCTTTGGCCCGCCTTCCCCACAATATTATCTATGTGGTCTTTCCAACTGAAGTTGTTCGTAATTTTAACACCCAGGTTCAAATGGTTCAAATGGCTCTGAGCACTATACGACTTAACTTCTGATGTCATCAATCGCCTAGAACTTAGAACTAATTAAACCTAACTAACCTAAGGACATCACACACATCCATGCCCGGGGCAGGATCGAACCTGCGACCGTAGCGGTCTCTCGGCTCCCGACTGCAGCGCCTAGAACCGATAGCCACTCCGGGCGGCAACACCCAGGTACTTAGTTGAATTGACAGCCTTGAGAATTGTACTATTTATCGAGTAATCGAATTCCAACGGATTTCTTTTGGAACTCATGTGGATCACCTCACACTTTTCGTTATTTAGCGTTAACTGCCACCTGCCACACCATACAGCAATCTTTTCTAAATCGCTTTGCAACTGATACTGGTCTTCGGATGACCTCACTAGACGGTAAATTACAGCATCATCTGCGAACAACCTAAGAGAACTGCTCAGATTGTCACCCAGGTCATTTATATAGATCAGGAACAGCAGAGGTCCCAGGACGCTTCCCTGGGGAACACCTGATATCGCTTCAGTTTTACCCGATGATTTGCCGTCTATTACTACGAACTGAGACCTTCCTGACAGTAAATCACGAATCCAGTAGCACAACTGAGACGATTCCCCATAGGCTCACAGCTTGATTAAAAGTCGCTTGTGAGGAACGGTGTCAAAAGCTTTCCGGAAATCTAGAAATACGGAATCAACTTGAGATCCCCTGTCGATAGCGGCCATTACTTCGTGCGAATAAAGAGCTACCTGCGTTGCACAAGAACGATGTTTTCTGAAACCATGCTGATTACGTATCAATAGATCGTTCCCTTTGAGGTGATTCATAGTGTTTGAATACAATATATGCTCCAAAACCCTACTGCAAACCGACGACCATTTCACGAGTGTACCGTGTGCTGTGGCCTTCTCCACCAGACATCACGGCGGCTAGAGTATCAGCAACCAAACTGACAGCCTGCAGCCGAGGGTTGCCCGCTTCGCAGGCACACCGAAGCACAACACAACCGACAGGCAATATTGATGAATGGCCACAACAACAAACAACAACAACAACACCCCAGCAAAGACACCAGCGGCCACCAGGGGCCACTACCGGCACACATAAACATAAGGAAGAGGTCGCTGCAGATCCCGAAACTATTTTCACACGTCAAACCACGTGATGGAAAATAGATCTGAGGTACTCATCCGCCGAGGCGCTATAAAGGCCGGCTCTCGGCCGCACATCGGCAGTTCATCGACCGCCAGCAGACGTGGTTAGCTGCCGACCCGGCAGCTCGGCTTGGATCTTGTCGCTGATCTCTAGATATATTCTGGTATATCGGAAAAGTCTCCGGCGGAGACTAGTAGGAAATTATTTCAGTTGTTTTCTGTATTATTCTGGTATGTAGTTGTGATTTGAAGACGGATCACTGCTTTGGGTTGGTGACATTCTTGGAGAATTTGTTTTGGTTAATTGAACAGTCCAATAAATTGTTTTCGGACTTTGATCGTTAGTTTCTTCTGCGTACGCAGACATATCACCATGGATATGAGGAATCCGGAAAAACATCAAATATCGCTGCAGCCAGAGAAAGATCCTGCAAGAACGGGACCAACAACTTTCTTTCTTTTGCTTGTGCCTTTTTCCTACAGTGACGCAGGGTCGGCATGGTTAATCGGATTTGGCAAGGTTAAGTTAAAGGGTGGCCGGATGCCCTTCCTGCCGCCACCCTGTACCCCCAGGACGGAAATAGTGTACCCCAACTGTCCGCGTCTAGTGTCATCCACAGAATAGTGTGAATGTGCTCAGATGTCTGCGAGCCGTGGAACTGAGGCAGGAAGTGGGGACCAGCCCAGTATTCACTTAGTGGGATGTGGAAAACCGCCTAAAAACCACATCCAGGCTAGCCGGCACTCCGGCGTTAATACGCCGGGCGGATTCGATCCAGGGCCAGCGCGCCTACCCAAGTTCAGGAAGCAGCGCATTAGCGCTCTCGGCTAACCCGTGAGGGTAAGAACGGGACCAACAACAACCGAAGAGAATCGTACAACGTGACAGCAGTGCAAACCTTCCGCAAATTGCTGCAGATTTCAGTGCTGGGCCATCAACAAGTGTCAGCGTGCGCACCACTCAACGAAACATCATCGATTTGGGCTTTCGGAGTCGAAGGCCTTCTCGCGGACCCTTGGTCACTTCACGACACAAAGCTTTACGCCTCGCCTGTGCCCGTCAACACCGACATTGGATTGTTGCTGACTGGAAACGTGCTGCTTGCTCGGATGAGTCTCGTTTCAGATTGTATTCCTACACGATATTAGGCGGGTGTAGCAATTTCTTTGGCTCTTCAGTGAAGTACAAGGTGTGTGAGGAAATAAATGACGCCGGCCGAAGTGGCCGTGCGGTTAAAGGCGCTGCAGTCTGGAACCGCGAGACCGCTACGGTCGCAGGTTCGAATCCTGCCTCGGGCATGGATGTTTGTGATGTTCTTAGGTTAGTTAGGTTTAACTAGTTCTAAGTTCTAGGGGACTAATGACCTCAGCAGTTGAGTCCCATAGTGCTCAGAGCCATTTGAACCATTTTTTGAAATAAATGACACTGACAAGACTGCGACCGATCTGACAACGCTGTTTTGTTCTACTTGTGTCGACCGGCGTGTTCATCCATTCCAGATGTTCAGTTCGAGTTTCATTTCTATACAGCCATTACGTGTTTTTTGAGAGTGCCGTGAGTGTAGTTGTGTTTCTGTTGTGTGTTACTAAAATGGAACAAAGGAATTTAGACCAATGTTACGAGTACAAGTTTTACATTAAATTAGGAAATTCCGCGATTTTTACCTTTGAAAATTTGAAACAGGCCTACGGGTAATATTCTTCGTTAAGGGTAGAAGTTTTCCGTGGATACAAATCTTTTTGGAAGGTCCAGAACACGTTGAATACAAACGTCTCTCAGGGAGACGTTCTAAAATCAACCAAAACGTCGAACGTGTGCGTGATCTTGTGACACCAGCCCGACGTTTAAGAAAGTGACTTATTCATCTCTCTCGCCGTACATCAAATTTTGACAGAAAATTTGCACATGTGAAAGGTTTGTGGCAAAATGATCCCCTAAAATCGCACAACTAAGCAGAAGGACAATCGAAGAAACGTGTGCGTTGAGCTTGTTGAGAGGACTGCCAGTGACTGGTTCAGTCGTGTGATCACAGGTGACAAATCCTGGATTTTTGAGTACGATGCGAAGAGAAAGCGGCGACGTGAGGAGTGTCACACTGAGACATCTCCTAGACTAAAAAAAAATAACGAATGAGCAAATGAAAGAGTAAAACAATGCTCATCCGCTGTTTTGACAGAAGGGGTATCGTGCATAAAGAATTTGTTCCTCCACAACAAACTGTCAGTCAAGTTTTTTGCAAAGACCTTCTTGAAAGGCTCAGGAAGAAGTAAATCTAGTGGACCTGACACTGCAGACAAACAGCAGCTGCGTGATGGCAGTGCCCCAGATCACTCAGCCAATTCCATCACAGAATTGTTGGCCCCAAAAGGCAATCCTGTTGTTGCACAACCCCTTATGAACCTGACCTGAAATCTTGTGACTTTTTTTTCTTTTCCATAAATTGAAAAATTCTAAAAGGACGTCATTTTGGGACTCTGGAGAACATTCAAAAGAATGTGAGAGACATGCTTAAAGGTCCTGCCATTTGAAGCCTTTCAGCGGTGCTACCAAGACTGGGAACAATGATTCCGCCGGTGTATGGCTACCGAAGGGAACTACTTTGAAGGGGACAATACTGTAGTTTGAAGAAAATAAAAACTTTGGTAGATAAAAAAAATCAATTTCATTATTTTTCTCACACACGTCGTACACTGCACAAAAGAATGAAAGCGTCACTGTCTTGAAACCACACCATTCCCTCCCCTCCCCCCCCCCCCCAGCACTATGACACGGAAGCCAGAAGTTTTATTCAGTGTAGCGCCACTCGTCTGTATTGTGTTGAAGCGGTCGCCTAGGCAGTCGTCAAGGCTAGTCTATGTACAAGTACATTTTTCTTACAATGAATTCAATTTTGTGAACAATTTTTCAAAATCACCAAGTGTCAGGTTTTACAGAACATCCTCTTGTAATAACTGTTACATTTTCCAAGGGTAAAATGAAAATGGCGCACAAATTATAAAGCAAATAATACATGCTTTTAATTATAAGCAAATGGGGCCAGTTTCGGGCGCTTTCCTCTGACATGTTTGGTTTCTTTATTATTTACCAGCTGTGGCTGAATGCGGTGCAAGGTTTCTTTCTAAGTAGATACAGATATGCAAAGCAATACATTTACATGTACAAAATAAAAGAAAGAACAACTTTTTGTTCATTAAATTAAATTTGAAAATTTTTAAGTGCTTTTGATATGCAGTATTTTTAGTCTTTCTGTCTCCTGTAAAAACAAATTTTTCGACTGTTACGTTCCTGAGAAAAATAACAGACAGATTGTGCTTCATACTTTTAAGTATGCCAAGTCGACTAATTACGGAAATGAAATACCAACAGGCCGTTTCCGGGCGTTTCTGAATGTCACATCTTCTCATTCTCAGCATTACGCGCAAAGACAGTGGGGGTATCTTACTTCCAAAGCATTCTTATGTAGGTAATGTGTCATGCATATACCACATTTGGTTTTAATTCGTTCCTGAGTTTCGTCATTATCTAACCCCCCTTCACCCGAAATACTCTGCCATAGGGGCATTATGGGTGTCTTATTGTCAGAGTAAATTTTTCCAGATACAAATGATATGACAGTCAATTTTGGTAGAAATGCCTGCAGGCAATACAGAAATATGCTGATATGTCACTTCTTTGAACCCCCCCCCCCCACTCCTCTTCTAACCTCCAGCTCTGGGAATGAAATATCACCGTGACTATCACCATCATGAAGTCTAGCGACAACGAAAACTAAGGATTTAATACCAATATAGGCGGTTATTAAATATTCTTACATGGGATGTCTGCTCATCCCCACCCCTATCTGTAAGGATGTTAAGGAATATTATCGCACAATATTTTTGTAGAAATAAATATAAAGCAATGTGTCATGTAGATACAAAACTAAATGAAACTGCTGCAGACATTACTCAGCTAAGCTTCTATTTACCCACTTTTTCACCCTTACCCCCGTTCATGGCGGGTGGTTCTTACCCCCACAGAAACATTCAATGATGCGCATGCAGCAACTCACCACTGTGAAGTGGTTTGCACTACAGGAATTATACCTGCTTGACGATGTCAAGCTAATTATTATGTTTTTACACGATTACACTTTTGCTTAACCGTATTATGATCATATAAGAGTTCTTCTGTGTCAGGTACGTATGTTTCGTCACATTTAAACTGCGTTTTAATGACTTTATAACGCCGGCCGATGTGGCCGAGCGGCTCTAGGCGCTTCAGTCTGCAGTCGCCTGACCGCTACGGTCGCAGGTTCGAATCCTGCCTCGGGCATGGATGTGTGTGATGTCCTTAGGTGAGTTAGGTTTAAGTAGTTCTAAGTTCTAGGGTACTGATGACCTCAGATGTTAAGTCCCATAGTGCTCAGAACCATTTGAACCATTTTGACTTTATAATTTATTGTTTATACGGTACAGACTGGACAACGGTTGTGATTGGTTCCCCTTTTGCTGACGGTCAGACATGTTCATTATGGACTGGAGTTGATAGACAATTTTTCCACGCTCATTCACTGGAATTGAAGACAAAAAATTTTTCATAATAGATACGCAAAATGTACACACAGATCAGGGTTTTACTTTCCGTCGACACAGAAGTTATTAGAAATGGAAGACAAGTTCGTACTGCGGAGCAATAGAGAAGAGAATCGCCTGTGCCCTTTCGATGTAACCGTTGTGATATTACCCTTAAGCGATTGTGGTGAAAGTACAGAAACCGCAAATCTGGGCGGCCACAGAGGTATTTGAATCGCCATCCTCCAGAATACGGATCCAGTGTCATTGCTTGGAAACGGTGTTGGCGGATGACCACTGCCGAGTTCCACCGTCTGCCAGGTGGAATGCTTTTGCCTCCTTCAATGTGGAAATGCGTTAACCGAATGTTTTTCTTGCTGTTGGGTGTGTGCCAACGCGCTTACATGATGTTCATACGCTGTCCTGCAGTTTAGAATCAAATGAACACTTCCGCAAGATAAGATAAGATAATTCTGCTGTAATCGCCGGCCAGACACAGAGGTAAAGGTGTGGAGAAACTAAAACAATAACGAAGGCTTACCTTCAGAGAAGGCGAATGTATGTGCATGTGTTTTAGGGTATGGAAACCAGGGGCTAACAGAACTGTTACAAAAGTTGTTCCTAAGTAATTAGATTCACGAGAAGAACCTTAACTCACTAGTCCGTTTCATACACATCCGCAGAAAACACTGGGAAATGTTAGGGAAGAATCTTCCTGCTGTAGAGACTTTGATCCAAGCCTTCATGAAAGACACTTTGCTATAGCTCAGAGGTCGCTCAGTATTTTGGTTCTGAGCAGTATGGTTATCAGTTAGAGCCATAGCCAGTAGAAGCCCGTCCTTGTCCGGCCCAGGGTCACATTCGAAACACACTAGCCACCTGCCGCCTTCACACTGCCACTCCTAGAGGCTGCCTTTCGCCAGTGCACATCGTGGACGTAACGCAGCACCCACGCTGTGACAGACCGATGAGCGCTAGGTAATGACATGCAATTATGCAGTCCCATCACAGTCCATCTGCCAATGTTCTATTTGTCTAGGGGTAACAATAACAAATCACGGAGAGCAATCATGACACCTTTTAATTAACATATTGGACATGTTATTGTCTTCTTAATGTAATCATACTGACAAAGATTTTATTTTATAGCATTGTGTTGTACACGATAGCTGAAATTCTGCAAATCAGTGGCGGTGCAAACATAGATTTTTGTGGAAAAATATGATTGCGTCGTACTCTATCTACATTCCTGCAGCTGGCACAACTAATTCCTTTATTTGTTATTAATTTGCATATTCTGTAAATAAGTGCAAGTGTGTCACAGTTGATGAACGTAATAAACTTTAATTGAACTGATTCACCAAGTATCTTTCTAACTAAATCACATCAGCGCAGAGCTGGCACCCAACATGCGGAGTTAACGCAATAAATTACATCATTACATTGTTGTTGATGTGAACACAGGAGTTCCTGAAATAGCAGTGTTATTAACATCGTGTTACATAATTTATTTATAAACACAACGTTCGAGTCAGATGGCAATAATGATATGCTAACAGAAGCCATGTCGACAGTACAGAAGAAATAAAATGTGGAGAAGTTGTTGACAGACCTGGGGAAGAACTAGAAATAACAGTATCAAGTTAGCAGAGTTAGTAGATTAAGATACAAAGAAAGTGAACTGTGTGGAGTTGAGCTAATCTGGAACAGTGCCATCGGTGTGACAGAAATATTGGTCCGTTGTTGGACAGTGGGATAGAGAGGGATGCAACGTAGATCATAATGGACAAATATGATTCTTGATCCTGATTCTGGTAGCATATGACTTGTTATGGACCTAATGACTTAGTTTATAGACTTTTTCTAGGTTATCTTCATTTTTGGCAGTTGAATGATGTTTCAGTTTAATTGTTTTATCGAAACTTATTACTTTCTCGTTTATGGAGACCTATTATTTACTTTTTAAGGGGGGGTGCTGGAAAATGGGGCTTCGACCTTGAAATATTAGCCACTGAATAAATAAATGCGTATTTCAGCTACTGGAGAGTGTAATTTTTTTTTTTCAGGTAAGAAGAATCGGATAAAGATTTAACTTCCTGTACAAGCAGCAAGTTTTGGATTACTGGGTACTTCGTTCCAGTGTCGTATGGTCGAAATGCAAAACAATATGGAGG
The DNA here is from genome assembly GCF_023898315.1 of Schistocerca nitens. NCBI lineage: Eukaryota > Metazoa > Arthropoda > Insecta > Orthoptera > Acrididae > Schistocerca > Schistocerca nitens. The sequence continues at coordinate 564,343,187 of NC_064619.1, read as the reverse complement.
GATGTTTAGTGCTGTGTACAGGCACAACCAGGATGCTGGAAGTATCAGACGTAATATTGCAGCTATGGTATGATGGTACATATTTGATACGCGAGGAAAGGCACTGAGGACATCAGTGAATAGGAAGCCAATAAAACGTGCGGGGCGTCCTAACTTAGCTTAGGGAGACTCAAGACGTGTGTTGAACACACGTTTCGGACATGAATTCAAGGCTGGAGTCATCTGGAGTTTCCACTGTTTGTGCACCACAAGAGTATAGATCCGCGCTTGACCGTAATTCATCATAGATCGCTTGAGATAAAGTCTTTCCCTGAGTGGAAAAGGGCAACTGTCACATCCATCTGAAAAGAATGTAGAGCTACCGTCCTAAATCACTCATACGTATTCGTAGCAGAATCCTAAATCATACTGTAAGATCGAACACAATAGCCTTCTCCCTAAAAGTAAACACTGGTTCCGAAAACACTCTGCGAAACACAGCTGGCGCTCTTCACAAATGGTTCAAATGGCTCTGAGCACTATGGGACTCAACATCTTAGGTCATAAGTCCCCTAGAACTTAGAACTACTTTAAACCTAACTAACCTAAGGACATCACACACACCCATGCCCGAGGCAGGATTCGAACCTGCGACCGTAGCAGTCCCGCGGTTCCGGACTGCAGCGCCAGAACCGCTAGACCACCGCGGCCGGCCGCTGTTCACACTCTATGACAACATTACTGTGGATGAAGGTCATGCGAAAATAAAATTCTGTGAAACAAGGCAAAAAAGTGCTTCGTTTAGTCCATGCAATAAATAGACAGTCTTGATGGAGATAGAGCCGGCTGGGTTGGCCTAGCGGTTCTAGGCGCTTCAATCTGGAACCGCACGACCGCAACGGTCGCAGGTTCGAATCCTGCCTCGGGCATGGATGTGTGTGATGTCCATAGGTTAGTTAGTTAAGTAGTTCTAAGTTCTATGGGACTGATGACCTCAGAAGTTAAGTCCCATAGTGCTCAGAGCCACTTGAACCATTTGATGGAGATAGATTTATACGGAAATGACAAGACAAAACTTTATTATAATTTGTAAAACGGTGTAATATGCAGCTTGTCATAGAAAAAAGAGGAAAACTCGTGTTTGAAGGCAGCGTTTAATTGAAGCAATACACGCCTAAAAGTAAACGTATTTTAATCTATATAGCAAGGAGAATGTAGAACTACGTCATGGAAGGGAAGCAGAGGGAATCATTTTTTAAGAGCACTGTCAATCTTTTAAAAGAAATATTTCGTATGCCGAGACAACGATAAAACCGCGGACTTGGGGGAAGCCGTGAATAGCTTTGCCAATTGGATTTATAAACGCCAAGAATGGAAGAAGTTTACATAAGCTTGCAAAGAGTGTGTGAGGAATAAAAAGATATGTTAAATTAGTGAAAAGCACTTTTCCTCGTTATCTAGAGCATTTTAGGTGCATGATGTATTCGATAAATGAGATAATACTTCAGTAATGGACAAAAAACAGTCATTTTTATTATTTTCATTTATGTAATCGAGGATGGAAATAAAACACAAGATGTCAGGAAATCGTTGGAAGCACGTTTTGTTACGCGAGAGCGAACGGCGTTAGCGTACCCAGCGAAGTAGCCAATATCGCAGAGTTGTCGCCGTTCTTTTGTCAAATTGACTATCCCGCTTTTATTAATATAATAATGGAGGTGGGCCATCTGTTCCGGTTTTAAACGGGGCGCTCCCGTAATCCATATGCAGCTCCATGTTCAAATTAGCAGCCAGCTCTCGTCTCTCTCCCCCCCCCCCCATACCGTCGCCATCACCCCGTGTCACTACCTACCACCACCCCCTCCCCCCCATTCAACGCCCTCCTCTCCTCCCCCTCCCCCACCTCACATCCACGTCCATCAGCCACACAACCCCGCAGACGAGATCCGCTCGACTCTCGTACGGCGAATACTTAATATTATACACGTCAATCATTCCAACCAATTTTAAAATTAAAAATTATCCCCACACCATCAAATATATTGAAAGCATCAAAGTGTAACGCGGTATAATTTAATTGGTAGTCGATTTAATTAGTACAGATAGGTCGGCTGCCGGCAACGCCACCGCAGCGGGAGCAAGCGCGCGCCAGCCATGGATGATGGAATCCAAATAATAAGTGATCTATACGGGTACAACAAAATGACGTAATAAATTTAGCTCGTGTAATATCTAGTCAAAAGGGCGACCGGCGCCGGGTTCGTCGTGTGCCGAGATTGTTGCGATACACAATGCAGCGGCAGCGCGCTCGCTCGCTCGCTCACACACACACACACACACACACACACACACACACACACACACACACACAAAGACTAGCGCACACGCCCGTACGGCAGGTCCCCCGCCTATCCTTTCCACCGGCGCGCCATCTTGATTTAACGACGATAAAATTAATTTTGTCGGTTGTTATAATAAACGTGGTATTAATATTGGAGCAAGTACGTACTGCTTGCAATATGTTTACTGCTCCGTTAATAAATTTTCGACGCGGCGGCTGAATTCCTTATGAGCTATAAATATGACGGCAGAATGCAATCGCATTGCCCCGCGACAGGTCGGAGCAGTATCACTAAAATTGTTGCCGCAGGCGTATTATGCTGAGGTAGGCCTGCAGTAGCTGAGCGGTACATGGTTCACAAACGGCATGATAGCTATACGATAGAACTCAAAGCTTTCACTGAGACTGCAGGCCGACAGACGGAGGGATTGTCTCTGTGGAAACTGGTCTGCTCAGTACTGTCAGTTTTCGAACGTTAGGAACGCCCCTTATGAGACTGTAAACTAGGACCATTTAACACGCTTCTGGTGTACGTCTGACTTATCTACATCAGAAGTTAGTATTTTTTGTAATTTTCACTTTGCGAAGGGTGTATCTCAACTTCGTATTTTGTACCCTTTCATTCTCATATTTGAGGTTTATGAGTTACCAGCTTTATACAGTTTCCGGCTCTGGCTCTGAGCACTATGGGACTCAACTGCTGAGGTCATTAGTCCCCTAGAACTTAGAACTAGTTAAACCTAACTAACCTAAGGACATCACACACATCCATGCCCGAGGCAGGATTCGAACCTGCGACCGGAGCGGTCTCGCGGTTCCAGACTGCAGCGCCAGAACCGCGCGGCCACTTCGGCCGGCTACAGTTTCCGTGAAAAACGTTTAATACTAAAGCGTTTTTTTTTTTACACTAAAAAGGTGTTAACACGAAACAATACTGCCATCCCGACAAAATTCTATCTAATAACATACTTTCTTTTAACACAAGAGAAATATCGTTTAATACGAACAGATTTCCTTTATCAGACGACAGTAGCAAAGTCACACAAATTTTTTTCCGCTCCACCAAATAAAGTGAGAAATAGATGCTACTGTTGCTGTGATACCCCTTGTCTTTGGGAACTTCCACTGTCGATGATACTGTACATTGTTTTATCTGTAATGGCAGAGACATCAGAAAATTTTCTATATTTTTAGAATGGCCTACAGTATCACCGGATGGATTTGTTACAACCGATGTTGTTTGTTTGTACAAAGCCGATTATGACCAAAAAAAGACATTTTGGAGATGATTCAGAGTACAAAAGATCGCATCGGTGTAGACGGCCAAGACGACGACAACGACTGTGAATTTGACAACGAAATCAACACTGAAGCAGCTGTCCCGATTACCACAGAAATTTCGAAACATAAAAAGTATGCGCAGCTATTCAAATGCGCATACGAACGGCGAAAAGAATAAATCGATGGACGCTGTCGAAAAAAGAGTCGACCTTCTGATGTTGAACAAGACAACATAAAAGTAAAAATAACTACAAGAGTATATCTTAAAAGTGAACGGAATTACTGCACTGTAATAAAATTCGACTAGTTCGAATATACAATTTTTTAGTATGCATCGTTCAACACGAAATTATTTTACCACGAAAAGAATATTTCAGTCCCCTCAGAACCGTGTTAAAAATTTGTCACTGTATATAACTGACTGAAAGTGCCAGGTGCCTCTCCTGGCCTATTCAGCTGTAAGTTTACGGGTTGCTAGTAACGCAAATGTATTGAGCAAGTGAACAGCGTTTGATCTTGTAATTTAATTTCCTAGAACTTTTTAGTAACCCTTCTTCTATCTTTCTAAACATATTATTTTACAATCACTTACTGAGGAGTGAGGAGTGGAAACAGCTTATTATGCCATTGCCTGACAGAGATGCATTGGGAGAATCCTCAGGGAGTACAGTCTAAGCACGAAGGAGTTTAGAAAACCAGCGTTTGACAGATACTTAAGTACTGCTCATCACTACGACACCCTTATACACAGGATTGGCAGAGGAAATAGGGACGATACCAAAGAAGAGCAGCGCATTTGGTCACAGTTCATTTACTAAGCGCGAAAGCAACGAGTAGACGCTGATCCAAGTCCAGTTTCAGACGCTAAAATAGAGGCGCTGTGCTTTACGGTATGGTGTTCTGCTAAAGTTTCGAGAGCATACGTTCCTAGAAGACTCCGCCAGTATATTGCTTCCTCTGACGTACATCTCGTGAAAAAGAGCACAAAGGAAAAAGAAACAGAAAGAGATTGTAGCTCACACGGAGGGCCAGAGGGTTACCAACAATCGTTCTTTGCGTCCACCATTCGCGACTGGAACAGGAAGTAAAATTACGATATTTCTGTGCCTGTGTTATTCCGAATTACGATGCAATGTTTCTTCGGACGTGCATGCAGGCCGACATCGGGCAAGCGACTTTCAAGAAAATATCTCCTCCTGTACGGGAATATACGTAATGGATGTACGAATATTGGTCGTAGACAAGTGGTTGACGACATATCGAAGTTTGCTCGGATAGCACAAAGTTTCGCTGTTGTCATTCCACTATACAGCTATTGTCCATATTCGCAACTACGAATATATTTCTTGGAAAGGAGAGAAGTGACTGGTACACGACGTATCCTCCACCACACACCAGAAGGTGGCTTGCAGAGGATAGATGTAAATGTTGCGTGACCCCAGGCTGAAAGATACAGTAAAATAATTATATTCATTTTTACTTAGCCCAAATTCTCTCAGTCTCCAACAATTTTAGAATGAAGCCCCGCTCGGAAGTACCGTTATTGTCGCTTTGTCGGTGCAGGCCGCAACTATCGTGGAAAGTTTGAAGACTTACTGGAAAATCAGTCCTTCATATCAAGTGAATGCTGGCGGTAAATGTTTCGAACACGATATTACGTGAATAACGAGGATAAAGAATCGCAAAACGGTTAGAGTGTAACTTCAGTGACACGTCACAGCATTTAGTGCCACGGATGAACGTTAGTCTGGTACAGTCATCGGTTCAGAAGCGACCACTATTCCCTATACTCACTTAGGTGAATGTTGGATCGATGTCTCCGTCTCGCAAATAAAAACATATTTGTTTAAACAAGTGAACACTGACCGTGGCACTCTCAAGCGATGTTGTAAGCTCATGAAGGATTTTCGATTACAGAAACAAGTTTTAAATTTACGTCCAGCATTGCCTCTTCAGTTCAAAGGAGACAACGAAGGAGAAAAGTTATATGAGATACTACACTCCATGAGAACCTGAATAATTTAGTAGACAAGCCCAAATTCATGTGAGGGAAATCACCCCGAAACTCTGGCTTATGGCTCGCGCCTATCGAGATGGAGGCTGAATAGTTTTCGACATGTGCTGGGCTTATCAGTTTCTAGCCTCTGTAGTGTCAACGGCGAGACAAGCATTACGAAGATAGTCTAAAAACAGAAAACAGGAATGAGATAGAGAATGGGCAAATGATCAACGGCTGAGCAGACGCAAACTTATACCATTCACTGCAGAACCTTGTTTCTCACAAGAATTTTCGCTTGTATCATCCCTCTACAAACGTGTGCGAGAATCATTCCACTCACTGCATTTCCACAGAAACAATGTAATCACATAAGATGGGAAAACCATGCTTTTGAATATTAATCTCCTTTCCGAAGATTTACGAGAAGTTCGAAGCCTCACTGAGGGGAAAAAAAGATACAATACTGCAGCAAATCCATTGCTTAATTCCTTGTTTCACTTGCTTTGGACTCCAGTGAAGAGACACTACATCATTTTGTGTACTGTACTTCATTACACGACCGTGATTAGGTAAAACCGACTACAGTGATAATAATGTTTTATAGGTTTTATACTACAATTGCGCAGAAGAAAAAGTTTGCAAGATAGATAGTGATGAAAAAGGTAAGATTGAGTGCCAAGAACACGATGAAACTTCCTACAATTTTAAACAGTGCGTTGGACTGCATCATAATGAATTTTTATCGGGTTATCAGGTGAACGTTCTTAAAGATTCACCTTTAACATCGATGAGCAACAGTATGAAACCAAAAATATATAATTTTTAACTTTTTCACGGCCTGTAGAATTGAGAAAAGAAAAGTTGCATCGTAATTCAGAGTCAACTGTACATCCTCCACCCTCTCACTCGCTCCCATAGCCAGCTGAGTGCTTTTTACAGGACAAAAAGTAAGCACATACTACGTCCCAAGCAGCGCCAATCATAGTACATTATTCCTATGCTGAAAACATTTCTCGCGTTGATAACTGATTTACTCGTCTTTTCTACTTTTCTTACATTTCAATAACCACGCTAAAAGCCTGTTCGATCTTCATTCTTGCTCTCTTTTTCAGAACCTACTAACGTTTCTTTTCCCACGTGATATGGATTTCATCATTTGCTTGAACAACTGTTCGTCAGTCTGTATTTTGATATATTGTTTCCGCTGCTGCGAACTTCCTTGAAGCCCCTCGTTTAAATAAGGTGGTTTCAATTTGGCCCTTATGTCATTTGCTTTTATTTTGTCTTTTAAGAGACAGCCTTAATTTTCTGCTAAGTATTTCATCTGTGGCTGATGAAATTCTCTGTCTGTCTGGTTTATACATGTCCATTATTCACTGTCGTCTATAACAGAATGGCCAGTATTATGTCGGCTTTTTTCTCTGGCTTCGTATTTTTCTTTTGAATTTTATGTATTGAATGCTCCACCTCATTAGATACTTCTGTGGTCTTATCGCTATTATCATGAAATAAACATAAGACAAATAATTAAAAATCGCGTTCGTACTACGTAACTGCTGCAATGACTATTGTATATCTTTTGAGTTTTTTGTAATATTAGACTGCATATTTCTCCCGATATATATATATATATATATATATATATATATATATATATATATATATATATATATATATATATATATATCGGGAGAAATATGCAGTATATATATATAGTCTGAATTATGTTGAAGTTTATCTGTTCCTTTTCTTTTTTTTCCAAGCAGAGTAAGGGTTACTTTTCCTTATTGCGAACGTTCACTTCAAATTTCTACACGGTATGCTGCACCATATCGAGATATTACCCAAGTACTTTGAAGAAATTTCTCTGATCGTTTGCTGGGACAGTATGATATCGCACGTTTTTAGGGTTCAACTCACAGTATTGAAACAGAACGAGATAAATAGAATTTGTAACTTTCTGTATGTAATGTATGTCTTGTGTATTTGTGTAGATAGTTGTGTGCCTTGTGCAGCATGTTCGGGAGGTAGCGGCGGCAAAGATCACATCCGTCAGACCAGAAACAACCACAGGGTGCTGGAGTCAGAGACCACCGTACACCGGCTGGCCGCTGGAATAAAGACTGATGGCTATATGTTGCTCATTGATAATTGTTAAGGAGTAATTGTGGCTCCGTACTTCTGTTAACTAAATGCTTGAGTTATGCTCTTCATGCTCGAGGAAAGGGCAGTTACTATCGAGGAGCAGTGAGAGACACTTAAGAGGAACTAAGTTTGCACGTAGAGGGTCGGAAGGACGGGATATTTAATTTCTGTTTGTTCGCTATCTTGAGATAATGCGGTTAGCTATCGATATTAATTAATCAGACTGTTGTATCGATTTACTGTGCAGCTGAAAGTTTTGGAAATTTTAGAAATATGGTTGAAAGTGTCTGTATTTCGGTAAAAGGTTGCAGCAACGGGTATAGGGCTGCATATCAGAAACTCGAAATAATTTAATTTTATTGCACTCCTCGATTTATTTTGAAGAATTATCGCTGTGACGCATTTTTCAATTAGCTGAGTGTGGATTCAAGTATTGTACTTGTAACGCGCTTACGAGTTCTCTGAGGATTGTGAATCATGAATCGAAGAAGTGGTGTTTGACTTCAGCGATTGAGTCGGGGCCCCGGTTATGGTGTATTTGTAGCACGCCTATAAAGTGGGTATTATGATTAATTATAAAAGTTGACGAAGGCGTTCTCTGAGGCACAGAGTAAAGGCTCTGATTGTATTGTATAGACTTGGTACTCTAGGTGTTATGCGAGTAGGATTTTGCGGATACTGAATTATTTTATTGCCGAACGGAGTTCTCGATTATTGTAGGGATTTGAAGACTGTTACCGGAATATCCAGACCTGTGCTTTCTTTTTTTTTAATTTGGAGAAAGTTTACCCCACTCAGAGTTGCGATAGTAACGTTTGGTGTTGATCCAGATCGTAGCTGAACCATATTGTAGCGGAATTGCGCTGCAACCATTATTGCTGCAGTTAATACTGACGAGCGACAATTTCATTGAAGTTTTGTTCGTGCGGTCGCGGATCGTTATACCTGAAGGGGCTGAGAATTTTGTAATTTGTGTTTTAAATTGAGTTAAAGGCGGTGGTGGCACCTAGGGTTTTTGCTTGATTTTTTCTGTTAATTCATTTCGCTTAGAGTGAGGATTTTGTTCTGTTTCTTACTCGATCACTCTTTGACGTCTGTCTCTGCAAGTAAATGGAAAATAAAAGGAAACAAATTGTCATTTCGTTTAAAAGTCGGAACCTAGTCCCCGTGTTCTAATTTCGCGCGAAGTCACTAAATAATTGGCATTTGAAAGAAATCGTTCATTATGATAGAAACAAGCGAGACTTTAAACTTCAGAATATTAAAAAGCAAAAAAGAGCTGTCAGAGTCAAGAGATTCTTGAGTGACAAACGCAAGATAAATAATCCAGTGTACTTACGAGCTACAGAATTTTCACTTCATCATTTAACTGATTAAATCATAACAAAATAATTAGGGCTGTAGTTGGTGTCTAAAAGTACTTAAGAGCGAGTTATCTATTTACAAATACAGAAAATACGAAGGTTGGTTTATTTTGGTTCAGAAGTTGAAAGCTTACGATCGTAGCTTCGTAGCGTAAAGACAGAGATATTACTTACTTTACTGACGAGCGTTGCCGTAGAAACAAAACAGATCGGTGACTGCTTCTGTCAAAATTCGTACATTTGAAATATACTTTGCATTTTTGGTGAAGGTAGTACGCGTAAGTAAGAAGGTAGCAAAATATATCAACTTTTACAGTGATTTTACTAAAAGCTCAACAGGAAAGCGAGTGCATTCAAGGTCTTACGTTAAACAGCGGTCTGACGTGTGTTTTGATAATAGTGATTCTTGGCCACTCTGAAAGATTATGAGTAAGAAAATTAAACTATTTCTGTTATGGGAAAAGCTATAGAGCTTACGTACATAATTAGACAGAATAAATGCAGATTAATTTCGACCAGTTTCTGGTATTTAATCTTTATTATTACTGGCCAAGATACGATGCGCAATTTCATTTTTCCGTTAAGGTGTTGCTGCCATTACAGGAGGAGCTACCTATTAAAAGTCACTGCTATTGACCTTAATGTAATAATAAATAACGGAAAGGTATTTAAAAACTGCACCGATAAAAATCTACGCAAACAGCTGCCGCTTAATTACATTTCCCCAGAACCTGAAATTCCGTGTAGTGAGTGTTTTGTCCCTGCGTTCCTTCACATTAAAAATCATAAATCATAAGACTATTTAAATTTTTTTCTCAACTTCTTCTCTTTCTTGGGCGGGGTTGTATCTGCTACTAACAGGGCTTGCTATGTGAAGTTACAAGCGGCAATTCCGGCACCTTTGCACTTACGCATGCGCAGCCGTCGTAGCACAACAGCCGCAGATGTATTTTAATACTTTTTGCTAGTACTGTAATTAGTGCGGCGTTCTGACTTTATTATATTTGTCGTGTCTATAATGTTTTTCATACTTTCTGTCTTCCTTAATGGAAAAAATATTGATTGTCATTTAGTACTTGAAGCAGCAAGAGTTTTCAGTATGAAAAGGTATATGACTATTGGTCTGAGGAAGTGGTCCAACCGGGCGGAGTTGGTAACGTCCGAAGTATATGGTAGCGGCACACGCCCGTGATTGCGTAACAGTCAGCGTGGATTGCCACTTGCTGTTGCCGGTCAGGGGATAGATTTCAGTTGTAATAGTTGACCATTCCTTCCAGTTATGAAAAATCTGAATAATATTTGAACCGCTAACATAAAAAACAAGCCGTGTTCACATAAAACTGAATTACTCAGTTCGACAAATAGTTCTTCTGTCCTGATCAGTTATTTTAAAATTAATAAATTGTGTAAAAGACATCATTAAAATCACTGTTAAAAATACTTCGTGCTGCATTGCACCGCGGAGCTGTGAAGATGGGAAGTGAACCATCAGTGTTGTAATAATCGCTGCTAATTTTTAAATAGATTGATTAAGACTATGATGTTTTGTAATTGCTATGTGAGAGTATGAATAATAATGAGTCACTGCGTAAATAGATTAGCTTTTTTTAAATAATGCTGCAGTTCTATTCCATAGAAACAGTGGTCTGAATCAAAGTAGTTTCCATAGCGTAGCACGAACATAAGGCTTTGGTACTTAAATGAAGTGTGTCGTATATCCTTGCCCATGAAACTATCTTCAGTTATTCTAGACATCTTGCTAGTACAGGGTGGTTACAATTAAGCTTTCGCTACTTCAGTCAGTGTAGACGTAAGGCTATTTACCATATCAGTGTCCAGCTTTATAGGAATGATGTACCGACTATGCGCTGTAGCATCTTCTTTATTAGCAGTGTTAACGTCATGGTTTGCTGTTAGACGCCGGTACTGGTACGGCGACGTAGGATTGAAACACGAACTTCAAGTGTGTGTTACAGTTGCAGATAGTCAACTTGGGTCTGGACAAGATGAGCAAGGCTTCAATCGGAAAGCTGTTTTATGAAAACAACAGCATTAGTACCGCTGCTCTTCGCGAATACCGACGCGTTAAAGGAATGCGGAGTGGTCTTCTTTCAGTACCGAGGTTGAAGAACATGATTCTGAAGTTCAAATTATCTGGCGATTCGGAAATTTTTCCTGGTAGAGGCCGACGGCTAATTGCACTAAAGATTGTTGAAGAAGTTACTGTTGTCATGGTTGGGCATGCTGGACACAATGTCACATCTTGAAATAGCGCACGAGCTGCGTCATGGCAGCTGAACATTCCACGGTCCACCGTTGTCTAGGGGAGCAGTAGAGCAATCTCTAGTGTGTTTCCAGACTGTCGTGGATGCAGATGCCGTCACAATGAGCAACGTTTGCAGACTGGAAAGCAAACATGGTACGCAATTAACAAATGTTACCCTCACACGTGGAAATTAAAATGTGTCTCTTTCAGTGGTTTGTTCGTTATTTCTGTCCCGCATGTCCTTACAAATGTTGCCACGAAGTTTCATGGTTTGATGTGTAAAGACACAAAATACTTTATAATGTGCGCCTACAACAAGACGCGGGTCCAGCGTTAAAGTTTTTCAAATAAACACTATGACCCGCTGGGCCCAGACATTTAAATCATTGCCACAGCGCTCGATAGCAATAAACTGTGAAAAATTGGAAGGAACAATCCAACATTTGTTAATAAATGTTCTAGACACTTCATTACCTACTTACGTTTGGTCGCCGACTTGTTAAGACGTGTTGTGTAGCACCGCTACAAGTTATATTTTATATAGTGTCAAAACTATGCATTCGCCAAACAAAACACTTCGGTAAACCGTGTGACTCTGAGAAGTACGTACGCGCACTCCAGAACATTTAATTTTTTTAAAATCTTGGACTGACAAAAGCAGTGATTGTTGGACTGCTCCATGTATGAGAGAAACATAAAAATGTAAGTTCTGTATTCATTATATATTTGTTAATGTCTATAAGTTAAAGCTCTTTTCTTTGAGAATATATTGATGCTTCACTTTACAGAAAATCTCTGCTTATTCTTTTCTTTAAACTCACAATGATTTTTCAATGTATGTAAGTTTTGTGACAGGTTCGCTCTTCATCGCAGTATCTCGATTATATTCGGGAGGACATTATGTGTTAAATTTCCAATCTGATAACTTTTTACAAAATTTCACTGTTTTGCATTCATTTCCATTTTTCTATTATTCAGATAGATGCCTTAGGTATTTTCATCGAAGATTCTGATTGCGTGCAGGCAATCCGGGTCAAAGCTCAGTCACGAAACCACCTTCGCGTAATCAAACCTTACGTCTCCTGAGCACAATCGAGAACCAACGCATCGGCGGTCATACATTAATTTTTCTCCCTTTCCAAGTCGTACCAAAACCGGCAAAGCACACCTGCCGTGAGTACGCAATCTAGTGTTATAGGTTGCAATCTTTATCTTGTCGCCATACATTGCCAGACATTATCAGCATAACTTTTATTTGATTAAATGTGTGTGAATAGCAAAAATATATTTGTGGTGCATTATGCTTACTACCTGAGCTCCCATCTTACTCTGTTACTCGCTCCTGTGAACGGGAACGCGTTATTCTGATCTTGCTGCCTCTCGCATCCATCTAGAAAATATAACCTGAAGATGCCTAAATAAGGCGAAACGCGTCGTTGAAAAATAAAAAACTAAAATTGCAACCGAGACTGTTTTTAACCAATACCAAAAATGTATTCTTCGGCAAAACAAGTAGTGAATACAATTTCCAATATGCCTATTTCAGCACTGTTTCGACTAATAATTTTACTGTTGTCTTTTTTAAGTTACATGGACTGTGCCTATGTCATAGTTCGCAAATAAATTTTAGAACTGCAAATTCGCTTACACATAGTCCGGAAACAGCTTTTCGTCGCAACCCCAACGGAACAGCAGCCACGTATTTCTCTATATTACGTGGGTAACATTTAATTAGTAACGTTTCTTTCACTCGACAACATTGCACTTTCATTTCGCGCATTTCGGGGGCAGCAGTGCGGTTGGTGTAAGAAATCCGACCACTTAGAGCAGTTCTTACTACGTAAATTTTGCAGTTTCGGGAAGTACACCAAGGCAGCGGCGAGGTCGCAAAATTATTATTCCCGTCAGACGGTCTCTAACTCGCGTACACCTAAACTAAACCCACATTTTATTTTGCTCGCTAACTCGATAATCTCATTCCTTTATTCGCGCCCGAATCGATTGGAAGGGGCTTCCCCTCGGAAAGGGCGGTATTCTGAGCACGTGCATCCCCAATCATAGCCCCATTCGTAATTTCAAAAAATCATATTTAGTCTTTAAATTCCTCCGCTCGACCGGAATACTGACGAAGTGCTGGCGCTCGGGAACGATTAACGAACGACCAGGTTTCGAGCTCTGACTGCCAGATTAGAAGAGCCTCAGAAAATCAGACTGCAGCCGTCGCTTCTTCCGGGAACTGAATCAGTTCCCCGTGTTCTTTTACGAACGATGGGGACGCACGGTCTTCTCCATGTTAAGAGTTATCCGAGCAGCTAATATCATCTGTCACTGTTTCGCTGTAAAAGAAACTCTCTGAAAGAGTGAGTGATTGGCTGTAAATTGCATGAAGTTATTCAATTAGAATTCAAAATCTCATTGTTATGGCTAAAATATTTCGTCTCGGCTCAACGTTTATAGGAAATGGCCCTTTGTGGATAATGTTAAAGAACTGATATTCAAATACAAATCGTCGGGATGTGGCCATAGCTTACGCACTAGTGAATGCTCGATTACCTACTGAGATGTCGGGCACTTTCTTGTTTGCGTATATTCCAATAAAGCTTCCTGGAATATGGAGATGTTCAACGTCAATCATTCATTATTTGGTCATTCAAAGACAGCAACTCACGCCATTCTTGAAAAATGGCAGTGCACTTTGGAACTGAATTTGAAGAGCAACGCATAGGACAAACTGTGACTAACAAAAGCGTTTTCCAGCTAAGAATCCATGAAAGAGAGAGAGAGATGCGTCTACGAGAAACAGTGGTACACAGGGTGTGTGACTGATAACTGTTTACAACGTATCACAGTGGTGCAGAGGAAGTCAAGACGAATAGTTTGATACAGGACACCTGCAGGCTTTGAAGTCGTGAAATAAACTCAAACTGGCCTCAAAAACCTATCTAAGTTACCACGCATGCGCGTCTCGCGATATTTTGAATATTTTTCCGCTCTCTTCACCAAAGTATTTGTCCGAGAGAAAAAATGAACATGACCTTTTTTGTAGAAAATGTAATGTAGGGTACTTTTTTACTGGTTGTTGGTTTTCGCTAGACTCCTGTTCTCGACTTTTTCGATAAAAATGTACAAAAGAGGCCTTCTAACGAACACCCACACCATCACATTCATGCCACCACCGGTCACGATCTTCAGTACGTTGTTCATTGCACTCCATCCTACCACTGTACAAACATTTGTGACTCCACGAAGTGTTTCCCGTATTCGACCTTTTATGGTCTCCCTCGACTTGGCTTTTAAGCCTCCAGCTTAGTCGGTTATTTCGTTCACACTGTTAATTCAAACCATCCCGCGAGGCTAGCGAAATTAAAAGGCCATTTGTAAACATAATGCAAAGACGAATTAAGTTTTTAATTCCATATCAATTTAATCCTTACAAACAAGTAGTTTCGTAGTAAGAAGGCCAGACGAACAAAAAACGATTTAACCCTCAACTTTGTGCTATTAAAATTCACAGAACTGTGTGGCACAAGATACACTACAGTCAATTTTACGTTTTGTAAGTGAGCGACAATTAAGATCCTGTGCCGGCCGGGGTGGCCGAGCGGCTCTAGGCGCTAATATCTGGAACCGCGCGACCGCTACGGTCGCTGGTTCGAGTCCTGCCTCGGGCGTGGATATGTGTGCCGTCCTTAGGTTAGTTAGGTTTAAGTAGTTCTAAGTTCTAGGGGACTGATGACCTCAGAAGTTAAGTCCCATAGTGCTCAGAGCCATTTGAAACATTTAAGATCCTGTGTATTTCTTTTTTTTTTTTTTTTCTTTTTTGACTAATAGTTTGCACGAAGCCTCGCACGAAGTGCATGCATTGGAGCTTAGATAGTTTTCGTAAACCAATTTGAGGCAGTTTTCCAAGTTGATGGACCACTAGTGTCCTTTGTAAAACTGTTAGTCTCGACTTTCTGTACACCAGCGTGATACATCGTAAACAAGGATCATTTACACCCCGTAAAGTGTATGGAAGTTCTTGACTGGACTGAAAACTTGACACTAGAATAGAGAACGTAATCCTAGTTGTAATTTAACCACAGATACTGAAGCCGTATGGCGTATACTTATTGTAATGGATTTCTGACAATGCAACAGTATTTCGTCTGCAGTGTCTCTGCGAGCATGTGTAAAATGTTTAGGCATGTTAGCACTTTTTATTGCATTTCTTGATACACGCTCCCTCTTAAGAAACCGCATGGAATACATCCAGAGACGAAGATGTGGTGACCCAATCCTTTAACCACTGTAATTGCGATCTAAACCCTCCCATGCCTTTGGTGGGTAATTCGACACTCTTAAACACCAGCATCTTCCATTAATAATGCTAATACATTCTCCTTAAGGTTTTTATATGTGTGTCAAATCAAAATCCCCTCAAAATGGTAAGTATTAACAAGCTTGCCTCCTGTTGCCCAAAAAAGGTGTTAAATAACAATGGATACTGATGTTAAAATCTTCTGCGTTATTAGGCCGCGTCATGTTTCTTCTAAAATGTTCGACGTTTCGACCCCTCTGCTGGGATCTTCCTCAGGATCTTTTGGTGTCCACTACTGCTAGAACAGTGTTCTAGTAGTAGTGGACAACAAAAGATCCTGAGGAAGATCCCAGCAGAGGGGTCGAAACGTCGAACATTTTAGAAGAAACATGACGCGGCCTAATAACCCAGAAGAATTTAACTTCCGTGACAACGGCCACGAAAGCCTGCAGACTTACATAATGGACACTGATGTAGAAGTGCTCGCAGCAGGTGATGTTCTTGCGTATAAGTTTCATTGCAAGTGACATTGGATGCTGTTCGTGAATATTGATTCACACAGGAACAAAAACGTATTTTATTCTCATTCGATTAAATGCCTGTTAACCAAATATGAGGCGATCATGAGTGTCATCGCAATCAAGTTCTTAACGCATATCGGTGATCTGGTTTTGCCCTGCAGTCTCGAAATATGTGGATGGCTCCTGAAGCGAGGGGTCACTTCCGATGTCCTTCCCTGTTCTCGTTCAGTTCGAGATTTTGATCTGTCTTCATTGATGTTGTCGTCTACGAGATACTTAACTGTAATCTTCCTTTCTTTGACGCTCGTACGAGACCTGCTTCAGAGAAAGCGTTATTGACGATGGATGTGCTGTGCGCGGATACATTACAGGCATTCAAGAAAAAAGAAGTCAAATCTGGACGCAGGTGGGTGGGTAGAAGTGTGTATTGGGAACCCGTAATGGGGTGGGAGGGGGTAAAGTATCGAAGGGTGGAGCGTGGACAGAGTAGGAGGCGGGATGGAGGGGGTGGGGAGCAGCGCTTTGTGGTGCGCACAAGCGGCCGATGCTGAAAGCAGTAATAACAAGGCCAGCCGGGCGGGCGCGGCCATTAGCCGCCGGTCGCACTCTCTTCATTAAGGACGTGACCCCTCGCGCGGCCAACATGGCGGCCGGTGACGTCACCGGCAGGCCAGCCCGGCCGGAGCGCGGGGCTCTCCGCCAGCTCTGGAGCGCAGAACAACATCGGCCTGTAAACACCGGGGCACCACACGGAGCACCGTGCTGACACTCAAGTTTAAATGGTTCAAATGGTTCTGAGCACTATGGGACTTAACATCTGTGGTCATCAGTCCCCTAGAACTTAGAACTACTTAAACCTAACGACATCACACACATCCATGCCCGAGGTAGGATTCGAACCTGCGACCGTAGCAGTCGCGCGGTTCCGGACTGCGCGCCTAGAACCGCTAGACCACCGCGGCCGGCTGACACTCGCGTGGTGTTCCGTAAGTATCCAATACACCGTTTCTGGAAAATAATTCGCTCTTTCCAAAACACTATCACGTAGTTTCTAGTTCCTTTGTGTACACACCGACAGGTCGATAAATTTCCAGTACGGAATTGCAGTGATAATCGATAAGTAACGTTTTATCCGGAGCTTACTAAGTATGCTCACGAAACTCTTAACGTGAGGCTTCTAAATTTTATAGAAATCTGTGCTGGAAGATAGCCATGTTCCGGATGGCTCAGTAGCCGCACCTACATTTAAGAAAGGTGACAAAATTTTTTCCGTAACTACAGAGGCGTAAGCCAACGAAACTGTGGGCATAAGATATACGCCAAGAAAGATTAAATGCTTTAACACAGACTTTAATCAAAGAAGAAGAAAATATTTTCGACAGGGAAGATCTTATAAACTCACTTTTTATTGCAGATGACCAGATAACGCTGGCGAATATGGATCACAGCCTGCAACGTGCTGTATAGTCCTTACGTATAATGACAAAACAATATAACTTAAACGTATCCAAAAAGATGACTAAAATTACGGCGTTTTATGGAATACCTTACAGCTAAAATTATATTCAAGACTAACATTCTGGAACAAGTCCATATAGTCAGCAGCTTGCACTGTGATGTCTCTTATGCTTACGATAATGAACCTGAAAATGAACTACAAAGGTTTGTTTACACTTGTTGGGTATGATTACGGGAAGCTTCCTGAATAAAACCAAGAAAGAGACAGTACTTAGTTTCTATAATACTTCGACTTAGCATTGCTGCTCTAACGATGCGAAGTATGGACTTCATTGACCAAACAATTACCCAGAATTGAAATGGCAGAAATGAGACTTCAGACGCTTTTGCGAGAATATAAATTAGAATATCATGGTATGGTATGGTGTGATGGTTCAAATGGCTCTGAGCACTATGGGACTTAACATCTGTGGTCATCAGTCCCCTAGAACTTAGAACTACTTAAACCTAACTAGCCTAAGGACATCACACACATCCATGCCCGAGGCAGGATTCGAACCTGCGACCGTAGCAGTCGCGCGGTTCCGGGCTGAGGGCCTACAACCGCTAGACCACAGCGGCCGGCGTTATGGTATGAGAAGAACTCCATGTTCTAGGAATATTCGAAAATATCCAACATTATAAAAAGCAATAGCATGATCATCTACAACGTATGGTTCAAAGCCGGATATCAAGGTCAACCCATGACTACAGCCTCAAAGGTGTGAGAAGGATAGAACGACTTCAATGAACACGGTGCGATCAGTTTTAAATTGCTTAAATTTGGGAACGGGCGAAGATGTCTATTCTGAAAATTAAAATGATAATAAATATTTTATCCAGTGATTTTCAATCTCTTAGCTGCTTAACTTTCCTTCTAGTTTCATTCTGACCATCATATCTTTCTCTCTTACACAATGTTGACACGTCCTGGGAAATTGAAACAGTGTACCGGACCGAGTCTAGAACGCAAACCCTTAGATTGTTTTTATCCCGGGCAGTTGCTCTACCCACTGAGCGTTTTAGCCGCGAATCACGCTTGCCTTCACACCTCTACTTTCTCCTGTACTTCTCTCGTGCCTTTCGAATTTTGGAAAACTATATAATTCATACATATTCAGTGTCTAGGCACCTCGCCGCTGTAATAGCCAAGCCGGCCGAAGTGGCCGTGCGGTTAAAGGCGCTGCAGTCTGGAACCGCAAGACCGCTACGGTCGCAGGTTCGAATCCTGCCTCGGGCATTGATGTTTGTGATGTCCTTAGGTTAGTTAGGTTTAACTAGTTCTAAGTTCTAGGGGACTAATGACCTCGGCAGTTGAGTCCCATAGTGCTCAGAGCCATTTTCAAGCTATAGCACATTAACTAATGACAAGCGTGATACGTCATATAACACTCGTGAACCTTCTGCGTGGCATAATTTAATGTCAATCTGCAACCACACGGTATCTATTTATGCTAATCTGTCTATAACCCCTTACCTGCTAGAAACTAATTGTAACCTATTTTTAATTTGGTTTTATCATGGCCGAACTAAGCAGCTGCCAAGGACGTGGAGTTATGGAGAACTCTAGATTTTGGGTGCAAATCCAAAATATTTCAAAAAATTGTGTTTGCTGTCCGTTTGCGTTGTTAGACGATTTGACCCAATGTCAGCTCTAAATAGCAAGTACTGCTTTTGTGGAGACACAAAAATCAACCACGTGCATCTCCACTCGCTTAAAACATAATAGAAACACCAGAAAACATTAAAAGTGTATTCATGTTACGAGCACATTTTATTGTTTCCCTTGTCTAAGGTTTAATGTGAAACTACGCCTCAAAAATCCGTTCCATCTATATGTTTAGTCGGTAGTTCCCACTGGTTTAATTGGTATAACGGGGCGGGTTAGTTAGTTACGTGTTCCAGAGATAATTTGAACGATTCTTGTATCAAAGTGATGGGGAACGAGTTAGTTTGTAGGATATGATCAGTGGTAGCATTAATGAACACATTATTTAGCCCGACTTATGCAGTTACACTTTTTTATGCTTTTTCTCTTTTTCTTTCAAAAAGTTTCTTTTCGAAGGCCGTATACCAATCATGCTGAATTGCACCTGAGCATCGAGACAGTCATCCCACCGACGTATCAGGTTGAAGATCCCCGTTTGGTAGAACAGTGTGTCCTGCTGGGTGAATGAATCCGTAACTGTCTGCCGCATATGGTCATCCGACAAGAATCGTCGACCCTTCAAAGCCATTTTTAAGGGATCTAAGGCGTGACAATCGCATGGGCCGAGATCACAACTATAGGGCGGGTGCTTGAGTACCTCCCACTTAAAAGTTGGCGCAACTTCTGCGTTACGACGTATGCGATGTGGGACGTGCGTTATCATGAAGGAGCCGCACCCCTTGGCGTACCATTTCACAACGGCAGTTTTTGACGGATATGCTGCCCCATACCCGTTCTCCATTCTGCCATCGATGTCTACCGGTGGTTGTCGTTCGGCAGCCAAGGAAAGAGTAAGAGCACGTTGCTCCCGTTAGGACGTGTTTCATAACAACGTCGTCACAGTTCACGATTCAGCATTTACCGCACGCACATTGGAAATCCACGAATGCCACGATGATGCTTTGGCTGTATGTCGGTGCTCATATACCCGCACAGGTCGCGCTAAGTTGCATTTATGCCGCAGCAACGCCCTCAGACGGAGAATTTTTGATCGCCCCCTTAATATTATATACTTTAGTGCAATCGTATTACTATCGCCGTTTCTGCTGGATGAGTGGTTAGTGAGTCATCTCGTAACTAAATCTGCGGTTTCAATTTTGACACTGCGGTGTGAGCTCATTTGCTACTTTCTAGCAGATTAAAACTGAGCGGTGGACCTTCACTCAAAAGGTCACAGGTACAAGTTAGCACGTTTGTTGTATGGACATCACATACGCACATACGGATCTCCCTCAACGGGAAAACACACACTTTCATACACAACACGAAATGTTTTGCAGTAACATACCAATTAAATTTTACCCCTGACACCTTCAGAATTTGAAAGAGAGGTAAAATAAAGGGAGCGAAAGGCTATTTACAATTTATACAGAAACTAGGTGGCAGTTATAAGAGTCGAGTGGCTTGAAATGGAAGTAGTGATTGGGAAAGGAGTGAGGCAGGGTTGTAGCCTATCCCCGATGTTATTCAATCTGTACATTGAGCAAGCAGAAAAGGAAACAAAAGAAAAGTTCGGAGTAGGAATTAAAATCCATGGAGAAGAAATAAAAACTTTGAGGTTCGCCGATGACATTGCAATTCTGTCAGAGACAGCAAAGGACCTGGAAGAGCAGCTGAACGGAATGGAGAGTGTCTTGAAAGGAGGATATAAGATGAACATCAACAAAAGCAAAACGAGGATAATGGAATGTAGTCGAATTAAATCGGGTGATGCTGCGGGAATTAGATTAGGAAGTAGTAAATGAATTTTGCTATTTGGGGAGCAAAATAACTGATGATGGTCGAAGTAGAGAGGATATAAAATGTAGACTGGCAATGGGAAGGAAAGCGTTTCTGAAGAAGAGAAATTTGTTAACATCGAGTATAGAGTTAAGTGTCACGACGTCGTTTCTGAAAGTATTTGTATGGAGTGTAGCCATGTTGGGATGTGAAACGAGGACGATAAATAGTTTAGACAAGAAGAAAATAGAAGCTTTGGAAATTTGGTGCTACAGAAGAATGCTGAAGATTAAATGGGTAGATCACATAACTAATGAGGGGATATTGAATAGAACTGGAGGGAAGAGAAATTTGTGGCACAACTTGTCTAGAAGAAGGGATCGGTTGGTAAGGCATATTCTGAGGCATCAAGGGATCACCAATTTAGTATTGGAGGGCAGCGTGGAGGGTAAAAATCGTAGAGGGAGACCAAGAGATGAATACACTGAACAGATTCAGAAGGATGTAGGTTGCAGTAGGTACTGGGAGATGATGAAGCTTGCACAGGATAGAGTAGGATGGAGAGCTGTATGAAATTAGTCTCTGGACTGAAGACCTCAACAACAACAACAACACCAAATGAATTACTTATAAGTGGATATTTGCATTCTTCTGGGGCAACTAAATCTTAAATGTAAATCAACGGGAGATCGAACCTGGCATCTACCTAATGCCAGCTAGCATCTCTAATCATTACACCACGACAAGCAACACTCAGACTGCTGATTACTATTTTTCCCATCTCTAACACTTTTATTTGCATCGTTACTTTGATTCCAGTTACCTGCACTATTGATACTTTTTGCTTTTTATTTAAAACTAGTTTGGAGATATACCATGAAAAGTTTCACTATCACGTATGATGGACACAGAAGTCTAAAATTAAACATAAAATAAAACAATATGAAATAAAAAATTAATACGGTTAGTAAGTTAAGTAAGGCAAGGGTCCAATTATCGGCAGTCTTTCCCAATCGGAACGAGTACTGTACAAGCATTTCTTATCAACGTAAAAAACCAAAACTACTTTCCCTCCGTCTCTGAATCTCTCTCATTTCCGTTGGTATCAGAAAGTGGCAATATCAGTGTTCTCAACGGTTCTTCAGTTTGTCCAATTTGGCCTCTTGTCATTTTAAGAGAGGCCGCGTGTTAAATCTAAGGAGCGGTGAAACGTCCAATTTAGCGAAAGAACGACTTGGATTGTAGAACGCGCTTCGTATTGGAGGAAAACTCTTACACAACCCCGCAGGTATTCTTGTCCAATATCTGTCGCCGTTCCACCATTCACCCTCGCCCTCTAAAGCAATGCTGTTTAAGAACGAGCGACATTTCTTTCTCAAAGTTAACCAATTTCCGACAACATGTCAAGTGCGGGGAGAGAGAGAGAGAGAGAGGGAGATCGTCTTTTTCTCTTCCGGTGCCCTTGTGCACCCTCCCCACCTCCTCACCCTCCCCTCCCCCCCCCCAGCCTCTCGGCAGCCGTCGTCTCCTGTTCCCTTATAACCGATATAATAACGCAAAGCAATAAAATTAAGATATGAGACATCAATTATTTTTAACGTAGCAGCACGAGATGAAAGGGGAACGGAAAGCGGACAAGGCAACAAGCCCGACAGGAAAGCGTGGGGGGCAGAGAGTAGGTGGGGAACTGGAGTGGTAGTGGGGAGAGGTGGAGAGAGGGGGGGGGTGTAGCCTTGCAGGCGAGCCATTGATTGTGCGGCCTAATGAGGCTTCGTTATATTGCGCGCACGTAAATTGTTTCTGCCTGCGGATTAAGATTATACAGGCGAGCGGGCGGACAGGGCCGTACGCCGTGGCCCTAATGGACGTTTCCTTTTCAGATGGCACCCGCCTACACAATCACGCTCACTAATTGCTCGCCCGTTTGTTTGTCCCGGGGCTGGCGAGGTCCCATTCAGCGACCAAGGAGCACGCCGTGCCGCTAGCACAGTGGCGACAAACGCTTCGAGGTGGTCGCCCGGGTGCACCACAACCACGTCACGCCACGCGTTACTGGAACGGCCGAACCCATCTTTGGACCATTACTGTACATACTATCCTCCTCCCCACATCCCGAAAGAAAAGAGAATCCGCAGGCGGAGACGCCACGAAAAAATATGAATTCCGGCGGCCAGATTAATAATTAATGCAATACTGTTTTCAAAGCGATCTGCGTTATCTTCAGGTGCATACCACCTACGCTGCAGTAGTAAAAATGTCATTTTCAGAGTTTACCGACAGAGGCTCGTAATTTGTTACACGATTCTCGACATATGTTCCAATCTCGTACTTTAGATGTTACGAGTCTCGTAATTAGCGGTTAACAGTTTAAAGCCTGTTATTCTCCCTCTGCTCTGTAAGTGTCCTTCGTTTGCTGTGCACGTTCCTTGGAGCTAATGCCCATATTCTGAGACCCACAATCTTATCTCTATTATACTCTGTCGCTGAATACTGCTGTTCAGCCTCGATCAAAAGTGCTTACCGTAATAACATAGGCGTGCAGCTCAAGCAGGTAGTGCGAATAATAACGGGTTATTTTCTAAGTACTAACATCAGATGTCTTCCTGCTCCCATCAGAAGCTTACTCACGTGCAGCTGTTAGAAGATCAGGACTTCTCCTGAAGGCCTGGCGACAACATTCAGAGAATACTCAGCTAGCCATTCATCGAGATATTGCACAAGCAGAACACTAACGCCTGAAATACAGGAAACTGTCGTGGCGCAGAGCAAACAACCTTGCTTCCAGTGTCAACCGTTCGTGACAGAAAAAAAGGAAAAAAAAGTTCAAATGTGTGTAAATCTTATGGGACTTAACTGGTAAGGTCATCAGTCCCTAAGCTTACACACTACTTAACAACCTACATTATCCTAAGAACAAACACACACACACATGCACCGAAGGAGGACTCGAACCTCCGCCGGGACCAGCCGTTCGTGGAAAATCCGTTAGGAACAATCATCAAAAGTCAACAAATATCTAGTTGAGGACCTTCCTATTCGAGTAGAACGGTTCGATATCAGCAGACGTTGATGAATGTTCATGAACCGGATTCGAGCAGGACAAGGCAGATACGTTCGAAGCAATTTTGGTCTTGCAGCCGGTCGTCGTCAACCTCACTCCACTGTATTTCGACTGGGCGACTGTCAGTCATAGCTGAGTCTTCGATGGCTCACCTGATTCTGACTGGCAGGTGCCCAGTCGAGATATAGTGGAGCGTAGTTGACGATGACCGGGTGCAAGCCCGAAATTCGTCAGAAAAATTTTAAAATTCACACAAGGCGGGGATGGTTGTCTACTGCACAAGCAGAAATAGGCTAGTCCTGATAATTATGAGTTTGGTGCACCATTACGGTAAATCCACTATATCGTTGCTGAACGTCCTGTTGGAGTGTACGAAACAACACGTATCGCATGAAGTGATCGAAGGGATGAGGAAACTACATCTCAAGATAGAATATTTTACGCGCTTCTGGTAGTGCACATTTGTCAATACATATTGTGTATTTGAATATTTTTCATCGTTCGAGAAATAAATAAACCATCTACACTGCTGGTCATTAAACTAGCAGCACCAGGAAGGATAGCAAATAAAGTAATATTACTCACTGTGCGTACACAGTAAAGCAGGAATAATAAGTGATTACAGTTAATTTGTATATGGTTTAGGGGCTTACAAAGTGCCACCTCTGGCTCTAACTCAACTGGGCATCCAGTCGAAGTGAGCTTTGATGACGCTCCACGTTGCATCAACTCTACGCTAAAGTTCTTCAGTCATAGTGGCTGTCGTGTGGTAGTGTGCCAGCCTCTCAGTAACCCATGACCAGATAATATCAGGGGGTGTGGTAAGTGGGTAACGTGCTCGAACACTTGTTAAAAGATAAGGTAACGGAAACCTCGAAGGAAAAGGCTACATGCACATCAGAAATATAACACATTCCGTCACAATTATTGGCTATGCTAACCAGAGATGACCGTGTTTACCCAGTGACACCCCTTTACCATCATGCTATATGCTGAGACCCTATGACAACGATGCATTCAATTTGGCAGCATTCAGTTTGCTCTCCACCTTCTAACACCGTTGAGTCGATCGTGATGCTGCACTCAGAAACGGGACTCGTCTCAAAAGCTGATATGGTGCTTCTCCTGTGTGTGTATTGGCGAAAGTGCTGCCACGAGAAGGGAAACTGCAACAGAGGTGGCGTTGCTGACGCTCCGTGGTGCAACGGTGTCGTCGCCTGCTCGAGTGGATATTTCTTTGCTGCGTAATTTCCCATTTCCTGATTCACAGCACGTGTGGTTGCTGTACGGTCCTGCGGTGGGGGAGCGGCCGTATGTCTGTCCTCTCGTGCGCTAGTTGCGTGAGTGGTTGAGTTTGCGCACGACGCTGAGTGTAACCGTCCTGAAGCCATCGTTGCATAATCACACTACAACTATAGTATCCCTGCGAACGCGAGAAGCAACATCGCGGAACGAGTAACTACAGTCGCACTAGGTCACGATCCTGCCACTGTCTATGTCCGACACGAGCTGGTAGATGTTTCTCCTAATTACACGAGGCATAACACCATCTTCTAACAAAGAAATGGCATTCACACGCGATTTTTAAACCCGCTACGTAACCGATCCTGGCATACAGAAGTAGACGGCGTTATTCCTACCTGCTTTGTGTGGTTGCACTGAAAAGCTTATCCTTGTGCATATCCAAACGTGTAGTAAACTTCCTGTCAATTTAATGTTTGTTGCATATTATATTCACAGTGTGGCAGGTTTATTGGCCACTATTGTATTTAGAGTTTGAAGAACCACACATTACTCATCATTCGGCCGAGTAGGACCCGACTGTCATGCATTTGAACATTTTGTATATGACGTGCAAAATAATACAAAAACATGTAAAAGTGTAATGACAAAAAATACTTAATATGATAGGAACAGTGGCTCCAGACCACATCTGCAATCGCTCTGGATTCTGTTTTCGCCCGAAAAAGTCGGCATCAAGTTTGCACAAGTTGATTAGTTTACATATTGTGTAATATAACATCTACTAAAAGTAATTTATCATGACAAGCAACATATACTTGCTTGCAAACAGTCGTTTCGTATACATCCCATAGGTCATAAGTTAGTGAAGACAGATTACTTGTGTTTATCATGATTAAAACTTATCTTCAAGGGAGGAAAATTATGATTTAACGTAACATCGACGATGTGGCCCTTCGGAGAAACGAGCTCTGCTATTATTTCCCAGAGGTCCTATCCCGCAACTGTCTAGACCGGTTTAGGGAAAGCACGGAAAATTGAATAAGGAAGGTCATTCTCCAGAATGTGAGTCCAGTGACCACTGCTTCAGCACGATTTGTCCTTATAGAGGATGTGATTAAAGGAAGTCCTTATTTCAGTGGTATAGCATAACAGTTTAAATAAAACTATTTAGAATGAATCATACATTGAAGGTAAACTAACCTACTTTTTCTAGCAATATTTGCTGTTTTAGCTATACGGTACAAACCTAACCAAAAATCCAACTTTTCCCACACTTGGGAGTAAAGAAAGCAATACCCTCTTCACTTTTGTGACTCAACTCTGGCAGATCATTAGGTAGTGGTGGAACGTAGACACGATCTTTTTATAGAGCCCCAAAGAAAATAATTGCATGGCGAGAAGTCTGGTGAACGTGGAGGCCAGCGAGAAACAAATGGTTCAAATGGCTCTGAGCGCTATGGGAGTTAACAGCTGAGGTCATCAGTCCCCTAGAACTTAGAACTACTTAAACCTAACTAACGTAAGGACATCACACACATCCATGCCCGAGGCAGAATCCGAACCTGCGACCGTAGAGGTTGCGCGGTTCCGGACTGAAGCGCCAAGAACCAGCGGGAAACAGCTCCGTCGTATTGACCATTACGACCAATCGAACAGTGAGACACTTCGACGTTCCACCACTCTCCTACAAAGAAATGCCATTAGGGAAGTGCCCATCTTGTGGCCAAATAAAGTTTTCAAGTTCATCTTCAAATTGGGGAAAGAGTCATTCTTGCAACATATCCGTATAAGCCACCCCTGTTATGGCAGTTTCAACGAAAAAATTGATCCGTACACTTGATATCGGTTCATAGTGCAGAAAATGTTCAATTTTGGGGAATCTCTCTGATACAGTACAAGTTCATCAGGATGTACCGACCCCAGGATACGAACATTATGAATAATTATCTTCCCAGTTAGATGAAAAGTTGCCTGACCATTGAACACTACATCATCAAGAAACTCATCTTCTCGTTGCAACACTTCATTTGGAGGCTTATAAGCACGGGGTAATCATCTGGCTTTAAAGCTTTTACCAACTTCAACTATTATGGAAGCTAGTGTAAACATTTTCCTAAAACATTTCACACAGTGGTCTTTAGCAAATGAAGTTAAAGATTTTCTTTCCGAACAGACTTCTTAGTAGGACGAAGGTACGGTATTCTGACATCCTCTTCAGATACGTTTGGTGGTACCGTGTTTTTGCTTCACACACTCATCCGGTCGTTTCGAATTGTCTATACCACCGGTGGACGTTTTGCCACATGGGGGTCACAAACAGTAAACGAAATGCACGTTGTGTTCAAATTACAGATTCACTCTTAGCAAATTGCAGAACACAAATTGTTTTGTGCTCGGGTATCGCCACTTTGCGTATGTGGCGCTGCAACTGAGAAACAACGAAGCAGTACTCGCACATGCGACTATCTAAAACTGTTTGAGCTACTCTTTAATGGTGACCTTGAACCGACTCTCTACAATGCTTAGTTGATACTATCAAAATTTGTAACTGGGACAATCTTTTATGGACACCCTGTATTTCATCCGAATGGCAAATCGTCCCCAAACATAACTTTTAGAAAAATACTGCCCCTATTAAGCAGAAAGTCTAAGATCTTCCCGTGTTACAACTTTCCTTTCCCTCTGACAACAGTAATCGAAATTCGTGAACACAACCTATCGGCCCCCTTGTTTATCTATCTCAGCATCTGTCTTTTGCAATAGTGCGACTAGAGCAGAGTACGTTACTGAAAGAGGTGACGCAGTGCTTAAGACATTGGTTTCACATTCAAGAGCATGGCAGTTCGGATCACCATCCGTCCAACCACATTCCGGTTTTCCCTGATTTCCTGAAACAGTTAAAGCAGGGATGGTTCCTTTCAAAAGAACGCGGCTGCCTCTCTTATCACTCTCCAATCCGCGGATGTGCTCTGTCTTTAACGAGTTCATCGTTGATGAGACGTTAAAGCTTAATCTTCCTTCTTTCCGCAGAGTGAGCATACAGACTTTAGCCTTACATAGCGGTAGGAATGTCGGAAACCTTAAGACAGTTTACTCCATCAAAAGTAAAGTTGCTAAGGCAAAAGGTTTCTTGGATATTTCTCTACCACCCTTTCTCCTTGACGGAATTGTGTACTGCCTGACAAAAAAGTGAAGCACCCACAAGATATGGTCGGATATATAAAACTTTGAACACTTACCCACCATTGGAAGGTATGCAAATGATAAGTGTTGCAGTTCTATGTGACAGGTAGTCCAGCCACCAGCATGCATTACTGTGGTTCTGCCTAGTGTTGATAACAGGCTTGGTAGGGTATAGAAGAAGCATAAACAGCGTCATATGTTCAGTGATCACTGTGAATGACACGGAAATGCCGCGAACTCGTGTGAGACAGCATTATTAGCACCTGACAGGGTTTGAACAGGGTCTCTTCGTGGTTCTCCTTCTGGCCGGCTGGTCGAATCGTCCAGTTTGCTGATTTATGGGGCATTCGGATGTGATAGCAGCTTAGCGTTGGTCTGCATGGGAATGTGAGGGTAGGCATATTTGTCGTGAAAGTCAAGGTTTTGTCTACCACCACAAGGTAACATCGCCATATTGTGTACCAAGCACTTTGTAAGCTCTTTGGTATGCACCTGCCATCCGAGAACACGCAAAGAATGCCCTTCAGAAATCTCTATCATCTCGCACCATTAGTCGAAAAAGTTGCAGCTGGAGTAGAGAATCACCGCCTCACGCGTAGATGGTCGGTAACACAAGAACACAAACGGCTACTGATGAATGGCATTGCCTCGCGTTAACACAAGAACACAAGCTGCTACTGATGAATGGCATTGCCTCGCGTTCGGCGATGAATTGGTGTTCTGCAATACCCCACATGACAATCGTCAGCGAGAGTGGTGGTGACGGGGGAGAGGTCCCACTCTTCCGATGTTTTGAACAGGCACAGCGGAGTTACTCCTGGGGTCAAGCTATAGGGAGCCATCGGGTATGATTTCAGATCACGGCTTACGGCTGGAAATGATTGAGGGAACTCCGACGTAACAAAGATACTTCACAGACATCGTGCCAACTCGTGTTATCTCCATTATCGTGGTGCCATTTTTCAACAAGACAATGTTCGTCCAAAATGCCACGTGTCTATATGATCTGTTTGCGTAATATTGAGGTACTCGCATGAGCAGGAAGATTCCCAGATCTGTTTCCGATAGAACACGTATGGGACTAGACGTCTTCTCCATCCCAGTTTCAGCATCTAATATAGCAAGGACCAGCGGGAAGGCATACCTCGGCCGAGGATACAACAGCTTTACATCACTCTTCAAAACCGAATCAGCGCACGCATCCCGTGCAGAGGTGGTGCAACATCATAATGATAAGTGGGCTCATACTGCCAAGTTCCTCGTAAATGTGACTCGATTTTGTAACCACTGAAGTAACATCACATACCCTTGCATCCCGTCAAGTTTCATTTCCTTCCATCCTCCCTTTCTGGGCGCTTAATTTTTCTGTTAGGTAGTGTAGTTGCAACTGTCGGTAATCTTCAGACTCTCGGATGCTTGAAAATCGAACGATATCCTTTCCAGGCGGGATACTTTGTGGTACGTAGAGACTTGCAGACGGCACTGAGACCAGCCCGCGTCGGCGGTCATCGGCGGCGCCGCAGCCTGTGATCAGACGGCGCCTGATTGGTCGGCGGCCGCGTGATCGCGCTCTAATTGGCCGGGATAAGCAGGGGTCGGCCGCAGGTGCCGCTGCCCTTATCTCGGCCGCGCGGGCAGCTCGCCTTACGACTTTCGCGTGCTCCGTCGGCGTATCAGCGGCCCGTGGGTACAGTGGGCCACGGCGCTCCCGATTATACACGCCAGCGGTATCGGCGGCGGTGGCGGTAGCCGTGTGTCCGCGCGGCCACGTTCCGCTCTCTCCCCACACCTCCGCCCCGTCAATTACTCGGTCAATCGCCAGGGATAGCTACGCATCAGTCAATGTACATAATCTCTGGATCAGCGATTTAATTAACTATCCATATCCGCAGTCGCGCAATTACGCCGCCAAAGGAGGGATCAATCCACGGGGGACTGGTGGTCGGAAACAGCCGGTAATGAGGTCTCGAAAGCGACAAGTAATGATAGAAAAACACGCACTCGTTTCTCAAACGAGTCAACACTCTCAGCAGTCAGTCTTCAAGGGAGAAACATGTTTTCTTGCGTAACCGTGGGAACTATTACTCCTTTTCATCAACATCTATGGGTTTACCAGCTGCCCCTAACTATAGGTTTTATGCAATCCGCAACGCCTTCAAAAATCAGTTGCGAAATTTTTATATTCTCTATGTCTCTACGCACAAACTATTAGTCCTACAGACAAATAAAGAGGACTTTTTTTATAGGGAGGTCACAGTTTTTGAGTTATTGAAGAGAAACACGTTTAAAGATCAATTTTGTACGTTTTTCTTGAATAATTCGATAACTATGGCCTCTAGGGAAAACATATCCCAGTACAAAATTTAACTACATTTAATGTCCTACAAAAATGTCCTGTACAGTTTTTTTCTGTAGGACTACTACACTGAAGAGCCAAAGAAACTGGTACATCTGCCTAATACCTTGTAGGGCCCCCTCGAGCACGCGGAAGTACCCCAATACGACATGGCATGGACTCTACTAATGTCTGAAGTAGTAACTGACACCATGAATCCGTAAGAGTATGAGGGTGTGGAGATCTCTTCGGAACAGCACTTTGCAAGACATAGCAGATACGATCAATTATGTCCACGTCTGTTCATGTCTGGGGAGTTTGGTGGCCAACGGGAGTGTTTAAACTCAGAAGAGTGTTCCTGGAGCCACTCTGTAGCAATTCTGGACATGTGGGGTGTCGCATTGTCCTGCTGGAATTGCTCAAGTCCGTCGGAATGCACAATGGACATGAATGGATGCAGGTGACCAGACAGAATGCTTACGTACGTCTCACCTGTCAAGAGTGCTATCTAGACGTATCAGTGGTTCCATATCACTCCAACTGCACACGTCACACACCATTACAGTGCCTCTACCAGCTTCGACAGTCCCCTGCTGACGTGCAGGGTCCATGCATTGATGAGGCTACCTCCCAAACCCGTACACGCCCATCCGCTCGATACAATTTGAAACGAGACTCGTCCGACCAGCCAACATGTTCCCAGTCGCCAACAGTCTAATGTCGGTGTTGACGGAACCAGGCGAGGCGTAGGGTACACGAGTGGCCCATACCGATGACGTTTCGTTGAATGGTTCGTACACTGTCCCTTGTTGAAGGCCCAGCACTGAAATCTGCAGCAATTTGAGGAAGGATTGCACTTCTGTCACGTTGAACAATTCTCTTCAATGTCCGTTGGCTCCGATCTTGCAGGATCTCTTTCGCCCGTAGCGATGTCGGAGATTTGATGTTTTACTGGATTCCTGATATTGGCAGTAGACTCGTGAAATGGTCGTACAGGAAAATCCCCACTTCATCGCTACCTCGGAGATGCTGTGTTCCATCGCTCGTGTATCGACTATAACACCACGTTCAAACGCACTTTAATCTTGATAATCTGCCATTGTAGCAGTAGTAACCGATCTAACAACTGCATCAGATATAGCGCCGTATTCTTCCTGTTTACACATCTCTGTATTTGAATACGCATGCTTAAATCAGTTTGTTTAGCGCTTCAGAATACTTCGCGCACAGTGACCGAGAGAATATGAAAATGTTGCAAGTGGTATTTGAAGG
This sequence comes from Schistocerca nitens, assembly GCF_023898315.1. Classification (NCBI taxonomy): domain Eukaryota; kingdom Metazoa; phylum Arthropoda; class Insecta; order Orthoptera; family Acrididae; genus Schistocerca; species Schistocerca nitens. The sequence continues at coordinate 564,310,971 of NC_064619.1, read as the reverse complement.
TGTTGCTGGTTGGATAAAACCCATAGGCAGGGGGGCAACCGAACCACCCTCTATATCCCGGAACCACTTTGCGATGTGTGGCAATGTGTAATACTAGTAGCACTATCAGTTTCCCCCTTTCTCGTTTCCTTCACAAAACGTGCGTGGGGAGAAAAACCATCGGAAAGTCTGCTTATGAGTTTTAATTTCTTTTTCGCCTAATGATCATTTAGCGAGATGTGCTCGGGAGAAAGTAATGTGTTTTTTGGCTGTTCTTCGACTGTCTGCTGTAATAATTTTAATAGTCCCAATTCCTCCGTTTTTGAGTTTAGTACAAGAACCACATTACTATGGTAGGACAAGTAATTTTTACTGAATGCGGCACTGCGCTTCAGAGTAACTTAGATAAACGATACTTATTTTTCAGCATAGTCACCAAGTCTCTGTAAAAAACGGTCAGAACGTTCTACCAGTCCTTCAGTTCCTAGTCGGATAGATATCCGCTCCTTGGTCACGAAGGCATTCGAAAAGCGCTTTTTGAAGATCCTGCTGTCTGAATACCTGCGACTGCTGCGAATCATTTCCTCTATTGCCTGGACATTGTCCTCTGCGATCGATATCGGTTACGTGCTTTCCGAATCAACATCAGCAACATCTATGGGCCCTTGCTCAGATTATTGGCACGATTTTACTGCGACTGGACGCGACATTACATTTGGTCCATGTACCGCCAGAAATTAGCGGTGAGCCTGTGTGCAATTTCGGATGTTTCGCCACAGATATCGTTCTTTTCCGCGTACGTCAACTTTAGAGTACGTTCCCGGTTGCTGCATCGTTTCACTCGCACACTGTGTTACAGCCGTTATCCTTACCACGACAGATCTGTGTCTGCAGGAAACTGGAAATACGTACTATTTTCTGACACTGCGCATTGGTCGTAGCCTGAAATGACTTGTGTAACTTATTACTTAAAATTCCCTCGTACATAATATTTACTATCAGGCAACCCTGTCATTCTTGCAGGATTTCAAATAGCTGAAACGAAGACCTTTCAACAGTGGAATGTGATGTACGAAGAACACAGCTAGGCAAAATCGAATTGCTCAGACAAACGGCGAAGCGACGCTCTCTCTGACCCGTCGCAACAAATGTTTCCAGACTTTCATTCACTGCAAAAGTCAATGAAGGGAAGAGGTTGAGATCAGCATGCTAAGGATGTCGAACACGTGGACAAGATCAAGCACAGAGCGCAATAGATCCCGAGTGTCTTATATTCTGCAGATTCAGTACGTTTCCTCTCAATATATTAAAATAATTCCATTCGTCCCGCTTAGGGCAAATCCTGCAAGCTCTACGTCTACTTTTATGATCCGGAAACCAAGCAGTAGCGGGATTAACATTGAAGGCGAAGGAATATCTACGATAATGTTAGCTGATGACATTCCTTTCGCAGTGGAATATAGAAAGAATTACAGGACATACTGAACGAAATGAACAGTCTTCTGAGCACAGAATATGGACTGGGAATGAACCGAAGAAAGATGAAAGTGATGAGGAGTAGCAGATATCAGATTACCAGTAAAATTAACGTCAAAGTTATGCCACAAATCAGAAGCAAATCCGCTACCTTGGAAGCAAAGAAACGTATGACGGGTGATGCGAGGAGCACATAAAAAGGAAACTGTCACAGGCAAAGAGAGCAATATCGACCAAAAGAACTCTACTACCATCAAACATTGACCTTAATTTGAGGAAGAAATTTCTGAGAATGTACGTCTGGAGTACGGGTATTCTGTAGAACTGAGTCATGGATTGTGGGGGAAAGCGAAGATGAAGGGAATACAAGTGTCTGAAGATGTTATGACATCGAAGGATGCTGCAAATTAGATGCACTGATAAGGTAACAAATAAGACGAGAATCGACGAAGACAGAAATATCTGGAAAACATGGACAAGAAAAATGGGCAGGATGATAGGACATGTGTTATGACATCGGGAAGTAATTGTTTGGTGTTAGAAGGAGGTGTAGGGAGTAAAAACCATAAGGACCGAGATTGGAATATATCGAGTAAGTAATTGAGGTTGGTGTGTGTAAGTGCTACTCTGAGATGAGAGGTAGTCACAGGAGAAGAATTAGTGGTGGGCCGCATCATACCAATCACATGACTGGTGGCCACCTCACGTGTATGGTGGAGGATATTTACGGCGACGCTACTATTTCCCTTTTTTCCATGTTGCATTTGTGAACGGTGCTTGGTAAGAACGAGTGTCGGTAACCCCCCACATGAGCTCCAATTTCTCTTATTTTCTCGTCTTGGTCATTTCGCGAAATTTATCTGAGAGGACGCAGTACGTTGCCCGCCTCGTCTTTCAACGTAGACTCTCGGAATTATAACAGCGAGACATTCCGTAATGCACACTGCATCTCTTCAAACGTTTGCACTGTAGTTAGGCTATTATCTCAACGACGCTCTAGCAGTTAAATAAACGAACCCATAACAAAACGTAGCGCTCTCTTTTGGAGCTTCTCTGTCTCTTCTACCGATCCTACTGGCTAAGGGCCGCAGATTGTCGAACAATACACAAAAATAGTTTCACGAGTGTGTTGAAAGTGACTACATTCGCGAATGAATACATTCCGATAGGATTGTTCCTGTGACGCTCAGACTGGCATTTTCTTTTCCTATTTCTTTTACGGGGCTGTTCTACGTTAGTTCGCTTCAGAGTTACTGCCAGGTATTTCACTGTTGTAACTGCTTCCAGCGATTAATTCTCAGTAATGTAATCGAAGAATAATGGTTCTCTTCACTATTTATCCTCAATAAGTCACATTTATTCGCATTTGGAGTCAACAACCAGACACTACACCAGCTGTCGATCCTCTGCAGCTCTTCCTGCATTTCGCTACACTCTTCTGGGATGATTTATTCCCAGCAACATTCATTAGGGTCGAACATCGCATTGTACCAACTAAGCTGGTACTTCCTTCCCAAGACTTCCCCCATCTTATCTATTGCTCAGTCCTATGAGCCTCGTCGTCTACATCACGTCAGACTGTAGTCTGTCATCCTTCTAGACAGGTAGTTTTCTGACTCGATACCACACAAGGTGATACTTGTTCCTGCTGGTGATTCTTTCTCGAATTAAATGCTGTATTCTGCTGACAATCTATTTCAGACTCGTCGCATATTTTAAGATTTTGCTTTCAAATATTATGTAACTTTCTGCATCTCTTTTCATTTATCTATTCCCGTGACATTACTTTTGTCCTTCTTTACCTTCATACCATATCGCTTACATAAAATATTTTTCACTGTTTGAGGGTTCATCCATAAATCATCATTCGTCTACTTTGTCCTTTAATTCCCACCTCAGTTGTACTGCGAACCTGTTGTTCAGCTTCCTGGATGCAAGCAATGAATATAAGAGCAGGATGAGCACAGTTTTTCCTCACATCCTTCCTAATTGTTACTTCTTCTGATTTACGATAACTTCTAGGCAGACATCCAATAAGTGATGCACCACTTTTTTTTAATGCAGGGAGATTTTATTAATGATTCCAATAACCACATTATTTCCCACTCTTTTGGCTAAAAAATCCTATTTTTCAACATAATTTCCGTTCATTGCGACGGCCTTAAACCACCTTACTGAGAGAGCCCGTGTGTCCACATGGTACCATTCTACCGCTCGACGTCCGACCCATCATCTAACTACTGCTGCCGAAAGGTGCAGGATCCGGCCTGTTGCGTGCATGAGGAGGAACAAATCCACTGACATTTTATGACATCCTCGGGTGCGCACATTTGTCTTGCGTTGTCATGGCGAAGTAGAAGTACGTTTGCATTTTTTTGGCAACGAACATATTGAAGTAGTTTCTCCAATATCCTGAGCATAGCAAAATACGCTTCGGAGCTGGCCGTGCACCGTGAGACAGGACATCAAAGAGAGTAGCCCCTTCCGAGTCCCGTAACATGGTAGCGGGTCAGCACGTTTTGTTCGAATCCTGCCTCGGGCATGGATGTGTGTGATGTCCTTAGGTTACTTAGGTTTTGGTAGTTCTAAGCTCTAGGGGACTGATGACCTCAGAAGTTAAGTCCCATAGTGCTCAGAACCATTTTTTGAGGACGTTTCCTCCGGGGGAGAGGGGGTCTAGTGCCATTCCATGGAGCTGTTCGATTTCCAGTTCGAAGTGATGAACCTATTTCTCATCGTTTGCGACGACGTTCGACAGTAAATTATCACGTTCACGCTTGTACCGCGCAAGCAGTTTCGCACAGGTGGTCCTTCCTTGCCCTTTCTGGTCGTCAGCTAGGCGGGGAGGAACTCAGCGGTCACACACACCTTTGAGTACCCCAACTGATTTGATTGTGATCCGTCAATCACATGGAATGAAAGTGTCGGCACGTACAGCACTGCAGGAGTCATACCTGTGTGCGGCCGGCCGACAAACGGGAGATCGGACTGATTTGCGCGACCTTGTTGCAATGATGACAGACGCCTCGCCTAACGACTCACTGTGCTTTTGTTAACTGCCAGGTGTCCGCAGATATTCTGCAAGCGCCGATCTGCGATGATCTGGACTGCCGCCAAAAAAACTCAATGAGTGCTCTCTGTTTGGAACACGTCTGCGCTACAGACGCCATTTTGAAGGCTACGTGTAGCAACACCATCAATTGGAAATTCATGAAACCATTGAGGCTGAAATGGGAACATTCTACGATGCCCCACAGCAAATTCCGCATTTTTTCCACCGAAACTGGCCGTGAAAAAAATATATTGCATTACTTACTGAACGTCCCTCGTATTAACTGGTCATTCGATAGCGATCTAATTTCTTGAGCAGGCAGATACAAATAACGTTGAAAAATCTAATTATAATGATGAGATAATTATGATAAGAGACTGAACTTCATGTGGCTGACACTGTGTGGCCTCCACCGACGCCAACGCACTACTCTGACCACCGGCCACCGCGACATTTCCAGTTGGTCACATCTGCGCCTCGACCGGCGCTAAACGTCGCCTCCGACGGGGGACGGAGCTCCGCGGGCCCGAGATGAAACTCGGAGTGACCATTCGGCGGCGGCAGCGGCCACCACGCCCGCCACGTCGAAATAATAAGGAGCAAATTTCATCAGGGCGCGGGCCCGGCCGGCCGGTCCACAAGTTATTACTGGGGGAGCCAAACAAAAGCGCTCGCACACCCTACGGACAGAAACGCAAATGGACGACGCTGATTGCATAATCCTACATTCCCGGCCTTTCTCTTCTCACCACCACCACCAACCCCATCTCTTTCTCTTTTTTTTCGCTTTTTTCCCCCCAGATTCTAGCTTCCCTGTCCTGAAAGGAGAGTAGAGTAAGACAGGAAAAGATGCCCAAAACAAATATTTAACAATGGCAGCGTGAAGGGGAGGGGGGAAAAAAGAGAGGGGTGCCGGGAGTGACGATATGAAAGGAGAAGTTATATATAACAGGCGTCGTTGGTGGTGGTGGTGGTGGTGGTAGTAGTGCTGGTGGTGGTAGAGTAGGGTGGTGAGTGAGTGGAATGCGGGAGTACGGCGGGTGGTGTGGTGAGCAGGGGTTGGGGGGTGGCGGGTAAATGAGTCTGGCTGGTCGGGAGCGACAATCAGCCGCGAAGAATGAAGGCGAGGCGCTGCAGATTGGACCCGGCCGCCACCGCCGCCGCCTCCGCCGCCGCCGACGACGCCTCCCCCAATCTGCTGCCGAATTAACGGACGCCGCCACCGCCGCCGCCGCTGCCGCTGCTACCCAAACTAAACAGTAATTCCATCGGCGCCGTCCTAATTAGCCCGTGTTAGTTCACAATGTTAACTAATTACAACTCTTCGGCGACTGCAGCGGCAGTGCCGGTCCACTGGTGGAGCCCCGTGTCGAGTCGAGACCGACGCACCCCCCCCCCCCCCCCCCCCCCCCCGGTCGTGCCCTACTTGCTGCCTCCGGCTGCAGCGCTGTTCGCTGAGGAAAATGGTGCCAGTTTTCTCGTGCGCTAAACACACGCGGCGCGGGTTGGATGAGTACAGCAAGCTTTGGATTTTTCCGGGTGCGCATTATTCGGCTTGTGGATTACCTGTGCCACGTTTGAAGCAAATTAAATACGAAACCTGAAGTTGTGCGTAATAACTAGAACGAATGTTTCCATTCACAATAAAAATAATTGTTTTTGAATAAGTCGAGGACGAAAATAACCACAAGTGTTTAAGTAATGATGGCTGTTGTTGTGTACATAGTTCCGCGTAGTCAGCGCGTACACAACTTTCCCACTAGAGCGCGCCCCACTAAGCACAACAGCGCAGGTGCAGCGCTCGTCCGTCTCCGCACTACGAGATGGCGCTGCCATAGAGACGGACCAAATTCTGCTTCCGCCGAGCCGCTTATTAATATGTAACGCAGCCAATGAGATTGCTGCCAACGTAGAACCTTTTCTCCTCGCGGATCACACTCGCGCAGTGATACATGAACGCACGAGGTATTATAACGAGTGTACAGACCTCCGATTAGTAAGTCTGCATCAGTCTGTACTAGTCTGCATTAGTCTGTACCAGTCTGCATTAGTCTGTACCAGTCTGTACGAGTTCTACATTTGTCTGTACCAGTCTGTAGTCAAAATTTCAGTCTGCGCCCAATAAGATTACCATATTCCAGTACATAGCCATGAAGATAAATGTATAGACACTTTTGTCAAGTATCAGAGATATATGTGAGAATAAGATTAACGTACCAATACCAAAGAAACTTCAGATTGTCAATTGTAAATAGCATCTAGAACCAAGTTAAGTAATTTTTATGCTTGTTATTATTTTAATAAATGTGTGTGAAAATTAATCAAGTTATGTTTAAAGTTGGTCACCGTCAATCTGCTACTCAAGTGGCATTTCTATCGTCTGACCTAACTGCAGAAGATAAACACGTCACGATAAGACCACGAGACATATTGCTGACACGCGCCTACTTCGTTAGAGCGACAAGTCAAATAATAATCTGATGGTGTGTGTCCTGAAGGTCTTACAGTACGAATACCACAGCTATGAAACGAGATTCAAGCAGTGACGTGAGGCGGATGTTGTGGAAAAGTATAGATTTGCTCATACTTACCCCTGGGGTAACGGAAGACAGCTGCGTGAAAATTACAAGATACAATGAAAACAGGCACATGTCAGGGGTAGAGAATCTCTCCAACATTTTAACTCACATTAAAGATGAACAATATGGACACCGTTTGTGGCACAGTAAAAGTCAACACAGATGATGTGCGCGTGCAATTCACTGAAGTCGCTACTGCTGCTCGGAAAGGCGCAACGATAACAGCCTCCTTTAGAAATCTGTTCACTGGATTGCCCGTCTGTAGGCGCGAACTAAGTCGATGCGCCTATACGGACCAGACACTGTGTCTACACACTCCGCCACACGAGTCACCTAGTGATGAACTCTGGAACTACGTCACGCCGCGCATTACTGGTATTAACTTGGAGAGACGCTTTTTCTACTGATATGTGTCGTCTTTCTGTACATCTTTTAATTTTGGCTCAGTCGTCTTCTGAAAATCCATAGGTACTTGTCAATAACCCTGTATTTTTAGTACAAGAAAAGAGCTATGACGGAGCTTCAAGGAAACCCTTTTCTTTTTCTCTCTCTCTCTCTCTCTCTCTCTCTCACACACACACACACACACACACTGCTTTGACCTATTATTAGAGTACATAGCACAAAATTCCTTTAGTTACAGAAATGTTCCCACTCTCCTGAAATGTGTACTGTCGTCAGAGAAAATACGAATGAAAAACAGAAAGGAAAAAAGTTGACGAATATTTTCTTAAAGTGAACTGAACGCAGATGACAGAAAATACAGTGCGTTTTAAGCGTAGTTTTGTAAGTAAGTGTTCAGTTTGCTGTATGTAACCCAGTGAGCTTTCACATGTGACATAATTAATGTATCGTTAAAATAGTGAATAGAGTTTTTCGGTAATAAAACTTCTGTATTTGGATTATTTGTGATTTTCGGTTATCTGTCCAATTTCGGGTCCGCATCAACCAAGAGAATTGGGAACTTACTGTACATCGAAAAAAGTATCAGAGCATTGAAGCTATGAGGAAAACAGTTGATATCGGATAAGAAAAATATGTAAAATTCTCGTGTCACAGTGTTAGTTGCCATACTCCTCCGAAACGGCTATATGGATTCTGATGAAATTTTACATGTATATTCGGTAGGTCTGAGAATCGGTCGTAATCTATTTTTCATAATCCTAAATGACAAGGGTGGTCCACCTCAATAATTTTTTTCTTATTTTTTTGGACAGAACTTTTTATTTTTTATGATGTGGCATTAAAAATTACACCCAACCCTAAACTTTCACCCTTCTACCACCAACTCCTATTTTTAATAGCGATTTCAGCAATTTAATAATTTTCAGCTTCGGTCGATAACTGATCAATTATCACTTGATCGTTAAACCCGCCAGGTGTCTACCGGTGATAGTCTTGAAGAAAACGTACCAAAAGCAACGACTCGAATATCCCTCTTTGAATCGACGTAACTAGACCTAGAAGCTTAACTAGGTAGCACGCGTCAATCGCCAAACCGACATTTAGGCCTAGCGCACACGCATCGATTTTTTATCCTACGGAAGTATATCGTACAATCAAATTCTTTTAGTGGAACAAAGAAGTTCCTATGATCTCCTTTGTTCCTCTAAAATAGTTCAATAGCACAATATTTTCGAATAGTGGTCGATACTGTCGGACTTGCCCCTAAACCTCTTCTCACTCCCCACACAGCTTTCGGCCATAATTATTGTTTGTGCAACGAGCTCCCGCCAACAAAGGCTATTGTGTTACACGTATACATTGTGTTACACGTATACATTATTCTTATAGACTAGAGGTAATTTATATGGCAAAACAACGTTTGCCGGGTCAGCTATAACATATAAAGATTTTCAGAGGCGGAACGAAGTTCGCCGGGTATAGCTAGCGTTATTTTATAAATGTACGATTAATCAACATGCTACTCCATATCTACATCCGTATTGGACAATCCAAATACCCCCCCCCCCTCCTTTTGCTGTTTTGCGTGTGGAGATTAGAACCTTACAATACTACTCATTGGTTTAGATCAACGACGACGTAACAATAGCAAACGTAACCAGCCCTCGTTACGCAACACGCGCAAAACAAATGCCATAGCATGAATTGTAACTATTCTCACGACATCACATTTGTTGGATTCGTCAAATGAACAATGAAGTAAAATAGACCTCGTGCCAGGCTACAGATTAATCTACTACCACGACTAAAAAATAATACAGAACCAAAGCAAATATTGTTTTCTGCTGCATGTATGTATGACGTCACATGTTCCAACATCATTACTTCATGGATCAAAGACAATGTCCACTATTGGAAGCATCAACCACCTTGAATGATGCACGGGAAGGACGGATGGCGGTAAGACTCCGTGATAGGTCGAATTTCTATAATTTTCATGACATTGTCCTTCCGCAAGATACAGGTGAGAGGCAATAGCACGATTCTTTGCTCTTCTAAGAAAGTAGTCTTCGCAGATTCAGATGTAAACTCCCCCGCCATGCACAATGTCTCTCTTGTATTGTCTGCCTCCGTGACAGCTGAGCGCTTACTTAACGAACCAGTGACGAAACGCGCCATTCTCTGTTTCCTTGTTACTCATCACTGGTAAGGTTCTAATACTGACAAATAATCAATAGTCCAGAATGTGTTGAACTAACGCTTCTGTTAGCCACATATTTGGTGGATGACGTACGTGCTTCGTATTCTTGGGAGTAAATCCAGCATCTGCTTCTCCTACACCTGGTCATGCGGTTTTTCCACTTAATGCCACTCCGCACGCAGACTCACGGATGTTATACTAAAGCTGCTATTTCCAGTAGGTGGTCGCCAAGCAAGTAATCAAACCACTTTATGAGCAGTACGTTATTAATTTATGTTGAATGCCTGCTGCTAATACTTGTACGAAGCAGCGAAAACCCTACAGGTGCTGCTACAATTTTCTGGTGTGGCGACTGTACATTACACAACAGCGGCATCCAGTTGCATCATTACGGAGGTTGACACGCTACCAGGAGATTGTTTAATGGCCCGAGATCGATGCAAAGTAGTATGGCAGTAGTGAAAACAGCAATGACCTCACTCTAGAACATCCATCAGAATACTCGACAAGAACAGCACCGCAATCATCATTAGTAAGGGTTGATTTGCAGCAAGTGTTTTTCAACACTGGGCAGCACTATTAACCGGTGTTACAGAAAGGCAGGCAAGCGTTAAACAGAGTTAACATGGTTTATTCTTAGAATAAACGTCACCAAAACCAACTGCCTATTTCTAATTTTATATGAGATAGCTATCTGATAATTTCAGAAATGCGGTGAATCAAATGATTATTATTTGTTGTTAGCACTGACAGTTTCCGTGACCTACTTATCATTGCTGGTGCTCATCTTCATGGTAGCCGCACTGTGTAGGGCAGCTTGTCACGGTCCGCGTGACTTCCCCCGCCTCCCGTCGGAGGTTCGAGTCCCCCCTCGGGCATGGGTGTGTGCGTTGTCCATAGCGTAAGTTAGTTTAAGTCAGATTAAGTAGTGTGTGGGCTGAGAGACCGATGACCTCAGTAGTTTGGTGCCATAAGACCTTACCACAAATTTCCAGTTCATGGCAGATGTCTCAAATTTCAGTTGTAATTCAGAGACTGTTGGGAACAGAGTATATATGTCCATGCTAATACTTCAGCGTGATCCATATCGTAATCTACCATCGCATGTGACAACGCCTCCTGAAAATTCTGTACGTGACATAGCGTGCCAAATCCTAATGTTTAATAATCAGTTCGAGAAACGAAACTAGGACATCTACGGTTGATAATACCCTATGTGACAGGTATTTAACAGTATCGTTTACTCTCATAACCTTTTTGCTTAGTTAAACTGTAAAAAAGCTGTAGAAAGTATAAATGAAACTAAGTTCTTTCCTTAGCACCATCTGAAAATCCTAAAAAAGGAAGGAAGATGAGGGTTTAACACCCCGCGGACATAGAGCACAGCCGGCCTTTGTGGCCGAGCGGTTCTAGGCGCTTCAGTCTGGAGCCGCTGACCGCTAAGGTCGCAGGTTCGAATCCAGCCTCGGGCATGGATGTGTGTGATGTTCTTAGGTTAGTTAGGTTTAAGTAGTTCTAAGTTCTTGGGGACTGATGACCTCAGATGTTAAATCCCAAATTGCTCAGAGCCATTTGAACCATTTGAACATAGAGCATAAGCTCGGAATGCTGCAGGGTTGGGGAATGAAATCGGCCTTGTCACTTCAAAGGGACCACCCCGGCACTTGCATGGAGTGATTTAAAGAAACAACGGAAAATCTAAATCGGGATGGCCTGACGCGGACTTGAGCCATCGTCCTCCCGAACAAGAGTCCAGTTTTGTAACCACTGCGCCACATCGCTTGGCATGAAAACTCTAAGAAAGTGAATCTCGGTATCACCTTAATGAACACAGACATTTTTTCCTTCCTTCATTAGACAGTTATGAGAGCAACTTTCACCATTTTCCCTTTGTAAGCATTTTCGTCCTCAAGAGTGATGTTGCGAGGTCGAAATAAGCACAGATATACAAGAAACAGTCACCTAGTAACCACAATTTACTGCAAATACATCTGAGGATGAGTGTTAGTATTCGAAACACTCTGTGCTTGTTAAAATGTGGAATAGAATAAACTGTAATTCACTCGAACGCACAGTTTCGTATCTCACAGTCTCCATACATAGAAGAGATAAATTCAGATTTAACTCAGCCATGAGAAACGTGGGAAAGGATACGAAGATCTGAATCCTGCTCCTCTTGATTAGCAGTCCAGTGCCTTTAACAAATCGCCACTTTTTTGGACACCTAATCTGAAGTACAATACTAATAGATTCATCGTCGGAATGTTGACAACAATAGTTTAATTTAAATTAACACATGCAATGCAAGCATGTTCTGATTCCTGAACAAAGTTCAGATACACTTTATTGTATGGGGAGATGTACATACGGAAACACGCCTCCAAAATAATATCTATCGTTTCAAAGTTGGTGTAATAGACGCTACCGTTTAAGAACACCACGATGGACTTGTAATTCTACAGGAGGTGGACAGAAATATGGAACCACCGCGGCAAATGCGTGCTTGAACGTAAATGCTAGCTAAGTATGCAGGTTGCAGTGTCGAATGTGACAACTAACGGCACGTCTAAAATGTCTACAGAACGTTGAAAGTGTTATTTGCGGTCAGAAGAGAATTTGGTCAAGCTCTGAGTTCGAAAGTGGCCGAACTTTGGCGCTTGTATGGTAGATGATCCTACAACCAAGGTAGCCCCTTATCGAAGTCTTTTACCGCATATAGGGGAAGAGGAAAAAAAATCATCACAACGCGGAAAAACGTGTGCGTTGAGTAATCGTTGACAGACGGTCTTGAAGAGGACTGTTACAAAAAATAAAAGGACGACAGCTGATAAAGTCACAGATGAAGTGAATCTCGCTCTTGCGAACCCTGTCAGTACCGAAACAACACGAAGGGAGCTCCGTTAGCTAGGAAGTGCAGGGCGAGCTGAACCCCATTAGCGATGCAAATGCTGTAACAGAAAAACGTGGTGCCGAAGCCGCAAAACCTGGACTATGGAGGAATGGAAAAAATTGATTTGGTCTGTTGAGTCTTGTTTCACGTTTTTTTCCACTTGCGGCCAAGCTTATGTCCCAAGAGTGAAACGTGGCGGTGGCTTGCTGATAACTTGGCGGCCATGGTATTCTATGGGTCCCACGGCTGCTCAGCAAGGTTGCTTTACAGACAAGGAGCGTGTGACCGTTCTGGCTGTACAGGTCTACGCCGCCGTACAGTTTTTATTGCTCAATGGCGATGCTGTGTTCCAAGACGTTCCACACAGGACTGCTTTTGGTGAGCACGAGGATATGTGCAGTCCCCACAGATTAAATCTCTCAACCAACAGAACCATTGTACGTCGAGGCCAAAGAAGTGTTCTACTCCGACTAACAGGGGCATTCAACACAACATCAAATGACGCACTATGTGTCGTCACGGGAATCTTCCCCATAGATATCACCATCAGGTACCGCGCAGCAATGTACTGGCTTAGGATGGGGAGAATAGACCAGGTTCGGCAGATCACTGGTATACCGATTGAGACAACACGCCAGCTCAGAGCATGGCGAGTGGATACCTGGCAGAGCGAGTGAGGCAACAGCGATAAGGGCCGCCGTGTATACAACTTCTTCCCTGACATCCGGGAAAGACTAAAACTAAAACATATCGATCCCAGCCGCGGTATGGTACATTTCATCACAGGACATGGCCCTTATCCCACGCACCTGTACCGCGTGAGTCCGCAGCAGACTAATAGATGCACATGCGGGGAAGAAGGTTCCCCTGAACATACTGTCTTCTTCTGTGGACAACGCACGAACGTAAGACACACTGTACACATAAATCGCCTGAACACACAGAACGAACTACATGCCATAATACGCGACCCGGAAAGGTGGACTGAACTCAACAAACTTACTGTCGAAATCTCGAAGATGCAACAAATAGAATACTTGCGCAACAGACCCTACCGAAGGCAAGTCGGTCCAAACAGACGTCACGATGCCCAGGGGGACACAGATATGATTAGCACCACGGGTGATGAAGAAGAAACAGATACAGACCAGGGCACCAACACAGATATTGAAGCGTCCAGCGCGGATGATCCATAGTGTCAACCAAGTCAACTTCAAAGAACAGAGTGGAACAACCGACAAGAGGCGCACAAGTCACACACAATCCTAAAAACACATTGCACCTTATATGTAAATAGTTAACAGCATTTCCATGTCTAATAAGAGCTTAAAGCTAGGTACCTCTTCAAGGGACCTACGCCTTGCGTTAAGAGGCAGCGCACAGTCTGGATGGAAGGATCTTAATTGTGGTCCCTCTCTTTTGAGCCCAACCCGACGGATACCTATGGTAGATCGGGGATAACCGCCGTTCAGGCTGTGTTGCTGGCGGGGCCGGAAGGTGCTAACTGCCACACCACGTATCATTTTGTAAGTCTCATTGGCTCAGCGTGAACTGTTTGTATAACCAACCTACGCAGCCTATACCTCAACCTCCACTACACTAATAACTTCTGATCTGAAGCTTAAAGTTAGGCACCTCTTCAAGGGACCTACGTCCCCTAGTAAGAGGTGGCGCACGGCCTGGATGGAAGGATCTTAATTGTGATTCCTCTTTTTTGAGCCCAACCCGACGGATACCTATGGTAGATCGAAGAAAACCACCGTTCAGGCTGTGTTGTAGGCGGGGCCGGGAGGTGCTTGCGCCTGATGTACTCTACTAGGAGCCCTGTAGGCTCAACACAAACCGTTAGCGTCATTACCTTATTACGTTTACCACAAGTACCCCTTCATTAGTAACTTTGAGCCAAGCACAAAATCAGTTACCTCTCTATTGTATATCGTAAATAGTTCAGGCTGGAAATGGAGGTCTTAGTCTTAGTTTCTAGCTTTAACGTACCCTACCTCTTCTAGTTAAGTTAGTTTTTAGGATGGTAGATGTTAAAGGCATGGTGAGCGACGGCCAGCGTCTTGAGGGTCATTCCAAGACCCGGGCCGCCGCCCACAACCAGGTGACGGGCAGTATTATTCCTATCTCCTCTCTATTCAATTCTCTTCCTTCCTTCTCCCTAAATATTTAATTTCGTTTTGTTTATTAATATCTCACTTGTTTTGTATTAGTTATAAGTTTTTCTAATGCTGCATTAAAAAAAGATATCAAATGGATCTGAACAAATAGAGCCCGACTCCACGTGGCGGGACACGGGCAACGGTGTGAGTGGGGACGGGAGCCGGTGTGGTGTTACTTACAGTCACTCCGGACCCCGGACCCAGTCACAGCGGCTAAGTGGCAACATACGACCCACCATAAGAAATTAGACGGTGGGTCATAAAATATAAGCAGCTAGTGAAAAAAAAAGTCCCATCTCCCTTCGCCACCACAGTCACCAGATTTCAATATTATTGAGCCTTTCAGACCTACTTATAGCAGAAGTGTTTGTGATTACTATCTACATCTACATCCTTACTCCACAAGGCACCTGACGGTGTGTGGCGGGGGGTACTTTGAGTACCTCTATCGGTTCTCCCTTCTATTCCAGTCTCGTATTGTTCGTGGAAAGAAAGATAGTCGGTATGCCTCTGTGTGGGCTTTAATCTCTCTGATTTTATCCTCATGGACTCTTTGCGAGATATACGTAGAAGGGAGCAATATACTGCTTGACTCCTCGGTGAAGGTATGTTCTCGAAACTTCAACAAAAGCTCGTACCGAGCTACTGAGCGTCTCTCCTTCAGAGTCTTCCACTGGAGTTTATCTATCATCTCCGTAACGCTTTCGCGATTACTAAGTGATCCTGTAACGAAGCGCGCTGCTCTCCGTTGAATCTTCTCTATCTCCTCTATCAACCGCACGTGGTACGAATCCCACACCGGTGAGCAGTATTCAAGCAGTGGGCGAACAAGCGTACTGTAACCTACTTCCTTTGTTTTCGGATTGCATTTCCTTAGGATGCTTCCAATGAATCTCAGTCTGGCATCTGCTTTACCGACGATCAACTTTACATGATCATTCCATTTTAAATCACTCCTAATGCGTACTCCTAGATAATTTGTGGAATTAACTGCTTCCAGTTGCTGACCTGCTGTATTGTAGCTAAATGATAAAGGATCTTTCTTTCTGTGTATTCGCAGCACATTGCACTTGTCTACACTGAGATTCAATTGCCATTCGCTGCACCATGCGTCAATTCGTTGCAGATCCTCCTGCATTTCAGTGCAATTTTCCATTGTTACAACCTCTCGATATAACACAGCATCATCCGCAAAAAGCCTCAGTGAACTTCCGATGTCATCCACAAGGTCATTTACATATATTGTGAATAGAAACGGTCCTACGACACTCCCCCGCGGCACATCTGATATCACTCTTATTTCGGAAGACTTCTCTCCATTGAGAATCACATGCTGCGTTCTGTTATCTAGGAACTCTTCAATGCAATCACACAATTGGTCTGATAGTCCATATGCTCTTACCTTGTTCATTAAGCGACTGTGGGGAACTGTATCGAACGCCTTCATCTTCGTTACCTGAATCTACCGCGGTTTTTGGAGCAAGAATGATATGAGATTCCCTTTAAAACCGAGCAGTACTTGTATTTATCCATTCCGAGACGACCGTTTTCCTATATCGTACCAGGAATCGCAAACTGTTTTTGGTTTTCAATATTTTTGCCTGTCCCCAGTATTTTTAATATGAGAACTTTTTTATTCGCCAATGAAGTACTGTCATTTCGCACTGTTTCGTGCCGTCGGATATCATTGTAATAAATCATAATTAGTCCTGGATGGGTTCTGTCACTTCCTGTGGCTACCATCCAAATGGGTGGATTCGCCGAAAATCGGAAAGGGAAATAACACACCAATACGCGGCTGCGTGCACAGACGCGTTTGCCCATGTGCATGTTCAAGAAACGCCCAAAGTAAGGGACGAAGTTTAGTCTCAAGTCTACAAAAATGGCCATTCCATTGAAATTGCTACACCACGAAGATGACGTGCTACAGACGCGAAATTTAACCGACAGGAAGAAGATACTGTGATATTCAAATGATTACCTTTTCAGAGCATTCACACAAGGTTGGTGCCGGTGGCGACACCTACATCGTGCTGACATGAGGAAAGTTTCCAACCGATTTCTCATACAAAAACAGCAGTTGACCGGCTTTGCCTGGTAAAACGTTGTTGTGATGCCTCGTATAAGGAAGAGAAATGCGTACCATCACGTTTTCGACTTTGATAAAGGTCGGATTGTAGCCTATCGCGATTGTGATCTACAGTATCGCGACACTGCTGCTCGCGTTGGTCGAGATCCAATGACTATTAGCAGAATATGGAGTCGGTGGGTTCAGGAGGGTAACACAGTACGCCGTGCTGGATCCCAACGGCCTCGTATCACTAGCAGTCGATATGACAGGCATCTTATCCGTATGGCTGTAACGGATCGTGCAGCCACGTCTCGATCCCTGAGTCAACAGATGGGGACGTTTGCAAGACAAGAACCATCTGAACGAACAGTTGGACGACGTTTGCAGCAGCATGGACTATCAGCTCGGAGACCATGGCTGCAGTTACCCTTGACGCTGCGTCACAGACAGGAGCGCTTGCGATGGTGTATTCAACGACACCTGGGTGCACGAATGGCAAACGTCATTTTTTCGCATGAATGCAGGTTCTGTTTATAGAATCATGATGGTCGCATCCGTGTTTGGTGACATCGCGGTGAATGCACATTGGAAGCGTGTATTCGTCATCGCCATACTGACGTATCACCCGGCGTGATGTTATGGAGTGCCATTGGTTACACGTCTCGGTCACCTGTTGTTCGCATTGGCGGCACTTTGAACAGTAGACGTTACATTTCAGATGTGTTACGACCCGTGGCTCTACCTTTCATTCGATCCCTGCAAAACCCTACATTTCAGCAGGATAACGCACGACCGCATGTTGCAGGTCCTGTACGGGCCTTTCTGGATACAAAAAATGTTCGACTGCTGCCCTGGCCAGCACATTCTCCAGATCTCTCACCAATTGAAAACGTCTGGTCAATGGTGGCCGAGCAACTGGCTCGTCACAACATGCCAGTCACTACTCTTGATGAACTGTGGCATCGTGTTGAAGCTGCATCCAGGCTCTGTTTTACTCAATGCCCAGGCGTATCAACGCCGTTATTACGGCCAGACGTGGTTGTTATGGGTACTGATTTGTCAGGATCTATGGACCCAAATTGAGTGAAAATGTAATCACATGTCATTTCTAGTATAATACATTTGTCCAATGAATACCCGTTTGTCATCTGCATTTCTTCTTGGTGTAGCAATTTTAATGGCCATTGGTGTATTTTCGTTCCTCGCGGAAGGTCGTTTTTGTTCCGTACAGCCGCTCCGGGGTCGTCTTGAGCAGTTGTGCGACAAGCCGTATCGCGTGCAGACAAGGCGCAGCTACGACCTTTGCACGCTCGTGACCCTCTAGTGCCGCCACCCTCTACCTCCCACCACCACCACCACCCCACACCCCCACCCCACCGTCCCCCGCTGCCACCCCCTGCTCTCGCCTCCACAAGGGCTTTCCCCTCGTCTGCTCAGGAATTCAAGTAATTAGTCTCCCGACCGCCAATTAACGCTGCAAGCTGACTCTCCAAGACTTGCCAACGTAGGCACAAATTACCTGCTGTTTAATCTTTCCCCTCCGACGCTGATTATATATACCTTAGACGCCATACGTATCCCGTGGATGTTATTTACAAAACGCGACGCCGGCGGCACCGGGCGACAACTCCGCGCGTTTCTCCCCGCCGCCGCTGGCGGCGCCACGGTCGCCCCGCCACGCTGCTAGCTGCCGCGCTTTCGTCCTCGCGGCGTGCGACGGTACAATTAATCAAATATGTGACAGCTGGTTAAATTGATGAACAGCCGTTCATGCCGAACAAAGAGGCCAGGGGGTTTGGGAGGAGGCAAGGGAGGGGAATGGACGAGGGGGATTACCGGCGCCTAGCACTCCACCCGCTTCCCGCCAATTTATTGATTATATAATTTCGTTAGCGAAAAACGAAAATTTCGCCTCGGCGGGATGTGCAAAGAGCTCCGCGTTGGAGCTTCGCGCCTTTCCCTGAAGTATAAGAGCAGATGACGTTGGTAAGTAATGCTTAGAATATAAATCTGCACTAAAAGAAGCTTCGTCTTCGTTATTATCACAAGTATTTGGATCGCTTTTTACTGTAATCGAATAAGCCATGCATAGACCTTGACATCTATAACTGTGTAAAATCTCTTACGATTTCAGTCTTGGAAGTGTGAAACAAATGTGCATTGAATAACATTGTGACTTAACCTCGTCAGGCGCTGTGGCCGAGCGGTTCTAGCCGCTACAGTCCGGGACCGCGCTGCTGCTACTGTCGGAGGTTCGAATCGTGCCTCGGGCATGGATGTGTGTGATGTCCCTAGGTTATTTAGGTTTAAGTAGTTCTAAGTCTAGGGGACTGATGACGTCAGATGTTAAGTCCCATAGTGCTTAGAACCACTTTAACAGTTGAACTTACCCCCAAAAAAGGGGTCTACTTTTACATTGTCACACCACACTTCATTGCGGTTCTGCTAAGGACAATAAATAACTTGTCAAAGATCACCCACCTCGGCGTTGCATTTTCACTTTCAGAGTCCCATAAATTCCCGGGCTGTGCATTATCTTTCCAGTCACAAAACAGCAGAAAATTAAATGGAATTTTATTTCATAAATTCTGGCCAGACCTACCAAAACATTAGATTTATCATCCGTATTGACAAATGTGGACGCAAGACACAGATTAAAATCCGGCAGCGGCGGCCCGTGCGGTTCTAGGCGCTTTAGTCCAGAACCGCGCGACTGCTACAATCGCAGGTTTGAATCTTGTCTCGGTCATGGATGTGTGTGATGTCCTTAGGTTAGTTATGTTTGAGCAGTTCTAAGTTCTAGGGGACTAATGACCTCAGATGTTAAGTCCCATAGTGCTCAGAGCCATTTGAACAATTTTGAACACAGGGTTAATAAAAGAACAGGGCGAAACAAAATTCGCACTTTCGAGCGCCACAGTTATATTCCACGCATACCAACAATTCCAAAAGTTCCTGCACTTGCGTGGTTCGACGCCGTCGCGTACTGACATCGATAAAAATGAACGCATCCTTGAAAAGACACACAGTGTCACAATAACGCTGACAGGAGGATGTACCGTGTTCAGACATGCAGGATTATGCATCCTCGACTTCTAACACCTGGTCCACCAAAACTATTATATTCTGCAACGTTCCTAGGTGCATTACGTGATCTCAAGTCTCGCAGTAAATGGATACCTCCATCATTGCAGAACATTTCAGGGGTGCAATCGGCCCTGAGTTCACTTTTTGTGGATGACAATGCGTGATCGCATCGAAAAGCGCAGGTAGAGGAGCTCTTGAAGAGAGAGGGTGAACGGACTGATCTGCCCGTTCCTCGGCTTAAATCCCTTTGAACATGAGTGGGATACGTTGGGAAGACGCACTGCGGCACGTCCACATGCGCCACCAATCATCCAACAGTTGTCAGCCGCGCTGGTGGATGAATGGAACGCTGTACCACTTTTAACTCCGCACCAATCTCTTACCAGCATTTTATTGCGATTCAGAGCATGCATTGTTATTCGTGGTTATCACACATCACACTAAGAAGCCTGTCGCACTTTTCGTAACGTCTAGGGAACCGTCATAACTACCGGTGCTTTCAGTGTAATTATTGTCTTTCAATAAAAGTGTTCGTCTCAGTCGACATTCCCTTCAGTTGTGTCCTTTAGTATACTGTAGTTCTCTATGCGTATGGTCCAAGTTTAATCGAGCATGTTACTTGGCAGCGAAGCAGCATGGGAAAGCTGCTTTCGTCGCTAAGTTTTGCACACCAGTGTAGACAAACACTTTACACTGTACCTTGTCTCTAACTTAACATCTGAAGGGGCCCGGAGGGACTCTCACAATGAAGACATGTCTGCACTCTGGTTGTTGAACTGAATTCTATTGCTATGAACGTCAGTACATGACTGTTATTTCACGGTATACTTGCGAGTGGTGGCGGAACTGGTCCCACGCTTTAAGAATCACCTCTTGTGTAACCTGACTTTATTTGCCAAGTCCTGAAGGAAAAAGTCTCTCACTCACTGCTGCCACATACAGTCCCACTACGCTTCGTCCTTTGCAGAGACATCCGCTTCGTTGAAATAGCTCAAAGCAAGAGATTATGTATTTCCTTGTTGGTGGTTTAGTGCCAAATCAGCGATGAAATGGTCTCTAAGATAAAATTGGACGTTAACTACTTCGGAAATCCAGATCATAGAAAGCCTCATGCTGCTTGATAGCAATCTTACTACGGTTGAACAAACGATACATGCACTATAACGGGCACGAAATTTCCCGCTGCGCTGCAGAACCTCGATACAGTCTCGAGCGCTGTTCGACCAATCATGGTGTTTGATTTCAAGTGAAACTATGAACTACCCACAAAAAGCAACCTATAGCTATGTTTGAAATTTGATAGTTTCTTGAAACAGGAAAAAAATGTTGAAATGTGTGCGAAATCTTATGGGACTTTACCGCTAAGGTGATCAGTCCCTAAGCTTACACACTACTTAACCTAAATTATCCTAAGCACAAACACACACACCCATGCCCGAGGGAGGACTCGAACCTCCGCTGGGACCAGCCGCACAGTCCATGATTGCAGCGCCCGAGACCGCTCCGCTAATCCCGCGCGGCCCGAAACACAGGATGCAACAGCATTAAACAATACCACCGAGAAAACTCCTGTCATATTTTAACATATGGCTCTGAGCACTATGGGACTTAACATCTATGGTCATCAGTCCCCTAGAACTTAGAACTATTTAAACCTAACTAACCTAAGGGCAGCACACAACACCCAGCCATCACGAGGCAGAGAAAATCCCTGACCCCGCCGGGAATCGAACCCGGGAACCCTGGCGTGGGAAGCGAGAACGCTACCGCACGACCATGAGATGCGGGCATATTTTAACATATTTAATGGCTGAGTTCTCATATAGTAAGTATGTATACAAAAACATTTGTGGTGATTTTTAAGTAAAGCTAAGAGCCGAAGCAGAAAATGTCGTTCAAAAAATACTGATCGGTTCTGATCCTAGCACAAGAAGAAATAATATTTAATTTGGTTATTAGAGAGTACAAGGATGTACCAAGTGGGCTACAAATGAGAATGTGGATTCTTGCTCTTGTTTTAGAGTAAAGCGTAAGGAGGTTGTCAGACATTCTCTTTAAAAGAAGGTGGCAACATTAAGACG
This sequence comes from Schistocerca nitens, assembly GCF_023898315.1. Taxonomy (NCBI): domain Eukaryota; kingdom Metazoa; phylum Arthropoda; class Insecta; order Orthoptera; family Acrididae; genus Schistocerca; species Schistocerca nitens. The sequence continues at coordinate 564,288,986 of NC_064619.1, read as the reverse complement.
AAATAAGAAAGAAGATTAATTATAAATTATATAAATTCTATGAGTGCTTTTTTTCTCAAGGTCCGATCGGCTGCGAAATGTAAACCGGAGTGAAAATCAAAAACATTTTATTTAAAATATTTAGTTACCGCATCCAGCTACTTCTCTACGTAGTCGTCGATTCGAGTGCGACATACGCCGTAGCATTGTACCAACATTCCAATACCGTCGTCATAGAAGGCGGCCGCTTGTGCTTCCTGCCAGTTCTTTGTGCTGATCTGCAGCTTGTTGCTTATGCCAGAATGTTGTGTTCATAGCCAGTGGTTCATGTGAGCGGAGTTGAAAATCAGAGGGAGCCAAGTCAGACTGTATGGTGGGTGATCAAACACTTCCCATCGATAAAGCTGCAGGAGTTCTGCAGCGTGCAGCCGAGGAAGTGAGTGACAGTTATGTTGTGCGGGCTGCATGAAATCAGGGGGAAACTCTCAGCGTAAGGAAATCGAATGACAGTACACATTAGGCGGGGGACTATTGTTCTAGGCATCTTTACACGCTCAGAATGCATTCAAAACTGAGAAGTGTGACGTGACTCAATTGACAGGCGTTCTAGACTCACTGCCCGAAACATCTTCGTCGGATTTTCACTGTGGTTTTAATAAGAAACTACAGTGGCGAGACCAGTCCTGGACGTAGTACGAACAGACGTCATTAGAGTGCAAGATGAACGAATTCTCGAGTTTTAAACTGAATCGTGGTTGTGACATTTTATTTACCTATTACTTGCTGTTTTTAAATAGGACTTCAGCAGTAGTAGAAATTATGGACCGGTTTCCCCATTTATTTAGCTTGATGAAATCGGTAATATATTAATAACGCTAGGACACATCGTGGAGATAGTACAAACATAAGTCGCTAGATGACACTAGCTTTCTGCAGCTGTGACGTGAACTGCTCGATCTGTTCGAGTCACGTTCGTCTTACAACTGACATGAACCGACAGTCTGCTGCCGCTGCCAGCCGTTGTGGCCGAGCGGTTCTAGGCGCTAGAGTCTGGAACCGCGCGAACGCTACGGTCGCAGGTTCGAATCCTGCCTCGGGCATGGATGTGTGTGACGTCCTTAGGTTAGTTAGGTTTAAGGGGCTCCGGAATGCCCTATACTTGCAATGTTAAAATAATGCTTATAAATTACATCTTTCCTCACAAAGTATTTGAGGTAGGAAGTTGAACTTTTTACAGATTATTTATTGGAATATGGGCTACAACTTAACACAGGGATTTTACAAAATTTTAGTTCAGTTATTAAAGATGATGTTTTTTCAATTGTAATGAAAATTCACAACATTTTTTTGCAATTTTTTATTTATATATTCAAAAATATACAGTTTTTTGGAAAAAGGCTGTGTTAAATTATGCAGAAGGTACTGTGTAACATTTACTGAAAGTTTGAAACAAATATGTTTGGAAGATCCTTAGAAAACATGTAACTAGTATGAGAAAATAAAAGTTTTGAGAATCGAGCGACAAAGATTGGATTAACTTTTTAGTGCATTCCAGGTCTACAGGATGGATTATCTTCATCCTCTGCAAACTCGTCCTCCAGCTTCCTCTTGTTCCTCCTCCTGTTTACTCTTGCTTGTATTTCTAGACTCTTTACAGCCCTGTCTGCAGCCCGAAGGCATTCCTTGTCTAAAGCAAGCATCGCTCGTACCATGTTAGAACCTATCTTCATTCCCATATTTCTAAATACCTTGCACCTTACAATGTTGCCATCATTGAGGATTTCTAATAACTTTACTTTTACTCATTATTATACTTCAACAAAACAGAGACTCAAGAAACAGAATTAATTACGAATATTTTCGAGATAACGACAGAGTAAATAAACATGAAACAATCGACAATCACACCAGTGAGATATATTGAACCATCACAGGTTAGCCACAACACATACTTTATCTCACATCACTAAAATGTACCTGATGAACACGGACGTTAATAATAACACCATTTGACAGCAGTTTAACAGCGCCACAGTGGGTCACGCCCATGTGGAACACATTTCAAAAAAATTTTAAAAATAGTTGTAGTCTTCGGAATTGAATAAATTATATATCTATTAAAAGGTAATAGTCTGCAGATTCAGAAAACGCAAAAAAGTAAAGATTGAACTTTTCATGATTTTGAGCCTTTCCGGAGCCCCTTAAGTAATTCTAAGTTCTAGGGGACTGATAACCTCAGAAGTTAGGTCCCATACTGCTCAGAGCCATTCTGTTGACGCGAATCTTCCTGCGTAGTTTACGCAACTATCAGCGCACCACCGGTGGTAATTGAGACTTTAGATCCTCACCTTTCCAACGGCGCGTCAATCATTCGTATCTACTTTATATTTCATGAAATATAAAGCTTTTTTTACCGGGTTCGTATTTCTGGATAACCCTGTATTGTTTGACGTCTTTTGTGAGTGCGTCCGCAGGGTCGGACCGTTGTTGCCTAAGAGGTAACAAGCGACGGAAGGGAAAAGAAAGTGAAGAAGGGTGCCGGGACGAATAATGCTAAGCCGGCTGGAAAGAAACCCGCGGTAAGAGCGTACATTAGGCGGGTTCCGCGTCAAACACGCGCCCTTACGAAGCAGGCGACTCGGCGGCCACCGTGTTAGTGGGGTGTCTGGTAAACAAAGCGCCGCTTGTGCTCTCGCAGCCATCGTTTACCTTTACGACCCTGCTTAAGTGTGTAAGAAAACTTTTTATGAAGTTTGGAGCTTTATTCCGGTGCTTACGCGCCTTCCCGGAATTACTTTTATCAAATACTCGACACACCTCTCATGAGGTGAGGTTTCCTCTCTTGAAAAGGCCCGCCGTTTTTTCCCAGCGGTCTTCTTGTTTTCCGTGCATTTCTCCGCCATGCGTTTCACGTCTCGGCGGCGCGCTTCGTGCACCGTGGATGATCTTTTCTGTGTAACCAGTGACGATCCCGCTCTCCCTCCACAAACCAGTGACAATCTAAGCGAGATTACTCTTTAAAGAGTACAATCTTGAATTTAGGATCGAACAACGTTGACTGGGTTAACATATTAACATGTTCAGTAACTCCTGTTCGATTTCTGCCATAGCAACGATCTTTAGACACTCTCCAATAGGCTGTATTGGTAGTATGGCAGATATTTAGATGCCCAAATGGTTCAAATGGGTCTGAGCACTATGGGACTTAACTTCTGAGGTCATCAGTCCCCTAGAACTTAGAACTACTTAAACCTAAGGACATCACACACGCCGACCGGGGTGGCCGAGCGGTTCTAGGTTCTACAGTCTGGAACCGCTCGACCGCTACGGTCGCAGGTTCGAATCCCGCCTCGGGCATGGATGTGTGTGATGTCCTTAGGTTAGTTAGGTTTAAGTACAGTACTTCTAAGTTCTAGGGGGCTGAAGACCTCAGATGTTAAGTCCCATAGTGCTCAGAGCCAGCTGTTCACATAGCCACTTCTATAGATCGCAAATCTCATATCGCTTATGTCAGATCTACACAGCATGCAATTAGTGAAATGAAATGCCGTGCGGCTAGGGCCTCCCGTCGGGTACACCGTTCGCCTGGTGCAAGTCTTTTGAGCTGACGCCACTTTGGCGACTTGCGTGTCGATGAGGGTGAGATGATGATGATGATGATGATGATGATGATGATTGCGGCAACAAAATACCCAGTCGCTGAGCGGAGAAAATCTCCAATCCAGCCGGGAATCGAACCCGGGCCCCTTGGCATAACTTTCCGTCGCGCTTACCACTCAGCTACCGGGGCGGAGATGGCAATTAGTGATATCATTATGCACTAGACGCCGCTGCAGTAAGCTTTAAGTGCTGTAGAAAGCTGAATACTATCTAGTGAATACTTCTTGAAATGATCTACATTTCATTCTAGCCTTATCACTTGCTACTATACTTAGTGGAGACCACATTACCGTCTTTTTCGTAGCAACAAATAAAGCAATAGGTTTTGTTAGTTAGTCTTTTCAATAGAATGTTTTTACTACCAAACAGTGCAGGTCGGCAATTCACGATTAATATCTTTTTCTTCCTAATGTTATTTCTACTTATTTAACCACTGAAATGATGTCTCTATGTCCGTTAAATTTCGGTTACACGATGAATCACACTCATCTAAAGGTTGTCAGTTCCACTTAATGCCTAGGGATTAGAGTTACGAAGAACATGGTTTGGAATAGATAATTGACACAGATCATTTTGTGGGGAAGGCGAACCAAAGACTACGTTTTATTTGCAGAACCGTTTACAAGATGCAATGAACAGACTGTCCACATTACGGTTCTCCGTCCTCTGCTACGGTATTGTTTGGCGTAATGGGGTCCTTAGCAGATAGGATTGACGGAGAACAGCAAGAAAGTTCAAGGAAGGCAAGTTCGTTTTGTACTATCGCGAAATCGGGGAGCGAGTGTCTCGTATATGATACGCGACTTGGGCTGACATTTATTAAAACAAACGCGTTCTTCGTTGAGGCGCGATCTGTTCACGAAATTTCAGCCGCAAACCTTCTTCTCGGAACGCAAAAATACTTTGTTGACGTTCGCGTAGGTAAGGACGAATGCTCGTTGTAATAAAGTTAGCGAGCTTGTGCGGAAATATTTGTATTCGTTTTTCCCGCGCATAGTTCGAGAGTGAAACGGTAGAGGAATAGTGTAAAAGTGGTTCGATGACTCCTAGGCCAGGCACTTCAATCTAAATTTTAGAGTAATCACGTAGGTGCAGATGCAGATGAGACATGTTAAGAAAAAGATTCGTTTAAATGACGAATATACACTCCTGGAAATTGAAATAAGAACACCGTGAATTCATTGTCCCAGGAAGCGGAAAATTTATTGACACATTCCTGGGGTCAGATACATCACATGATCACACTGACAGAACCACAGGCACATAGACACAGGCAACAGAGCATGCACAATGTCGGCACTAGTACAGTGTATATCCACCTTTCGCAGCAATGCAGGCTGCTATTCTCCCATGGAGACGATCGTAGAGATGCTGGATGTAGTCCTGTGGAACGGCTTGCCATGCCATTTCCACCTGGCGCCTCAGTTGGACGAGCGTTCGTGCTGGACGTGCAGACCGCGTGAGACGACGCTTCATCCAGTCCCAAACATGCTCAATGGGGGACAGATCCGGAGATCTTGCTGGCCAGGGTAGTTGACTTACACCTTCTAGAGCACGTTGGGTGGCACGAGATACAGGCGGACGTGCATTGTCCTGTTGGAACAGCAAGTTCCCTTGCCGGTCTAGGAATGGTAGAACGATGGGTTCGATGACGGTTTGCATGTACCGTGCACTATTCAGTGTCCCCTCGACGATCACCAGTGGTGTACGGCCAGTGTAGGAGATCGCTCCCCACACCATGATGCCGGGTGTTGGCCCTGTGTGCCTCGGTCGTATGCAGTCCTGATTGTGGCGCTCACCTGCACGGCGCCAAACACGCATACGACCATCATTGGCACCAAGGCAGAAGCGACTCTCATCGCTGAAGACGACACGTCTCCATTCGTCCCTCCATTCACGCCTGTCGCGACACCACTGGAGGCGGGCTGCACGATGTTGGGGCGTGAGCGGAAGACGGCCTAACGGTGTGCGGGACCGTAGCCCAGCTTCATGGAGACGGTTGCGAATGGTCCTCGTCGATACCCCAGGAGCAACAGTGTCCCTAATTTGCTGGGAAGTGGCGGTGCGGTCCCCTACGGCACTGCGTAGGATCCTACGGTCTTGGCGTGCATCCGTGCGTCGCTGCGGTCCGGTCCCAGGTCGACGGGCACGTGCACCATCCGCCGACCACTGGCGACTACATCGATGTACTGTGGAGACCTCACGCCCCACGTGTTGAGCAATTCGGCGGTACGTCCACCCGGCCTCCCGCATGCCCACTATACGCCCTCGCTCAAAGTCCGTCAACTGCACATACGGTTCACGTCCACGCTGTCGCGGCATGCTACCAGTGTTAAAGACTGCGATGGAGCTCCGTATGCCACGGCAAACTGGCTGACACTGACGGCGGCGGTGCACAAATGCTGCGCAGCTAGCGCCATTCGACGGCCAACACCGCGGTTCCTGGTGTGTCCGCTGTGCCGTGCGTGTGATCATTGCTTGTACAGCCCTCTCGCAGTGTCCGGAGCAAGTATGGCGGGTCTGACACACCGGTGTCAATGTGTTCTTTTTTCCATTTCCAGGAGTGTAATTGGGCAACGAGTAGCCCTTAATCGACATCGGAGGTCAATACAAAGTCTTTAATGCCGATGATATGATGTTTCAAGGCCTTATGTGTCGATATTGAAGCATCGATGTTTAACGTGCCAACATCGATAATTTGCAATTACGGATTGTCATCGAAAATACCTAAATGGAGTGGGTACTGTGGAAAGGGAAGGTTTCATAATGTGAGCTTTCGTCCTGTGCATATTTCCGGCAGTAAATGGACGTTAGAGACTGGCAATCTCGTGACACTGTAGTCATAAGTACGGTGACTACCCCTGTCAGCACATTTTGCAGTAGTGTTGTTCAGCTGGTGCAGTGGATAGCGTTATACACTCCTGGAAATTGAAATAAGAACACCGTGAATTCATTGTCCCAGGAAGGGGAAACTTTATTGACACATTCCTGGGGTCAGATACATCACATGATCACACTGACAGAACCACAGGCACATAGACACAGGCAACAGAGCATGCACAATGTCGGCACTAGTACAGTGTATATCCACCTTTCGCAGCAATGAAGGCTGCTATTCTCCCATGGAGACGATCGTAGAGATGCTGGATGTAGTCCTGTGGAACGGCTTGCCATGCCATTTCCACCTGGCGCCTCAGTTGGACCAGCGTTCGTGCTGGACGTGCAGACCGCGTGAGACGACGCTCCATCCAGTCCCAAACATGCTCAATGGGGGACAGATCCGGAGATCTTGCTGGCCAGGGTAATTGACTTACACCTTCTAGAGCACGTTGGGTGGCACGGGATACATGCGGACGTGCATTGTCCTGTTGGAACAGCACGTTCCCTTGCCGGTCTAGGAATGGTAGAACGATGGGTTCGATGACGGTTTGGATGTACCGTGCACTATTCAGTGTCCCCTCGACGATCACCAGTGGTGTACGGCCAGTGTAGGAGATCGCTCCCCACACCATGATGCCGGGTGTTGGCCCTGTGTGCCTCGGTCGTATGCAGCCCTGATTGTGGCGCTCACCTGCACGGCGCCAAACACGCATACGACCATCATTGGCACCAAGGCAGAAGCGACTCTCATCGCTGAAGACGACACGTCTCCATTCGTCCCTCCATTCACGCCTGTCGCGACACCACTGGAGGCGGGCTGCACGATGTTGGGGCGTGAGCGGAAGACGGCCTAACGGTGTGCGGGACCGTAGCCCAGCTTCATGGAGACGGTTGCGAATGGTCCTCGCCGATACCCCAGGAGCAACAGTGTCCCTAATTTGCTGGGAAGTGGCGGTGCGGTCCCCTACGGCACTGCGTAGGATCCTACGGTCTTGGCGTGCATCCGTGCGTCGCTGCGGTCCGGTCCCAGGTCGACGGGCACGTGCACCTTCCGCCGACCACTGGCGACAACATCGATGTTCCTGGTGTGTCCGCTGTGCCGTGCGTGTGATCATTGCTTGTACAGCCCTCTCGCAGTGTCCGGAGCAAGTATGGTGGGTCTGACACACCGGTGTCAATGTGTTCTTTTTTCCATTTCCAGGAGTGTAGATTAGCATGCAGGAGGTGAAGCTTTGATTCTGGTCGAGGCGTAAATGTTTTTATTTGCTAAATGTAATCTGCGTGGTGCGGTATCTGGTGTCTTCATCGTCACACAGCAGTTACAGTGGGTCTTCTACGAAATATTTGCACTTAGATACTACCACCACAGAAATGGAAGCACAGTCGTTTTCACTGGTCAGGTTTTAAAGAAGCCTTTTGCACCTTGTGAACGCGAATGGTTTCACACCACTGCTTCTACTAGGTTCCAAACCTACTTTCTGTGTACTGTCCACGGATGATCTCATCGATTAGTACCGGCTATTATTCTTGCCACATTCAGATCCATTCTTTCGTTATGGCCGTACGTCACCAGTTGGGCTAGCAACTGTACTTTGCAAATAATTGCCAAATATTTACTATGTAAATGTCGAATACATGAGGCTTAAGGGACGGTGTATACTAAAGTATTATATGGCGAAATGAAATTGGTAAATAAAAACAAATACGTCCCGATCGAGAATCGAACCCTCGACCTGCTCCATGCTAACCTGAAATGCTATCCATGTACCAACGGATCAATACTGCTGCCCTCTGCTGACAGACGTAGTCACGGAACATGTAATTATAGTACTGCCAGACTGCCAATCTTTAACGTCCGTTTACTGTCAGATATATGCGCAGGACGAAATTTTGTGAGAGACACTTTAAGGAAGAAAGGTACATGCTTTGAGATGCGATAGTATTAGTCATTCTGAACAATAAACTTCATGTGGAGATAAGTCCCATTGCGAATGGTTTCCGAGATAGAACACGTTTGATATCACTTTTGTAAGTTTTTCTTTAATAACTCGAAAACCGCACACTCCAACGAAAACGTGTCTCAGTACACAATTAAACTAAATTAAGTTTGCTACAAAAAGAGATCCTACTTATTTTTTGCTTAGGACTAACAGTTTGCTCGAAGCGCGTGCTCTGTAGCTTAGGTGCTTTTTGTAGGCCAGTTTGAGGTAGTTTTCCAACTTGATAGACCACAAGCGTTCTGTATCAAAATGTTCGTCTCAGCTTCCTCTGTATTACTCTGGTACGTTGTAAACAATGACAATGGAAATGAAATGAGCGTTTGGCATGATTGGTCGGAGGCCCTTGCTCGGCAAGTCCGGCCGCCTTGGTGCAGGTCTTATTACATTCGATGCCACATTGGGTGACCTGCGCGCCGGATGGGGATGAAATGATGATGAAGATAACACAACATCCAGTCCCTGAGCGGAGAAAATCCCCCACCCATCCGGGAATCGAACCAGGGCCCGTAGAACGGCACCCAGTCACGCTGGCCACTTTTTTTTTTTTTTAATCTCATTTTCTTCGTTTTAGTTCGTTACATCTGCTCGGAGCGAACGACGCAAGACACCCATTTCAGTTCGTGGTTGATCCATTAACTCAGTTCTTTTATCACAGAGGGTAGCTAGCCTCTGACCGAACACGCTGAGCTACCGTGTCGGCAAACCACTCAGCTGTCGGGGCGGACAACAATGACAATGAATAATACAGAAAATCAATAGAAATCTACGTTGAAAGTGTTCTATCTCTGAAACCATTCGGAGTAGGGCATATATCCACATCAAGTTTTTTGTTCAGAATCACTAATGCTATCACCTGTCAAAACACGTACCTTGCCTCCTGACTCACGCTGCAAATATGTGGATACGAAAGAAAGAATCGGTTAACTTGGTATCGAGTACTTTATACATATGGTGTCCCAAAAACCACCGACAAGCTTCAGCGACAGGCTCCTTGCACCGAAACAAGAAAAAAAGTCTTTGCTCATCTTCAATACGATGAAACACGTCTTTTCTACTTCAAGGTCTTTTAAGCGGAGAAAGTGTGGATGAAAACAAGGAAAATGTCTCTTAAACAAGGCTGTAAGTAGATAGTTGATGATGACTTTTCCGGCCTGTATGGCCGGGTCGGCGAAACTTTCCGGTTCCCGACGTTTCGTCCAGAACTGCATTAGACATCTTCGGAATTGAACCTGGAGACGTCTGTCATTCGTGATCTAAAATGCATACATCAAGAACTACGAGATTTTATTCAGTAGAATAAATGTGCTTCACACTAGCGAAGATGAACAAGTGCTTATAGCTCTCTAGATATGCGTTTGAGGGACCGTATTTACTGGACATTTTCTTCTTCGCATGGACCAAACTATCTCTTCCCAAAACATGGATAACAAAGTCCTTGCAGTGCAAAACATCTATTGCATAGTATCGAAGATGAAACGCCGGCCGGTGTGGCCGTGCGGTTCTAGGCGCTACAGTCTGGAGCCGAGCGTCCGCTACGGTCGCAGGTTCGAATCCTGCCTCGGGCAGGTTTAATTAGTTCTAAGTTCTAGGCGACTGATGACCTGAGAAGTTAAGTCGCATAGTGCTCAGAGCCATTTGAACCATCTGAAGATCAAACAGTGCTCATAGCTTTTTAGGTATGGATTTTCAGGGCAATGTTCACTAGACATTTTTCTTGTTTTAGTGTAAGGAGCCTGATTCTACAGCTTGTCGGTGTTATCACGGGGCATTGGTACATCATGTGCTATGAGTAGTTTGTTCAATCTCGTAGGAGGACGTTATCCATGAAGCATCAAGCACTACAGCAGTTCGGTTGCCACTGTTTTTTCTAAACGCTTGGCTATCTGGAGATCCCATTACCGTGCCTTTCATATCAGGCCACGTCCTGCATGTACCCTAAACTTGTAGTAAATGGTTGACGGCGAGCAGGCGCGGCCCCGCTGTGAACCACAAGCGCAGTTAGAAGAGCGCGGTGTCTCGTGTAGGCCGGCCGGGTTGGCCGAGCTGTTCTAGGCGCTACAGTCTGGAAACGCGCAACCGCTACGGTGGCGGGTTCGAATCCTGACGCGGGCATGGATGTGTGTGATGTCCTTAGGTTAATTAGGTTTAAGTAGTTCTAAGGGACTGATGACCTCAGCAGTTAAGTCCCGTAGTGCTCAGAGCCATTGAACCATTTTTGTCTTGTGTAGGACGCAGCGCGGCCGGCGAGACGTAGCCGCGCAGCCACAAGCGGAGCCGCGGCGCTGAAGGCGGCAGAGGCGCCGCTGTGTACCGACGGCTGCAGGGCCGACGGCAGAGGGCGCGCCAGATCGTAAACACGGCAGGGCGGCCCGGCGCCGGCGTTCCTGCGCCTACTCCTGTTCCTATTCCTGTTCCTGGTACTGCCTCGCCGACCCCCTTAGGCGCCTCTCCTCTCTTCTCACTCGTCCACCCTCTCCGTTTCTTACAACAGCGAACTACTGTCATGGTCGAACAACAACGTATTTCGCCGGAAACTTAAACGCTGGTGAGCTGAATATTGCTAAATACACTACTGGCCATTAAAATTGCTACACCAAGAAAAAATGCAGATGATAAGTGGGTATTCATTGGACAAATATATTATACTAGAACTGACATGTGATTACATTTTCACGCAATTTGGGTCCATAGATCCTGAGAAATCAGTACCCAGAACAACCACCTCTGGCCGTAATAACGGTCTTGATACGCCAGGGCATTGAGTCAAACAGAGCTCGGATGGCGTGTACAGGTACAGCTGCCCATGCAGATTCAACACAATACCACAGTTCATGAAGAGTAGTGACTGGCGTACTGTGACGAGCCAGTTGCTCGGCCACCATTGACCAGACGTTTTCAGTTAGTGAGAGATCAGGAGAATGTGCTGATCAGGAGAATGTGCTGGCCAGGGCAGCAGTGGAACATTTTTTGTATCCACAAAGGCCTGTACGGGACCTGCAACATGCGGTCGTGCATTATCCTGCTGAAATGTAGGGTTTCGCAGGGATCGAATGAAGGGTAGAGCCACGGGTCGTAACACATCTGAAATGTAACGTACACTGTTCAAAGTGCCGTCAGTGCGAACAAGAGGTGACCGAGACGTGTAACCAATGGCACCCCATACCATCACGCCGGGTGATATGCCAGTATGGCGATGACGAATACACGCTTCCAATGTGCGTTCACGGCGATGTCGCCCAAGACGGATGCGACCATCATGACGTAAACAGAACCTGGATTCATCCGAAAAATGACGTTTTGCCATTCGTGCACCCATGTTCGTCGTTGAGTACACCATCGCAGGCACTCCTGTCTGTGACGCAGAGTCAAGGGTAACAGCAGCCATGGTCTCCGATCTGAGAGTCCATGCTGCTGCAAACGTCGGAGAACTGTTCGTGCAGATGGTCGTTGTTCTGCAAACGTCCCCATCTGTTGACTCAGGGATCGAGACGTGGCTGCACGATCCGTTACAGCCATACGGATAAGATGCCTGTCATCTCGACTGCTAGTGATACGAGGCCGTTGGGATCCAGCACGGCGTTCCGTATTACCCTCCTGAACCCACCGACTCCATATTTTGCTAACAGTCATTGGATCTCGAACAACGCGAGCAGCAGTGTCACGATACTATAGATCACAATCGCGATAGGCTACAATCCGACCTTTATCAAAGTCGAAAACGTGATGGTACGCATTTTCCTCCTTACACGAGGCATCACAACGACGTTTCACCAGGCAACGCCGGTCAACTGCAGTTTGTGTATGAGAAATCGTTTGGAAACTTTCCTCATGTCAGCACGTTGTAGGTGTCGCCACCGGCGCCAACCTTGTGTGAATGCTCTGAAAAGCTAATCAGTTGCGTATCACAGCATCTTCTTCCTGTCCGTTAAATTTCGCGTCTGTATCACGTCATCTTCGTGGTGTAGCAATTTTAATGGCCAGTAGTGTAGGTAGCACGTAGCGAATCGAATCGTATCGAATGATCCTAGTAATTAATTATTACATTTTTACTACCGCCTGGTAGGTTCTTTTATTTTGCTTGTGGACAAAACGTTAGTTGCGGAGGTCAGGATAAACGGGGCAGTTTATAGTGTTCTTGAGGACGACAAAGATTATAACAGAGAATGTAGTACTAGTGCTGGTGGTGGTGCTGGTAGTAGTAGTAGTAGTAGTAGTAGTAGTAGTATTGGCTGTTGTTGTCATGTTGGTGGTGTCGGTTCTGGCGGTGATGTCGGCTATGGCGGTGGTCGTGGTGGCCGTGGTCGTGGTGCCGTGGTCCTGCTGGCCGTGGTCGTGGTAGCGGTCGCGGTCGCAGTGGTGGCGATGGTGGAGGTAGTGCTGGTCATTACGAGATGAACAGTGGGTAGCTAAATTTGTGGAATTCGTCGTTAGACAGCCAGACCCTTCCGGCAGCAGCCAGTGGCGTTCGCCGGCCGCAAGAGAGATATCGCGGCTAGCCGGAACTGGCAGTAGCAGAGCGCCATGTGCCGTGGCGTGCAGCACCGGCAGGGGTCAGGCCGCGGTCGCGGTCGTGGCCCCTTGTCGGCCGCCGGACAAGAACACGGCGGTCGTGCGCGCCGGCGACACACACGCTCTCTGACCGCCAGCCCGCAGCCTCCCCTCACGTCGTTTCCCAACAACCGGTACCGCTACCGTACAGCACAGTTGCAAAATAAACTTTGAATCACCAGGAGACATTTGTTTGCTGATGTTTCCAAAGCATCTGATCGAAGCACTCTGACAAGAGCTTAAATTTTACAGAAGAATTTTACACTGCTATTATTCTTGCTCAATAAAAGGACTGCCGAAAGGTATTGGTGACTAATTCAAACAATATTGAAAGAAGAAAAAAATTAGTACTAAAAAAAAAACAGAATTATGAATGGAGTCCCACAGGAGACAGGTTTTGGTCCAGTCCTTCTTCTTATACATGGTGATACAGCAGCCCCTACCACTGGGTTTTATGCAACCAACAAAACCTGCTACCCCACTACCCACAAACTACTAGCCTCTCCAAAAATATTAATAGAACCTTTTGTAGAAATTTAATGTAGTTAAATTTTGCACTCAGACACATTTTCGCTGGAAGCCACTGTTATCGAGTTATTCAAGAAAAACGCATTTGAAGATCACTTTTGGACATTTTTCTTTAATTATTCGAAAATTGTACACTCTATCGAAAATGTATCCCAGTAGAAAATTCAATTAGATTAATTTTTCTACAAAAACTCCAGTTCGTTTTTTCTGTAGTACTAACAGTTTGCGCATTGCGAGCGAGAGAATGTGAGAATTTTGCATGTGGTATTTGAAGGTACTGTGGGTTGCATAAAACCCAGCGGTAGGAGCAGCTGAGTCACCCTTTATATGCGAGTGTTTCAGTGAATGGTTTAAAACTTATTCTGTGCCTGTACCGGCTTCGAGTGTACAGTCATTATCAACAGTTTGCAAATATTTATTGGCTGGTGACTGCATCAAAACATGATGCAAGTCAACATTTTATTTTGGCTCCCAGTAGAAGACTGATGTTTTGACTACGACTATAAAGTGGAATTCGGTATAGCCACAAAATAATTCTGCAAGCGTTGATTGAAATAACGTTTTTACTGAAAAGTAATGTGCCTACTGGAGTTTTCAGATAATTACGTGGAAAATGAACAAACTAACCTTCACTTAATATATATCAACTAACATAATTCTTTTCTTTGAGAACGCAAGTATTACCTCTGTAATCATAATTTTCGTCTATTAAGTGCCCAAGTGTAATTATACATTGCGTTCTATATCTTACTTTTCGAACATTTCATGGGCACCGCGGATACAATTTGTACAGCAATTGATTTATTCACAGATCCGATATATTGCAGCATTTTGTAACGTTCATTTAGATACGGATGAGCACTATTTGAGGCATGTCCTTTAACTAAGGTCGCTGTATTTAGGGTTTCACACCTGAGTCTGTAATACGGGACCCTTATGGGATCACTTTTCTGTCTGTGTGTCTGTCGCCTGATAAAACTCCTTCTCAGGAACGGTTGGAGGTACCAAGATGAAAATTAAGTCAAATACTAAGGTCTATGGTCCCTTGGTGGAGTAAAAAATTTAAGCTTCTAATTCGCTGCAGTAAGAAGTTACGACGACTTCTGTCACATATTTTGATATTCTCAAACTCATTCACCAAAACCCATGGATGAACTATGTATATGAATAATTAAGTTTGTATGGAACCCTCAGAAAAACGGTCCTAGTCGTACAAGTCTTATGCATTAGTTATATGACGATCGTTTTTGAGGATATATGATTGGTTCTGTTTTTTGTTTGTGATAATTGTGGTTAATTATGTTTTTTCATTGGATGTAAATATTAACCATTTTTTATGAATCTGAGTGAGGTCCACGACCGTATCTATTGATATTAGAAACAACACAACTGCCGCTTAAATCACATTTAATAACAATATTCCCTTAAGAGCAATGCTTTATGTTTCTGTTGCGTATGTCAGTGAGGTTAAAAGCCAAAAGTCTGTTGAAAATTTAGCAGTGGATTGCGACTTCTTGTTTGACTGGAGTGGTAGCTAAAATTAGGTGACGCATAGCTACTGTGTCACATCACAATTTTTCAGAAATATCTTAAATCTGTAAATCTTCGCGTCTTTAAAGTAATGAAAAAACAAAGAACCGTAGTTTTCTTCCAAGCAGGCCAACCGTATCAATCACTATGATTGTGGTTTACTGAGCTACCACACAGGAAGAGTCTGTGACACTTGGTGCCAGAAGTACCGTGGAGGTAAGTCCGCAGCAAGAACATCGCTGCCCTCAAACCAGTCACGCTGCCAGCGAGAATCACACCCGCTGGAGCGGCAGCGCTATCGGGAGGAGGTCAAAAATGGTTCAAATGGTTCAAATGGCTCTGAGCGCTATGCGACTCACCTTCTGAGGTCATCAGTCGCCTAGAACTTAGAACTAATTAAACCTAACTAACCTAAGGACATCATACACATCCATGCCCGAGGCAGGATTCGAACCTGCGACCAGAGCGGTCGCTCGGCTCCAGACTATAGCGCCTAGAACCGCACGGCCAACGGAAGAGTGACGTGCGCGTAAGAAACCGTGTGGGAGCAGAAGTTTTCAGTTGGAAGTTAGTCCGAGTCTTACAACGTAGTTGCTGCAGAACGTTGGTGGTTTCGTCAAGTCTTCAAGTAGTCGAGTGAGTTACAAATAGTGGCCTATAGATAGACAGTGGTTAGTCTTCTGAAAAAACGGAACAACGAACAGAATTATATATATATATATATATACTCCTGGAAATTGAAATAAGAACACCGTGAATTCATTGTCCCAGGAAGGGGAAACTTTATTGACACATTCCTGGGGTCAGATACATCACATGATCACACTGACAGAACCACAGGCACATAGACACAGGCAACAGAGCATGCACAATGTCGGCACTAGTACAGTGTATATCCACCTTTCGCAGCAATGCAGGCTGCTATTCTCCCATGGAGACGATCGTAGAGATGCGGGATGTAGTCCTGTGGAACGGCTTGCCATGCCATTTCCACCTGGCGCCTCAGTTGGACCAGCGTTCGTGCTGGACGTGCAGACCGCGTGAGACGACGCTTCATCCAGTCCCAAACATGCTCAATGGGGGACAGATCCGGAGATCTTGCTGGCCAGGGTAGTTGACTTACACCTTCTAGAGCACGTTGGGTGGCACGGGATACATGCGGACGTGCATTGTCCTGTTGGAACAGCAAGTTCCCTTGCCGGTCTAGGAATGGTAGAACGATGGGTTCGATGACGGTTTGGATGTACCGTGCACTATTCAGTGTCCCCTCGACGATCACCAGTGGTGTACGGCCAGTGTAGGAGATCGCTCCCCACACCATGATGCCGGGTGTTGGCCCTGTGTGCCTCGGTCGTATGCAGTCCTGATTGTGGCGCTCACCTGCACGGCGCCAAACACGCATACGACCATCATTGGCACCAAGGCAGAAGCGACTCTCATCGCTGAAGACGACACGTCTCCATTCGTCCCTCCATTCACGCCTGTCGCGACACCACTGGAGGCGGGCTGCACGATGTTGGGGCGTGAGCGGAAGACGGCCTAACGGTGTGCGGGACCGTAGCCCAGCTTCATGGAGACGGTTGCGAATGGTCCTCGCCGATACCCCAGGAGCAACAGTGTCCCTAATTTGCTGGGAAGTGGCGGTGCGGTCCCCTACGGCACTGCGTAGGATCCTACGGTCTTGGCGTGCATCCGTGCGTCGCTGCGGTCCGGTCCCAGGTCGACGGGCACGTGCACCTTCCGCCGACCACTGGCGACAACATCGATGTACTGTGGAGACCTCACGCCCCACGTGTTGAGCAATTCGGCGGTACGTCCACCCGGCCTCCCGCATGCCCACTATACGCCCTAGCTCAAAGTCCGTCAACTGCACATACGGTTCACGTCCACGCTGTCGCGGCATGCTACCAGTGTTAAAGACTGCGATGGAGCTCCGTATGCCACGGCAAACTGGCTGACACTGACGGCGGCGGTGCACAAATGCTGCGCAGCTAGCGCCATTCGACGGCCAACACCGCGGTTCCTGGTGTGTCCGCTGTGCCGTGCGTGTGATCATTGCTTGTACAGCCCTCTCGCAGTGTCCGGAGCAAGTATGGTGGGTCTGACACACCGGTGTCAATGTGTTCTTTTTTCCATTTCCAGGAGTATATATATATATATATATATATATATATATATATATATATATATATATATATAAATCAACAAAAATAATATACTAGTAATAAAACCTAATTTTAAGACAGAACATGTAAAATCACCCAATGTACGACCTGCTATGTAGTAACGGGCAGCAGGTGTTTACTTGAGAAATAAATAAATTAATTAAAATGAGTACTGTTAGTTTGGACCTGTTCTTCAAATAGCATATCACGGCAGAAGATTATTTTTTTTTCCGACTTTAGTTCAGAGAATATTATTTAGTTTTGTGTTCATGAAACGGTAGTCAGTGCAGGACAGATGGCCTAAACCTGCATTCTACAATTGCTGGAACCGGCGTTATCACAGTTGAGTAAAATATTTTATTATTCACTGTTCTGTGGTACTTTCAATGCGTGCGTGCTGCCCTAGAACCAACGCATCCGTCTTGTCAGTACACGCTTATTAATCTTTTTCGGCGGCAGCGAGATTTTCATCGAAGTGGACGCCCCCAGACCAATACAATAATGGAGATACGACAATATATTTTTTTGATTTTATTTTTTTTTTAATTAATTCCAATCATAAAGAAAGCAGGCGTTGACAGATGTGGAAACTACCGACCTATCAGTTTAATAAGTCACGGCTGCAAAATACTAACGCGAATTCTTTACAGACGAATGGAAAAACTGGTAGAAGCCGACCTCGGGGAAGATCAGTTTGGATTCCGTAGAAATATGGGTACACGTGAAGCAATACTGACCCTACGACTTATTTTAGAAGCTAGATTAAGAAAAGGCAAACCTACGTTTCTAGCATTTGTAGTCTTAGAGAAAGCTTTCAACAATGTGGACTGGAATACTCTCTTTCAAATTCTGAAGGTGGCAGGGGTAAAATACAAGGAGCGGAAGGCTATTTACAATTTGTACAGAAACCAGATGGCAGTTATAAGAGTCGAGGGACATGAAAGGGAATCAGTGGTTGGTAAGGGAGTGAGACAGGGATGTAGCCTTTCCCCGATGTTATTCAATCTGTATATTGAGCAAGCAGTAAAGGAAACAAAAGAAAAGTTCGGAGTAGGTATTAAAATCCATGGAGAAGAAATAAAAACTTTAAGAGTCGTCGATGACAAGGTAATTCTGTGAGAGACAGCAAAGGACTTGGAAGAGCAGTTGAACGGAATGGACAATGTCTTGAAAGGAGGATATAAGATGAACATCAAAAAAAGCAAAACGAGGATAATGGAATGTAGTCGAGTTAACTCGGGTGATGCTGAGGGAATTAGATTAGGAAATGAGACACTTAAGGTAGTAAAGGAGTTTTGCTGTTTGGGGAGCAAAATAACTGATGATGGTCGAAGTAGAGAGGATATAAAATGTAGACTGGCAATGGCAAGGAAAGCGTTTCTGAAGAATAAACATTTGTTAACATCGAGTATAGATTTAAGTGTCAGGAAGTCGTTTGTGAAAGTATTTGTGTGGAGTGTAGCCATGTATGGAAGTGAAACATCGACGATAAATATTTTAGACAAGAAGAGAATAGAAGCTTTCGAAATGTGGTGTTACAGAAGAATGCTAAAGATTAGATGGGTAGATCACATAACTAATGAGGAGGTATTGAATAGAATTGGGGAGAAGAGGAGTTCGTGGCACAACTTGACTAGAAGAAGGGATCGGTTGGTAGGACATGTTCTGAGGCATCAAGGGATCACCAATTTAGTATTGGAGGGCAGCGTGGAGGGTAAAAATCGTAGAGGGGGACCAAGAGATGAATACACTAAGCAGATTCAGAAGGATGTAGGCTGCAGTACGTACTGGGAGATGAAGAAGCTTGCACAGGATAGAGTAGCATGGAGAGCTGCATCAAACCAGTCTCAGGTCTGAAGTCCACAACAACAATAACAACAATGTTTTGGAAGACCTTGCAGGTCTACACTGCTCAAGAGCGACAGATTTTGAAGACAACGATACATCAGCATTTCTAGTGACTGCGAAACTGAATACAAACAAGTTAGGGAAGAACAAGTTGTATGTATCATGTCCGACAGTTTTTGATAGGAACAGCACCCCAGGCGCTGAGCAGCCGCCTATCGGTCTCTCCGCTGCTCTCACTACATTATTCCAGCTCTCTCTCTCTCTCTCTCTCTCTCTCTCTCTCTTTACCTCTCTTTCTCTCTCTCTGTCTCTCTGTCTCTCTACCTCTCGCCACACAGAGAGCCGCCGCGTAGGCTCGGCCAGAATAGAGCGGCGGGGCGGGCCCTTTGGGGAGATCCGTGTCTGCCTCTCGCGCGAGATATTTTCCAGCTGAAAAGGTGGAAATTTACATTCGTATTTAACAATATTGTTTTAGAAAGGCAGCGGGCGGGCAGGCTGTCCGGCGCAGATGTCGGGTCCGGTGTGGGATACGAGCAGCCGAGCCCCAGCGCCGGCAAAAATACGCGCCGGCCGCCGCGCCGCTGGCTCAACCCTCGGCCCGCTTCAAACGCCCCTCACCCTCCCGTGCCTCCCTCCCTCCCTCCAGCAGTCGGACAAAACGCTGACAGCTCGCGCAGTGCGCCGGCCAAAACCACCGGTACCGACGTCCCTTTTGTTTCCACGTGCCGGCCCGTTGTAAGCGCCCAATAAAGAGATAATTTCTCGGCGCCGGTGGAAGGAACGGGCGGGACAAAAGAAATCAACCGCTGACCAGTATATTCCGGCTCTTTCAGGCACGCGGCCATTTCCAGCGGCGGCGATCGTCACCGCACCGGGGTTAACGCAATGCGACGTTTGTGCAGGGTCCGGACGGGAACCTGTTACGTCGCCGTGGTAACGCACTGGACAGTTCTTTACGCCTTGGGTTACAGAGACTCGCAGCAGGTGTTTTACAAAACTGGAACATATAATTTCCTGGCTGCGCCTCTGCGCTCTTCCTGCGGCTCTTGTGTGTGTCAGGGGTCTCCAGATTACTACAGTACAAGGGTCACATATCCAGTTTTGTATTTCAGTAAGGACACGTTAATACATTTTCTCAGAAATTATCCAACAAGAAAATCATAACGAAATTTCTTGTTGTGTAACACAAACACAGTATTCATTGAAAACCTTTTTACTCTTTCGTAGGGGAGTGTTGTACGTGAAGGATAGTGTACCCAGCAACTCATGATGTTCCCTGGTCAGTGTTTAAATATAGGGACCGATTCTACAATCACAAGAAGGACCGCTAACTAGAAACCGCCATAAGCAATTTCCGGCATTTTCTGCAGTATTTGTTCTTGTGAGACAAGAAGATGTGTATTTTGCAGCGTTTGTAAATATTCCGCGTAGTACATATTTCAAGTGTTGGATCATTCCGTGGTTACGGACATAACATTTGTACAATTTACGTTGATCAACAAAGATAAAAAGTCAATCGTCAGCTCCACAAGAAAGCCCACACACTGGAAGTATGAAGAAAAAAACGCCTGCAGTTACAACTTCTCGTGTTTTATTAAGTGCACGATGCGTTTCGGATCCTGTGGTTCCATCATCAGGTGTAATTTGTCTTAAATTGGAAATTTGTGGTAACGACTATGGGACCAAACAGCTGAGGTAATCGGTCCTTAGGCTTACACACTACTTAATCTAACTTAAACTAACTTACACTAAGGACAACAGACACCCATGACTGAGGGAGGACTCGAACCTCCGCCGGTGGCAGCAGCGCGAAACGTGACAATGCGCCCTAGACCGCACGGCTATCCCGCCCGGCCCTAATTTACCTTAACACATTCTTTGTTTTTTCTCTTGACTAAGGTGAAATGCATATTCCACATAATCCAGAAACAGCGTTTTTAACGTTTTGAGTGATGTGTACGAACAGGATGGAGAAGAAAAAGTACGATGGTGCTAAAACGTTAAAAATGCTTTTCTTGTGTTATGTGGAATATGCATTTCACCTCATTCAAAAGGAAAAATAAAGCATGTATTAAGACACATTACACCTGATGATGAACCCACAGCGTCCGAAATTCATTATGTACTTAATAAAACATGAAAACTTGTGATTGAAGGCGTTTTTCAATTCATACTTTCAGTGCATGGAATACAGTCACTTTTGGAGCTACAAGATATGGATGAAAAGAGAAAATCTCTATTTGATTCATTTTATCTGTTTCAACAGTTTAAATTGACATCTTCAGAAGTGGAATAGGCTCATTACAAAGATACGCCAACGTCAAAATAAAATCGGACGTTAGTGTCTCTTATTACAGAATCAATCAAATAAAGTAACATTACTAGCAATATATATTTGCGATGATTAGGAAACAATGACCTGTTAAATCGCAAATCGTACATAGTATACGCGACGAAAGTCAAGTGCTGAAGACGACTGACCTTCTACCTTTGTTGAAATATTACACAGCTGCTTAACTACAGGTGTGTACGAAATCAAAAATTCATATTGAAGTAATAATATGAAAATAAAACCAGATAGACTTGAATACGAAGAATATACACCAATGGTTTGATAATGCGAGCTGCATTGATTTGCCACTAACTAAAGGAACGAGAAGCGTTAGAGACGAACAAAATTTTCACTTTAAATGGAATGGTCCTGCTGTCTAACGTATTAAAGCTACTTCAGGATATTGTTAATTCTTCAGTTACAGAGGTTTATGCAAACTTTTGCAAAATTTTAAAACTATTTACTTTACATGCGAACGGTTAAACCCTACTTTGTCAGTGATGCGCCACCTTCTACCTTGGACCGGAAGGTCTTCTTCCGTCTTTTTACCGATATTTGAAAATGAACTCAGTTGCTTTAATGTTTCAACAGTTTTTCTCGTCTTTAATCTGGAAACTGGTGTTATCGTAGTTGCCAATACCTTCTATTTCAAACTGTTTTTACTTATAACTCGTTTTTGATAATTATACTTTTCAGTCTGATTTCACGTCATGATTATTGCTGTGCGGTAGAGTAATACTGTGATGCATAGAACATTAAATACAGTATTTATAAGATGTTCTCGCGAGCAACAATCTTAAATTTGAACAAAATACCCATTCCTAGATATATGTCTATGTTAGACCATTTTCTCATATATGGAAAAACCATACTTTTCAGGAGTAGATTTTGCAACTTCGGAAAAACGTTGTAGCGCACATGAAGTGAATGCTGTGATTTCAAAACTGAATAAGAAAAAATCGCTATTACAGTGCTGGTAACAAATAAAAGTCTGAAAAGTTTCCAAGGTACGACACTCTCTCCTGGGCTTAGTGAGAGGTATGAAATTTGTCTTGCGAATCCAAAATTTTATCAAACTGTGGCACTAACTTAGTTTCTTTTGTGAGCAAGATATCTCGTAAATATTCGTCACTCAAGTTACGTCTGAATTTACATTTAGTAAATTTCAGCGAAGAAAATGTTTGTTCACTTCTGTAGGTAATGTTAGATACTGGTAATGAACCTTGGCCAAAGGCTTTGATCTTGAGGTGGTTTACTTGTGGGCGAAATTTGTTAAAAAAGAACGACGCTTCCTTCTTTAAATTTGTCCTACATAGAGCCATCAACTTGTCAATACACGATTTTCATTTTCAGTTCCGACTGAACACCTTTCACTTCACGAGAAAAGGGGTTCTGGAAAATCTAGATATTCAGAAGAGTCTGGGAGGAACTGTTTTTTTCAGATAACCAAGAAATACTATTGTAAACAACAGGGAAAAATCTCGTTTCGAGCATGCTGGATGGCAATAGGCAGCAACTTCCTATGATTCAATCAAACTACAAAGCCGTCTAAGTTGCACAGAAGTCGGTTTTTATTTAAATAGCGAACGGTTTCGAACTTTAGTCCAGTATCAAACCACCCACGTAAGTTCTACCGTAACAGCACTGGGCTCTCGGCGCAAATAGTAACTTGCACTTAGCCACAAGCATTGTGGCCATCGTACTCACATTATGGTGGAGTGGTAGGACTTTGCTGGGTGGGTTGATAATGGACACAAGATCGAAACTGGTCGCCATTTAAATACAAATGAAGTTTTGAACAACTTCGACGATTTTGTAATTTTATTGAAGAGCGGAAAACTTCAACCATCTTCGTTGATCCATTATGGATTGTGGGACGACGGCTGGACTGAACTTCTTGATGCAATAATTTACCAACAGCTGTATGATTTGTAGAAGTTTATTTTATTTTATGAACTATGTGCTGCTACCAGTTTTGTCATTACAATGATGCCATCTTCAGGCCCCACTCGTCATAGTCGTAAAATCGCTATACACGGAAGGAGCCATGTAACTGTATCCATGAATCAATCTAAAATACGAAACACTGGGGTAAATAATAGAGAAAACGTCTTCTCGAAACTCTATTATTTATAGACAGATACGTGAATATAATAACAATATTTCATAACAGAAAACTCAGAGTTGACCTCTGGATGCCATATGATCGTCAACTCCAAACTCGACGTAAGTTGAAATGTGAACTGTAAGAATACGTTCTTGATCGTAAGTAGGATATAAATAACGAACGAGAGACGCGCAGCATTCAGTCGCAATCCCATTAGCTTTTATTATTCTTGCAAATTTAGATTTTGGCTACAAATAGCCACCTTCTGTGCATTTGCGTTATATTTCACCTACACACCTGTAAGAACGTATGATGACATGAAATGCCGCAAGCCTGTTGAAATATAAAGAAAATGCACTGATGATGGCTATTTGTAGCCGAAATCTAGGTTTCCAAGTATAATTAAGGCTAATTGGTTTGCGACTGGCTGCTGTGCGCCTCTGTTTCCTGGTGGAATCAAAGTTGGTTGGATGCAAATAAGATTTATCATTCACAACACCCACAGATACACTTGAAAATGGTAACGGAAGCCGAAACAGGCAACCCTGTTGCATAGAAATATCGATATACAAGCATGTAAATAGTACAATGCAGCTAGTGGAATTGATTTTCTTAAAAACGCCGTATTTCGACGTAGTTCATGCTGCACGCTCTAGTGATAAAAAAACTTTTAATTCTAAATTACGCGTGAAAACCTGATACACGGTGTTCGATTCCAAACTGGCATTAATTTGTGCTTCAGACGTTCAATTAGTTCTTTTCATGGATAGCAGCAAATTAGAGCAAGTGTCGGCACGTGATCAGCAGTTCGGGTAACACACAGCAGCTCCGCTGCTGCCACATTGCAGGCATATCGTACTGCTCCTCTGACGTCAGCGAACGCGTGGACGCCCTCGACTGACAGTTCACTGTTATAAAATTCCGCAGGGCTAATTTCAACCAGATAACCGATTGGAAAGTTTCATTAGTATAAGAGCCTAAATGTGTAGCTTTTATTTTTGCATTACCTGATGTATTTAGCGAACAAGCACCTGATTTATTGGCCACTTGACAGCGTTATCGAAGTGCTGTGTCGGTTTAAATATTAGCGGACTACCAAAATGGCGAAAAAATGCACAATGGATCACCATTCTTCCAGTCTGCCCTCCACAAAAATGTAAATACTGTGCGCGGCACAACGCATGCGGAAAACCTTTTAGTTCTTAAACGTAGCATTCCTCATATACACTGAACTTATAAGCTAAAATATTGCACCATACTCATCGATGTTTGTCACACGAGTTTGAAACGAAATTGCCAGCAAACTACATCTTATCCAAAACAACTATTGGTTCAAGGGAAGACTGAAGCTTTACCTATCATCAAAATGATTTAAATGTCTCTGAGCACTATGGGACTTAACATCTGAGGTCATCAGTCCCCTAGAACTTAGAACTACTTAAACTTAACTAACCCAAGGACATCACACACATCCATGCCCGAGGCAGGATTCGAACCTAGAACCACTCGGCCACAGCAGCCGGCTTACCTATCATCAGCAGTGTAGCCTACTTCCCGGAATATCTCGGTGGTATAGCTTTCCGAAGTTCAAACACCTTGCTTTCAAGTTAACTTTTATCGTGAGGGCATTCTCACTTTGCGATATAGCTGAGTATATATACTCAAAATAAAATGGAGTACATATGGAAATCCATACATATTTCATAACATAATTAAAATGTATTGACGAAAAAAGACCACCCACAGAGTACAAAGGTGGTCACACAAAGTAAAATATCGCTGCGCGTGATAAGGAACCCTTCCACTATGATCTTTTTACTCACTGATGATGCATAAACAACGGAATTGCAATTTTCAACGTACAACCACGCCACGGTTTTGTGTTAACTCTTTCAGTCCCTGTGATTTCGGCCGCAAACAACCATTTTATCCGTTTTGTTTCGAAGTACCAATGCCTTTCGCATGAAACCATCGATGGTAATGCAAGACAGAGACATCTGGTGACACACTGAGGTACTTCTACGAATGTAGTGCATTCTAGCAGTCACTCAGTCACTTACAGCACTCAAAGCAACTGTCGGAGCCGAGATTGTACTTCGTGATTTTAGGAGTTTGTGACATGTGGTTATTTTTATATAGATCATATTGAGGAGATCAATGATAGCGAAAGTAAGTACATCTAAACTTCCTATAACGTAAATATGAGTTTGTACTACTTATTTCGAAACGTAACCACAGTGGTAGTATGCATTCTGATACAAATTTATTACATTTTAGAGCCATTTTTGCTTGTTATTCAGAATATAATCTGATTTACGCATTACAGGTTCATGGAAGTTTAGAGATGTGGGATTGTGTCTAGGAAAAATGCAAAATTTGCTTTCAAATATAAAACATGAAATGATGGGTGATTGAGACCAACATCTCAGCGAATCCATAGCAAAACCACGTCCTTAAAACTATCGCTTGTTTGCTTTTTGCTAGTTTCTTCTTGTTTTAGTTGGTAACTACGACAACAAAAGTTAACATTATATTTTTTTCTTGCTGTTAGAACTTCAAGGGTCACGCTGAATGAATGAAATGGAAGAAGAGGAAATAAGACACAACTTATACCTCTTAATTCCATTTCTGGTTGAAAATTCCAACAGCTATTCGAGGAAACACTTGCCGCAGTGCCTCTATCATGTGCCTACTGAGGCAGCGACGAAACGATGAACTTGGAACTGGAAAGGGCCGCCAGATCAAGTCATCCCACGCCGTGTTTCCATGGTTTCCTCAAATGACTCCAACAAGGCCACGGGACCTGCTTGCCCCTCCAGCGCCCCCCTGCTCGTTAAAACCGGCTCTAATGACGTCGCTGTAGACGGTACGTTGGACCGTAATGAAGAAACACAAGAGAATACTACGTCTGGGAATGGCAGCTCAAGTTCTTAACAAACGACTCTCACGAATTACTTCTTCCGTCGTGGCAGCTTTTCTGCTCTCTGGTAAGTATCATGTCTCTTCAGTTGGCGTACCCGTAGACAGAACGATGCTGGAACCAAATTACCGATGAAGAACAAATACCAAATTGTAAAGTACAGTTACATAATTAAGCGGGATTTCAATGACAACGGCAGCGTGCTGAATCTCTAGCTCTCAGCATTGAAACACTCAGACAAGTTCTACACCTGTGTCTCAAGACACTGCCTACCAAAAAAGTGAAGCGTTCAGACGGGTAGGAAGAAACTAAATACATCTTCAATGGTTGAGAGGGTATGTGATGATATTGAAACTGCACCGGGTGTACGCTGTCCGCACGTTCATGGCTCTACTTGTTCAAATTCGGCGACTGTTTCTGCTGTTTCACTGCGATTGACATTTTTGAGCAGTGGTCTCCAAGAATTTGTGGTGAGAAAGTTGCCTGGTAGCATGCTTTCGTGTAATAATCTACCCGTTTTTCAGCTTTACAGATTTGCTTTCCTCGTTGCCAGGGATCAATCCGTCGTTCAGACCGAGTGACTTTGTGGTTTGTTCAACGATCAATATTGGTGTTTCATCAACTCATCTGTGAATATGGGTCACGACATACCTTACTCGGGATCAGAAATTGTATGGGGTTCCTTTTGATCTGATTTCGACGAATTGTGGTCACCGTATTTCCGTGGAGAACTTCTGTAATTTCATTTCTGAGCTGTCGTCTTGGTTTTCTTCAATAATAACCAACCATTATTCCGATTTCTCGTAAGTTGTTTCTCATTCTGAAACTAATATTGATTCATGTCGGTCAAATCCCATGTGCTCATTTATTTTTTGTTTATGCTTGCTCGTAATCGACTCGAGCAGACTTAACTGCATCAGTGGAATCGTTATTTATACAAGGCGCCATCGTCAGATTATGGTTATTTCTTTGCATTCACGTTAGAGCAAGAGTAATCCATGTCCGCGCTGCAGAGGACTTCGAGACACGTGATGATCCTGAATATGGCGACAATGACTGATGCGATTAATGTATCTTCTCAATAGGTGTTCGTTCAAAGTGGAGTTTGTCTCTCCACTGCACGCATGCTTCCAGTAAGGGAAGATGGTGTAACATTTTCGTATCTTGTTAGTAGTCTTTGAATACGTTCGTTGAACATATGTTCAAGATCCGATATTTTGCCGTTGCGTTATGAAAGCCTTTCCGACATCCCAATATCTCATAAAAAGAAGTCAGCTAGCGTTAATATTCGTTTGTGGGTCAAAATCAGATATACGAAGGGAATATTTTCGGGGAAATGATACTGAAATCACACCAGTTATGTACTCACAAGGAGACACATGGAAATCGGATTTTTTAAAAATATATTTGTGTTATGTGTAATTCAGAAACCAAATATCAATTCGTAAGGCACGCATGCTTCCTGTAAGAGAAGATGGTGTAACATTTTCATATCTTGTTAGTAGTCTTTGAATACGTTCGATAAAATTTTGCATTCGTTGAACATATATTCAAGATCCAATATTTTGCCGTTGCGTTATGAAAGCCTTTCCGACATCCGAATATATCATAAAAAGAAGTCAGATAGCGTTAATATTCGTTTGTGGGTCAAAATCAGATATACGAAGGGAATATTTTCGGGGAAATGATACTGAAATCACACCAGTTATGTACTCACAAAGAGACACATGGAAATCGGATTTTTAAAAAATATATTTGTGTTATGTGTAATTCAGAAACCAAATATCAATCCGTAAGGCACTTAGATGTAACTCTCAAAAAACTTTCGAGAAAATCGGCTTTGAATCTTTCAGAGCATCGTTAGTACCTTAAAGAATGGTCTTCATTTTTTTGTTTCCACAGGTAGTGTGGTACACGACTCGTTTGAACGTGGGCAGCGTGAGTTCGATTCCTGGCTGTGGTAAAATTAAAAAAAAAGAAAGGTGCCTGTTCTACGAGCATTTCAGTGAAAAGTTGAAAACAACTTAATTTTAATGTTTTAATTAAAATAATGTTTATTAACAAACGTGTATGAAAGATCGTCAATTAAGAATTTACCGGGTGATCAAAAAGTCAGTATAAATTTGAAAACTGAATAAATCACGGAATAAGGTACACAGAGAGGTACAAATTCACACACATGCTTGGAATGACATGGGGTTTTATTAGAACCAAAAAAATACAAACCTTCAAAACATGTCAGACAGACAGCGCTTCATCTGATCAGATAGCAATAATTAGCATAACAAAGTAAGACAAAGCAAAGATCATATTCTTTAGCAGGAAAAGCTCAATATGTCCACCATCAGTCCTCAACAATAGCTGTAGGTTGGTTGGTTTGGGGAAGGAGACCAGACAGCAAGGTCATCGGTCTCATCGGATTAGGGAAGGAAGTCGGCCGTGCCCTTTGAATGGAACCATCCCGGCATATGCCTGGAGCGATTTAGGGAAATCACGGAAAACCTAAATCAGGATGGCCGGACGCGGGATTGAACCGTCGTCCTCCCGAATGCGAGTCCAGTGTCTAACCACTGAGCCACCTCGCTCGTTAATAGCTGTAGTCGAGGAATAATGTTGTGAACAGCACTGTAAAGCATGTCCGGGGTTATGGTGAGGCATTGGCGTCGGATGTTGTCTTTCAGCATCCCTAGAGATGTCGGTCGATCACGATCACTTGCGACTTCAGGTAACCCCAAAGCCAATAATCGCACGGACTGAGGTCTGGGGACCTGGGAGGCCAAGCATGACGAAAGTGGCGGCTGAGCACACGATCATCACCAAACGACGCGCGCAAGAGATCTTTCACACGTCTAGCAATACTTTTTTTTGTTCTAATAAACCCCATGTCATTCCAAGCATGTGTGTCAATTTTTACCTCTCTATCTACATTATTCCGAGGTTTATTAAGTTTTCAAATTTATATTGACTTTTTGATCACCCGGTAGATTTGCAATGAAAACTGGGTTTTAGTGTAGAATATATAATTGGAAAGTGGAAGACATGCCTTTCTTGTAAAATCGCAGATAGACAATTTAATTAGCATATTTGACGAATATTATTTAAATAACGTAAAAACTAGAGATGATTGGAAAAAGGGAAAAAATAACTACCGAAACTAGGCTCAAATCAGTGATCACCAGTGCCTCCCTTTTTATGTATTTTATACTTCACCTGAACGACACAAACATCTGATTAAAAATCGCCAATTTTTTTATAGGAGAGAGTGCGCTTTGGGCGGGGAGTGGGGGGGGGGGAGGAAGGCAATGAGGTGTTGAGGTGTGGCAGAGTGGGGAGGGGTCATAACTCGAGGCCTGGTCACGGTGTCCCCCTCGCAGTCAAGGGAGGGACATGTGTGTTCTTTTTTAATATACCACACCTAGAATACATGCTACTAGCACCGTATAGTGCACTAAGTAAAGAAAGCAAATAATCCCGTGTCTATCTTACGCCGAGGCATTGTATATCGGAAAACGGAATATGTGCTACGTAGCACGATGCAGATAGTTGCACCGCTGTTCCCCTTACGCTTGATCATCCACGTATATTTTACACCGACGGCTGGTCAGCTCAAGTACTAGGTACCTTCTCGCAACTGTTGACGATCCAGATGCGTGAAAGTCGGCCGGAGTGGCCGAGCGGTTCTAGGCGCTACAGTCTGGAACCGCGCGATCGCTACGGTCGCAGGTTCGAATCCTGCCTCGGGCATGGATATGTGTGATGTCCTTAGGTTAGTTAGGTTTAAGTAGTTCTAAGTTCTAGGGGACTGATGACTTTAGAAATTAGGCCCCATAGTGCTCAGAGCCATTCGAGCCAGATGCGTGAAGGGCGGCGTTGGGCGCCTCCTAAGCAACGAGAAAAATATTCCCCGTACTTCGGGTTCCGTAGAATTTTACGATGACGTTCTTGTATGTAGCTCCGAAAGTCCAATACGTCTTTAGGTCCATCCAAACATAAACAGTTCATAGCGAACCCACAGTACCACGTGACTGCTATGGCTTTGGGGCGCGGGAAATACAGTTCGTCCGGAAAACGTACAAGCAGAGGTGCTTGTTCGAGGATTGAACACAGGCCATATACGGCAGGACAGTACTGTGTAACACAGTCATGCCATCTGTCCAAAAATTGGTCTTACTTTACGGTCTTAAAGGCTCTCGGAAGTCTATTTTCTTGAGATTTTTTTTTAAAGGAAAAAACGAAATTTCGATTGCCGTGTGGTTTTCATGTGAGATTAAATTTAAAAAGTAGTAGGAGGCTTACAAGAGGTCGCCAGATGGTATGTCGCTTGTGTGGAAAAGTGCCCTGGGAGCTGACCCGGCGACCTGTGCGCCTTGCGCCTGCTGGCGGTTACGTGCGCGAGGCGGCGGGGACGGCACGAGACGGAGCTGCCGAGTCGGGGGTGGGTGGGGGCGGCAGTGGCGGCGGTGGCGCGCGCCGGGGCAAGGGACAGCCGATTACGCCGCCCCCGGGGGCCATCCTTCCCATTCAACAAGCGGCGCGCGCGGATCCACAGGTTAGCCATTTAGCCTCCTCGCCTCGGCTCGCCTCGCTCCGCGCCTGCCCCCGACCCACCGTCTTGCCGCCGACGCCGCCGCCGACGCCGCCACCGACGCCACCTCACAGACCGCTATTGCCGCCGCTAATGTATTCTCTGTGTACGCGTCCGCCAGGCCCCAGATCCCACCTGCTAACTGCTCACTCCGTAGCCCCTCCTCTGACAGAAGACTACCCAAGCAGCGAACACGTTGCGCAGCACGATTTCAGAAAAATACTCTGGTCTTCATAAATTAGGATAAGACTGTAAAAAGTCAAAACCTGATAAACCTTGAAGAAAGTAACACTACTGACGGTATGTTGTTTGCTTAACTACTAGCAGAACAGAGGCAAAGATGTAAAATAAAGTAGAGCAGGTAACTGAGAAGAGCGCCTGCGGTGAAGCGTGGAACAGCCTTTCCGATGTCTTCCGCCCTGCGCCAGCCCATGAGCTGTGTTACTGGCCGTCCGACAAATATTGCCTTACCTGCAGATTAAATTGTCAGTCTTGTTCATTGTGTGTTATTGTTTGCCGGTGATGGTATAACAGTTCTCTCTCTCTCTCTATTTTCTTTTTCTTTTTTTTCTTTTTTTTTTTTAACAGGGGATAATTTGAATAAAACGTGAATGAAGACATCACGTTCGCGTTAAAAGCACCAAACAGACAAGAAAATCCTATCACTGATAAAATGAAACGTGAACGCTAACGAAACACACATTTTAGCAGCTGTATACACACTACCGTATTAACAAATCTTTGATATAGGCGTAACTAACACCGTGTACACAAATGGGGAATGTCAGCGACACTGTTTCGGAAGCTCCACTGCCCTGAGGACGTGAGACGATACAACATATTAAGGTAGGCCGAATGTAAAAGGAGACCTTCGCTGTAGCTACGATCTGCACATACGTCTATAGACATATTTCGCAAGCCACAATATTGTGCTTGGTGGAGGGTATCCTATACTACTAATATTCGTTTCCTTTCCCGTTCCACTCGCGGACAGATCGGGGAAAAAACGACTGTCTATATGTCACCGTATGGTCCTAGTTTCTCATATCTTATCTTCGCGGTCCTTACGCGAAATATATGGTGGCGGCAGTAAAACCATTCTACAGTCAGTTTCGAAAGCCGGTTCTCTAAATTTTTTCAGTTGTGTTCTTCGGAAAGTTGTGTTTCCGAAGCATGTCAGTGATATTTACGTGTTGTTCGAACCTACCAGTAACATATAACACCTTGTCTCTGAATTTTTTCGATGTCTTCCTTAAAACGACCTGCTGCGGATCCCAATCACTCGAGCAGTACTCAAGAGCAGGTCGCACCAACATCCTATATGCGGTCTCATTTACAAATGAACCACACGTTTCTAAAATTCTCGCAATAAACCGAAGTCGATCATTCGCCTTCCCTATCACAATTCTCACGTGCTCATTACATGTCACATCGCTTCGCAACACTGCTCCCAGTTATTTAAACCACGTGACTGTGTCAAGCAGGGCATTAATAATATCGGATCCGAGCGAAAGGGGTTTATTTTTTCCATTCATCTGCACTAACTTATATTTTTCTTGATTGAGAGTCAAGTGCCATTCGTCACACCAACTAGCAATTTTGTGTAAGCCAGTCTCGTATCATCGTACGGTCACACGCCTTCTAAAACACAGCATCGTCAGCAAATATCCGCAGATTGCTGCCCACCCTGTCCGCTAGATCGTTCGTGTGTACAGAAAATAATAGCGGTTCTGTTACACTTTCCTGGAGCAGTCATGGCGATACCCTTGTCTCTAATCAACACTCGCCATCGAGGACAACATACTGGGTTCTACTACTCAATAAGTCTTCGAGCCACCCACATACCTGGGATATGTGATCCCAGTGGCTGGATATCTTTACCGAGACATGGTGTGGTGGCATTCCCAGCTACACAAGCGGAATTGTTTCCGCAGTTCGTTGAACAATGTATTCCTCCCGACCAGCACAAAGAGTGGTTATCTAATTTCTTCGCACAGAGCGGCAGCATTCCATCGCAATATGAAAGAGGTGCACGGAGAGCAACGTCTCCCGCGATGCACAATATTCCGGTGGTGTCTGTGTTAGGAGGCGGGATGTATGGCCAGGGGACCCTGCGGCTGCTTCAGAAATTTCCGTGGGAGGTCGGAGAACATCCTCTTTGCTGCTCCGATACCTCCTTGCGTGACTCATATATCTTCGGCCCCTTACAACTATTTCTCAAATGTCATAGGTTCACCAAAGTAAGTGCTGGACACCGTGGACAACTGGATCCGTCAGCAGCCCATGAGTTTCTCCACTGAAGACGTCCTCTCCTTTCCTATATCAATGCCGATGGCAGTTATGTACACGTGTACTGATCCAAGGTCAGGTCAAAAGAGAACTGTTCCACGGTCACAGAACCAGAAACTTTTTTTTTTCCAATTCAAGCACTGTTTCAAAGTCTTCCCGACCAAACAACTTGTATTGGAGCCAAAATTTCGCTGATGCTTCCCTCCAAAGGTAGGCGTCCTTCGCTATTGGTTATGCCCCTGACAGGCGGTAGAGCGTAGACCATCTGCGACTTGTATTTCCCTTGTCCACAGTCTATATTCCAGTCATCTACACTGTGTGGTAGGGGATAGGCTCAGCAAATTTAAAATTCCTGTTTCGCTTATAAAATATCTTTCTCCGCTTAGAGACACTCATTGTTATGAGTTTCTTGTTTAAAACCACTCTATCAATTTAATGGGATAGGTGGTGTGCAGCACACCTGGTCAGTAGAACCTCTCGCTTCGGTGAAATGTCGTCCCTAGTACGGCCAGAACTAAAGAAAGCCTTGCGTACAGTACTAGAGGACGCCTAACGTCCCCGGGAAGTGTCAACGAACGTTTTCTCTCTGACAAAAGTTGCCCCAATAATGTAATCTATCACCCCTAGACGTAAACCTGTATAATTTTTATATTACTAGCCATGATAATTCGTGTTCGACTTCGCATTTTGTTTGTTTCAACCAGTTAGGTGAAGCTATACGGCATAGCGTTCCAGCGTTGTGTAGAGATATATTTTACGGATGCCATCACAGCTTCGAATGGATCGTAATACGAGGCGTGTTTTTTTAAGTAAGTGCTGTTTTGAAATTAAAAAAAGACGTGCTAAGATATCTCAATAATTTTATTTTTACATGAAAGCCTGTACCTTAATCTACTTTTCCACGTAATTTCCGTCAATATTGAGGCACTTGTCATAACGTTCTACCAGTTTTTGAATACCCTCCTCATAGAAGTCTGCTGCCTGACTTGTTAACCGCTCCATCACCACTGTTTTGACTTCGTCATCGTCTTGAAGACGCTGACCGCCCAGGTGTTTCTTCAAGTGCAGTGGTAGTCACTGGGCTCAAGATCGGGGCTGTACGGAGGATGATCTAGAGTTTGCCATTGAAAAGATGTGATGAGATCTTAGGTCTGATTCGCCACATGCGGACGAGCATTGCCTTGCAGCAAAACAATGCCCTTGCTCAACTTCCATGGACTTTTGCTTTGAGTCTGGTGTGACTTAAGCCACCCATGTTTCACTGCCCGTAACAATTTGACTTAAGAAATCATCACCGTCGTTTTGGTACCGCTCAAGGAAAGTCAATGCAGTGTCTAAACGTTTGGTTTTGTGCACATCCGTCAACATTTTCGGTACCCAACGTGCGCACAATTTTTCGTTAATTCAAGTGCTCGGTCACAATGCCGTACAAAACACTACAAGAAACATTAGTAAAGTCATCCCGCAAGGAGGAAATCGTAGAGCGTCTGTTTTCTCTCACCTTATTGTCCCCTTCCTGCACCAAACTTTCACTAACGACCGAAGGACGCCCAATCCATTGTTCATCAAAAAATGGTTCAAATGGCTCTGAGCACTATGGGACTAGACATCTATGGTCATCAGTCCCCTAGAACTTAGAACTACTTAAACCTAACTAACCTAAGGACATCACACAACAAAACTCAAATGGCTCTGAGCACTATGGGACTCAACTGCTGTGGTCATAAGTCCCCTAGAACTTAGAACTACTTAAACCTAACTAACCTAAGGACAGCACACAACACCCAGCCATCACGAGGCAGAGAAAATCCCTGACCCGCAGGGAATCGAACCCGGGAACCCGGGCGTGGGATGCGAGAACGCTACCGCACGACCACGAGATGCAGACCCGTTGTTCCTGATGCACATTTGTGCGGCCACCTTTAAATGCTCTCACCCACTATCTTACCATTCCATCACTCATAATGTTTTCTCCGTGAGCTGCACAGATCTCACGATGAATATCGATCGCTTTTAGGCCTATATCACTAAGAAATCTTATAACAGCCCGTACCCACAGTCGGCGGGACTCACGATTATCGGAGGCATCTTAAACACTCAGTACACATCGTAAACAAGGAAGAATCAGACTGCAATGGCGTCAGTGCGTAGATTACGGTACAGGCTTTCATGTAAAAATAAAATTATTGAGATATCTTAGCAAGTCTTCTTTTTTGTTTTAATTTCAAAATGGTACTTACTTAAAAACCACGCCTCGTAAATGAATATCACAAAATAAAACTGTTTGGAACTAATTTCGAAATAAAGAGAATAAATAATTATACTACGCAGCATTAGCGTTTCTAAGTCTGCGTACGCCTCAGACACTCCCAATGCCTCGTTCGTGCTTACTTTCTCTAGGGATTGTGCACATAGCTGACAGGGCAGTTCCTGTTTCGTATGGAGTATGAGTGGCAATAAATTCGTATTCATATTTCCGGAAACAAAAGCATTCGAACATGACAGTGAAGTGGGCGCTTTGGCGCCCTCGGGTAGCTACGCAAGAGACGAACCGGTACATATATATTTTTTCTGTTTTCCGCGGAAGTCTGCCTGACTGCTTGTTGATCACCAAACAGTCTTCAGCTAGTGCGGCGGAGGGAATACGGCGGACAGAAACAAAATAACAGCGGCTGCTATTCGGCAGGTATCCGAAATCGTGAACGCGTGTCGGTAAATTAAACACAAATAATGCTCGCGGCGGAGAGAAGACCAAGAAAACAAACAGCGCCGACAAAGGCCGGCCCGACCGGCCGCCTTGCAGTTATTTGTTGTGATTGCCGCGAGGGTAAACACGCGCCAAGTGGCGCCCGCGTTATATTGTGGCGCGAGGCTGACGGCCGTGTTTGCTGCTTCTGCGAACGCGGCTGCCGCTGCCGCCGTATGCGAGAGACGCAGCAGTCCATTTGCTCCCCACCAGGCACCCCGCGGCTGGCTCTGGCGGGCCCCACGAGAGATACGGGTCCCATAACGAACTTGTGACGCCGCGCTGGTCGCCTTGCCCGACATACTGTACATCGCGAACGCTCGGCTCTGTGCCAGGCCCACGGGAAATCATTATGTACACTACGAACGCGACATTTAACCGACAGGAAGAAGATGCTGTGATATGCAAATGATTAGCATTTTAGAGCATTCACACAAGGTTGGCGCCGGTGGCGACACCTACAACGTGCTGACATGAGGAAAGTTTCCAATCGATTTCTCATACACAAACAGCAGTTGACCGGCGTTGCCTGCTGAAACGTTGTTTTGATGCCTCGTGTAAGGAGGAGAAATGCGAACCATCTCGTTTCCGACTTTGATAAATGTCGGATTGTAGCCTATCGCGATTGCGGTTTATCGTATCGCGACATTGCTGCTCGCGTTGGGCGAAATCCAATGACTGTTAGCAGAATATGGAATCGGTGGGTTCAGGAGGATAAGACGGAACGCCGTGCTGGATCCCAACGGCCTCGTATCACTAGCAGTCGAGATGACAGGCATCTTATCCGCATGGCTGTAACGGATCGTGCAGCCACGTCTCGATCCCTGAGTCACCAGATGGGGACGTTTGCAGGACAACAACCATCTGCACGAACAGTTCGACGACGTTTGCAGCAGCATGGACTACCAGCTCGGAGATCATGGCTGCGATTACCCTTGACGCTGCATCACAGACAGGAGCGCCTGCGATGGTGTACTCAACGACGAACCTGAGTGCACGAATGGCAAAACTTCATTTTTTCGGATGAATCCAGGTTCTGTTTATAGCATCATGATGGTCGCATCCTTGTTTGCCGACTCGCGGTGAAGGCACATTGGAAGCGTGTATTCGTCATCGCCATACTGGTGTATCACCCGGCGTGATGCTATGGGGTGCCATTGGTTACACGTTTCGGTCACGTCTTGTTCGCACTGACAGCACTTTGAACAGTGGACGCTACATTTCAGATGTGTTACGACCCTTGGCTCTACCCTTCATTCGATCCCTGCGAAACCCTACATTTCAGCAGGATAACGCACGACCGCATGTTGCAGGTCCTGTACGGGCCTTTCTGGATACAAAAAATGTTCGACTGCTGCCCTGACCAGCACATTCTCGATATCTCTCACCAACTGGAAACGTCTGGTCAACGGTGGCTGAGCAGCTGGCTCGTCACAATACGCCAGTCACTACTCTTGATGAACTGTGGTATCGTGTTGAAGCTACATCGGGTGCTGTACCTGTACACGCCATCCAAGCTCTGTTTGACTCGTCAGATCTAGTATAATATATTTGTCCAATGAATACATGTTTATCATCTGCATTTCTTCTTGGTGTAGCAATTTTAATGGCCAGTAGTGTAACTGAAACGGTACCCACTAAAGGTCATCATTTTATCATGTGTGCCATCGAGAGCTAGCATCCATTTAAACGCGCAGTCAAGAATTATTAAACTCGTCCGTAGTAGTTACCAGCTCCCCGCTGGAGACGGCCGCTGGCATTTTTAAGTCCTGCAATGTCACTTGCTGAGTTGTACGCACCGCAGCCTGGCTTTCTCGTGGGCTTCAGCTTGGACGGTGTGACATAGGCTCCGCGTCGTAGGAACCTGGCGATGTTGCTTGAAAGGTTAAGGCACGGTTCTGACTGAGACGATACGACGTGCAATACTATATGCTGCAGTAAAAGTTGCACGACGCGGCAGTTCTCCGTGCGACACTCGTGTTCCCACAGGAGTGATACGACAAGCAACAGGACATGACAGACGGCAATACCCTCGCTTGCGGGCGCACCACTGCCATATTCATCGTGGGCAACTTCCATACACACTCTAAGATAAGAAAAATTGACCAAGTCAATAACGCATTGGTCCACCTCTGGCCCTTAAGCAAGCAGTTATTCGGTTTCGCATTGGCTAGCACAATTGTTGGACGTCTTCCTGAGGGATATTTTGCGAAATTCTGTCCAATTCGAGCGTCAGATCGACAAATTCCGTGCTGCCTCGGCCGGCCAGTGTGGCCGAGCTGTTCTAGGCGCTTCAGTCTGGAACCGCGCGACCGTTACGGTCGCAGGTTCGAATCCTGCCTCGCGCATGGATGTGTGTGTTGTCCTTATGTTCGTTAGGTTGAAGTAGTTCTAAGTTCTAGGGGACTGATGACCTCAGATGTTAAGTCCCGTAGTGCTCAGAGCCATTTGAACAATTTTTCGTGCTGTCACGGCAGAAGGATTGCCAGTATTTGTTGAAGAACATTGTTTGAGCGTTGATTCGGTTTTTCATGGTGGGGGATTCGTCAATTGACACAACTGGCGTTACTGGGCAGAAGCAAATGCAGGAACGACGATTGTAAAATCACGAAGTCGACCAATATTGACAGTTTGGTGCAGTATGACTGCGTATCGTCTCATCGGTCCATTGATATTGCGATAGACCGTGAAGAGGGACCGGTATCGCCAGACGCTGAATGAATATGTGTGGCCTCTGATTTCACAATGACACAATGTTGAGGGTATCCTTTTCAGCAGGACGTAGCACCACCTTAATTTGCCCGCATGATTTGTGACTGGCTGAATGAAGACTTTTCAGGACGTTGGCAGGGATGGCGAGAACTCGATGAATGGGCTACGGCATGTGGAACTGAAATGTATTACACTTGTTCTCATGGTCCTGAGAACTCACTACATTCATTAATAATAATTTTATCGACATACAAAACTAGGGAGCGCTCTCACCGACCCAGCACAAACTAATCTACAAGTGATTTTCATAATCATCAGTGTCAGTAGGATAGTACTAGTCATAGTTTGTCGTCGGTACAATTTACGGAAATAGCATTGGCTACTTTAGCCGATTAATGTGTAATTTGGCACTACATCTACATCTACGTGATTACTCTGCTATTCACGATAAAGTGCCTGGCAGAGGGTTCAGTGAACCACCTTCAAGCTGTCTCTCTACCATTCCACTCTCGAACGGCACGCGGGAAAAGCGAGCTGTTAAATTTTTCTGTGCGCGCCCTTATTTCTCTTATTTTATCGTGATGATCATTTCTCCCTATGTAGGTGGGTGCCAACAGAATATTTTCGCAATCGGAGAAGAAAACTGGTGATTGAAATTCCATGAGAAGAACCCGTCGCAACGAAAAACGCCTTTGTTGTAATGATTGCCACTCCAATTCACGTAGCATGTTTGTGACACTGTCTCCCCTATTTCGCGATGATACAAAACGAGATGCCCTTCTTTGTACTTTTGCGATGTCATCCGTAAGTCCCACCTGATGTGGATCCTACACCGCACAGCAATCCGCTACAATAGGGCGGACAAGCGTGGTGTAAGCTGTCTCTTTAGTAGACCTGTTGCACCTTCTAAGTGTTCTGCCAATGAATCGCAGTCTTTGGTTTGCTTTACCCGCAATATTATCTATGTGATCGTTCCAATTTAGGTTATTTGTAATTGTAATCCCTAAGTATTTAGCTGAATCTCCAGTCTTCAGATTTGTGTGACTTACCGCGTAATCGAAATTTAGCTGATTTCTTTTAGTACTCATGTGAATAACTTCACACTTTTCTTTATTCAGGGTCAATTTCCACTTTTCGCACGATGCAGATATATTATCTAAATCATTTTGTAAGTCGTTTTGATCATCTGATGACTTTACAAGACGGTTAATGACAGCATCATCTGCAAACAATCTAAGACAGCTACTCAGATAGTCTCCTATGTTGCCGGCAGGTGTGGCCATGCGGTTCTAGGCGCGTCAGTCTGGAACCGCGTGACCGCTACGGTCGCAGGTTCGAATCCTGCCTCGGGCATAGATGTATGTGGTGTCCTTAGGTTAGTTAGGTTTAAGTAGTTCTAAGTTCTAGGGGACGGATGACCACAGATGTTGAGTCCCATAGTGCTCAGAGCCAGTCTCCTATGTTGTTAATATAGATCAGGAACAATAAAGGGCCTATAACACTTCCTTTGGGAACGCCGGATATTACTTCTGTCTTACTCGATGACTTCCCATCTATTACTACGGACTATTACCTTTCTGATAGAAAATCACGAATCCAGTCGCACAACTGAGGCGATACTCCGTGGGCACGCAGTTTGGTTAGAAGGCGCTTGTGAGGAACGGTGTCGAAAGCGTTCTGGAAATCTAAAAATAGGAATCAATTTGACATCCCCTGTCGATAGCACATATTTCTTCATGAGTACAAAGAGCTAGTTGTGTTTCACAAGCCGGCCGAAGTGGCCGTGCGGTTCTGGGCGCTGCAGTCTGGAACCGCGAGACCGCTACGGTCGCAGGTTCGAATCCTGCCTAGGGCATGGATGTGTGTGATGTCCTTAGGTTAGTTAGGTTTAACTAGTTCTAAGTTCTAGGGGACTAATGACCGCAGAAGTTGAGTCCCATAGAGCTCAGAGCCATTTGAACCATTTGTGTTTCACAAGAACGATATTTTCTGAATCCGTGCTATGTGTCAAGAAATCGTTTTCTTCGAGGTACTTCATAATGTTCGAATACAGTATATGTTCGAAAACCCTACTGCAAATCGACGTTAGTGATATAGGCCTGTAATTTACCGGATTACTCCTACGTTTTTGGATATTGGTGTGACTTGAGCAATTTTCCAGTCTTTAGGTACGGATCTTTCTGTGAGCGAGTGGCTGTATATAATTGCTAAATATGGAGCTATTTTATCAGCATACTCTGAGAGGAACCTGACTGGTATACAATCTGGACCGGAGGCCTTGCCTTTATTAAGTGATTTAAGCTGTTTGTTACACCTAGGATATCTACTTATATGTTTCACATCTTGGCAGTTGTTGTTGATTAGCATTCAGGAATAATTCCCTGAAGGCTTCCCTTCATGATGGGGATGAATGAATGACTGAATAAGTGGATGGATAAGTAGACGCATGTCGACGGACGCGAAACAGTGACTGCTTTCAGTTCTTTCTGTGTTGGCAGTGATGAAGTGGGAGCCAGAGCAGCCGATAATACGGGACGTCTTTTGAATCGACCGACCAGCTGCGCGGAGAGAGCTGGCGGACTCGTACGGTACACCGGGCCGGCGGGACAGGCAGCTAATGCGGGCCCTCGTGTCCGAGATAAGCGAGCAAGGGGAGCGTGACGGGGAGGGGAAGGGGGGGGGCGCAGGAGAGGGGGGGGGGGGTGTCGCGTGCCGCTTATCAGCACGCGAGGAGCTGCCGGCCTGTCCCGCACTGCGCGCACATTACTCATTGATTAACAATTCAGCGCGCAGCTCCCCCCCCCTTACCCCTCCCTCCGCCATCCCACTGTACTATACTGTGCACTACCGCGCTCAGGCACGAAACACTACAACACTTCCTCCAAACACTTCTGCCCTTCCCTAACGACGACAGTAGCAGCAACAGAGCGACGACGAAAGACGAACACGATAATACTTTGAAAGGATAGAGTGCTGCTCACCTTACACTGGAAATGTTGAGTCGCAGACAGGCACAACAAGGACTGCTAAACAAATAAGATATCGGCCATAAAGCCTTGCTACTAAAGCATCTCGGTTTTTCTTAAGTCTTGATTCCTTTATGAAGCGCAACGTCTAATCTGCGTGTCTAATGCCCTTAATTTACTACAAACAAATGGATAGTCGCCGAGGAGATCTTGCGTTTCCGTCTCTCCTTTATTTATAAATATGAAGACGAAAACCTACGCTTGTGTTGTGTACATAGTTCCGCGTAGTCAGCGCGTACACAACTTTCCCACTAGAGCGCGCCCCGCTAAGCACAACAGCGCAGGCGCCGCGCTCGTCCGTCTCCGCACTACGAGATGGCGCTGCCATAGTTGTTGTTGTTGTGGTCTTCAGTCCTGAGACTGGTTTGATGCAGCTCTCCATGCTACTCTATCCTGTGCAAGCTTCTTCATCTCCCAGTACGTACTGCAGCCTACATCCTTCTGAATCTGCTTAGTGTATTCATCTCTTGGTCTCCCTCTTCGATTTTTACCCTCCACGTTGCCCTCCAATGCTAAATTGGTGATCCCTCGATGTCTCAGAACATGTCCTACCAACCGATCCCTTCTTCTATTCAAGTTGTGCCACAAGCTACTCTTCTCCCCAATTCGATTCAATACTTCCTCATTAGTTATGTGATCCACCCATCTAATCTTAAGCATTCTTCTGTAACACCACATTTCGGAAGCTTCTATTCTCTTCTTGTCTAAGCTATTTATCGTCCACGTTTCACTTCCATACATGGCTACACTCCATATAAATACTTTCAGAAATCACTTCCTCACATTTAAATCTATACTCGATGTTAACAAATGTTTA
Organism: Schistocerca nitens; assembly: GCF_023898315.1. NCBI lineage: Eukaryota > Metazoa > Arthropoda > Insecta > Orthoptera > Acrididae > Schistocerca > Schistocerca nitens. The sequence goes on along the minus strand of NC_064619.1, from coordinate 564,246,314 downwards.
TTCTTCAGAAACGCTTTCCTTGCCATTGCCAGTTAACATTTTATATCCTCTCTACTTCGACCATCGTCAGTTATTTTGCTCCCCAAATAGCAAAACTCCTTTACTACTTTAAGCGTCTCATTTCCTAATCTAATTCCTTCAGCATCACCCGACTTAATTCGACCACATTCCATTATCCTCGCTTTGCTTTTGTTGATATTCATCTTATATCCTACTTTCAAGACACTGTCCATTCTGCTTCCGTCGATCCGCGTATTAATATGTATGGTTCAAATGGCTCTGAGGACTATGAGACTAAACATCTGAGGTCATCAGTCCCCTAGAACTTAGAACTACTTAAACCTAACTAACCTAAGGACATCACACACATCCACGCCCGAGGCGGGATTCGATCCTGCGACCGTAGCAGTCGCGCGGTTCCGCACTGAAGCGCCTAGAACCGCTCGGCCACCGTGGCCTGCTATTAATATGTAACGCAGCCAATGAGATTGCTGCTAACGTAGAACCTTTTCTGCTCGCGGATCACACACGCGCAGTGATACATGAACGCGCGAGGTATTATAACGAGTGTACAGACCTCCGATTAGTCAGTCTGCATTAGTCTGTACCAGTCTGTACGAGTTCTACATTTGTCTGTACCAGTCTATAGTCAAGTTTCAGTCTGCGCCTAATAAGATTACCATATTCCTGTACATAGCCGTGAAGATAAATGTATGGACACTTTTGTCAAGTATCAGAGATATATGTGAGAATACGATTAACGTACCAATACCAAAGGAACTGCAGATTGTCAATTGTAAATAGCATCCAGAACCAAGTTAAGTAATTTTTATGCTTTTTATTATTTTAATAAATGTGTGTGAAAATTAATCAAGTTCTGTTTAAAGTTGGTCATCGTCAATCTGCTACTCTAAGTGTGCAAATGGCATTTCTATCGTCTGACCTAACTGCAGAAGATAAACACGCCACAATAAGACCACGAGACATATTGCTGACACTCGCCTACTTCGTTAGAGCGACAAGTCAAATAATCTGATGGTGTGTGTACCGAAGGTCTTACAGTACGCACACCACGGCTTGAATGCGTTTTTAGAGAAACAATGGGGCCTGGCGTACTGATGCGCTTTGAGACGTGTACAGAACGGCTGCGCTACTTTTTTCATACGAAAACCTCCCTCCGTCGAGCGGTGGTCAGATTCGGGGGAGGTCGCTTGCCTGCCCGAGAGAGCTCGGTATTCATCGCAACTTGTAACTCCTTCTTGACATCCAAACAAATTGTTGTTTTGCGAAGGAAACGGGGGAAATACGGCCTGAGGGAAATTCCAGCGCGTTATCAATCACGGCCGGCCCCTGGACGGCAAGCGCGCCATGGCTATCTGGCCGCCGCGGGTTAGCGGCCACCAGGAGCCAAGTCCGCAAGTCCGGCTGAGAAATGCCCCGACAGCCACACTGATAACACCTGTCCACAGCACCTGTGCGGCGCTCCCCCTACTTAACTTAGCCGGGTATTTGTTTACCAGTATAAACTTCGACATTTAATAATCTACTTTTATAGCATTTGTTGAGTTCCACAAAGCGTTACACAATGTTGACTGGAATACGCTCTTCGAAATCGTGAAGATTTTGAGACTGCAAACCTGAGACTTTTCCTCGATATTTCACAAAGATATGGAGAGAATTTAGCGACTGTTTCGTCCAGCGCTTGCAAGAGTACCGCATTACTCAGTTATATTACTCACTGTAAGATCCAACAACAGATTCGTGCAGGTTAGAAAATTGCAATGCCGCTGACAGCAATCACGAGTCGATAACGTACATATCTCATAAATCGAAAAACTTGAACCGTAAACTTCGACTATAATGTCAAAGTCTCTCGATTTTACGGATCCGCCGATGCGTTGATGAGTTAAAAGGACCATCCGATGGTCAAAATAATTTTAATACCTACCAAGCACATAGCTTAACTGTGTCCCAAGAAACAGTGAATTGTTGACGAAAACAGCCATTTAGTTGAAACTGGTTTCGCAGAAATGCTGCCTTAGAGAAAGACCTTTCTTCGTGCTGCTGTCCGAGTGATGTCACTTCAGAATGGTCAACCTATGAACCAGGGAGTCACCCCTACCCCACCGCATAAAAATCCGCAGCAGGCGTCTGCACAGCCTCCCCAATGAAGCTGGGAATTACTATTTTATCGCTCGTAAGAATTAGCGTGGAAATTGATACCGTCTTTATTTAGCATGTACTGCCCTCCATGTACCGAGGAGCGGTGAGTTCAAGTAGGTGTCGATTGCAGTAGTTATTCGGAGACGAGGAGGCTTGCGTAGGATAGATTAACGTGGAGAGCCGGATCCGACTAAGCTTTTGGCAAATACCACAACAACATCACAAGGCAAATATCGAATGTACATTTACCTAGGTTAAAAGACTTAAAACAATAAACAGTTTTTGATGCTGCTGAGCAATAGTCATACAATAATTTTTAAATGAACACAACAGCATTTGGCTGTACAGTTTTTCATTTAATTACGACCCGGGTTTCGGTCTTTTATGCCATTTTCAAGTGATTGAGTGAAAATGGGATAAAAGTCCGAAACCTGGGTCGTAATTAAATAAATAACAATACAGTCGAAAGGCGATGAATCTATCACCTTCTGCCACGTGTCACTGTTCTGAAATTTCCTGGCAGATTGTAACATTGTGCCTTGCCTAAACAGGACTCAAACACGGGCAAAAGTCTTTCCGACTAACCTATGCGGTCACGCTCATGTTGTCGTGATGGTCCAGCGGGTAGAGCACTAGCCTCCATCCGTGGAGACCCATGGTTCGATCATGAGTAAGGGTGCGGATTTTTTTCTCGTTCCAGTCCTTCCTGGACGGTCCAAGGTCTACTCAGTCTGTTAACAGATGAGTGTCGAGGACGAGAAAGGCGGACGAGACGATGGGCCTGCCACCCTAACCCTCCTAGTGCCGCGGCTAGAAGAGCTGTAGTTAACAGGCTGTCAGGCCAATAGCCCAGCCACGGGCTTGTGCTACAGGCTTTTCCTTTACCTCCATCACTCTTTTCTAGTTTCAACACAGTGCACGGAAACAATCCCCTAAACTGTTTCTAAGTCATTTGTCTGCGATATCCTTTCTGTCAGGATGCCAGTCCTTCAAGGTATATGGGTCAGCTTCTGTGAAGTTCGCAAAGTTGGAGAGAGGTGCAGGCAGTAAAGAAGTCGTGAAGAGGGGTTGTGAGTCGTCCTTCGATAGTTCAGTTAATAGAAAAACATACATTCGTCCGCCAAATCGCACGGAAATTTGGGGTATCTTTCTGGAAAGTATCAACAACAATAAAAAACTATAAGCAATAACGGTAAACGAACGGATGTCTTAGGCCCACACAAAACTCTGTCCCTACGCGGAAAGTAACGCTGTTATCTGGATTAATGGCACACAACTTATTACATTTTAACTGAAGGGAACAAAGGAAAACAAGATTTTTGGTTCTACGTCACAACGCGATACTACAAGCTGGAGACTAAAGAAACATTACGCGGTTAAGATACCCCAATTTCCTAAACAAAACAATTGCAAGAAGGGATCGGCTCCTGAATCAACAGAACCATAGAAGCTACTGAGTCCGACAAGCGAACGAGAACAAATTTACTTCTAGTTTTTTGTATTTATTTCTACACTCCGTACACGAACGTTTCGGGTTTTAGCCTCGGTCCAGTAATAGCTTAAGTCAGCCAGGAAATTACTCCATTTTAATTCTTTTATCTACCGCAATACTTAGGCAATTATCTTTTATTAAATAGAACACTGAACAGTTACTTAATAAATAACACGTTATTGATGACCGTGGCTGTGTGCTGAAGCAAGGAATTTGTGTAACTGCTACTAAATACCTTGTTTATGAATAATATTACTTGAGAAACCTGGCGTTGACTGGGTCAGAATATATGGCACGGGCGAAGGCATGACTACCAATCTAGATATGAGATGCATATAGGCATACATCTCATTAAGAATATTATAAATGCAGTTATCCCGTTAGGAAGGTAGTTTGGTGGCAGAGGCTTACGAACGTTATCGTGTATGTGAAATTTTTTTATTGTTTCGCTGACGATACAATGTAATGATGATAGAGTCATCAACGTGTTTCAGCCATACTGTGATGGGTGGAAGTTGATGACTGTGGTTGGCAGTTATCTCAATATAATGCGCGATGTGGAACACTTAGTTCTCGGAGAGAAAGCTATATTCTCTAAGTCTTTATGAACTTTACCGTATTAATGAAGAGATTCGTTTATACAATCCTCACCCAGTTCCATTCGTACTGGCACTGTCATTACCTTACGCAGCTAAATTTAACCGTGGACAATACCATGGGGACAATGCTAGTTAAGTAATATTGTCTTAATGTAAAAGTAGTTAAATAAAGCTGGAAAGGAATGGAAGTTACTTCATTTTACTAGGCATTAGGTTAATTCATTTCATTAGGCATTTACTTTTCACTGCGCATACGTATGTATAATATCTTGTTTTCACAATATTTGCTTATAGGTTATATTTGCAGTGATTGAAAAAAACGCCCTAAATTATGTAAAGGGTTAGGCCTACAGTCACGACGAAATCACTGCAGTGTTCCGTTCGATTATCCATCTGCTATTTACGAGTATTTGTGAGTCAATTTGTTTTCTTTGTGTGTCTGTTGATCGTCGGGAAAGTGTGATTGATGAAAACATGCTGAGAGATTAAAAACTCATCTATTTGATATTACACGTCGTTTTCTGAATGTTGAAAACGCTCAAGTATCGTATAATGTCGGACGAATGAAACAATAAACGCTTTAATCACGTATGGTGCAGTTCGCAAGTCACAGAGCATATAACTTTTCCTTATTATTCCTTATTTATTGCTCCATATTTCGCGGATGTTTGTTCGCCACATTCACCCACAGCCACGCACCGCAACCAAACTCGCTTACTAACAGCATGCGACGAAGAGCTATCTACCACCACAACCACGAGTGGATGGCAATGGGCGGTCCTGGAAAAATGTCTGTCAGTACCTTCACATACAATTCCTTTAAACAAACATAAAGACACAGATTAGTGAAGAACTTTGGACGTTAGGTGTCTCAGACAATTTCTTCTAAAAATCTCCTTTTATTTCAGATAGAGTCACGGAATATGGTGTCAGCCATTACTGTTTCGGTCAGAGAGTGGTCTTCTTCAGAATCCGTAGGTCATAGATGGTATTTGAAGAACAAAGCTTTACATGTGTTCTTGAGTATGATACGTTTTTGTAAACACGGTGTAAGTCTGGATGAGGTCTATGACATACGGATACTGAAGATCGCTTATGCATAATCGAAACGGTAACGGTTGTCTTCATATCCTGAGATTCTGTTTAACTAAACTAAAATGTATGACACGTCAATCATTCTTTTCCGTGAAAAAAAAGTCTTTTTTTTCTCAAAAGTTCCTTCTTTCTTTTAAATGACATGGTGCCACTGAAAGAGCCCCAGATTTTCTGAAGTTCTGTGTAATCAGTGCAACACGAAAACGTAATGTTGAATCACTTTTAATTGAATTTACCGCTTTTAGTAGCTTAATCACACAACATTTTAAATAAAACATTACGTTACACATAACAAATAAAATAAACATCATCGCGGCCTCATTAAGTATTTGAATATTTACATAATAGTTCGGAGTTACAGTGCGGTCGCAATAATTAAAGTTACCGCGGTGGCTGGGATGTTAGGTTTAGTAGAATACAATATGATTTTTATTTAAGGCCTGTATTCAAACGTAAATCTTTCCCTACTACGGCCTAATCCCTTTCGTTTGAAATTCAGTCTCCTGCAGTTTATATGTTTTGGGAAATGGCTGATCTATTAACGGCACAACTAACATTTTATATTTAATTATAATCGCATTGTGCAAGTACTATCTTTACTTGAATTCCTCTCGCATTCACGTTAATTCCAAAGGCTAATAGGTACTCGTTAGATGTATATAGCACGTCCCAAGTTTCTCAGTCAATATTAACAACCGTGTTTTGTTATTACGCACGATTATCATTTATTTAGCGTGCATACGCGCACGACAAACTCGTTTCTGACCTCTGCCAGGTTCCACCGTAAACAGAGGTAGCGAAAACAGAAATTAACATCAATAAACAACCAGTTAATTATTATTTCAGTTTATCGTAATGCGGTGGTATCTTTTTAACGAAGTTCCTGCATGGGTACATACCTGTCTCGCCGTAGAAATACATAAACCTTTACGGCACCGTATTCGTACGTTATGATGAGATATACCAGGTGTAGAAGTATGAAACCGAAACTTCTCTATAGATGGTTCTAACCGACAGTGCAGGGCCGGTGAAACCGCGTCTCCAGCGCCATCTGCTTCCTGTAACGGCTGACGACGAATGTCAATACACAGTAACCAGTGTTCCATACATCGGTATATGTTTCCAACCCGTAAACATGTCGAGTTTTGTGCCTACGAACTTCGATTTGCGGACAGCGCTAGTCCCCTGTTATCATTTGAAGAAAACTGCTGCAGAATAACATCGAATGCTCGTCGAAGCTTTCGGCGAACATGCTCTCGGGAAAAATACAAAACTGATTTTGACGTGAAAAACGACGAGAGCTGGAAACCCTCGAAAAAGTTCGAAGACAACGAATTGCAGCCCTTGTCGGATGAAGATGACACTCAAAACTCAAAAGGAACTCGCAGAACAACTGAATTGGTCGAAGACAGCGGTTTCTCTTCTGTTGAAAGCTATGGGAAAGGTGCAGAATGTGGGAAAAAAGAGTTCCGCATGAGCTGAACTACATACAGTAAGAAACTTCCTGGCAGATTAAAACTGTGTGCCCGACCGAGACTCGAACTCGGGACCTTTGCCTTTCGCGGGCAAGTGCTCTACCATCTTTTTTTTTTTTTTTTTACAAGACAGTGAAGCTATTCATTACGCTTTTTTTTCTTTTTTTTTCCTTTTAATCTCAGTTTGTTCGTTGTATCTACTCGGGGCGGACGTCGTAAGACATCCAATTAAGTTCGTTGATGGTCGATTAACTCAGTTTTTTTATTACAGAGGGTACGTAACCCTCTGACCGAACACGCTGAGCTACCGTGCCGGCAACCATCTGAGCTACCGAAGCACGACTCACGCCCGGTCCTCACAGCTTTAGTTCTGCCAGTATCTCGTCTCCTACCTTCCAAACTTTACAGAAGCTCTCCTGCGAACCTTGCAGAACTAGCACTCCTGAAAGAAAGGATATTGTGGAGACATGGCTTAGCCACAGCCTGGGGGATGTTTCCAGAATGAGATTTTCACTCTGCAGCGGAGTGTGCGCTGATATGAAACTTCCTGGCAGATTAAAACTGTGTGCCCGACCGAGACTCGAACTCGGGACCTTTGCCTTTCGCGGGCAAGTGCTCTACCATCTGAACTACCGAAGCACGACTCACGCCCGGTCCTCACAGCTTTACTTCTGCCAGTATCTCGTCTCCTACCGTGCGTGAGTCGTGCTTCGGTAGTTCAGATGGTAGAGCACTTGCCCGCGAAAGGCAAAGGTCCCGAGTTCGAGTCTCGGTCGGGCACACAGTTTTAATCTGCAGGAAGTTTCATATCAGCGCACACTCTGCTGCAGAGTGAAAAGCTCATTCTGGATACATACAGTAAGCAAATTGAAAGACCACTTGTGAAATGCTGCTCGCCAGATACAGAAGAAAGCCGTTTCTCCATCGAATAGTGACAGATGATGAAAAACGGATATATTTTGAGAATCATAAATGTCGTAAATCATGGGCGAATCCAGGCAAACCATCGACATCCACTGCAAGACTAAATCGCTTTGGAAAGAAGACAATGCTCTGTGTTTGGTGGGCTCAGAAGGGTGTCATCTACTATAAGCTGCTAAAACCTGGTGAAACTGTTAACACTGATCGCTACCAACGGCAAATGATAGATTTAAATCGAGCCTTACGTGAAAAACGACCGAAATATAGAGAAAGGCGACGAAAAGTTATATTGCTCCATGATAACGCCCCATCACACACAGCAAAACGGGTGAGGTCAACGATCGCGGCGATCAGTTGGAAAATGCTAGGGCATGCTACTTATCCTCCAACTTGGCACCATCCGATTATAATCTATTTGTATTACTGGGACATGCTCTCGCTGAACAACGCTTTAATTCGTATGAAAATGTACGGCCGGCCGCTGTGGCCGAGCGATTCTAGGCGCTTCAGTCCGGAATCGCGCGACCGCTACGGTCGCAGGCAGGTTCGAATCCTGCCTCGGGCATGGATGTGTGTGATGTCCTTAGGTTAGTTAGCTTTAATTAGTTCTAAGTTGTAGGGGACTTATGACCTCAGATGTTAAGTCCTATAGTGCTCAGAACCATTTGAAAATGTACGAAAATGGCTAGCTGACTGGTTCGCTTCAAAAGAAAGACTGTTTTTTGGCGTGGCATTCATAGCCTGCCGGAGAGATGGCTGAAATATATAAATAGCAATGGAGATTATTTTGAAGAAAATATTGTTTACCTGTCTCTTAACACCAGACGCGAAACTATTGCAACCGAATTCTGGTTTCATACTTCTACACCTGGTATACTCGTGTTTTTTCTTACCGCTATGGGAATAAATTGGCTTCGTATTATACTGCCCGACAAAAAAAAAGTGAAGCACCCACAAGCAGAGGAGGAGACTAAGGAAGACATCAGGGGTTGGTATTGTAAGTGATGTTATTTTAGTGATTACAAAATTGGGTTAAATTCACGAAGATCTTGGTAGTATGAGCCCACTTATCACTATGACGCTGCACCACCTCGGGCATAGATGCACACAGTGAATCGGTTCGGAATGATGTCGTAAAGCTGTGGTATTTACTCACGAGGTAAACTCGCCCTCAATGTTGTAACTGGTCTCTCAGAGTCTGGATACTGGCACAGGGAACAGAGTGTTGTCCGAACTGGTTCCACACGTTTTATCAGAGACAGATCTGAAATTCTTGCTGGCTACATGAGTACGTCAGTATCACATATACAGTTCATACGGAAACCTGCCGTGTGTGGACGAGCATTGTCCTCTTGAAAAATGGCACCGCGATAGTGTCGCAAGAGAGCTAGCTCATGAGGAAGCACAGTGTCCGAGACGTACGACTGTCCCATCAGAGTTCCATCAATAACTGTCAGTCGTAACCTGTAGTCAAACCCGATGGTCCCCAAAAACATGAGGCCAGTAGAACACCACTATGTCGCTCCTAAACGTTGGAAGAACGGGGCCTCTCTCCAAATCGCCGACATGCTCGCATACAGAGTCGTGCAGAACACAATGCGACGCCATTCGTCGGCAGAACATGATTCCCGGTCATGGGTCCACCTCAAACACAACCGTTTGGGTTGTTATATTAGAGGCAGTCTACGCCTTGGACGGTAATTCCGTAGTCACTGATAATGTTCGACCAGTGGTGTGGGATAGCAAAGTATATTCCAAGGAGTCCTTTTCCTGTTCTTGCATGGCAGGAGCAGATGTTAATGGGTTACGAGGTGCTTTCTGCATAGTTTGGCGCTCCTGCCTTGTGGTGGCCAGCTACTATGCGTGCAATCACGTTTCCATTTAGTCCAAAATCGGACCAATCTCAGATTCAAATGCCACGCAGATCTGGTTATTGCACAATTCGATCAGCCGTGTAACTGGAGACTGGATATGGAGGCCGTTTCCCACTATGTTAGATGTTGACAAGGCTGTCTCACACGAGTACGCAGCATCTCCGCGCCCTCTTTGGCTATCACGCAACATCTGACGCTGTTCATGCCTCTTATGTACTTCAACAAGCCTTGTAACAACACTAAACGAACAACACTAATGCATCCTACTGGCCGTTCCAGCTGCCACAGAGAACAGCAGCTCTGTTCATTTTCATACCCGTCGATAGCGTGTAAGTGTGCGCAGTTAGACTGGCCTCCGTTCATGTCTTCTGTCTGCTTCACATTCTTTGCCAGTTTGCGTACACTGAAAAGCCAAAACACGACGTCAACTGTGATGCTGGATGCCGCTGGTGGAGTTGCGGGCACGTGACGCGGTAACAAGAGTATGTAACCGGAGCAGACACGGACGGGGAATACCCTATCGAAGATATGGGTTGCAAATGGGGAAATCCATGGAGATAAGTGACTTTGACAAAGGGAAGATTATTATTACGCAGAGCCTGTGAACGAGTACCTCAAAAGCGGCGAAGCCGGTCGGATGTTCACATGCTACTGTCGTGGGGATATACGGGAAGAGGTAGAAGGACAGTTAAATTACCACAAGGCGCTGAATGGTTGGACGTCCACGACTCTTCACATAACTTGGGGTCCGGAGGCTTGTCTGCTCTGTCAAGTAGGATAGACAGTGATCTGTGGAATCTCTGCCTAATGAGCACAATGCTGGCGCGCGCACAAGTGTTTCGGAGCGCGCCGTTCACCGTACGTTGCTGCACAGTAGACCACACCTGAGTGTCCACTTACTGACCCAACGACATCGTCAATTGCGCGTACATTGTGTGCACGGGACCATTGAGAATCGACCGTCGATCAATGAAAACGTGTCGGGTCTTCGGGTGAATCAATTTTTTTATACACTAGGTCATGGTCGTCTCCACAGACGCCATCGTCGAGGCGAACGGTAGTTCGAAACCTGCAGCGCGCCACTTACGGAGGCCGGTTGGAGTAGTGTTATGCTATGGGAGACATTCTCATGCGCTTCCGGGACATGTGGTCGTAATCGGAGATAAGCTTTCAGCACTATAACTGTCCGAGTCTCGGAGCCAGTACCGTGCTACAGTGGTTAGAGAAGCGTCATAATGATCTCACGTTCATGTCTCATCGATCAAATCTGCCTAACGTAAATACTCTGAAACCCATTTGGGTCGCTATCGGGCGACATTACCAAGTACGCAAATCAGCGGCCCATTATTTACGCGAATTACATGACCTGTGAATTGACGTCTAATGCCACACACCCCCACAAAGCTACCATCAAAGTGTGGGGTCCCTGATACGCAAAATCAGTGGCGTATTTCGTTCCAAAGACAGACAGACAAGCAATTAAGCAGGTGCTTGTAATGTTGGGGGGGGGGGGGGGGGGTTGTGTGACGCTGTCTCAAGAGACTGCATGGTTCTGGAAAGGCCCTCGTACTCGCTTGCGGATCAGAATAACACATGTAGCCGACAGCGCGCAGCCAAACAGCTCCTGGGATTGCTGAATGCGGCGCGCAGAGCCCGCGGTCTACAGCTTGCCAAAGACCGCGCTGAGTTCCACCGCCAACCGCCGGCGCGCCTCTGGGTCCCGACCGCGCGACCAACGACAGCACAACCCACCACTGTCCGCCCTGGCAGATCTAATATCGCAATGCGACAGCGGGTCACTGGATCGCACACAGAAATTTAGATTTAATTGCGCCTTTGTATTGCACGCCGCGAGCTGTTACTTGAAGGCACTTCTGAGAACGATGCGTGGTCGCTGTCGGCGCGCACTCGCATCGAGTGAACGGAATCGTGGCGTATGCGGAGGAGCTAAAATTAGATGCGAACAGTGTAAATAAAAATTCGAGACTAATTGGAGGGATTCTGCTGTTAGTTCACCGACGACGTCATATCTGCGATACTTGCATGGTGGTCTCAACTCCGTGAATGTTGTTGCGGAAACTATGCGTTGCACAATCGTTCAGTTCAGACTAGTGATATTCCATGAACATTGATATTTGAAACACGGAGATACTGTGAGTTTAAACATCCATGTTTCAATACGATACCGAACTCTTTGAAACATTGGAAAATCGATGTAAAAGGCGAAATATCGATCTTCGATGACGGCAAAAAGTAAATAAAATTGTAAAACTGCTTGCTACGAATCTTACTTATTTTTTCCACCATTTAAACGAATCTTCTATTGCATAGACAAGTACGTTGCAAGAAGTAAAGTTATCGTAATAACTAATATGTTGAGTATCAAATTATCATAGGCTATGTCCAACCAATACAGGCTGTTGGAGACAATCCGATTAGAAACATTGTAAGTAGGCTGTTTAGGTTTTTGTGTTGGTAGTGCCATGTAGTGCTGTGTATGAAACTAGCTGACTGCGCTGTGTGCAGTCTGTGGCTGGTTGGACTCATTGTTGGAATATTCGCTTGTATAGTGTAGGGCAGTTGGATGTGGAGAGAGAGATGCCAGAGTTTTGAGAGGTTACTATAAGCGGACGATCTAGACGCGTGTCTACCAGAAAAAGGAAATTTTTAAAGATGGATGTCATGAATTGATTATATGAACATTATTAAGGTAAATACATTGTTTGTTCTCTATCAAAATAGTTCATCTGCTAACTATGCCTACAGTAGTTAGTGCCTTCAGTAGTTAGAATATTTTATTTAGCTGCCAGTATTGGCGCTCGCTGTATAGCAGTAGTTCGAGTAACGAAGGTTTTTGTGAGGTAAGTGATTCATGAAAAGTATAGGTTATTGTGAATCAGGGCCATTCTTTTGTACGGATTATTGAAAGTCAGATTGCGTTGCGCTCTAAAAAAGTGTGTGTCAGTTTAGTGATGATCAGAAGAAGTAAAGAGAAAACTGTCTGAGTACGTTGGGTTTTGCTCAGCTGTTTGAAAATCTAATAAGAGTTTTTCTAGCATTTTCATTCATAATTTTTCAAAGCGGACGTTTCAACATCATAGAATAGATTAAAAAGCGCTTACTGCCAACTGAACATGTTCATACTTTAGCCATATCAACTTTAATCAGTCCTAAACTCAATAACATGTAATTTCAACATGCTAAAGCGTGTTCGAAGATTTGCATGGAGCTGTCGAAACGACACTGAGTGAGAACGAGGAAGCACGTAGATACATTAAGGAAAACAGAGAAACCAAATTCCATTTAGGTAGTGAACATTAGAAACTAACACAAGAGAAGAATAATTAACGAACAGAAACAGACCTACCATTACAATTCAATTTTTATCGGAGAGATTGGGGTCGACATTTAAAAGAAAATACAATAAAAGTATGGGATCACATCATCAACACTACCTATTCAAAGCTACAATAGATAGGGCGCCATTATATGGGCTGTATAGCCACAATGTCAGCTTCTGACAGAACGTTCGCAAAAGGTAGATACCCCTCTGCCAATAACGCAACAAACTGAAGCAGAAATTTCTCTCAGTAATGTTATTTTCACAGTCTGTAGCCATAAAGTTGTGAGATACGCAGTATTATTTATTGCTGCATGTACTGATTAATAAATATATTAGTTCTACTTGTGTGTTGCTTTTCACGCTATTCTTTACGTTCTTCAATTAACGTTTACGTTTTACCGTCGACTATTATCGGCCATCGATGTCTGAACGTCGTTGAAATCTAAATCAGCATTGGATGTTGCAGCTCCTTCGAATTGTGTGGATATTGTCAAAAGCAAATCCCCTTATCGAATATATGTACAGGGCAACATAGTTAGAATTTTGACACGCCGGAGTAACGGCCTACACGATGTTCGCGAACTGATAGCGTAGATCAGTTTGACCGACCGGTTCTGGGTTAAGACTGTTCTTGGTGTGCAAACAGAGTTCTGCAAAATACAACTTGAAATAATAATAGAGTAAAAGTCAACAAGGGGAACAAACCTTCGTGTTTCAATGTAGGAGCCTAATTGACAAGCAGCTATTTACAGGGTGTTTCAAAAATGACCGGTATATTTGAAACGGCAATAAAAACTAAACGAGCAGCGATAGAAATACACCGTTTGTTGCAATATGCTTGGGACAACAGTACATTTTCAGGCGGACAAACTTTCGAAATTACAGTAGTTACAATTTTCAACAACAGATGGCGCTGCAAGTGATGTGAAAGATATAGAAGACAACGCAGTCTGTGGGTGCGCCATTCTGTACGTCGTCTTTCTGCTGTAAGCGTGTGCTGTTCACAACGTGCAAGTGTGCTGTGGACAACATGGTTTATTCCTTAGAACAGAGGATTTTTCTGGTGTTGGAATTCCACCGCCTAGAACACAGTGTTGTTGCAACAAGACGAAGTTTTCAACGGAGGTTTAATGTAACCAAAGGACCGAAAAGCGATACAATAAAGGATCTGTTTGAAAAATTTCAACGGACTGGGAACGTGACGGATGAACGTGCTGGAAAGGTAGGGCGACCGCGTACGGCAACTACAGAGGGCAACGCGCAGCTAGTGCAGCAGGTGATCCAACAGCGGCCTCGGGTTTCCGTTCGCCGTGTTGCAGCTGCGGTCCAAATGACGCCAACGTCCACGTATCGTCTCATGCGCCAGAGTTTACACCTCTATCCATACAAAATTCAAACGCGGCAACCCCTCAGCGCCGCTACCATTGATGCACGAGAGACATTCGCTAACGATATAGTGCACAGGATTGATGACGGCGATATGCATGTGGGCAGCATTTGGTTTACTGACGAAGCTTATTTTTACCTGGACGGCTTCGTCAATAAACAGAACTGGCGCATATGGGGAACCGAAAAGCCCCATGTTGCAGTCCCAACGTCCCTGCATCCTGAAAAAGTACTGGTCTGGGCCGCCATTTCTTCCAAAGGAATCATTGGCCCATTTTTCAGATCCGAAACGATTACTGCATCACGCTATCTGGACATTCTTCGTGAATTTGTGGCGGTACAAACTGCCTTAGACGACACTGCGAACACCTCGTGGTTTATGCAAGATGGTGCCCGGCCACTTCGCACGGCCGACGTCTTTAATTTCCTGAATGAATATTTCGATGATCGTGTGATTGCTTTGGGCTATCCGAAACATACAGGAGGCGGCGTGGATTGGCCTCCCTATTCGCCAGACATGAACCCCTGTGACTTCTTTCTGTGGGGACACTTGAAAGACCAGGTGTACCGCCAGAATCCAGAAACAATTGAACAGCTGAAGCAGTACATCTCATCTGCACGTGAAGCCATTCCGCCAGACACGTTGTCAAAGATTTCGGGTAATTTCACTCAGAGACTACGCCATATTATTGCTACGCATGGTGGGTATGTGGAAAATATCGTACTATAGAGTTTCCCAGACCGCAGCGCCATCTGTTGTTGACAATTGTAACTACTGTAATTTCGAAAGTTTGTCTGCCTGAAAATGTACTGTTGTCCCAAGCATATTGCAACAAACGGTGTATTTCTATCGCTGCTCGTTTAGTTTTTATTACCGTTTCAAATATACCGGTCATTTTTGAAACACCCTGTATGTAAAGAGGGGATAAATAGCAGCACTGAGATAAGCTGCAGAAGAAGACCAAGTGGCCATCTCTGCAACTTTGTTGCTTGTTTTTAGTTATGAAGGCGGTAGGCCACTCTGTAATGATAATAAATAAATAAATGTCAGAGTCTGTGGAGGTAATTCTTTGCATTTTCAGTCAGATGGACGCACACCCTGCTCTGTGTAGGGCATCAACTGGACGTGGCTCGGACTCGAGAAGTTGTCTTAAAAACCCTGCACACTCCCACTTCGATTTATGTGCTACAAGCAATACCCACCATTGAATTTTAAGCGTGCAACTATTGTCCGTATGATGGGTAATTTAGTATGCTACTGGGAGGCTGCTAGATATGGCCGAATATTATTTCCAGGTGCCTGTATGTTTACAACTAAGAACTTCTCGTATTTTGTAACACTTTTTTTTTCTTTGACTGCAATCCGCCCTCCCTCCCTCTCTCTCTCTCATACACTGAGGTGACAGAAGTCATGCGATGCCTCCTAATATCGTGTCACACTTCCCTCTGCTCTGTGTACCTCACCAACTCGACGTGGCTTGGACTTGAAAAGTCGTCTTAAAAACCCTGCAGAAATACTGAGCCATGCAATCTTTATAACCGCCCATAATTGCCAAAGAGTTATCAGTGCATGATTTTGTGCACAAACAGACCACGACAATGTCCCGTAGATGACCGATGGGATTCATGTCGTGCGATCTCGATGGCCAAATCATTCACTCGATTTGTCCAGAATGTTCTTCAAAGGCCGACCGGGGTGGCCGAGCGGTTCTAAGCGCTACAGTTTGGAACCGCGCGACCGCTACGGTCGAAGGTTCGAATCCTGCCTCGGTGTTGGATGTGTGTGACGTGCTTAGGTTAGTTAGGTTTAAGTAGTTCTAAGTTCTAGGGGACTGATGACCTTAGAAGTTAAGTCCCATAGTGCTCAGAGCCATTTCAACCATTTTTTTTTTTTTTTTTTTTGTTCTCCAAACCAATCGCGAATGACTCTGGCCCGATGATACGGCACATTGTCATCCACAATAATTCCATCTTCGTTTGGGTACTTGCAGTTCATAAATGGCTGTAAACTGTCTCCAGGTAGCCGAACATAACCATTTCCAGTCAATGATCGGTTCAGTTGGACCAGAGAACTCATTCCATTCCATATAAACACATCCCACACCATTATGGAGCCACCACCAGCTTGCAGAGTGCCCTGTTGACGGCTTGGGTCCATGTCTTCGTGGGGTCTGCGCCACACTCGAACCCTACCATCAGCTCTTACCAGCTGTAATCGGCACTCATCTGACCAGGCGTTGATTTTCCAGTCCTCTATAGTGCCACCTAAATGGTCACGAGCCCTGGAAAGGCGCTGCAGGCGATGTTGTGCTGTTAGCAAAGGCACTCGCCTCAGTCAACTGCCCCCACAGCGTATTAGCACCAAATTTCGCCGCACTGCCCTAAAGAATACTTTCGTCGTACGTCCCCCATTGATATCTGCCGTTATTGCACGCAGTGTTGCTTGTCTCTCACAAGGGAACCTCCCCACCGCACCCCCCTCAGATTTAGTTATAAGTTGGCACAGTGGATAGGCCTTGAAAACCTGAACACAGATCAATCGAGAAAACAGGAAGAAGTTGTGTGGAACTATGAAAAAAATTTGTAAAATATACAGAGTAGTCCATTCGAAGATAGGCAACATCAAGGTGAATGGGAGTCTAGGAGCGCCGTGGTCCCGTGGTTAGCGAGAGCAGCTACAGAATGAGAGGTCCTAGGTTCAAGTCTTCCCTCGAGTGAAAAGTTTAATTTTTTATTTTCAGTTTATGTGACAAACTCTTATGTTTTCATCACTTTTTTGGGAGTGATTATTACATCCACAAGAAAACCTAAATCGGGCAAGGTAGAAGAATCTTTTTACCCATTCGCTAAGTGTACAAGTTAGGTGGGCCGACAACATATTCCTGTCATGTGACGCACATGCCGTCACCAGTGTCGTGTAGAATATATCAGACGTGTTTTCCTGTGGAGGAATCGGTTGACCTATGACCTTGCGATCAAATTTTTCGGTTCCCATTGGAAAGGCACGTCCTTTCGTCTACTAATCGCACGGTTTTGCGGTGCGGTCGCAAAACACAGACACTTAACTTATTACAGTTAACAGAGACGTCAATGAACGAACGGACAGATCATGACTTTGGGAAAATAAAGCAAGTAAAATTTTCGGTCGAGGGAGGACTTGAACCAAGGACCTCACGTTCGGCAGCTACTCACGCTAACCACGGGACCACGACGCTTCTGGACTTACGTTCTCCTTGATGTTGCCTATGTTCGCATGGACTACTCAGTTTGTATATTTTATTAATTTTTTTCATAGTTCCACACAACTTCTTCCTGTTTTCTCGATTGATCTGTGTTCAGTTTTTCAGGGCCTATCCACTGTGCCAACTTATAACTAAATCTGAGGGGGGTGCGATAGGGAGGTTCCCTTGTCAGTACTGACAGCTCTACGAAAACGCCGCCACCTCGGTGGTTAGACCGAGCGATGTGGCGTAGTGGTTAGCACACTGGACTGGCATTCGGGAGGACGACGACGATTCAAACCCGCGTCCGGCCATCCTGATTCAGGTTTTCCGTGATTTCCCTAAATCGTTCCAGGCAAATGCCCGGATGGTTCCTTTGAAAAGGGCACGGCCGCCTTCCTTCCCTGTTCTTCCCTAATCCGATGAGATTGATAACGTCGCTGTCTGGTCTCCTCCCTCGGAGCAACCCAACCCTCTCCGTAGTTAAGTGATGGCCTTCGGCCACTGCGTTGCCCGTGGTATGTTTAATGCCTGAAATTTGGTATTGTCAGCACACTCTTGGCACTGTGGACTTCGGAATATTTCCGAAATGCAATGTCCCATGCGTCTAGCTCTAACTAGTATATATCACTCAGCAAACAGACACAGAGAAGTAGTCGGCAATGGTATCGTTGCGGCAGAGGTATAGGGCGATTAACTGCAAAAATGTCTATACAGCAACAGTTTTAAGACATACGGCAGTGACGTGCACAGGGAGAGAGAGCGAGGTTCAGCTGGTTTTTTGAGACCAGAGACTGTAGTAGCCCCGCTGCCATTTCCGAGCCTGCTGTGGGCAGCCTTGGGAAAGCCAACCCGCCGAGCGCGCTGTTGTTTCGCAAGCAATAATCACATCGACTAATCGACCGTTACACCTTCCGGAATGCGGTCAAACTGTCTCCTTAAAATCGACGGCGCCACAGACTGAACTGTTAAATGTTCCGCACAGCTCCACAGCAGCTGCGGAGAATGAACAAGCGCTCTAGACTAAAAACCCTTTTATACAGCAGTACCCTACCTTCGGCCACATGCGACACTGGCGTGACCACCCTTACTTGCTCATTAGCTCTGAGACGTGCTGTCAAAAAGCGTTCCTCACGCTCACGTACAAACGACAACGACAACAGCAACAGCAATAGCAGCAGCAAAAACAACGACGACGGCGATGATGACACTATCACTATCGTCAGTACCAACAAGTCGGAAATGAATTAATCTCAACCTCCTTGTTCAACAGTGACAAGCAGAACATCACGGCGAAGACCTCATTCTCCTCTGGAACCGCCCCGGTTCCAACCCTGGGTGGTAATTTTATGTTTTTTAATTTATATAACTAACGTATCTTTGTACTTCACACTCTTATCACTGTTATATTTCGAAAATTGCACTGATGTTAATTTGGTACAGCTGTTACTACTGATGGCGGTTTGGTGCTCGTGTTTTAGTATTTTTATTTTACTTTCAGTATTTATATTTGTACATCGAACTCTTTTTATTGTTATACTGGGAAAATTGCGATTATGTTAATGTAGAACACTTTTGTAACTTCTGTTGTCTGCTTGGTCTTTGCTGCCAAAGACAAAAACAAATAAATAATAAAAAGACCTATTTGCTCACAGCACCTGACTTTCAGTCGTGCAACCATACGACAGGTAGACTAATTGTGATTTTGTTGTGACGCCGTAGTGAAAAACAGACTAAGTATTTATCAGTGTTGACATAGGACTTAGAAACAAATCCCTGCAAAGCATTTTCTTATATTTTATTGCGTGAACTGTCTGAAAAAAGTTGCACAAATATTCAGACAGATCTTAGTAAGTTTTCAAAGTGGTGGAAAAATTGAAAAAATTGACAACTTGCCTGAAATATTCATAAATGTAAAAGTTTGCATTTCACAAAACGAAAAGAAAACATAATATTCTATGACATCAGTATCAAAGGGTCACAGCTGAAACGGCCAACTCATACAAATACTTGGGTGTAACAACATGTAGGAATATGAAGTGATTTGATCACATAGGCTCAGTGGTAGCGCCGGCCGCTGTTGTCGTTCAGTTCTAGGTGCTTCAGTATGGAACCAAGCGACCCCTACGGTCGCAGGTTCGAATCCTGCCTCGGGCATGGATGTGTATGATGTCCTTAGGTTAGTTAGGTTTAAGTAGATCTAAGTTCTAGGGGACTGATGACCTCAGAAGTTAAGTCCGATAATGCTCAGAGCCATTTGAACCATTCAGTCGTAGCCTAAGCAGGTGGTACACTGCGGTTCCCAATGGGAAAACATCAAGGCGATGCTGTAAGAACTCAACTGCAAAACACCTGAGGATATACGCAAACTATTCCTTGAATGTTCGTTTAGTAAGCTTCAGGAACTAAGTTTAGGTGACGGCTCTAGGAGTATATCACAGCCCTTTGCGTAATGCTCTCGTAGGGATGGAAAAGACCAGATTACACTAATTTCAGCGTGCACGCGAGCGTTTGAATCACAATTTATCCCGCGCTCCTTAGTGAATGGAAGAAGCCCTAATAACTGGTACAATTGGTAGTACTCTGTACTATGCAATTCACTGTGGTTTTCAAAGTATTGATGTGGATGCAAACGTAGATATAGATTCCCGAAAATTGCCAAAATATGCAGAGAAGATTTTTTGTGTATGCTGTTTACAGACTCAACAGATTGCAATGTTCGTAATATGTGGTATTCGCCCGGAGAGCACTTTGCCACACCGAAGTCGGTAAAGAGAATCTGTACCAAAGGCATTAACGAGGTGTCCGCAGCTCGTGGTCGTGCGGTAGCGTTCTCGCTTCCCACGCCCGGGTTCCCGGGTTCGATTCCCGGCGGGGTCAGGGATTTTCTCTGCCTCGTGATGACTGGGTGTTGTGTGATGTCCTTAGGTTAGTTAGGTTTAAGTAGTTCTAAGTTCTAAGGGACTGATGACCATAGCTGTTAAGTCCCATAGTGCTCAGAGCCATTTGAGCCATTTGAGCCATTAACGAGGTCACGTTGCAATCTACAACGACGTGTGGGAGGCGCTCCTGAATACCACACCTCCCCCCCCCCCCAGCACTGCAGCGCCCTCACACTGAGGTCAATATAGTGCCGAGAATGCAAGAGCTCACCCAGTGCGAGACCTCAGCTACAGCCGTCAATATCACAGTGTAGGCTCAACGTGCTGTGAAAGTTTCGGATGAACCTGTACTGTTGTAAATGTCAATACTTTACTTCAAGAACACTGTTTGTTACTTAGTGCATTAATAGACTTTTTCGTAGTCTTAGTGCATTAATAGACTTTCTCGTAGTAAATGACAGTTGCATATTTTCCAATACTCTTGTGGCAAAAAAGTGTGGCAAAGTTAAATGGCAATGGAAATGGCAGCAATGGCTCCTCTCCTGGGCTCGTAACCATATTGGTTGTACCCTAGACGACAGAAAAACCGTGGCCTGATCAGATGAGTCCGATTTCAGTTTCTAAGAGCTGATAATATGGTTCCAATGTGGTGGAGACTCCACGAAGACACGGAACAAAGTTGTCAACAAGGCACTGTGCAAGCTGGTTGTGACTCCGTAAGGGTGAGGGGATGTTTACTTGCAATGGACTGTCTTCTCAGTCCCAACTGAACTGATCAGTTATTATGTTCGGCAATCTGAAAACCATTTGCAGCAAATACGGACTGCATGTTCCGAAACAAAGATGGAAATTTTATGGATGACAATGCAACATGGCACAGGCCACAATGGTTCGCGACTGGTCTGAAGAACGTACTGGCCAATTCGAGCGGATGATTGGGCCTCAGATCGCCCGATATGAATCGCACTGAATATTTGTGGGGCATAATCGAGCGGTCACTGCGTACACAGAATGCTGTACCTGCAACATTTTTACAGTTATGGATAGCTATAGAGGCAGCATGGCTCAGTATTTCTGCAGGGGACTTCCATCGACTTGTTGAGTCCTCGTGCGTCCAGTTGCCGCACTACGCCGGGAAAAAGGAGGTCTACACGAAATTAATAGGTATCCCATTGGTTTTGTCACCTCAGTGTGTTCTGAAATGTTGTGAAAGTTGCATTGCATATATATATACAGGGTGGTCCATTGATAGTGACCGGGCCAAATATCTCACGAAATAAGCGTCAAACGGAAAAACTACAAAGAATGAAACTCGGCTAGCTTGAAGAGGGAAACCAGATGGCCCTATGGTTGGCCCGCTAGATGGCGGTGCCATAGGTCAAACTGCTATCAACTGCGTTTTTTTAAATATCAACCCCCATTTTTTATTACATATTCGTGTAGTACGTAAAGAAATATGAGTGTTCTAGTTGGACCACTTTTTTTTTGCTTTCTGATAGATGGCGTTGTAATAGTCACAAACATATGGCTCACAATTTTAGACGAACAGCTGGTAACAGGTAGGTTTTCTAAATTAAAATGCAGAACGTAGGTACGTTTGAACATTTTATTTCGGTTGTTCTAATGTGATACATGTACCTTCGTGAACTTATCATTTCTGAGAACGCATGCTGTTACAGCGTGATTACCTGTAAATACCACATTAATGCAATAAATGCTCAAAATGATGTCCGTCAACCTCAATGCATTTGGAAATACGTGTAACGACATTCCTCTCAACAGCAAGTAGTTCGCCTTCACTAATGTTTGCACATGCATTGACAATGCGCTGACGCATGTTCTCAGGCGTTGACGGTGGATCACAATAGCAAATATCCTTCAACTTTCCCCACAGAAAGAAATCCGAGGACGTCAGATCCGGTAAACGTGGGGGCCATGGTATGGTGCTTCGACGACCAATCCACCTGTCATGAAATATGCTATTCCATACCGCTTCAACCGCACGGGAGCTATGTGACGGACATGCATCATGTTGGAAGAACATCGCCATTCTGTCATGCAGTGAAACATCTTGTAGTAACATCGGTAGAACATTACATAGGAAATCAGCATACATTGCGCCATTCAGAATGCCATCGATAAAATGGGGGCCAATTATGCTTCGCCCCATAATGCCGCACGATACATTAACCCGCCAAGGTCGCTGATGTTCCACTTGTCGCTGCCATCGTGGATTTTCCGTTGCCCAATAGTGCATATTATGCCGGTTTACGTTACCGCTGTTGGTGAATGCCGTTTCGTCGCTAAATAGGACGCGTGCAAAAAATCTGTCATCATCCCGTAATTTCTCTTGTGCCCAGTGGCAGAACTGTACACGACGTTCAGATTCGTCACCATGCAATTCCTGGTGCACAGAAATATGGTACGGGTGCAATCGATGTTGATGTAGCATTCTCAACACCGACGTTTTTGAGATTCCCGATTCTCGCGCAATTTTTCTGCTACTGATGTGCGGATTAGCCGCGACAGCAGCTAAAACACCTACTTGGGCATCATCATTTGTTGCAGGTCGTGGTTGACGTTTCACATGTAGCTGAACACTTCCTGTTTCCTTAAATAACTTAACTATGCGGCGAACGGTCCGGACACTTGGATGATGTCGTCCAGGATACCGAGCAGCATACATAGCAGACGCCCGTTGTGCATTTTGATCACAATAGTCATACATCAACACGATATCGACCTTTTCCGCAATTGGTAAACGGTCTATTTTAACACGGGTAATGTATCACGAAGCAAATACCGTCCGCACTGGCGGAATGTTACGTGATACCACGTACTTATACGTTTGTGACTACCACAGCGCCATCCATTACAAAGCGAAAAAAGTGGTCCAACTAAAACATTCATATTCCTTTACGTACTACATGAATATGTAAAAAAAATTGGGGTTCCTAGTTATAAAAAAAAAACAAAAAACAAAAACGCAGTTGATATCCGTTTGACCTTTGGCAGCGCCATCTAGCGGGCCAACCATAGCGCCATCTGGTTTCCCCCTACAAGCTAGACGAGTTTCGTCCTTTGTAGATTTTTTCGTTTGACGCTTATTTCGTGAGATATTCGGCCCGGTCACGATCAATGAACCACCTTGTATATAACTGAATTTGTGTTAAAAGCGTTTAGCATGAATTAGTGATCATCGAGGAAGGTAGTAGTTGACATTCCAGACTCACGGGCTGTAGACTCTGACTGACGGAGAGTAACGTTCTCGAGACCCCTACGGGGCAAGTAGGGAGTCGCCGTTCGGGTGGAGCTGGGGTGACAGGTACCGAGCGCCTCGGCGCGTCTCTTCGGCTCGTGCCCCAGCGCCATCGCCGCCCTGTACAGTTACGTGCCGCGACCGCGCGCTCACACGCCCGCCGTGGCTGCGGCTGCGCCTTCGCTTCAGCTTGTGCCCCTAACGGTGCGCCGACCGGCCATGACGTCACGAACCGGTCGGTCAGGCGCGGCGCGGCCAATTAAGAAAACACTTCCGCGCGGCTCACGTTGCGAGAGTTGCGCCTCCTCACACGGCCGTGACCGTCGACCGCCTCCCACTCTGAACTGAAGTCCGAGTAGACTGCGGCGATGTTCTTCCCCAGTGGGACGCCTACAGCTATGTGAGGGGGTTTCTTCAAAATTTGGACCTCCCCATCCCTCACTGGTGAGAACTAGTGAAATTTCCGGTGGACCCCCTCTCCTTTACACGCGAGATTTACCCCGCAGTTCTGTAAAATACCTAAAAAAATTGATTAAAATATTTCAGTACAACCATATTACATTTACACTGTGAAGTATGTTAAACACTGTTTTCAACACGTGATTAAATACACCTAATTTTAAAAATGCCAAACATGAGTAGAACACTGAGGTGTCAAAACTCATGGGACACCTCCTAATACAAGGTCCTCCTTTTGTCCGGAGTTGTGTACCAACTCGATGCGACGTGGAATCAACAAGTCGTGGGAAAGCCCGAGCCACGCTGCGTCTATAGCCGTCCAGAATTGGGAATGTGTTGTCAGTGCAGGATTTTGCGCACGAACTTATCTCTCGATTATGTCCCATAAATGTTCGATGGGATTCGTGCCGGGCGATCTGTGTGGCCAGATCATTCGAACGAATTTTCCAGGATGAGCTTCAAACCACACGGGAACAATTGTGGCACGGTGACATCGCACGATGTCATCCACAAAAATTTCATCGTCGTTTGGTAAAATGAAGTCCACGAATGGCTACAAATGGTCTCCAAGTAGCCGAACAGACCATTTACAGTCCATGATCGCCTCAGTTGGACCAGAGGATCCAGTCCATTCCATGTAAACACAACCCGCACCATTATGAACCCACCACCAGTGTACACAATGCCTTGTTGACAACTTGGATCCACGGCTTCGTGGGGTCTGTACCATGTTCGGACCGTACCATCAGTTCTTAGCAACTGAAATCGGGACTTATCTGACCAGGCCACGGTTTTCCAGTCACCAAGGGTCCAACCGATATGCTCACGAGCCACACAGAGGTATTGAAGGCTCTTAGCAAATACACTCGCATCAGTCGCCTGCTGCGTAGCCCATTAACGCTAAAATTCGGTGCAGTGTTCTAACGCATACGTTTTTCGATAGTCCTACACTGATTTCTGCGGTTATTTCACGCAGTTTTGCTTGTCTGTTAGCACTGACAACTCTATGCAGAAGACGCTGCTGTCGGTCGTTAAGTGGAGGCCGCCCACCACTGCGTTGTCCGTGGTGTGAGGTACTCACTGAAATTTGGTATTCTCGGTAAATTATTGACACCGTGGTTCTCGGAATACGATTTCCGAAATGTAATCTCCCGCGTGTCTAGTTCTAAGTAGCATTCAGACTTCAAAGTATGTTAATTCGCGTCGTGCGGTCATAATCACTTGGGCAAGTTTTTCACGTGAATCACCTGAATATAGTTCGTCCCCGGAAGCTGAGTGGTCAGAATATCAACCCTATGGGCATGGATTCGATTCCCGGCTGGGTCGGAGATTTTCTCCGCTCAGGGACTGGGCGTTGTGTTATCCTAATCATCACCATTTCATCCCCATCGACGCGCAAGTTGCCGAAGTGGCGTCAAATCGAAAGACATGCACCAGGCGAACGGTCTACCCGACGCGAGGGGCTTGTCACACGACGATCTGAATACGAATGACAGCTCCGCTAATGCACTGCTCTTTTGTACGTTGTGCACGCGATTATACAGCTACCTGCATATGTGCATATCGCTATGCCGTGACTTTTGTCACCTGATTGTATGTGTACGGGCAGTGATAGAGAGACAGATGATCAAAAAGGCTTCATGGAAATAGTATTAACCATTTGGAAGGATTCCCTGAAAAGTTGATCTTTTAATGGTGTATTATATACACCAAATATCATTGAACCTTTACTTGCTTTGCAGAGGATAGACAACATTATTCGTATCTTCCTTTGAACCGTATGATTTCGTAGTCAGCTAAGAGAATTCTTGTTGGTGAACTTCAGAGCAACTTCATTCCATAAACGATAAACGTCTTACTTGCACATGTGTTCCGACGTGGCGACAAGCCAACTAGCATACGCATTGTTAAACTTCTGTCGCGATTTCATGTTGAGCAAAATAAAATCGGCTTTATATGCGTCGTAGATTATCACGACTGCCTCACTCGCTGACACTCAATGAATTCGACTGGCGTGGCAAACAACTCCCCGAATGAAATGTAACAGGAGTGTGGCGCTGTTTTCAAATCGGTGAATACGGGGCATGCTCACGCGTACGGCATTCATTTCGGTTTAGAGAAAAAAAAAAATGGTTCAAATGGCTCTAAGCACTATGGGACTTAACTTCTGAGGTCATCAGTCCCCTAGAACTTAGAACTACTTAAACCTAACTAACCTAAGGACATCACACACACCCATGCCGGAGGCAGGATTCGAACCTGCGACCGTGGCGGCCGCGCGGTTCCAGACTGTAGCGCCTAGAACCCCTCGGCCACTCCGGCCGGCGGGACTGATAACCTCAGAAGTTAAGTGTCATAGTGCTCAGAGCCATTAGAAGCCAGCCTCAAGATGCAGAACCTACTGCCTTCGTGCTGTTTTCTGCGCTGGGGATGTCAACTTGAAGACAGCAGGTTAGTGAACTATAACAGAACCTTCGTATCCCACACAGTGCAGTGGAAACAACTAGGCGCCTCACGTGTACTGCAGAGGAGGTAAAGTAGTATGATCGTTATTATCACCAACAGTCAATTCATTCTTCCTTTCTTGCCGTACGCTTCAGACAAGTGCCAGGATGGTTACTTTGAAAGGGCACGGCCGATTTCCTTCCCCGTCCTTCCCTAATCCGATGGGACCGGTGACCTCTCTGTTTCGTCCTCTCCCCCGATTCAGCCACCCAACCATACTCACAAGGGGAAGGCCTCAGACACGGCCAAACCGATGCGGCTCAAGTTTGGCAGGTCTCTTGTATGCAACCTAAAACGAAGGAATCTAAAATATTTTGAGTCAACACCCCCGCAATTTTGAGAAAATCACCCCAAAAGTTATGACCAGCAATCGACTCAAAATTGGAGAGATCGGTAGATAATTGTAAATAGAGCATTTTTCATCATGAGGTATGGGGTCCGCAAACGTAAACTTTTCCAGAAATCAAGAAAAGAAACTTTTACGACTGCCTCTTCTGTACCCGCATGGTAAACGCTTTTCGCCGACAGCACCGATAGCGCAACGGACGAGGTATGTGGCTGGGAATCGGAAAACCCGGGTTCGAATCTCGAAGAAACCTAGCGGATGTCATTCCTTTCGTTTGTGTTTTCCCATATCTCAATTGGTAGGGGTAGGAGGTTTAATAAGGTAAGTAAATCAATAAGGAATGATAATAATAAGGTAGGCAAACTAATTTCCCAAATGCCGTGAGTTAGTAAAGTATGAAACTTTCAAGCCTTGTCACATGAAAACAACTCCGAGTAAGAGTGTTGCGAATTCCTCACGAGGGACCACAGATAGCCAACCGCGCGACGCTTGTTTACAGCGAGGCACGTGAGAGAATGCACGCGGGGAGGGGAGAGTTATGTTGTCCCGGTTGCCTCTTCGTCATATTGTAGTTGTGAACCTGGAAGAGTGAAGGTGTCCGGCATGAGCCTTTTAGAAGTCAATCGGAAAGAGTTGTTTTCCGTCATCAGGCTGCCGCGAACCTCGCGGATACATGTAGTGATTTTTCCGTCGTTAAAGCGCCGAATGAAATACGTTTTGTGAATGAATAGTTTCTTCGAGATTCGAACCCGGGTTCGAACCCGGGTTCTCCTTGGCCGTTGGGCTATCGGTGCTGACGGCGAAAATCGTTTACCATGTGGGTACAGAAGGGACAGTTGTAAAAGTTTCTTACCTCGATTTCTGGAAAAGTATACGTTTTCGGGTCCCACACCTGATGGTGAAAAATGCTCTACTTACAATTATCTATCCATTCCGCCGATTTTGAGTCGATTCCTCGTCATTACCTTTATGGGTGATTTTTCTCAAAAACGCGGGGTTGTTGACCCAAAATATCTTAGATTACCTCGTTTTAGGTTGTACACAAGCGACCTGTCAAATTTGAGCCGAATCGGTTGGCCGTGTCTGAGGCCTTCCCCTTGTCAGTGGCAATCTGATGCAAGAGCCTGGATTAGGCGAACGTTACATGCCATCATGTGTACTGACAGCGGTGAAGCACGGAGGAGAAGGTGTGACTTGGGAGGTCGCCTGATTTCCGTGTTCTTCAAGCGACGGTTGCCATGTATACAGGCAGTCGGTCGGCACAGTGCGACACGTCGTCCGCCAGTTTCCTGAGGTGAGTTGAGTTGAGTTGAGTTGAGCAGTGTCTGCAGGCGGTGGCGGCGGCTGCGGGGTCGCCGTCCGCGCCGTGGCTGCGCTCTGCCCGCGGCGCGGCGCAGCGCCGCTCATTTGAATATTATAATGCGGCGAGGAGCGCGGCAGAGCGGGCCGGGCCGCGCGGGCTTCGTTAGCGCGCATCTGTCGGCGCCGCCTGAGAACCCGCAGCTGCGCCGCGATGACCGGGGCGGTGCTCGGCGCGCTACGTACACGCTACAGCCGGCCAGCCGGCCAGCTCAGCCTTTGTCCGTGGGCTGAGGGCGCCGCTACCATACGCGGTACACGCCTGCACCTAATACCACTCTATATACCCTATGCACACGCACGGGTGAACAGCACTTGACAAGGGCAGCATGTGAATAAACTACACTACTGGCCATTAAAATTTCTACACCTAGAAGAAATGCAAATGATAAACAGGTATTCATTGGACAAATATATTATACTACAACTGACACGTGGTTACATTTTCACTCAATTTGGGTCCATAGATCCTGAGAAATCACTACCCAGAACCACCACCTCTGGCCGTAATAACGGTCTTGGTACGCCAGGGCATTGACTCATACAGAACTTGGATGGCGTGCACAGATACAGCTGCCCATGCAGATTCAACACGATACCACAGTTGATCAAGAATAGTGACTGGCGTAATGTGACGAGCCAGTTGCTCGGCCACTATTGACCAGACGTTTTCAATTGGTGAGAGATCTGGAGAATGTGCTGGTCAGGGCAGCAGTCGAACACTTTCTGTATCCAGAAAGGCCCGTACAGCACCTGCAACAGGCGGTCGTGCGTTATCTTGATGCAATGTAGGGTTTCGCAGGGATCGAATGAACGGTAGAGCCACGGGTCGTAACACATCTGAAATGTAACGTCCACTGTTCAAAGTGCTGTCAGTGCGAACAAGACGTCACCGAGACGTGTAACCAATGGCATCCCATACCATCACGCCGGGTGATATGCCAGTATGGCGATGACGAATACACGCTTCCAATGTACGTTCACTGCGATGTCGCCAAACACGGATGCGATCATCATGATGCTGTAAACAGAACCTGGATTCACCCGAAAAAATGACGTTTTGCCATTCGTGCACCCAGGTTTGTCGTTCGGTACATCATCGGAGGTGTTCATGTCTGTGATGCAGCGTCAAGGGTAACCGCAGTCATGGTCACCGAGCTGATGCAAACGTCGTCGAACAGTTCGTCCAGATGGTTGTTCTCTTGCAAACGTCCCCATCTGTTGTCTCAGGGATCGAGACGTGGCTGCACGATCCGTTACAGCCATACGGATAAGATGCCTGTCATCTCGCCTGCTAGTGATACGAGTCCAGTGGGATACAGCACGGCGTTCCGTATTACCCTCCTGAACCCACCGATTCCATATTCTGCTAACAGTCATTGGATCTCGACCAACGCGAGCAGCAATGTTGCGATACGATAAACCGCAATCGTGATAGGCTACAATCCGACCTTTATCAAAGTCGCAAACTCGATGGTACCCGTTTCCCCTCCTTACACGACGCATCACAACAACGTTTCATCAGGCAACGCCGGTCAACTGATATTTTGGTATGAGAAATCGGTTGGAAACTTTCTTCATGTCAGGACGTTGTAGGTGTCGCCACCGGCGCCAACCTTGTGTGAATGCTCTGAAAAGCTAATCATTTGCATATCACAGCATCTTGTTCCTGTCGGTTAAATTTCGCGTCTGTAGCGCGTCATCTTCGTGGTGTAGCAATTTTAATGGCCAGTAGTGTACTTCATTCTTAGTGGATCCAAACTGCAATAGTCCAATATCAAAAAACACACGGGGCGCATTACCTACATCTTTGCCATGAGCCGTTCCACTAATGGGTTTTTTCTCCCTCCATTTTACATTTTCTTAGGAACTGTACATTAGCACTGCGGTGACGAACAGGGGAAAGTCGTTCGACGACGCAGCTACTACTTTGGGTAACATAAGTGCAGCCGGCCGCGGTGGCCATGCGGTTCTAGGCGCTTAGTCCGGAACCGCGCGATCGCTACGGTCCCAGGTTCGAATCCTGCCTCGGGCATGGATGTGTGTGATGTCCTTAGGTTAGTTAGGTTGATGTTAAGTCCCATAGTGCTCAGACCCATTTGAACCATTTAACATAAGTGCAAATACTGCATTTGGCATCAAACATCGAATACAAATGCTTTGTTTCTTCTCTGCAAGTTACAAAAAATAAGTGGAAAGAGTAACTGTTTAGAAAGTTAACGTAAGAAACCTAGCTCTTTCTGCGGTGTTTCTTTTCTCTGTGTCGAACACTCTTCCCACAAACAAATCACAAACTTTACGGCCTCATGATCACCATAACTGCACCACTAAGTGCTCTATGCTTGTCAGTATATACTTTCCGTTTCGTGTCCACGTGCCCACTGTTCACCTCCTGACCTGCTGTTAAGGGAAAATAATCATATTGCCACATGGAATTGAAGGTACTAAACAGTCTAAAAAGATACTACTTCTAATAGCATCATCTATTAGTCTGCAAATGAAGTAAATACTATCACTTTCGACTAGACAAATAGAAACGTTCAGTCTTAGGGCTCAATGAAACATGATGTACGAGGATTGGAACTTTAATAGTGGGAACTATTTATTTACAGCTCGTACTAATTAGACATGTGTTTCAAAGTTTTACTGACCTTCAGAGTAGTCACAAGCATTGTGTATAACCCGTTGTCAGCGATGTGGAAGTCGTAGCATACTCTTAGCAGCGGCAGTTGTTATGACAGTTCGAGCGGCGCGATCTATTGCCCGACGAATTTGCAGCAGTTGGGAAGCGAAAGCCGCGAAGTGTTTCCTTCAGTTTAGAAACCGAGTTCAACTTACTTAAACCTAACTAACCTAAGGACATCACACACATTCATGCCCGAGGCAGGATTCGAACCTGCGACCGTAGCGGTCGCACGGTTCCAGGCTGTAGCGGCTAGAACCGCTCGGCCACTCCAGCCGGCAAGTCAGTAAAAGCTTGCAATGTACGCGCTTGAGCATTGTCCTGCAAAATGATGGTCAGGTCCTGCAGAAACTGTCATCACTTCTGTCTCTAAGCTGGTAGTAGGTCGTGTTCCTTAGCGTAAGTTAAAGTTAGATTAAGTAGTGTGTAAGCTTAGGGAGCGATGACCTCAGCAGTTTGGTCCCATAAGATGTTACCACAAATTTTTTCTACGCTATTCATTGGAAGAGAAGGTAAATTTGATTGATATATCTATAATTTTATTTACGTGCTATAAAGTCGGAACAATAACTGACCCCTTAATTTCGTGGTTGCTTCAGCGGAAAAGATTGGTACCATCCAAAAGTGACGGTGCAGGGAAGTCATCAACTTGTGAGATTTCGCTCTCACTGTCACCGCGCCCGTCTCCACAATATTTGCTGGACACAAAGAGACCGATTTCTGCACCAGTCGCAAACCCACGTCGATGGTGCTCTATTTCTCCTCCATCTTCATCATAAAATTTTAATCTTTGTTTGAAATCTACGTTTATTACTGGACGAAAACCCGCCAGGGTAGCCGAACGCGCTGACGCGCTGCTTCCCGGACTCGGGTAGGCGCGCCGGCCCCGGATCGAATCCGCCCGGCGGATTAACGACCAGGGCCGGTGTGCCGGCCAGCCTGGTTGTGGCTTTTAGGCGGTTTTCCACATCCCGCTAGGTGAATACTGGGCTGGTCCCCACGTTCCGCCTCAGTTACACGCGTCGCACACATTTGAAACACGTCCGCACTATTTCACGATTTCTACTGCACGCAGACAGTTGGGATACACTGATTCCGTCCTGGGGGGTATGGGCAACAGCGACTCAAAGGAAGGCCTCGGCGCTTGTTGGTGACGTCACGTCAGCTAGGCATGGCGAACGCTAGGTCTAATGGCTCTGAGCACTATGCGACTTAACTTCTGAGGTCATCAGTCGCTTAGAACTCAGAACTAATTAAACCTAACTAACCTAAGGACATCACACACATCCATGCCCGAGGCAGGATTCGAACCTGCGACCGTAGCGGTCACGCGGTTCCAGACTGAAGCGCCTTTAACGGCACGGCCACACTGGCCGGCCAACGCTAGGTCTATTGCAGGCAGAAACACCTGGGCCTGCTTATCACTATAAATCTCTTATTTTTGAACAAAATGTTTGGTATTGTTTTGGATTCTGTTTTATTTAGATGAAAGATTTTCTTACTATCATAAAGCTACAAATGAAGATCATAGTTCTGTATTACTGAATCCTGTGGAAACAAACGTAGATCAATATGAGAAGATGCTTTGCCCCATTGCAAGCTTCGGAAATTTTACATTCAAGTAACTATATTTACTTGATCCATTTTGCCATCGAAACTTACCCCAACCCCCTTACAATGAACTCGTTTCTTTTATTTATTTATTTATTTGTTTTCGTTTGGCATCGTCACTGGAAATGTGAACTAATTTACATGTGTAAATGTCCAACTGTTGGCAGTCATTAAATTACAGTCGTTTTCAACGAAAGGATTTCTAAAGAGGAAACAAAATAGCTTGATACATCGAGAACACTGCTGAGCTTAAACTTTTTTAAACATGCACGTTAGAAAAGATAAATATTCCCCTCTTGCAAATGAAAGAAGAAACTTATGAGATAAAAAAAAATTTATTTGATAAAACAAGTATCTCTCTTTTGCCTCTTCTTCTGCCCCCCACCCCCTCCCCCAACGTGTGCAATCGCAAGATATGTCATTGACACTGAGTGCTCCTCACCCCATAGTCAACCAAGATACCTAAAGAAGAGCACCAATATGTTCACAGTTTCTTGTAAAAGCAATCCAGTACAAATGTAACTTCCTCAGATTTACAAATTAGGTAACTTAGCACGAATTCTGTTGCTGCTGGACCATGTAGTTGTTTTTGTATGTCAGTTCTTAAAAGAGGTGGAAATTTAAGTTCAGGAGTACACTATTTGTTAAGAACTGTAATGAATTGCACAATTAATTGATTGCAGAAATCTCTCAGAACAATTTGTGTTGGTCAACTACCGCCAATAGTTTCACATTTTCCTTTGTCAGAGAGGGAGACACCGCCATTATGAGTATGCCCGCAACAGACCTGGCGTTCGCCGTGCCTACCTGACGTGACGTCACGAACAAGCGCCGAAGCCTTCCTTTGAGTCGGTGTTGGTATGGGGTGGCGGCAGGAAGGGCATCAGGCCATCCCTAACACTAACACTGTCAAACCCGTTATAACCACGCCGACCCTGCGATCGCTGCGGGACCATGGCGTAAGCGAAAGAAAAAAAGAAAGAAAGAAAGTTTATTACTGGAAGAAACAGCGATAAAAAAAATCGAAAATCGTATATTTCAGAAACCAGTTATTCTGAGCGGTTTTATTAGCCAGGTTAAACTGTAGAGGAAAAGAACCAGTGTAACCACAAACCGGTTGTTCCGGCCATAATCGCCATCCCCACTCGCACGTGTACCGCAGAGTCACGCCACACGTGGCTGTGCGTTGTGAACGCCGGGTTGGAATCCGGCGCCTCATTAGACGGCGCGTACGACCTCAACAGGAGGCGGGAGGCTGCCGGATAGCGGGACTCGCAGCCTCCACCTGTGCAAGGCGGCGGCGAAAGTAGGCCCTTCGACCGGCGGCCGGCCAGCGTTAATCGGCCGCGGACAACAAAAGCCGTCGGAAGCGCCGGGCCGCGCTTTCGCCTACACGCGCCCGCCCGCTCGCTAGCTAGCTAGTGCGCTTGCGCAAGCCGCCGTGGCGGGGATCCGGGTTCGCAGCCTGTTAATGAGCAACCCGGGGCGAGCGCGGAATGACATTCCAATAAACAGGCGGCCGTGATTAATGGCCTGGCCATCTAATTGCCGGCTACGGCCTCGCCCGCTTCCTCCGCAGCAGCAGCAGACGGCCGCGCTGGCTTATTGGATCCCCGGGCCAGACAAGCTGCGGCCGCGCCAACGCGGAAATGGGCTCCGGGCAGACGTCTGCCGGCTGCGGCCCACACCGGGCCACGCAGCGCCGCCTTGCGAGCGGAAACGCAACTACCGGTGCACACGGCCCCAGCGGCCGCTGTCCCGCTGCGCTGTCCCCCTACAGGTGCAGAAGAGCAATACACTTTATGCAGTCAAATCATGTTGCATCCAGAGGTTAATATTTCTCGACGCCTGTCGATGCGCTCCTGGTCTTCTTACGAATTTCACCAACCGACATACACTGTACGCGGTGTTAGCTGCTTAAGTGCAGCTATTTCTACTGACGACAGGTCACAGTGCACTGAACAACATTACATCAATATTTACGAGGAGCGTGAGAAAAGTAATGAGACTAATTTTTTATCTACCAAAGTTTTCATTTCTTTCCTCTCGGCAGCCATACGCCGATGGAATCGTTCTTCCCAGTCTTGCTAGGAGCGCTGAAAGGCTTCAACTGTTAGGGCCTCTAACAGGTCGGTCACAATCCTTTGAATGTTCTCGAGAGTCCCAAAATGACGTCCTTTTAAGACATTTTTCAATTTAGGGAAAAGAAAAAATTTACACGGACTCAGATTAAGCCGTCGGCACACGGACCGTGCATCCGAACGTTGAGCGTGCCGAGTTTCTGACGTCATAGCGTGGAACAGCACGTTCGGCAGTCTTTCCGAACGTGCAGAGCAGTATCTGGCATGTCAGATATTCTGAGCGTGCGTTTGAGCGTTGACCAATGAGATGGCACAACGCCACCTATGTCACAAGCACGCCGTCTCCCTTCAGTACAGAGTTGTGAGGCGCCATATTGGCATTCATTTCAAGCCTATATGTATATATGCCGTTTCTGAGCACTAGCAAATTGAGAATCACTGGAAAACCCGTTGTTAGTTGTGTGATTCGTTCCAATAAAATAATGAGAAACATCATAGCCGTGGCAAAAGAATTATTGTAACGAGCGTATTATGAGAGTAGGCTATTTGAAGGCAGCGACACACTGAAGATCCACCAAAAACGCATTGTTCATCGTACAATTTGTTATAATTAAATTTCAATAAAAAAACGTAATTATCTACGATTAACGTTTTTAGCATGGCGTTAAACAATATTTTCACCTAATGGCAGCGTGTCGTTGGTTTAGCATGCCGGCACGGTAGCTCAGCGTGTTCGGTCAGAGGGTTAGCAGCCCTCTGTAATAAAAAAAAACTCAGTTAACCGATCAAAAACGAACTTAAAACGCATATCTTACGACGTCCGCCCCGAGCATATACAACGAACGAAAAGGAACAAAACGAAAAATTAAAAAAGAAAAAAAAAGCGTAATGGGTAGCGTTTCTGTCCGGTGAAGAGTTCATGCTGAGGCGGTGGTTCGCGTCCATACACTCCCAAATTATTTTTTCTAACATTCGCGTTTTTATTTAGTTCTGAAACTTTATTATTAGGGCAATATAAGTTCAAAAATGGTTCAAATGGCTCTGAGCACTATGGGACTTAACAGCTATGGTCATCAGTCCCGTAGAACTTAGAAGTACTTAAACCTAACTAACCTAAGGACAGCACACAACACCCAGCCGTCACGAGGCAGAGAAAATCCCTGACCCCGCCGGGAATCGAACCCGGGAACCCGGGCGTGGGAAGCGAGACCGCTACCGCACGACCACGAGATGCGGGCGGCAATATAAGTATATGCTTTAATATTTGAGGGTATGTAAATATAAGTTCACCTTTTTTTGAGGGGTGACTTTGTTCGGTTGGCTTAATTGCAGGACAGCTTGCGCTACTTGTATAAAGATATTTTGGTCGTTTATCTTTTACGCTTCGTAATTCACACGTTGCAAAGTTTCTGCTACTGGCAAGGAATAGAGATCAAGTAAGACTGACCTTGGGATTTTACTAAAGTGTGGGAATGATGAAATAATGTTTATCTTATGCGGAGAAGTATTCCAAATTTGTACCGCACTGTTTGTAATGGAACTTTTGTAAGCCTGTGTCCTTATTGATTGAACATGGTACTTTCCTTTTCGTGGACGATGGAGTAAATGAGCGTTTTAATAGACCTAACGTGGGAATTTTACGCGCGCGCATTGAGTAAACAGTGTGATTTACGAACTAGAAACATCCCTCAAACTGCCGCTGGAGTGCGTTGCGATCGCGTATACCACTTTGATGCCCACGTACCGTATGCACAAGTCGCATCGTTCCTGAGCGTTCAGCAGCACGTTGAACTTGGCACGCTCAACGTTAAAGTTCGACAGCACGGCCCGTGTGCAGACGGCTTTAGGTGAATAAGGCGACTATGAAACAACATGAAAGCGTCTTTTGAGTTCAAAAATTTTGCAGTGGAAGTGGCCTTGTGACATGGGCCTTTGTTATGATGTAACATCGACTTCCCTGCAGTTGTTGTTGTTGTGGTCTTCAGTCCTGAGACTGGTTTGATGCAGCTCTCCATGCTACTCTATCCTGTGCAAGCTTCTTCATCTCCCAGTACCTACTGCAACCTACATCCTTCTGAATCTGCTTAGTGTATTGATCTCTTGGTCTCCCTCTACGATTTTTACCCTCCACGCTGCCCTCCAATGCTAAATTTGTGATCCCTTGATGCCTCAAAACATGTCCTACCAACCGATCCCTTCTTCTAGTCAAGTTGTGCCACAAACTTCTCTTCTCCCCAATCCTATTCAATACCTCCTCATTAGTTACGTGATCTACCCACCTTATCTTCAGCATTCTTCTGTAGCACCACATTTCGAAAGCTTCTATTCTCTTCTTGTCCAAACTGGTTATCGTCCATGTTTCACTTCCATACATGGCTACACTCCATACAAATACTTTCAGAACCGACTTCCTGACACTTAAATCTATACTCGATGTTAACAAATTTCTCTTCTTCAGAAACGCTTTCCTTGCCATTGCCAGTCTACATTTTATATCCTCTCTACTTCGGCCATCATCAGTTATTCTACTCCCTAAATAGCAAAACTCCTTTACTACTTTAAGTGTCTCATTTCCTAATCTAATCCCCTCAGCATCACCCGATTTAATTTGACTACATTCCATTATCCTCGTTTTGCTTTTGTTGATGTTCATCTTATATCCTCCTTTCAAGACACTGTCCATTCCGTTCAACTGCTCTTCCAAGTCCTTTGCTGTCTCTGACAGAATTACAATGTCATCGGCAAACCTCAAAGTTTTTACTTCTTCTCCATGAATTTTAATACCTACTCCGAATTTTTCTTTTGTTTCCTTTACTGCTTGCTCAATATACAGATTGAATAACATCGGGGAGAGGCTACAACCCTGTCTCACTCCTTTCCCAACCACTGCTTCCCTTTCATGCCCCTCGACTCTTATTACTGCCATCTGGTTTCTGTACAAATTGTAAATAGCCTTTCGCTCTCTGTATTTTACCCCTGCCACCTTCAGAATTTGAAAGAGAGTATTCCAATTAACGTTGTCAAAAGCTTTCTCTAAGTCTACAAATGCTAGAAACGTAGGTTTGCCTTTTCTTAATCTTTCTTCTAAGATAAGTCGTAAGGTTAGTATTGCCTCACGTGTTCCAACATTTCTACGGAATCCAAACTGATCTTCCCCGAGGTCCGCTTCTACCAGTTTTTCCATTCGTCTGTAAAGAATTCGCGTTAGTATTTTGCAGCTGTGACTTATTAAACTGATAGCTCGGTAATTTTCACATCTGTCAACACCTGCTTTCTTTGGGATTGGAATTATTATATTCTTCTTGAAGTCTGTGGGTATTTCGCCTGTCTCATACATCTTGCTCACCAGATGGTAGAGTTTTGTCATGACTGGCTCTCCCAAGGCCATCAGTAATTCTAATGGAATGTTGTCTACTCCCGGGGCCTTGTTTCGACTCAGGTCTTTCAGTGCTCTGTCAAACTCTTCACGCAGTATCTTATCTCCCATTTCATCTTCATCTACATCCCCTTCCATTTCCATAATACTGTCCTCAAGTACATCGCCCTTGTATAAACCCTCTATATACTCCTTCCACCTTTCTACCTTCCCTTCTTTGCTTAGAACTGGGTTGCCATCTGAGCTCTTGATATTCATACAAGTGGTTCTCTTCTCTCCAAAGGTCTCTTTAATTTTCCTGTAGGCAGTATCTATCTTACCCCTAGTGAGACAAGCCTCTACATCCTTACATTTGTCCTCTAGCCATCCCTGCTTAGCCATTTTGCACTTCCTGTCGATCTCATTTTTGAGACGTTTGTATTCCCTTTTGCCTGCTTCATTTACTGCATTTTTATATTTTCTCCTT
The DNA here is from genome assembly GCF_023898315.1 of Schistocerca nitens. Lineage (NCBI taxonomy): Eukaryota > Metazoa > Arthropoda > Insecta > Orthoptera > Acrididae > Schistocerca > Schistocerca nitens. The sequence continues at coordinate 564,207,718 of NC_064619.1, read as the reverse complement.
TCATCAATTAAATTCAATATTTCTTCTGTTACCCAAGGATTTCTATTAGCCCTCGTCTTTTTACCTACTTGATCCTCTGCTGCCTTCACTACTTCATCCCTCAGAGCTACCCATTCTTCTTCTACTGTATTTCTTTCCCCATTCCTGTCAATTGTTCCCTTATGCTCTCCCTGAAACTCTCTACAACCTCTGGTTCTTTCAGTTTATCCAGGTCCCATCTCCTTAAATTCCCACCTTTTTGCAGTTTCTTCAGTTTCAATCTGCAGCTCATAACCAATAGATTGTGGTCAGAATCCACATCTGCCCCTGGAAATGTCTTACAATTTAAAACCTGGTTCCTAAATCTCTGTCTTACCATTATATAATCTATCTGATACCTATTAGTATCTCCAGGATTCTTCCAGGTATACAACCTTCTTTTATGATTCTTGAACCAAGTGTTAGCTATGATTAAGTTATGCTCTGTGCAAAATTCTACAAGGCGGCTTCCTCTTTCATTTCTTCCCCCCAATCCATATTCACCTACTATGTTTCCTTCTCTCCCTTTTCCTACTGACGAATTCCAGTCACCCATGACTATTAAATTTTCGTCTCCCTTCACTACCTGAATAATTTTTTTTATCTCGTCATACATTTCATCAACTTCTTCATCATCTGCAGAGCTAGTTGGCATATAAACTTGTACTACTGTAGTAGGCATGGGCTTTGTGTCAATCTTGGCCACAATAATGCGTTCACTATGCTGTTTGTAGTAGCTAACCCGCACTCCTATTTGTTTATTCATTATTAAACCTACTCCTGCATTACCCCTATTTGATTTTGTATTTATAACCCTGTAATCACCTGACCAAAAGTCTTGTTCCTCCTGCCACCGAACTTCACTAATTCCCACTATATCTAACTTTAACCTATCCATTTCCCTTTTTAACTTTTCTAACCTACCTGCCCGATTAAGGGATCTGACATTCCACGCTCCGATCCGTAGAATGCCAGTTTTCTTTCTCCTGATAACGACGTCCTCTTGAGTAGTCCCCGCCCGGAGATCCGAATGGGGGACTATTTTACCTCCGGAATATTTTACCCATGAGGACGCCATCATCATTTAATCATACAGTAAAGCTGCATGTCCTCGGGAAAAATTACGGCTGTAGTTTCCCCTTGCTTTCAGCCGTTCGCAGTACCAGCACAGCAAGGCCGTTTTGGTTAATGTTACAAGGCCAGATCAGTCAATCATCCAGACTGTTGCCCCTGCAACTACTGAAAAGGCTGCTGCCCCTCTTCAGGAACCACATGTTTGTCTGGCCTCTCAACAGATACCCCTCCGTTGTGGTTGCACCTACGGTACGGCCATCTGTATTGCTGAGGCACGCAAGCCTCCCCACCAACGGCAAGGTCCATGGTTCATGCAGTAGCCGACCTAATTCGATTCGCGCTTTTCCTGAGTCTTTCAAGGAAATTTCCGTAAAATACTTGCTTGGCAGTTTCTTCTGGAGAAACTATTTCTTTATTTCGACACCTCTACGGTCAAAAAAGCAAATCAGCCTTATTTTGATCTTTGATTTGCCCAATCCTCGCTTCGCCGCTTTCTCTCACGATCGCACTAAGAAATTCGGGATCGTCACCTGTGATCATACGATCAAGAAGATCAACGTACAAGTTTCTTCGATTGTCCTTCTGATCAGTTGTGAGGCTCTTCCGCATTATTTTGGCACAAACTTTTTGCATGTACAAATCTTCGCTCAAAATTTGATGTACGGTGAAAGTGTTTAACAGGTCAGCCACATCCTTATTGTTGAAACGTCGGTCCGATCTCACAAGAGCACGCACACGTTCTACGTTTTCGTCAGTTTTTGAAGTTGAATGCCTGCCTGAACGTAGTCCGTCTTCAACGTTGTCTCGGCCTTCCAAATATGCCAGCGAAAATCCTGTACTCTTGATAAGCAATGTTCCCCATAGGCCTGTTTCAACTTTTCGAAGGTCACACTCGCTAATTTCCCAAGTTTAACACAAAACTTGATAGTATGACGTTGCTCTAAATTCCGCTGCTCTGTTATCGTAAAACACAACAAAACACACAACTTCACCGACTGCGCTCTCAGAAATTAGGTGATTGTTGTAAGGAACACCTGGAAAGGATGAACAAACCAGTCTCCACAAGTAGAACAACACAACGCTGCCAGATCTATCGCAGTGTTGTAAGTCTCATTACTTTTCTTACACTCCTTGTTCTTCATTAGCGCCGGCCCCTGTGGCCGAGAGGTTCTAGGCACTACAGTCTGAAACCGCGCGACCGCTACGGTCGCAGGTTCGAATCCTGCCTCGGGCATGGATGTGTGTGATGTCCTTAGGTTAGTTAGGTTTAAGTAGTTCTAAGTTTTAGGGGACTGATGACCTCAGAAGTTAAGTCCCATAGTGTTCAGAGGCATTTGAACCATTTTTCTTCATCTTCAGCCTAATAATTATAGCTATTGCAGGTGGTATGTTTTTTCGTTGATTAGTACTTCCAGGTATGCCCGACACATGCAAGTTATTGTCGTTTATTTTCCCCCGCGCAGCAGGTCAGGTATTGAAGTGTGCATGTGTGGACGCAAACCGTGGACTACTGACGCCGTAGTCCACTTCGCGGCGGAGTTACGACCGAGCAGAAAACATCAGCTAGTAGATTATGTGGCATGTTTGCGGGAACACTGTTACACAGAAAGAAAAAATAGCTAGGACACTGAAGCTGGTACATGTTAAGGTGCCAGTTATTACAATATCTGTACCTATCCCCCAAACACACTCTATGATCAGAAGTAACCGGACACACGAACATAATGCGGAACTGACCACTAGACGTCACGACATGCGTGTATAAAAGGCGATCTGGAGTACTGTGTTGTCAGCTCAGAAGCCGTATCACCGTAATGGGTGGGTCAGGACAGCTCAGTGACTTCGAACGTGAACTAGCCACTGGATGTCACCTGAGTAACAAATCCACCAGGAAAATTTCAGTCCTTCTAGAGCTGCCCAAATCGACTGAGTAGCGACCGCAGCTAAACGAAGACCAGGTAGCTACGTGTACAGACGTACAGGTACCGTCGAGCAATGCGGTGTGTGGATGTATAAAAACCGCATGGAATGAACGGAAGGAACCACTCGTGAGTTCCAAAGTGATACCAGCAGTCCAGCTGGCACGGAGAGTATGCGTATGGAGTTTAGCATGATGGGTGGTCGAGTAGCTCCCCATAAGCCATACGTTTCTGAAGCCAATGTTAAGCGACACTTGAGGTGGTATAAAGAACGGTTAAACAAGTCAGTGGATGATTGGAAACGAGTGATTTGGATTGATGACATAGTTCAGGTTGTACGACTATGACATCATAAACACAGGGATGCTTGAAAAACTGCAGCATTATGCATGACGTTTAAATTTTGTTATCATTAACCTGCTGAACCGATCTCGAAGTGGTTTAGTAAGGCGGCAGCTTGAACCATGAAGAAGAACATAGGCTACTCTGAAAAGTATGTAGTACAAGATACTTACTGCTTTGAAGAATATTTCGCGATTCAGGGAAAAAAATATTTACTCTTTGAAAATGCTGATTACACATTGACTTGTGATACACACTATACTTGTGAAAATGCTTTTCTTGAATGATGTGTGCTACGTGATACGATTGAGAAAAATGATTACAATGATTGTAGAATCTTCAATGTGTGTAATCCATACTGCTTCTCTCTCGCTTGCAAGCACCACGGAATGATGAAAGGAAAAAACGTTAGCGCTTACTACATTTTCTCTGTCCATGCAGTAAAACTGTCGCATCGGGCATGACGTTTTAATTTATTATTTCTTTACTACTAACTGCATTCAAGGCACATTTTGCAGACGGTGTTTACATATAACACTGAATATACATCCAAAATTGCATCATTGTACGTCACAGAGTTCAGGAGATATGATGTTACAAACATTGAGATGTGTGAAAACCTGCAGCATTCCTTCTTTAATACTAACGCTGTTCGCAACACATATAGCTGATAGTATGCACATATGTCGCTGAATGTACCTACAAAGTTACTGCACGGCCCAGCGAGGGGGGGGGGAGGCGACAGATGGACAGAGGAACGACAGAGGAGGAGATGGACCTACAGGGAGAGGAGGGAGGAGGAGGAGAAGGAGGGGGAGGGGGAAGACGAGGAAGGATGGACATAGAAAGAGGAGGAGATGTACAGAGAGAGAGGGGAGTAGCAGAGGGACAGATAATAGAGGTGGAGGAGGAAGACAGACAGGAGGGGGAGAAGAAGACGGACAAAAAGGGGGAAGAGGATTTGGATATAGAGAGGGGGAAGTAGCAGATGGACAGGGAACGAGGGGGCTGGAAAAGGCGGACAGAGAGAGGGGGAAGTTGCAGATGGACAGAGAATGTGGAGAGTGGAGAAGGTGAACAGAGAGAAGGGAGAGGAGAAGATGGACATACAGGGGGATAGAGGAGATGCACAGCGAGAGAAGGAAGGAGGAGACTTACTAACGGAATCGAAGCACCGAACACCGGGTAGTACCGGGTGCTCAGCTAGTACCTGAATATTGCTCGTCAGTTTGGTACGTGTTCCAGACAGTACTGGCAGAGGAAGTAGAGAAAATCGAAGTTGTCTTTTACAGGAATGCTTTCTTTTCTACTGGCACTTAGCGTGTTAGGTCCTCTCTACTTATGCCGAAACAGCCCTATTTTCAATGTCTCATTTCCCAATCTAAGTCCCTCAACATCGCCTCATTTGATTCGACCACATACCGTTACTCTTGTCTTACTTTTGCTGATCATCAACAAATCGAATGCAATGGCGTTATAACCAAAAATAATGGGTCCTTATTTGGAAGTGACTTTTTGTCCCTTTCCAGACAATCTGACAAGGAAAGCCTCGATGTATACGTTCCGCGTCCTCCCGGGAAAGGTGTTCGCAGGTGCTGAGGCGATTCTAGTAGTCATGCTGACACAGTAACTAAGCCATTTCTCCGTAGCAATTAGCGACAGGGGTCACGGCGGGTCGGAACGGTTAGGCGGCCCGCAAAAAGAGTGACAGCAGGAGACTCGCGGAGTGGAGTGCGTGTCGTCTGCACTCGGCCTCTCATTAGCGACTGCAGGCGGACTCATAACGATTTCGTTTCGGACGCGCACGTCACAGCCATTCACACGGCCTGCCCTTTTGACGACGCCGGAATGCTTTTCGCCGTCACTCAGACCGGCGCACCGACGCCCGGCCAAAGGCAGGTTCCCATTTTTGTCGCATTAGCGAGAGGTAAAATTACGTGACGCCCAAACAAGGGCCCAATTTAAGGAGATAACACGCCGCTCAATCTGCATATAAATTCGTCTCGACAATGGCGTCGTTATTACGTCGAGCGAGCGCGCTGCGGTGCCTCGGCAGATGTCGCGGGTTGGCTAGCTGCAGGGGCAAATGAAATGGGACCATTACGGGAGGGCCGTGTTAGGGCCAGGGAATGGGGGGAACCACGAGCCACGCGACCGTTCCTCCTCTCGCAGATGCGTTCCGCCGCCATCCGGTTACATCAGAATGCGCGTTAATAATCCACGATTCATTACGGAACGAGAGATTGCGTCCTCCAGACAAGTACGAGTTTCGAACACAGTCTCATCTTCAGGAACACGGACATTTATTCGAGGAGTCACCTGGCACATTTCCGTGATTGAATAACCTGCTTCCATTTGTTCAGGTGACAATTACGTCGTATTAACAATCATTTTCTGCGAGCCTTCCCCACGGACTCAATACGTTGTACATACAAGCATTTGATGCTGGATCTTCGATTCTGCTAGCTATACGACATCAAAAGAACCAACAAGAAACGAGCAACAAACTGCTTCAAATAATTTTTTCCCGATGAATAATATTTCTTAATGTAATAAAATGAAACTACATGGTTCCAGAGACAGCTTGAGGTCTCGAGCAGCTATGACGAGTATATGCAGACTGAAGCGACAAACGAAAATGTGCACCAAGGCCAGGATTCGAACCCGGGGCTCTTGCTCACAGGGTAGATGCGCTAACCATTACGCCATCATGGCACAGTGGCTTTGTACAGCTGCACTGGTTATCCTAACAAGCCTTCCCACTCGGTTCAAATTCCCATTCACGCCTCATCGTACTTGTTATTTCCCCTAAATTCGAACAGCATTGCAGAGGCTCTCTAACTGTATTGGAATAGCACCTCAGCATCGAAGGAAGTCCGATGTTTGAATCCTAGTCTTGCTACTAACCTTCATTCGTTGCTTCAGTCAGCATATATACATCATACGTGCATGAGACTTGAAAAGGTCTCTGGAACCATACAGTTTCACTTGGTTAAAGCACCTATGCCTGGCTTTCATGCAGGATCCCCCTTTTGGTTCGATGCAGAGGTGCTATTCCAATACAGCTGGAGAGCCTCTGAAAATGAGTTCGAGTTTGGGGGGAACGCTACGTGGGCTGAGACATGACTGGGAATATGAACTGAAAAGGGAGACTTGCTAGGGTAGTCCGTGCGGTTATGCAGAGACATTGCGCCAGGGTGGCGTAGTGGTTAGCGCACCTGGCTAGTGGGCAGGAGACCTAGTTTCGAGGCCTCGTCTTGGTACACGTTTTCATTCGTCGATTCAGTCTGTTAATGTAAGTTCGTAGGTGATAGAAGGATCGTAGCACCAACGTTCATTAAGACAGTGAAGCAGGTCCGAAATTTTTATCAGCCCCAGCAACGACTTCGAAGAGAGTTGCAAAAATTGATGAAGCTATTTTTAGGCTAGAGAAATACAACAGCGTGAACCTACTGTGTGACCCTGATCTCTCTGGAATAAGTTGTAGTGAACAAGCTAAAAGGATGCACAAGACAGGTGCGAAGACTTCATTTGTTGGGACACTATAACTAAGACGGAATAATGGGTAAACGTCCAAAAACAGAAACATTGTTAGCTACTGACGGTACTGTCAAGTTTCAAGAGAAGTTCTGTAAACCTGGATTTGAAGAGGAGGTAGATTAAACTCATGGAGGTACTGATGACTGACAATGGGGATTTTAAGAAACACCTACACACGGTGTGTAAAGAGAAAGGTATCCCTAAATGCAGATTGGGCGCTAAAGGATAAAATCATATCACATTATTTTAATATTGCAGTGCGAAGCGTTAGAGATCAAAAGGCATCGAACGTCATGGTCATGAATTCCTGGAGACATTGTCTTCAATGCAGCACTAGTTAAAAGGCTCCTACTACGCTTTAAAGGTACCGGCTGGCCTTACTAGAATTACAGGGAGAGAAACCGCACAATAAACTCAGTTTCGACGCGGGGAACACTGGGCTAAGACCACCCACTGTTGCTTTGTCTTCCTGCGTAAATCAGTCAGTCCATCAATTAAGCTCATAAGCTTCCATGGCATGAGTCAATTTGAATAAAATCATTCTGGGTATTAGGCCACTCATTATGAAACACTAAAACTACTAAAATGCCAACTTTTCGACCAACTCTGCAGCAGTCTCCTCATGGAGATTAAATGCTGGATCCTGGTGATGGTCTTTCCCTATACACCGTTTTACTTCAGTTCTCACGTGGTGACCGATGACCGCGTTCTGTGGTACCATTGGAGAATTCGAGGTCAAGACTGCTACAGGAAACCCGGAGACCAATCAGCACTCGCGTACCAGAGCACGAACGCTACTTAAGATTGGGCCGACACAACAAATCAGCTACAGCTGAACACCACGAGCATTGCGGCTGATCTGTTAGTTTTGCAGAAGCTCGTGTGCTTGCTCGGCAGCCGTGGATGCAGCAGTGTAAAATAAGAGAGGCAATCGAAATAATTAAACGACCTGACACCATGAACAGGGAAGATGGTTACAAGTTACCGACGGCCTTGCCAGCGATCCCAGACCATCGGTGTTCGGCAGCTAGCAGCTCCACTAGACAATGGTCCAACAAAATAAACAAGTGGTCATATGAGAACTGCAGCTCGGGTTCAACGACACCCTGGAGGAAAACGCTACTCCTGGGTACAAGCTGCTGCCTACCAATCACAAGCGAAAGTACCACAGACAACAGTCTACAGTACAGCCACCGCTCCATTGCTGTCCTTACTTCGAAATGTCCAGTTGCATCCCAGACTATTACGCTGTGGCCGAGCGTTTCTAGGCGCTTCAGTGCGGAACCGCGCGGCTGCTACGGTCGCAGGTTCGAATCCTGCCTCGGGCATGGATGTGTGTGATGTCCTTAGGTTATTTAGGTATAAGTAGTTCTAAGTGTAGGGGACTGATGACCTCAGATCTTAAGTCCCATAGTGCTTAGAGCCTTGTGGACCCACACTCTGGTGAATACAGGCACCTGACAACCAAAATAAGACAGTGTATGGGAGACTACCAGAAACCAGCTGTTACTCGCCCTGAAGAGGGCCTCTGTAAAGTCGATCATAACGTCAGAATTTTAATAGTTTCAGTGTTTCATAACAACGTGGCCCATTACGCAAAATAATTACATTCAAATATCTCTTGATGTTGTGTCGTTGTTCTATTCTTTCTCCGGAAATCTTGTTTGATGCAGCTTTCCATGCTAGTACATCCTATGCCAACATCTTTATGTCTGCGTAACCACAGTAACCTACCCCCACTTTCATCTGATTATTGTGGTCTCCCTCTATAATTTTTAACGCCCCACTCTTCCCTCCAGCATTAAACTGTCTTTCATGGTGACGCCGCAAGATTTGCCGAAAGAAGCTATCTCTTCCTTAAGTCAAGTTATACGATGAAACCCTTTTCTCCTTTAGCGCACAGTCCTTCCATTAGTTACTCGACCTACCCATGTAAATCATCAGTATACTTTGATAACACCACTTTTGAAAAGCTTCTATTCTATGCTTATGTACAATGTTCATGTTCCAACTATCACTTCAATGTATGGTACATTTCAGATAAATACTGACAGGAAAGACTTTCAAACATTTAAATGTATACTGGAAATTAACAAATTTCGCTTTCCCAGGAACGTTTTTCCTGCTATTAATAGTATGGATTTTATATCTTCTTCACTTCGACCATCATCTGTTCCTGGCCAAACAGCAAAAACCGTCTACTACTTTCAATGTCTCATTGCCTAATGTAATTTCCGAAGCATCAACTAATTTATTTGGGCTACACCCCATTACCTTCGCTTTATTTTTGTTGATTTTCATCTTATAACCTCTTTTTCAAGTGCTATCCGTTCCGAAAAAATGCTCTTCCATCATTTGTCGCCTCTGACAGAATTACAATGCGACCGTCCAACTTTAAAAATTTTATTTCTTCTTCCTGAGCTTTAATTTTCTGACAGAGTAAAAAGTAGTGACCGACAGGATTTGAATCTAGGTCCTTAACTTTCACGTGAAATGTCCTTACTGACCTACCTAGGCACGTCTGATCGCCACGTAATTCCAACGTATCGCAAAGTTTTACGATAGCAGGCTTTGCAGCTTGGCCGAGCGAGCCGCGATGATTTTTTCCTTTGTGAACGAGCCAGGTGTCTACGTTCCTCTGTCTGAGCTTATGTTCCGTCATCGACGGGACGACAACCCAAATCTTCCGTGATCCAGTAGGCACATACAGGGAGAGGTCTATCCGTGAAGAACAGAAAAAAAAAATAGCTGTACAAAATGAAGCAAGTATTTAGATACGTCATACACAAAGTAAAAAAAGAATATATGAAAACTCTTATACAGGACTAGGAATCAGAAATACTGACAATCTGTATATTATCCGTCCCAGATGGAAGTGAATAACCGGCCGGAGTGGCTGTGCGGTTCTAGGCGCTATAGTCTGGAGCCGAACGACCGCTACGGTCGCAGGTTCGAATCATGCCTCGGGCATGCATGTGTGTGATGTCCTTAGGTTAGTTAGGTTTAATTAGTTCCAAGTTCTAGGCGACTGATGACCTCAGAAGTAAAGTCGCATAGTGCTCAGAGCCATTTGAACCATTTGGAGCTGAATACTATTCGAGAGCTCGTGTCTGCTCGTGTATACACTGATCAACCAGAATATTATGACAACCGACCTTTTTCTTTTGGTCATCAGTCTACTGACTGGTTTGATGCGGCCCGCCACGAATTCCTTTCCTGTGCTAACCTCTTCATCTCAGAGTAGCACTTGCAACATACGTCCTCAATTATTTGCTTGACGTATTCCAATCTCTGTCTTCCTCTACAGTTTTTGCCCTCTACTGCTCCCTCTAGTACCATGGAAGTCATTCCCTCATGTCTTAGCAGATGTCCTATCATCCTGTCCCTTCTCCTTATCAGTGTTTTCCACATATTCCTTTCCTCTCCGATTCTGCGTGGAACCTCCTCATTCCTTACCTTATCAGTCCATCTAATTTTCAACATTCGTCTATAGCACCACATCTCAAATGCTTCGATTCTCTTCTGTTCCGGTTTTCCCGCAGTCCATGTTTCACTACCATACAATGCTGTACTCCAGACGTACATCCTCAGAAATTTCTTCCTCAAATTATGGCCGGTATTTGATATTAGTAGACTACTCTTGGCCAGAAATGCCTTTTTTGCCATAGCGAGTCTGCTTTTGATGTCCTCCTTGCTCCGTCCGTCATTGGTTATTTTACTGCCTAGGTAGCAGATTTCCTTAACTTCATTGACTTCGTGACCATCAATCCTGATGTTAAGTTTCTCGCTGTTCTCATTTCTACTACTTCTCATTACCTTCGTGTTTCTCCGATTTACTCTCAAACCATACTGCGTACTCATTAGACTGTTCATTCCGTTCAGCAGATCATTTAATTCTTCTTCACTTTCACTCAGGATAGCAATGTCATCAGCGAGTCGTATCATTGATATCCTTTCACCTTGTATTTCAATTCCACTCCTGCACCTTTCTTTTATTTCCATCATTGCTTCCTCGATGTACAGATTGAAGAGTAGGGGCGAAAAGCTACAGCCTTGTCTTACACCCTTCTTAATACGAGCACTTCGTTCTTGATCGTCCACTCTTATTATTCCCTCTTGGTTGTTGTACATATTGTATATGACCCGTCTCTCCCTATAACTTACCCCTACTTTTTTCAGAATCTGTAACAGCTTGCACCATTTTACACTCCTGGAAATGGAAAAAAGAACACATTGACACCGGTGTGTCAGACCCACCATACTTGCTCCGGACACTGCGAGAGGGCTGTACAAGCAATGATCACACGCACGGCACAGCGGACACACCAGGAACCGCGGTGTTGGCCGTCGAATGGCGCTAGCTGCGCAGCATTTGTGCACCGCCGCCGTCAGTGTCAGCCAGTTTGCCGTGGCATACGGAGCTCCATCGCAGTCTTTAACACTGGTAGCATGCCGCGACAGCGTGGACGTGAACCGTATGTGCAGTTGACGGACTTTGAGCGAGGGCGTATAGTGGGCATGCGGGAGGCCGGGTGGACGTACCGCCGAATTGCTAAACACGTGGGGCGTGAGGTCTCCACAGTGCATCGATGTTGTCGCCAGTGGTCGGCGGAAGGTGCACGTGCCCGTCGACCTGGGACCGGACCGCAGCGACGCACGGATGCACGCCAAGACCGTAGGATCCTACGCAGTGCCGTAGGGGACCGCACCGCCACTTCCCAGCAAATTAGGGATACTGTTGCTCCTGGGGTATCGGCGAGGACCATTCGCAACCGTCTCCATGAAGCTGGGCTACGGTCCCGCACACCGTTAGGCCGTCTTCCGCTCACGCCCCAACATCGTGCAGCCCGCCTCCAGTGGTGTCGCGACAGGCGTGAATGGAGGGAGGAATGGAGACGTGTCGTCTTCAGCGATGAGAGTCGCTTCTGCCTTGGTGCCAATGATGGTCGTATGCGTGTTTGGCGCCGTGCAGGTGAGCGCCACAATCAGGACTGCATACGACCGAGGCACACAGGGCCAACACCCGGCATCATTGTGTGGGGAGCGATCTCCTACACTGGCCGTACACCACTGGTGATCGTCGAGGGGACACTGAATAGTGCACGGTACATCCAAACCGTCATCGAACCCATCGTTCTACCATTCCTAGACCGGCAAGGGAACTTGCTGTTCCAACAGGACAATGCACGTCCGCATGTATCCCGTGCCACCCAACGTGCTCTAGAAGGTGTAAGTCAACTACCCTGGCCAGAAAGATCGGATCTGTCCCCCATTGAGCATGTTTGGGACTGGATGAAGCGTCGTCTCACGCGGTCTGCACGTCCAGCACGAACGCTGGTCCAACTGAGGCGCCAGGTGGAAATGGCATGGCAAGCCGTTCCACAGGACTACATCCAGCATCTCTACGATCGTCTCCATGGGAGAATAGCAGCCTACATTGCTGCGAAAGGTGGATATACACTGTACTAGTGCCGACATTGTGCATGCTCTGTTGCCTGTGTCTATGTGCCTGTGGTTCTGTCAGTGTGATCATGTGATGTATCTGACCCCAGGAATGTGTCAATAAAGTTTCCCCTTCCTGGGACAATGAATTCACGGTGTTCTTATTTCAATTTCCAGGAGTGTATATTGTCGAACGCTTTTTCCAGGTCGACAAATCCTATGAAAGTGTCTTGATTTTTCTTTAGCCTTGCCTCCATTATTAGCTGTAACGTCAGAATTGCCTCTCTCGTCCCTTTACTTTTCCTGAAGCCAAACTGATCGTCAGCTAGCGCATTCTCAATTTTCTTTTCCATTCTTCTGTATATTATTCTTGTAAGCAGCTTCGATGCATGAGCTGTTAAGCTGATTGTGCGATGATTCTCGCACTTGTCACAATACCTACTATCGATAAAACCCTTCTAGGCGGTAGCAGCCTCACCTGGTGAGGGATGACCGCGTCAGACACACGCACGGTGCGCCTAATATGAGCGAGTGTGCTGTCCGTTAGTAGATTGGGGAAGGTGCGCGATCTATCTGAATTTGACAGAGGGTAGATTGTGAAGGTGCGGAGGATCGGCAGGATCATTTTGAAAACTGCACGACTTGTCGGGTTTCGAGGAGTGCCGTGGGGAGTGTCTTCAACATGTGGCGAATCTTAGCTGAAATCACGTCCATAAGTCTTTGGGTTGGGCGACCATCCATCATTACTGATGTCGGACATCGGAGGCTGGGCAGACTAGTAAAACGGAACAAACGGCGAACTGTGGCGGAACTAACATTAGATTTTAATGCTGGGCAGAGTAAAAGAGTGTCTGAACACTCAGGGCGCCGAACACTCCCAACAATAGACGTCCACAGCCGTCAACCCATGCATAAGCCAATGTTAACACCAAGACATCGGCACCTACGACTGAAATCGGCACGTGACCATCGGCACTGGACGGTGGCGCATAGGCAGAGCGTTGCACGGTCTAGTGAATCCCGAGTCCTTCTTCATCATGTCAGTGGGAGATCGCGAATCCGTCATCTTCCAGCTCCTTGACACCTGTACTGCGGGAAGGGGACAAGCCGGCAGCAACTCCATTATGCTCTGAGGAACATTCTCCTGGGTGTCAATGGGCGCAGTGGAGCTCGTGCAAGGCACTATGACGGCCGAGGAGTATCGCACACTGGTTGCAGACCATGTACACCCCTTCGTGGCGATCGTGGCAGTGGCATTTTTTCATAAAGGTAATGCGCCATGTCACAAGGCCATGAGTGAGCTGGAGTGGTTCGAGGGACACTGTGGAAAGTTCCAGTTGATGTGGTGGGCCCCCAACTCGTAAAATCTGAACTCGATCGAACAAATCTGGGATTTGTCAGAGTTCATCGTCACCCTCCCCAGAATTAGGTGACTTGTCTGTGCAGATGTGGTGCCAACTCCCATCAGCGACCTAACAAAGCCTCATTCCTTCCGTGTCACGACGCGCTGCCGCTGTTATCCTCGCCAAAGGTGTACATACCGGCTATTAAGCGGGTGGTCGTAATATTCTGACTGATCGGTATGTGTGTGTGTGTGTGTGTGTGTGTGTGTGTGTGTATGTGTGTGTGTGTGTATGTGTGTTAATAACCTCAAATTTTCGGCCACTGACGCAAGATATCTTTTTTACATTAACCGCTTGTAAGTAGGCTGTTTAGGTTTCTATGTTGGTAACGTCACGTAGCGCTCTGTATGAAAATCACTGGCTGTGCTGTGTGCAGTCTGTGGCTGGTTGGCATTGTTGGAATACTCGCTATTGTAGTGTTGGGCAGTTGGATGTGAACAGCGCGTAGCGTTGAGCAGTGGGAGGTGAGCCGCCAGCATTGGTGGATGTGGGGGGAGAGATGGCGGAATTTTGAGAGCGGACGATCTCGACGTGTGTCTACCAGAAAGAGTAAATTTGTAATGGTTCAAATGGCTCTGAGCACTGTGGAACTCAACATCTGAGATCATCAGTCCCCTAGAACTTAGAACTACCTAAACCTAACTAACCTAAGGACATCACACACATCCATGCACGAGGCAGGATTCGAACCTGCGACCGTAGCAGTCACGTGGTTCCGGACTGAAGTGCCTAGAACCGCACGGCCACCGCGGCCCGCAGTAAATTTGTAACACTGTATATCATGAACTTATACATATATAAGATGACTTTTGAATATTATTAAGATAAATACATTGTTTGTTCTCTATCAAAATCTTTCATTTGCTAACTATGCCTATCAGTAGTTAGTGCCTCCAGTAGTTAGAATCTTTTATTTAGCTGGCAGTATTGGCGTTCGCTGTATTGCAGTAGTTCCAGTAACAAAGATTTTTGTGAGGTAAGTGATTCATGAAGGTATAGGTTACTGTTAGTCAGGGCCATTCTTTTGAAGGGATTATTGAAAGTCAGATTGCGTTGCGCTAAAAATATTGTGTGTCAGTTTAGTGTTGATCAGAATAAGTAAAGAGAGAAATGTCTGAGTACGTTCAGTTCTGCTCAGCTGTTTGAAAATCAAATAACGTAAGAGGTTTACCAGCACAGTCATTCATTAATTTTTCTAAGGGGATGTTTCACGCTGACCCATGACAGTCATCTGCGTGATTTGTATAATAAATCTAAATGGTTGTTCATTAGTTTCACTCGGTGTGTGGGAACCAACTTACATAGTAATATTCTGCTGGCAGTTTTAGATCTATTTTCGTTAGACGGTTATATAGTAAAAGGGTTCCTGGTAGCGGATGACAAGCTACAGAAAGCTGAGAACATCGACTTAACAACGACAATCACAAAACAAGTTTTTTTTTTTCATGGTAGTAACCTTTAACTATTTTCTTGAGTTACAGCTAAGATGACTTGTCAGCAATAAATTTAGAGCTAAGGATGCAGCGCCGACTGATCGAGCACGAGCAGAATGTTCGCACCGCCGTGCAGAGCAGCTCGCCGGTAGACGCGTGCCGGAGGCGGTGACGTCGGCAGTGCAGCGCGCTTCCTTGCCGGCAGCGGGCGCGGGCGCCGCCGGAGCCCCCTGGGGAGCGCTTTGTATAACTACGCACTATTACCTGGCCCCCGGCGGCAAACAATTGCCGCGCGCGGCGCCGTGCGTTTACTTACGCTAATTATTTTAACTGCCGGTGGCGCGTCGCGTCTCGGCAGACGCCGGGTGCGAGCGGCGCGGCGCGGCTGCAATTTGGCCAGCACTCTCATTACGGCGGCGCGCGCGTCAACACCGCCATTGTGGCCGCCCCCCATTGTCCTTTATCAAATATTCACACCTCCGCGACACCTACTCGCGACAAACTGCCTGCTGGCTCCCGCCTGAGTCACACACACGGCTGCCCCAAGAAGCAGCGCCTTTGCGCTAAATCTCGCGGAATGCTGGAGTTCTCTCCGCGGCCCGGACAGGAACCGCCATCACGTGTAATTGCAACTGCCAGGAATTCACCCACTGGTTTTCAGGCTGCCCTAAATTATTGGCCACGCGGACGAGACGTAACAGGTTAAAATATTACATTGAAAATGGTTCTTCGTGACACAAGTTGTGGTCTTAGGCATAATCTTCCGCCTGACGTTTGTTCTCGAGCAGCTATGTAAAGAGCGACTACACAAACAACGACTAAAGAGCACTTACTTGCTGCAGTTGGCATTTCGTTATCAGGTGATATTATACAGTACCCCTTTTCGCTGTTATTCGGAACATTTTGCGATTTCCGAGGTTGTGGTTAGGGTGTATCACCCCCCGAGCCGTCTGTTGATCTCAAACTCCAGAAGCAAATTTTATGTACAGGTCTTGCACTGGCTAGATATATGTGACCTTGTGTGCGGTCGCGAAGTAATGCCGGTGATCTCTGAAAACGAGACCTGAAAATTCTTACAAGATCTGATACTGGCTTTCGCTTTTAAGCAAAAATAGCGAACACAGTTTAATTAAACTTCCTGACAGATTAAAACTGTGTGCCAGACCGAGACTCGAACTCGGGACCTTTGCCATTCGCGGGCAAGTGCTCTACCATCTGAGCTACCCAAGCACGACTCTCGCCCCGTCCTCACAGCTTTACTTCTGCCAGTACCTCGTCTCCTAGTTTCCAGACTTCACAGAAGCTCTCCTTTCTTCCAGGAGTGCTCGTTCTGCAAGGTTCGCAGGAGAGCTTCTGTGAAGTTTGGAAAGTAGGAGACGAGGTACTGGCAGAAGTAAAGCTGTGAGGACGGGGCGTGAATCGTGCTTGGTTAGCTCAGATGATAGAGCACTTGCCCGCGAATGGGAAAGGTCCCGAGTTCGAGTCTCGGTCTGGCACACAGTTTTAATCGGCCAGGAAGTTTCATATCAGCGCACACTCCGCTGCAGAGTGAAAATCTCATTCTGGACAGCCTAATTAATCTCTCCGAACGTCAGCGTATCTAATGAGAGCATTATGCGCAAGTGCGCCGTTACAGACAAAAGACGTACTGCAAATAAACCATAGACACTGAGGAGGATGAGATGTTACAAGTGGCATGTGGGAGCTCAACTTATCAAAAAGGTTAACAATCATATTTATCGGAAACGTCTCGCCGTTTTTCCGTTATGTGTGGCGATTTCTGAAGTGGTGGTCAGAGTTGAATCTAATAGCTAAGTTCAAATTGCTGTGAGTGAATCGAAGTACCTGCTAACTTCATTTACGGACCATAGGATATTGTGAACTAGCGATGTGACTTACTATCCACAAACCATTCACGATTTGTCGTATTCATTTCCCATCATTCAACGCGCGATCTTTTACCAACAGTTAACCACATTCCAAACCCACCGCCTTGATAACTAAGGTGGGTTGTTAGCTTACTGATTTCAGTATGTCTGCAGCAAGTCATGTTTCTTAGCCGTTGCAGATACTCACAAATGGTTAGTTTGCGAGTAGCTGCACCGTTTCCGTCCCTAGCCACGAGGAGGCGGACCAGATCTATGCTATCACATGCTGCATGCGTGGTTTGCTGTTTCATTTACAAAGTATTATCATGTTAATGATATTTGATATAAAATATAAAACTGAATAAAATATAAAGAAAATATGAACATAGTGAGTTAAAAAGAAGCAATATTACTTTACACAAATAGAATAAAGGAAAATATTTACAATTATTGAGATTTGCTTATAGGAGTTGCTTTGATCTTGTAGCTTAGAAGCTTGATTAAAAAACAAGTACACATTTCTAATACAGACTGCATTGTCTACTTCAACAATGGGCAGAGGCACTACAGTATAACAATTGGTCTACATTGTTCTACATACACCCTTGTCTCATATGATACAGTTTTACAACATTTAAAGTAATACTTAATAATGTACTCATACTGGTATTAATCAAGGCCTATCACACTCTCTTACGACTGACGAAACTAATAACATATGAAAATAAAGATGTATAAATTTTAAGATTCGTTATTGCAGCTAGTTTCAAATAATTACTAATATTTACACAAATTTACTGGTAGTCATACAATTAATCTTCTAAAGGGTCCTGACCCCATCTAGTTAAAACTGCATTAAAAAGATATAAAACATTTTTATAGATATAATACATGAAAGGAGGGAATGTGGCTCAAGGTAGTGCAAGTATATGTAAAACATAAACATAAAGGCTCTAAGCAGTACAATTATATACAACACCCATGACAGCTGGCACAGGCCCTTCAAATGTAGCTACTTTGGAAATTATAGTTCCTGTTTTGGACATCACAGATTTAAACAAATTACTGATAGTTAAACAGTCAGCCGTCTGTAGGGTCCTGCCACCATCTAATTAAAATTGCATTTAAAAGATATAAAACATTAAAGATACAAAACATAAAAGGCTCTCAGCAGTACAATTGTGTTTAATGCACATCACAGCAGGCACAAGCCCTTCAAGTGTAGCTACTTTAGGATATAGTATAATTACTAAGGGTGTAGTGGGTAGTAACGACTTCAGACATTTCCAGATCTCTGTTTTGCGTCTGATTCCAGTCATTTCTAGTGTGGAGTTTTCATATAGTTACTACCAGGCTAGATACTTCAATTCAGTCTCATTCTAGGTCTACTTTTACCAACAGCAGCGAGCAACGGAATAGCATCAGACCCTGTATGTGCACTTTTATCAAACATATCTTTGAAATTATCCGATATTAATATTCTCGGCCGCCCACTGCAGATGCAATGAAGACGCTCCTCCACCGTTTTCCTTCTAACTTTCCTCTCCTCGCTCGCATGAACCCATAGTTATGAGGACAGCATTCTGGCACAGACAACGAGGTTCAGACTGGCGTAGGGAATTAGCGGAAAGTAAAGGCGGCTGCCTCCTATGATGAGGATATTGGAAAGTTGGTACCACGCTAGAAGAGATATCTAGGTCGGAGCGGCGACTGTGTAGAGACATAGCTGCAAGGTGTTGCTAAATATTGGAAATGAAACATTTCTTATTTTCACTGTGGTTTTCAGTGATCGGTGCTTGGAAAAACAAGTAGTGCTCGTGGTGCTGTCGCACGCAGTCGATTGTAAATGAAGTGTTTTGTTTGTGTGATACGCGGGCGCTGTTCAGTGTTGTCGAGCGAGGCTGCCGTAGAGCTGGTCGTGTTCTTTTCTACAATTTTTTTACGTCATGTGTGTCAGCAGAGCAGCGCATTTTGACAAAATCGATGAAGCCGAGGCCTCATTTTTTCAGGCTCTAGAGTGCAAGCATGCACCTCCCTAGCTGAACGGTCAGCTTGGCCGACTGCCGTGCTGAAGACCCGGGTTTAGTTCCTGATACTGCAGGGAGTTTTCGTTGGTGGTGGGACGGGAGCGGGGTGCGATCAGGCTCGCAATGCCAGCTGAGGAGCTACTTGAATGATAAGTAGGTTCTCCGACGTCTGCAGAAGCCTACGCCCTTCCCTGCCGTATCCGAATGACGACACTTGTAAGGACGACACGGCGGTCGGTCGGTCACGATTGGCCAGTCTGCGGCCAGAAGGGCGGAGCTCAGCTCTGTAGAGCGCACGCGGTATATGCACCATTTAACATGTCGTCACGCCAAAGAGCCAGGAGACTACTTGCGTTATACAGCCCACGCCGGCTCGGGGCGCATGAAGAGTGGCACGGCAGCCCGCACCATTAGTAGGCCGCTACGTCTGGGCTGCAGCTGCGGCAGCGCCTACCGCCGTCGTTAACATTTCCTAAATTCTCATTAAACGACCGCGACTGTACAGCGAGGACGAGTGCGGCCGCCGCGGGGAAGATAATCAAAGCTAAAAACGCCCCGCGCCGAGCGCTGCAGCCAGACCCAGGCCGGGGCTATCGGCGGATTCCATCTGGCCGCTCGCGCACAATTAAAGCCCGTAACGAGCGGCCGCACACAAGACGAGATCGATTAATCTCACGGCCGCGGCCATAACTACAGGCGCTGGCGGGCTTTGTCCGCGGCCGCCGCCTCATTACCGCGCGTTCACGCCCCCGCACCGCCGCCGCCGCCACCGCCACTGCCCGGGGGCGGCGCGCCGCCCCTCAAAGCAGATGCCGGCCTCTGGCTGCGACCTGCGCGCCGATACACTCGCGCATATTCCGATACCCCGCTGTCGCTCCTCTGCGGCTGCAATGTACACTGGCCCAAAAATTAGATCCCGCCACCAAATCGGGACTGAGTTACAGGGGTAAATTTTATTTATTTTATTACACTACTGGCCATTAAAATTGCTACACCAAGAAAATATGCTGATGATAAATGGGTATTCATTGGACATAAGTGTTATACTAAAACTGACATGTGATTAAATTTTCACGCAATTTGGGTGCATAGATCCTGAGAAATCAGTACCCATAACAACCACCTCTGGCCGAAATAACGGCCTTCATACGCCTGGGCATTGAGTCAAATAGAGCTTGGATGGCGTGTACAGGTACAGCTGCCCAAGCAGCTTCAACACGATACCACAGTTCGTAAGAGTAGTGAGTGGTGTATTGTGACGAGCCAGTTGCTCCGCCACCATTGACCAAACGTTTTCAATTGGTGAGAGATCTGGAGAATGTGCTGGCCAGGGCAACAGTTGAACACTTTCTGTATCCGGAAAGGCCCGTACAGGACCTGCAACACGCGCTCGTGCATTATCCTGCTGAAATGTAGGGTTTCGCAGGGATCGAATGAAGGGTAGAGCCACGGGTCGTAACACATTTGAAATGCAACGTCCACTGTTCAAAGTGCCGTCAATGCGAGCAAGAGGTGACTGAAACGTGTAACCAACGGCACCCCATACCATCACACCGGCTGATACGCCAGTATCGCGATGACGAATACACGCTTCCAATGTGCGTTCACCGCGATGTCGCCAAACACAGAGGCGACCATCATGATGCTGTAAACAGAACCTGGATTCATCCGATAAATGAAGTTTGCCATTCGTGCACCCAGGTTCGTCGTTGAGTACACCATCGCAGGCGCTCCTGTCTGTGATGCAGCGTCAAGTGTAACTGCAGCCATGGTCTCCGAGCTGATAGACCATGCTGCTGCAAACGTCGTCGAAATGTTCGTGCAGATGGTTGTTGTCTTGCAAACGTCCCCATCTGTTGACTCAGGGATCGAGACGTGGCTGCACGATCCGTTACAGCCATGCGGATACGATGCCTGTCATCTCGCCTGCTAGTGATACGAGTCCGGTGGGATACAGCACGGCGTACCGTATAACCCTCCTGAACCCACTGATTCCATATTCTGCTAACAGTCATTGTATCTCGACCAACGCGAGCAGCAATGTTGCGATACGATAAACCGCAATCGTGATAGGCTACAATCCGACCTTTATCAAAGTCGGAAACTCGATGGTACCCATTTCTCCTCCTTACACGAGGCATCACAACAACGTTTCATCAGGCAACGCCGGTCAACTGATATTTGGGTATGAGAAATCGGTTGGAAACTTTCTTCATGTCAGGATGTTGTAGGTGTCGCCACCGGCGCTAAACCGAGCGAGGTGGCGCAGTGGTTAGCACACTGGACTCGCATTCGGGAGGACGACGGTTCAATCCCGTCTCCGGCCATCCTGATGTAGGTTTTCCGTGATTTCCCTAAATCGTTTCAGGCAAATGCCGGGATGGTTCCTTTGAAAGGGCACGGCCGATTTCCTTCCCAATCCTTCCCTAACCCGAGCTTGCGCTCCGTCTCTAATGACCTCGTTGTCGACGGGACGTTAAACACTAACCACCACCACCACCACCGGCGCCAACCTTGTGTGAATGCTCTGAAAAGCTAATCATTTGCATATCACAGCATCTTCTTCCTGTCGGTTAAATTTCGCGTCTGTAGCACGTCATCTTTGTGGTGTAGCAATTTGAATGGCCAGTATTCAATTTCATCTCTCAAGACGATGGCCTTTAGGCTCTCTCTTACGTCAAACCAGACTTTTTCAGTGAATAAACATTACAGTTAGTGTAAACTGTCGGAAAGTGATGCAACACCCTCAAAGACTGCGCTCAATGACACCAATGACGGGAGAAAATTGGAACACCGTGAGGGAGTTGTGCGATATGAATGAAAGTTAGCATGCATGTTTCTATATCTGACAGAAGATGTCTATACCAATTCCAGCCCTGGCAAAGACTGAAATCCATGCGCCACGGAACCACAGCACGCCCCTGAGGGAGAAGAAAGAAAATCGCGTTACCCATTGATACAGTGGAGATAGGCCGTGCCGCTTTATTTTGTGTTCTGTAGCCTTTAGCTACGGTACAGTATCGAGAGCATTTACACTACTGACCTTTAAAATTGCTACTCCAAGAAGAATTGCAGATGATAAGCGGGTATTCATTGGACAGTTATATTATACTAGAACTGACACGTGATTACATTTTCACGCAATTTGGGTGCATAGATCCTGAGAAATCAGTACTCTGAACAACCACCTCTGGCCGTAATAACGGCGTTGATACTCCTGGGCATTGAAACAAACAGAGCTTGGGTGGCGTGTACAGGTGCCTCCTTACACGAGGCATCACAACAACGTTTCACCAGACAACGCCGGTCAACTGCTGTTTGTGTATGAGAAATCGGTTGGAAACTTTCCTCGTGTCAGCACGCTGTAGGGGTCGCCACCGGCGCCAATCTTGTGTGAATGCTCTGAAAAGCTAATCATTTGCATATCACAGCATCTTCTTCCTGTCAGTTAAATTTCGCGTCTGTAGCACGTAATCGTCGTGGTGTAGCAATTTTAATGGCCAGTAGTGTACATTTGTTTCAGGCAGACATGTACCTGCCAACAAAAAAATAACTACGTTACTTTATTTTTTCAGAGGGATAATAAAACATTTACGACTACATCTCGAATGCTCATAACTTGAACGTTGTTGTTTCTCCATATTGCTAACGCTTCTTAGAGTCATTGCCACATTTTATGAGTGAGACATGATCAGTATATCATTCTTTTTTACTATGGAACATAAAAAAACCATTTATTATCCTTTTATTGTTTTTTATGTCCAAACAACCGTATTTATCACTTTCTTGTAATTGCAGTCGATTTCAAAACCACGCAACTCCTCAGGCAAGATGATATCAATACAAAATCAGCTACAAGCATTTTACACATCAATTTGTCTTACATTCTTCCCATACGTCTAAAACTAAATATTTTATCGTCCAATATCGCAAAAGTGGGGTATTTAATATATGTTTATTAACAGCCAAACATAGATTTGCCGTTACTGGAATCATCTATGAAGGAAGGAGACTCTGGGAGGAAGGGCGCTATATATACATAACGCAAACATGCTTGATACACAAACTTCTAGTGATAACTTTAAATGTCGTTGTGGTAGAAATTGGCTGAAAGTATATCGTGTGTAGGCTTCCGTCTGCTTATCACATTTCGTAAAGAATCAATGACTTCACTTATTAACTATGAAAACATATCGTTACCGCTCATATTCACCATGTACACATTGCTTATCTGGGGTATATGTGTCAGATAAAGCAAGTGAACGAGGAACACGATACAGTGCTTTCGTGTGCTGTGATATACTTCGAGTTGAAGTGTATGACCGACTTTTACTAACATCTACTGTAACAAATACGTACGAGGAAGTACCAAACGAACGGTAATGCGTGGCAGACGGTACTTTGTACAAAAATTAATCATCCTGCCTTGTTCCAGTCACGTACGTTGGGAGGCAAAGATGCTTATCAGAATACATACGTGTATGTTCTGCTCTACCGAATGTTTTCACTTTCTACATAGAACAATTTCCTATACATGTACAACGTCGCTTTTTTCCTGAAAGGACAGATTACTGAACCCTGGAAAATAGCATTTGAATCCGACGAAGCTGATAAATTAACAGTGAATCTTGGCAACCGTGTAGTCACTTATTGTGTATTTCAAGATAAGGGAATAAATGCAGGAAATACCAAAGCTCTGCAAACAATTGTATAAAATACTATTTGTTGCTTGGCATTTTTCTAAACTTTGATACTTTTTGTACTTATTTCGTGGTTTATTTATATTATCGTGATAATCACGTCACAGACCAAAAATAGAAAAACGTTTTCTCTAGCGGTTTATCAAACGAAGTAAAAAAAAAAGTTCTTATGATGAGATAAACGAGGTAATTTTATGTTCTATTCTGTAATAACGTGACTAGCATAATGGTATAATAAATAACATGGCAACCGCAGTTTAACGGACGAGAGAATAACTGGTAAGACCTCGGGATATTTTCGGTACGCAGGCGCTCCGGCCATTTTCTGGTAGCACAGAAGCTGTCGCTCGGCAGTCGCAGACAGACAGACAGACAGACAGACAGCACTCCCGAAGATTGGTATCGATTCCTCCGAAATGAGCTTAAAGCGGTAATGGCGTAATAACGTTATGAAAACAGAATTGCAGCTCCTCCGAACTAGGGGATGCACACAGCGCTGGGTGTACCACACTATTAGATCCATATCAACGCGGACGTCGACGGCGTCCGGGGCAGGGTGTTTAGCATAATGCGTCGCCAAACAGGCGCACAATGGGCGCTAAGTAATGGAGGTACCACGTTCTCTATCGGCAACACTTTTTATGTGTACACACACACACACACACCCGCGCGCGCGCCACCTCCGCGGACATCCCAAATTGCTTTCTGCAAGATTCAATCTCTATAATTATTGTGAGTGGTGCGGCCAATTTAAGAGATTGTTTTCCGGCATTGTGCACTTTTACTTCTTTCTACATCCGGCATCATTTTATCTCTCCCTCTCTCTACTTTCCGCCCTTTTCCTACTCCTCCCCACTGCCCGCCCCCATCCCCCCCCCCTCGCCGTTTTTGAATCCGCGTTGATATAAAAAGTCGTCTCCATACGCGAACCAAAAAACAAGCCCGAGTGGCAGGGCGAGTAGGCGTTCGTGCGCATGCGCGCGCCGCCTCCGTTTCATTAGCTAATGCACCCCTTGCCTGCCGCCCCAACCGCCGGGCCAAGGCGGAGGGAGCTGTTAGGACGCTCTGTCCCGGGATTGCATCCGCCGGTGACCGGCACTGACGCAGCGGTGACACTGGTCACCAACTTGGGAGTTCTCTGCGTCCGGCGTGTCTCACTTCTCCAGGCGACTGTAGGTGGCACCGCTGAACCACGCCACGTAGCAACCCAGCTCAGCCCCGCCGCTAACACCGCCACGGAATGTAATGAAGTGCCTTAAGCCGTCGGCACACGGACCGTGCTGTCGAACGTTAACGTTCTGCGTGCCAAGTTCAACGTGCTGCTGAACCTGCGGCAAGACGCAGTCAATACCTTCGCTGCGCAGTGCCGACGGTACTGTTACCGACGACTGTGCCGCTAAAGCGGAGTTATTGAACACAGTTTTCCGAAATTCCTTCACCAGGGAAGACGAATGGAATATTCCAGAATTTGAAACACGAACAGCTGATAGCATGAGTTTCTTAGAAGTAGATACCTTAGGAGTTGCGAAGCAACTCAAATCGCTTGATACGGGCAAGTCTTCAGATCCAGATTGTATACCGATTAGGTTCCTTTCAGATTACGCTGATAAAATAGCTCCCTACTTAGCAATCATATACAACCGCTCGCTCACCGATAAATCTGTAACTACAGATTGGAAAATTGCGCAGGTCGGACCAGTGCAGTAGGAGTAATCCATCGAACTACAGACCTATATCATTGACATCGGTTTGCAGTAGGGTTTTGGAGCATATACTGTATGCAAACATTATGAATCACCTCAAAGGGAACGATCTATTGATACGTAATCAGCATGGTTTCAGAAAACATATTTCTTGTGCAACGCAGCTAGTTCTTTATTCGCACGAAGTAATGGCCGCTATCGACAGGGGATCTCAGGTTGATTCCGTATTTCTGGATTTCCGGAAAGCTTTTGACACCGTTCCTCACAAGCGACTTCTAATCAAGCTGCGGGCCTACGGGGTATCGTCTCACTTGTGTGACTGGATTCGTGATTTCCTGTCAGGAAGGTCGTAGTTCGTAGTAATAGACGGCAAATCATCAAGTAAAACTGAAGTGATATCAGGTATTCCCCAGGGAAGCGTTCTGGGACCTCTGATGTTCCTGATCTACATAAATGACCTGGGTGACAATCTGAGCAGTTCTCTTAGGTTGTTCGCAGAGGATGCTGTAATTTACCGTCTAGTAAGGTCATCCGAAGATCAGTATCAGTTGCAAAGTGATTTAGAAAATATTGCTGTATGGTGTGGCAGGTGGCAGTTGACGCTAAATAACGAAAAGTGTAAGGTGATCCACATGAGTTCCAAAAGAAATCCGTTGGAATTCGATTACTCGATAAATAGTACAATTCTCAAGGCTGTCAATTCAACTAAGTACCTGGGTGTTAAAATTACGAACAACTTCAGTTGGAAAGACCACATAGATAATACTGTGGGGAAGGCGAGCCAAAGGTTACGTTTCATTGGCAGGACACTTAGAAGATGCAACAAGTCCACTAAAGAGACAGCTTACACTACACTCGTTCGTCCTCTGTTAGAACATTGCTGCGCGGTATGGGATCCTTACCAGGTGGGATTGACGGAGGACA
This sequence comes from Schistocerca nitens, assembly GCF_023898315.1. Lineage (NCBI taxonomy): Eukaryota > Metazoa > Arthropoda > Insecta > Orthoptera > Acrididae > Schistocerca > Schistocerca nitens. The sequence goes on along the minus strand of NC_064619.1, from coordinate 564,181,325 downwards.
TCGAAAGGGTTAAAAAAAGGGCAGCTCGTTTGGTATTATCACGTAATAGCGGAGAGAGTGTGGCAGATGTGATACACGAGTTGGGATGGAAGTCATTAAAGCAAAGACGTTTTTCGTCGCGGCGAGATCTATTTACGAAATTTCAGTCACCAACTTTCTCTTCCGAATGCGAAAATATTTTGTTGAGCCCAACCTACATAGGTAGGAATGATCATCAAAATAAAATAAGAGGAATCAGAGCTCGAACAGAAAGGTTTAGGTGTTCGTTTTTCCCGCGCGCTGTTCGGGAGTGGAATGGTAGAGAGATAGTATGATTGTGGTTCGATGAACCCTGCCAAGCACTTAAATGTGAATTGCAGAGTAGTCATGTAGATGTAGATGTAGATGAACGCTCAGGAACGATGCGACTTGTGCACGCGTTAGTGGGCCCCAACGTGGTATACGCGATCGCAACGCACTCCAGCGGCAGTTTGAGGGATGTTTCTAGTTCGTAAATCACACTGTTTATTCAACGGGCGCGCGTAAAATTCCCACGTTAGCTCTATTAAAAGGCACATTTCCTCCATTGTCCACGAAAAGGAAAGTACCATGTCGAATCAATAAGGACACAGGCTTATATAAATTCCATTACGAACAGTGCGGTACAAATTTGGAATACTTCTCCGCATAAGAATAATAAATAATGTTTATTATTTCATCATTACCACATTTTAGTAAAACCCGAAGGTCAGTCTTACTTTATCACTGTTACTACCCAGTAGCTGAAGCGTTGCAACATGTGAATTACGAAGCGTAAAAGAAAAAGGAGCCAGATATCTTTATACAGTTAGCGCAAGCTGTCTAGTAGATTAAGCCAATCGAACAAAGTTACCCCTCAAAAAACGGTTACATAACATCAAATATTATAGTATATATTTATATTAAACTAATAATAAAGTATCAGAACCTAATAAAAACGCGAATGTTGGGAAAAAATTTAGATGTGATAAGACGCGAACCACTGCCCCAAAAAACAACGCACTTCAAGACAAGGATTCTACTCATTACGCCTTTTTTTTTAAAAAAAATCTCATTTTGCTCGCTTTCGTTCGTTGTATCTGCTCGGGGCGGACGTCGTAAGACACCCGTTTTTGTTCGTTGTTGATCGGTAAACTCAGTTTTTTTATTACAGAGGGCAGCTAAGCCTCTGACCGAATACGCTTTTTTTTTTTTGTTTTTGCATTTTGTTCGTTATTGATCGTCGTGTTTGGTCGCTGCCGACGTCGCAAGACATCCTGTTCAAGTTCGGTGGTTGATCGTTCCACTCAGTTTTTTTTTACTAAAGAGGCCAACCGGCTCTCTGACCGAACACGCTGAGCTACCGTGCCGGCTACGCTAGGCCAACAACACAGCCACTCCATCTAATCATAGTATGTTACCCCTTGCTGAAAACCGTAATCGTAGACATGTTACTAATTGAAATTTGATTATAACAAATTGTACCAAGAACAAAGCGTTTTGGGTGGATCTTCAGTGTGTCACTGCCTTCTAATAGCCTACTCTCATAATACGCAAGTTACAATCATTCTTTTGCCACGAGTACGATGTTTCTCATTATTTTGTTGGAGCGAATCACACAGTTAACAATGGGTTTGCCAGTGATTCTCAATTTGTTGGTGCTCAGAAACGGCATATGTAGATATAGGCTTGAAATGAATGCCAATATGGCGCCTCACAACTCTGTACTGAAGAGAGACGGCGTGCGTGTGACGTAGGTAGCCTTGTCCCATCTCATTGGTCAACGCTCAAACGCTCGCTCAGAATATCTGACATGCCAGATACTCCTCTGCACGTTCGGAAAGACTCCCGAACGTGCTATTCCACGCTATGGCGTCAGAAACTCGGCACGCTCAACGCCCAACGTTCGGATGCACGGTCCGTGTGCCGACGGCTTTACTGTCAGCTGAACGCCACCGCTGGATGCGTCCCTTGACTTTGTCGATGTAATACACTGTCTGATCAACTGTGTCCGGACACCTACTGAGCCGGGGCGCTCGTTACTGGCGCGCCAGTCTCTTGGATGTCCATTATCGATCCCTCGATGTTTCTTATCTTTGCTTGCCTTGTTGTTTTCCGCATTCGCGGGGCGAGCAGCAGTTGACGTTTGCTCGGGCTACCTGCTGAGACGCCGCGAGGTACGAGGTGGGAAGCAACCACGTATACTCGTATGTGGAGTTGGTTGTACGCGGTCTGCCGGTTCAGGATGGAGGATATGTGTTGGCTGCCTGCCAGTCTGCTCTCCTGATTTTGCTCGCCGTGCCTTGCGACCGCCTAGCTTGGGTTGCTGCCTGGTGTATCCTACACGAGCCATACCGCAAGTCCAGCAAAAGTTACGCAGCCTTGTTTTTCTTTTAAAGAAAAGGAGCAAATGTATAAGACTTTTTGTAACCAATTTTGGTGGCCTCTTAAGTGTGGCCTTAGCATTTACACTGCCTTTGGCGAGAGCTAATTCCTTTAAATTTAAATAGGTGGGGTTCCCTGTCCTTTATAATCTTTTGGGGGTTTTATTTGAATTTTCTCTTTGCGGTTCCTTCCTTGTGCTTGGTTAAATGTTTACTTGTTTAGCGGGAAGTGACTCCTGGTTAAAACTCGGAGACAGTGTTTGATGTTACTGCCGCCTCCGGCATTCGTCTTTTCAATTAAGTGTTGTCATCCTTTCGAGCGACCTGGTGTCACTCCTCGTTAATTAATGCTGGTTTATATGTACTTAATTTTGAATTGGCCATTTGAATTAATATTTTGGAGAGCAGTATAGCACTAAGGCCCTCATTGTATACCACATTGTGCCCCGGTCTAGTACCTTAATTTTCAGTGGCACGTGTTAGCTCCACTACCGGTTTTACTGATGTGCTCTCTTCAAAATCTTGTCTTCTATAAGTTTGCCCCGTGTGTGTCTGGGAACACAGAGATGAGCTTTAGTGTGACTTCAGTGCTAGTCAGTTAATGGAATCTTCATTTTGGCATGGCTTCCACTGAAGAGTTTGAGTGGAGCGTAGTGTGTTTGATTTGTCATTCATTTAATTACTGTAAGTTTGTTTATTTAATCGGGAGCAAAACATTTAAAGACTGTTGGTATTAACTCCTGTAGTTGCTGGGTGTTGCTAATTCGTTCCAAATGGGCTACTACTTATTCAATGGCAAGGCTGTTGATTAGTTGGTTACTGTGAGTACAAATTCACGATATTTATTTGTTGCCAAAATTGTTAAAGTGTCTGTGTCGTGATTCAATCACTAGCTACGTGTTTGAGTTACATTGATATAAACCTTACATTGCCTCCTCAAAATTTGTTTCCAGCAGAAACCCTTAAGAGAACTAAGTTTTGTCACTGCTTATGTTAAGCTTTACTGGGAGTAATATTTCATGTAGTTAAATTTTGTTTTAAAAGATGTATTTCTCTGATGTAATAAACGAGTGATAAAAGAAAAAATGCAGAGGGGTCTGGTCCTTCCTATTGTGTCCGATTTGTAACACGTATCATCTACAGACGGTGTGTTTCTGCCCTTCGCCTTCATGACGGCCTGAACTCTGGTGAGGACACTTTCAATAAGTCTCTGTATGTCCATCTTTTTAGCGATGGTTGCAGGACTCGGCTGTTCGATAGAGGATGTCGAATTAAACACTTTACAGCCGTTAATTTTCAGCACTATTTTATTAGGAACTAGTTTCAGCGTTTTACTGCACCATCTTCAGTCCCCTGACAGACGTGTAGGAATAATTTACCTCGCTTGTGATCAAAACAGGGGTGACGGCCGGTGATAGTTGAAGTGGTCACTGTAACAAATATCCACTAATACCAGTACTGCTGGCCCATCTTTTAATTACAAGCGAGGTAGATTATCCTTATACGTCTGTCAGATGCCTGAAGATGGCGTAGTACAACGGTGAAACTGGTTGCCCGATAAAATAAGAATGAAAATTGATGGCTGAAAGGTGTTTAATTTGACATCCTCTTTCGGTAAGTATCTGAATGGAGGAATGGCATCCCATTCTTCTACAATAGCTGGGACCAGATGAGGTAGTTATATTGGACGCGGTGGGGTACAGAGCGAAGTCTACGTTCTAACCCATCCCAAAGGTGTTCCTTCGGGTTCAGGTGGCGACTCATGTCAGGTCAATCCATTTGAGGAGCGTTAATATCCACAAACTATGACCTTCCCCGATGATGGCGGAAGCGACAAACTGTATCTCCACAGACACTCTCTTCGTTGCAGGTATGAAATGATGAACCCTCGTCCCATTGCCCGTAATGTTGCGGCTTAGGGAAACATTGCCTTTTATGGAGTGAAGTACAAGGAAGTCTAGAAACAGCACAAACCTTTCACCTTTGTGTGCAGGTGACGGTGACTGCGAAATCCAGTGGGAGCACAATTTCCCTCTCTAAAGACGTGCTTGGACAATGAATGGAAGTACGTATGTGCATGTCATATGCTTGCAGATCCGTTGCAACGTCTTTGTTTTCGATGTCCACCCACCCACATTTTTTTTCGAAGTATTTCTCATGGAGAATTCCGTGATGATTCCCTTGAGATAGTTCATTAGCGAATATTTTGTAAATTTCAAGAGCCGTTTGGCCGCCCTTGTGTCGATACCAGCGAACACTTCAAAGAAGTGCTCTCTTTTCGCCCCATTTTAGAAGTCTCTACAATATGTGCAATACTTTCAATGAGAATCACATACATTAAACTTCTTTTCAGTATGTACACGATTTCCAGTAGTTCTGACGATTTCCACTTCATTGCAATTCTTGCGCGTAGGCCACACATTATTTGAAGTTGCCTTCAATTTGAATTATTTTTAAAATCTTTGGAGTGGTCTCGTCAGTCTTAATCGTTGGTAACTTTCGTCTTTTCCCATATAATTTTAAAATCTGCCAGTGAAACTGATGGTTGGATATTGTGCGTCTTCTCGAAAACTTTTTGCTAATGAGTAAACGTTTACATTCACTTTTGATGTTAATGATGCTGCTTTCGTCGTTCACACACTTTGTTATTGCAATGGCGCCTCCCACCACAATTCCACCAGTAGTACGTCACGGGTAATGGCCGATAGATCGGCGTATTCTACTTCCAGCAAAGGCTGTTCCGAAGTCCGCTACTTGAAGTACGAGGGTATGCTGAAAATTAATGGCTCTGAGCACTATGGGACTTAACATCTGTGGTCATCAGTCCCCTAGAACTTAGAACTACTTAAACCTAACTAACCTAAGGACATCACACACATCCATGCCCGAGGCAGGATTCGAACCTGCGACCGTAGCAGTCGCGCAGTTCCGGACTGCGCGCCTAGAACCGCTAGACCACCGCGGCCGGCTGAAAATTAATGTAACCGAATTTTTTTATCTTGTTCTAAATATTGGTTGATGGATCACATGTCACGCATATTAATGGGTCAGTTTTCCCGCATCGCTGACGGAAGTTGCAATACTCTGCCGCTAGGGATCTCCGAATTGTAATGTGTAACATGGCGGCGCATGAGAAACAGTGTGCTGTAATCGAGTTTCTAACAACAGAAAACGTGCCTGCGGTGGAATCCATAGGAGAATTAAAACTTTGTACTGTGTTGATTGTACGGACATCAATAACGTGCGATGTTCATTGTTTGTGCTTGTGATGAAGGAAACGCTGGTGCTGACCTCTACACGTGTGACAAAGCTCGCAGTGAAAGACCGCTTAAGGCAACAGACGAGACTCATTGGAATTGGGTTGATGAGTTCATCAGAGAAAATCGTCGGATAACTCGCCCACAGCTGTCAGGTAAATATGGCATATCACGAGAGCGTGTACAGGCCTTTATTGCAGAACAGCGATTTAGAAAACTGCGTGCAAGGTGGGAGCCTCGAATGGTCACTCCTGACATCAAACAGAGGATTTTGTTTCGTGTTTTGCGCGTGAGGGTGATGGATTGCTTAACAAAACTGTGGCAAGCGATGAAAGCTGGGTTCGCCATTTCGACCCCGAAAACAAGAGAGCATCAATGAATGTCCGCCATAAAGGATCACCAATGCCAAAAAGTTCAAGATCATGACATCAGCAGACAAAGCCATGCTGACAGTTGTCTGGTACATTCAAAAATTTGGTGCATCTGATATTCATACTCAAAGGCGCCCTCATCAACTCGGTAAGATACTGCGAGACCCTCTGAAAACAGAAAGCACGAATTCAATGAGTTCAAATTGTTCAAATGGCTCTGAGCACTATGGTACCTAACATCTGAGGTCATCAGTCCCCTAGAACTTAGAACTACTGAAACCTAACTAACCTAAGGACATCACACACATCCATGCCCGAGGCAGGATTCGAACCTGCGACCGCTCGGCCACATCAATGAGGTCGTCCACACATGGGGCACCCTGTCCTTCAACATGACAACGCCGACTGCACACGAGCGCTGCGAAATCTGCAGCAATCCAACACCTTGGGTTCGCTGCCGTCCACGATCAACCATACAGTACTTATTTGGCCCAAATACGATTTCCAAATGTCTGCAAAACCTGAAGAACATCTTGGAGGCATCTGTTTGATAGCAATTAAGCGGTAGAAACAGATGCGAGAACAGTGGCTCGCCGGCCGCTGTGGCCGAGCGGTTCTAGGCGCTTCAGTCTCGAATCGAGCTGCTGCTACTGTCGCAGGTTCGAATCCTGCCTCGAGCATGGATTTGTGTGATGTTCTTCGGTTGGTTAGGTTTAAGTAGTTCTAAGTCTAGGGGACTAGGATGTTAAGTCCCATAGTGCTTAGAGCCATTTGAACCATTTTTGAACAGTGGCTCCGTCAACAAAGTCAAACATTGTGCAGTAACCGTATCAACGAAATGGTCTCTCGGTAGGAAAGGCGTGTTTTTCACCGTGGTGACTGTGTTGAGAAATAAATACTTAGATATGAACAACCAATATGCTGGATGTTAACAGCGTTTGTTTTATTTAAAAATCTCTAAGGGTTGTCACATAAGAAATTACTTTTCAGCATGCCCTCTTGACTCTTGACTCTGGCTCCGCATAAATGTCACTCCACACAACTGTCACAGAGTGTGAACTAAGATATTCCATCTGAAATGATCGTTTTATCATCAGTCGAAAGCGGAGGAATCGACTGTGTTGAGCTGCTGTGGCGTCGACCGCTTAAATGGTGAGGACGGCACGCAGTACCGCGGAGTGAGGCGTGATGTTTCGCGGGTAACAGAAAGAACAGAACGAGCGCACTGTGCCCCGCGCCTGGCGCTTCTGCCCGCGTCGCCTGCGGAGAGCCGCCAATTCGCAACGCGACGAGACGTGCGCGCTCCCATCGGCAGCTGGAGGGCTCAGGGCTCCCCCTTTCCCACCCTCAATCAATAGGCGCCTGGAAACGGGCGTTTGGCCCGGAAGAGGGTGGCAGGAGGCGGGGGTGTGGAGGCGGCCGGGCTCTGGGTGCGCCGGGCCGGGCCGGGCCACGCGCCAATTACACGCCCACTTTCCCTCTAACGCCGTTTGCATACATTTGCAAAGTAGCAGCAGCCGTCGGCGGCAGCGGCGACGCACCCGCCGCACGCCGCCGACCAGAAGACAATATCGGGGCCGGGGGGCCGGCATAGCGGCGGCACAATCGCCGCAATAAAATACGGCCGCCACAGGGGTTCAGGGGGGTGGGGGAGGCGGGGGTGCCGTGGGGGAGGGGCACGCCGCCCGGCTCGGCGCAAGATTTACGCGAGTGCCCTGTCGCGCGTCTGCGAGCAGCGCAAAGCGCCGCTGCGCCGTCACCGGATACCTCCTGCGAGACGCCTATCTGGCTGTACAGTGGATGTCCTTTTATTTCTGCGTCAGATAGCAATCAACGAAGCTGACTAACAACTACCGCACATAGTGAACCATATACCTATAAAGGTGATACTTCTGCGCTATGTCTCGCCTAAGCGTGGAGAGTGAACCATATACCTATAAAGGTGATACTTCTGCGCGATGCCTCGCCTAAGCGTGGAGAGGCCTCAGTGGCTTTCGAGTGCAGTCCCTCCAAACGGGAAAATATTTGAAACTTCCTGGCAGATTAAAACTGTGTGCCGGACCGAGACTCGAACTCGGGACCTTTGCCTTTCGCGGGCAAGTGCTCTACCGACTGAGCTACCCAAGCACGACTCACGCCCCGTCCTCACAGCTTCGATTCCTCCGGTACCTCGTCTCCTACCTTCCAAACTTCACAGAAGCTCTCCTGCGAACCTTGACCTTGCCCCCTCCTGGAAGAAAGGAGAGCTTCTGTGATGTTTGGAAGGTAGGAGACGAGGTACTGGCGGAATCGAAGCTGTGAGGACGGGGCGTGAGTCGTGCTTGGGTAGCTCAGTCGGTAGAGCACTTGCCCGCGAAAGGCAAAGATCCCGAGTTCGAGTCTCGGTCCGGCACACAGTTTTAATCTGCCAGGAAGTTTCATATCAGCGCACACTCCACTGTAGACTGGAAATTTCATTCGGGAAAATATTTAATTAATTGACGATTAATATTTTCAATCACCGATGCGTACAAGAGGCAAAATTACAAATCCAATGACAGTAATCACAGGCCGATTAAGTGAGTAGGGAACAAGTCGGGCAACTTAATAGGCATATACACTAAATTCTCACTAATCCGGCCCTCACTAGGGAAATTCTTCTTCGTATTCCCCTCATATCTAGTGGTAAGCTGGCCCATTGGATAGCTCGTCTACAACGGAACACAGATGAAGCCTGATGACCTCAGATGTTAAGTCCGCCGGCCGGGTTGGCCGAGCGGTTCTAGGCGCTACAGTCTGGAACCGCGTGACCGCTACGGTCGCAGATTCGAATCCTGCCTTGGGCAAGGACGTGTGTCATGTCCTTAGGTTAGTTAGGTTTAAGTAGTTCTAAGTTCTAGGGGACTGATGACCTTAGAAGTTAAGTCCCATAGTGCTCAGAGCCATTAGAACCATTTTGTTAAGCCCCATAGTGCTTGGAGCCATTTGAATTTTTGAACAGATGAAGCAAGCCGGCCGGTGTGGCCGAGCGGTTCTAGGCGCTTCAGTCTGGCACCGCGCGACCGCTACGGTCGCAAGTTAGAATCCTGCCTCGGGCATGGGTGTGTGTGATGTCCTTAGGTTAGTTAGGTTTAAGTAGTTCTAAGTTCTAGGGGACTGATGACCTCAGATGTTAAGCCCCATAGTGCTCAGAGCCATTTGAACCTTTTTTGAAGCATGAAAGCAGGAAGAATTTTTATTGAACTGTGGAAAAAAGAATCAAAATATCAAGAAGAACCACCCGATTTAAAAAAAGTCATAACTATTATGTTCGTTAAGATAAGTGCGCGAACATCGTACTGTTGCAGAGAGAAAACTCTGTAGTTTTACATGGTTCCCGCTATGTAGCAGCATCTAGAAGTGCGAGAATTTTTAAATCAAAGGATTAATGAACGATGGATCGGTCGCACTGGACCAAATGACTCAGTCTTACATTACTGGCCTCCAAGGTCACCGGACATGACTGTGTGTGATTATTTCTTGTGGGGCTTGTAAAAGACCCTGTTTGTGTGCTTCCGTTACCAATAGCAATGAATGAACTGAGACATCGGATAACAGCAGCTGTGGAAGCTGTAACTCAACGCATGCTCGCTGCAGTGTGGGGACAATTTGGATACCGCACTGACATATACAGTGCATCTTAAGGGATTTTGGGAGGGGAGAGGGCATATTGAAAACCTATAAAAAGATATGTAAAAAAACTTTTGAGATTCCCGTTCATGAAAAAACAAAATTTCTTGTACATATTTATTAGGCGTGACAAATCGGACGATACACAAGGTTGTTGTGAGGCAAGGTTTCTTGGATGGTGGTACACTCCAGTAGGAATTTTTTTTGCAGCACTTTTATATTATTTTGCGTATCTCTTGCTCCTACGCGGAAGTCTGTACGCTGCAGTTTTTGCGACCAATAGAGTTACTATCTGCAGCAGTGCGACGAAGTGACGTCTTTACGTTATACGTCTTTAAAGTTCATCTTAGCCGTCGAGAAGTTCTCATGCACAAATGAATAATACTTGCTTTCGATGTTATCTCAAACTTAAAAACTCGATAAGAATAGAGATTCCTCTGCTGTCTTGGCCTTGTGTGAAAGAGGACGAACGAAAGCTTATACCATTGTCAATCTGAAATCCGTTACGGCTGGGGCTTTGTGGACGGTGCACACACAATCTGAAACCACGATTTCAGATTTTACGTGTTCAACACAAGTTCAAAAACGGAATCAGACAGCTACCTCATCTGAGCAAAATAACTGCTCCATTTGAATGAACCAAGTTTTGTTTCATGGAGAACTGTAGCCGATACAGTTCCTTTGCGCTCCAAGACAGTACATATGAATTCGTTTGAAAATTCAGCCATATTAGCAAAAAGGTCATAGAAAGGAAAAGTCCAACTAGGATTCCAAAAATGGGGCACGAATGCATAAATCACAAATGAAAGACTAGTAACTAACGTTATTTGATTCAGGACATCTGAACTGTTTCTAGACCATCCACGCGTAACGGGTGACAGCTGATCGCTTGATAAGTGACTGACATACCACTTGCGGCTGAGAATCGTATGTAAATCGCCCTATGAGGCCGCCGTCCTTCAGATTTATGTGTCCGACGTTACGTTCCCACGGGACCGAGTGTTAATCGCATCAGGAGTCTCTATAAAGCTGGGAAATTTAGCGGTCGTAAAATGGGTGGTGCTCGGCCGCTGCAAGCGCCTGGATTAAGCGGTCAGTTCCTAACCTGGCGGCCGAACCGGATCTCGTCCAAACTCCCTGGCGACGGGTCAGTCAACCAGCACGAGGACTTTAGGCGACTTCCCGGCCGCGTCGCCACCAGTCTGCGTCACTCATTCCCGGATCTCGGGAAGTCGTCACGAAAAGCGTGAATCCAGACAGCATAAAACCAAAAACCTTCCTGATAATTTCTGCTCACTTTACTTTTGTACAGTGTCGAGGAGAGAACTGAAGTCTTTTTGCACAGTATTGCATCTGCACTGTTTCATTTCTTTGTGACGAGACGCCTGCATCTGCCCCACACGTCTCATCGTTTACGTAAGACAATAAATCAGATGTTGATAGTGGAGCATGAAATAGTGCAAGTGTAATCAAATGTAAGCATGATACAATGTGACAAGTATTGACCTATGTGAAATAAAGTGAAGAGGAGAACCGCACCGGAAATGACCGAGGAGAAGCCCTCGGACGTCGGCGCGCCAGGTACATATAGTCTGCGGCCGCGAGCTCGGCTCCAGTTCACCACCGGCAATGGAGGGTGAAGCTTTGACAATGCCAGCCACTCGTGCTGGCGAAACGTCAGAAAATCATTAGATCAGGGCTTAACAACTGGCCGGTTTTGAGCACGAGTACTCGCGTCTGCTCAGGCTTGTGCTCGCGAGCAGCTGCAAGGTCGCGGAGTGGGGAGGGAGGGGAAATGCGCGCGCACGTCTGAATAGGGCCGCAGCGTGCCTATTGAATTCGCGCCGACTGTGTAACGTTTAAAGTACTGCGATCAGCTCTTAACAGTCACTTCGCTGGTTAAGAATCATGTGAAGTCGCCGTTGTGTAACCCCAACCATGCTTTCGCAGTTCAAACCCCATTGGGAGGAATTATATCTGTTTACTGAAAAAGATGGTTTGCAAAATGTTTAGTATGTCACAAAACGCTGAATTCTTTTACGAAATTTAATTTGCAGCGACATTATATGTCGTACCACGCGAAAGACTACGGACGCGGAAAATGTGATGGACCAGATCGTGCACAGGAAGTTATTAAACTTAAAAGGAAGCAATCCGAAGAAGATCTGGACGACGAAGAAAAATCAACTGAGGCAGCTCTCAGAGTGGGTTACAAAATTGCTTTGCTTTTAGCAAAATCCCTGCGCCCCTTAACTGATGGCGATTTAATAAAAGAATGTTTGGTGGCTGCAGCGCAACATTTGTGTGCATCTCAAGTTGAACAGTTTCTGATTGTGCCATTATCTAACATAACCATTATGCGTCGCATACAGGACATGGCAGACGACGTCCAGAGCCAGTTTGCAAATATCGGTAAAGATTTTATGGCGTATTCTCTAGCTCTGGACGAAAGTGTTGATATAACTGGAACAGCGCAGCTTGCCATATTTATTAGAGGTGTTAACAGAGATCTTCAGGTGAGGGAGGAGCTCCTCGATGTAGTAGCCATGAAGAACACTACAACCGGAGGTGATATTTTAAGTAGTGTTGAAGAAAGTGTTGAAAATATAGGATTGTCGTGGAATTCTTTAGTTTCAGTGTCTACAGATGGTAGAGGCATACACTAAGCTAATAAAATTATGAGGCACGTGTACATTCTCCTTTATTTGTTTCATTTGTCGCAGTAATAATTCGTGAGTGATATACCTGCAGGTGGCCGCGGATTTACATCGACTGGCGGCAGCTGTTGTGTACCCCACGTGACTCTCCCCACTCTCCGCTCTGGTCCTGTAATGGGGGTAGCGTGCTCGCGCTGCTCCGTGCTCGCGCCTTGCTGCTCACAGCTTGCTCCGCGAGCACGTATGTTGTGAAGCCCTGCATTAGATGAACGTCCGCCGAAGAACCCGATACAGAAGCCAATAGGCAGTTTGTCAACAAGTGGCCACGAAAGCCTTAACAATTTTGAAATAAAGTCGTCATAACTTCCAAACCGTTTGCGTTAGGACGTTCAAACTGCACGGATGGCCGCGGGGCGTGATGGGAATTAATATGCGCTGTTTCGTTTAGCGACGAGGCCCACTTTCAGTTGAATGGGTTCGTCAATAAGCAAAATTGGTCCGTCTGGGGGACTGAGAAACCGCATTTCGCCATCGAGAAATCTCTTCATCCTCAACGGGTGACTGTGTGTGTGTGTGTACCGTCCTGTCACGGAATAATTGGTGCGATATTCCTTGGTAGCACGGCGACTACCGAACGGTATGTGAAGGGTTTGGAAGATGATGTCATCCCCATTATCCAAGGTGACCCTGATTTCGGCAAGATGTGGTTCATGCAAGACGGAGCTCGACCCCATCCTTGAGGTTCTGGCTCGGAAGTACCTAGAGGCTACTGGCATGGGCCACGGTTGGCCGCCATATTCTCCAAATCTGAACAAATGGTTCAAATGTCTCTAAGCACTATGGGACTTAACACCTTAAGGGGCTCCGGAACGCCCTATAATTGCAATGTTAAAATAACGCTTATAAATTACATCTTTCCTCACAAAGTATTTGAGGTAGGAAGTTGAACTTTTTACAGATTATTTATTGGAATATGGGCTACAACTTAACACAGGGATTTTACAAAATTTTAGTTCAGTTATTAAAGATGATTTTTTTTCAATTGTAATGAAAATTCACAACATTTTTTTGCAATTTTTTATTTACATATTCAAAAATATACAGTTTTTTGGAAAAAGGCTGTGTTAAATTATGCAGAAGGTACTGTGTAACATTTACTGAAAGTTTGAAACAAATATGGAAGATCCTTAGAAAACATGTAATTAGTATGAGAAAATAAAAGTTTTGGGAATCGAGCGACAAAGATTGGATTAACTTTTTAGTGCATTCCAGGTCCATAGGATGGATTATCTTCATCCTCTGCAAACTCCTCCTCCAGCTTCGTCTTGTTCCTCCTCCTGTTTACTCTTGCTTGTATTTCTAGACTCTTTACAGCCCTGTCTGCAGCCCGAAGGCGTTCCTTGTCTAAAGCAAGCATCGCTCGTACCATGTTAGAACCTATCTTCATACCCATATTTCTAAATACCTTGCACCTTTGGCTTTCCAACATTTCTCCTTTTCTTAAAAGCCTTCAGAGGATTTCTAATAACTTTACTTTTACTCATTATTATACTTCAACAAAACAGAGACTCAAGAAACAGAATTAATTACGAATATTTTCGAGATAACGACAGAGTAAATAAACATGAAACAATCGACAATCACACCAGCGATATATATTGAACCATCACAGGTTAGCCACAACACATACTTTATCTCACATCACTAAAATGTACCTGATGAACACGGACGTTAATAATAACACCATTTGACAGCAGTTTAACAGCGCCACAGTGGGTCACACCCATGTAGAACACATTTCAAAAAAAATTTAAAAATAGTTGTAGTCTTCGGAATTGAATAAATTATATATCTATTAAAAGGTAATAGTCTGCAGATTCAGAAAACGCAAAAAAGTAAAAATTGAACTTTTCATGATTTTGAGCCTTTCCGGAGCCCCTTAAGTCATCAGTCCCCTAGACTTAGAACTACTTAAACCTAACTAACCTAAGGACATCACACATATCCATGCCCGAGGCAGGATTAGAACCTGCGACCGTAGCAGCCGCGTGGTTTCGGACTAGAACCGCTCGGCCACAGCGGCTGGCGAATATGAACCCATGCGACTCTTTTTTGTGGGGCTATATTACAAACAAGGTGTACAGCAATAACTCCCAAAACTATTGTTGAGCAGAAAACAGCCATTCCCGAGGTCATCCACAGCATCGATGTTCTGACACGTCAGTGGGTGATATAGAGTTTCGCTGTTCGTCTGCGCCATACCATCGTCAATGATGGCACGCATATAGAACATGTCATAACCTAAATCTGAATATATGTAGTGACATTTACATGTTAAATAAAGTGTGCACACGCTGTAGTTTGTAACTACTTTATGTTTTTCTCATTTAGTTCAATAATTTCCACCCTGTATATTTGTCATAATTCGTATAGGGGTTGTGCTTGTACATCTGACACACAAGAATGTATCTGCATTTATGGTTCCTTGCAGCATGACGCCTACATGTCAAACAGTGCATGACATACCACACAGGGTGTCCCAGGAAAATATTCAGGCACATGCCAGAAACTATCTTTCGAAACAAAAACGTCCAGTAAACAGGTGCTCTAAAATGCATACCTTTAAGAGTTATGAGCTCTCGTTCAGTAGAAGAGATGTATTTCAGTATAGTGAAGATGAAGAACTGATCAAAGCTTTTAAGGTATACACTTTAGAGCCCTAGTTTACTCGACATTTTTCCTTATTTTAGTCCATAATTCTATCCCACAGGAAATGGAAAGCAAAGAGGTTGGTGTAGAAGAGATGTGTTTCACGGTACCGAAGATGAAGAAGTGTTCACAGCTCTCAAGGTTTGCATGTTAGAGCCCATGTTTACCAGCCTTATTTGCATCGAATGATCATTTCTGTTAACTCCCTGAATACTGATCATTTCTTCTGGGACAACCGGTATACACTACAGAAAACTAAGTAATATTAAAACTTTTGTAACTGTGGCTGGTTGTTGAATGCATCTTCATGAGCAAGTAATGTTTTAATGTATTTTATAGTTTATAGACTTACGTGCATTTTTTTCGCCGTGAATAAAGTGTGATTGTCCTCGTTATCCCATTACCTTAAGCTTAGCACCTAGGAGTATGTTTGTCTATGCTACCAAAAGTTTTGTGTCAGAACGCCTTTGCGTGTCTTAAACGTAATCCTTGAAAACGACGTAAACACACTGAAGCGGATCCCCTCCTGCTTTCACCAGTACGATGTTGGTTACTGACATATGCTGTAAGAACCATTGTAGTTTCTTCAGTTTTTATCCCAACCGTCACATACCGGTAAATTTAATTAAGAGGGCTGTATTTATCTGTATGTTTTATTATGTCTTCTCATAACGTGGTAATGTATTTTATACTTTACACACACGGCGAATACGACAAAGGTTGACACGTGCTAAAGAGGCTCACATCATTTTCCTTCTTGGTATTAATGTTGCCTACTGCTGTGTTTTCCGAACGTCAATAATTTTTAGTTTATTCAGCGCTGTACTGTGAAACATGGATATATTTTTGTCACTGGTACGTCTAACATTCATGAATATATTGACTGCAGCTGTAACCACTCGCTACGGTCGCAGGTTCGAATCCTGCCTCGGGCATGGATGTTTGTGATGTCCTTAGGTTAGTTAGGTTTAACTAGTTCTAAGTTCTAGGGGACTAATGACCTCAGCGTTGAGTCCCATAGTGCTCAGAGCCATTTGAACCTGTAACCACTTGAAATGACCTAATGTCGCAATTGAAATATTGGATATTGTAATAAAGAGTACAGTCGATAGCGAATATGAAGTCATTTTAAAGAGTTGTTTAATCGCTGAGGACTCTGTTTATTCTTTGAGGAGGTTGGTCCTCGTGGCGCTTCTCTATCTTCAGTATTTCAAGCAGACACTTTCTGTTCAACTGTGCCCATAGTGGAGAATATCTACACCTAGAGTTTCTGGTATCCGTATCAGCCCTGCGTAAAGGGGGGGCCTGTTTTCTACTGTTTACTGCTTCAGTGGTATTATTTAAGTTTTGTGCTCACTGATTCACTTGTTTTTACTGTTCCGTACCTTAATCGGTAAAAATGGAACACTTATAGAATCTAAGGATCTGATATAATAAATTTGCCTTGAGACATTTGGCTGTCATCTTTATCTACGATAATGATAGAAGCTGAAGAAACAAGGAAGGTATGCTAGCTATTACACCACGCAGCATTAAATCTAACACCTGTGCATGGACTTCAACTCACATTTTCAGCACAAATTTTAATTTATATCTTCAGCTTCTATATTTATCGTAGATAAAGATGAGACTCAAATGCTCAAGGAAAGGTTAATTATATCAGATCTATAGATCACCTACGCCTGAGGTACAGGCAGGATTTCCCCATTACATATGATGCTGGGATGCTATTTCAACACCGGATAGCTTCGGCAATAGTGACGAGCTAAGAAGAGGAAAATAAACTGATGCTGTGTTACGCAAGGCACTGGACTAGAGATTGCTCCATGCAGTTGTGTTAGCTATAATGCTGTGGTGGTGTAATGGCTAGCACACCCGAGTAGGAACCAAGGTGGCCCTCAAGTGGCCACCATGATAAAGATTTTAATTCATTTCTGCAGCTTCTATCATTACCAACCATCTAGGATCACTTTGTTGTCCATCTGTTAAGACTCCTTTTTCTCAGGGGTGAGTAGAGGTATCAAGCTAAAATTTACTTCAAATACTGTGGTCTATAGTCTCTTTGCACTGTAACAAAACTTTACCTTCTAAGTCAATGTAGTCCAAAGATACGGTCAGTTATGCCACACATTTTGATACTCGCAAGCTCAGTCATCAAAACGTATAGATATACTATCTATCTACATAATTAATTTTGTACGGAACCCTCAGAGGCCGGGTCCTATGCGCACTTATACGGTTTTTTTTCTCTATGTAGTATGATGTACAGTCTTTGCAACTCTTCTTGTAGACACCGCTTCTGTTCAGTGGGGAGACAACGTCGCTTCGTATCGTCATTAGACGCGTATTTAACATGGGCATAATCCTCCTTTGTCAGTCCCTCACCAGAGCTGGCGATGCCTTTGTCGAAGAGACATTAAAGATCAGAAAATAAAAAGAAAAAATACTTAGCACGTAGATCCGAAACAGTTTTCTCAACGGAGGCTAACGTTTAGTCTTCAGAGGAGACGAAAAACGAATCTTAACGCACAAGACTGAAGGCGTATTGCTAAGCGCCCACGGGCGTAACGCAGGGCTCATTAAAAATGACAGGTAGCAAATGAGTAACAAGTACTTGCGCGGCATAAACACTCTCCTGTCGAGGAAGGCTTCGGAAATTACCTTCCATATAT
Source organism: Schistocerca nitens (assembly GCF_023898315.1). Classification (NCBI taxonomy): domain Eukaryota; kingdom Metazoa; phylum Arthropoda; class Insecta; order Orthoptera; family Acrididae; genus Schistocerca; species Schistocerca nitens. Next base: position 564,163,630 of record NC_064619.1, on the reverse strand, counting down.
GCTGTATCTAATTACCTTTGTCTCCAGTGTGCAAGTATGCATTTACCGTTTTGACACTGGCTGTGACGCAAACAAGAGAGATGATGTGTGGCTTTGAAACTCTTATTGTTTCTCTATTCATAACCGTATGCTTAATTTACCGCCTTTCATAACCACACACTTAATACCACTAACAAAACCTAATTTATGTTTTCATATATGTTCTTACTGCCAAAGGTTAAGAAGAGCAAGCTTGATAAAAGAATCGTTTCATGACTAGTGACTGACTGATTAACGAGTGTCATACATTACTGTGTAACGTGATTATGATTATGATGATGATGATGATGATGATGATGATGATGATGATGACGATGATGACGATGATGACGATGATGACGATACGTAATATCAACGGGTACACTTGAAAACAATCCGGCGACGGAAACGTTCCACACAACAGTGCCGTAAGAGTGAAAAACCAATGAATGAAACGAAGTTTGAGGTGTTTCTGGTTGTTAACATTGATAATAATTTGAAACATACGTCACATATTATGTCTTTCCAAACATCAAATTCAGCAGCTTATCCTTCATTGTTCGTAGCAGACCGTATCAAATGAAAGCGTCAAACATTGTCTTATGTTGCTACCTTTGCCTCATTAACGTTCTATGAAGTTTTATGCTGGACCAGTCTTCATTTACTTTAATTCCATTAACAAGCGTGTTGTCGGGAGTCAAACATCGAATCAAGTAGCAGCACAAATTTCATAAATTTAGTGTCGGACCAAAAATTTATGAAATAATGTTTACAGCTTCAGTCACGTTTTACGAATATTTACAGGCACGACATGTTTTGGCAGCACGTTGTTATCATCAGCTACATCACATTTTCATGTACACTAACCTGAAGCGTGATGAATAATATTTACTTGGTGTGACAGTGAAATTATGCTTCGTAATTTATTGATCTGACACACAACGCACAGTAATGAATACATCATTTTCCCTTAACAGTTTCACACTGACAAAGGAACCTCCCCATCGCACCCCCCTCAGATTTAGTTATAAGTTGGCACAGTGGATAGGCCTTGAAAAACTGAACACAGACCAATCGAGAAAACAGGAAGAAGTTGTGTGGAACTATGAAAAAATAAGCAAAATATACAAACTGAGTAGTCCATGCGAAGATAGGCAACATCAGGGATAATCTCAGCTCACGAGCGCCGTGGTCCCGTGGTTAGCGTGAGCAACTGCGGAACGAGAGGTCCTTGGTTTAAGTCTCCCTTCGAGCGAGAAGTTTTTCTTTATTTGCGCAAAGTTATGATCTGTCCATTCGTTCATTGACGTCTCTGTTCACTGTAATAAGTTTAGTGTGTGTTTTGCGACCGCACCGCAAAACCGTGCAATTAGTAGACGAAAGGACGTGCCTCTCCAATGGGAACCGAAAACATTTGTGGCAAGGTCATAGGTCAACCGATTCCTCCACAGGAAAACACTTCTGATATATTCTATACGACACTGGTGATGGCATGTGCGTCACATGACAGTAATATGTTGTCGACCCACCAAACTTGTACACTTGGCGAATGGGTAAAAACATTGTTCTACGTTGCCCGATTTAGGTTTTCTTGTGGATGTGATAATTACTCCCAAAAAATGATGAAACATAAGAGTTTGTCACATAAACTGCAACAAATGAATCCAACAGTTTCACAGTCGCTCACTTTTCTCTGTGCTCTGACAAAACATATGTTTTTAACGTTTTCAAATTTTTCCGTGTGTAGACCGTAATCCTGCCTATGTCCAAGCAAATCTGAACATGTCCTGGAATTTTGGAGAGCGAAGTTGATTATGTGTGAGTGCCTGAACTTTGATAATTGTCTGAAAATAAAAAATTAAACTTTTCGCTCGAAGGGAGACTTGAACCTAGGACCTCTCGTTCCGCAGCTGCTCACGCTAACCACGGGACCACGGCGCTCCTGCGTTCAGTCTATTCTTGATGTTGCCTATCTTGCACATGGACTACTCAGTCTGTATATTTTGCTTATTTTTTCATAGTTCCACACAACTTCTTCCTGTTTTTCGATTGATCTGTGTTCAGTTTTTCAAGGCCTACCCACTGTGCCAACTTATAACTAAATCTGAGGGGGGTGCGATGGGGAGGTTCCCTTGTGAGATGCACATAATTAAGGAACGAAAAGTCTCTGGAAAGGCGTAAGCAACTAAATGTGAAATGTTAAGGGAAGGTGATATGTTATTACGGCGATCTGTGTGTTAGACAAATTCCCAGCAAAAATTGTTGTAATCGGGTACTTAATTTCACTGGTACATCCACCAAATATCCTCAATACACTTCACGTTAATGTAGATGTAACCATAATGCACGTGATTTGGCAGCATGCAACCGCAACTCGTTGTGCAAATGAATATTTGTAAAATGTGAGTGAAGCAGTTAAAATTATTTCACAAATTTAAAACACAGTCGCTGACCTTAAGCAGTTCCATAAACATGTATAAACTGAAGTATAGATCGAAAAATTTTCGGTTCTGTGCATTAGTCCGACTTACCGACACGTAGAAATGAGTTATATATTCAGCCGTAAGAAACCTTGAACATTTATCGAGTGTTCTAAAGGGCCTAATACATAATGAAAATAAACTGATGAAAAAGCACAGTTGATGTCTATTTGGCCCACTAATTATACTAAACTGAAGAATATAATAGGTACTGCAAATGACCTTGTTCTTTTCTAGAAATCAGAATGAATGAAGTTGGCCTATCGTAGTTCTACTTGCTGATCACTTAGCTTTGGCAGTTTCAATACTACACTACAAGATAGGCCATCCGCCATTTCCAAGAACGTATAAACCTCGAATTCATACTGTAAGAACTGAAAATTCAGTCCAAATACATCAAAGACAGATGTATATGTATTTCACGTGGACAGTAACACAACAAAGTAACAGTTCAAGGTAAATGTTTTTCAAGAGGTGGTATGAATCCCAAGCCATGTAACATTATAAAGAAATTATTTAACATTTCATGAGAGGTTGATGCATCATTTCTCTATACAGCAGCCCTTATCTCAGTATATCCGCTTACTGAATGCTGTCTGACAGTACACCTATGACTGTAGGTAACGTACTGAGGAAACTACATCACGTCAGTCATATACAAAGCCAACTAATCCATCAACTTCTAAAAGACCTTCCTCCAAATAAGCTACAGTCAAGAAATCCAATTGCAAAGCGGTGGAAAACATCTTTAACATCAAATAATAGCGAAGCCTAAGACACACACGTCCTGTTGATCACAAAGATATCACCCGTGTTTCAATTAAATCAGATGGCTTCGTTTTGAGAAGGAATGACTGAACTAGATTAAACCAATTGATAAGTCATGACATACACTATGAAACACACTCGTATTGTTCAAATTATTCCGCCAGCGGAAATATCATAGAATGCTGAACTGGTTGCAGTTTCTTAGTTTGTTTATCTGATCAAAGTTTCTTTTTTATTCGTTTGCTCTCTTAATAAAGATTTAATATGAGTCGGCTCATCTGCCACTCGAATGATGATCAATAATCATTGCAAACAGACTGAACTTCAGCTACGTAAGTGGAAATAATTCAGTCGTAAAAAATTAACTGTCTCAGAGAATAAAGAACAAACTAAACTAAACTTTACATTAAATCTGTCAAATGAACCGACCGATCTGTTCACGAATCTAGTTTCTCTCAACAACAAACTGAGACCTTGTCACTAAATCAATGCTTCGTATTCTGCGCTGACATACGCCATAGCGTGCTGCGCATCTAATGTCGCAGAGAGTTTAAACGCAACTTTTTTGCATTCTCAGACAGTCATTACAGGTTAGAAATAAATTCCCGTGGAAATGTGACACCGTTCAGAAAGGTCACCTAGCCATTAAGTTGCTACTGTGAGTTAAGTTGATGTTAATTGAACACTTGGTGAATTGTCATCAACATGATTTATGCTAGTAGTTGGAAAATATTCTGCTGCTGTAATTGATTTTCCTCAGCCGAAGGTCAGCAAGTAAGTATGCTTGGAGCTAAAGATCTAGCTGTAAATTACGAGTAGACTTGTCCTCGAACCGAAGGTCGTAGACATCTGGGTGCAAAACTTAGCCTTACACAACATTTTCATTTTTGTCTCTGTCTGACTGAACAAGCGTTCAGGAGAGACTGTATACCAGATTCTTAACGAACTCTGTGAGTTTCTTCGTTATGTTTTTCCTTAGGAACTTCACTTGTACGCATCTGTGGAACTCGGCTATAAAGACAGCCCACTGCACCTTTTATGTGTTCATCGTACCTCTAAGAAATGTCCAAGATGCAAGCAGATACGAGGCTTAGCCTGCAACCACTTAACTGCTTCTTGATTATCTAGCAGAGAGATAACTTTCACTCAGTCAATATGACTGCCGTAGAATTCTATCGCGATGGCATGTATATCCGATATAGACGAATAAAACAACCAAAAGCTATCATAGTGCCTCTAACAACAGCACAATAGAGTTACAGTCGGAGGGGGAAGTTCCTAACGCGGTTCCATTACAGCCATTTGCTTAATTGCATATAGCTTAATTCGCTGACTGTGTGTACACGCACGTGAGAGCTCCACGTCAACCATACTAATTATTCAGAGGCATATGTAACATGAAATCCTTGTTATGCAGTGTCTACAATGACGCACGGAAGCAGTTTTCCTTGTGTAAGCGTCTTAGTTAAACAACATTATGAATCATAAGCACAACTATTATAGAAGTAATAGTGAAGCAATTAATCATGATAATTCAACACGAAAAACGTAATTAATTTTCACCAGTTACATCGAATTTGTAGCACAGGATATTACTTAAAATTTCAGTATACAGACAGAAACGTCAGTGCCCAAGAATAGCACTATTATAAAAGGGAAACGAAGGTCGGAAATATTGAATTGATCACTGAAATGATGGTGAATACTGCCAGGAAAACGGCTGTGACGTTTATAGGTAACCATCGCAACATTCAGTTGGTATGTTGAAGGGAAGCGAGGCAGATTTGGATGCATATATGATTCCCTATCGCTCCAAATACGTTGAGCCAACTCACTCCACAGCGGCATGACAAGTATTGTTTGTGCGAGCCAGTACTCATCTAAGTGTGGGAAGGAGTTGATTAGGATGGACAAGTTACGTCGAACTTTGGTTAAATATGGAGCAAGCACTGTAGAGGAGGAAGAAAAGAAAACAGCTGGGTGATTCACTTAATAATAGCTCAACCAATTAGCAGCAAATATTTCTAAATTATACACACAAGCATTTCTCGTGAATCACTCTACTTATTGCTGAAAACCAGATCAAAATTCCTACAGTAGTTCCAGAGATTTTTGACAAATACGAAAGTAATGCAAGTTTCTAGTGGTAAAATAATATTTTTATGTGATATAATTACAGATTAACAATTTTAGGATTTTCTTTCTTTACTTGTGCTATGAAACTTTGCTTCTGGCCGAATTTAATGATTCTAGGGCAAGGGGAAGTACCCTATAAGTTTCGATGAGTGCGTCTGCAAGTATCAAAATATGGTCACATCTTTCTGATTGCACTGACTTACAACCTGAAATTTTTTACACCGTCAAGGGATCATAGGCCTCAGTATTTAAATTCCAACTTGATAACTCTACTCGTTCCTGAAGAAAATAGGTCTTAAGAGTCCGACAGAGAGATAGAAAACAACGTGATCTTATGAGGTTTCCGTTTCTACTGACTCATATACAGAATCCAGAAACTAACAAGCCCAGTGACAATGGTAATCACTCGATTAGCGCCAGGTAGGTGGCAGCTACTATGGTCAGTGGCACCCCTGTTCCAAACTAATTTACTAGCACAACATTAAAAAATGTAGGAGACTTTGTCTTTCATGTACTGTGTCAATTGTTACGTTTTGTTCAGCCATTTACCAACAGTAATTTTTCAAAATGTTTCACGGACTTGTAGTGCGAGTGACAAATGGGTGTTCATATTATTATGTTTCAAGTCTCTATAGAGCCAAATGGGATTTTTCTGAACCTATAATAATAGTAAAACAGTTTTTGACCTTTACAGCTACTCAAAAAAAAAAAAAAATTGAGCACATGTATCTGAACAAAATTAAATCGGCGGTAAAATTGGTCTCACTGCCAAACGTGGAACGATTGGAGAGACGGAGAGGCTGAGAGGAGGAGAGGCAGCACATGACCCCATTTGTTATGGAGAAATGTTACTGGTTGTGCGTCTAGAGTAGTACGCAAGCTAGGACATAGCAAGAAAAACACAGAAGGCTCTGTAATGAAGGCACTTCAAGTGAAGCAATCAGTTAAACCGCGGACATCAGTCAGTGTCTGTCTTGGCGAGATGAAATTGTCAACGTGTACCAGACAGCAGGCACTCCATTTTTTAACGGCTCCAAGATCGAGTGGCGAGTGAGTGCCGGTCAGTCTCGCTGCAAACGCCTGAAAAACAAAATTGATGCCGCCACACCTGCGCCGCCATGATTTACGCCGCTCGTTTGATGTACGGCTTTATGGCTGCAAATTTGCGCTCTCGCCGAGAGGCCGGCGCCGCCCACATCTGTAAATTACGACACGCACATCACCGATAAAACAAAACGGCCCGCTGCTGTCACTGTTATAGACTGCGCTTTAATAGCGAGCCGCCAGCGACCAGTTTACTACAAACAATATTTAATTTATGCTTCTTACTGCGCGCGAGCTCGCTGTGGGGAAAGCATGTGTTCCGTACGCGTATGCACAAATACCAACGCGAGGAAGTTTCTGTTACAACAACCTGCTCATTTTACAAATTCGTGTGCTTTTATTTCGTCAGACCTCTGTGCCCAAGACAGGCTATCGTACCGCTATCTCTTTCCTACAGTACACTATCTGATCAAAAAAATGGTTCAAATGGCTCTGAGCACTATGGGACTTAACATCTATGGTCATCAGTCCCCTAGAACTTAGAACTACTTAAGCCTAACTAACCTAAGGACATCACACAACACCCAGTCATCACGAGGTAGAGAAATATCTGATCAAAATTATTCATGATGTGCACTGGTCAAAACAATTAGGGGATCAATTGAGATATCTAGGTTCTGTAGTATTGTCATCGGCAGAATGAACTAAAATGGTTCGACGTCTTTCTGTCGGTTCAACGGAGTGGAGACAATAACATTACACTCACCGAGATAGTGGTAATAACGGAAAGTTGCTGCAGAGGGGGTCTGTGTTGACTTGTGTTTACTCTACCAAACGGATTACATAAGCAGTTGGGTACAGTTAGTGTAGTGAGCAGGTAGTGCAGTGCAACAACAACGTGACTTACCCGAAGCTATAGCATGGAGAGCCACAGGACGGTTGGAAGCACGACAGACACAGACGAAGGTGGCTACAGCTATTGGTGTGTGCGAAAGTGTACTTTCCAGGACATGGACGCGACTTCAGACAACAGGAACCGTTAAAAGAATGTCAAATGGTTCAAATGGCTCTGAGCACTATGGGACTTAACCTCTGTGGTCATCAGCGCCCTAGAACTTACAACTACTTAAACCTAACTAACCTAAGGACATCACACACATCCATCCCCTAGGCAGGATTCGAACCTGCGACCGTAGCGGTCGCGCGGTTCCAGACTGTAGCGCCTAGAACTGCTCGGCCACCCCGACCGGCAAAAGAAGGCCAAGGTCGTCCACCAGTAACATCAGCAAGAGGTCAGCGTTATCTCCGGTTAACAGCCCGTCGAGACAGGAGGCTGATTGCAACTCAGATCCAACGCACTCTCAAGGCAGCACTATGAAGCGCAATATCAATACGAACAGTCCGAAATCGCCTTCGCGAATGTGGCCTCTATGTACAGAGGCCTATGGTGTGCGTCCCATTAAAACCATGACACAGAAACTGGGCGGAGGAACATCAGGATTGGAGATGTAACGCATGGCGCCGGTTGCTGTTCACAGATAAGATTTTATGTTCAGCCGGACAATCGTCGTTTCCTCATCTGGATAGAACGTGGAGCTCGGAACAATCCTGCTTATGTGTAGGAAACATCACCATGTCATGGTGGCGGACGAATGGTGTGGGCAGGAGTCGGTAGTGGAGGACGTACGGATCTCTATGCCGTTCGGAATGGCGCTTTGACTGCTCAGAGTTATAGAGACGAGGTCCTTCGATCTTTTTGTGCCCTACGGGCATTGATGTGTGTGATGTCCTTAGGTTAGTTAGGTTTAAGTAGTTCTAAGTTCTAGGGGACTGATGACCTGACATGTTAAGTCCCATAGTGCTCAGAGCCATTTGAACCATTTGATATCTTCTGTTTCAAGGTACTCCTCCACGATGGCAGCTCGGTGGGGCCGTGCGTTATCATCCGTCAGGAGGAAGGTGCGATACACTGCACCCCTGAAAAGGCGGACATACTGGTGCAAAACGACGTCCCGATACACCTGACATGTTACAGTACCTCTGTCAAAGACATGCAGGGGTGTACGTGCACCAATCATAATCCCACCCCACACCCTCAAACCACAACCTCCATACAGGTCCCTTTCAAGGACATTAAAGGGTTGGTATCTGGTTCCTGGTTCAAGCCAGATGAAAACCCGGCGAGAATCACTGTTCAGACTACACCTGGACTCGTCTGTGAACATAACCTGGGACCACTGTTCCAATGACCATGTACTATGTTCTTGACACCAGGCTTTACGGGCTCTCCTGCGACCAGAGGTCAGTGGAATGCACCTTGCAGGTCACCGAGAGAATAAACTACGTCAGTTCAGTCGTCTGCAGACTGTGTGTCTGGAGCGAACTGTTCCAGTGGTTGCGGTAAGGTCCGCAGCAAGGCTACCTGCAGTACTCCATGGCCGTCTGTGGGCACTGATGGTGAGATATCGGTCCTCTTGTGGTGCTGTACACTGTGGACGTCCCGTACTATAGCGCCTGGTCACGCTTCCTGTCTGCTGAATCATTGCCATAATCTTGAGATCACACTTTATGGCACACGGAGGGCCCGTGCTACGACCTGCTGTGTTTGACCAGCCTCCAGTCGCCCTAGTATTCTACCCCTCATAACGTCATCAATACGTGTTCTTTGAGCCATTTTCAACAAACAGTCTGAAAACGTCTGCACACATACTCGCTGCACCGTACTCTGACATGCACCAACACATCTCTGCGTATGTGGACTGCTGCCAGCGCCACCGTGCGAGGATCGCAGGTCAAATGCACGGCACGGTCCTGCCCCGAGGTGGATTAAACACGAAAACCGCCCACCAGAGCGTTGTTTCACCATGTATCAACATTATCCCTACTTTATGAGCATGAGTGTACAAACAAGCCAATGTGATTAGGCTGTTGGCCAAACAAAAAAGGGAATGAGGAGACCGAATATTCGTCTGAAAATTTTCTGTACTTTCCGCATCGAAGTTTCTCTACCCACCGACGAGTAACTCACGTTAACCTGAAGGAAACGCGAGAATCTATCACAATAGGAGGCCGCGGAACAGCCACTCGCGCGCAAATCCCCACCGAGCTCTTTGGTGGCAAGAGATTTCCAGCAGCGCTCAGAGGCAGAGGTGCAAAAAGCGGCGGCAAGATGACACAAATTCCGACGACATCTTCCGTGTCGGCGGATGCCGCCTGGAGACGACGACTTGCAGCGCACGAGTTAATGAATTAAAGCTTTTAGTCTGATTGTAAGGCGCTAAAAGAGTTAGCGCAATTAGCATTTTATACGTCGGCGGCGTCGGCGGCAGCAACAGAAGGCGTGCTAATTGTCTCCTGCAGGGGACACCCCCGCAACGCCTTCCTCGCCCCCCTCTCCCCTCAACCCTACCCCACCCGCCACCTCACTCTGTCTCCAGTTCCACCTCCAGGCCGCTGGAGCTCTTTGCCTCAGCGGATGCTCCACCACGCCCCGCCGCTTCTCCAGCAATCAGTCGTGTCAGCGGGCGGTGGGAGTTGGTCGGATATTTGAAAAAGATTGTATGGGTACTCAGAACAGGAAATACACTCGCAGCAGAAAGCTGCAGTAGGGGAGTCTGTGGAACGACTCGTACAGGAGTCAACAAATATAACCCTATTTGTTTTCGATTAGGTTCCGCCTTGAGCAAACACTATTTTCTCTTCTTTTTATTACCTAAACGGCATCATCAGTCGGTTTTTTATTTCTTTTCTATGCAAAACAGCTTTCTACTGTCCCTACATATTGAATTTTAGCTTTTAAATAAAGTATTCACGACTTGAAACAGATTTTTTTATATCTTGTTAACACATACTGGGGCTTCTGAAGTTTTCTGTAATTTGCAGTATCTCCACCCATAGTGAACTTAATGCAGATAACTTATTTACATCGAAAATTACATCTGGAATGTTAAAATGTTGTGATTTGCCCTGTTTTAATCTACCTGAGAAACTGTGTGTGTGTGTGTGTGTGTTACGTTCCCCTGTCTCCTGTTTATAATGACAAGTATACATGTTGTGATAAACGATTGTAAATAATATGAAAGGTATACACATTATGAGAAACGACCCGCCAGGTTAGCCGAGACCGCTAACGCGCTGCTTCCTGGAATCGGGTAGGCACGCCGGCCCCAACGACGAGGGCCGGTGTGCCAGCCAGCCTGGATGTGGTTTTTAGGCGGTTTTCCACATCCCCTAGGTGAATACCAGGCTGGTCCCCACGTTCCGCCTCAGTTACACGGCTCGCAGACATATGAACACCTCCGCACTATTCCATGGATTCCCCTAGTCGCAGACAGCTGGGGTACACTAATTTCTTCCCAGGGGGGGGGGGGGGGGCGGAGGGGGTTCGGGGTGGCGGCAGGAAGGGCATCCCACCACCCCTTCAAATAACATTGCCACATCCGATTAACGATGCCAACCCTGCGAGCCCGCGGGAAAAACGGCACAAGCAAAAGAAAGAAAAGAAACAATGAACACATTATCAGAAACGGTTGTAAAAAATTGTAAATATCGTGAGAAATATCAATTTCTTAGGTATGTTTGCCATTTCAGCATTTTTGCATATCTGGACACATGAGTGATATATTCTTTGGTTACCAGAGGTTTTATGTAGAGTAGAGCTCAGGCGAGCGAAGAAAGAAGTTGGCAGTTGTTAGAAGTATGAACTCCTACAGGTATTTCCATTTCAGTTCTCGAAGCATCTCTGTATTACTTGCGTGTTGTTAGAACCTACCGGAAACAAATCTATCAGTCTGGCTCTGAATTGCTTCGATGTCTTCCTTTAATCTGACCTGGTACGAATCCCAAACACTCGAGCAGCACTCAAGAATAAGTCGAACAAGCGCCCTACATACGGTCTCCTTTACAGATGAACCAAACTTCCCTAAAATTCTCCCAATAAACAGCAGTCGATCATTCTCCTTCTCCCCACACAATCCCCACGTGCTCGTTACGTTTGATATTGGATTGCAACGTGACTCCCAGATATGAGAGGCGGTCGAAAAGTTTCTAGCCCGAGTAGTTACCGCAGTGTCTCGCACAAAAACCACCACCTAGTTTTATGGTGATAGTTTGCAAGTGAAATTTCGCGGCTCGAGCTTAGTTAGTTTTGCCGCTAGGATGCGTTGTATACCATAGCGTAAGGAAAATAACGAATATCGAGAGAATCAAGAACCGTGCTGTTATTGAATATCTTCATTTGAAGGAAATGACTCCCAAGGAAATTGCGGAGGACAAAGCGAATACACTTGTGGACAGTGCTCCGTCTTATGCAGCAGCGAATACCTGGGTGTCCGATTTCATACGTGGAAGATCGAGTGTGTAAGATGCGCCAAGGAGCGGAAGGCCTGTCACCGTTGCCACTGATGAAACAGTGACTGCAGTCCAAGATACGATTTTGCAGTATCGTCGAACAACGTTGCAGCACACTGAATCCACGTTTGGAATCTCCCATGAGCGTGTTCCTGACATTGTTGTGGATATTTTGAGAATGCGGAAAGTTTCATCTCGGTGGGTCCCAAAAGACTTGAATGCAGATGAGAGATCGGAGCGTGTGCAGTGTTGTGAAGAAATCGTCCGCCAATTTGAGGCGGATGAAACAAAACAAAAGTCACAACAATGGAAACATCCTTCATCCCCTGCCCCAAAAGAATTATGGGTGTAAAAATCAGGCGGAAAGGTGATGGCAACGGTCTTTTGGGATGCAGAAAGGTTAATTCCGGTGGATTACTTGCAAAATGTCGTAACTATTAATGCATCATACTATTGCAACCTCCTACGGCGTTTGAGGGAAGAGATAAAGAAAGAAAGGCGTGGAAAATTTGTCACGCGGAGTTCTTTTGCATCAGGACAACGCACCGGCGCATGAAGCCCTCGCAACACTGGAAACTCTGCGTGATTTGCGTTTTCGAATTGTTACGTCATCCGCCATATTCCCCAGATTTGGCTCCATCACACTTTTTTCTTTTCCCAAACCTAAAATAAAACAAGACCCCTAAAGAGGACGATTTGACGATGATGATACAGTGACTGATGCTGTGAGCGCTTGGTTGGATTCGAAATCGAAGACCTTTTAGTTGAATGGTTTGCAAGTTATCAAAGCCTACCCGCAAGCGTATTAGTGTACACGGGTATTATATTGAAAAACAAATTGCTATTATGAAATTTCTGTCGTTCTTTCTTTGTTAGGCTAGAAACCTTTCGACCCCCCCCCCCTACCCCCACCCACTGTTCCAAGCAGAACACTACTAATGCTGTATCCGAATATTAATGTTGTCTGAGTCATATTATATCCTCCCACAGTCACTCGACTTCGACACTTTCCCGCCCACCACAGGATCACCAGCGAACAACCTCAGATTGCTGCCCACGTCCGGCAGATCATTTATGTATACCGAAAATAAAAACTGTCGTGTCACACTTCCCTGAGGCACTTCTGACGACACGCTTGTCTCTGATGAATACTCGCCGTCGAGGTCAATATACTGGGTTAAATTACTTACGAAGTCTTCGAGCCACTCACGTACTGTATCTGGGAACCTATACCGTATGCTCGTACCTTTGTTACCCGTCTGCAATAGGACACCGTGTAAACCGCTTTCCGGAAATGTAGAAATATGTAATCTGGTTTCACCTGTAGGAAGGCAAAGGCTGAATCGTAACGCAGAGGTTTCATTGTTTTTTAATGATATCTGTGTATTGGTATCCAGAGAGAATTATTAGTTCGATTAATGGATACCACACAGTAGTAATCTGCGTAGATAAGTTCGTGTTTTTAATGTAGGATTTCAAAGGTGACTCTAGATTTGGATCAGTAATCAGAATTTTAGTACACTTCTAGTTACCGTGGTGTTTAGTTACACACACAGCATCCAGTTAAGAACTATAAGCATTAAACTTTCAAAAACGAAAGAAATAATAATTGACGAAAATTACGAAATACAGGAAGCCGCAGCGGAAGGAAAAGAAATAATAAAGATTACACAGTTCTCTGTAATGGAATTCTGCTCTTTGCCTTGATTCATCTCTCTGCCCACTGCTCGTCCACCAAACACCAAACACACACACACACACACACACACACACACACACACACACACACACACACACAAAGAGAGAGAGAGAGAGAGAGAGAGAGAGATCGCTCTCATAGCCTAAGGCCAAAACAAGATCCAGAACTATCGCCCACAACACATTCAACTGTTCTCCATCTTAATTTCGTATCTTGTAAAGAGTAACAGATATACTGCGAAGTAGAGAAAGCTTCAGACACTAAAGCATATGTTAAAAAAATGTTTCGAGTTTCGATTTGTGAATACTTTACTTAAAAACTGAAACTCTGTATGTAAAGACAGTAAAAAGCCATTTTTGTGTAATTTGATAGAAAGCAAATAAAAAAAACCCTGATGATGCCGCAACCTGAGCGAAACCTATCTGGTTAAAATAAGAAGGAAAAAATGTGTCCGCTCAGAGCGGATTCAATCAAAAAAAAAAATTTATTTGTAAACACACATGGACACAAGAATGAGTCTCCAGGCCAAGATAAATTTAATAAATACAACGTTGCACTCAGTTCTTAAAAATCATGGGTTGCGTAACTCTCGTTCAGCCGATACCTTTCCTCTTCAAATAGTCAGCTGAAAGTCGTAACACACAGTGAATGCGAAATTTCAGATGGTTCGGTAAGCCTGTATTTCACGTATCACACTTATTAGTACTCACGAAACTAGGTACTTATTTCTGTCAGGATCAGAAATAAATGTAGAGATTTCAGCCGTCAAGGATATGTCGCTTGCTGCCAGGTGGGAAATTTTTCATGGATTGGACTGTTTGGGAGAAGAGACCAAACAGCGAGGTCATCGGTCTCATCGGATTATGGAAGGACGGGGAAGGAAGTCGGCCATGCCCTTTCAAAGGAACCATCCCGGCATTTGACTGGAGTGATTTAGGGAAATCACGGAAAACCTAAATGAGGATGACTGGACGCGGGATTGAACCGTCGTCCTCCCGAATGCGAGTCCAGGGTCAGGTGGGAACCTTTCGATAAGTCACTACTTCGGTGGTATGGGTGCTATGCTCGCTTCTCGTTTGGATTATTTCCGAAACTGCATCTACTGCGTTTCAAATCTTGCCATCCCAGAAAAAATCTAAGTACCTACCAGGAATCGAGAGCATGACTTCCGAAATGGTGGCCAGTGTTGCTAAGCTGTAGGTCACGAAGGATAAAAATTAATCCTGCCAGCAAAAACTTGTACAAAGGCAGTGCCATCAATTAGCCTGAAGTTACTGACTTCAGGTTTTTACGCACACTGTGAGGACGTGTGCACATCTGGGCTTCAGTCTCCTCCCACGGACTAATTTGCGAGTCATATAACCAATCTTAAATATCATTTCAGTTATGTAAAGCATAGTGCTCTGCCGGAAGCTTGTTGTTTTAGCATTACTTCGTTATGCCTCGCTGAGTGAGACGCATGTCCCGGAAGAGTGGCTGTTTTTAATTAATACCTCCCAGATATAACATTGTCATGCAGTGATACCAATAATGGGTGCTCTGTAGTTGAAAGTATAATTAAAACAATTTTGTGTTGACGGTTGAGGGATTGAATGAATACCTGTGTACGCACCAGAGGTTGTAGTATGGACCTAAACAAAACAAAAAAAGAGAGTCCAGTAAACATGGGCTCTAAAACGTCCATCTTAAGAACTAGGAGAACTTGTTCATCTCCGCTACTGTGAAACACCTAAAGAAGTACTCATAGATCTTAAGGTATGCATTTGGGAGCTCATTTTTACTAGATTTTTTCCTTGTTTTGGTCCATACTACCACATCTGAAAATTTCTCGGTGGAGTGCTGGTTCATCCTGTATACATATTACCAGTTAAACTCCCGAACGGCGTTTTTCTGTATGTCTGTGACGACTGATCTCAGGAACTGCGGCAGGGATTTTATTACAAGAAACAAATCGCCATATTTACAATTGACTTATTATTATGCTTTCTGAGTAGGCTCCTTATTTTAAACATAACAATAAGAAATCGTTGTGGCAAAAATTATATGTAATAAGACAGAAGACTAGCGATACAAAACACTCCACGTCATAGGTACAGAATTTATATTTCAAACAACAAGAGACACCAATAAGCCGTGTAATTTCGAATATTATTCGGAAAAGATCGAAGTATGCCACCGCGAAAGACTCCGAGGATAGTGATAGAAATGTAAAAATATCGCATCCTCGGCAAATGAATCTGTGTTGGCAATCTGCTCATACATACAACCTAATTTCTTTTCACTCTATGAGCTGCAGCGTTTCTTTCCATCACATATTTAATGGGGAGAAGTAGGCCACCGTCAAGATCTTTTTCTTTCGTTTCTGAATGTTGCCTACATTCAGAAGAGAAATCCATTTATCTCGACTGATCTCGTATGGCAACTCTCCAACCCAGAGCGCGACGCCAAACTTTTCCATTCACATTTCATCAACTTACTTCTGTCAGCGTTCACTGTCACAGGACACATTACGAATAACAGTAACTACTAATAAAATACTAACTCCTGCGACCGCAAGGAATGAAAGCAAACGCAAACACAGCGCACAGCAAACAATCCCACATGGCGGCATGAAACCTCAAACTGAAGCCCAGTGTAAGTCGGAACCTAAGTGTATTATTTTGTGTATTACACGCAGAAGACAGAATGTTCTGGTGAACACTCCTTCCCGCATGTGTATGTAGCTGTCTGTCTCAGACTCTATTGTTTTAAATGCGTGGAATAAGGTATATGTGCAATTAAGAAACGTACCATACCGCGTCTGAGATATACACTCCTGGAAATGGAAAAAAGAACACATTGACACCGGTGTGTCAGATACACCATACTTGCTCCGGACATTGCGAGAGGGCTGTACAAGCAATGATCACACGCACGGCACAGCGGACACACCAGGAACCGCGGTGTTGGCCGTCGAATGGCGCTAGCTGCGCAGCATTTGTGCACCGCCGCCGTCAGTGTCAGCCAGTTTGCCGTGGCATACGGAGCTCCATCGCAGTCTTTAACACTGGTATCATGCCGCGACAGCGTGGACGTGAACCGTATGTGCAGTTGACGGACTTTGAGCGAGGGCGTATAGTGGGCATGCGGGAGGCCGGGTGGACGTACCGCCGAATTGCTCAACACGTGGGGCGTGAGGTCTCCACAGTACATCGATGTTGTCGCCAGTGGTAGGCGGAAGGTGCACGTGCCCGTCGACCTGGGACCGGACCGCAGCGACGCACGGATGCACGCCAAGACCGTAGGATCCTACGCAGTGCCGTAGGGGACCGCACCGCCACTTCCCAGCAAATTAGGGACACTGTTGCTCCTGGGGTATCGGCGAGGACCATTCGCAACCGTCTCCATGAAGCTGGGCTACGGTCCCGCACACCGTTAGGCCGTCTTCCGCTCACGCCCCAACATCGTGCAGCCCGCCTCCAGTGGTGTCGCGACAGGCGTGAATGGAGGGACGAATGGAGACGTGTCGTCTTCAGCGATGAGAGTCGCTTCTGCCTTGGTGCCAATGATGGTCGTATGCGTTTTTGGCGCCGTGCAGGTGAGCGCCACAATCAGGACTGCATACGACCGAGGCACACAGGGCCAACACCCGGCATCATGGTGTGGGGAGCGATCTCCTACACTGGCCGTACACCACTGGTGATCGTCGAGGGGACACTGAATAGTGCACGGTACATCCAAACCGTCATCGAACCCATCGTTCTACCATTCCTAGACCGGCAAGGGAACTTGCTGTTCCAACAGGACAATGCACGTCCGCATGTATCCCGTGCCACCCAACGTGCTCTAGAAGGTGTAAGTCAACTACCCTGGCCAGCAAGGTCTCCTGATCTGTCCCCCATTGAGCATGTTTGGGACTGGATGAAGCGTCGTCTCACGCGGTCTGCACGTCCAGCACGAACGCTGGTCCAACTGAGGCGCCAGGTGGAAATGACATGGCAAGCCCTTCCACAGGACTACATCCAGCATCTCTACGATCGTCTCCATGGGAGAATAGCAGCCTGCATTGCTGCGAAAGGTGGATATACACTGTACTAGTGCCGACATTGTGCATGCTCTGTTGCCTGTGTCTATGTGCCTGTGGTTCTGTCAGTGTGATCATGTGATGTATCTGACCCCAGGAATGTGTCAATAAAGTTTCCCCTTACTGGGACAATGAATTCACGGTGTTCTTATTTCAATTTCCAGGAGTGTATTTCTTTCTGAAGTGCCCCCTTGTGTCACGGAGGAAGTCGTGAAGTGTAAAAGTCCAAGCCCCTTGTCACTTTCATCCCACTCACCTTGCCGTGCGTCCAAACGCCAAATTGAGGTCGAAATGTCGTCCGTATCGGTACACCAGTTATTGTGTGTACCTTATCTAGACTACATAACATGCTCATCCAAAATAACATAATGTAGCCTACCCACCAAGAAACCCTCAACGCAGCCACAAATCTCGCTTGATACCGCATATGACAGGCAGGTGACGCCTGTATATAAGAAGGGTAGAAGGACGGATCCTCAAAATTACAGACCAATATCCTTAACATCGGTTTGTTGCAGGATGCTCCAACATACTCTCAGTTCGAATATAATGAATGTCTTTGAGACAGAGAAGTTGCTGTTCATGCATCAGCACGGCTTTAGAAAGCATCGCTCCTGCGAAACGCAACTTGCCCTTTTTTCACTTGATATCTTGCGAACCATGGCTGAAGTGTATCAGACGGATGCCATATTCCTTGACTACCGGAAATCGTTTGACTCGGTGCCCCACTGCAGACTCCTAACTAAGGTACGAGCATATGGGATTGGCTCCCAAGTATGTAAGAGGCTCGAAGACTTCTTAAGTAATAGAACCCAGTGTGCTGTCCTCGATGGCGAGTACTCATCGGAGGTGAGGGTATTATCTGGAGTGACCCAGGGAAGTGTGGTAGGTCCGCTGTTGTTTTCTATCTACATAAATGATCTTTTGGATAGGGTGGATAGCAATGTGCGGCTGTTTGCTGATGATGCTGTGGTGTACAGGAAGGTGTCATCGTTGAGTGACTGTAGGAGGATACAAGGTAACTTGGACAGGATTTGTGATTGGTGTAAAGAATGGCAGCTAACTCTAAATATAGATAAATGTAAATTAATGCAGGTGAATAGGAAAAAGAATCCCGTAATGTTTGAATACTCCATTAATAGTGTCGCGCTTGACACAGTCACGCCGATTAAATATTTGGACGTAACATTGCAGAGCGATATGAAGTGGGACAAGTATGTAATGGCAGTTGTGGGGAAGGCGGATAGTCGTCTTCGGTTCATTGGTAGAATTTGGGGAAGATGTGGTTCATATGTAAAGGAGACCCCTTATAAAACACTAATACGACCTATTGTTGAGTACTGCTCGAGTGTTTGGGATCCCTATCAGGTCGGATTGAGGGAGGACATAGAAGCAATTCAGAGGTGGGCTGCTTGATTTGTTACTGGTAGGTTTGATCATCAGGTGAGTGTTACGGAAATGCTTCAGGAATTCGGGTGGGAGGCTCTAGAGGAAAGGAGGCGTTCTTTTCATGAATCGCTACTGAGGAAATTTAGAGAACCAGCATTTGAGTCTGACTGCAGTACAATTTTACTGGCGACAACTTATATTTCGCGGAAAGACCACAAAGGTAAAGTAAGAGAGATTAGGGCTCGTACAGAGGCATATAGGCAGTCATTTTTCCCTCGTTCTGTTTGGGAGTGGAATAGGGAGAGAAGATGCTGGTTGTGGTACGAGATACCCTCCGCCACGCACCGTATGGTGGATTGCGGAGTATGTATGTAGATGTATATGTAGATGATCGGCCACGTACGACTGGCTCAATACGTGCCGTGTCTGCAGCGGGAGAGTCACCCTTCTCGTTCGTTCGCGCCTATCAATCCCTAGGTGATTTTGAACCGAGTATAGCAATGTATTAAAATATGTTCATGATCGGCCTCTACGTTTTCAGTCAGTGTAATGTAAATTACGAAGACCGTATTCAGCAGTAGAAAATTCATACCGGACGCAAATCTCCGTTATATCTCCGATGTACACAACGGGTAAAAGCGATTTGTGTTATCCGCGGTTGTGGATAAAAAACTTGCAGGAACAGATGCGGTCAGCATTTGTTTTATTCGTGCACACTTCTAGTCTTGTCCGCTTTTTCGACGACCGACACGTGTGAAGAGCGTGTGAGGCTCCTCGGCGCCCCACGTGTGGGAGGATCGGCAGGTGCCGCGCTCCCCTGGCCCACCCCGTACCCCCTCCGCCGGGACCCCTCCTACCCCCACCCCTTCCCCTTGCCATCCCCCTTACTACGGATGCATAATTCATCGGCCGCCGGCCGTGCTGCCTCTCCCGGCGCATTAATTAACCAATTTGTGAACGTCCCGGCCTCTCTCGCTCTTTCATTCCGCGGTGATTCGTACCGGCCGAGCACCGAGCCAAATATTTTCCGCGTCCAAAGTAAAAGACACGCGCGCCCGCTGCTACTTCTGCGGTTAAGTTATGCCGACTCACTGCGCGCAGTTGACGTTCGATAAGCGATTGCGCCAGAATGTTTCATCGGACGTGACACAGTTGGAATCGGTCACGAACGATGGAGTACCAGACAGAGCCCACGTCGGCTCGTATGAAGCGGAATTGGCATGGAAGTTTATAAGTGGCACAAGCGAAATACAAAGAACAGTCACAGTTAGTACATGGCATATCTTATCAGTTTACGGAAATCACGGTGAGGTGGGATGGGCTGTTCTGAACGTAATATCCTATATCTACATCTACATTTATACTACGCAAGCCACTCAACGGTGTGCGGCGGAGGGCACTTTACCTGTCACTGTCATTACCTCCCTTTGCTGTTCCAGTCGCGTATGGTTCGCGGGAAGAACGACTGCCGGAAAGCCTCCGTGCGCGCTCTAATCTCTCTAATTTTACATTTGTGATCTCCTCGGGAGATATAAGTAGGGTGAAGCAATACATTCGATACCTCATCCAGAAACGCACCCTCTCGAAACCTGGACAGCCAGCTACACCGAGATGCAGAGCGCCTCTCTTGCAGAGTCTGCTACTTGAGTTTGCTAAACATCTCTGTAACGCTATCACGCTTACCAAATAACCCTGTGACGAAATGCGCCACTCTTCTTTGGATCCTCCTCCTCCGTCAACCCGTCCTCGTACGGATCCCACACTGATGAGCAATACTCAAGTATAGGTCGAACGAGTGTTTTGCAAGCCACCTCCTTTGTTGGTGGACTACATTTTCTAAGGACTCTCCCAATGAATCTCAACCTGGCACCCGCCTTACCAACAATTAATTTGATATGATCATTCCACTTCAAATCGTTCCGCACGCATACTCCCAGATATTTTACAGAAGTAACTGCTACCATTGTTCCGCTATCATATAATCATACAATAAAGGATCCTTCTTTCTATGTATTCGCAATACATTAAATTTGTCTATGTTAAGGGTCAGTAGCCACTCCCTGCACCAAGGGCCTATCCGCTGCAGATCTTCATGCATTTCGCTGCAATTTTCTAATGCTGCAACTTCTCTGTGTACTACAGCATCATCCGCGAAAAGTCGCATGGAACTTCCGACACTATCTAATAGGTCATTTATGTATATTGTGAAAAGCAACGGTCCCACAACACTCCTCTGTGGCACGCCAGAGGTTACTTTAACGTCTGTAGACGTCTCCCCCATTGAGAACAACATGCTGTGTTCTGTTTGCTAAAAACTCTTCAATCCAGCCACACAGCTAGTCGGATATTCCGTAGGCTCTTACTTTGTTTATCAGGCGACAGTGCGGAACTGTATCGAACGCCTTCCGGAAGTGAAGGGAAATGGCATCTACCTGGGAGCCCGTATCTAATATTTTCTGGGTCTCATGAACAAATAAAGCGAGTTGGGTCTCACACGATCGCTGTTTCCGGAATCCATGTTGATTCCTACAGAGTAGATTCTTGGTTTCCAGAAATGACATGATACGCGAGCAAAAAACATGTTCTAAAATTCTACAACAGATCGATGTATAGGTCTATAGTTCTGTGCATCTGCTCGACGACCCTTCTTGAAGACTGGGACTACCTGTGCTCTTTTCCAATCATTTGGAACCTTCCGTTCCTCTAGAGACTTGCAGTACACAGCTGTTAGAAGGGGGGGGGGGGGGGGGCAAGTTGTTTTGCGTACTCTGTGTAGAACCGAATTGGTATCCCGTCAGGTCCAGTGGACTTTCCTCCGTTGAGTGATTTCAGTTGCTTCCTATTGGACGCGAAATCGAAAACACTGTTAAAATCAAAACTAATGTGAATGCAGCAGTTAGCTACAGCTTCCAGCTACTTCTCTCCATAGTCGCCTCTCCCACTGAGACATTTATCGTAGCGTTGTACCAACTTTCCAATACTCTTGTCGTAGAAGGCAGCCGCCTGTGCTTTCTCCTATTTCTCTATGCTGATCTAAAGATTGTTGTGTGTTCCAAAATGTTGTTTTCATAGCCAGCGGTTCGCGTGAGTAGAGATGAAAATCAGAGGGAGCCAAGTCCGGACTGTATGGTAGGTGATCAAACAATTCCCATACAAGACGCTGGCGGGATGTCCCCATTGCCCCTGCAGTGTGCGGCCGAGAATTTTAATGAAGAAGGGAATGTATGGTAGGTATGTCGTGTAAGCTACATGAAACAAGGCGAAATCTCTCACAGGCACTTACACTCGGCGGGAGACACTATTGTCTAGGCAACTTCACGTGCTCACTGTGCGCTCAGAGCTGAAAAGAGCGACGTGACGCGGTCGATAGGCATACATGACACACTGTTCAACATATCTATTCAAAGCTTCATCGGATTTTCACTGTGGCTTCCATTTCGGGACCGAATTGACCTCACTTTCCGAATAACGTTCGTATCTTTCTCCGAAAAACTCACATACAAGATTGTAAATAATATGAAGAAGATACTGCAGTCTAAAATTTGAAGAACAGAAACATAGTTTGACAGAGGGGAAAGGGGGAAATTCTCTTTCGTATTTTAAAACTAAGCTAACATGTGTCATGTGTTTATTGATTTGAAGTATTTCGAGAAGAATCCTCTTTCTGTTATTCTTAACAGTACGTAGTTCGTGACATTTTACATGCAGTTAAGTAAAGTAGAAAGATAACACTACTGGATATGCTTTTCGTAGTTGAACATATCATAAAAAACGCCAGCATAGTTTTAAGTTTCGTTTTTCCCCCTCTGCTAAATTAAGACACAAAAGGCTACCGTAGTTTTAAATGACCAAAAACATTTTAATTTTTCCCGCTGTGTTACATTAAGATTGATTTATGTTAATGATACCACCTTAAAGTAGTAAACTCAACTTTACTTTTCATCTTTTGTTAAATGCAGGAACTTCCACTTCAGGTAAGTGTACTTACTTCATCATTTTTATTTACTGTAAAGATCATATTGTAACATAAAAGTAATATTTTCGTTTGTTAAACATTCTGAATTTCATCATTTTATGTGGCAACCATATCAATAACATCTGTGAAGGCTGCATTCATTGTTCCTGTGGTTGTGACATTCAGTTACGATTTGATGACGGCCTAAGATGACGAAAGTCACTTGTGATCAAATAAATAATATTTTGCCTAACATAAAGAAACACTTTCCTATTTTATATTATTGCCATGGTCTGTTAAGGACTTAACAGAGAAATTAATTAGGATGAAAATATTAATTTCCTCTTCAGATGCAAGACTTAGTAAATTCTATGGTGAAAACAAGCTACACTGTGGATCAAATATCTCCTCTACAGAGTTAACCGATTCTTCATAGGCAATAAGCCATATGTATACTATAATTGATTTAAATATCTATATATGTTCCAGAGTTCTCCTTACCATACCACCAACTCCATCTCTTGGGGTGCTGCATGGCTCCTAGACCTATGGTGCTCTAGTGTGGCTGAATAATTTGTTCCTTTGTTCGAAGGGGTGGGAAATACACACACACACACACACACACACACACACACACACACACACCTGAATTTTGTCCGATGTTTAGTAGTGTCCGAGTGACTTACATGCGAGTCATATAATGTTAATGTTGTCACAGCTGCTATGGTTCTGATAAGGTTCTCTTTTGTAACACTTACTAGGTGCATAGCTGGCAATCTATTTTGTAGATGCCCGATACGTTTTCCGTGTTACAATGAAATGAGTGCTTCACTGAGTCGATAAGTCTGTCTTCAATGTAATAAAAGTAACCAAGTGCCCTTTTGTTTGATCCAGAATTACTCCCAGAATGCACTTCTGTACCTTAACATCACTTTTGGCATGTTTTGTGGCTGTGGAAATTACCGACTTGCTCAGTGTTTCTGGTTCTACTACAAAAGCTTAAGCAGCGTGGTCACCCTCAAACACTCTCAGGACCATGGTAGATATAAGGGGCCCACGCTGTTATTCACGTCATGAGACCTCTAAATAATTGCCCGCAAGTCTGTTATTAGGGTAAGTGGCGGCTAAATAGACGGCAGGTGTACAACAGAGCTACGAATCAGTGGTAGTTAAAAGAATTTATGCATGAAATAATTTGCATGCAGTCTCTGGGGGACAGACAGGTGGTTTTTTCCTCTACCTAGCTCGCAGGCTCTTTAAATTCTGAAACACTTCTGACGGCTGATTGCTGTAGCGTTCTCGTATGACGTGTCATTAACTGCAGCTGACTCCTATCGAGGCGTCTCCCGGAGACAATTATAAAGGGATGGGGAAGAATTATCCTGTGTTTAAGCTGATCCTCTGCCAGGTGCTAGAATACAGTCAGGCACACCCTCAGTAAGAACTGCACTGTTTCGCAGTCGTACACCAGATTAATTTCTTTTTCACCTTCCTCTATTAATCGGTTTCGAATCTAGTTCAAGAAAGAAGAGAAATATGAACCTGACATCTAAAAATGCAGGGCCAAGGTCTGAAAACTGCGAACATATACAAGATGATTCAAAAACAACACTACACAAGTTAAATAAAGCTTTGTCTGAAACTGCTTTATTTCCGAGTAATGATGCATTTGTGGTAGTGATTACATCATGGGCCAGTGCAGGCTTTTGGTGTGTCGTCATCGCCTGCTTTGTCGACAGTATCCCTGTACATTTCATTCGGGAGGCAAGAGAGTGTCTCAAAGCTGTTTATCCCGACGAGTGAACAGATCGTGTAGGGCCAGTTGCTTGGCCCGCCAGATCTCCGGATATTAAACCCAGGACTTCAACCTTTAGGGCCGTCTCAACGAGCTAGTGGGTGGTGTTGCAATTGAGAATGTAGCGTAACCATAGCAGCGAAATGAAAATAGCTGTGCAACTGTGCAGAATGTCCGCCCCCGGTAGCTGAGTGGTCAGCGCGACAGACTGTCTATCGAAGGGCCCGGATTCGATTCCCGGCTGGGTGGGAGATTTTCTCCGCTCAGGGACTGGGTGTTGTGTTGTCCTAATCATCATCATTTCATCTCCATCGACGCGCAAGTCGCCAAAGTGGCGTCAAATCGAAAGACTTGCACCCGACGGGAGGCCCTAGTCACAAGACATTTTTTATTTTACTGTGCAGAATGAGATGAACAGAGTCTACAACATTCCGAGAGTGGTAAGACGTCGAGCATGTCACTGTCTTCGTCTACATGGATATCATTTTGAACATCTTCTGAGGTAAAAGTGTAGTACATAGTTGTGTTAAATTTCGGGACCCTTCGTTTTCTAAGAACAATTAACTTTGCACGTGTGACCTGCACTCTATTGCATAACTCTGAAGTAAAGCAACTTCAGATAAAACTTTATTTAACGTTTTCCACTTATGATGCGTTCATTACACCCACCAAGCGTTTGCAGTTACTTTTGAATCTCCATGTATAACCTTTGTTACGCGACTCAGCCTGTGTATTTCGTATTTTGCGTTCCGGTGCAACCGTGGAAGTAGTGTCCAGTTTCTGTGGTGTTCATGCAGCGTGGCATAAGCTAGTTTATTTGTCTTCCCCAAACAGCGTTAACTACAATCTTTATAAGTGATATTATTGTATGTGCAACATTAGTTCACTGTTGCTGGTGTGAGCTTCAGCACGAAAGGCTAATTTAATACACTTCGGTATCCCGTGAAAGCCTCTTCATCTCTGCATAACTAGTGCAACCTACGTTTTCTTTAACAGTAGTCAAGAATTGATCTCCCTCTGTAATTCTTACTCCATCTCCCCCAATCTACTTATTTAATCGTCAGCTATCTTCCGTAACACCACATTTCAAAACCTTCTATCTCTTCTTGTCCGTATTGTTTATTGCTCACGTTTCACTTACGTCTTTTAGCTTGATATCCTAAAAACAAAACTTTTCCACAACGTTTAGAGTCTCTTATCCAAGTCGAATTCCCTCAATAACACCTTAATTAATATTACTATGCTACTTTTATTGCTGTTGATCTCCTAATCTCTTCTGAAGACACTACACATTCCATTGAACTGGTCTCTCACATAACTATAATGTCATCAGTACACCTTAAAAGTTTTTACTTCTTCTGTGTGAGCTTTAATACCCTTTCGAATCTCACCCCCTCCCTCCCTCTCTGACCCTTTCTTTTTAATTCTTGCGCGAGGTACGGATCGAATATCATCGATATACGCCACACGCTTATCTCTCTCCACTCTCGAATGCTGCTTCCGTTTCATGTCTTACAACTCTTTTAACTGCGAATGTGGGTTCGGTACAAATGACAGCAGACATTTCACTCCCTATATTATATACCCACTTTCTTCGAAATTTCAAAAACTGTACTCTAGTAAACATTTTTCATAGCGATTTGTTTACGCATATCTTTTAGCGTAAAATGTACTAGAAATCGGATTGAAGTACTTGAAATACTGCTAATATCAACGTAAAGACTTTGTAAAATACAGACTATTTTCTATCACACCCTCTCACCAATAGAACGTTTTACTGTATTTCCCCATGTAGCCATAATTAAATCAATTTGTATAGAAATGTACATTTAATTTTATATCTATTTTTATGCTGCACAACATGTCCGACAATGTCACCGGGTGCATTACGTGTCCCTATTTCTCGCCATGCGGATGTACGTCCAGCATTGTCGAACACGACTGTTTTGGTGGTCCAGGTGTTATGGTGTGCAGAGGTATAATGTTGCCTGAGCGTACTGGCCTCCAAATCTTTGAACACGGTACACTCAGCTTTACTGTGACACTGTACTTTGATATGTGTAATTCGTGGTGACTTCCGTGTAATTACTGTGTTTGAATAAATGTGTCATTGCTGTTCGTCTCGTTACGTACTTCTTTCAGTTATCTTCTACAGTGGAGCAGTTCTCTCGAGGTATGGTCCAAGTTTCATTGAGCTCCGCGAAAGTTACATTGGTTCGTAAGTTCTGCACACTAGTGTATACCACCCCCCTGCTCCAAACTAAACCTCAACCCTCCCACACATCAATCCTCTATTCTTGTGCTGTGGCGGGAACAACGGCCATCGTTAAACATCTGTATGAGCATTTTAAATGCAATGCCCGTCAAAGATGTCCGATAACTGTTACAGCTGTGCCAAGCCGTTCAGTAAGGATAAATGATTAGCGGTTAACGCAATTCCGGTGAAAGCAACAACTCGACGCTTCCGCATGCCAGACGGGAACGATAGCCGGAGCAGAACCGTTTCGACAGGCAGGAACTGATAGCTCTAGAAAAAGGCATTAACGCGCGTTACCATCGGCATATTGGCCGACCCGATGCTAAATCGCCTCTGCCGATATGAATTAAACATGGAGCCGGGGCCCGTTAAGGACTGTGTCTGCGCGTGGGCAGGCAGTGCGCTGCTAATAGCTGTCGCTTCCGCGGCGATGACGAATGGCCGCGGCGGACGCGCTTGGAGGGCCCCGGCTAGGCGACGGTCCCTCTACCGCAGTACGGCGTCTAAAATAAACAGCGGACGGCAGAAGGCGATAGATCCTGGCGCGCCGATAAGATTACGCGGACGGCTTCTGCCGCTACAATTAACACGCGGAGAGACAGTCGCGGCACAGAAAACACCAACCGGGCACAGTTTATGGAGCGGAGGCGAAGAAAAAGCCGGGCGCGGAATAAGAGATTCGTAAATTCAATGAGCAACAATTTTGACTGGGACGGCTGGCGAGCTTTTTTTTTGCGTTTTAATTTGTCCGCGACGTGAGGTATAGGAAGCTAAATGTAGGAACTAAATGGTTCTTTTATCTTTTTCTCTCCCTATCTCGCTGTCTCTTTTCTGCCCGTCCCTTTTTTTCGGCGCCCAGCTTCTCTCTCTCTCTCTCTACTTCCGGTTCTCCCTCCCCCCTCCTCCACCTCTTCTTCGCTCTTTTTCTCTCTCCCCGTTTTTTTTTATTATTTGCGCCCGCACGGGGCTGGCCACAGTCCCACAGCGGCGCGCCTCATTGCAATTGCTAAACGCCGGCCAGCTGGACAAGGTTTCACATTCGCGGCTGCTTTTGTGTCTGGGAGGCGGAGGGAGAGTGGGGGCGGCTGCGGGGGCGGCTGTCCGCGGCGGTGACCAAGTGCAAATTGAATTAAAAATGGTGGCGGCGGCGGCGGCGGCGGTGGTGACGGCGGCTCGCGTCGCAGGCGGCGTCGGCGGCGTCGGTAGCGGCTGGCTCAACCCCCAGCCGCTCCCAATTTGGACATTTCGACGGCGCGGTCTCTCCGCTGGCCCCCCTCCGTCCCACTACCCCCCCCCCCCCCCCCCGCGTCCGCTCACTCTGTGTGTGTGTGTGTGTGTGTGTGTGTGTGTGTGTGTGTGTGTGCGAGTCCGTGTTAATTCGCGCCCGTCCTGATTGGGGACGGAATCTGCAGCCGAATGGACGGGCCCGCTGGACGGACAGGTTTTTCATGCTACCTTTTTTTCCACCGCTGCCGCTGCCGCGGCCGTCGCCACCACCACCGCCGCTTTTTTGAAGGAGCCCGTTGGAGGCGGCTGGGAGTGGCAGCGGCGCGGCAGGAGGGGCGAGCGGTAGGATGAGGAGGTGTTGCCGGCCGCCTGTCGTACGCGTGTATGCCGCTGCGCGGACGCGGACGAGCAACTGCCAGTGGCAGCTTTAGAAACCTAAATTGATGACATTACCAGCCGAAGGGAGGTGGAGGAGTAGTAAAAAAAAAATAAAGGGAAGGAAATAAACGCGCGGCGCGAAACGAATTGGTCGGCCGCGGCGTTTTTCCGCGGTGTTTGTGAACGGAAATCAGAGTCGCGATGCGGCCGCGGTGCCCGCACTAATTCACGTGGCCCTACCTCTGCCGCTGTTCAGGTTGTCGGTCCCCACTGACTGTAATCACTGGCTTGTTTTGATAAAGCAACCGAAAGACAGATTTGGCAAACTTTCTCTGAAAGCTGCTTTGCTGAAATGTTGTCTTTATTGTGCTGTCCTCTGACAGAATACGTAAAATTTGAGACGGTGAAGACCCAAGACAGAACACTCTTCAAGCCAAACAAGTGTATTCTGATGGCAACATCGATGGCGAATTCCAGGAAAGGATTACTTGCGGCGCAACGTGAAATGGTGAAGGGGAACAGCCTCAGACTCTAACAAGGCAGTAAAGAAGTAGCAACGACCATAAGTGCAGTAGAGAAAAGTACTAGTAATTGCGTAGCTACGGAGACTGATGGAAATGTCAGTAATCGCCAAGTAGTGACGAAGTGTGGGGTATCTATAGTAACGATGCCACATGGTTTCAAAGGTTGGCACTACTACGAGAGACACCGACGACAGCGCAATGGTGAAGGGGAACAGCGTCTGGCTCTAACAAGGCAGTAAAGAAGCAGCAACGACCATAAGTGCAGTAGAGAAAAGTACTAGTAATTGCGTAGCTACGGAGACTGATGGAAATGTCAGTAATCGCCAAGTAGAGACGAAGTGTGGGGTATCGATAGTAACGATGCCACATGGTTTCAAAGGTTGGCACTACTACGAGAGACACCGACGACAGCGTAATGGTGAAGGGGAACAGCGTCTGGCTCTAACAAGGCAGTAAAGAAGCAGCAACGACCATAAGTGCAGTAGAGAAAAGTACTAGTAATTGCGTAGCTACGGAGACTGATGGAAATGTCAGCAATCGCCAAGTAGTGACGAAGTGTGTGGTATCGATAGTAACGATGCCACATGGTTTCAAAGGTTGGCACTACTACGAGAGACACCGACGACAGCGTAATGGTGAAGGGGAACAGCGTCTGGCTCTAACAAGGCAGTAAAGAAGCAGCAACGACCATAAGTGCAGTAGAGAAAAGTACTAGTAATTGCGTAGCTACGGAGACTGATGGAAATGTCAGTCATCGCCAAGTGGAGACGAAGAGTACGGTATCGATAGTAACGATGCCACACGGTTTCAAAGGTTGGCACTACTACGAGAGACACCGACGACAGCGCAATGGTGAAGGGGAACAGCGTCTGGCTCTAACAAGGCAGTAAAGAAGCAGGAACGACCATAAGTGCAGTAGAGAAAAGTACTAGTAATTGCGTAGCTACGGAGACTGATGGAAATGTCAGTAATCGCCAAGTGGAGACGAAGAGTGTGGTATCGATAGTAACGATGCCACACGGTTTCAAAGGTTGGAACTACTACGAGAGACACCGACGACAGCGCAATGGTGAAGGGGAACAGCGTCTGGCTCTAACAAGGCAGTAAAGAAGCAGCAACGACCATAAGTGCAGTAGAGAAAAGTACTAGTAATTGCGTAGCTACGGAGACTGATGGAAATGTCAGCAATCGCCAAGTAGTGACGAAGTGTGTGGTATCGATAGTAACGATGCCACATGGTTTCAAAGGTTGGCACTACTACGAGAGACACCGACGACAGCGTAATGGTGAAGGGGAACAGCGTCTGGCTCTAACAAGGCAGTAAAGAAGCAGCAACGACCATAAGTGCAGTAGAGAAAAGTACTAGTAATTGCGTAGCTACGGAGACTGATGGAAATGTCAGTCATCGCCAAGTGGAGACGAAGAGTACGGTATCGATAGTAACGATGCCACACGGTTTCAAAGGTTGGCACTACTACGAGAGACACCGACGACAGCGCAATGGTGAAGGGGAACAGCGTCTGGCTCTAACAAGGCAGTAAAGAAGCAGGAACGACCATAAGTGCAGTAGAGAAAAGTACTAGTAATTGCGTAGCTACGGAGACTGATGGAAATGTCAGTAATCGCCAAGTAGAGACGAAGTGTGGGGTATCGATAGTAACGATGCCACATGGTTTCAAAGGTTGGCACTACTACGAGAGACACCGACGACAGCGTAATGGTGAAGGGGAACAGCGTCTGGCTCTAACAAGGCAGTAAAGAAGCAGCAACGACCATAAGTGCAGTAGAGAAAAGTACTAGTAATTGCGTAGCTACGGAGACTGATGGAAATGTCAGCAATCGCCAAGTAGTGACGAAGTGTGTGGTATCGATAGTAACGATGCCACATGGTTTCAAAGGTTGGCACTACTACGAGAGACACCGACGACAGCGTAATGGTGAAGGGGAACAGCGTCTGGCTCTAACAAGGCAGTAAAGAAGCAGCAACGACCATAAGTGCAGTAGAGAAAAGTACTAGTAATTGCGTAGCTACGGAGACTGATGGAAATGTCAGTCATCGCCAAGTGGAGACGAAGAGTACGGTATCGATAGTAACGATGCCACACGGTTTCAAAGGTTGGCACTACTACGAGAGACACCGACGACAGCGCAATGGTGAAGGGGAACAGCGTCTGGCTCTAACAAGGCAGTAAAGAAGCAGGAACGACCATAAGTGCAGTAGAGAAAAGTACTAGTAATTGCGTAGCTACGGAGACTGATGGAAATGTCAGTAATCGCCAAGTGGAGACGAAGAGTGTGGTATCGATAGTAACGATGCCACACGGTTTCAAAGGTTGGAACTACTACGAGAGACACCGACGACAGCGCAATGGTGAAGGGGAACAGCGTCTGGCTCTAACAAGGCAGTAAAGAAGCAGCAACGACCATAAGTGCAGTAGAGAAAAGTACTAGTAATTGCGTAGCTACGGAGACTGATGGAAATGTCAGCAATCGCCAAGTAGTGACGAAGTGTGTGGTATCGATAGTAACGATGCCACATGGTTTCAAAGGTTGGCACTACTACGAGAGACACCGACGACAGCGTAATGGTGAAGGGGAACAGCGTCTGGCTCTAACAAGGCAGTAAAGAAGCAGCAACGACCATAAGTGCAGTAGAGAAAAGTACTAGTAATTGCGTAGCTACGGAGACTGATGGAAATGTCAGTCATCGCCAAGTGGAGACGAAGAGTACGGTATCGATAGTAACGATGCCACACGGTTTCAAAGGTTGGCACTACTACGAGAGACACCGACGACAGCGCAATGGTGAAGGGGAACAGCGTCTGGCTCTAACAAGGCAGTAAAGAAGCAGGAACGACCATAAGTGCAGTAGAGAAAAGTACTAGTAATTGCGTAGCTACGGAGACTGATGGAAATGTCAGTAATCGCCAAGTGGAGACGAAGAGTGTGGTATCGATAGTAACGATGCCACACGGTTTCAAAGGTTGGAACTACTACGAGAGACACCGACGACAGCGCAATGGTGAAGGGGAACAGCGTCTGGCTCTAACAAGGCAGTAAAGAAGCAGGAACGACCATAAGTGCAGTAGAGAAAAGTACTAGTAATTGCGTAGCTACGGAGACTGATGGAAATGTCAGTAATCGCCAAGTAGAGACGAAGTGTGTGGTATCGATAGTAACGATGCCACATCGTTTCAGAGGTTGCCACTACTACGAGAGACTCCGACGACAGCGCAATGGTGAAGGGGAACAGCGTCTGGCTCTAACAAGGCAGTAAAGAAGCAGCAACGACCATAAGTGCAGTAGAGAAAAGTACTAGTAATTGCGTAGCTACGGAGACTGATGGAAATGTCAGTAATCGCCAAGTAGAGACGAAGTGTGTGGTATCGATAGTAACGATGCCACATCGTTTCAGAGGTTGCCACTACTACGAGAGACTCCGACGACAGCGCAATGGTGAAGGGGAACAGCGTCAGGCTCTAACAAGGCAGTAAAGAAGCAGGAACGACCATAAGTGCAGTAGAGAAAAGTACTAGTAATTGCGTAGCTACGGAGACTGATGGAAATGTCAGTAATCGCCAAGTAGAGACGAAGTGTGTGGTATCGATAGTAACGATGCCACATCGTTTCAGAGGTTGCCACTACTACGAGAGACTCCGACGACAGCGCAATGGTGAAGGGGAACAGCGTCAGGCTCTAACAAGGCAGTAAAGAAGCAGGAACGACCATAAGTGCAGTAGAGAAAAGTACTAGTAATTGCGTAGCTACGGAGACTGATGGAAATGTCAGTAATCGCCAAGTAGAGACGAAGTGTGTGGTATCGATAGTAACGATGCCACATCGTTTCAGAGGTTGCCACTACTACGAGAGACTCCGACGACAGCGCAATGGTGAAGGGGAACAGCGTCAGGCTCTAACAAGGCAGTAAAGAAGCAGGAACGACCATAAGTGCAGTAGAGAAAAGTACTAGTAATTGCGTAGCTACGGAGACTGATGGAAATGTCAGTAATCGCCAAGTAGAGACGAAGTGTGTGGTATCGATAGTAACGATGCCACATCGTTTCAGAGGTTGCCACTACTACGAGAGACTCCGACGACAGCGCAATGGTGAAGGGGAACAGCGTCAGGCTCTAACAAGGCAGTAAAGAAGCAGGAACGACCATAAGTGCAGTAGAGAAAAGTACTAGTAATTGCGTAGCTACGGAGACTGATGGAAATGTCAGTAATCGCCAAGTAGAGACGAAGTGTGTGGTATCGATAGTAACGATGCCACATCGTTTCAGAGGTTGCCACTACTACGAGAGACTCCGACGACAGCGCAATGGTGAAGGGGAACAGCGTCTGGCTCTAACAAGGCAGTAAAGAAGCAGCAACGACCATAAGTGCAGTAGAGAAAAGTACTAGTAATTGCGTAGCTACGGAGACTGATGGAAATGTCAGTAATCGCCAAGTAGAGACGAAGTGTGTGGTATCGATAGTAACGATGCCACATCGTTTCAGAGGTTGCCACTACTACGAGAGACTCCGACGACAGCGCAATGGTGAAGGGGAACAGCGTCTGGCTCTAACAAGGCAGTAAAGAAGCAGCAACGACCATAAGTGCAGTAGAGAAAAGTACTAGTAATTGCGTAGCTACGGAGACTGATGGAAATGTCAGTAATCGCCAAGTGGAGACGAAGAGTGTGGTATCGATAGTAACGATGCCACACGGTTTCAAAGGTTGGAACTACTACGAGAGACACCGACGACAGCGCAATGGTGAAGGGGAACAGCGTCTGGCTCTAACAAGGCAGTAAAGAAGCAGGAACGACCATAAGTGCAGTAGAGAAAAGTACTAGTAATTGCGTAGCTACGGAGACTGATGGAAATGTCAGTAATCGCCAAGTAGAGACGAAGTGTGTGGTATCGATAGTAACGATGCCACATCGTTTCAGAGGTTGCCACTACTACGAGAGACTCCGACGACAGCGCAATGGTGAAGGGGAACAGCGTCTGGCTCTAACAAGGCAGTAAAGAAGCAGCAACGACCATAAGTGCAGTAGAGAAAAGTACTAGTAATTGCGTAGCTACGGAGACTGATGGAAATGTCAGTAATCGCCAAGTAGAGACGAAGTGTGTGGTATCGATAGTAACGATGCCACATCGTTTCAGAGGTTGCCACTACTACGAGAGACTCCGACGACAGCGCAATGGTGAAGGGGAACAGCGTCAGGCTCTAACAAGGCAGTAAAGAAGCAGGAACGACCATAAGTGCAGTAGAGAAAAGTACTAGTAATTGCGTAGCTACGGAGACTGATGGAAATGTCAGTAATCGCCAAGTAGAGACGAAGTGTGTGGTATCGATAGTAACGATGCCACATCGTTTCAGAGGTTGCCACTACTACGAGAGACTCCGACGACAGCGCAATGGTGAAGGGGAACAGCGTCAGGCTCTAACAAGGCAGTAAAGAAGCAGGAACGACCATAAGTGCAGTAGAGAAAAGTACTAGTAATTGCGTAGCTACGGAGACTGATGGAAATGTCAGTAATCGCCAAGTAGAGACGAAGTGTGTGGTATCGATAGTAACGATGCCACATCGTTTCAGAGGTTGCCACTACTACGAGAGACTCCGACGACAGCGCAATGGTGAAGGGGAACAGCGTCAGGCTCTAACAAGGCAGTAAAGAAGCAGGAACGACCATAAGTGCAGTAGAGAAAAGTACTAGTAATTGCGTAGCTACGGAGACTGATGGAAATGTCAGTAATCGCCAAGTAGAGACGAAGTGTGTGGTATCGATAGTAACGATGCCACATCGTTTCAGAGGTTGCCACTACTACGAGAGACTCCGACGACAGCGCAATGGTGAAGGGGAACAGCGTCAGGCTCTAACAAGGCAGTAAAGAAGCAGGAACGACCATAAGTGCAGTAGAGAAAAGTACTAGTAATTGCGTAGCTACGGAGACTGATGGAAATGTCAGTAATCGCCAAGTAGAGACGAAGTGTGTGGTATCGATAGTAACGATGCCACATCGTTTCAGAGGTTGCCACTACTACGAGAGACTCCGACGACAGCGCAATGGTGAAGGGGAACAGCGTCTGGCTCTAACAAGGCAGTAAAGAAGCAGCAACGACCATAAGTGCAGTAGAGAAAAGTACTAGTAATTGCGTAGCTACGGAGACTGATGGAAATGTCAGTAATCGCCAAGTAGAGACGAAGTGTGTGGTATCGATAGTAACGATGCCACATCGTTTCAGAGGTTGCCACTACTACGAGAGACTCCGACGACAGCGCAATGGTGAAGGGGAACAGCGTCTGGCTCTAACAAGGCAGTAAAGAAGCAGCAACGACCATAAGTGCAGTAGAGAAAAGTACTAGTAATTGCGTAGCTACGGAGACTGATGGAAATGTCAGTAATCGCCAAGTAGAGACGAAGTGTGTGGTATCGATAGTAACGATGCCACATCGTTTCAGAGGTTGCCACTACTACGAGAGACTCCGACGACAGCGCAATGGTGAAGGGGAACAGCGTCTGGCTCTAACAAGGCAGTAAAGAAGCAGCAACGACCATAAGTGCAGTAGAGAAAAGTACTAGTAATTGCGTAGCTACGGAGACTGATGGAAATGTCAGTAATCGCCAAGTAGAGACGAAGTGTGTGGTATCGATAGTAACGATGCCACATCGTTTCAAAGGTTGGCACTACTACGAGAGACTCCGACGACAGCGCAATGGTGAAGGGGAACAGCGTCTGCCTCTAACAAGGCAGTAAAGAAGCAGCAACGACCATAAGTGCAGTAGAGAAAAGTACTAGTAATTGCGTAGCTACGGAGACTGATGGAAATGTCAGTAATCGCCAAGTAGAGACGAAGTGTGTGGTATCGATAGTAACGATGCCACATCGTTTCAAAGGTTGGCACTACTACGAGAGACTCCGACGACAGCGCAATGGTGAAGGGGAACAGCGTCTGGCTCTAACAAGGCAGTAAAGAAGCAGCAACGACCATAAGTGCAGTAGAGAAAAGTACTAGTAATTGCGTAGCTACGGAGACTGATGGAAATGTCAGTAATCGCCAAGTAGAGACGAAGTGTGTGGTATCGATAGTAACGATGCCACATCGTTTCAAAGGTTGGCACTACTACGAGAGACTCCGACGACAGCGCAATGGTGAAGGGGAACAGCGTCAGGCTCTAACAAGGCAGTAAAGAAGCAGGAACGACCATAAGTGCAGTAGAGAAAAGTACTAGTAATTGCGTAGCTACGGAGACTGATGGAAATGTCAGTAATCGCCAAGTAGAGACGAAGTGTGGGGTATCGATAGTAACGATGCCACATGGTTTCAAAGGTTGGCACTACTACGAGAGACACCGACGACAGCGTAATGGTGAAGGGGAACAGCGTCTGGCTCTAACAAGGCAGTAAAGAAGCAGCAACGACCATAAGTGCAGTAGAGAAAAGTACTAGTAATTGCGTAGCTACGGAGACTGATGGAAATGTCAGTAATCGCCAAGTAGAGACGAAGTGTGTGGTATCGATAGTAACGATGCCACATCGTTTCAGAGGTTGCCACTACTACGAGAGACACCGACGACAGCGCAATGGTGAAGGGGAACAGCGTCTGGCTCTAACAAGGCAGTAAAGAAGCAGCAACGACCATAAGTGCAGTAGAGAAAAGTACTAGTAATTGCGTAGCTACGGAGACTGATGGAAATGTCAGTAATCGCCAAGTAGAGACGAAGTGTGTGGTATCGATAGTAACGATGCCACATCGTTTCAAAGGTTGGCACTACTACGAGAGACTCCGACGACAGCGCAATGGTGAAGGGGAACAGCGTCTGGCTCTAACAAGGCAGTAAAGAAGCAGCAACGACCATAAGTGCAGTAGAGAAAAGTACTAGTAATTGCGTAGCTACGGAGACTGATGGAAATGTCAGTAATCGCCAAGTAGAGACGAAGTGTGTGGTATCGATAGTAACGATGCCACATCGTTTCAGAGGTTGCCACTACTACGAGAGACTCCGACGACAGCGCAATGGTGAAGGGGAACAGCGTCTGGCTCTAACAAGGCAGTAAAGAAGCAGCAACGACCATAAGTGCAGTAGAGAAAAGTACTAGTAATTGCGTAGCTACGGAGACTGATGGAAATGTCAGTAATCGCCAAGTAGAGACGAAGAGTGCGGTATCGATAGTAACGATGCCACATGGTTTCAAAGGTTGGCACTACTACGAGAGACACCGACGACAGCGTAATGGTGAAGGGGAACAGCGTCTGGCTCTAACAAGGCAGTAAAGAAGCAGCAACGACCATAAGTGCAGTAGAGAAAAGTACTAGTAATTGCGTAGCTACGGAGACTGATGGAAATGTCAGTAATCGCCAAGTAGAGACGAAGTGTGTGGTATCGATAGTAACGATGCCACATCGTTTCAGAGGTTGCCACTACTACGAGAGACTCCGACGACAGCGCAATGGTGAAGGGGAACAGCGTCAGGCTCTAACAAGGCAGTAAAGAAGCAGGAACGACCATAAGTGCAGTAGAGAAAAGTACTAGTAATTGCGTAGCTACGGAGACTGATGGAAATGTCAGTAATCGCCAAGTAGAGACGAAGTGTGTGGTATCGATAGTAACGATGCCACATCGTTTCAGAGGTTGCCACTACTACGAGAGACTCCGACGACAGCGCAATGGTGAAGGGGAACAGCGTCTGGCTCTAACAAGGCAGTAAAGAAGCAGCAACGACCATAAGTGCAGTAGAGAAAAGTACTAGTAATTGCGTAGCTACGGAGACTGATGGAAATGTCAGTAATCGCCAAGTAGAGACGAAGTGTGTGGTATCGATAGTAACGATGCCACATCGTTTCAGAGGTTGCCACTACTACGAGAGACTCCGACGACAGCGCAATGGTGAAGGGGAACAGCGTCTGGCTCTAACAAGGCAGTAAAGAAGCAGCAACGACCATAAGTGCAGTAGAGAAAAGTACTAGTAATTGCGTAGCTACGGAGACTGATGGAAATGTCAGTAATCGCCAAGTAGAGACGAAGTGTGTGGTATCGATAGTAGCGATGCCACATCGTTTCAGAGGTTGCCACTACTACGAGAGACTCCGACGACAGCGCAATGGTGAAGGGGAACAGCGTCTGGCTCTAACAAGGCAGTAAAGAAGCAGCAACGACCATAAGTGCAGTAGAGAAAAGTACTAGTAATTGTGTAGCTACGGAGACTGATGGAAATGTCAGTAATCGCCAAGTGGAGACGAAGAGTGCGGTGTCGATAGTAACGATGCCACACGGTTTCAAAGGTTGGCACTACTACGAGCGACACCGACGACAGCGCAATGGTGAAGGGGAACAGCGTCTGGCTCTAACAAGGCAGTAAAGAAGCAGGAACGACCATAAGCGCAGTAGAGAAAAGTACTAGTAATTGCGTAGCTACGGAGACTGATGGAAATGTCAGTAATCGCCAAGTGGAGACGAAGAGTGCGGTATCGATAGTAACGATGCCACATCGTTTCAAAGGTTGGCACTACTACGAGAGACACCGACGACAGCGCAATGGTGAAGGGGAACAGCGTCTGGCTCTAACAAGGCAGTAAAGAAGCAGGAACGACCATAAGTGCAGTAGAGAAAAGTACTAGTAATTGCGTAGCTACGGAGACTGATGGAAATGTCAGTAATCGCCAAGTGGAGACGAAGTGTGTGGTATCGATAGTAACGATGCCACATGGTTTCAAAGGTTGGCACTACTACGAGAGACACCGACGACAGCGCAATGGTGAAGGGGAACAGCGTCAGGCTCTAACAAGGCAGTAAAGAAGCAGCAACGACCATAAATGCAGTAGAGGAAAGTACTAGTAATTGCGTAGCTACGGAGACTGATGGAAATGTCAGTAATCGCCAAGTGGAGACGAAGAGTGCGGTATCGATAGTAACGATGCCACACGGTTTCAAAGGTTGGCACTAGTACGAGAGACACCGACGACAGCGCAATGGTGAAGGGGAACAGCGTCTGGCTCTAACAAGGCAGTAAAGAAGCAGGAACGACCATAAGTGCAGTAGAGAAAAGTACTAGTAATTGCGTAGCTACGGAGACCGATGGAAATGTCAGTAATCGCCAAGTGGAGACGAAGAGTGCGGTATCGATAGTAACGATGCCACACGGTTTCAAAGGTTGGCACTACTACGAGAGACACCGACGACAGCGCAATGGTGAAGGGGAACAGCGTCTGCCTCTAACAAGGCAGTAAAGAAGCAGGAACGACCATAAGTGCAGTAGAGAAAAGTACTAGTAATTGCGTAGCTACGGAGACTGATGGAAATGTCAGTAATCGCCAAGTGGAGACGAAGAGTGCGGTATCGATAGTAACGATGCCACATGGTTTCAAAGGTTGGCACTACTACGAGAGACACCGACGACGGCGCAGTGGTGAAGGGGAACAGCGTCTGGCTCTAACAAGGCAGTAAAGAAGCAGCAACGACCATAAGTGCAGTAGAGAAAAGTACTAGTAATTGTGTAGCTACGGAGACTGATGGAAATGTCAGTAATCGCCAAGTAGAGACGAAGAGTGTGGTATCGATAGTAACGATGCCACATTGTTTCAAAGGTTGGCACTACTACGAGAGACTCCGACGACAGCGCCCTCTAGCCGGTGCTGTCGAGGTCTGCAAGATCCGCGACTGCTTCAGCCCATTTCATCAGGTGCAACCAGCCAGCACACTTCGCTTCAGCTTCGCACCTCATTCCAAGTTACGTATTCTTATTGCTGGAGTAAAGGGGATTTAAATTCATACAGCAGTACCGACGTGTTTTACCTTTCCTGATCCCAACCCACGCGCCGCCTTCCAGGTGGGATACAAAAAAGACAGAAGTACAGCCAAGAGGAGGAGCGGACAGGAACTTTAGTGTACGTGTGTAGTGGTGCTAGTTGAAGAGAGAAAGAGTTTGCAGTCAAGCAATAGAAAAGTTAGTTCGGAGATAATAGCGGTGGCACCGCAGGACAGAAAATGTTAATGATAGTGTCTAGGGGAATAGTGAAATGAGAAAGCGATAGTGCTCAAGCAAGCAGAATCGGAAGCAGCAACAATCGTAGTGAGTGAGAAAGATGTACCAAAGATTCTGTAGTAAGTTAAAGACAAAATAAATATTTGTATTTGCTGTGAGATCAAAGTCTCATAAATTTTTTAATGACCTCATATTCGCAATCGAGCGTATTATTTATCACAATTTCCACTATTGCTATTTCGACATTAGGTCACTTTCAACCGGTTGAAGGACCTGAAAACATGGCCGTTATCGTCCTTTTTATTCATTTCATGAAAGTCAACCACTTTTTGTATTTTCATCAGTTTTAACCAGGAGAAAATCACCAAAGTTCAAAACTGTAAAATGATAATACTGATACGTGAACTTCGAAAACTGAAGCACCTGTTTTAATGTTAATCATACAAGGAGTCCAATGCAACCGTCTAATTCGGAAGATACTTTGCCCCAGATGTGTACAGAAAGCCGGCCGTGTGGCCGAACGGTTCTAGGCGCTTCAGTTTGGAACCGCGCGACCGCTACTGTCGCAAGTTCGAATCCTGCCTCGGGCATGGATGTGTGTGATGTCCTTAGGTTAGTTAGGTTTAAGTAGTTCTAGGGGACTGATGACCTCAGATGTTAAGTCGTGCCGGCCGAAGTGGCCGCGCGGTTCTGGCGCTGCAGTCTGGAACCGCGAGACCGCTACGGTCGCAGGTTCGGCGCGCGCGCGCGCGTGTGTGTGTGTGTGTGTGTGTGTGTGTGTGTGTGTGTGTGTGTGTGTACTAGCCGTTAACATAGGTAAAATCAAGTAGGCATACAAACATGAGAAAAGTATTTTCCGTCTCTCACACCGTGTTCTACGGTAAAAACGGCACACAAAAGTAACGACGTTTCGTGGAATCGCATTCTAGGGATGATCATGTTTAATTCTGGCAGATGTCTTATTTGCAGTAACACATAGCCACACAGGAGAGCTACAATACCACAACTGCTAGGTCGTTGATACTGTCGCCAGTGGAAATCAGAACAGTGTAGTACCGAAGCCTTCAAGGCCCACACAGACTGTACCCGTCGCTGTTTATTGGGGTCACTTTTTTCCTTTACTTGTGTCAGGGAGTAAGCGGGACTAACTTTCTGTTCGTTTGCTACCGTTACCACAAAGTTTGAATTAAGTCCCTAAGTTTCAGTTTCTCCATTCTGAATAGCTACTACTTCCCTTAGAAGGCTATACCCAGAAGTATAACAATAATAGACCGAACTGAAAGGCGAAGAGCTAGAGATAGACAATATTTTTGCGTAGACAGACTAATAGGAACAATGTGGACGTCGATAACGATAATTCTATTGTTATTCTGAAAGTACATTTAAATGTGCTCTGAACGTATTTCGAAATAATTTTGACAGTTATAGCTGCTGTTTGATGAGTTCATAGTGCAGGTTTCGTAACGCAAAACGCTTCTCAGGTTATTTACGTGATACAACGGCATCGCCACTATGATGTCATATGGAAAAAGGTAATTTGCAGCCGCTAACACAAAAAACATTCAACGCACTGCATCAAGGTTGCACTTCCAATGTTCGAAAAGTTAAAGAGAAATCGAAGAATTATTTCAATAGTTCTCATAGCTACAACTCAGCGTTTGCTATGGTCCGTTCTAAGACTAAAATTTTAGACACAGAATTACGTGAAGTGTGTCACTTTAAGATACATGTTATGGTTTGGCATAGATCTGGTCCACGTACAGTCGTAACTATTAGGTTGGTGCATCCGTTTTTAGCGTTTTTGCTTTGCATGTTAGTATTTCGGTTATTTTTGTTATCTTTTCTCATTTCTGATTTGTAGTTCACTGCTGCTATTTGAATTCAGATACTGTAATTTTGTCATTTGGAGATAGTGAGTAGAGCTGTGGATGCTAAAAAATGGAGTGCCCGGTGGATAAATCAAAGCGTTGCCAACATATACTTGTGTTTAAGTTCAGTAGAGGGGTGGCAGCATGGAGGCAGCCAGAAACATTTGCGTCGCGTATGGGGATCCGGTCACTGGACAGACTACGGCAAGAGAATCGTTTTTTAGTTTAAAGAGTATTGTTTTGACATTACTGACTCCCCACGTTCCGAACGAAAGACCTTCGGGGGCGATGACGATCGTTTAAACGCATTTATTCACAATGATCCTCGTAAGTGCACTCGAGAACCGGCAGCCGTGATGAGCTGTCATCATTCCACCATCGTGCGGCATTTGCATACAGTGGGACAGGTTCAAAAATTGGGTATGCGAGAACTACATACTCAAAGCCAAAATCACAAAAATCAGCACGTGGCCGTAAGTACATCTTTGCTTGCTCATCAATTGACTCGTGAAGATTACCGACTGTTCCAATCCTGTATCGTTACTGAAGACGGGAAATGTTAACATAAGTAACAGAAAGTACTGGTTGAGTCCAAACGAAGCATCGACACCCTATACAAGGACCTGTGCTCATCCATAAAAGATAATGTTCGGCATCTGGTGTACCAGCGACAGTGTGGTATA
The DNA here is from genome assembly GCF_023898315.1 of Schistocerca nitens. Lineage (NCBI taxonomy): Eukaryota > Metazoa > Arthropoda > Insecta > Orthoptera > Acrididae > Schistocerca > Schistocerca nitens. The sequence goes on along the minus strand of NC_064619.1, from coordinate 564,121,021 downwards.
CTACGAGTTGCTTCCCCGAGGTGTAACCATCACTGCTGACGTATATTGTCAACAACTGAGACGTCTTGCAGACGCAGTCCAAGAACAGCGACCAGGAAGAGTGTGTGAAATGATGCTACTACACGATAACACCCACCCGCATTCTGCTGAACTGACAAAAAACACTATATAGGGGTTAGGTTGGGAAGTCATTCCTCACCCACCCAATTCATCTCATATTGCACACTCGGATATTCAACTTTTCCGTTCTCTATCGAACAACCTTCAAGGAAATTTCTTTCCAGATGAAAACGCGCTCTGAACATGACTGGGCGAGTTCCTCCCCTCAAAATAACGTAATTTTTACAGTCGTGGAATCGACGAGCTATTCCCGTCATCGGGAGACTGTTGTAAACAGTGAAGGACAATATACAGGGTGATTCAAAAAGAATACAACTTTAAAAATGTGTATTTAATGAAAGAAACATAATATAACCTTCTGTTATACATCATTACAAAGAGTATTTAAAAAGGTTTTTTTTTCACTCAAAAACAAGTTCAGAGATGTTCGATATGGCCCCCTCCAGACACACGAGCAATATCAACCCGATACTCCAACTCGTTCCACACTCTCTGTAGCATATCAGGCGTAACAGTTTGGATAGCTGCTGTTATTTCTCGTTTCAAATCATCAATGGTGGCTGGGAGAGGTGGCCGAAACACCATATCCTTAACATACCCCCATAAGAAAAAATCGCAGGGGGTAAGATCAGGGCTTCTTGGAGGCCAGTGATGAAGTGCTCTGTCACGGGCTGCCTGGCGGCCGATCCATCGCCTCGGGTAGTTCACGTTCAGGTAGTTACGGACAGATAAGTGCCTATGTGGTGGCGCTCCATCCTGCTGAAATATGAATTGTTGTGCTTCTTGTTCGAGCTGAGGGAACAGCCAATTCTCTAACATCTCCAGATACTGTAGTCCAGTTACAGTAGCACCTTCGAAGAAAAAGGGACCAAAAACTTTATTGGCTGAAATGGCACAGAAAACGTTCACCTTAGGCGAGTCACGTTCATACTGAGTTGTTTCCCGCGGATTCTCAGTGCCCCATATACAGACATTGTGACGGTTGACTTTCCCGTTAGTGTGGAAAGTTGCTTCATCACTAAACACAATCTTTGAAACGAAAGATTCATCTGTTTCCATTTGAGAAAGGATAAAATCACAGAAATCGATTCAGCTGCAGACAGTGCTTGAACCAATTTCAGACGATAAGGTTTAATAACTAACCTTTTTCGTAGGACTCTCCATACAGTTGATTGTGGAATTTGCAGCTCTCTGCTAACTCTGCGAGTCGATTTTCCTGGGCTGCGAACAAATGCTTGCTGGATGCGTGCTACATTTTCATCACTCGTTCTCGACCGTCCAGAACTTTTCCCTTTGCACAAACACCCATTCTCTGTAAACTGTTTATACCAACGTTTAATACACCACCTATCAGGAGGTTTAACACCATACTTCGTTCGAAATGCACGCTGAACAACTGTCGTCGATTCACTTCTGCCGTACTCAATAACACAAAAAGCTTTCTGTTGAGCGGTCGCCATCTTAGCATCAACTGAGGCTGACGCCTAGTCAACAGCGCCTCAAGCGAACAAATGTACAACTAAATGAAACTTTATAGCTCCCTTAATTCGCCGACAGATAGTGCTTAGCTCTGCCTTTTGTCGTTGCAGAGTTTTAAATTCCTAAAGTTGTGGTATTCTTTTTGAATCACCCTGTGTTATTGATGACTGCAGTCTCTTGTAATGTGTACCTGTTGTGCTTACAAAACTTCTGGAAAAACCCCTACCCACATACTAATCAATTCAAGAATTATCTCAAAAAGCTGATTTTGCTACTTCATAAACACAGTTGGTCGAATTTCGAGCACAGATGATGCTAAATGTAATAAATACACGTAGTACAATCGATTACCAACACGACACTATTTTAAAAATTATGTATTATTTGTTTATTTACCGCTGCAAATAAAAGAAAGATAGTAGGGATGATAGTATATGATGTGTTTAGATGTCAGAGAGCATCTGCTGTCAAAGCCGAGAGGAGCTCTGGTGTGTGCCGCCCGCTGATCGATGGCCACGGACCGAGATTCATCTGGCGGCCGGGCCGAACGGCATAAAGACAAGCGCTCCCGATTAATGCACGAAGAGCGAATTGTTTGATTAAACCGGGCTGCTGGGATGAAGGGGGGTCGGCTACAACAGACCTGATTCCCGCCCTCCGTCTGCCACCAATCTCGCCCCAGTGTCAGATTCCCCACGGGTGACAACGCCTGCTGGCACCTTGTCAGTCTGAACTAGCCATTCAGCAGAGCTAAGTTCGACTGTCGGTGGGGAATAAGAGCTCCCGCAAAGATAGCAGCCTTGCAAGCGAGAAACGGTGGAAATCCGACTTATTCTCCTACTAGCCGCCATGAATTTATCGATACGTAAAGTAAGCTGTCATTCATCGCAACAAATAGATATTTTCTCCCATAGCAGAGTTAGCGAAAGAAGATCGCTGACAGGTGGCAGCGCTGCTGCCAGCTTTCAGCTGCGAAGTATTAACGGATGCAGGCGAAAACAATAGCCATTTAGAGAGATGCACTGCCTTCATGGTATTTTCCGCTGGTTGTTGTATATGACATTCTTCTTTTCTTCCTTCCCCTTTCAAACTCTATTAGATGTTCAAAAAATTCCTCTATCAATTTAATTAACGTGGTGGAGCGGGTGCTTTGCCAACTTTTTGAAAACATTGCAGTCTGGTCAGTTACTTTATGTTGAATAAAACTTTGTTTTTAATGAATTCTTCTATCCGATTCCACAAATGTTTTAAATTTTTATCTAAACTAAACCCAGAAACTTATGTCTTAGTGGTAGATGCCAGTTTCCCAAGTGAATGTCATATTCAGTATTTTCAGGCTCAGGACCTTATTTACATATCATTCTCTCTTTGGAAAGTATTTTGTGAGTAGAAGCCAACAAGAATTCTCGAATTTTGCATTTTTAGTTCTAAGTTTTAGCATAAGTACGCTCCTATCGGTTGTACACCATATTGAAAATGAGCTGATATTGTGGAGAGTGTGCTAAGAGAGATTTTCAAGTTATGGATCCTACTTACACATCAGTATCTGTTTAAAAATTATGTTGTTAATGTAAGACAACTACAATCAACGAATTTTCCTTTTTTATATATTTTCACGGTGGCATGAAGTGCCCTCCCCCTTTGGTAAAGCGCCTTATGGGAAATGTGTTGGTATCACTAGGGTTAAAAATAAACTCATAAACACAAGCTCAGACTTGCTGCTTTGCAACTGACAGAGACCTGACAATAAGGTAAATAGACAGAAAGCAAATGCCACAAGACTATTGTTACTTACGCATATGTTAATAACACAAATATTGAAAATGGCATTATTAAAGTCAAAAAAGAATTCGCTCTATAAAAAATATCTGGACAAAGCGAGTTTTGATGTATCAGTTTCGAGGCAGAATACGAGTTTCGGAATAACGGAAGATATTGGTAACTTCTAACCATGGAAGTAATTAGATTTTGAAAAAGAAGAACTGTTTTCTGAATAAGAAAGGCGGCTATTTCAAATAGTATACGCTGTAAAAAAACTCATTTCGGCCATATTTACAGAAAGCGAGTTTTCAATAAGACGTCCTCTTATCTTATTTGTACTGGACATAGAGAAGACCTACATAAGAGTCCCATGCCATTACAGCCTTAAAGTCGAAAATTTGGACATTTTTTGTGAGTATCTAAAAGAATGTACGCAATAGGAAAAAGAACAGCTGTCCTTGCTAACTGGCTGCGTGGAATGTCGTATGAGGAGGCGCTGAACGATTTCGCCCATAAATTTCACAAACCAACACCTGCTAGACATGCCATTAAAAACATGTCCAACAAATTAATGTGAACTGCTTGTGTTACTGACGGAGAACGGGCTGGAAGACCGGCAATAGCAGATGAAACTGTGGAGAAAAGTCAGGAAGAGAGTTACCGGCAGCCCCTCAGCACCAGAGAGAACACTAAGCACGGGACTTCGTATCGACACATCACTGTGCTGAAAAGACTGCGATTGAAACTGAACAAACGTGCTTGCCACGTTCCAATTCTCCATGAACGGGAAAAAGAGGACTATTCCGCAACATTTGCTTAAGCGACGAGGCCACATTTCACACGTGTGGATGTGTGAGCATGACCGTACGATTTGGACAGAGAAGTGACCAAATGCGTACAAGAATGAGAAAGAGACACACCAGAAGTAAATGAGGTGGTGGGACTTACAAGATCAAAAATATGTGAATCGTTGATTTTCGTGGAGAAAACAGCAACCGGTAACACCTATATTGACCTACTGGAACGGTTTTTGCATCCAGAGCAGCTGATTCAGATATGACATAACATATTGGACCCTATCGTCTACCAACAAGATGGAGTCCCACCACATTCTTTCGTAACTGTCCGGGACTACATGAATGCCACTTTTCCTGGGAGACGGATTGGCCCTGAGTCACCAAGACTTTGGGCTCCCCAATCGCCCAGTTCTGGGCAATCAACAAGTGTTAGAGTGCGAATCGTTTAACGAAACATCATCGTGTACTTGATGACTGCACACACAAAGCTTTACGCCTCTCCTGTCAGAACCGACACTGGGCTGTTGATGACTGGAAACATGTTGCCTGGACGGACGAGCCTCGTTTCAAATTGTATCGAGCGGATGGATGTGTACGGGTATGGAGACAACCTCATGAATCAATGGACGCTGCATGTCAGCAGGGGACTGTTCAAGTTGGTGAAGGCTCGATAATGGTGGGGGCCATGTGCAGTTGGAGTGATATGGGACCCATGATACGTTTAGATACGACTCTGACTGGTGAAATGTTTGTAAGCATCCTGTCTGATCACCAGCATCCGTTCATGCCCCTTGTGCATTCTGACGGACTTGGGCAATAGCAGCAGGACAATCCGACACCCCAAACGTCTAGAATTGTTACAGGGTCGCTCCAGGAACACTCTTCTGAGTTTAAACACTTCCACTGACTCCCCAGACATGAACATTATTGAGCATACCTGGGATGCCTTGCAACCTACTGTTCAGAAGAGATCTCCACCTCATCTTACTCTTACGGATTTATAGACAGCTCTGCAGGATTAATGGTGTCAGTTCCCTCCTTCAGACATTAGTTGAGTCCATGCCACGTCGTGTTGGGCCACTTCCGGGTGCTCACTAGAGATGGGCAAAACTGTTCTTTTCAGAGATCGGATCAGAAATGTTCACTCCCTGAAATGAACTAGCTCTTTTTCATGACTCACCACTCATTCACAATAGGAAATAAATGGAAGGCACATTGCCCTTTAAACTTGGTCTATTCCAGTACTATACCTGTATTTTGATCTTATTTGATCCTATTTTGAAGTAACACATATAATGAGTAAGAATTTTGTATTGTTTATTGAAATTTCCACGATATGACGAAGTTTTTGATTATTGATTTATTTTGCACTATCGTGGTTTTTTGGGTGATCGAAAAATGTTGTAACTTGAGATTTAAATTAACAATATATTTGGCTATAATGTATTAAAATTTCATTAACCTCGTACAAATACATCGCAAGCCATATATTTTTAAAGTGAACGTTTCCTTCTGAAGACGCCTAAAATTGCAAAATCCGTACCAGAATAAGAAAAATATATATATAAATTTGACTGTAAGACTAAAGTGCTGCATATAGTCTTATGCAGAATAAAACAAGGAATATATTGGTGTATCACATTTTGCGATACGTTTATCGGTTCGCTCGTAATTAAAGCGTAAATTCGACTGTCCGTAATAAAAATCCTATAGTAAGAGGAGTCGTCAGGAACCTAATCTGATCAGTTTAAACAAATAAAAATAAAATAAAAACAAATGATGTATACAAAACATAATAATGTAATATACATAGCGGTATTACTATGAAGAACAATATCCAGTAGAGACGAACTCCGATGCAGAGGCGCTGAGTCAAGCTGGTCGAGCCGGGAGCTGTATTACTGCGTGAGCTAAGACCGCAGAGACCAGAGTGACACCTGAGTTGCTTTGCTCAACGCTCTGGCTAGAGTCGAGAACGGTGGGGTGAGCGTTGAGCGGGCGAGTTCCGAGGGTGGGGGGAGCGGTGAACGGCCACCAGTCACCCGCTCCGAGACAAATCGTCCGTTCTCTTGCGAGCAGGTAGTTGCAAGTAGTTCTTATGTTCTCCGCTAGGAGGCTCTCTGTATTGTTGCTCGCATCAGCCGCCCAGAGGGCAGGACGTGCGACTGAAACGATCGCCGACGGAGTGCGATGCTAAGTTAAGCTGCTCCAGACACTGCACGCAGCAGAGGAAGCACAGAGACAGCACGGCATATGCGAAACACAAAATCCAATGGGGCACTGCACAATGCAGGCAGCCAAGGCAGAAGCAGGGCAGAGGCCTGCGCTGGCTGTGTTGTGTGGCTTGCAGTGTGCTCTGACCAGCAGAGGCCCCGCTGATATGCTCCGTCTCTCTCTCTCTCTGCTGTGGGAAATGTTTGGAGCTACCGTTCTTTTTTTTCTGAATCACTGATTGTTCACTCCTTTGAAAGATTCAACTCTATGAATCAGTTCAGGAGTGGATCCCCCATCTCTAGTGCTCACGGAGGACCTACACTGAGAACGGGCGGCTGCTGGCTGCTGCATATTGAGGATGAATAGCACTTCCTGACAAGCACTTTACGACTTGCAGAGCGCCGATGCAGGTGTACGGGAGGGACAAACGAAAACACGCGCGATCGCAGTTGCTGGCCGTAAGTAAGCAAGCAGACAGACGGACACAGGCAGAGCAGCCGCCGTGTGGACGCGGCGGGCCCCTTGCAGTCGGCTCGGCGCCTCTCGTCTCCCTTGGCGGCAGCAGCAAAAGGCGAGCCGTGGCGCCGGTAAACACACGCCGACGTAATGGCAATTCATTAAGCGCCTCCTCACGGCGGGCTCCTACCACCCCCGCCCCACCCCGCCTCACGCTCCTTGTTCCACTCTACTCTCCCCTCCGCTCCCCTCTCCTCCCTTCCCCACACCGTCCTTCCCCTCCAGCACGTGCTTGCCCGGTCTCCCCTTTTCCTTTTCCTCTTTCGTCTCCGGGATACCTCTGATTGTCGGCAGCCGAAAAAAAACCGACTGTCAAACGCTGCGCCAGAGCAGGCGTCTGCGTATTCGCTTTTGATGCCCGTGCCTTCTCCCTCTGCGCAGGGGTTGCGTGTAGTATTAGTATGCATTTGTATCGACTTACTCTTCCTGCTATTACCGTCTTCTCTCATAACACTGCTACGCAATAGCTTTTCGCAGCCTTTCTTACGTTCAGGCACTTGTCAGTCTGAGGCTCTGGATTCGTCCTCTCCTCCCAAACTTCATTTTAGTTTTCTGCGGAGAGGCTGTATCATTCTTAATAGCGGAAGCTGACACGGAGCGAAAACATACGATTACAGGAGCAAAAATGTTCCAGTAGACAAGACTCAGTTAACGAGCCATTTGCGAGATAATTGGGGTTATGTGGTTGACAACAGCCTCCGATTTCAGTACACGATTTTTTTCAGTCATCAGTTACGTGACTGCTTTGCTGTGGTCCTCCACGACTTCCTCTTCCGTGTCGACCTCTTTATCTCAGAGTAACATTTACACCTAATGCCCTCAATTACACTAGTCAACAAATTTAAACTTTTTTTCTGTATCTGTTTTATAAGTGGATGGATGTACCTAATTTTGTTGTGCTTACATTCAATGGTAAAAACAGCTTTTCTCTTTCACATCTCATTTCCTAGACACGCAGCTGAACCAGAAACAGTAATGGCGAACATCAACAAAATTGAAAGAAGCGAGGAATACTTATTCAGAACTTCAGAACTCAATTCTATGGAACATGTAATCTATATATGGCTACGACTCAAATAGAAGGCCCAAATTAGTTCACAACGTATTTCAACTTTCATCTGCTTTGGTATTCGAGAAATGTAACAACGATGATTTCCTTTTGTTTGCTGTTTCCTTATCACACCACCCATCTAGTGACGATTTGTACATCATCTAGCACCCCTGTGAAAAAAAAAGCAACAGTAACGGTCTAAACCATCGTGTCCCAAACCTTTCCCACGACAGAGCGCTTTGAGAATCCAGGTACTTTGATGGAACGCCTTGTTTATTTTCAAGAGTAATAACATTTTTTAAATATGACACGTAATTGTTTCATTCTGCGATAACTTCAGTTTTAAATATTAACCAATAAAACATAAATCATAATACAGCATAAAAAATTATTATCATCAAAATGTCGAAAAAACGCAATGTTCGGGAAACTCTGAAGTAAACAAAAGAACAGTAAACATAGAAATGCAGAAAATAATACACAACAGCCCCTAAAAACTCAAAAATCTTACCTGCTAGAATATTTTGAATGGTAGATTGGGATTCTATGTACCAAACCACGTACTAACTGGTACATTACATCCGAGATGTAAAATGGCTTTTGATTAGTGTTATTTGTTTGGTATATTCCAATCTCGGTCTTCTCCTGGAGTTTTTACTCTTACATCTCGCTTCATAATCATAGTAACACTGGTGTCTTAACATATGTCCTACCATTCCGCCCTTCCCTCTAAAAGTTTTCCATGTATTTCTCATATTCGACTATTCTGCAGACAACCGCCTCATTGCACCCAATTTTCAACAGGCTTCTATAGCACCACATCTTAAACGCCTCAATTTCTTCTTCTCACCTTCCCCCCCCCCCCCCCACTAGTCCATGCTTCACTTCCATACAATGCTGTGCTTTAGACGCACATTCTCAAAAATTTCTTCCTCAAAGTAATGGCAGTTTTGTTGGTTGGAAATGCGCTCTTTGTCTGTGCTACTTCGGTTTTTTACCCTCTTCGCTTCGTCCGTCACGTGTTATTTTGCTTTCAAGGTGGCAGAATTCATTCACTTCCTCTACTTCATGGCTCTCAATTTTGATGTTAAATTTATCACTAATCTCACTTCTGTTACTTCTCACCATTTTTGTCTTCCGTCAGCCCGCATCTCGTGGTCGTGCGGTAGCGTTCTCGCTTCCCACGCCCGGGTTCCCGGGTTCGATTCCCGGCGGGGTCAGGGATTTTCTCTGCCTCGTGATGGCTGGGTGTTGTGTGATGTCCTTAGGTTGGTTAGGTTTAAGTAGTTCTAAGTTCTAGGGGACTGATGACCATAGCTGTTAAGTCCCATAGTGCTCAGAGCCATTTGAACCATTTGTCTTCCGTCAGTTTATTCTCCGTCCTCATTCTGTGCTCAGCAGGCTTGTCATTTCCTTCGCGTTTCTCGTGAGAACAGCAGTTTCATCAGCAAGTCTTATCGTTGGTATTCATTCCCCCTTAATTTTAATTCCATTCCTGAACCTATCTTTTATTTCCGTCATTGCTTGTTCGATGTACAGATTGAATAGTAGATGGGAAAGTCTGCATCCTTCTCGTAAATCCTGTTTAACCCGCGCACTTCGTTATAATCTTCTTCTCTTGTGTTCATTCTTGGTACTAATACATATTGTTTACCACTCGTCTTTCCCTACAGCTTATACCTATTTTTCTGAGAATTTCGAACATCTCACACCATTTCACACTGTCGAACGCTTTTTCCACGTCACAAATCCGGTGAATGTGTCTTGATTTTCCTTAACAAGAGAAACCAAACTGATTCAACACGTTACTAAATACTTGTAACCGTTGAAGAATATGTTACACGTGTCGTCCTTGGATTAGGTTGCAATACTTTCTGCAATGAGTTACGAATTGTCACATACACGCCAGGACCATCACGTAAATATTGATAAGGATGTATAACTCACTGGCTACGTCCTTCAACTGTATCAGCCAGAATACTATATCCTAGGCTTACGAGAACCTCCAAGATAGAAAAATCCATGAGATTGTGGTCAACTGATCCTACAGGTCATGCCCCACCTGTCTGTCTATATATTATGTTATCTCGTCTTAGATCAGCAGCAAAATGTTCAGGTGGTCCGTCATGCAGCCATCACATTCCCCAACCATGCGCAGTGGCTAAAATTTTGCCCCATTTATGTGGGGACATAATCGAAAAGTTAACATTTCAAATACATATGTGCTAACTACAACAATAATTCATTTCATTGGCGAAACGTGACCACACATTCGCGTGTGTCTTGAAAGCGGCTCATTTGCGGACTCCTATTTACTGGAATGGCTTGAGTTTTATATTCATATACTTCCACATTATACAGGTATTATGTTACACTCAGTAAATATTGTAGTGTACAATGGCCAACACTGTATTATTTTTCTGTATTACCTCGATATTTATATCAAATTCATATATTTACCGGGACACTAACTTCTTACACTTAGTAACGCTTTCGTTATGCTTTTTCTGTTTCCAAATATGAGAGTCTCCTGTATCTCCTTTCACCATTTCGCCTTCCATCGACAGTAAGATTGCAATATCAGGTTATTTGAAAAGTTCCGAGGTTCCGAGACAAGTCCCTTCGATCTTGTGAGGATTTTCGATACAACTTATAACTGAGTGGTATTCTTAATTGAAATAGCTGGTTCTCTCAAGACTTCCAGCAAATAATTTAGAGTTCGGCAGCTTAAGTATAGTGTTTCTTGAGGTAACCCGTATGTTCTTCGGTTATTTCTCACGTAATACGAGGAGCAGCTGGCAGCGATTTTTAAAAGAAATTTTTAGTTGATACGCTGCTGTTAGTCTATAGGACATTGTAAGCTATATAATTTGCGCTCTGTTACAATGACCAGATAGGATTTATACGAGTAGGAACGTCTTCATGAAAGATATCTCCCCAATTAAGATTTTAACAGAATTTTTAACTGCATTCCGAGGTAAATAAAATAATACAATGGTTGACAGTTTTTCTTTGGACAGGCACCAAAAAATATTTGACTGACAACATTTTATTTCATCGGCTGCGGATATTTATTTTGTTTACAGTGTTTCACAGTTCAGGCCGTGAGGCAGTTCTCAAACACATGCATACGTAGCACCCACTAGAACGGCCATACTTTGGTTCAGAGTTCAAGAACTCTGCAGTTCAGCCATGTGTAATCATACCAGGATGACCACATTATCAGACTTCAGAAACCGAAACCCGACATCAAGTGCAGCTGGGGCTGAGTTCTGGATCACTACGCTGGACTTTAGCTGTGAAGTCTGGTATGTGACCATCATCCAACGATTACATCATTACTTGTGTGAATTGGTGAGCTATTGGACTCTGACCAAGTACGACAATTCTGATTGGTCGTACATACGCATTCATTTGAACAGGCCTCCACAGCCTAAGCTGTACAGTAGTGGTAAAGATGTAAAGGTGAATTTTACTTCTTCCAGTGACATTAAACGTGGTTAAATGCTATCATTGAAACGAACTTCATATTTTAACCGCAGTAACTTTAAATTTTTGAGGAAAAACTAACTTTCTTTAGATTTCGTATCTGTCTTCTTTCTGAATCGGTAATGTCGGTAGTTTTACTGCTTTACCGCTCTTCATATAAATATGTGGCCACGTGTAACACACTGTGGCCAAAAGTAATTTCATATGCCTACTCCTCTGTCTCTCTACATCTCTGTCGACTGAGCTGTATGAAATATTGAAAATCAAATTTTTGTTGCAGCTGGAATCCGTTAGACACGATTAACTCCAGCGTGCAAATTACCCACACTATATGCATCCAGTATTTGATAATGAGGACACTTAGTGACTTCGAACAAGCTATCATCATCCATACATTTCCGGAACTATTTGTCGCTGACACTCCCAACAAAATGATAAAACGAAAAAGGTTTAGTGCATTTAGTACACTTTCACTATTCGTTCAATGAAACCTCAGCCCCAGGCATATCGTTTTAATTTATTTCTTCTTTAGTACTGAATCTACTCGCAACAGTATCCACATATACCACTGAACGTATCTCCAAAATCACATCACTGTACGACACACAGGTCTGGAGATAAGAACGTCATAAACGTTGAGACGCACGAAATTCTAGCGTTTCTTAATAGGGATATGTAATGTGTAGAACAGACAGAAAGAGCCAATGTTTTCTGCACTGTCATAACTGCACCTGTAAAAAATGGCTCTGAGCACTATGGGACGTAACATCTGAGGTCATCAGTCCCTAGAACTTAGAACTACTTAAACGTAACTAACCTAAGAACATCACACACATCCATGCCCGAGACAGGATTCGAACCTGCGGCCGCAGCGGTCGCGCGGTTCCAGACTGAAGCGCCTAGAACGGCTCGGCCACACCGGCCAGCTCAAGAAACGCTATGTCAATGCAGTTTGTAGGAAGGACAGCCTTCACTGTATCCCTATTCTACACAACAGTATTTAAAAGGACTAAACTACAGTACTAAATGTACACGTATATAAGAAAACAGTATTGCAATTACTGTTCTGCTAACTTATATTCCCCATAGAAGAGCACCATTTATACGTTCTCTTCATTGGTGTACATTCTACTCATAGAACTCTTCAACAGACGATGGTCGACAGAATGAAGGGTGTGCATTCTACTTATGTTTACATTTGTCCTTTGTCAACGTCAGCACGTGGATATGTTCCAATACCTCGAGATCCTGCACGAAGTGTTGGGAGCGTCAACGTCTGTGCTGTGTTAAGTAATTAATAACGTTGTGTTTCAGTGAATGGTACACTGTGATACATTTTTCAATAGATCTTTAGGAAAGGAAATGAATTACGGAATAAAAAATACAGGGTACTATTAAAAAAAGTCGTACCGCTGTTCTTATCTTTGTAAAAAAACAAAGCTACAACGAATAATGCTGATTGATGCCAACTGACGGCGAAAGAACATTTGATTGGAAAATTTTGTCATTTGCATTTTGACAAACAGTTATTTAGGGTGGTCAAGATAAATGGGACACCCTGTATATACACTACTGGCCATTAAAATTGCTACAACACGAAGATGACGTGCTACAGATGCGAAATTTAACCGACAGGAAGAAGATGCTGTGATATGCAAATGATTAGCTTTTCAGAGCATTCACACAAGGTTGGCGCCGGTGGCGATACCTACAACGTGCTGACATGAGGAAAGTTTCCAACCGATTTCTCATACAAAAACAGCAGTTGACCGGCGTTGCCTGCTGAAACGTTGTTTTGATGCCTCGTGTAAGGAGGAGAATTGCGTACCACAACGTTTCCGACTTTGATAAAGGTCGGATTGCAGCCTATCGCGATTGCGGTTTATCGTGTCGCGACATTGCTGCTCGCGTTGGTCGAGATCCAATGACTGTTAGCAGAATATGGAATCGGTGGGTTCAGGAGGGTAATACGGAACACCGTGCTAGATCCCAATCGTCGCGTATCACTAGCAGTCGAGACGACAAGCATCTTATCCGCATGGCTGTAACGGATCGTGCAGCCACGTCTCGATCCCTGAGTCAACAGATGGGGACGTTTGCAAGACAACAACCATCTGCACGAACAGTCGACGATGTTTGCAGCAGCATGGACTATCACGTCGAAGACAACGGCAGCGGTTACCCTTGACGCTGCATCACAGACAGGAGCGTCTGCGATGATGTACTCAACGACGAACTTAGGTGCACTAATGGCAAAACGTCATTTTTCGGATGAATCCAGTTTCTGTTTACAGCATCATGATGGTCGCATCCGTTTTTGGCGACATCGCCGTGAACGCACATTGGAAGCGTGTATTCGTCATCGCCATACTGGCAAATCACCCGGCGTGATGGTATGGGGTGCCATTGCTTGAATGCTGCTCAGCGGTGTGGGATCTGTACCAGATAGGGTTGATAGAAGAGATAGAGAAGATCCAACGGAGAGCAGCGCGCTTCGTTACAGGATCATTTAGTAATCGCGAAAGCGTTATGGAATTGATAGATAAACTCCAGTGGAAGACTCTGCAGGAGAGAGGTAAGACTCTGCAGGAGAGAGGTTCAGTAGCTCGGTACGGGCTTTGTTGAAGTTTCGAGAACATACCTTCACCGAGGATTCAAGCAGTATATTGCTTCTTCCTACGTATATCTCGCGAAGAGACCATGAGGATAAAAACAGAGAGATTAGAGCCCACACAGAGGCATACCGACAATCCTTCTTTCCACGAACAATACGAGACTGGAATAGAAGGGAGAACCGAGGTACTCAAGGTACCCTCCGCCATACACCGTCAGGTGGCTTGCGGAGTATGGACGTAGATGTAGATTGCCATAACCCGTATAACAATATCTACACTGTAGTGTAAGGAAGAAGAAGAAGATGATGATAATCTTTTATTGATTGAATTCTGTCACCCAAAGAGAAAATGTAATCATACGGTGATTTAGAGCATAGTGGAAAGACACTAGTTAGCATCATCAGAAATAAAATGACATGAGCAAAGAAAAAGACCTACGTAAATCAGACTGAGTATTATGTACAGGGCGTAAGTATTGTCTGTATGCGCGCTCGGTGATTTGTGAGGACTGTTTCGTACTCGAATTCTACCAAGACACACCCCACGTTACCTGCGGCGCTGATGAAGTAGTGTGTCCGGTGTCTGGTCGAGACAGAGGCAGCGACGCCAGTCCGAACCGCAGCCTGGGCGTCGGCCGCGCATACAGTAATTGGCGGCCGTAATTGGCGGGTGGGCCCTCAGGCGGCGGCGGCGGCGGTGGCGGTCGGCGCGGGGGCGGAGGCGGGGGCGGCAGCGTCAGAAACTCGATTTGTCTGGCCGGCGCGGCTCGGCCGCCGCACGTGAGAACAGCCCAAGAGTGAAGCGCGACGGCGGGCGCAATCAGGCGGCCAATCAGCGCGCCAGGTTGCGCCCCGGTGCCAATCAGGCGCGGAGCTGCTGGATGAGGTGGGGAGGGGGGAGAGGAGCAGGGGATTTCCCTGCACCGCGCCGGCCGCCGATTTCGGGCTTGTCGCCCGGCGAGTAATCAAAAGGAAGTAATGCGCAGCTCGCGCGACGAACCGAAGAGCGCGTTCACTCACACACACACACACACACACACACAGCCGCTCTCAAACGCCCTCTCTCTCAAGCAGGCATAAATTCCGATGCGAGGCAGCGCGGCTTAATGGAGAGCTGTACAGGGCGAAGAATACGAGTAATGGAAGTCTTGGCCAGAGTTCCACGTCCGCACTAACTACCACCGCCTCTAAACTTTCCATGGCACTGCTGGTGCAGTGCGTTTTCTCCTCCTTTTTTTCCTGGCGCAGATCTATAAAAGAGAAGACCTCAATCTGTCTGCTACAAAGTACTCATTCGAGCTTGCAAATTTGATATGCAGGAGGTCAGAAAAAATCTGAGAAGCTTATAAGGGTATTGCTGGGGAAGCTGTGCTAAGAAATGATTGTTAAGGAAAAGATTCTATACGTTGCGCCGTTTACGACTTACGAAGCATTGAATTTAGCCAAATGTAAGCAACCTGCCATAGGCGGCGTCGCCAAACAGTTTCTTCGTTTTGTTCTCTAAAACGGCGCAAATGTAGCTGTCGTTCACCTAGCTTGCATCTTTAACTTCCGAAAAAGGGACTTAGTAATCGGTAATGAGCATTTCAGCAGGTGCTCATTCGCGGACCCAGCGATGTCAGACCATCGCCGCACCGTAACAAATATTGCTCGGTAGAACAGTACAAAGGGTTTTCTTATTGTTTCTGACTACCCTGTATAGAAATTCGACGTTACCCTTGAACCATCAATAAGGGCGGTTCACAAACAACTCAAGTACACATGTTATTCCAGAACGTTATCGTGAAGTAGGGGCCAGGAGGTGCTGGTGAATTAACAGAGACTGCTTAAGATACCTTTTTTATTTTAAAATACTTTCTCAATAATAAATTTTTAAGTCTGGCATTTTTTAAAAAGCAATTTCCAGTAGCTGACAAAATTTTCTTTATGAAAAGGAGATTGCAAGGTATGACGTTAACAACTTCCCAATGATAATATTTTAAATTTGATATATATATCAAAGACAACAATTTGAAAAAACGCTTTTAAATAGCTGGAAAATTTTCTCCATGTAAAAGATATTGCAAGGTATGACGTTAACAACGTCGCAATAATAAGATTTTATATATATATATATATATATATATATATATATATATATATATGAGAACAATTCCTAAAAAAACCTTTAAGTAGCTAGTTTGTACCAAAGTTAAAATAGTTGTCTCTTGGCAATTAAATAACTTATATTACACGTGTCATTTGTTGCAAGATAAATGTGAATAAGCCAACACACAAACCTTCACATTAAAGACAGTTCCCAAAAAAAATTTCCTTAGCTCGGTGAGTGAGTGACACGTCTAAAGGGACCCAGATCACAATTGTAGGTATAGTTATTGGTGGTCTACAGGGCCACAGCAGATCAGCCCCAAAACTTTCATTTCAAGCCACCATCTCCCCGAGTTACCCAAAACCAGAAGATGTAGCAAGGGCGGTGCCTGTACAGACTCTGAACTACAGAGACACACGACACCGACCTTAAATCACCCAATCAAGGTGTGAATGAATCGGCCCGACCAAGAAGCAATTACCACATCCCCGCGGACTGGCAAACGAAAACTGTTGTGGGAAGACCCCAACAAACCACTGGTGAAGAAAGTCATACACTTCAGTAGAACTTGAATCTTGAATAACCCCATATATATATATATATATATATATATATATATATATATATATATATATATATATATGTGTGTGTGTGTGTGTGTGTGTGTGTGTAAGGGTTCAAATGGCTCAGCACTATGCGACTTAACTTCTGAGGTCATCAGTTCCCTAGAACTTAGAACTACTTAAACCTAACTAACCTAAGGACATCACACACATCCATGCCCGAGGCAGGATTCGAACCTGCGACCGTAGCGGTCGCTCGGTTCGAGACTGTAGCGCCTAGAACCGCACGGCCACTACGGCCGGCACAGTACTCAACTTCTCCCAATCCACCACAGCGCCGGGAACACGTTGCACTTCCTTATGCTCATCAGAGCCCACCGCTGCCGATAAGAAGACATACGGTCCCACGCGCTGGTCTCCTGCACCACGGCTTCTAAATTTTATAAACCACGTACATGCGGGTAAGGCAGACTTAGCCCCTGACAGCCAAGAGGTCGGCCAAAGCACGTGGCGAGCAGTTGACGACCCCCAACAACAGGGCCCCGCTCTCGCCACCACCTCTCTCGACCACCGCCCAGTACGTACTCCTCAATCGTCACGCGACCGTACTCTTCCCCCACCTCCCACCAGAGGGCGGTAGCGATCCAAACAGCGCGCCAAACCGAAAGCGCCACCGCAAACACCAGGCGCGAAGCGAGAGCACTCCGCCTGGCGCGCTTTTCGAAGAGCCGGACACAACTACGGCTCAGCCCAACTGGATCCCGTAGAGCGAAAACGGAAATTTTTGTTTTTAGGAGCTAATCTAAACTGATATCCCAGACACCACGATCCTTACGTATCGGTTTCGCACCGCTGCAGATGCACCCTCCGATAGTAAATACCGCATTTTTTCAACCGAAATTGGCCGAGGAAAAAAATGTAGCACCACTTTTTGAACGCCCTGAAAGGGGAAGTGCTTTGGGGCCGTACCTGACATAGTGTGGTGTCAGCTGTTCTGCGGGCAGCGGACAGAAGTGCGCAGCGTGCAGTGCCGCGATGTCCTCATTAGGCCGTGGTGCGGGACCTGACGTGTGACCGGGCGCCGCGCAGCAGCAGCAGACAGATGCGTATCGCCGGCCGGCCTTATCACGGTGCCGCTAATGACTGCGCGGCCCGCACGCCAGTGGACACTATCTGTCACCGCGGTGTCTTTTTTACTGGCCACGCACTCGCGCTAAGTGCGCCGCCACTCCACGATGGCCCGCGCTGATTCGCCGACATGAGTGGATACTGCTGCCAAAGAGAGTGACTGCCACCAAAGGCACGCGAGGTGCCCGCTTGTGGAAGGCTGCACACTCCCGAATTGTGATACAACTTCACAGGCCCTACACAACTCTCGTTACTGTTCTCTCAACATGGCCATGTTATCTTCCTGCCCCGTTTCTCCCTCCTGCCCCCCACTTTCTCCCTCCTGCCCCCCCCCCCTTTCTTTCCTACCTCCGTCTCCCAGTCGCGAAAGTATTTTTTAACACTGTCATTTTCTGAGTATATTATAAAAAGTTCGCGTGATTATTACTTAAACGTCCTAATAGTACTGTCTTTTGGACTGCCCAAAACTGCCTTAAATTTGAAAAGACTGACGCTTTAAGTATAATGAAGATCTTAACTATATTTATTTCACAATGGCGATTTAATATAGTCGATTACAGGTTTCAGCCGTTAATGGACATCTTCAAATACATAAAAACGGTGCAAAAAGACAAATATACACTACTGGCCATTAAAATTGCTGCACCAAGAAGAAATGCAGATGATAAACGGGTATTCATTGGACAGACATATTATACTAGAACTGACATGTTATTACATTTTCACGCAATTTGGGTGCATAGATCCTGAAAAATCAATATCGAGAACAACAACCTCTGGCCGTAATAACGGCCGTGATACGCCTGGGCATTAAGTCAAATAGAGCTTGGATGGCGTGTACAGGTACAGCTGCCCATGCAGCTTCAACACCACAGTTCATCAAAAGTAGCGACTGGCGTATTGTGACGAGCCAATTGCTCGGCCACCATTGACCAGACGTTTTCAATTGGTGAGAGATCTGGAGAATGTGCTGGCCAGGGGAACAGTCGAACATTTTCTGTATGCTGAAAGGCCCGTACAGTACCTGCAAATTGCGGTCGTGCAGTATCCTGCTGAAATGGAGGGTTTCGCAGGGATCGAATGAAGGGTAGAGCCACGGGTCGTAACACATCTGAAATGTAACGTCCATTGTTCAAAGTGCCGTCAATGCGAACAAGAGGTGACCGAGACGTGTAACCAATGGCACCCCATACCATCACGCCGGGTGATATGCCAGTGTGGTGATGACGAATACACGCTTCCAATGTGCGTTCACGGCGATGTCGCCAAAGACGGATGCGACCATCATGATGCTGTAAACAGAAACTGGCGAACAAGCGTACTGTAACCTACTTCCTTTGTTTTCAGATTGCATTTCCTTAGGTTTCTTCCAATTAATCGCAGTCTGGCATCTGCTTTACTGACGATCAACTTTATACGGTCATTCCATTTTAAATCACTCCTAATGCGTACTCCCAGATAATTTATGGAC
This sequence comes from Schistocerca nitens, assembly GCF_023898315.1. Classification (NCBI taxonomy): domain Eukaryota; kingdom Metazoa; phylum Arthropoda; class Insecta; order Orthoptera; family Acrididae; genus Schistocerca; species Schistocerca nitens. Next base: position 564,101,729 of record NC_064619.1, on the reverse strand, counting down.
TTAACTGTTTCCAGTTGCTGACCTGCTATATTGTAGCTAAATGATAAGGGATCTTTCTTTCTGTGTATTGGCAGCACATTACACTTGTCTACACTGAGATTCAATTGCCATTCCCTGCACCATGCGTCAATTCGCTGCAGATCCTCCTGCATTCCAGTACAATTTTCCATTGTTACAACCTCTCGATATACCACAGCATCATCCGCAAAAAGCCTCAGTGAACGTCCGATGTCATCCACAAGGTCATTTATGTATAATGTAAATAGGAACGGTCCTATGACAGTCCCCTGCGCCACACCTGAAATCATTCTTACTTCGGAAGACTTCTCTCCATTGAGAATGACATGCTGCGTCTTGTTATCTAGTAACTCTTCAATCCAATCACACAATTGGTCTGATAGTCCATATGCTCTTACTTGACTTGACTGTGAACGACTGTGGGGAACTATATCGAACGCCTTGTGGAAGTCAAGAAACACGGCATCTACCTGGGAACCCGTGTCTATGGCCCTCTGAGTCTCGTGGACGAATAGCGCCAGCTGGGTTTCACACGATCGTCTTTTTCGAAACCCACGCTAATTCCTACAGAGTAGATTTCTAGTCTCCAGAGAAGTCATTATACTCGAACACAATACGTGTTCCAAAATTCTACAACTGATAGACGTTAGAGATCTAGGTCTATAGTTCTGCACATCTGTTCGACGTCCCTTCTTGAAAACGGAGATGACCTGCCCCCTTTTCCAATCCTTTGGGACGCTACGCTCTTCTAGAGACCTACGGGGGCCAAGTTCCTTCGCTTACTCTGTGTAAAATCGAACTGGTATCCCATCAGGTCCAGCGGCCTTTCCTCTTTTGAGCGACTTTAATTGTTTCTCTATCCCTCTGTCGTCTATTTCGATATCTACCATTTTGTCATCTGTGCGACAATGTCGAGAGGGAACTACAGTGCAGTCTTCCTCTGTGAAACAGCTTTGGAAAAAGACATTTAGTACTTCGGCCTTCAGTTTGTCATCCTCTGTTTCAGTACGATTTTGGTCACGGAGTGTCTGGACATTTTGTTTGATCCACCTACCGCTTTGACTTTGTAGCGGAGGAGGGGTGGGGGGTGGGGGGGTGCGCTGTGTACCCCATCCAGCTGCGTCCAGAGTAAATGACATGTTTGAGTGTGAGAATGTGTTCAAAATATTACCGAAGCGTGTATTTGAGGCGGGACGTGGTTAGCAACCATTTCATCTACGATATTACGACATTGCAGTGGCAGTGTTGTTCAATCAGGAGTACGATTCAATGTTATTTAGGACATGCAAGCACGGTACTGCGGTGTACACAGTCGTTACGAAATACAAAACCTATTCATAGTTACGAATATGGGGAACCGTCAGCTGTATAATGGAATGACGATGACGAAAACTTGTGCCAGGCTAGAGCTGGATGGAGAGACGTCTACAGACATTAAAGTTACCTCTGGCGTGCCACAGGGGAGTGTTATGGGACCATTGCTTTTCACAATATATATAAATGACCTAGTACACAGTGTCGGAAGTTCCGTGCGGCCTTTCGCGGATGATGCTGTAGTATACAGAGAAGTTGCAGCATTAGAAAATTGCAGCGAAATGCATGAAGATCTGCAGCGGATAGGCACTTGGTGCAGGGAGTGGCAACTGACACTTAACATAGACGAATGTAGTGTATTGCGAATACATAGAAAGAAGGATCCTTTATTGTATGATTATATGATAGCAGAACAAACACTGGTAGCAGTTACTTCTGTAAAATATCTGGGAATATGCGTATGGAACGATTTGAAGTGGAATGATCATATAAAATTAATTGTTGGTAAGGCGGGTGCCAAGTTGAGATTCATTGGGAGAGTCCTTAGAAAATGTAGTCCATCAACAAAGGAGGTGTCTTACAAAACACTCGTTCGACTTATACTTGAGTATTGCTCATCAGTGTGGGATTCGTACCAGGTCGGGTTGATAGAAAAGATCCAAAGAAGAGCGGCGCGTTTCGCCACAGGGTCATTTGGTAAGAGTGATAGCGTTACGGATATGTTTAGCAAACTCAAGTTCAAACGGTTTAAATGCCTCTGAGCACTATGGGACTTAACTGCTGAGGTCATCAGTCTCCTAGAACTTAGAACTACTTAAATCTAACTAACCTAAGGACATCACACACACCCATGTTCGAGGCAGGATTCGATCCTGCGACCGTAGCGGTCGCGAGGTTCCAGACTGTAGCGCCTAGAACCGCTCGGCCAGCAAACTCAAGTGGCAGACTCTGCAAGAGGGGCGCTCTGCATCGCGGTGTAGCTTGCTGTCCAGGTTTCGAGAGGGTGTGTTTCTGGATGAGGTATCGAAGACATTGCTTCCCTCTACTTATACCTCCAGAGGAGATCACGAATGTAAAATTAGAGAGAGATTCGAGCGCGCATGGAGGCTTTCTGGCAGTCGTTCTTCCCGTGAACCATACGCGACTCGAACAGGAAAGGGTGGTAATGACAGTGGCACGTAAAGTTCCCTCCGCCACACACCGTTGGGTGGCTTGCGGAGTATAAATGTAGGTATAGATGTAGACCGGATTTTCCACTTATTGCGAGCAGTCGCCTTACTATTAGACTATCTGAGCACGTTTCGCTGCCAGATATGTTTGACGACATACAGAAATCTAGGTCTCGCTGTGAAGTGTGCTCGGATAATCTAATGTTAAGGCGAAAGCTCCCGATAAACGGGAAATCCAGTCTCGGGACCCGGTTCGGCACAAATTTTCGTCGTCGTCATTCCATTATACAGTCTATGGTAGTCCATATTCGCAACTGCGAATACATTTCGGTATTTACCTAGCTAATTTGGAAAACCTCCTAGAAACCACGTCCAGGCTGGCTGTATCATCAGCCCACGTCGCTAATCCGCGAGGCGGATTCGATCCGGAACAGGCTCGCTCCCCGAAACGCGGAAGAGGTGCGTTAACGGGCTCGGTGTGTTGGGAAGCCAATTAAAATAAAGGCGTTTTTCGTTGTAGCGGGATCTTTTCACGAAATTACAATCACTACGTTTTCCTCAAACTGTGAGATACTTTATTGGCTGCCAACTACAGGAATAGGCTAAGAAAAACTGGTCTAGAGAATACAGTTTGCACTTTAAGACAGTCAACCCAACTTACATCATCTGCCACAAGAGCAGGGGATGTAATTTTGGCTGCTTACCTTAAGGTGCAAGAAATATTCTCGACGCCAGTTTTATTAGGGCCGATTAGAAAGTTACCGTTCGGAGGCCGTACAGTTAAGTTGGCGCAACTTCTGCGTCGCGTCATTTGCGATAAGGGGACGCGCGTTATCACGAAGCAGTACGGAACTCAGCGCTCCAGTCCACAACGGTGATTTTCGACAGACACGATGCCCCATACACATTCTCCGTTCTCCGATTGAAGCCTACCGGCATTTGTCTTTCGGCAGCCAAGAAAAGAATAACAGTACTGTGGTCCTGTTAGGATGTATTTGGTAACAACGTCGCCATATTCACGCTTCCATGTTTGCCGCACACACACATCGGAAGGAACACCTTGCCTACAGGTCGGTGCTTATACAACTGTACGAGAGTAGCACTACTTTGCATATTAGCTGCAGCGACACCATCAAAAGGAAACTTTTTGATCGCCCCTTATTTTGTGACGACCTGGTGCATACCAATCAAAGACCAATGTGATAAAATAAGAGAAACCAGAAATAATTCGCTGTTCACTTTTCCCACGTGGTATTCGAGAGTGAAACCGTAGAGAAACCCTCCGCGAGACACTCAACCACGAATTGCAGACTAATTATGCAGAAGCAGAGGTAGACTGTTATTCCGTTTCATTATAAAGTTAACAGTTCCGTCAGAATGTCGTTTCTCGTTAAAAAGGAACTCTTGCTTTGGCTCACGTGGAACTTGTGCTTCGGTACACGATAAAGGAGGTTTCATCCAATACGTAGTGTTTGGCAGCCAACGTAAAGCTGCGAAAATGAACGCAAATTGACTGTAAAAAGTAGCACCTCTCTAGACAGTCGACTGTTTTCTTCGGGGACCGAGGTTTTAAACACTACACGAAGCTTGCAGCCGGGGTCATTTTGCTGGTTTCATCTTCTAGAAGCAAGACGAGTCTTCCGCGGTTAGTACAGTGAGCCTCTAGGGCACACATACCTACAGCTTTGGTGCTGTTTTGCGATAGTTTACCTGAGTGCTTAAAACATAAGAATTTCAGGAGAAAGTGCTAGTTTTGTGGCTAAAAACCTTTAGCAACATTATTGCTCACTATTGACCAAAATTAGATACAACAGTTCCAATACCAACTCGCTCATACGACCGCAACCGAATTACAGATGCCTCTGTACCTTCGCTAAGGGACTCTTCTACGTCCTAATGCCGTGTACCATCACTAGACACAAATCTCTCACTCGTTCTCAGTTTTGCATGTTTGATTTCTGTGGTCTCATATGTCGCGTGATTTCTTGTGTGTGTGTGTGGGGGGGGGGGGGGGGGAGGATTTTTTTTTTCCTTGACTGAACGCGGTCTGCCGGTCTATTAATCACGCATTCTCTACAGTAGCAACTCTTATGCAGTTTATTTCAGTGCTTTCTAGTATATTAAATGTATTCTTGTAAGTGTATTTATGGACATCTAAGAAATGGTGTGTCTGTTTGAATCTGTAGATGAATCTGATTTAGGTATTATTGCGCTTTTCCCTCCTGGCCATAATATTAATCATGTTTGGTCACCATAAATGGACAAAATAAAACTGGCCTGGAAAATTTTTCTTGCACCTTGAGATAAACAACCCAACGTAAATCATCTGCAGGTGTAAGTTGGGTTGCCTATCGTAAGGTGCGCGAAGTATTCGTTGCACCACTCCTAATTTATCCACCCCGAATCTCTTAGCACCGTCCGAGCGAGAAGGTGCATTTGCCTAGCACACTGGACTCTCATTCCAGATGACGGCAGTTAAATCTTCGTCTTCCAGTCCAGATGAAGGTTTCCTGGGTATCTCTAAATAGAGTAACACTGTTGCTGGCATGACCGTCTGGAAAGAATGCTGCATATCTCCTCCCCCAATCTGTGCTTGGGTTCCGTCACTAATGACTGCGTCATTGACGGGACTGTAAACCCTTGCCTTACTTTCCTTAGCGCCTAAATGGTATTGATGTCGACGAGGCGCTATAAACATTAATTCTTTCGGCATGTGATTCCTACTTATTGCTGTGTCGGTCAAACGTCTATAGCTCGAACAAGGCAACGTTGTAATTGAGAGTTTTCGATGGTGATTGTGAGGGTGGCAGTCAGCCACGCTTAACAAGACTCTGCATGCAGATGCAAAACAGGCAACAAAGCACTTGGAGCTCGAGAAGGAGCTGTGATTAGCTGACTACTTGCCCCTACCATTTGACTCTCTAAGCCGGCATTGGTAAATGAGAGAACCAAGTTGCAACCCAACATCTTGTTGCATAGAAGCATGGGTGTTTGAGCATGGCCCTGCGACCCCGAAATTAGTTGCAAAAATATTAGATAAATAAAAATATTATAAAGAATAAAGTGTGCATGTGGAATTTGTATACTGACTGAAAAAATTCGCAACACCAAAAAATAGTGAATGTAGAGTAATGAAATTTCGGGAATACATTTGTCCAGGTAACATATTTAATTGAGTAACATGGCAATATCACAGGTTAATGTAAGCGTGAGACAAAGCCATTGCAAATGCCAAATGCTGGTAAATAAATAACTGGTGTAACCGCCAGAATGTTGATTGCGAGCATGCAGACGTGCATGTATTGCGTTGTAGAGGTGCCGGATGTCAGTTTGGGATGGAGTTCCATGCCTGTTGTACTTGATCGGTCAATACAAAATAAATGGTTCAAATGGCTCTGAGTACTATGGGACGTAACTTCTGAGTCTCCTAGAACTTAGAACTACTTAAACCTAACTAACCTAAGGACATCACAAACATCCATGCCCGAGACAGGAGTCGAGCCTGCGACCGTAGCGGTCACACGGTTCCAAACTGTAGCGCCTAGAACCGCTCGGCCACCCCGGCCGGCTCGGTCAATACAGACACGGATAATGCTTTTAGTGGATGACGCTGGAATTGTCGTCCGATGATGTCTCATATGTGCTCGGTTGGAGACAGATCTGGTGATAGAGCAGGCCAAAGGAACATGTCAAATCTCCTACGAGTATGTTGGGTTACAACAGCACTATGTGGGCGGGCGCTAGCCTGTTGGAAAACACCTAGCATGCTGTTCGTGGATGATAACACACCAAGTCGAATCAACAGACTAACGTTCTAATGTACAGTTTGGGTCTGTGGGATAACCACGAGCTTCCTTCTGATGTCAAATGAAATCGTAACCCAGACCATGATTCCAGGCGAAGATCCAGAGTGTCTAGGACGCAGACAGGTTGTTACAGGCGCTCAGCTGACCTCCTCCTAACCAATACACGGCCGTCACTGGCACCGAGGCAGAACCAGCTTCCATCAGAAAACAACAGATCTCCATCCCGCCCTCCAATGAGTTCCACCTTGATACTGCTGAAGTCGCAAATAACGATGGTTTGGGGTCAATGGAATGCGCGCTGGAGGGGGTCTGGCTCTGAGCTGTCATTGAAGTAACCAATTTGTAACAGTTCGTTGTGTCACTGTGGTATCACCTGAGGTTCAGATTGCTGCTGCAGATGCAGTCTGTGATGCGCCAGAGCCTTACGCCAAACACGATGGTCTTCCTTCTCTGCAGTGCCATGTGACCGTCCGTACTCTGTCTTCTTGCGACCGTATATTCTCGAGACTATCGCTGCCACCAGTCACGTACAGTGGCTACATTCCTCAGAAGACTTTCTGCAGTATGGCAGAAGGAACATTCAGCTTCTCGTATCCCTATTACACTATCTCGTTCAAACTCAGTGAGGTGCTGATAATGGTGTTTCTGTCGTCTTCGCCGGCCGCGGTGGTATAGCGGTTCTAGGCGCTCAGTCCGGAACCGCGCGACTGCTACGGTCGCAGGTTCGAATCCTGCCTCGGGCATGGATGTGTGTGATGTCCTTAGGTTAGTTAGGTTTAAGTAGTTCTAAGTTCTAGGGGACTGATGACCTCAGAAGTTAAGTCCCATAGTACTCAGAGCCAGCCATTTGTCGCCTTAAGGGGGGTAGGACGTCAAACGGGCCGAGGGCCGACTTGGAGCAGGAGAGGCACCACAGGACATTTTAATTTCCACTATCTATACTTTTGCAAGCAAATTCATAAAACTTTGTCAGCATGACCAGGAAGGATTCAGGATTCACACTCGTAGCAGCGGAAGTTCAAAAACATAACAAAATAATTTTTTTTACATGTGAAATTTCATAATTTTTTTCACTTACTATTGGCTGCATTTGTTGCTATAGGTACACTTTTGTTCATAAGTAAGAGAGACTGTTCGATGAATTTTGCACAGCATACAAACCATACTTACAGGTGTCTGAAACTGTAGCATCTATTTAATTTATGAAAAAAATGAATGAGTTGTTAAGTTTTAAACTTTATGTTTAGAAAAAAATCAAATTTTGTTATTAATTATCTCAATTTTTACCACAGTTTTTAATAGATTTGGAAAATTCTAGAGTTTCATACACCTGTAAGTAAGGTTTGTATGCTATGTAAAATTCATCAATGAATCTCTCTTATTTGTGAAGAAAAATGTACCTATAGCAACATGTGCAGCCAATAGTAAGTGAAAAAATTATGAAATTTCACATGTAAAAAAAAATTATTTTGTTATGTTTTTGAACTTCCGCTGCTACGAGTGTGAATCCTGAATCCTTCCTGGTCATGCTGACAAAGTTTTATGAAGTTATTTGTAAAATTATAGACAGTAGAAAATAAAATGTCCTGTGATGCCTCTCCTGCTCCAAGTCGGCCCGTTTGACGTCCTACCCCCCCTTAAAGGCATTCTTGACTGATGTCAATTCACCACGTCCAGTGCGAATGGTAACCAACGCTCGCGACCCTTACAGCGTATATGCAAAGCAGACCTCACTGCATCCTCTCAATGGCGCTACTAGCGCTACTCTTATGCGACTGATGCGAAATCGAAATAGACATCATCTTCGAGATGTAGAAACACGCATACCAACTTTCGTTTATGTCACAACTCCTTGTAGGTGTTGCGATTTTTTTCCCGCCAGTGTATTTCCAAAAAAATACTTAATCAGCTACAAACCCGAAACCAGAATCCTCTATCGAAAAAAGTCCTGAGAAAAATTTTGATTATTACTTAGTGGTGGACTAGGCTCGCAATCTGGATAGCACACTCCACAACGATAGGAATAGGTGGATTACGTGTGATACATCGCACGACACCAGGATATCGCAAGGATAGAGCGCACCATCATTTCACAACTATGAACCACGCGATGCAGGTTCCAGTCTAATTGCCCTTTGCGACTCTTTCTGCAATTGAATAACGAAGGATATTTCGCTCGGTAACTACTGGTCAGAATGGACAAATCTGTTGCAAGTCAACCTGTGTGTGTGTGTGTGTATGTGTGTGTGTGTGTGTGTGTGTGTATAGAGAAGGCAACAAAGGATTGCCAACCGGTCTAAGCCTCCGGCCGAGTCAGGCGCAAGAAACTGGCGTGAAGAACGGCTAAGAAACCAGCCTACGTGACCCGCCGAGGGAAGGCTGAGCTACGTCCGTGTGGAATTTCGCGGAGCAACAGCATCAATCTACAACTCGCTAATGAGCCGCTATTACCAGTCTGCAGATCTCCAGTCGTTGGGGCGCTTCCCCGGGGCACTCATATTCATATCCACAATTCTTCTCTCCGAACTATACGCGCCTCTCAACCGGTGTGATGTCCTGTAGTGTTGTGCCGTGTGTGTGTGTGTGTGAGAGAGAGAGAGAGAGAGAGAGAGAGAGAGAGAGAGAGAAAATCCAGACAGTGCGAAGGTCATAGACGACAGCCAGACGTGGCTAATTTTACGTCCAACTCGACCTCTGGAACGATTCGCTCACGCAGCCGGTTTCGCAAAGGAGAGCTTCGTAGGGGAGACTTTTACAAGGAACCTGTTCCTCCTTTTGCAATATATATAGGCGTACCACTCCACTACGAAGGCGTTATACTACCGACGCACTTGTCGTAAAAATTTCGCAGTAAATTCGTTTTTACAGTCGCCAACTGTGAAAAAACACCTCGCACTTGCATTCCAGCTGCAGACAATCTGAGACAAAGGTAATTTTCTCTGCCCGACCACCGTATGCGGATGCCTGACAACGTTATGTTATCGCAACTATCATCTTCCTCTTTCGAAAGGCTAATTTTTACGATAGTTTTTTACTCTCGCTATTTCTACTGGAAATCTGCACCATCTATGCAGTACTCGTTTGCGCCGGTATCTTGCTTGAAGCTTTTAACGTTTTATGACTGAAAACTTGTTACTGTACTTCGCTTCACTGTGGTAATAATTGTTCATGTTGTAACACAAGGTGGTCGTCTTAGATAAAAACGGAACGCAAGTTATTACACTGCATATACGTCGCGATGTACAAAGATAAACATTGTCTTTAAGAAGTAAATACAGTGTTCTCCGGTATGGTTACAAATACACTTACATCAGATAATGTCTATATCTTTAAATTAATTTGTGAATGATAAACGTTTTTGTGGCTTTTAATTACGCTTTTTTTCTCCCGCTAACATCAGGGAACCTCTAAATATCAACCATTATTTTTACATACAGTTATACACCCTGTATGAAACGTTTGAGTAGCCGTCTTTATTTTTGTGCAGAACCAAAATTTTCCTGATTTAGACCATTTTTAATCGTAACATTTTAAACGCTGTTAATGAAGCCAATCGCACACATAAGTAAAGAAATTTATAGAGCGGGAAAAGTTTTAATTAAAAAATATGTACTGGGTTCGTTTTGATTAATGGCTGGCCGTGGACATTTCTGTGGAAGAAGCCAATTCTATTTCAATATCACGTCCGTGGTCAAAGTAATGTACAGTGGAATGCTATTTCATAGCTTTGGATTAACATGTTCGCATTTAAAATTGTATCCCAGAATTTTCTGGGGCTCATATCAAGACAGTGTCATGACAGAACTCTCAGATTTTTCTCTCGTTTTCTTGGCTTTGCTATAAGTTTCAGCAATAAAATAAATACGGATCACATGTTGGTGCAATATACTTGATTACAATCCACTTCGGCTTTTTATTCATTCAAGTAGATTTTAGCTTGGCCTTGTAGATTACATTCCAGACTGTCTGATCTGCTGCTGACAGACAATCGAACTTGTGAGCTCCCCAACTTTTCGCAGCAATACTAGCCACTTAGTCATGCAGGTGGATGTTTGCATCGGCACAGTAGGGTGGTGTTACGTATTAGTACTATACGAAGTTCAAATCAAATGGCTCTGAGCACTATGGGACTCAACTGCTGAGGTCATTAGTCCCCTAGAACTTAGAACTAGTTAAACGTAACTAACCTAAGGACATCACAAACATCCATGCCCGAGGCAGGATTCGAACCTGCGACCGTAGCGGTCTCGCGGTTCCAGACTGCAGCGCCTTTAACCGCACGGCCACTTCGGCCGGCTACTACACGAAGTTAACAGAGGCAGTGTTATGAGTTAGAGATAGGACTTGGTCATCAGTGGGAACTAGTTCACTGCCGACAAGTTCTGTTTTTGGAATCGGTTTATTTTACAAGTTCACTGTCACTTTTTTTATCTAATCATATAATGCTGTACGTCTGTATCAAATTTTAATTTATTTTCATACCACCACCAGCCAAAAACTGTTGTTAAAATGTTGTCATTCAGCATCTGTTAATTAATATTACCAGTTGTTTATACATACAGAGTTTAAATAATAGTAAAAAAGTTTTAAAAATGCCCTTCAAACGCTTCAGAAGATTACAGGCTGTGCCTCAGATGCTGAAACGTGAAAATGGTGCAGAAAACTGTTTGGATACATTCACCTAATTTTATTTTTGTTACAACTCATAGAAGAAATATGTACAAAAGTTAATTGCTGTTAACGACATTTGTAAATCTAAATTACTTTTTTTTATCCACGGTCTCGGATAACGAAACAACCAGTTCTAGCGAAAAGGGATTCTTATGTTAGTTTTGATATACAGCGTGAGCACAAAGTCTTGCCCTGATTATAAAAATTTATAACAGAATAACCATTTGACATAAGTTACATTTGATGCCGTTAAAGAGGCCAGTGTTACTAGGTTTTTTTTTTTTTTTTTGTAAGATCACTTACGTTAGTAAACCTGAACGTGTGCTCCCTTGGCAGCTCGGAAAATGTCGAGGCGGTGTTCCAGTTCCCACCAGGTGTTTCGTAACATGTGCTCTGTCATAGTACCCACAGCAGCTTGTATCCTAGCCTTCAGTTCTTCGACGTCAGCAACTGATGTGACGAAGACTCTGTCCTTGATACAGAGGGACACAGCCCCAGAAAAAAAAGTGAAGGGGCGTAATTTCTGGAGAGCTCGATGGCCAAGGTGTTGGATCGTTCCTTCCAATCCAACGATCATAACATTACTCCCCCCCCCCCCCTCGTGAATTAGACACAGGACAGGGAAAAAGCGGTTTGTTGCTTTAATTTTGGACACCAATGTAGGTTACGATTCAAATGCTTTGATGAAGTATTTCAGTGATAGATCATTTTTCGAATCGACGTTTCTTAATTACAGTCAAGAGGAACCGACCTCATTGCAGAACATTTGGCAATAATCCGCATGTGTCCACACCGTACCCTTTTTGTGGAATTTGATAGTGATGACCTATTGTCTGATGTTCAATTACATAAGGAATCCATGTCCATTTTTCATCGCGCAGATATATATAAGTATGTATTACTGTGACGAAGTTCTTTACTTGCTTGCACTCATAGAGCGTTTACAATATGAATATTGGGTCATAAACAGTCATATGAGAAAGCGTAGCTTCATAGGTCAGGACTTGGTCTAACTACTCTCAATTATACACTGAAGCGCTAAAGAAACTGTTACAGGCATGCATTTTCAAATGCAGAGATATTTAAACAGGTAGAATACGGCGCTGCGATCGGCAACGAATATATAAGACAACAAGTGTCTGGCGCAGTTGGTAGATCGGTTAGTGCTGCTACAATGGCAGGTTATCAAGATTTAAGCAAGTTTGGACGTGGTGTTATGGTCGGCGCACGAGTGATGGGACACAGCATTTCCCAGGAAGCGATGAAGTGGGGATTTTCCCGTACGACCATTTCACGAGTGTACCGCGAATATCAGGGATCAGGTAAAACATCACATCTCCGACATCACTGAGGCCGGGAAAAGATCCTGATAGAACGGGACCAACGGCGACTGAAGAGAATCGTTCAACGTGACTGAAGTGCAACCCTTCCGAAAATTGATGCAGATTTCTATGCTGGATCATTAGTAAGTGTCATCGTGCGAAACATAATCGATATGGGCTTTCGGAGCCGATGGCCCACTCGTTTACCCTTGATGACTGTACGACACAAACCTTTAAGCCTCGCCTGGGCCCGTCAACACCGACATTGGACTGTTGATGACTGGAAACATGTTGCTAGCTCGGATGAGTATCGTTTCAAATTGTATCGAGCGGATGGACGTGTACGGGTATGGAGAATCCATGGACTCTTCATGTCAGCGTGGGACTGTTGAAGCTGGTTCAAAAATGGCTCTGAGCACTATGGGACTCAACTGCTGAGGTCATTAGTCCCCTAGAACTTAGAACTAGTTAAACCTAACTAACCTAAGGACATCACAAACATCCATGCCCGAGGCAGGATTCGAACCTGCGACCGTAGCGGTCTTGCGGTTCCAGACTGCAGCGCCTTTAACCGCACGGCCACTTCGGCCGGCATTGAAGCTGGTGGATGCTATGTAATGGTGTGGGGCGTGTGCAGTTCAAATGTTTCAAATGGCTCTGAGCACTATGGGACTTAACATCTATGGTCATCAGTCCCCTAGAACTTAGAACTACTTAAACCTAACTAACCTAAGGACATCACACAACACCCAGTCATCACGAGGCAGAGAAAATCCCTGACCCCGCCGGGAATCGAACGCGTGTGCAGCTGAAGTGATGTGGCACCCCTGATACGTCTAGATACGACTCTGACAGGTGACACGTACGGAAGGATTCTGTCTGATCACCTGCATTTATTCATATCCATTGTGCTTTCCGATGGACTTTGGCAATTTCTGCAGGACAATGCGACACCCCACACGTCCAGAATTGCTGCACAGTGACTCTAGGAACACTCTTCTGAGTTTAAACGCTTCCGCTGACCACCATACTCCCCAGACATTAACTTTATTGATCATATCTGGGATGTCTTGCAACGTGCTTTTCAGAAGAGATCTCCACCCCCTCGTAATCCTACGGATTTATGGACACCCCTGCAGGATTCGTGGTGTCAATTCCCGCCAACAGTAGTTCAGACATTAGTCGAGTCCGTGACATGTCGTGTTGCGGCACTTCTGCGTGCTCGCGGGGGCCCTAAACGATACTAGGCAGGTGTACCAGTTTCCTTGGCTCTTCGCTGTAAATCACTTACCACTGTCATACATTTTACATCGGAAAATGTAAGAAATGAATTAAATGTAAATTAATGGTTAAGGGGCTCCGGAAAGGCTCAAAATCATGAATAGTTCAATTTTTACTTTTTTGCGTTTTCTGAATCTGCAGACTATTACCTTTTAATAGATATATAATTTATTCAATTCGGAAATGTGTTCTACATGGGCGGCGTGACCCACTGTGGCGCTGTTAAACTGCTGTCAAATGGTGTTATTATTAACGTCCGTGTTCATCAGGTACATTTTAGTGATGTGAGATAAAGTATGTGTTGTGGCTAACCTGTGATGGTTCAATATATATCGCTGGTGTGATTGTCGATTGTTTCATGTTTATTTACTCTGTCGTTATCTCCAAAATATTCGTAATTAATTCTGTTTCTTGAGTCTCTGTTTTGTTGAAGTATAATAATGAGTAAAAGTAAAGTTATTAGAAATCCTCTGAAGGCTTTTAAGAAAAGGAGAAATGTTGGAAAGCCAAAGGTATTTAGAAATATGGGCATGAAGATAGGTTCTAACATGGTACGAGCGATGCTTGCTTTAGACAAGGAACGCCTTCGGGCTGCAGACAGGGCTGTAAAGAGTCTGGAAATACAAGCAAGAGTAAACAGGAGGAGGAACAAGAGGAAGCTGGAGGAGGAGTTTGCAGAGGATGAAGATAATCCATCCTATGGACCTGGAATGCACTAAAAAGTTAATCCAATCTTTGACGCTCGATTCCCAAAACTCTTATTTTCTCATACTAATTACATGTTTTCTAAGGATCTTCCAAACATATTTGTTTCAAACTTTCAGTAAATGTTACACAGTACCATCTGCATAATTTAACACAGCCTTTTTCCAAAAAACTGTATATTTTTGAATATATAAATAAAAAATTGCAAAAAAATGTTGTGAATTTTCATTACAATTGAAAAAAAATCATCTTTAATAACTGAACTAAAATTTTGTAAAATCCCTGTGTTAAGTTGTAGCCCATATTCCAATAAATAATCTGTAAAAAGTTCAACTTCCTACCTCAAATACTTTGTGAGGAAAGATGTAATTTATAAGCGTTATTTTAACATTGCAAGTATAGGGCGTTCTGGAGTCCCTTAAAGCAAGCGTTAGTGGAAAACAGTAAATTCGGGTTCGAGTCCCGGCGTGGCACGAATTTTCAGTCGTCACGACGTTGTCAGGAGGCGTCTTTATTTGTTCGTCTGGAAAGTGAACACCGTCCTGGTCTCTATGCAGAGAGTTCACACTGGGCGTTTCTCCTTAAAGCGGCGCTTTTCACGATGACGACCGCCGAGATGCAGGGGACGGCGCGGAAAGGAGGTCGTGTCGGCTCGGCTGGAGATTTGCATGCGCTCAGACGTAACTCTTGTGGCGCTGTGTGGTAGGGCTGTGAGGGGGTGTGGGAGGGGGAGGGCGCCTGATGGGGGGGGGGGGGGGGAGCAGCAGAGCCGGTGGACGGCTGCCAAGGCGTCGCCAGGCGCGGCTATTAAGCGGCGCCTCTGGTCTGCTCTGCTGCTGCTCTCGCCTCGCGCTCAGAGATTCCAGCTCCAGAGGCGGAGGGGTTCGCGCCTGCGCACGCCGCAGCCGGGCGAGACTCAAGTGCCGCCTGATGGGTCAACACGGATTCCGCTGGCGGAACGTTTTAAGTGTTCCGCTCATGTTCAGAAAATTTCTTCTTTTACGTATTCTCGACATATTGTCGGCTGGAAGAGCGACTAATACACTTAAGAAATAAGATACGTTTCACTATACAGTTGTAATATTTTATTTTTACCTATTGGATACCGGTTTCGGTACACAGTGTCATCCTTAGCCCATCCCATAATCAAAAAATACCAGTATACAGTTAGAGCAACAATTGCAAGAGAAATTTATGGAATATTTTTTTCTCTGTGACAGACAAAGTATGATAGACACGGTGGTCCATTCATCGTGAGCGGGCTAAATATCTCACGAAGTAAGTGTCAAACGAAAAAACTCCATAGAACGAAACTCGTCTAGCTTGAAAGGGGAAACCAGATGGCCCTATGGTTGGCCCGCTATATGGCGCTGCCATAGGTCAAACGGATATTACCTGCGTTTTTTTTTAAAATAGGATCCCCTATTTTTTATTACATATTCGTGTAGTAAGTAAAGCGATATGAATCTTTTAGTTGGACCACTTTTTTCGCTTTCTGATACATGGCGCTGTAATAGTCACAAACATATGTCCGACAATTTTAGACGAACACCTGGTAACAGGCAGGTTTTTTAAATTAAAATACAGAACGTAGGTACGTTTGAACATTTTATTTCGGTTGTTCCAATGTGAACTTATCATTTCAAAGAACGCATGCTGTTACAGCGTGATTACCTGTAAATACCACATTAATGCAATAAATGCTCAAAATGATGTCCGTCAACCTCAATGCATTTGGCAATACGTTCGACGACATTCTTCTTAACAGCAAGTAGTTCGCCTTCACTAATGTTCGCACATGCATTGACAATGCGATGACGCATGTTGTCAGGCGTCGTCGGTGGATCACGACAGCAAATATCCTTCAACTTTCCCCACAGAGAGAAATCCGCGGACGTCAGATCCGGTGAACGTTACGTGCTTGGACGACCAATCCACCTGTCATGAAATGTACCATTCAATACCGCTTCAACCGCACGCGAGCTATGTGCCGGACATCCATCATTTTGGAAGTACATCGCCATTCTGTCATGCACTCAAACATCTTGTAGTAACATCGGTAGAACATTACGTAGGAAATCAGCATACATTACACCATTTAAATTGCCTTCGATAAAATGGGGGCGAATTATCCTTCCTCCCATAATGTCGCACCATACATTAACCCGCCAAGATCGCTGATGTTCCACCTGTGGCAGCCATCGTGGATTTTCCGTTGCACAATAGTGTATATTATGCCGGTTTACGTTACCGCTATTGGTGAATGACGCTTCGTCGCTAAATAGAACACGTGCAAAATATCCGTCATCGTCCCGTAATTTCTCTTGTGCCCAGTGGCAGAACTGTAGACGAAGTTCAAAGTCGTCGCCATGCAATTCCTCGTGCATAAAAATGATACGGGTGCAATCGATGTTGATGTAGCATTCTCAACACCGACGTTTTTCAGATTCCCGATTCTTGCGCAATTTATCTGCTACTGATGTGCGGATTAGCTGCGACAGCAGCTAAAACACCTACTTAGGCATCATCATTTGTTGCAGGTCGTGGTTGACGTTTCACATGTGGCTGAACACTTCCTGTTTCCTTAAATAACGTAACTATCCGGCGAACGGTCCGGACACTTGGATGATGTCGTTCAGGATCCCGAGCAGCATACATAGCACACGCCCGTTGGGCATTTTGATCACAATAGCTATACATCAACAGGATATCGACCTTTTCCGCGATTGGTAAACGGTCCATTTTAACACGGGTAATGTATCACGAAGCAAATACCGTCCGCACTGGCGGAATGTACGTGACACCACGTAGTTATACGTTTGTGACTATTACAGCGCCATCTATCACAAAGCGAAAAAAGTGGTCCAACTAAAACATTCATATTTCTTTAGGTACTACACGAATATGTGATATAAAATGGGGGTTCCTACTTAAAAAAACGAAGTTTATATCCGTATGACCTATGGCAGCGCCATCTAGCGGGCCAATCATAGCGCCATCTGGTTTCCCCCTTCGAGCTAGACGTGTTTCGTTCTTTGTAATTTTTTAGTTTCATGCTTATTTCGTGAGATATTTCACCCGGTCACGGTCAATGGACCACCCTGTATAGTGCAACCTTAAAAGGTACTCCCCTACTCCCGTCACGCAGTGACAACCAGAGCACTCCTATTCGTGGGCTGTTGTAGGCGTAGGAACAGAGGAGTAGGGGGAATCACGACTGCCGAAAGTGTTTTGAAAACTTGTTCAAGAACGCTTTATCTGACGCGTAAACAGTATGTAATATGTCAGCTTCGTGCACACACAGACATACGAACAAACAGACACACAAGATCGGCACAACTCCTCTAGATGCACTTCACTTCAACAGCGTCAGTCTTAGAATCCAAAGAAAATAGCGCGCAACAGCGATATTAATAATTAAATAGCACTACGCTAATCTTTTAGCAGCCGGCCGAAGTGGCCGTGCGGTTCTACGCGCTGCAGCCTGGAACCGCGAGACCGCTACGGTCGCAGGTTCGAATCCTGCCTCGGGCATGGATGTGTGTGATGTCCTTAGGTTAGTTCGGTTTAACTAGTTCTAAGTTCTAGGGGACTAATGACCTCAGAAGTTGAGTCGCATAGTGCTCAGAGCCATTTGAACCAATTCTTTAGCAACACATCTACACCGGATATGTGAATAGCATTATGAAAATGTTCAAATCAAAGGGATCTCTGGCACCATCTACAGGTTACAAACAGCGCACTTCGCCACAATGAACGAATCAACGTACAGTACTTCGCGCTCGGACAAAAAGAGACTGTTGTGGGGTTGAGCGAGTGAGAAATAACTGGTGTGTGTGCTTATGGTTGAAGGCTGTACTTCCAGGTGGTCATAACTGCATACTATCGGAATAACAGTTCTAATTTTTGTGCGGGATCGATTCCTAGGGCGTGTACAGGGTGAGACATTTATAGTGTCGTGGCCATTTTGCTCCGAAACGAAAGGGGAAAATCGAAAATTTTTTCATAAATTTGCAGTATTCATACGAGAACATAAGAGAGTGGCTGTAACTCGTCCTTCATATGATACTCTCAATGTTTTTTCAGTGCTTAATTACTTTTTAAAAAAAGGGATGGTGTATTTTCTTCCAACGAAATGGAGAGGTCATTCAGTTTTGAGTATAAAAGTTGTAATACATTTATCCGCTAGGGGTGATAGGTGATGTGATATTGGACAAATAAGAGAGCAAAAGGTTTTCACACATTTTGACTTCACTGGCATCCATTTACGTACAAAACAAACTGTAGATGTACACTGTATAACTACAATTCCTATTCACATTAGAACGAATTTCAGTTTAGTAAATGCTCAAAGTGACGACCATGAACTTCAATGAATTTTTGAAAACGCGCTTCAAAAGACTAATGAACAGCGCTCAACATTTCTTTGCTGTCCGCCCCCGGTAGGTAACGGGCCGGGTTCGATTTCCGACTAGTTCGGAGATTTTCCCCGCTCAGGGACTGGGTGTTGTGTTGTCCTTATCATCATCATTTCATCCCCGTCGACACGCAAGTCGCCGAAGTGGCGTCAACTCGAAAGACTTGCACCAGGCGAACGGTCTACCCGACTGGAAGCCACACGGCATTTCCATTTCTTTGCTGATTTATCACAGCCATTTCTAACATTTTGAGGTAGATTTTCGGATGTGGTTGGTATTTCTTAATAAACTACGTCCTCCTTGGATAACCGTAAGAAGTCTTGGGGGGGGGGGGGGGGGGGGCGCTTGGACCCGGGGAACGAGCAGTCCAATGGATAGGCCATCTACATCATATCCATCGGTCAGGATAATCTCTGTTTAGTATTTGTCGAACTATAGCTGAGTAATGAGATGGGTAACCATCGTGTTGATACCAAATGGCAGCCAGTTTCATAAGGGCCATGTCTTCAAGCAACGCTGAAAGTTCTTGATTCAAAAACTTTCCGTATTTCCTGCTATTCAGTTCACCTTTAATGAAGTACGGTCCAGTGTCACGTAATTCCAGAATTCCACACCAAATATTCATGCTCCACTGCCTTTGATGCTCAACTTCCTGTAACCATCTTGGATTTTCCACTGATGAATAATGTGTATTACGTCGGTCCACTTGAGCGCCATTGGTAAATATCAACTAAACAGAAAATAAAATGTCGGAAAATGTATCGTTTTTAATTTGTACTAGAGCCCATAGACAAAATTCAATACGCTTCTGGAAATCATCCCCACGAAGGGCTTCATGTAAACTAACGTGATATGGATGGAATTTATTACGCTTAAGTATTCGAAGAACACTCCTTCGCGAAATTTTCGAATCAAGTTCCAATCGACGGGAACTTATGTGAGGAATAGCGGGAACTGCAGTTAATACAGCGACTTCCGAATTTTCCTCAATAGCATCTCTTCTTCAATTATGTTTTCTTGGTGCGTCAACTCCCGATTCTGAGAATAAGTTCGCAAGTCGTTGAAAATTTCTTGCTGGTGGCTGCCCTCTTTCAGGGTACCATTCTCCGCTTAAGTTGCAAGCTGCTCTTGCGTTCCTATTAGCTTCAAAATAAATGTATGTCATACCGATTCTCTCATTAATCGTGTATCGAACATCCATGATTACAAAACGAAGTGGAGTTTACGGAGAATAGTAGGTAATGTTCTTACGAGGATTAAATTGGCTCTAGATAAATTCGTACCGATGTCAACAAACCTGTAAACAAAGTATCGTAATGAGAATACAACTAAAACATCAACAAACCATCTTACGTAGACAAATGGGTACTCTTCTTTGAATAACGAAAACAAAATAAATATATATAGAGAGAAGTCATAGTGTGTGGAAAGCATTTGCTGTCATATTTGTCCAATATGACATCACCTATCATCCCATTTCCGTAGAAGAAAGTACACCATCCCATTTACAAAAAGTAATTTGACCCTGAAAGAACATGGAGAATGCCATGTTAAAGACAAGCTGATGGCAGTGTCTTTATGTGCGCTTATGAATACTGCAAATTTTGTATGGAAAGATTTTCGATTTTCCCTTTCGTTCCGAGCAAAATGGCCATGACGCTATAACCGCCTCACCTTCCGTATCTTTCACATACCTTGAAAGTGTGTTATTTCCTCCTTAAAATATGGGGTCAAGTTGTTGATGTTCGCTTGTCAGTGTTAGCATGCATTAGAGAAATACAGGTAATTTTTTTGGTTTTCAGTAATTTTGGACTAGAATGTGTTCAGAATCTGCTGTGACACTCTAATACCCCCTACAAAATCGAATAAATACACTCCTGGAAATGGAAAAAAGAACACATTGACACCGGTGTGTCAGACCCACCATACTTGCTCCGGACACTGCGAGAGGGCTGTACAAGCAATGATCACACGCACGGCACAGCGGACACACCAGGAACCGCGGTGTTGGCCGTCGAATGGCGCTAGCTGCGCAGCATTTGTGCACCGCCGCCGTCAGTGTCAGCCAGTTTGCCGTGGCATACGGAGCTCCATAGCAGTCTTTAACACTGGTAGCATGCCGCGACAGCGTGGACGTGAACCGTATGTGCAGTTGACGGACTTTGAGCGAGGGCGTATAGTGGGCATGCGGGAGGCCGGGTGGACGTACCGCCGAATTGCTGAACACGTGGGGCGTGAGGTCTCCACAGTACATCGATGTTGTCGCCAGTGGTCGGCGGAAGGTGCACGTGCCCGTCGACCTGGGACCGGACCGCAGCGACGCACGGATGCACGCCAAGACCGTAGGATCCTACGCAGTGCCGTAGGGGACCGCACCGCCACTTCCCAGCAAATTAGGGACACTGTTGCTCCTGGGGTATCGGCGAGGACCATTCGCAACCGTCTCCATGAAGCTGGGCTACGGTCCCGCACACCGTTAGGCCGTCTTCCGCTCACGCCCCAACATCGTGCAGCCCGCCTCCAGTGGTGTCGCGACAGGCGTGAATGGAGGGACGAATGGAGACGTGTCGTCTTCAGCGATGAGAGTCGCTTCTGCCTTGGTGCCAATGATGGTCGTATGCGTGTTTGGCGCCGTGCAGGTGAGCGCCACGATCAGGACTGCATACGACCGAGGCACACAGGGCCAACACCTGGCATCATGGTGTGGGGAGCGATCTCCTACACTGGCCGTACACCAGTGGTGATCGTCGAGGGGACACTGAATAGTGCACGGTACATCCAAACCGTCATCGAACCCATCGTTCTACCATTCCTAGACCGGCAAGGGAACTTGCTGTTCCAACAGGACAATGCACGTCCGCATGTATCCCGTGCCACCCAACGTGCTCTAGAAGGTGTAAGTCAACTACCCTGGCCAGCAAGATCTCCGGATCTGTCCCCCATTGAGCATGTTTGGGACTGGATGAAGCGTCGTCTCACGCGGTCTGCACGTCCAGCACGAACGCTGGTCCAATTGAGGCGCCAGGTGGAAATGGCATGGCAAGCCGTTCCACAGGACTACATCCAGCATCTCTACGATCGTCTCCATGGGAGAATAGCAGCCTGCATTGCTGCGAAAGGTGGATATACACTGTACTAGTGCCGACATTGTGCATGCTCTGTTGCCTGTGTCTATGTGCCTGTGGTTCTGTCAGTGTGATCATGTGATGTATCTGACCCCAGGAATGTGTCAATAAAGTTTCCCCTTCCTGGGACAATGAATTCACGGTGTTCTTATTTCAATTTCCAGGAGTGTAACTTTATTTAATCACAACAATACAGCGATACATTTTTTTGGACGTAGCACCGAGTCTACATTCGGCAACGATCTATAGATGTCTGTCATTGAATGTTATGAGTATTTAACGTATTGCAATTATTTTCTAACATAAATAAGATTCCCGTGGAACATTTTGCGAAATTTGGTGAGTCACGAATTTTTTAAACCTTTGTTTTAAGCTTAATTTGCTCTGAACAATGCACTGTTCCAATATAAACTTTTCGTTCAAAAAATCCAAGTTCAGGACTGAGGAGGCTACGAGAAAGCATCACAAGAGTATCACGCATCAAAAATGTGTTTCAGAACATGCAGCAGTGAGTTAATAGTTTGGCAAGAAACTAATTTCGGTCGAGTAGCAAGTTGAAAAATTTACGATTTTGCACTGGGTCAAAACATACAGGCAAGGGAATGGTCTCGGCTTTTGTGCCAGCCTGTACCATTTGTCTGTGGCGTTAACAAGCATCAATACACCGCGTCGGGCAGCACACGAGAGAGAGAGAGAGGGAGAGAGAGGGAGGGAAGGGGGTGGGGGTGTTGAGGCAGCAGTCAGCCAGCCAGTTAGTTATACGTCGGCCACTGGACAGTTGTTAATCTATCGCGCCAGCCAGCAATATGGAGTGGTAACCGCGCATTAAGCGTCTCTATCGGTTTCTGGATAATTGTTTTTGTGTGATCAATCGGTTAAGCTGAGTGGAATGAGGATGAAGTGAGGCAATTACGTAAACTGCGTGCAAATCATCCGCGCGCCGCCAGCACTACTTGTCGCTCTGACGTCACTAATGAGCGGCAGACAGCGCTACCTTCCGGCGGAAACGCTCGCCGACACACATTTCCCGCGGCCACACCGTCGGTGTATTTTCGGTGTCAGAATGAGGCACAATTTTGCGGGATCCAAGAGCTAATCAAATTTGTAACCTCGGGTAGCTTTCCGCAGCTAATAGTAACACGTCTAAAGAAGAAGTTGCCTTGTCAGACGCAAAGATATATGCAACAAACAAAATGTAGGTAAAGAAAGAAGCAGACGCAGTTCGGATGTAACCAAACAAATAGCT
This sequence comes from Schistocerca nitens, assembly GCF_023898315.1. NCBI lineage: Eukaryota > Metazoa > Arthropoda > Insecta > Orthoptera > Acrididae > Schistocerca > Schistocerca nitens. Next base: position 564,078,654 of record NC_064619.1, on the reverse strand, counting down.
GCAGCGAGGTCCTGTAAATACGAATTCAAAGCAGTCAAAAAGTCAAAGAGTAACGTTAGGAAAAAAGCAAGAGAATTTTACTGAAGGCTAAATAGAATGAAGCCGAATCCAAAAATAGCCTGAGAAACAGGACGAAAGTGAGGAATTTTTAAAGAGCTTCAATTCTACAAGTATCTCCCCATGCTTTCCAAACTTCGCAAAAGTTTTCTGCTTAAACTGTGAGACAAACACTTCTGGAACAAAGGCTTTCGCGGAGAAAAGGCTTACCGCAGCCTAGGTGATTGTTTACACTACAAAAAAAGGCAAGTTTACTGTTTAACGCCCGTCGATAGAGCATTAGAGACGGAGAACATAAGGTAAGGATGCGTAAGGAATCAGTCCAGTCACTTCAAAGGAACCATCTCCGAACTTGACACATGTGATTTACGGAAACAACGGAAAACCTAAAATTGTATTGTCAGAAGAGGATATGAGTCGTCGTCCTCTCGAACGAGAGTCTAGTGGGCTAACCACTACGCCACCTCGCTCTGTGCTTCCGCTTTGAATCTTTCATTCTTCCCGTGGTGTTGAGTAAACCACTTGTCAGCGATATTGCTTTCTCCGTAAGCGCCAGTCTAGAAAGGTGTGAAGAGGAGTCTTTCCGAATTTGTGTGACTTACGGCGTTACCGAAATTTAGCGGATTTCTTTTCGTTCTCATGTGACTAACTGCACACTTCTCTTTATTCAAGGTCAATTGCCACTTTTCACACCATACAGACATCTTATCTGGATCATTTGTTTTGGTCAGCTGATGACTTTACAAGACGGTAAATGAAAGCATCATCTGAAACAGCCGGCCGAAGTGGCCGTGCGGTTAAAGGCACTGCAGTCTGGAACCGCAAGACCGCTACGGTCGCAGGTTCGAATCCTGCCTCGGGCATGGATGTTTGTGATGTCCTTAGGTTAGTTAGGTTTAACTAGTTCTAAGTTCTAGGGGACTAATGACCTCAGCAGTTGAGTCCCATAGTGCTCAGAGCCATTTGAACCATCTGAAACAATCTAAGAGGGCTACTCAGATTGTCCCCTATGTCATTAATATAGATCAGGAAGAATAGAGGGCCTATAACACTTCCTTGGGGAACTCCGGATATTACTTCTGTTTTACTCGATGACTTTCCGTCTGTTACTACGAACTGTGACCTTTCTGATCGGAGATGGTTCAAATGGCTCTGAGCACTATGGGACTCAACTGCTGAGGTCATTAGTCCCCTAGAACTTAGAACTAGTTAAACCTAACTAACCTAAGGACATCACAAACATCCATGCCCGAGGCAGGAGTCGAACCTGCGACCGTAGCGGTCTTGCGGTTCCAGACTGCAGCGCCTTTAACCGCACGGCCACTTCGGCCGGCCTGATCGGAGATCACGAATCCAGTCGCACAACTGAGGCGATACTCCGTAGGCACGCAGCTTGGTTAGAAGTCGCTTCTGAGGAACGGTGTCGAAAGACTTCTGGAATACTAAAATTATGGACTGAATTTGACATTACATGTCGATAGCAGTCACTACTTCATAAGTGTAAAGAGCTAGTTGTGTTTCACAAGAACGATATTTTCTGAAACCGTGCTGACTATGTCTCAATAAATCGTTTTCTTCGAAGTACTTCATAATGTTCGAATACAGTATATGTTCCAAAACCCTACTGCAAAATGACGTTAGTGATATAGGCCTGTAATTCAGCGGATTACTCCTACCTCCCTTTTTGGGTATTGGTGTGACTTCAGTAATTTTCCAGTCTTTAGGTACGGATCTTTCTGTGAGTGAGTGGTTGTATATAATTGCTAAATATGGAGCTATTTTATCAGCATACTCTTTGAGGAACCTGACTGGTATACAATCTGGACCGGAGGCCATTCTTTATTAAGTGATTTAAGCTGCTTCGTTACTCCGAGGATATCTACTTCTATGCCGGCCAATGTGGCCGAGCGGTTCTAGTCGCTTCAGTCTGGAGCCGAGCGACCGCTACGGTCGCAGGTTCGAATCCTGTCTCGGGCATGGGTGTATGTGATGTCCTTAGGTTAGTTAGGTTTAAGTAGTTCTAAGTTCTAGGCGACTGATGCCTCAGATGTTAAGTCCAATAGTGCTCAGAGCCATCTGAGCCATTTATCTACTTCTATGTTTCTCATTGTGGTGTGCGTACTGTAAGACCTTCGGTACACACACACCATCAGATTATTTGACTTGTCGCTCTAACGAAGTAGGCCAGTGTCAGCAATACGTCTCGTGGTGTTATCGTGGCGTGTTTATCTTCTGCCGTTAGTTCAGACGATAGAAATGCCACTTGCACGCTTAGAGTAGCAGATTGACGGTGACCAACTTTAAACAGAACTTGATTAATTTTCACACACATTTATTAAAATAATAAAAAGGCATAGATATTACGTAACTTGATTCTGGATGCTGTTTACAACTGACAATCTGAAGTTCCTTGGGTCTTGGTACGTTAATCTTATTCTCACATAGCTCTGATACTTGACAAAGTGTCTGTACATTTCTCTTTATGGCTATGTACAGGAATATGATAATCCTATTGGGCGCAGACTGAAACTTGACTATAGACTGGTACAGACTAATGCAGACTGACGCATCGGAGGTCTGTACACTCGTTATAATACCTCGCGCGTTCAGGTATCACTGCGCGATTGTGATCCGCGAGGAGAGAAAGTTCTACGTTAGCAGCAATCTCATTGGCTGCGTTACATATTAATACGCGGATCGGCGGAAGCAGAATTTGGTCCGTCTCTAAGACAGCGCCATCTCTTAGTGCGGAGACGGACGAGCGCTGCGCCGGCGCTGTTGTGCTTAGCGGGGCGCGCTCGATTGGGAAAGTTGTGTACGCGCTGACTACGCGGAACTGTGTACACAACACTCATCTTGGCAATTGTCTTGATTGGAATTCAGGGATTATTACTTCGTCTTCATTGGTGAAGGAGTTTCGGAAAATCGTGTTTAATAACTCCGCTTTAGTGGCACTGTCATCAGTGACTTCACCGTTGGTATCGCGTAGTGAAGGTACTGATTGCGTCTTGCCATTGGTGTGCTCTATGTATGACCAGAATCTCTTTGGGTTTTCTGCTAGAAAGAAGGCCAACGTGCACGGCGTAAGACCGCCATTTCGCCCGGGCAGGTGAACCAAACTCGTGGGTTACCTCAACCAGCAATAGCACACGACATTTAAATTTTAAAGACAAGGATTTTCCTCCGGTAACAGCCTGACAGCACCAGCGCGACCAAGAACACAGTCCGGAGGTGGGGCGGTTTTTTGCCCCAGGATGCGGCCGTTAATTGGTTCGTGAGGCTCCTGACTGCGTGACGTATCCGCGGTCCGCCGCGCCGAACTCTGTTTGGAGTGGCCAAGCCAGCGCTGGCCGTGCGCGCCGAATCGCGGCCACCAGGCCGCCGCCGTCGCATAATATTGGTGCTGGCCCCGGCGCGGGCGGACCTCCCTTCTTCCCGGCACCCGGACAGTTTAATTAAATGCTTCGGCTCCGCATTAAGAGATCGATTTATTGTGTGGAATCTCCGAGTACGAGCCGCCTCGCCCGGCGCACAATGAGCTCTCCGTTTAATTCTCGCCTCGTCAGCGGTGGGCCTGGGCGGTGCAGGGACGGGGGTAGCGGGTAGCGGGTACGGAAGGGGGTGCTCCGCGGTGGAGGTATTAGCGTCGTCGAGACGCCACTCGGCTGATGCCAATTACGCCTGATTCGACGCTCTCCTCGTCCGCTTCCACCCCCATCCCCCACCCCCTCTCCTGCGCCTCTTACCAACTACGCTGGTGGCAAGCAAGGTACAAGGTACTCGTGTCACTGGAGAATTCTATAGCTGCGCCTGGCGACGCAAAGGTACCGGCACTTTTACGACTGTCAACGTGACTGCCAACTCAGAGTCTAGCATCTGGCAAAGCATTTCTACAGATCAAATTGTAAATGCCGTGTGGCTGGGCCTCCCGTCGGGTAGACCGTTCGCTGGTGCAAGTCTTTTGAGTTGACGCCACTTCGGAGACTTGCGTGTCGATGGGGAAGAAGTGATGATGGTAAGGACACTTTCTTTTTTCACTAGCTGCTTATTTTTTATGACCCACCGTCTAATTTCTTATGGTGGGTCGTATGTTGGCACTTAGTCGCTGTGACTGGGTCCGGGATCCGGTGAAAGGTCTCTGTTGGATTCCTTTCATGTTAATTTCTTAAATCTGTTGTCATTTACGGCATAAATCCCTCTTCTAAATTTTCTGTGGTGTTTCTGACCATCTGGGAGGAGACTGAGCAGTGGAACGTGTTACTTTTACACATAAATAAGAACGATCTGTCACACTACTACACTTTAAAACACAGTTTATATGTAATTCATGTCACACAGTCTCATACGGAACCTACATCCGCTTTCTTTTATATACTGTATATGATAAGATACTGTCATCCCCCTTCCCGTGTGTGTGAGAAGATGAATGAGCAAATGTATTTCTAGTTGCAAGCTTGATGGTATCAGACAAGCCTGTCTGCTAGAGAACAGTAGGACCAGCGTCGGAACAGGTAGCTACGCTTTCTAAAAGCAGAGAGGTTTCTATTCTCACAAGGGAACCTCCCCATCGCACCCCCCTCAGATTTAGTTATAAGTTGGCACAGTGGATAGGCCTTGAAAAACTGAACACATATCAATTGAGGAAACAGGAAGAAGTTGTGTGGAACTATGAAAAAAATAAGCAAAATATACAAACTGAGTAGTTCGTGGGAAGATAGGCAACAACAAGGACACTAGAAACGCCGGAGCGCTGTGTTCTCGTGGTAACGTGAGCAGCTGCGGAACGAAAGATCCTTGGTTCAAATCTTCCATCGAGTGAGAAGTTTAATTTTTTATCTTCAATTTATGTGACAAACTCTTATGTTTTCATCACTTTTTTGGGAGTGATTATTACATCCACAAGAAAACCTAAATCGGGCAGGGTAGAAGAATCTTTTTACCCATTCGCCAAGTGTACAAGTTAGGTGGGTCGACAACATATTCCTGTCATGTGACGCACATGCCGTCACCAGTGTCGTATATAATATATCAGATGTGTTTTCCTGTGGAGGAATCGGTTGACCTATGACCTTGCGATCAAATGTTTTCGGTTCCTATTGGAGAGGCACGTCCTTTCGTCTTACTAATCGCACGGTTTTGCGATGCGGTCGCAAAACACAGACACTAAACTTATTACAGTGAACAGAGACGTCAATGAACGAACGGACAGATAATAACTATGCAAAAATAAAGAAAGTAAAATTTTCACTCGAGGGAAGATTTGAACCAAGGACCTCTCGTTCTGCAGCTGCTCACGCTACCTTGGGACCACGGCGCTCCTGAAATCACATTCTCCATGATGTTGCCTATGTGGGCCATGGACTACTCAGTTTGTATATTTTGCTTATTTTTTCACAGTTCCACACAACTTCTTCCTGTTTTCTCAATTGATCTGTGTTCAGTTTTTCAAGGCCTATCCACTGTGGCAACTTGTAACTAAATCTGACGGGGGTGCGATGGGGAGGTTCCCTTGTCAGTATGGTCCTGTCCGTCCCTTGTCATGTTGGTATAGGAAGCTGCCTCTATGGTCACTTCCGTTTACATCTGTTAAGCACCCTCGGTAGGGGCCCAGGCAGTCGGTCCGCGACGAGCGTCTGAATTGGTAAGATCTCCGCCTAAGCGAGTCTCTGCTAAGTCCGTAGGACAATAGATTTCTTAAGTTCAGCCTAACTGAAAATTTAATCACCTTTATTTCAGGTTTAGATCTAAAATATCTTATGTTATCTTAAATTGCAAAGCAGTGTAATTCGAGTGTGAAGTTCAGAATATCTTCCAGTAGTTGCTTTATCACTACTTTGTGAGTAAAGTGGAACCACGTGTTGATGATACGTAACTCTAACTAAGACCATCAATCATAAATGCGAATGTTCGTGAGATTATAACGCCTCCTCTCGACAATATTTTTCAATATAGCAACTTTTCTTTATGGCTGGCTCTGAGCACTATGGGACTTAACTTCTGAGGTCATCAGTCTCCTAGAACTTAGAACTACTTAAACGTAACTAACCTAAGGAGATCACACACATCCATGCCCGAGGCAGAATTCGAACCTGCGTCCATAGCGGTCGCTCGGCTCCAGACTGTAGCGCCTAGAACCGCTCGTCCACCCCGGCCGGCTTTTCTTTATGTTCAACCCACGTGGGGTGTACTTTGTGAGACCAGTACCACGTGCTTATACAATTGTTTGACCCATCAGGTTAATAGTAAGACGATAGTAACCAGTTCGAGGTTTTTCTTTTGTAAATTGCGTTTCGATGTAATTTAGTTTAATAATCAAAATTACTGTGGAGTTACTCTCTTTGTGTAAACCAAATTGACCACGTGGAGGCGGGCTCTATTTGTTTACAACCATTTGATATCTTTTTTCTGCAGCATTAGAAAAACTTATAACTAATACAAAATCAAGTGAGATATTAATAAACAAAACGAAATTATATATTTATTTGGAAAGAAGAAAGGAAGAGAATTGAATAGAGAAGAGATAGGTATAGTATTGCCCATCACCTGGTTGTGGCCGGCGGCTCGGGTCTTGGAGTGACCCTCAAGACGCTGGCCATTGCTCACCATGCCTTTAACGTCTACCATTCTAAAAACTAACGTAACTAGGAGAGATTAGGGTACGTTAAAGCTAGAACTAAGACTAAGACCTCCATGTCCAGTCTGCTAAACTATTTACGATATACATTAGAGAGGTAACTGATTTTGTGCTTGGCTCAAAGTTGCTAATGGAAGGGTATTTGTGGTAAAAGTAATAAAGGTAATGACGCTAACGGTTTGTGTTGAGCCTACAAGGCTCCTAGTAGAGTACATCAGGTGCAAGCACCTCTCAGCCCCGCCGACAACACGAACTGAACGGTGGTTTTCCCCGATCTACCAAAGGTATCCGTCGGGTTGGGCTCAAAAGAGAGGGACCACAATTAAGATCCTTCCATCCAGACTGTGCGCTGCCTCTTAACATGGAGGTACTGTTATCTATTAACATATTTACATATAAGGTGCAATTTGTTTTTAGGATTGTGTGTCTTGTGCACCTCTTGTCGGTTGTTCCACTCTGTTCTTTGAAGTTGTCTTGGTTGACACTATGGATCATCCGCGCTGGACGCTTCAATATCTGTGTTGGTGCCCTGGTTTGTATCTGTTTCTTCTTCATCACTCGTAGCGCTAATCATGTCTGTGTCCCCCTGGGCACCATGATGTCTGTTTGGACCGAAATGGACAGAAATGATGATTATGATGATAAGGACAACACCACTTCCAGTCCCTGAGCGGAGAATATCTCTGACCCAGCAGGGAATCGAACCCGGCCCGTTAGGTATGACATTCGGTCGCGCTGACCACTCAGCTACCAGGGGCGGACTTCTACACATTGAAAAATCAATACATTGAGAACGATGGAATGTTACGAGACGATATAGAGCTGTCTCGACTGGTTTTGAAATGATGCAGAAATCGTGTGTTGTGAAGCCTCAGGGTATGTGAGTGAAAGTTATCGAACAGATCCACAGAAGGAATGCAAAATGGAAATCAAAAACAGCAGCGAACTTGAATTTCATTATCTTTTTACCATCTCCCGTGTATATTTGCGACAAACAAGGAGAGCTCCTGTGGAGTGGGATTTTCTTTCTGAAACCACCTGTTCTATGAAGTAGGCTGGGGACCTCTGTATAACACCCTGCAGCCACTCACAGTGATGGTCCTCGTTCGAGAATAATCGATGAAAAATAATTTTACGTAACCCTGATCCTTACCAGACAGCGCTTATCATATAACTAGAAGCTGGTGCAAACAGAATCCATGAACAATTGAATGAATTTGGATTTTATCGTCTTCTCTAGCAAGTTCATGTTTATTCCGAAACAGTTCAGGTGTGTTCTGAAGCATCTTTTAAATATTTTTTACTGGCGATAAAAATGAGCGTCACCTGGCTGTCACTATAGAGCACATTTCGGTAGAATAGCTTTCGTTGTGCATGCAGCTCTTCCAGAACTATTCACAAATATTGTGTCGCATAAAGTATCGTCAGAACTCACAAACATTTCAATAAAGATTTAAAAAGTACCTCCCAGTGGGATTCGAATCTATACCCTTCAGCACGGAATTCACACAACTTGGCCGCCACGCTATTGCAGCGTTTAGAAAAATCAGCTGTTTTTTTAAGTTATATGAATCTCGACAAATTCTTCTACCTAGATTACTTGCAAACGAGGACCTCGACAGGCTGACTGGCTGTAGGGTGTGATACATGGAACCCTAACCTACACCAATGTATAGGTATTTTCCAAAGGTCTATCTGGCCCTTCATATTGCCACGTGGCTCACTTGTTCTACTTGAAAATCATCATCAGTAGCGGCTCAGTCCTGCGTCTTACTCACATCTTTGCTACGGTGGAGCGTATTTTGTATCATACACAGTCCGGTATGTCCTGATAAAACTTGTTAACTGTGAAGGGCAAATTTGTAGCGTGCATGCAAATATTTATAATTTGTAGTACGATGAAAAATATGTCCCGCCGTGCAACTGATGTCAAGAATAATCCTCACTGATTATGCTTCGAAATAAAAGAATCGTGCGTATCACACTAAAGAAATGCCATTTAGTTGCAAAATTGTATCTGATACACTAAGGAGGAAATTCGTCTATTAACAAGTGAATCATAACGGTCATCTCAGTTTTTTGTCGTCTGCAGCGTGGAAGATACGGAACAATCGGTTCGATATTTGATGTTAGAAATCTGGGCAACGAAGGCACGACGTATTTCATTTCGTGGTATCGGCCGCTTTTTTTCTGGATTAACGCTTCGGTTGGTTCTAAGGTTAGCTCCTCAGTTTTTTTAAAATTTCAACCGTTTTTATTCACACATTGCAAATTAGTATCAGTTGTCCCAGTGTACTATGCAACAGGAAAAACGGTGTTTTGTGTAAGAGTTTGAGTTTTCACTGAATGTTTTCCATTTTTAAACGCTCTCCACATTTCTTTTAAACTGAATTTTAACGTGTTTCCTTTCCGGAAAATCATAGTCGCAATTTCAACATTTTCTGTTAGCAAAGAACAGAGTAATTTTCTTTATTACGTAGTTTAAAATGACAAGCACAGTAACACAATATATAAAAACGCCACGCATGCCGAAGTCGAGACTTGAAGCCGCCATATGTGCTTACGAGACAGTCACGCTACTTTTATACTGGTCACTCCTGGTTACTATGACAAAAAATATGCTAAATATAACATTATGAAGATTTTCCAGAGACCCTAAGGCGATAATGTAATGAGTTATTCTCACCACACCTAAGCATGTTGTTATTTTTATAGAAGAGCTGTTTCCATATCGAGTAGCTAGTCGCTTTCGTTTGGCCCTACTTACGAGACCCACTTTGCCCAGAAATTTCTTGTTGAGGTTTTTCCTTAAATGTGTATTTCCATTGCCCTCTAGCGTTAAATCCGCAAATAAAACAGTTTTCGAGCCAATAGTTCGCTACTTGATTTGCGGATGGCTTCTTCTGAAAGCTGCAGCTCACTCGCTCTGTATTAAATGCTATCGGGTGCTATTGAATCAACGGCTGAAGAAAGTAAATGGAACGTCCGAATGTGGAAGCGTTATGTAACTGTGTTATGTTTATTTCTGTACTCCGTGAGCCAGCAGAAACGGTTACATTTCGTTACACAACCGCAATGTGCCAAATGAACCGCAGATTAATGTAATGTAGTGTGCTGCGAACGTTGTTCTGGCACGTATTAGTAAAAAGTGACTGAAGCAGTGGAAACTGTTTCCAAAAAATGAAGAAAAGAAGTTGTCAAAGTCGCTAAAAATTCGACAATTCCTGCAGAATTCTATGTTTTAGTAGTAGTTGCTAATGAGCGACGCGGGACTGTTATGCCTTACAAGTAGTTTGAACTTAAATTCTGAGGTCACACACCTTGCAAAACAAAAGCAAATACAAAATCACAATTTTAACTTAAATCCGTCCGAACAGGCCTTGGAAGGCCCAATGGCACCGACCGACCGCCGAGTCATCCGCAGCCCACAGGCGTCACTGAATGCAGATATGGAGGAGCATGTGTTCAGCACACCGCTCTCCCGGCCGAGACCGGAGCCGCTACTGTCAATCAAGTAGCTCCCCAGTTTGCCTCACAAGGTCTGAGTGCATCCCGCTTGCCAACATGCGCTCGGCAGACCGGATGGTCACCCATCCAAGTGCTAGCCCAGCCCGATAGCGCTTAACTTTGGAGATCTGACGAGAACCGGTGTTACCGCTACGGCAAAAATCACAGACGTTTACGAGTACTTCATTCGTCGTTCACAAATGACACATTTACAGCCTCGAGACTGTTGATTGTTGATAGATCATGTATCAGAAAAGCCTGCTGACCTGTAGGAAGTTTCCTGCAGAGGGAACGTTGTCATAGCGAGCATCAGATGGTAATGAAAAATAACACTGCTCCATGTTTGGACATTAGGTAATTCGCTATGGAATTTAGCACCTTCAATCAATGGTCAAAAACATCGCTTGTAGGTGTCAAACAAGAGATCCATCGAAATACTGAGAATTTATAAAAGCACCGTGCGATGTAGCGGCCAGAGCCTTCGACAGTATTTATCACATCTGGCAAACTTTGATCCGGAAAGAGGATCTTATTGCATTAATAATTGCGTGGCACGCTTTGGCGCGTTAAGTTTACACTACAGCAGAGGTAGGTGATGGAACTTACCGGGGACCGCTTTGTAGAAGTTGAGGTTATCGGAGAGCCGCAGCTCTTAAAATGATTGCATTTCAGAAAAGATAAAAATGGTTGAATAAAAATATGACAGTCTTAGAGGGCCGCATAAAAACCACTAGCGGGGCTTATGTGGCCCGCTATTTGCCCACCCCTGCCCCAGAGAGTAGAGAGACGTGAGTAGACTGACCTGATGTAGTCTGTCTTGCAGAGGATCATGTTGGCCTTGGTGAAGCAGGAGCCGCCGATGTCTGCGAGCATGGCGCCGCAGCAGGAGCACTTGAGGCAGCCGTTGTGCCAGTAGCGGTCGAGCGCGTGCAGCAGGAAGCGCTCCACGATCTTGCCGCCGCAGCCGGCGCACACCTTCACCGTGCCGCCCGTGCAGTTGTTGTTGTTGTTGTTGTTGGCGGGCCCGCCGTTGTTGTTGGGGTTGGGCCCCGCGCTGCTGGCGGGACCGCCACCGGGCCCGCCGCCGCCCACCGTCGTCGCCGCGGGGTTGTTGTTGTTGGCGTTGCCGCTGTTGTTATTGTTGTTGTTGGCGTTGTTGAGGTGGTGCTGGTGGTGCGGGTGCATCTGCTGCGGGCCGCCGCCGGGCCCGCCGGGTCCGCCCCCGCCGCCACCGCCGCCGCCGCCACCGCTGCCCGGGCCGGGTCCGAAGCCGTGGTGGTCCCCCGGTCCCGGGCCGCCCGCGCCCAGCACGTGGCCGTTGCTGACGGGGCCTCCCGGGCCACCGCCCCCGCCGCCGCCTCCGGGAGGCCCACCCCCGGGCCCAGCCGCAGGGTGCGGCGGGTGCGTGTGGTGGTGGTGATGGTGGTGGTGGTGGTGCGGGTGGTAGGAGCTATTGTCCGGAGGCGGCGAGTGCGGACTCGCCAGCTCCGTGTAAGCGTGGTAATGCGGGTTCATGGCTGCCGTGGCCAGCTTGCCGGTGTGCGGGGCTGCTGCCGCGCACAGTTCTGCAACACACAAACAACAACATTTATTTACCGAGGATTATAGCTACTTATGTTTTTAGCTTAAAATAGGTTATTATATTATACCATGTATATATAATAATATGTAAATTAATATTAAATATTATTATAATTGGATATAATAAATAAAATTAATAAATTTAAATATAAAATATTATATTAATATAAATAATTTTTCCAGTCTCTCGGGACTTTACGTTGGGCAAGAGATTCGCGATAAATGCAAGCTAAGTAAGGAGCCAATGCAGTAGACTACAACACGCGGTCGCTGTAATACAATACTCCTCTTAAAATTAGGATTTTAGAAATCTTTCACGCAGGAGTATCGTACAAACATACCGCCGTTTGAGCCTCGTACAGATTCCAGTATGGAGGACATGGTGATAGACATCCCTGGGATTGTGAAGCAGCTGAATGGGTTGAAAATAAATAAATCGCCAGATCCTGATGGGATTCCAATTCGGTTTTACAGAGAGTACTGTATATAAGATGGGTAGAAGGACGGATCCTCAAAATTACAGACCAATATCCTTAACATCGGTTTGTTGCAGGATTCTCGAACATATTCTCAGTTCGAATATAATGAATTTCCTTGAGACAGAGAAGTTGCTGTCCATGCATCAGCACGGCCTTAGAAAGTATGGCTCCTGCGAAAAGCAACTCGCCCCTTTTTCCAATTGGTATCTTGCGAACCATGCATGAAGGCTATCAGACGGATGCCATATTCCTTGACTTCCGGAAAGCGTTTGACTCGGTGCCCCACTGCAGACTCCTAACTGCCGAGCGGGATTAGCCGAGCGGTCTTTGGCGCTGCAGTCACGGACTGTGCGGCTGATCCCGCCGGAGGTTCGAGTCCCCCCTCGGGCATGGGTGAGTGTGTTTGTCCTTAGGATAATTTAGGTTAAGTAGTTGGTAGGGTTAGGGACTGATGACCTTAACCGTTAAGTCCCGTAAGATTTCACACACATTTGAACATTTTGAACTCGTAACTAAGGTACGGGCATATGGGATTGGTTCCCAAATATGTGAGTGGCTCGAAGACTTCTTAAGTAATAGAACCCAGTATGCTGCCCTCGCTGGTGAGTGTTCATCGGAGGTGATGGTATCGTCTGGAGTGCCCCAGGGAAGTGTGGTAGGTCCACTGTTGTTTTCTATCTACATAAATGATCTTTTGGATAGGGTGGATAGCAATGTGCGGCTGTTTGCTGATGATGCTGTGGTGTACGGGAAGGTGTCGTCGTTGAGTGACTGTAGGAGGATACAAGATGACTTGGACAGGATTTGTGATTGGTGTAAAGAATGGCAGCTAACTCTAAATATAGATAAATGTAAATTAATGCAGGTGGATAGGAAAAAGAATCCCGTAATGTTTGAATACTCCATTAGTAGTGTCGCGCTTGACACAGTCACGCCGATTAAATATTTGGACGTAACATTGCACAGCGATATGAAGTGGGACAAGTATGTAATGGCAGTTGTAGGGGAAGGCGGATAGTCGTCTTCGGTTCATTGGTAGAATTTGGGGAAGATGTGGTTCATATGTAAAGGAGACCCCCTTATAAAACACTAATACGACCTATTCTTGAGTACTGCTCGAGCGTTTGGGATCCCTATCACATCACAGGGAGGACATAGAAGCAATTCAGAGTCGGGCTGCTAGATTTGTTACTGATAGGTTTGATCATCACGCGAGTGTTACGGAAATGTTTCAGGAAATCGGGTGGGAGTCTCTGGAGGAAAGGAGGCCTTCTTTTTGTGAATCGCTACTGAGGAAATTTAGAGAACCAGCATTTGAGGCTGACTGCAGTACAATTTGACTGCCGCCAACTTATATTTCGCGGAAAGACCACAAAGATAAGAGAGATTAGGGCTCGTACAGAGGCATATAGTAATTTTTTCCCTCGTTCTGTTTGGGAGTGGAACAGGGAGAGAAGATGCTAGTTGTGGTACGAGTTACCCTCCGCCAGGCGCCGTATGGTGGATTGCGGAGTCTGTATGTAGATGTAGATGTAGAAAGATCGTCGGGGTTGTTGGTTTGGTGGATGTCACGAACGAGATGTGTGTGTAGCATGTATAAACAGTGGAAAAAGACACAAAACAGTTTAACCCTCTGACTAACAACCGGACGTATGTGTTCCACCATAGATTATCAGAACCAGTTGGAATTTGTTGCATGTTATCGCTATGCATCAGTGTCCCACTGCTAAACGGAAGCCAACTACTGGTCAGCAGAATTCTTATAGATTGCACATGTAGCTGGTGCCTTCTTTGATTTTCATTGTTAACCCTCGTCACCGTATTGTCACACGTGATTGCTTCGCACCTGCATACAGGCAACCATATTATCATATTCGTAAAGCCGGCTGACTTTACGCTTTTCCAAATACATCGCGTCAACGACTTGCACTCACGAACTGGTGCCAGCCACATCACAAACAAAGCCCACATATTGAGCACCTGTAGTATGAGATACAAAATTGGAGAGATTCTCTTTCTACTGATGTGTGTGTCCTATCAAAATATCTAATAGGTTTTGGGCAGTCGTCTTCTGAAACCCAGGAGATCCTTATGAGTAATCCTTTGTATCATACTCCCCCGACCCACCGTGCTTGGTAAACGAAATGACCGGAAATATTTTTACCATATTCTTACTTTTGACTAACACATTCACTAAAATAACCATACACCAACGTTCTTGAAATAAAACTGATGGTCAAAGGTTAAGACCATACTTTCTCAACGTATTAGTTCCAGCCAGCGTGAATTCCACAATTAATGTTCGACATATACCCTAGAAAGGTTTTCATTTCAAATATTTTAACAGAGTATAGCTACATTCAGGTAACAACTCCAGAAAAGAAAAGGAGCAAAGTGTAAGAAGTATACGTGAACCAGATGGAAGGTAAGGATAGTAACATAAATGAAAAAGAAATACCCAAAATTTGATCAGCTGTCAGTTTAGAAAACTTCGACGATCATGAGCTACTATTGTAAGGTGAAATCTACCTGGTACTCCGCCGTTACAGGAAAACAGGTACCGACTGAAAGCTGCACAGTATACATTTTGATTATTCACCAATATGTTCCCTAACTAATAATTTAACAGGTACTGAAGAAGACAGGTTTGTACACAAACATCTGGACGTAATATGGCACTACAACAGACAAAAAAATCACCTTCGTCAGTAGAACGTGCCCTAATCGCTGTTAATCTAATACCTTTCCTACAGTCAGACGAGATACCATTCCCAAACGCAAAATGAATGAAACCAACAGGATTAAAGATCACACGACTACCTCTTTTTTAAAAAAAGAGAAAATTAAAGAACATTACAGAATATACTTCGATACAAAAGATCATATGTTGGATAAGACCAGAAAAAACAAAGGAAAGTGCACAAATTTCCTGAAAATAAGACTCAGGTCAAAAGTTCAAAGATCAGAAGGACACTGCTGTGAAGGAAGCAGTTACTGTTTTACAGTTTATAGTTTTATTTATCTTTTTAATATTTCTATCTACTGCATATAATTTCTGTCAATAATAACACACTTCTCGATTATCTATGTTTTAAATTTTTATACGCTGTAAACTGAGTACCTTCCCCTAATGGAACAGAAGAACATCTTTTTTTTTCTAGGAATAAAACTAATACTATTTCCTTTTATTATAAAAATGTCAATCCAGAAAGAAGAAGGATTTTAGTTTTAAAATGACAGCGTTAAATTTTCTCAGTAAGAAGTGTTTGCTCATTAATAATGTTTAAAAACACGTGGACTTTAGAAATGAGCTAAAATAATAAGCACTAAAAGAACTTATCAGTTAAAACAATTATAGTGGAGGCATTAATGAAGACTGTAAGGACGGACCAAAACGGGAGGTTAGGAGGTCACGTAAAAAAATGAAGGGAAAGTAATAACCAGCGGTAAAGTGCATGCCAGGAAGCCGAAAGGACGCTGGATCGAGTCACGGTGAGACGAAATTTTTCATTCTGTCTTTACCCTAGCTTTCATATCTCGATGATGGGAAGATGAGGCAGGGACGTCACATGATTCGGATTTTACGTTAAACTATATGTCCCCCTTCTCCCGTTGGATTGCTACGTAGATTAGAATCACGAACGTCGCCAAAATGGCATCCACCTTCCAAGACTTGCACCAGGCGCATAAACATCCCTCTTGAGAGACTCTCAGCCAGCCATTCCGTACGATATTTATTTTTTTTCAGAAAGTAACTTCTATATTTCTCGTAAAATAACTTATTTCTGTGAATAGTTCCGCTGCTACATGTATTTGCCATTTCATTACTCTCTCCAGCCCGCATCTCGTGGTCGTGTGGTAGGGTTCTCGATTCCCGGCGGGGTCAGGGATTTTCTCTGCCTCGTGATGGCTGGGTGTTGTGTGATGTCCTTAGGTTAGTTGGGTTTAAGTAGTTCTAAGTTCTAGGGGACTGATGACCATAGATGTTAAGTCCCATAGTGCTCAGAGCCATTACTCTCTCCAAAGGATAAAATTGGACGAGCTTCTTCTTATGTGTCTTTACGTACACTTCCGTACACAAGATGAGTCGTACAAGGTGTACCACCACATTTATTTCGTCAACGATTCAAGATTCAGCGCTGAACCTCGCGTTTGCAGGGTGGTCTAGAGGCAAGCGTATCCCCCTATGCAAACTCCCTGTAGCGTCGTTGGATGACGGTTTCAGTCAAGTTTTCCTGACCTCAATTTGTTCCTCAAGAAACTCTCTTCAATCCCTCGAAATCATTATTTTACTCTCTGTACGTGGTGTATTTACAGTTTGCAGTGGAGAACTGCTTGTTCTCGCACGTTACGTTCAATGATATCCTACAGAGGGCGAGTGACGCTGCAGTATATGTGCCGGTACGCTATTAGATGGCGAATACAGAAAGACGGCTCAGTTGCATAACGTCGACGTATTTTCCATTATAGAATATACACGTGTCACGCTCGAAAGGTCAAGGCAATCCGCTACGGAGCAGAGAAACGAATGCTAGAACTGTATCCCACGGATCTTTGTTGACCGCATCGCCGTCTCTCCTTTTCTGAGCATCTTCCCCGATGAAATCAAGACTACTTCTCTCCGCGTTGCAAACAGCAGAGAGGACTGATTTATGTCTGATGCTCCAGTGAACGCTGCGCTACAGATTATCTAAGGTCTCGTTTCAGTTATCCACTCGCTATCTTTTTTCCACGTTTCCGAGAACGTGATTCTTCTTTCGTTACAGACTAAAGAGAGGAATAAGAGCTGATCAGTGCTAGGTCAGCAGTAATTTAGGGAGTATTGCTCTCGCTGATATACAGGGTAAGTCACGAAGATATGCAAATATTTTAATATGTTATTCTACAAGTAAAACTAAAGAAAAAATTTCATATAAACATAGGTCTGCAAATGTTTGGTTGCGTAGTTAGGGCTAGTAAAAGATTTTTCCTAAAATTTAGCAACTTCGCTAATATGAAGCCATCGGAAAACTGTACGAGGTTAAAGTAAAGCTTGATTTTCATTTATTTTGTTGTTATTGGTCTGGTGAATCTAATAAAACATGTCGCAGACATGTATCTGCAGTAGTTTTCCAGAACATCCAGGGAAGCAAAGATTACTATACAAATAAATTTTGTTACTTTCCATTAATAATGTAATGCAGACATGTATCTGCAGTAGTTTTCCAGAACATCCAGGGAAGCAAAGATTACTATACAAATAAATTTTGTTACTTTCCATTAATAATGTAAAAACGTTTATGTCACTGTTGGCAACCGTTACTGAGTTGTTTCAGTCGTTTCCTAGCCTTGAAACGAGTTATTTTCTCTATTGCTCAGTGAAAGAACATAATAACAGTGTATTTAAGTGAAACCACATAGAAACTGTTGTAGTTTGTAGATTATTTATGAAACAGGGATGCCTTTCAAATTTACGACAGAGGAATACGCCGATATGGTGTTTAATTATGGTAAATGTGATAGTAATGCTACGGCTGAAGTTAGCGAATATCGCGTACTTTATCCTAGTCGGAGGATTCTTCGAACGTTACGGGAGAGATGTTCTCTACCTAGCGTTCATAATCAGTACGAGCGCTCGATACGTGAAGACGATGATGAGGATATTATGGATGCTGTTCAACGTAGCCCGGATACCAGTTCACAACGTATCTCTCAACGATTAGGCATCTCACAATCAAAGGTATGGCGTACACTGACGTACTATAATCTGTATCCTTACCATAAACAAAAAGTGCATCTTTTACATCTGGTAAATCCTGCCCTTTGCTTGGAGTTGTGCAACTGGTTAAATACTAATTGGCAGTTACACAAATACATTTTATTTACTGAAGAGGCACAGTTTACTCGAGACTTACAACTTACGTAAATTCTCTGGATCTTATGGAAAACTACTGCAGATACAAGTCTGGGACATGTTTTATTAGATTCACGAGATCAATAACAACAAAATCAATGGAAATTAAATGGAAATCGTGCTTTGCTTTAACCTCGCACAATTTTGTGATGGCTTCACATTAGCGAGTTTGCTAAATTTCAGGTAAAATCTTTTATTAGCCCTAACTCCGTAACTGAACATTTGCGGACCTATGTTTATACGAACTTTTTTCATTAGTTTTACTTGTAGAATAACATATTAAAATATTTGCATATCTTCGTGAATCACCCTACATAATGCGGTACAGTATAATGCATCTGACAATGTCGAGGGCGATATGGCCTGATCTCAGAAATTTTTACTTGAATGTAATATAATTCACCTATGGACATTATTTTTACCAATTCAATAACCACAGATGTAGAAGTCGGTTGTCTTATATAGTAACAATGAAAGTGCACAGCAAACATTCTGCTTCTGTGCTCTTTTTACACTATGAAAAGTATGCAGACGAACCCCTACTACATTTTCCAGTTCTAACAACGTCATAGTTTTAGCTGATCCGTCGGTCTCACCAGCGTAATGAGGCTGAATAATTACTCTTTCGATAACCCATGGCTATCAGCTTGCAAAAGATATTATACACATTCATACTGAAAGTTATATGAATGGTAATTCTCAAACGTTTATTGCATTTATTACACTCACTCTATTCCATTACCAGTTTTACACTCAACGGCTCGCTCTAGTACCACAGAAGAAGTCCAGTGATGTTTTAACAAGTCCTATCATCCTGCCATTTCTTCTAGTTAATACTAGGTGACGAACCCGGCACTGACAGTATTCTATTACAAACGAAAACAAATAGATGAACTCTGCTTGTAGTGTAATATCGAAATAATTTCATTTCCACGTATTGATAAAAACACTTCTGAAATTAGTAAACAGTCGTACAAAGAAATATGTATAATGCACAAATGTATAAGTACAGCTGCTTTAAGTATCTACAAAGCGATATTGTAGAAGTCTCTACGGCAACGCCTCTTCATATTTATATAGACGGCTTCGCAGTTGAAAGCTGTCAAAAGCGCTGCCAAGTGTCAAGGATTTATTTAAGTTTACTCAGCTGTAGGAGTGACTTAGTTGTAAAGTATAAATGTATTAAAACTTCATGCATGATGCGGCAGTTTTTCACGCATTCGAGTAGTTATGACGTCGTATCGTAGAATGACAGATATATTTGTGTAGGTACATTTAGCGGCATATGTGGATAGTGTATGCGAAATACGTTGCGAATAGAGTTAGAAGGAAAGAAGCAATAAATTTAAACGTCGTACATAATGCGGAAGTTTTTCACGGATCGTATTGTTTATGGCGTATATCTCTACATCTACATCTATACTCCGCAAACTACCCACCGGTGTGTGGCGGAGGGCACTTTACGTGCCACTGTCATTACCTCCCTTTCCTGTTCCCGAACTACGATACGTGATTAGTTCTTACTCCTGCAGCAAATGTCGCCTGACAGTACGTGACATGTGGATCAAGTGTAGTTGAAGTACGTCCGTTGGTTTAGGAGGAGTTGTGAAACACACGCACGTACTTATGCACATATATAGACCCATTTTTATAACATGGATGTGCTTCCTGCCTCGCCGTTTCTGCTGTGAACCCATCCGATTAGTTACGCTTACTTAACTTACTCACACGCTTTTTTGCGTAATTTAAAGTGATAAAAGCGTAATTAGAAAAACTGACAGAATTTTTTTTTACAGCTATTGAGTTTCCGTAGTTGTGTCACATCGAACGATGAATACACTATCTGACCAAAATTATCCAGACACCTTTACGTAACGCTGAATTGACCACCAAAATTAGTTAGTTAGTTACGTGTCCCATTGATCAGTAGGACGGAAAACCGTTATGATGTGGAACGTGTCAAATGCACAAGAAATCAGTCTTTTTTTTTTCTTTTTTTTTGTTTTCATTATAGTGTTACCCTGCATATTTCTATTATCTTTCCCATTCCCTTAAATGGCACAAAATGCATATATTATTTATTTACTCATATTCAAGAATTCATCTATGATATAGAAGGAGTTGTCAATGAGGTATGATTTCAATTTGTTTTTGGAACTATTACTGCTGTCTGTCAGACATTTTATTTCATCTGGTAATTTATCAAAAAGTTTTACAGCAGCATATTTTACCCCTTTCTGTGCCAAAGACAGGTTAAGTAAAGGAAAGTGTAGGTCTTTCTTTTTTCTGGTATTGTAATCATGAATGTCGCTGTTGATTTTAAACTGGTCCATGTTGTTGAGAAAAAATTTCATTACTGAGTAAAAGTACTGTGAAGCAGTTGTAAGAATTCCTAACCCTTTAAACAGATGCCTACAAGATGTGTGACTATGAACCCTACACATTATTCTAACTACTTTCTTTTGAGCAGTGAATACATTTTGCGTAAGTGTTGACTTGCCCCAGAATAGTATTCCGCATGGCATCAGAGAGTGGAAGTATGCAAATATCACTGGAGGCGGACCCGCCAGTGTAAAAGGTGAGGAGGGAGTATTGTGTTTTCAGTAGAGAAACAGCAACAGCAGGAAGGGTTGGTCATGAGAGTTCAGCGGCTTCGAACACGGACTAGCCTTTGATCTCTTGAGTAACAAATCCGTCATCGACATTTCTAAACTTCTAACGCTGCCCAACTCCACTGTTCATCATATGACTGCGAAGTAGAAAAGCGAAGGAACAACTACAGCTAAATCAACCTCAGCCAGCGGAATCGTATACTGGTCGACAACGAACAGCGAATAATTGCAGAGCAGGTACGGAAAAAAATCGCACGAAATTAGTGGAAGGAATCGCTCTTGAATTCCAAAGCGCAACTAGGACAATGACTGTGCGAAGGAAGTTAAAAATATTGGTGTACAACAGTCGAGCAGCTTCTAAAAAGCCACACATTTCTGGAGCCAAGCCATTGGCCTGTGAATGAGTGCAAACGAGTGATTTGGGGTGATGGATCACGCTATACACAGTGGCATCCGACACATCGGTTTAGGTTTGGCAAACGTGTAGAGAACATTACCTGGCACCACGTATAGTGCTACCAGTGAAATATGGACGAGGTGGTGTTGATATAACGGGGCGTTTTTCGCGGTTAAAGTGTGGGCCTCTTGTTGCGCTTAAGGAAACGTTATATACAGAAGGTTATGAACAAATTTTACACAATTGTGTACTGCGCATTGTAGAGCAGCAGTACGGAGACGATGGTTTTTGTGTCAGTCTGGCAAGGCACCCTGTAATAAAGCAGCGTCTGTGAGGCAATGGTTTGAAGAGAGCAGCATTGCTGAAGTGGACTGTCCCGTCCAGTGTCCAGGCATTAACCTAATGGAACACTTTTGGAATGGGTTAGAACGTCGCCGCGCTCCAGACCCGAGCGTCCAAAGTCATTACCTTCCCTCTTTTCGGTTCTTGAGGCAGAGTAGGTTACTATTTACCCACAGACATTTAGATCCCTGTTCGCAGCGGAGCTCAAGACGTAATAATAACGAAGGTTTGACCCGTGTAAGGTGTCAGGCAAATCCAACACCTTCCATGAAAGCCCTAACAAATCCGGCAATATGTCACATAGCTCCAAATAAATCCTGACATGAAATTAACCAAGTAATACGACCAACGAGTGAGCAAATGGAATACCACAGACTAACAGAAGAACGTCTAAATGCATGTCATACTTTCCCACCATGAAACAGACGCAGCTCCGAGGAGGGAAACGAGAACAGAAGCCGACAGCAGAGCTGTGTAGGCTAGAAGGCCCTACGATAAGAGCGGGACAGTGGGACACCCGCATCGCCGGCCAACCGCCAAGAGGTCCATCCTCCAGTCCATGTTAAAAGATAGAGCCCTCCAGAAGAACAGTATAGATCTTACGTTAACACTAAAAGGGCCACACCAGCTGCAAGTTATAGCGTGAGACTATACGTGTCTCTGTTACGTAGCAAACATTAACAACATTGTCCCACCACGAAAAGTATAACGTTTCTCATTGGATAGACCGAATTTTTGTAGGTGGAGCTTAAGGTTAACATTGAGACGCTGATTGGTCAGTTGAAAACACAGCCAGATACCTTTTTCCTAAACCAAATTCGGTAAACAGTAGTAAGGATAAGTTCGAGAGAGTTGCTACCGAGACGGCGGAGGTGTGTGGAGCTGCGCCTCCAGCCGCCCCTGACGTTGCCTAACCACCGACAAGGTAATGAACGCACGCGATGCTGCATAAGAGCGCATAAAGCTTCACCCCAAACTGCAGAAGTCTCATCTGTTACATCCCCTTTTTGCGTAATACTAGTGTCGAGTGTCAATTAAACTTCGTGATATTCACATTTGCTACTTGAAGTTAAAATCTGAAACGCGATGATTTTTCTGTTATATAATTGAGAAGCCACATCAGCAACTGTAATTTACGACAAGTTAAATAAGTAATTAAAGATACTTGAGGGTCACTGGACACCATTTTTGATAGTTTTCTCTTTTATGAAACTTAATTTAAACCTAGATCATGGATGTGATATGGAATAGGTCATCCTTCGATCCATTATAGAACTTGGAAACCCATTCAGGGAATATTCGTTCACATTTTTGTTGAACGCAGTTGGTTTTTATCATCCTGTATGAAAATATTTCCTTTTATCAATAGTACAATTTATAAACAATGTATTGTGAGTAGAATAAAAATTGCAATGGTAAACTTAACTGCTTTTTCGACGTTATTTTACCAGATATATAGGAAAGCCTTGCACCCCTTCCACTAAATTTAGTTAGTATTAAGATTCTTTTATAGGGAGTGCAGGGGAGCTGACGCTGAAATCATTAAGTATTTGATTATATCATCGCTAGTCTCACTGAACTCTACATGTATTGTGTGGTCTGGCGTCTCCTTACCAGCAACAGGTCCCAGGTTCAAACTAGTCAATTCCCTAAAAAACACGCTCAGAGCGTAGTTGCGCGAAAGTGGTAGGGAGACACGACTTAGAACAGACAGACACCACGGAGAATGTTAGACCCGCCCCATTTTGATGTTTACTGATAGACGTCCGGATACTTTTGATCAGATAGTGTGCAAGCCACGGCACACCCTGTGGAGGTCCTGCATGGGTCAAGCGCAACGCCAGCTCCGGAGGTAGTGTTTCCGCGGCGCACGCCGGTCACAGCGCGCGGCCCGTGCGTCAGTGGGTAGGCTGCCGGCGATTCCTTATTAAGTCAAGGTCGCGCGACGAGGCTAACGTGTAATTCCGGGGCGCGGCGGCGCGTCGGCGCTCGCCGCTCGCCACCCGCCACCCGCTCTTAGCCGCCCGCTGCCAGCCCGGCAGGCGAGGTATTGTGCGGGCGCGACTGCCGACAGCGGTCATTACCGGCAGTGTTTTAATCAGCAGGTGCGCCGCGCCATTAGTGTTGCTCGGCGGCCCGCTCCTGGGCTCGACAATCTCGCAAACAAACGGAAAAACAACGACGGCAACAAAAGGAGGGGGAAAATACTCGCGGAAAAAACTCGGCCGCTTCAAGAGCGTTTCATTAACCGCCACTGCAGCCGCAGCCGCTGCCGCTGTAGCTGCTTGCCGGCGCCGCTCGGCCCCTGACTCGCTGTGCAGTGCCGTGCGTTTAGCACCCTCCCAACATCTCTCCGGTCGGTAACCAATTCGCTGCAATTAAACGAGTCCCAAAGCTGTCCTCACACGGGACGAGGAAGCACACGTCACGGCGTGGAATTCCACGTTCCGCAGCATTCCGTAACGTGAAAGTCTGTTTGTTGGAGAGGAACTTGGCTAATGTGAAGGCAAATCGCTTTCTACGTCACAAGCAGGTCTCGAGAGATGCCGTATTTGATTTCGTCGTTTTCAGTTGAATCCCATATTTAGTGGCCTTTATATTATAGTTTTGTAAGCTAGTGAAACACAGACTGCGGGAAAGCCTAAAAAAAGAGAATTGGATCATTTGAGGTGTGATGCTATAGAAGAATATTGAGAATTAGGCAAGGAAAGACGAGGTTCTGTAGAGAATCGGCTATTAAAGGAATATATGGAAAACACTGACAAGAAGAAGGAACGGGACGATAGGAAATATGTTGAGACATCGCGGAATAAATTCCACGGTACTAGGAGGAGCTTTAGAGGGGAAAAACTGTAGAGGAAGACATAGTTTGGAATATATCCAGCAAATAATTGAGGACGTATGTGTAAGTGCTGCTCGAGATAAAGAGCCTGGCCAAAGATAGGTCAGAAGACTGAAGACACAAAAAAATAAATAAATAATAAATAAATGAATTTTAAACCTACTTCCTATGCATGATTCCTATTTCAAATCACGAGCACACTGATGATGTTTCGAAAACAGATCATTATTCGTACGATTTATTGTAATAAAATTACGGGAAACGTTGTGCTGGTGGATAAAGAATTTTTGTACTTGATTGTTTTCGTAATGTATCTTGCGTGTTACGAAAGAAAACAATTTCAAGAGAACGGTACGTTGAAGATATATTTAAAAAAAGAAGCGTTGTTCTTGATACAGTTTGTTACAATTAAATGTCGATTTAGCAACGCAGAAGCATTTAAAGCCTTCACGAGATCGTAACATAAAAGACATTATGTGTTGTTACGAAATTCATTGTAATATAGAGAACAGAGGCGTAGAATTGCGGAAATCAGTGCACGTGGTTTGCGTCCTGCTGTATCAAAATACTTTTTTTATTCACTTTCTCGTTATATTAAACCTGTATGGCACTTGTATGGAACTTTTGTAAGATGGCGTCCTTAGTGACTGCACATAGAATTTCTTTTTGCCTTATTACTTGTTCATGGATACTGAAAATTTTATTTATTTGTATTGCAAACATAACAACGTAACTAGTGTATGGGGAAGGGAGGAAACATTCATTTTAATAGAGTTAAACCAGGAAATTTACAAGCGTCAGTTTTCGTATACAAACTATGTGATTAGCGAGCCAGATACAGCCGACAAGTGCAGCTATAGATCGCTGTAATCGCAAATCGTAATGACGACCTCGTCACGTGTAATGCACTAGCTCTTTTATCCATTTTCTCCAGCCGCAACGTAAGCCATGTGTGTCAAGCTTAACGATGAGAAACACGTCCGAGTGTGGCTGACTTTTGCCTGTTCCCCCGCTTTTCGACCAAATGCGTTTTTAATCGTCAATATATATACCAGGCCGACTCTAAACGTTATGAGGAACTGAGGCGTATATCTGACGCTGCGAAAACATTCATCATGCTGCCGTATCCACTACGATAGGTTGAGCGGACAAAATATTAAAATTAATATTAAACGACAGACCTAGGTTGCAGAATGCTGTTTATTGGTTCAAAAACGACGCGTTTCACTCGGGAGTGGCATCTTCACGGTATCTCGTGCCATGTGGATCATCAGTCATAGCAGCGCCGAGTTAGACCACGCTCGTAAACCGTAAACATAGCCCCGGAACGAAGTGCCACGCTCAAACAATGTAGACACAGTATTTTCGGAAATTACAGTATTATGTCTGTTTTTCTTGTAAATATTTATTGTGTACTTTGGTTTTACACCTCCAATTATGAATCTGATATATAGTACATTTAATCTAATTAGCGTGTTGCCTCAAGGGCGGAAAGATGCTAATTTTTTTCTTGTATGTGCTTATAGGCTTGGCCTATAGCTCATATGTACCAATAAATATAAAAATAAAGTACTACTTTACGCTGAATACGGATTCCCGTCATATCTCAGAAATTATCAAGCGATGTATGACGTGAACACCTGTAGCGCATTTCAAGATGAATTCAATTTTCTCGATCATCAGCTAGCTGAGAGTACTACTGTGTTTGCAGTGAGTGCAAAAAGTCGTCAGAGAAGGTCACTGAACGTAACTCCCATTTGCTGTATCGACTGTCTGTTTAACAGAAAAAAAGACAATAAGAACTACAGCAATGATGAGTTCTAAAAATGTTCAAATTTTTGGGAAATCTTATGGGACTTAACTGCTAAGGTCATCAGTCCCTAAGCTTACACACTACTTAACCTAAATTATCCGAAAGACAAACACACACACCCATGCCCGAGGGAGGACTCGAACCTCCGCCGGGACCAGCCGCACAGTTCATGACTGCAGCGCCAAAGACCGCTCGGCTAATCCCGCACTGCTGATGAGTTCTATTCATATGTCTATACTCCGAGAGTAATCTTACGATGTGTGGCTGAGGATAGTTTGTTTACCACTGTCATTCCCCCCGATAATTGTTCAAGACGCAATAGCGCGCGATAACATCAACTGTTGGTAGGCCGTGTGAGCCCGAATCTCAAGAATGCTACCTTCATTATCTTTTCACGAGATATATGTACGAGAAAGTAATACATTGTGGACTCTTCCAGGAGCGAACGCTCTCGGTGTTTAATAGCGAACTACATCGTGATGCACGACGCCTCTCTTGTAGCGTCTGCCACTAGAATTTCACTTAGCGTTAAAAAAAAAAAAAAAAAAAAAAAAAAAAAAAAAAAAAAAAAACGCAATGCCCTGTCCTTTTTTTTATTTTCTTTATTTCATCTTCAGAGTGTTGACGTCATCCTTCTTTTCTTTTCCAGGAAATAATTTTAAGCGCGTTGGTTGCTGGACCCGAGGAATCGTTAGAGACAGTAACCTACGTGTTGTGAAATTAAAATAATGAAAGACAAGCAGTTACGTCTGTCTTCCTTTCGACGTATTTATTTGTTTACAGACCTTCTTGTGACCCATGTACAGTGTCAATGGGTATGCGACTGAACGCGTAAGAGATATTGATTTTCAGATTGTGCACCAATAGTTTTCACGTAATATTCAAAGTGTACAAAATTCCATGAAGGAATCGAAGGTTCTACCGTCAGGTGGACAGAAAAACCATCAACAGTTAAAAGTGCGTCGTATTATAGTAGTTGGGTGTGCTGCTGAAATCATGTACTAAAAACACACGACGATCATGTTACATTTTTAACGACACAATTTTTGGGGGGAATAAACAAACTTACATAGGATTTTCCTTCCCGGGTGGCTTAATCATTATCTGACTGAATGACTACTTTAAGCAGATTCCCTGTTTTTATGTTGCAAATCTACAATGAGGTGGCAGAAATTATGGGATAGCGATATGCACATATACTGATGGCTGTAGTATCGTGTACACTGTGGTGTCACCGCCAGACACCGCACTTGCTAGGTGGTAGCCTTTAAATCGGCCGCGGTCCGTTAGTATACGTCGGACCCGCGTGTCGCCACTGTCAGTGATTGCAGACCGAGCGCCGCCACACGGCAGGTCTAGAGAGACGTCCTAGCACTCGCCCCAGTTGTACAGCCGACTTTGCTAGGAAGGGTTCACTGACAAATACGCTCTCATTTGCCGAGACGATAGTTAGCATAGCCTTCAGCTACGTCATTTGCTACGACCTAGCAAGGCGCCATTACCAGTTTATATTGAGATTATAATTCATGTATCAACAAGAGCGATGTTCTCCAATTATGGATTAAAGTTAAGTATTCCAGAAGCTATGTACTATTTTTGGCTACTATAATTACTTACCTTGTTCCAGACCTCACGCCAATCTGCGTGAGTTTAAACGCGTGCCTTTCGGCTTCACCTCGTAGTGGCCAAGTCACGACATACACAACGTACAAAAGGGGCAGTGCATTGGCGAAGCTGTTATTTACATCAAGCTGATCCACGCGAAAAGGTTTCCGTCGCGATTGTGTCCGCACGACGGGAATTAACATGTTTTGAACGCGGAATAGTAATTTGGAGCTGCACGCGTGGTACATTCGATTTCGGAAATCGTTAAGGAATTCAATACTCCGCGATCCACGGAGTCAAGAGTGCGTCGAGAGTACCACATTTCAGGCTTTACCTCTCACCACAGCCAACGTAGTGGCCGAAGGCCTTCACTTAACGATCGAGAGCAGCGGCGTTTGCGTAGAGTTGCCATTGGTAACAGACAAGCAACACGACGCAAAATAACCGCAGAAATCAACGTGGGACGTATCCGTTAGGACAGCGCAGCGAAATGTGGCGTTAATGGGCTATGGCAGCGGACAACCGGTACGAGTGCCTTTGCTAACAGCACGACATCGCCTGCAGCGCCTCTCCTGCGCTCCTCACAATATCGGTTGCACCATAGACAACAGAAAAACCGTGGCCTGGTCAGATGAGTCCCGATTTCAGTCGGTAAAAACCGATGATAGGTTTCTAGTATGATGGAGATCCCACGAAGCCATGGACCCAAGTTGTCAAGAAGGCACTTTGCAAGCTCATGATGGTTCTATAACGGAGTGGTTTTTTTTTGTGATTTTAGGGCGCACAACTTCAACGGTCATTAGCGCCCAGACTACGTTAGGAATGCACCGCGAATCACAAGTTTAAAACAGCAACGAAACGGAAAACACGATAAAAGACAGACTGACAGGCATAGGATTAAAAAAAGGAAACAGCATAATCAAATGTCCTTAGAGAGGGTTGTCAAATTGATAAAATGAAGAACGCGAGCAGCTGCTCGTGGGTCATCTGCTAAAATGGCTTCTAGAGTACATGGCAGGCCAAGATCAAGACGCAGTGTGTTAAAATCCGGACAGGACGTTAAAATGTGGCGGACCGTCAGCAATTGCCCACATGGGCAGAACGGCGCCGGCGCAGCCGTCAGCAGATGGCGATGGCTGAACCGGCAGTGTCCAATTCGTAACCGGGCCAAAACTACCTCCTCCCGCCGAGAAGGGCGTGAGGACGTCGTCCAAGCCACGGGAAGAGGTTTCAAGGCCCGAAGCTTGTTGTCTGTAAGTGCAGCCCAATCGGCATGCCACAGCGATAAAATGCGCCGACAAATGACCCTGTTACAATCTGACGAAGGGACACAACAAGAAGCTGTCCGAGGCTGGAGGACCGCAGCCTTGGCCGCGGCATCTGCAGCTTCGTTCCCAGGGATACCGACATGGCCAGGAACCCACATAAAGCTAACCGGAGAACCGACGTCCACCAGCTGCTGAAGAGAGCGTTGGATCCGGTGCACGAAAGGGTGAACCGGGTACGGATCACTGAGGCTCTGGATAGCGCTCAGGGAATCGGTGTTTACATGGAATGAACTGGGTCCGCTAGAAGTTCGGCTACTCGGAGAGCATTTACAGCCATTGATGGACGTCATGTTCCCAAACAACGATGTAATTTTTATGGATAACAATGTTCCATGTCACGGGGCCACGATGGTTCGAGATTGGTCTGAAGAACCTTCTGGATAACTAAAGCGAATGATCTGAACACCTAGACAGCCCGGCGTGAATCCCATCGAGCTTTTATGGAATATAAACGAGGGGTCAGTTCGTGCACAAACTCCTGCACCGGCAACACTTTCGCAATTATGAGCGGCTATAGAGACAGCATGGCCCAATATTTCTTCAGGGAACTTCCCACGACTTGCTGAGACCATGCCACCTCGATTTGCTGCATTAAGCCGGCCAAAAGGCGGTCCGTCACGATATTCGAAGGTATGCCATGAGGTTTATCACGTCATTGTGTACTTGTGTATTTCGTTGCTTGAGCTGTTATTTTTCTTACATACTTGTAGTAATATACACCCATAACAGAGCTTCATGTTCTTCCTTTGAAACGTGTAATTCTTTTCTTCCAATAGTAATTTTCTGCGACTGTATCTTCTTCAAGCACCGCATCTTACACTTAAATTATTCTACTGTCGTTGCTATTTGCACCATGTTGCACTCAACTGCAACAATGGGACAGGCGATCGCTCCGCCGTGGTTACGCCACGACAACCAATGAAACGGCATTTGAGTGCGGCTTTAGTGCGACACTATGGATCGCTTGTTCGCCGCGAGCAGCGTTCTCGCACAAGCACTCCACCACAACTGCACACTATAAAAGGAGCGTCAGTGCGGTTAAAGTGACCATCAGACCGACTGTAAATCCCCTTTTAAAAAATCCCTCTGATAGGTTTTTGACAGCTTTGTTGCAGTTTACTGCATATGTTCCACGTCGCTAGGCGTTGTGTGTACAGGTGTCTCGTTATGCAGCTACACAGAAAATAAAACGCAGAGGTACATTCACAGTTTATTGTTTCAGTGGAGGCTGTCTACAAAGTAAACAACACAGAAATGTTGCAACGATTTCTAAACGCTTAACTTGCAGAGCTTTTGAACAGTAGAAAAGAAACTACTTGTATCATGCTTCTAATATATCTGCCTCAACCAAATGTGTTACGCGAAATAGTTAAGAGCGCAGGTTCCCACTTTAGAGTAGGAACGTGTGTATGGTTTAACATGCCGTCGGTGACTAGATCATTAGAGCCCGTAGTAATTTGGATAGAGGAACGCCAATCATCGTCCAAACATTGTGGTTCACGTTTTCCGCGCTCCCCGTAAATCACTTGAGGCAAATGCAGTATAAGTACAATTTAGTGCCGTATCTTTGTCTATTCAAAGCTGTTGCGGCGACTCTAAAGATTTCAACGGGACTTTACAATATCCTAAAGGTACCTTAGACAGTAAATCTTCCTTTTTTCGGAGTATTTTACTACGTAGCAATCACATCATACACGTCACAGGCGAACATGTCACTGGCGAACAATTAAGACGAAATTTAAGCAGCAGAGATGGGATTCTAGAAATAGTTCATCGTAGGTAGATAGCTTTGCTAGAGAAACCCTCTCGGCACTCGCCATATACACACATCACAAAAAGTTTTGCATCACCCCCGTTCCTAGAGTTTCGGAACCTGTACAGAAAACTGGAACGGAAAGCATCATAAACATCATTTCCGCCCTTTATATCGCTCATCAAAACCACACATTGCATTCTGTACCATCATACAGCGAAACCTTCAGAAATGGTGGTCCAAATTGCTGTACACACAGGTACCTCTAACACGCAGTAGCACGTCCTCTTATATTGAAGCATGTCTGTATTCGTCGTGGCATACCATCCACAAGTTCACCAAGGCTCTGTTGGTCCAGACTGTCCCACTCCTCAACGGCGATTCGGCGTAGATTCCTCATAGTGGTTGATGGGTCACGTCGTCCATAAACAGCCATTATCAATCTATCGCAGGCATGGTCGATAGGGTTCATGTCTGGAGAACATGCTGTTCACTCTACTCGAGCGATGCCGTTATCGTGAAGGAACTCATTCACAAGGTGTGCACGATGGGAGCGCGAATTATCGTCCATGAAGACGAATGCCTAGTCAATATGCTGGCGATATGGTTGCACTATCTTTCGGAGGATGGCATTTACGTATCGTACAGCCGTTCCGATGACCACCAGCGACGTACATCGGCCACACGTGATGCGACCGCAAAACAGCAGGGAACCTGAACCTTGCTGCACTCGCTGGACAGTGTGTCTAAAGCGTTCAGCCTGACCGGGTTGTCTCCAAACACGTCTCCGATGACTGTCTGGTTGAAGGCATGCGTGACACTCAACGGCGAAGAGAACGTGATGCCAATCCTGAGCTGTCCGTTCGGCGCGATGTTGGGACCATCTGTACCGCGCTGCATGGTGTTGTAATTGGAAAGATGGACCTCGCCATGGAGGTTGGGAGTGAAGTTGCGCATCATACAGCCTGTTGCGCACAGTATGAGTCATAACACGGCGCCCTGTGGCTGCACTATAAGCATTATTCAACATGGTGCCGTTGCTGTCAGGGTTCCTCCGAGCCATAATACGTAGGTAGCGGTCATCCACTGCAGTAGTAGCCCTTGGGCGGCCTGAGCGAGGCATGTCATCGACAGTTCCTGTCTCTCTGCATCTACTCCATGTCCGAGAAACATCGCTTTGGTTCACTCCGAGACGCCTGGACACTTCCCTTGTTGAGAGCTACTCCTGGCACAAAGTAACAATGCGGATGCGATCTAAGTGCGGTATTGACCGTCTAGGTATGGTTGAACTAAAGACAACACGAGCTGTGTACCTCATTACTGGTGGAATTACTGGATCTGATCGGCTCTCGAACCTTCTCCGTCTAACAGGCGCTTCTCATGCATGGTTGTTTACATCTTTGGGCGGGTTTAGTGACATCTCTGAACAGTCAAAGCTACTGTGTCTGTGATACAATATCCACAGTCAACCTCTATCGTCAGGAGTTCTGGGAACCGAGGTGATGCGAATCTTTTTTTATGTGTGTGTGATTTCGGATATTACCAAAGCCTGAAGTTTAGATGATCGAACAGGTATTCTCATCGGCCGGTTTTGATCGCATTGCGATATTTCTCAATGAAACTACAACTGATTGCGCTATCTGGATGTCCTAGAAACATGAAGATTTCAGAAAAATTTGGGAACTGTTTGAAATAGCTCTATAAGAATGATACCGAAATTAACAATGTGTGTATCTAATTCGAAGACACAGAAAAGTAAGTAAGAGAGATTTGTAATTACTTCCTTGCAAAATGGGTCCACAGCTTCTTGAAATTTTTGAAATGATGTAATTTTGCTTCTAGCTCTTAAAATTTTATTTTACGTTTGCAATTTCGGCATTAAGCCATTTTCATGCATGTACAAATTGAAATTAATAGCGCCTTCAAAGAACAGCCACAATGCATACTCCGTGAACAAACAGACTCCGAAATAAAATAAATTCTCGATCGTTTTAGACATTTACTGAACGTATTTTTAAATACACGCTTTTAGATGCGTGATACATAAAATCCACTCAATACTGCAATATGCAAAATGAAATACTAGCTAGTATTGCTGACTAATTGTTCTTTGAAGGGAATATTGCGTTGTTATCTCGTTGTTGTTGTTGTGGTCTTCAGTCCTGAGACTGGTTTGATGCAGCTCTCCATGCTACTCTATCCTGTGCAAGCTTCTTCATCTCCCAGTACCTACTGCAACCTACATCCTTCTGAATCTGCTTAGTGTATTCATCTCTTGGTCTCCCACTACGATTTTTACCCTCCACGCTGCCCTCCAATGCTAAATTTGTGATTCCTTCATGCCTCAGAACATGTCCTACCAACCGGTACCTTCTTCTCGTCAAGTTGTGCCACAAACTCCTCCCCAATTCTATTCAATACCTCCTCATTAGTTATGTGATCTACCCACCTAATCTTCAACATTCTTCTGTAGCACCACATTTCGAAAGCTTCTATTCTCTTCTTGTCCAAACTGTTTATCGTCCATGTTTCACTTCCATACATGACTACACTCCATACAAATACTTTCAGAAACGACTTCCTGACACTTAAATCTATGCTCGATGTTAACAAATTTCTCTTCTTCAGAAACGCTTTCCTTGCCATTGCCAGTCTGCATTTTATATCTTCTCTACTGCGACCATCATCAGTTATTTTGCTCCCCAAATAGCAAAACTCCTTTACTACTTTAAGCGTCTCATTTCCTAAACTAATTCCCTCAGCATCACCCGACTTAATTCATCTACATTCCATTATCCTTGTTTTGCTTTTGTTGATTTTCATCTTATATCCTACTTTCAAGACACTGTCCATTCCGTTCAGCTGCTCTTCCAAGTCCTTTGCTGTCTCTGACAGAATTACAATATCATCGGCGAACCTCTAAGTTTTTATTTCAATACCTACTCCGAATTTTTCTTTTGTTTCCTTTACTGCTTGCTCAATATACAGACTGAATAGCATCGGGGAGAGCCTACAACCCTGTCTCACTCCCTTCCCAACCACTGTTTCCCTTTCATGTCCCTCGACTCTTATAACTGCCATTTGGTTTCTGTACAAATTGTAAATAGCATTTCGCTCCCTGTATTTTATCCCTGCCACCTTTAGAATTTGAAAGAGAGTATTCCAGTCAACATTGTCAAAAGCTTTCTCTAAGTCTATAAATGCTCGAAACGTAGATTTCCCTTTCCTTAATCTTTCTTCTAAGATAAGTCGTAAGGTCAGTATTGCCTCACGTGTTCCAATGTTTCTACGGAATCCAAACTGATCTTCCCCAAGGTCGGCTTCTACCAGTTTTTCCATTTGTCTTTAAAGAATTCGCGTTAGTATTTAGCAGCTGTGAGTTATTAAACTGATAATTCGGTAATTTTCGCATCTGTCAACACCTGCTTTCTTTGGGATTGGAATTATTATATTCTTCTTGAAGTCTGAGGGTACTTCGCCTGTCTCATACATCTTGCTCACCAGATGGTAGAGTTTTGTCAGGACTGGCTCTCCCAAGGCCGTCAGTAGTTCTAATGGAATGTTGTCTACTCCCGGGGCCTTATTTCGGCTCAGGTCTTTCAGTGCTCTGTCAAACTCTTCACGCAGTATCGTATCTCCCATTTCATCTTCATCTACATTCTCTTCCATTTCTATAATATTGTCCTCAAGTACATCGCCCTTGTATAGACCCTCTATATACTCCTTCCACCTTTCTGCTTTCCCTTCCTTGGTTAGGACTGGGTTTCCATCTGAGCTCTTGATATTCATCCAAGTGGTTCTGTTTTCTCCAAAGGTCTCTTTAATTTTCCTGTAGGCAGTATCTATTCTACCCCTAGTGAGATAAGCCACAATAATGCGTTCACTATGCTGTTTGTAGTAGCTTATCCGCACTCCTATTTTTTTATTCATTATTAAGCCTACTCCGGCATTACCCCTATTTGATTTTGTATTTATAACCCTGTATTCACATGACCAAAAGTCTTGTTCCTCTTGCCACCGAACTTCACTAATTCCCACTATAACTTTAACCTACCATTTCCCTTTTTAAATCTTCTAACCAACCTGCCCGATTAAGGGATCTGACATTCCACGCTCCGATCCGTAGAACGCCAGTTTTCTTTCTCCTGATAACGACTACCTCTTGAGTAGTCCCCGCCCGGAGATCCGAATGGGGGACTATTTTACCTCCGGAATATTTTACCCAAGAGGACGCCATCATCATTTAACCATACAGTAAAGCTGCATGCCCTCGGGAAAAATTACGGCTGTAGTTTCCCCTTGCTTTCAGCCGTTCGCAGTACCAGTACAGCAACGCCGTTTTGGTTATTGTTACAAGGCCAGATCAGTCAATCATCCAGACTGTTGCCCCTGCAACTACTGAAAAGGCTGCTGCCCCTCTTCAGGAACCACACGTTTGTCTGGCCTCTCAACAGATACCCCTCCGTTGTGGTTGCACCTACGGTACGGCCATCTGTATCGCTGAAGCACGCAAGCCTCCCCACCAGCGACAAGGTCCATGGTTCATGGGGGGAAGTTTGTTATTTCTACCTAACGTAATACTATAAGTCAAAATCTTGTAAGTATATAAATGTCAACAATCTATGAAATTGGTTGTATCTACTGTTAATTCCATGTTACATTGTTATCATTACGTTGCATGATGTTGTACAGATGCTTCAAAATTGCTTAATGTCGAAATTGCAGTCGTAAAATAAAATTCTAACAGCTTAAAAATTCACGTAATTTTCAAAAATATAAATGTTTGCTACGAGTGATTTAGTCTCGATTACCAAAAAGTAGGTCGGAGTCGACGAAAGAAAACTCGTGATTGACATTTCGCGAAAAGATCTCGCTGCGACGAAAAACGCCTATTCTTAGGCCATTACATTCGATAGCGACTGTATTATATGTTAAATTTTCCAATAGTTAAGAGTGCTGCATTTGTCTCTTTCATAAGATGTTCTTGTAACGAGATGGTTTATTTCATACTTTCTACACATGGTGTGTGTGAGACGCATAGTGACATTAGCAACAGGGGCTCACATTCTATTTATTAACTTTATTACTGTTGACTTCTGCAGTGTTTTCAGGACCTGAGTCCTTAACCCAGGTTTGTGAAAGACGTACTTTTATCCGTTTTTACCTCTGGTATAGATAACCTTGATATATGTGTTGTCTGCACCTGGAACCACCTGATAATGACCTAATATCGAAATTGCAACGTGCAGAACTGTAATAAACAGTACAGTGGACGCAAACATATAATCATTTATAAAATTCTACGAGAGTGTATTCCCACAGCGAATAAAATTGTGTAAAAACGGATTTATTTTAATGATTGCCATCCCAGCTCCCGTGTCATATCCGTGACACTTTCTCCCCTATTTTGCGACAGCACAAGAAGAGCTACCCTTTTTGGAACTTTTCATTGGCCGGCCGAGGTGGCCGATCGGTTCTAGGCGCTACAGTCTGGAACCGCGCGACCGCTACGGTCGCAGGTTCGAATGCTGCCTCGGGCATGGATGTGTGTGATGTCCTTAGATTAGTTAGGTTTAAGTAGTTCTAAGTGACTGATGTCCTCAGAAGTTAAGTCCCACAGTGCTGAGAGCCATTTTTGAACTTTTCATTGTCTTCAGTGAATCGTAAATGGTAAGGATACCACAACGCGCAGAAGAGAAAGGATAAAAGTAGTGTTGGCAGTCTCTTTAGGAGATATGTTGTATCCTCTAAGTGTTCTGGTAATAAAACGCAGTCTTCGATTCGCTTTCCCAGGAGGGGAGGAGAAGACGGTGACTCTCGCCGCCGCCCCTCCCCCTCCCCCCCCCCCCCCCCCCCGGAAAACCAAAACCTGAATCCGCTCCTTGGTACAGTAACGTGCACAAGTGAGAAAAAAGATTGGGTTCCCACCTTCACCCCTCTGCCCAGATGGACGATTTCATGCCATGTGCACAAGACATACATGTGATTCAGGCCGATAGTTTACTTTTTAAACGAGAATTAAACGAAACGTACTACATGCACCTTAGCTTTACTGGAGTCCAATTCGGCAGGCTGATGGGCTCAATACGAGAAGGCCGTACGAGAGATATGCTTCGAGGTTGTGCCTTGAGAGATGGCCATTACTGCGAAATTGAAGCAGAACCAGGGGGGAACCACCAGCAACCAAATGAACGGAAGAGAACGATACCGCGGACGTCACATCGGCATGGCGGCGTCCTGCAGTCGTCGTAAATTGCGACGGCAACGGAAACGCGATATTAAAAAAATAAAAACGGTGACTCTTGTACGCCTTCCGCTAACCGGCCACAATAAGGCCACTTTTTTTGCTCGGCGGTCCCCGCTCCGCACAAGCGGCTTTTAATCCCGGGGATAGCGGCGGCGGCCGGTCTCCGCTCACTTGCGGGCAGCGTCCTCCGCAGACCGCAGCCCAGCACACAGATCGCGTTAAGATAGCCATCGCGGCCGGCCAAACAGCGCGTTCACACGCGCGCCCAACACGCACGCACGCACGCACACGCACACACAGCAGCGAGCTCATGGTAAAGGAGGTCCGACCTCCCGCCAGCCAATTGTTTATTTCCTCTGGGCAATACGATCCGCGGAATACGTTTCACATTTCATTAGCCGCAAATGTTTCAATTCCCGGCGAGCGGCCGGCGCCGGCCACTTGGCGGGATATCATCTGTTCATTTCCGTGTATCTGCGCGCTCCCATCTCCGCTGGCCATACTCCCTCCCCCCCCCCTCCTCCTCTTCCCACACCAACCCCTCCTATCCCGATGGCCACCGCGGACCAATCTGCCGGCGCCAACAGTCCGGTTACACAGCCGCGTCCGCGCCTCCATCCACACTCACTATCTGCCCAACGCTGGGACAGTCTTTTAATTTCTTCGATACCAAATGGGACTGCGTAGCTTTTCTTCGGACGCAGCCGCTACCTAAGCGGAGGCTGTCGCACCGCAGAAAATATGGAACGTCGGTTAAACAGTTATTGTGACGCTCCGAGTATATTCGCCGCCCATGCGCTTTTGTTTCGTTTCTCCGGCAAAGGATGTGATGGTCCGACAATACCAGTCTTCTATGAGCCTTTTTTTAATTTACTCCAATTACGTAACAGGTCTATTCGCTGTGCAAAAATGTTGCTCAGTGACAGAAATAAGGTACTTTCTATTAAATACACCACTTGCCATTAAAATTGCTACACCAAGAAGAAATAAAGATGATAAACGGGTATTCATTGGACAAATATATTATACTAGAACTGACATAATATTACATTTTCACGCAATTTGGGTGCATAGTTCCTGAGAAATCAGTACCCAGAACAACCACCTGTGACCGTAATAACGGCCTTGATACGCCTGGGCATTGAGTCAAACAGAGTTTGGATGGCGTGTACAGGTACAGCTGACCATGCAGCTTCAACATGATGCCACAGTACATGTAGAGTAGTGACTGGCGTATTGTGTCGAGCCAGTTGCTCGGCCACCGTTGACCAGACGTTTTCAATTGGTGAGAGATCTGGAGAATGTGCTGGCCAGGGCAGCAGTCGAACATTTTCTGCATCCAGAAAGGCCCGTACAGGACCTGCAACATGCGGTCGTGCGTTATCCTGCTGAAATGTAGGGTTTCGCAGGGATCGAATGAAGGGTAGAGCCACGGTTCGTAACACATCTGAAATGTAACGTCCACTGTTCAAAGTGCCGTCAAAGCGAACAAGAGGTGACCGAGACGTGTAACCAATGGCACCCCATACCCTCACGCCGGGTGATAGGCCAGTACGGCGGTGACGAATACACGCTTCCAATGTGCGTTCACGGCGATGTTGCAAACACGGATGCGGCCATCATGATGCTGTAAACAGAACCTGAATTCATCCGAAAAAATGACGATTTGCCATTCGTGCACCCAGGTTCGTCGTTGAGTACTTCATCACAGGCGATCCTGTCTGTGATGCAGCGTCAAGGGTAACCGCAGCCATGGTCTCCCAGCTGATAGTCCACACTGCTGCTAACGTCGTCGAACTGTTCGTGCAGATGGTTGTTGTCTTGCAAACGTCCCCATCTGTTGACTCAGGGATCGAGACGTGGATGCACGATCCGTTATAGCCATGCAGATAAGATGCCTGTCATCTCGACAGCTAGTGATACGAGGCCGTTGAGATCAGCACGGCTTTCCGTATTACCCTCCTAATCCCACCGATTCCATATTCTGCTAACTGTCATTGGATCTCGACCAACGCGAGCAGCAATGTCGCGATACGATAAACCGCAATCGCTATAGGCTACATTCGACCTTTATCAAAGTCGGAAACGTGATGGTACGCATTTCTCCTCCTTACACGAGGCATCACAACAACGTTTCACCAGGCAACGCCGGTCAACTGCTGTTTGTGTATGAGAAATCGGTTGGAAACTTTCCTCATGCCAGCACGTTGTAGGTGTCGCCACCGGCGCCAACTTTGTGTGAATGCTCTGAAAAGCTAATCATTTGCATATCACAGCATCTTCTCCCTGTCGGTTAAATTTCGCGTCTGTAGCATGTCATCTATATGGTGTATCAATTTTAACGCGATACGCAAAGAATTATTAAGCAGGGCGGCTAAAACGTGAAATTTCAGTTGTAGCAGATTGCAGAAGTCTGCTTTTACCACACGATGTCAGTCAACAGATCATGCCGAGCACGCATCGTGCGACTGTTCAGTTGGTCTGCCGTATGCCGTCTCATTCCTCCAGCAATGCGGTTTGCAGCTTCCTGAGTGCCATAGGAGCAGCAAGGCACCACACAGCGTCTCCAGCAAGTCATTATATTAGGGGAACGTTTGCCGTTTCCATTGTTCAGAGCAGCGTGCATGGATCTGTTGGGACGGATGTTTCCTATTAAAAGTAACGGCTTGATACGGCCCGCCCCGACTTACTCTTACGTCCAGAGCGCATGATTAAATATCAAGTAATACCACAACACTTTTCCGGACTACGTTATTTCATTATCAGGTTCTATAAAACAGGAACAGTAATTAATACACGGCAGTACTATTCGTACTAACAACTACCGGGTGATCAAAAAGTCAGTATAAATTTGAAAAATTAATAAGGCACGCAATAATGTAGATGTAGAGGTAAAAATTGACACACATGCTTGGAATGACATGGGGTTTTATTAGAACCAAAACAAAAAACAAAGTATTGTTAGACGCGTTAAAGATCTCTTGTGCGCTTCGTTTGGTGATGATCGTGTGCTCAGCCGCCACTTTCGTCATGCTTGGCCTCCCAGGTCCCCAGACCTCAGTCCGTGCCATTAATGGCTTTGGCGTTACCTGAAGTCGCAAGTGTATCGTGATCGACCGACATCTCTGGGGATGCTGAAAGACAACATCCGACGCCATTTCCTCACCATAACTCCGGACTTGTTTTACAGTGCTGTTCACAACATTATTCCTCGACTACAGCTATTGTTGAGGAATGATGGTGGACATATTGAGCATTTCCTGTAAAGAACATCATCTCTGCTTTGTCTTACTTTGTTATGCTAATTACTGCTATTCTGATCAGATAAAGCGCCATCTGTCGGACATTTTTGAACCTTTTTTTTTGTTCTAATAAAACCACATGTCATTCCAAGCATGTGTGTCAATTTGTACCTCTCTGTCTACATTATCCGTGATTTATTCAGTCTTCAAATATGTTGTTGTTGTTGTGGTCTTCAGTCCTGAGACTGGTTTGATGCAGCTCTCCATGCTACTCTATCCTGTGCAAGCTTCTTCATCTCCCAGTACCGACTGCAACCTACATCCTTCTGAATCTGCTTAGTGTATTCATCTCTTGGTCTGTCTCTACGATTTTTACCCTCCACGCTGCCCTCCAGTACTAAATTGGTGATCCCTTGATGCTCTCAGAACATGTCCTACCAACCGATCCCTTCCTCTAGTCAAGTTGTGCCACAACTTCTCTTCTCCCCAGTCCTATTCAATACCTCCTCATTAGTTATGTGATCTACCCGTCTAATCTTCAGCATTCTTCTGTAGCACCACATTTCGAAAGCTTCTATTCTCTTCTTGTCCAAACTATTTATCGTCCACGTTTCACTTCAATACATGGCTACACTCCATACAAATACTTTCAGAAACGCCTTCCTGACAAATCTATACTCGATGTTAACAAATTTCTCTTCTTCAGAAACGATTTCCTTGCCATTGCTGGTCTACATTTCATATCCTCTCTCCTTCGACCATCGTCAGTTATTTTGCTCCCCAAATAGCTAAACTCCCTTACGACTTTAA
This sequence comes from Schistocerca nitens, assembly GCF_023898315.1. Lineage (NCBI taxonomy): Eukaryota > Metazoa > Arthropoda > Insecta > Orthoptera > Acrididae > Schistocerca > Schistocerca nitens. The sequence goes on along the minus strand of NC_064619.1, from coordinate 564,037,512 downwards.
CTTTCTCATTTCCGAATGTATTTCCCTCAGCATCACCCGACTTAATTCCACTACATTGCATTATCCTCGATTTGCTTTTGTTGATGTTCATTTTATATCCTCGTTTCAAGATACTGCCCATTTCGTTCAACTGCTCTTCCAAGTCCTTTGCTGTCTCTGACATAATTACAACGTCATCGGCGAACCCTTAAGTTTTTATTTCTTCTCCATGGGTTTTAATACCTACTCCGAATTTTTCTTTTGTTTCCTTCACTGCTTGCTGAATATACAGATTGAATAACATCGCGGAGAGGCTACAACGCTGTCTCACTCCCTTCCCAACCACTGCTTCCCTTTCATGTCCCTCGACTCTTGCCGGCCGCGGTGGTCTAGCGGTTCTAGGCGCTCAGTCCGGAACCGCGCGACTGCTACGGTCGCTGGTTCGAATCCTGCCTCGGGCATGGATGTGTGTGATGTCCTTAGGTTAGTTAGGTTTAAGTAGTTCTACGTTCTAGGGGACTGATGACCACAGATGTTAAGTCCCATAGTGCTCAGAGCCATTTGAACCATTTGAACCTCGACTCTTATAACTGCCATCTGGTTTCTGTACAAATTGTAAATAGCCTTTCGCTCCCTGTATTTTACCCCTGTCGCCTTCAGAATTTGAAAGAGAGTATTCCGGTCAACATTGTCAAAAGCTTTCTCTAAGTCTACAAGTGCTAGAAACGTAGGTTTGCCTTTCCTTAATCTAGCTTCTAAGATAAGTCGTAGGGTCAGTATTGCCTCACGTGTTCCGATATTTCTGCGGAATCCAAAGTGATCTTCCCCAAGGTCGGTTTCTACTAGTTTTTTCATTCATCTGTAAAGAATTCGCTTTAGTATTTTTTAGCCGTGACTTATTAAACTGGTAGTTCGGCAATTTTCACATCTGCCAACACCTGCTTTCTTTGGGATTGGAATTATTATATTGTTCTTGAAGTCTAGGGTATTTCGCCTGTCTCGTACATCTTGCAGACGAGATGGTAGAGTTTTCTCAGGACTGGCTCTCCCAAGGCTGTCAGTAGTTCTAATGGAATGTTGTCTACTCCCGGGGCCTTGTTTCGGCTCAGGTCTTTCAGTGCATTTCAAATTTATACTGACTTTTTGATCACCCGGTATATAGTCGTGGTATACAATATTCTGATGTCCTCGGATTCAGGGTGTGGACAGCATACTCCGTACCCATGCACAGCTTACCGTCTGACGGTGGCGCAGTGCGAGTCTGCCAGGTTTTTGGTGGACGACTCCATCGCAGTAAGGGCCCTGAGGGGAGCTCTGCAGAAAAGCGAAATGCGTCGGTAACAAAGGTTTGCAGGTAAACTGGGCTGCGTGGGAAGAGAACGGGAGGAACATAGAGAAAGAGAGAGAGAGAGGATGGCAGAGCGAGAGCCATTTACTGTTTTTACCTGCGCCGGTCGGCTGAGGTTATCGGAACTACAAATTACACAAGAATGCGTGGCGCTCCGAGAAGATGAGCGCCGGGATGGGCGGGAGGTGGGAGGTTGTAGGGCGGATAGAGGGTGGGGGGAAGGGGGGGGGGGGAATAACCAGTATGGAGGCAAGGCGAGTCGGCTCAAGGCCATGGCTCCGGTCAAGACGCGATCCGCTGAGCGCCGGGCTGAGCCAAGCTGCCGACCGTTCCGTGCGGCCAGTCCCCCGCTGCGCCCGACCCCACAGAGCCTCTTTTAATTTAGCTCCTCATTAGCGAAGAATGTTATCATAAACTCTCACCCGCACCGCAGCCTCTATGTGAGATTCGTTTAATTAAAGATAATATCACTTGCCTTCCTCGTGGCTGATAACAACTCCCGGATACCACACTGTTGTAGCAGACGAGACTCCACTCTACGCTGTCTGCTGCCGCTGACCTTTCGAGTTAACATCGTGACCGGTGGTCAACTGCCCGATGTGGATGAAAACTATGGTTGGAACACAGTAACTCTAAGGTCGGCGTGAACACCACAATGCCCTACTGGAGGTAGTATACAAGGTGTTACAAAAACGTACGGCCAAACTTTCAGGATACATTCCTCACACACAAAGAAAGAAAATATGTTATGTGGACATGTGTCCGGAAACGCTCACTTTCCATGTTAGAGCTCATTTTATTACTTCTCTTCAAATCACATTAATCATGGAATGCAAACACACAGCTACAGAACGTACCAGCGTGACATCAAACACTTTGTTACAGGAAATGTTCGAAATGTCCTCCGTTAGCGAGGATACATGCATCCACCCTCCGTCGCATGGAATCCCTGATGCGCTGACGCAGCCCTGGAGAATGGCGTATTGTATCACAGCCGTCCACAATACGACCACGAAGAGTCTCCACATTTGGTACCGGGGTTGCGTAGACAAGAGCTTTCAAATGCCCCCATAAATGAAAGTCATGAGGGTTGAGGTCAGGAGAGCGTGGAGGCCATGGAATTGGTCCGCCTCTACCAATCCATCGGTCACCGATTCTGTTGTTGAGAAGCGTACGAACACTTCGACTAAAATGTGCAGGAGCTCCATCGTGCATGAACCACATGATGTGTCGTACTTGTAAAGGCACATGTTCTAGCAGCACAGGTAGAGTGTCCCGTATGAAATCATGATAACGTGCTCCATTGAGCATAGGTGGAAGAACATGGGGCCCAATCAGGACATCATCAACAATGCCTGCCCAAACGTTCACAGAAAATCAGTGTTGATGACGTGATTGCACAATTGCGTGCGGATTCTCGTCAGCCCACACATGTTGATTGTGAAAATTTACAATTTGATCACGTTGGAATGAAGCCTCATCCGTAAAGAGAACATGTGCACTGAAATGAGGATTGACACATTGTTGGATGAACCATTCGCAGAATGTACCCGTGGAGGCCAATCAGCTGCTGATAGTGCCTGCACACGCTGTACATGGTACGGAAACAACTGGTTCTCCCGTAGCACTCTCCATACAGTGACGTGGTAACGTTACCTTGTACAGCAGCAACTTCTCTGACGCTGACATTAGGGTTATCGTCAACTGCACGAAGAATTGCCTCGTCCATTGCAGGTGTCCTCGTCGTTCTAGGTCTTCCCCGGTCGCGAGTCATTGGCTGGAATGTTCCGTGCTCCCTAAGACGCCGATCAATTGCTTCGAACGTCTTCCTGTCGGGACACCTTCGTTCTGGAAATCTGTCTCGATACAAACGTACCGCGCCACGGCTATTGCCCCGTGCTAATCCATACATCAAATGGGCATCTGCCAACTCCGCATTTGTAAACATTGCACTGACTGTAAAACGACGTTCGTTATGAACACTAACCTGTTGATGCTATGTACTGATGTGCTTGATGCTAGTACTGTAGAGCAATGAGTCGCATGTCAAGCACCGAAGTCAACATTACCTTCCTTCAATAGGGCCAACTGGCGGTGAATCAAGGAAGTACAGGACATACTGACGAAACTAAAATGAGCTCTAACATGGAAATTAAGCGTTTCCGGACACGTGTCCACATAATATCTTTTCTTTGTTTGTGTGTGAGGAATGTTTCCTGAAAGTTTGCCGGTACCTTTTTGTAACACCCTGTATACCTCGTTGCCTTCGTCCGACCTTTTAACTGACTTAGCACCGTTTCACATTCAACTGAAAGGAGCGCCAAAACACTCCACAGTGCTTTCCTAATGACGTTGTTCACAGAGGTCATCAGCGGTAATGAATGAAAAGGAACAGGACGTAACGGATGTCAACGTCAGGGTGTCTCGGGATGAATGTCATAGACGTTGACGTCGATGAGCAGAGAGAGGGCAGGGGAGGGGGTGGTATCGTCTCCCACCAACAGAAGGCAAGCAGTAACCATATTCTCGCTGCACTAACTCTACTTTATACAGATCATGTCTGTGGTCCGAGCACGGGAATCACAACCCGAACCACATGCCACTGTTAAGCACTAATGAAGAACTGGGCCCCTTACTTCGATTGCACATAATGCATTGAGGTCAATCCACCACATTTATTTCAAATAACATAAATGAAGTTACATTTGAATCTGTCTGACATTAAACAGGAATAAAAAAAATTTTCAATATCAGCTGATTTAGTGCGTGAAGCGCGAGTTAAGCCAATAACCAGATAAACTAAACATTTCTCCGTAAATCAAAAGAAAGAGAAAATCAATACACCCCACTGACAAATATCCAAAAAACCTTACAATACTACTCAAAAGAATACACTGAAGTAGGGAGCAGTCATTCACCTGACAGAACACTTCAAAATGAGTTCAATAACACAGCTGCGTGCCCCAGAAAACTGCAAGACATTAAATACACTTCATTTGACGAATAACAAATACTCATTAACATTACGCCACTCCTGTTTGCACTGCAGTGTCCCAAAGAAACAGGCTCTTATTCTGAAAGAACTATTTTTTTTATATATGTTTAAATTACAGCATTAAGGAATTGGAAAAGATGTCCAGTCGAACCGCCCCCTTTCAGTTGAGGCACAAATCTTTCCCCTTTCTAGGCGGAGGCTGAGCCAGAAACACAGAATGCACAAAAACACAGTTTTGCTGTGAAATCTTACAGGACACCCGGAAGCAGTAACAGACAAGGGGTCGGCACCCACAAATAACACAGGCTAAGAGTCAGGCTGGGAGCACATCCTACGAGAAATTGTTCACACTATGCTCATCACCAACTGTAGACATTCCGGCCGAACATCCGCTTGCGGTGTGCCGGCCGAAGTGGCCGAGCGGTTCTAGGCTCTTCAGTCCGGAACCGCGCGACCGCTACGGTCGCAGGTTCGAATCCTGCCTCGGGCATGGATGTGTGTGATGTCCTTAGGTTAGTTAGGTTTAAGCAGTTCTAAGTTCTAGGGGACTGATGATCTCAGATGTTAAGTCCCATAGTGCTCAGAGCAATTTGAACCATTTTGAACCACTTGCGGTGGCTGCCAGAAGGACGAAGCAACCAACAGGCCCACGCCGTGCTTCTCACACAGGTACCTCAATTTGTACAAACATCTCGGCCAACACCAACTCCGAATTCCCCTCTCACTACGAGGCTTGGCACAGTTTATATGAAATGCCTTCCAGGCAACCAGTAACCGCCGCAGGAGTTTCACGATTAGCAGACAGCCCCAGCGTAACAGACATCACACATGTGCTTTACGCCCGAGCCACAACTCCGCCAGTCTCCCCGGGCGCCCCAAACCGACTGTCACTCGCCGTACTGCGCGCCCCAGCCGAAAACGCAAAGATACTCATGACCGGGCACGCGCCAAAGATAACAAGCCGATCGCTGATGATCGACCAGCGATCTGGCTCAGTCTGCTAAAGTTTCCATGTGAAGTTTTCTCGGACATTTCGGCAAATATCTGCAATCTCCTGTTTGCAGTTTGTAGCAGGAGCGAGTCAAAACAAACACCACTCATCGCGTCTTTCATGCGAAGCCCACTGTCGATGTAAAGAGTTTTGTTATTTTCAATTACAAACAAAATTATTTTTAAAGCGGAGTTTTACCTGACCATTCGATGGAGTGATCCGATGCTAGTCTAGTACGATATTCGATTTCATCGATATGTATTAACAGGGACAGTGCAACGCGAAGAATAACCAGTACTGCAGCAGTGACTGAGCAGCGCTAATGCATGGCGGGAGCGGGCCAGAGGGGTGCTGTCGCTCATAGAGTATTGGCAGTTCATTGTTCTCTGCTGACCCAGTTAACACGTTTCGAAGAGACAAATATCGCGCGAGACTAATTTGGTACTGCTTTATCGAATGGGAATGTAAAATTCCGCTCTAAAATCATTTCGTTTGTAACGGGAAACAAACCGACGCCTTCCGTCGACATCGGGCGTCGCATGAAAGATATGATTAGTGGTGTTTGTTTGGGCTACCTCCAGCTACACAGTGCAAACACTAAATTGCATATATCTGCCCAAACACCGGAGAAAATGCTTCTGCCGACTCTTAGGAGAGACACTGTGAATAATGGACAGTCAAAAGAAACCGAGACAGATGGAAAAAGTAAGTCAACTGCTTATTATTTGAAAAATAATCACTATAAATGTTGATATATTTCACCACTGCGTGTGATAAGATGGTCAGTACCTTCATGGGAAATGTCTGCGGTTGCCTACAGAACTATCATTGTACACAGACGTGCAAGTCTTCTTTTGGAGCAAATCAACGGTCGAAAATGTCAGTGCATTCCAGTCGAGACAACCTTGGTAACATGTTGGAGCGCATTATCCTTCCACAGAAAGATGTTGTTCGTCAATCCGCTGTTCACTGACTTGCTGGAAAAAGACACCACAATTAACGCACAGTGGTACGTGGATACTTTGCAAAAATTGAAGAGTTCCATGAAGTCCAAACGCCCAGGAATGTTGCCGGACGGCTTCATTCTGTTGCAGGACAATGCCCGCCCACACACTGCCAACGTAGTTTCGACTACGCTGCAGAGTTTCCGCTGTGAACCCCTTATACGTCCTCCATACAGTCCTGATCTCTCCACATGAGAGTCTTATATTTTTGGAGCCCTGAAAAAAGACACTTGTGGCCATTGATTTGCTTCGGACGAAGACCTGCACGCCTGTAAACAAAAAATGGCTCTGAGCACTATGGGACTCAACTTCTGAGGTCATCAGTCCCCTAGAACTTAGAACTACTTAAACCTAACTAACCTAAGGACATCACACACATCCATGCCCGAGGCAGGATTCGAACCTACGACCGTAGCGGTCGCGCAGCTCCAGACTGAAGCGCCTATAACCGCTCGACCACCGCGGCCGGCGTGAGGAAGCACCACTTAACAAATGGCCATGGCTAAAATGATAGTGCCCGATGCGCAACTAGCTAAAAAGATCTCTTCAAGGCGAGAGGGTGTTGCCAAAGGGACACAACCTGCCTGTAAACAGCCATGGCTCTGTAGAGAACAGGAAACATTTGTCGATGAAGGCACTGACCGTATTATCTCACAGTGGGACAAGTGTATTAGCATTTATGGCGATCACTTTTTAAATAATAAACATTTTCTCAATTTCTTCCTCGTTTTCATTTGACTGGTCCTTATAGTAGTGGATTTAGTGCTTTTGTCTCTTAGAAGTGTTTAAATTACGATTTTCAGCTGAAAGTTAGCCCTTCCAGCTGATATAACTCTGTTCAAGCTCAAAATTATGCCAGCTGTCACTAGGGGAATTCGACTAACATGGAACTGTAGAACGTAAAAGCCAGACTCCTAAAGAGAGCTCTGTCATCCTCAAAATACACGATTAATAGCTACACCAACATAACAGCTCAGGTGTATTTCTTCATAGAAGAAATTAGACAGTGCTTCTACCTTCCAGAGGCAAGCATACTAAACTGTCACCGAGGAGAGACCGAACAAAACTAGGAAGGTACCAAAGGAAATCATGGAAACAGAACCGATGAATTCAGATACCTGGAAAGGTTCGAACCTCCAACTCCGCCACCTGTACACGCGCTTGGTGTCCATGGTTTCCACAAAAGATGTGCCAGAAGGGATAATATCACGACGCAACGGTGGGCTGCATTTTTAAACTGCGCAACAAATCAAGCTCCAAGTATCATTTAGTGGAGTGTGAAAGCAGAACTCAAGCAGTAAGGATATTAAAAAAACTGGTTTGATGTGTTTTAGGACCACATTGCAATAGTTCCATGAGGAATTACACTTTTCCTACAAGCGTTGCTCCGCAAAAAAGGCCATATGTCTGAAGTGACTAATGATTTAGATTTTGCATTACCAGGATGAAGATAAAGCCTACACTGTGCATAAGTAAGAACATAAAGAAATAAAGCAAGGGAAAATTAACGGTGTGAGGAAATTTAGACATGTATGTTAGGAATACAACAGAATGGCTTAGAACTGGAAGCGATTAATCTTAGGACCTGCCAATTGGGGGGGGGGGGGGGGGCATTCAACTCACCGATAACTTCTGTATCAAGAAGTAGCTGAGTATTGGAGGCAAGTTAAGAGACTATGCTACGGTTGTCAATAAAGAATGTTATTAAGGTTCGGAGACTTTGAGAACGAACAGACGGGGACAATTGTCGATACATTAGTCAAAAGAGACAGTAGCATATTAAAGATGATTTTAGCCAACAGATGGATTAATGGGTACATGTATTTGACATCAGATGATTAACTCTACAGAAAGAACCAGCAACATTACTGATTGTTCTATAGGCACTTCTTCAGAATGTCCAGTGATCGTCTAACAAATAAAATCTGGAATTTCATAAGGCCAAAGGCAAAAAGATTTGGGTGGTTCGAAGAACCTGATAAAGGTCTTAAAGTAGTCGGTATCCCAGAAGACTTTTCATGGACAGGAATGAATTTAGACAAATAGTGATAAACTATTTTGGACTTTAAGCTGGGAGAATGATTCAAATGGCTCTGAGCACTATGGGACTTAACATCTAAGGTCATCAGTCCCCTAGATCTTAGAACTACTTAAACCTAACTAACCTAAGGACACCACACACATCCATGCCCGAGGCAGGATTCGAACCTGCGACCGTAGCAGTCACGCGGTTCCAAACTGAAGCGCCTACAACCATTCGGCCACTCCGGCCGGCTAAGCTGGGAGAAGAACTAAAAACACGAAGCGGATTCAGACAGAAGACTGGAAGAAGCCACTGAGTGATGAGATTGAGAGAAACCGGCGAAACATAAAAGTTGGCAGAGCTAAATATGGAAAATGGTACGACTTGTCAAATCGTAGTCCATAGTGACTCAATTGGAATGTAAGAAAAGAACACAAATGGAGAAACAACTGTCATTCAATAACGTTTTAACATTACAAATATTAACTCAACTGAAGGAGGAAAATACTGTCGTTTTTGACTTTGTTTGGTATTAGGGTTCCTTCTTTCCTTCTTTCAAATCGGGGCAAGAGTGTTTCGCGGGTAACGCTATCGTTTCACTTCAGCTGCAAGAGCAGAAGTTGTGGAGCGTCTCTAAGATTCAGCTCCCCGCTTCTCCTTCCACCGTTTCCATGTGCCGCAGAGGGTCTCGTGATGAAACCGCAGAATTGGCACCTCTGCCAGAACGGGTTCGGCAGGCCGAATGACTTAACAACAGCCTCGGGGTTGTTTCTGGAATGAATCGCTGTCTTTTTCTGGGTGGTAACTTATTTCATCACAGTGATCTCCTAATAGTGGAGTTACGTAGCTGGCGCTGCCGTTAACTTCGTCTCGAAGGTGTTAATAGCAATGCTACAGCAATGGTACCACTGATGGATGATAAAAAAAAAGACAAAAAGGGAACCGTTTCAAAGAGAAAAACTTGACTAGTCAAACTGGAAGGAAGGCTGGAATTTGCGTCGATGTAGCACTGGCTCATTTGGACAAGAACGGAGAAGAGAAATCGACCGTTACCTTTCCAGACGAACCGTGCAGCTAAAACTAATACTGATTAATTGAAGTCACAGAAAAACTAGTACTTAACAGTCGATGGGGGAGTAGAACGTCACGTTGTGTCAACAAGAGTCGGCTAACTTAGCGCTTCGCACTTTCTGAACTGTGATAAGTTTCAAATCGAAGGATTTGGAAAGCTTATAGAAAACGCAGACAGTATTCAATTGCTATTTTTGTGATGAATCTTAGGATGTTTTTCTCTTTTTATTTTCGCATGACTCCTACGTGTTATGTTGGTGGCGCACTTGTTATAGAGGTCTGAATCTTTTCAGCCACATCACAGGAGATGGGAGTGGGGAAGGAAGGGAGTATGTTCGTAGTTTAATATCAAGGTGATTAACCACTTTGACACAAGGCACAATTCCAGAATTGTTCAGTGCTCACGGAACGTTTGTGATGAATGATCGAATAAAATATTGTTGTCTGTCTCAAAAACCGGTTAGTTTCGTGAGGATAAAATGGGACGTGGTCATGTTAAAAAGCACGGCTCAAGGAATAAAAAAGAAAGAAACGAAGGGGCAAAGCAACGCAAATCTGATAACACTCCAAAGGAGGCGGAGGCGGGAGTATTTTTAACCGCCCACAAATTTCTGTCAAACGGTTGCCCGAAGCTTTGATTTAAAGGCAGAAGGGCCTTTGGGCAACTGAGCGTCGCGTAAATATTGCATCTGGCACGGCGAGGAACAAATATATCTGCTTCCGCGCCGACGCGCACGCCTAATTACGATCGATAGTTAAAACGATACGCGAGGTACGACTGGCAAATGCGGCGCGGATCCTGCCTCCTTTCCTTGGTCGAGTAAACAGCCAAACGGCGGCCGTTTGCAGCCCATCAGCTCTGATTACGCTTCCAATTAGAGCACCGTTATGCCGAGGCGTGTATGTATTTGCACTTGTATGCGCCGGACGACTGCGAATTCGTTAGCGATCCATGATTTCTCCCCCCCCCCTCTCCCCCCACTCTACCACCTCTTCCCCTCCCCTCTTCCTCTCGCACGCCGACGCCCACTGTTGCACTGAAAACAAAAAGAAACGGGTTTTAAAATGCCAAACGGATGGCAGTGATAATTATCGGAGCAATGGCAGCAACAACTATCCATCACGCAAATAGGAATATTAATAACAAAAAAGAGCACAGCGTTGTGGGAGGTGAGTATAGGAGGGGGAAGGGGTGGTAGGGACTGAGTGGGGGTGGGAGAGGGGGTGAGGAGGGGGGAGGTTAGTTGCAGGCAGATACATTGCACTCTAATTTGACAGCTTGATTGTAATTGCTTTTCCTTTTTGTTAGCAAACCGCGCGCATCGAGTTTGGTGGCCGCGCCGATTGATATTGAAAAGCAATTTGTAAATTGAATACGCGATGGGCGCGCGAGGCAAGGACGCGGTAACCGTGTTAGTGGGCGGCGGCTGCTGCTGCTGCTGCTACGTCTGCTCGCCGCCCCACGGCCCGGGCGGGCCGGCATCTGGCCGATATTGTGTTTTGATTGACAGTTCCATATAGCGAATTGTCAGCGTCCCGAGCCGAGCCGAGCGTGCTTTGCCGTCAGCGTGACGTCAGACTGACGGCCGAGGAGGTGGTTGTTGTGCAGGGTGTGGAGCGAGTGGGGGGGAGGGGGGGTAGAGTGGTGGAGTTTGGGAGGGGGGTGGAGGGGTTGGGAGAGTGCTCTGCGCGCCGGCTGAGTGCCGCCTCGCCATTAGCAACAGCGGAGCTGCCGCCCAAACAGCCGCCCGTGGGCGGCGGTGGCCGGCGCTTGCAGCAATAAAGTGCCTCGCGCGGCGATTGCTCCACGTCCGTGTATTACAAGAGCGAGGCCCGTCCGCTACTCTGCGACGAGTCCGTGTTTTCTTTACAGGCATTTCCTTACCCACAGATCGAAATATCCGATATTACTGTTTGTTTCAATACGTATACGTGTGACGTATTCCGTAATTTCATAGTGAAACGTTATCATTTTCTGGTCGTGACTGTACGCTCATGCTGCCTCAATTTTCTATACTGTATCGCCATTTTGCTGTAGCTGGAAGTAGGAAGTTTCGTTCAACCTGCAACTGACGGGTTACTCTTCTGCTAATCCTTCTACAGCAATGGTCGTCACATTTTTTAGCTCATGTGACAGTACAGATGCAAACGGCCTTGCCGCAGTGGTAATACCGGTTCCCGTCAGATCACCGAATTTAAGCGCTTTCGGGCTGGGCTAGCACTTGGATGGGTGACCATCCGGTCTGCTCAGCGCTGTTGGCAAGCGGGGTGCACTCAGCCCTTGTGAGGCAAACTGAGGAGCTACTTGACAGAAGTAGCGGCTCCGGTCACGAAAATTGACAACAGCCGGGGAGCGGTGTGCTGACCACATGCCCCTCCAGATCCGCATCTAGTGATGCCTGTGGGATGAGGATGACACGGCGGCCAGTCGGTCCAGTTTGGGCCTTCAAGGCCTGTTTGGACGGAGTTTAGACAATACAGGTATGGTGCGGAGGCACCTGAGTCCGCATATGTATTCATATTATTAACTCCTAATTCGCATAAATTAGTATGTTATGTGCCCAAATAGATTAGCTTACTAACGGCACGAAGAGTTATCTATCCCCTGGCCCCCATCTCTTGAAAGCCGGTACCATTTGCAACACCTACTGTCGTCTATTCTCTGTTTCACATTGCTCCCGTCCTCCCAATCACAAAACTATGACAATGTAATTGCGTAACGAAGTTTTGTTGTGTTGTGTGTGTGTGTGTGGGGGGGGGGGGCGGATGAGTAATTGATTAATAGCAGTTCCAAATGGTTCAAATGGCTCTGAGCACTATGGGACTTAACATCTGAGGTCATCAGTCCCCTAGAACTTAGAACCACTTAAACCTAACTAACGTAAGGACATCACACACATCCATGCCCGAGGCAGGATTCGAACGTGCGACCGTAGCGGTCGCGCGGTTCCAGACTGTAGCGCCTAGAACCGCTCGGCCACCCCGTCCGGCGATTAATAGCAGTAATTAGATTTGTATTTCAATGCATTTTTTCTTCTACTCATTACGCTGCATTACAACAGTCTTAATTTAATACAACATCCCCCCTCTCACATCCTCTATCGCGCTACTTACCCCTCAGTCCCCGAAGTAAGCAGCCGTATTTACTTAGCTCACGGCCGAGTTTGCCAACATCAATTAAAACTGCGAACCTCTTAAATACGAGGCCTATTCGGAAAGCAACTGGTCGCAAAATGGAAACCACTGGGAAAATCAGAAATGTTTTATTTGCAACAGTGAGCTACACCTTCCAGCTGCTTCTCTACATAGTCTGGTTTAGACACTTGTAGTAGCGTTGTACCAACTTTCCAACACCCTCGGCATAGAAGCAAGCCGTCTGTGGTTCCTGCCAATTCTCTGCACTGGTCTACAGCTCGTTGTCTGTGCCAGAATGTTGTATTCATAGCTAGCGGTTCGTGTGAGCAGAAGTGAAACTTAGAGTCCATTACGGGCTCTATTGTGGGTGATCAAACACTTCCCATCGAAACGAAGCAGAAGAAATGAAATCAAATAAAATCACAGAGTTCAACAAACGATCTCGCAGGATAGCAAGCTGCCTGAAACTGAAGCCTAGTGCAAGAGGGACTGGGTTTCCCAAATCCGAACATGGTATCGCCATTGAGGTTACTATCACCACACTGGGTATGTACAGGGTCTTTCACAGCGTCATGGGAACTTATATAGCCGATAGTTTGCCAAATAGTGTCAGGGTTGAAGTGGTATTATCAACTGTAGCGGGGGCTTGTGAGGATCCAATGTTCTCACATGTCGACATATTAGTCATTATGTGGAACACTCAGTCGTAAATTTATCAATCTGCTACGTCGCGCCGGCCTGTGTGGCCGTGCGGTTCTAGGCGCTTCAGTCTGGAACCGCGTGACCGCCACGGTCGCAGGTTCGAATCCTGCCTCGGGCATTGATGTGTGTGATGTCCTTACGTTACTTAGCTTTAAGTAGCTCTAAGTTCTAGGGGACTGATGACCTCAGATGTTAAGTCCCATAGTGCTCAGAGCCATTTCAACCATTTTTTGCTTCGTCGCAGAGAGCGTGTTGAAGCTATCTTTACTTCAGCCAAGGAAGAATTCCGCTGGATATGCTTCGAATAATGTATCCTTGTTGTTGTTGGTGCGAACGCTTAGTGCGTCAATCTAGTGGAGGGTGACAGGCCGAGCCTTAAAACAGCAAATCCGCAGTTGAGTCGAGTGGAATCCAGACTATGTGCTTGTGGGCACTGTTCGGATGAAATTACTACTTCCCTTTAGTTACAATCTATACAGTCTTATCAAATTTTTGGGATGATTAAAGATCGCGATAATATAGCGTACTATTGGTGATCACCCAACATTCACTATTCTTACTCGAAACGTTCGTTATCCGCTTTCTTCAAATGGTTCAAATGGCTCTGAGCACTATGGGACTTAACATTTGAGGTCATCAGTCCCCTATAACTTAGAACGACTTAAAACTTGCTAACCTAAGGACATCAAACACATCCACGCCCGAGGCAGGATTCGAACCTGCGACCGCAGCAGTCGCGCGGTTCCGGACTGAAGCCGGCCCGCTTTCTTAAACTATCAGTAACTGAAAAATATATATCTTTAATTTGTTGGAGCAGTGAGATACATCTTCGTCACAACGTGGCATATCCAGCAATTGTGCTATAGGCTGAACGAACAGGAGTGCCTAGGAGCGAGTAAGAAGCCAACATTTCTGAAGGCTACAACGCTAACAGAAGAAATACTTCAACTTCCTGTGCCTGTTAATTTGCAGCAATCAAAAATGGCAGCAACAGTAAAGTTTCTCACCACGGCAGCTGTTGGCGGTACAATATGATTTTCTACAAGCGTCTTCACGTTGTGAACCACGGCACACTGAGTATACTGGCTGATTATTCGCGAATCCGTCCTCATAGATCTTCACCATCTACATATTGTGACACGTCCAGAGGATGGGCTGGTATGTCTCGAAATAGAAGAGCGACCATGCGAGACCCCACTCTGTCTACCCAGTTACGTTACAAAGACGTTTCGGAAGTACATACGGATCCTTCCAGGGCGTGAATTTTAAATCACTGGTGGCGTAGTCCACAGACACGGCTGGGGAATGTTTATTTCTCACTAAATGAATTAACACTCCTATAAGTACAGAAATTAGTTACTAATAGCATTACACTGCCGGAAAATAATTTATTAGACCATTCACTCAAGATTTATTGTGGCAACAGTGCATATGGAGTATGTGAAATTATTACATTAACAGATCTCTACCACAAACGGTTCAGAGGTACCAGGCATCGATCGCTGCTGAACCATCCTTGTTAGTGTGTGGTGTAGCCTTCATGGACGGCAATGCAAGCAGTGACTGCGGCATCCATTCCATCGTACAGTTGGTGAATACTGTCCTCGGGTACGTTATGCCACGTCTTCTCGACCTGTTCATCTTCTGTAAGAGTTATTGGTTGATGAGCTGCACGAGTCACTTCTCGTTCCATAGTATGCCACACGTGCTCGATTGTAGGTAAGTCCGGAGACCGTGATGTCCAGGGAAGCTGCTGCGCATCTTGCAGAGCACGTTGAGTTTCACGTGTATTGTATGGGCGAGCATTATCCTGTTGGAACCTGTCGAGCAGTGCATGTCGATGCTGTGGCTCGAGGCGTGCTTGCTCGTAGCCCCGCTGGTAATAACAGGTCCACAACAGTTCGTGTTGATACGTCTGTGCTGACAAGTCCTCTTGTCTGTGCTGTGCTACCCGTAATATCTGCCACTGATGCCCCTTACAGTACGACTATCCTGGAGGGTGTCTGTGCCGCGTGAACGTCCAGAACATCGTCTGCGGGTTTGAGAATATTCACGTGACCACTCATACCAGTATCGTTGCACAACTGACGTAGCACGTCCAGCTTGCGTGGCAGTTCTCCGAAAGGACCAACTCGACACTCGGAAGGCCACGATTTGAACCCTATCAAACTCACTCAGTTGGCTCAGGAAGCACGAATACGCCTCCGTCTTAAGATTGCCAGCTTGCTTCAGACGTCTGCACCACACTAAGCTTTCTGGCTGTTAGCAATTCCTGTTAAAGGGTAGACATAAATGGCGCCCTAGTATCTATGACACTACGCTGTGTGTTGGCGGACGACACTGAAACCATTATTAGTAAAAAATGGTTCAAATGTTTCTAAACACTATGGGACTTAACATATGAGGTCATCAGTTCCCTAGAAATTAGAACTACTTAAACCTAACTAACCTAAGGATATCACACACATCCATTCCCGAGGCAGGATTCGAACCTGCGACCACAGCGGTCTCGCGGTTCCAGACTGTAGCGTCAGAACCGCTCGGCCACCATTATTAGTAAATCTACTATCTCCCAGGGGGCATATCGCACCATCGGACCAAAATCGACGTCGTCTTTGTGGTGTCACTGCCAGACACCACACTTGCTAGGTGGTAGCCTTTAAATCGGCCGCGGTCCATTAGTATACGTCGGACCCGCGTGTCGCCACTGTCAGTGATTGCAGACCGAGCGCCACCACACGGCAGGTCTAGAGAGCCTTCCTAGCACTCGCCCCAGTTGTACAGCCGACGTTCATAGCAGTGGTTCACTGACAAATTACGCTCTCATTTGCCGAGACGATAGTTAGCATAGCCTTCAGCTACGTCATTTGCTACGACCTAGCAAGGCGCCGTATTCAGTTGATATTTATTATGTGAAGCATGTACCGTCAAGAGCGATGTACACCAATTATGGATTAAAGTTAAGTATTACAAGATTTTCGTAGTTTATAGCAATTCTCAAGAAACTGTCCTGTTCCAGACCTCACGCCAGTCTGCGTGTATTTAAACGCGAGCATTTCGGCTTCCTCTAGCAACACGGTGTTGGCTCTTCTGCCAACACAACAGTCTTCCAGGTCTATACGAACACAAATTACATAAATCGCTGCACTGCTATACAGGAAACTGGTCAGCGGTTGTCCCGCATGGCAGTTGTACAGTCCTTACGGGAAAGTGCCTCCATCATAAGTGTTGCCATCACTGAGACGCGTCTACGACAGTCCCTGTGTAGGGAACGATCACGGCTTCTTGTTATTTCGAAACGGAAACTCCGTTCAGAGGCCCTGGCGGGCCCCTCGCTACCGACCGACCGCCGTGTCATCCTCCACTACTGCGTCCCTGGATGTGACATGGAGGAGCTTGGGGTCAGCACACCGCTCTCCCACCCGTTGCCAGTTTTCGTGGCTTGGAGCCGCAACTACTCCGTCAAGTAGCTCCTCAGTTGCCATCACGAGGCTGTGCGCAGCCCGTTCCAGTCCTTCCACCAAGGAAAAATCCCTAGCAACACCGGGAATCGAACTCTGATCCTCCAAATGCCTATCAGCCGCACTGGGCAAGCAGCAAAGTGTTACTTAGAACGCCCCCGTCGTTTTTCCGCTTGTCTTCACCAAATTAATGTGAGGGAGTGTTTTCAGTATGCATCAATGATTGATAAATCAGGATCAGCAGCGCTGTGAGGCTGGTCGCTTTAATGCTGTTGTTTACAGAAAAAATTGTTGTTTTACGTTCGTAAGGATTAACAGAAGGTCTTGCACAAAATTTATATTTGGTGTAATGAATGGTAGATCTTTTTAATCGTGGATAAATGTAAGGTAACGCCTGTAACAAACAGAAAAAACTCGACAGTCCGTGATTACAAGATTATTAGTGAATATCTTCAGCATGTCACACTGTGTAAGCATTTAGTGTTAATACCATGAAGCAGTATGAAATGAAACGGTCACTCAAAATCACTGTTATCGAAGGCAAATGGAAAACTAGTATTTCTTGGAAAAATTCTGGGAAAATGCAGTGCATCTGTAAAGAAAACTGCATACAGAATACTCCTGCGACGATTTCTGTCGTGTGAAGCAGACATTACAAGAGACGCCGGACGCATTCAGATAAGCATTTCAAGGATCTCAACAGATCGATGCATCCCATACCAAAGTGTAAGTGATCGCTCAGGTAACGTAAATGCGAATCCTTGGAAGAAACGCTGTGGTCGAGTGGTTCTAGGCACTTCAGTACGGAACTACGCTGCTGCTAAGGTCGCAGGTTCGAATCCTGCCTCGGACATGGATGTGTGCGGTGTCCTTAGGTTAGTTAGATTTAAGTAGTTGTAACACTAGGGGACTGATGATCTCAAAAGTTAGGTCTCATAGTGCTTAGAGCCATTTGAACCACTTTTTCTCTTAGTAGATTCCTGTAAAAACCGAAAGCGGCGAACCGCCTAGGAAATCAAAAGGACCGAGTAGGCTACGGAAATTTTTTCTACATATTTATCCTCCTGTCTGTCTCCTGACAGTACAAATCATTTATAGCAAAATCCAAATGTCAATGTTTAATTCAATTTTTATTCAGAAATAGTTTATTTGTAAAATGAAACAGAGATGTAACAAAAATAAAGAATTTTATCATATAGCACTAGAAAACGCAATTGGCTCAACAGAAAGGTGAAATAAAACAAAACGCGAAACAACAATATGTCAAAAATCGGTTCTGTATCACATCGAATTTCTATAAAACATATTTCTGTTATTCATAAACATTTTTCGAATTTATCAACAGGAGAAAATTCTTACCTTAGTTTGTGATTAAGAACGTTCTATTGAGTGGAAAATAACAAGAATAGTTATATACATTGGTTAATGTTCACACATGTTACGTAAAAGCGCAGAAGTGTCACGATTAGCTAAATTTTACTACGTACAAAATGCAGTTTATTTTCTGTAAGGCTATAAAATACACGACAGACTAACACTGAATGATGTGCGTTTTCAATTATGTGGGAAAAAACCGAAGAGATGACGTCATCGGTTCCCAGTTTCTCTCTTACACATTCATTTATGTTTCTTTCCCTATCAACGCTACCAGCGCTACCGGGAATAGTATCACTTACTATGTCATTTACGTAGCGCGCCGAACCGTAGTTTTGGTAGAGCCCAACTCTAGTGGCAAACACTGCTTGAAAAAGCCTTTCAGACCTATACGAGACATTAAGAGTCTTTGCTGCTGCGAGCTGCTCTGCTGGCGGTAACTTCAAGCAGCTAGTAATGTTAATGAGGGAGCCAGTACACATGTCAATTCATGTAGGAAGTTCGAAACAACGTACTACTTACGTGAGCTGTGAAAAAAGTCTGTGTTGATAATTGCTGTAGCTCCTAGAGTAGGAGCTCATCTCTCTGTGACAGGAAGTGAAAAACGCAACACTCGGGCTGTTTGGCCCGGCAGAGCACGCAGCTACGGCGGCGCCGGTTTAGAAGCGGGCAGGTACCGGCTGCGACAGATTTTTAAGGCCTCCGCTGTGTGCGGGAGTTTGTCGCAGCCGCGGCCGGCTGCTGTATAGCGACAGGAGTCGCTTTGCGTGGCCACCTAAGTGCCTTTCGTTGTCACATATTTTTTTTGCTGGCGGTGGCGAAATTCGCGGCGACGTCGACACAGGCGCTAATGGAACGATGGTAATATGACGAACGGCGAGTCGGACAAACGACGAGAGCGCTCGTCGCGTTTGGTCCCGCCGCGCGGCAAATTTCTCTCCGTGCTGGCTTCGCGGGCCAATCTGCGTGTCTCCACTGGTCACAGGCTTGAGCCGCAACTACTGAGAGTTCTCCCCTCTGGTGGGGAGGCCATTATTCTACAAGTGTGGCAGCTCTGTTCGGAGTCAATCAGCTAAGTACTCCACGTCGGAAAGCGTCCTAGTGAAGACGTAAAAGTCTGAAAAGTTGTATTGATAGATAATGCAACATGGAACTGGTGGAGTGGCTAGACAGAAAATGAAACGACGTAGCAGCATGCGTAACCAGGGAAAGATAGATTTCGCCTGTAGGAAAATCAAAGAGGACACAGGTGACAAGAGAAGCAGCTGTATGAATATCAGGATCTCATATAGCATGCCGGTACTACCCAAGGAAGAGAAAGCTTTGTCTTGATTTAGGGCGCTAAATGAACTACGATCATACGAGCCCTTGTCAGAACTGTAGAAGACGAAGACAAAGAGTGGAGTTAAAAACGACTACACGTTAACCGCAAAGGACGGAAGATAAGACAGCTAAAAACAGGGATGTGGAGAAAAGTCTATAAAATACGCCATGGAGAAACGGAGGTCCTGAACTAAAAATTTAATGGCCTTCGCCATATTGCTATGACGGATAAAAAGTAAAACGCGGTCGACAGCCCGCGCGTTGTTCGCTAAGACGGCCGATAACTCAGACAGCAAAGACAAACGAGAAAGTTAGAGGTTAAAAAAAAGGGTATTTCGTCACGAAATGGCAGACCGTCAAAGGTTGAGCGCAGTGAGTACAAAGTGGTTGGGAAGCAAAAAAGGTTCACATGGCTCTGAGTACTATGGGACTAAACATCTGAGGTCATCAGTCCCCTAGAACTTAGAACTATTTAAACCTAACTAACCTAAGGACATCACACACATCCATGCCCGAGGCAGTATTCGAAGCTGCGACCGTAGCAGTCACGCGGTTCCGGACTGAAGCATCTAGAACCGCTCGACCACCGCGGCCGGCGTGGGGAAGCATCACTTAACAAATGGCCATGGCTAAAATGATAGTGCCCGATGGGCAACCTAGCTAAAATGATCTCCTCAAGGCGAGAGCGTGTTGCCAAAGGGACACAACCTGCTGACAGAGGGCAATACAGAGATGATCGGAAGGAAAGTAAGAACTAGCGGGTTGAGGTACGAGGTCTGCAGCCTTAGCAGCAGCGTCAGCGGCCTCGTTTCTTGTCAGACGGACGTGACCAGGAACCCACATTAACAGCACAGTGGCTCCATCGAGAGTGAGCAAGTGACAGTTTTCCTGGACCCGTTGCACTAAGGGATGAACGGTGTACAGCACACAGAGGCTTTGAAGGGCACTGAGAGAGTCCGAGCAGATGACGCAATTGAAAAGCTTGTGTCACCGGATGTACTGCGAGGCCTGCTACACGGCGAAAAGATCTGCTGTAAATATTGAGCATTGTTCCGGAATCCGATAAAGAAGAACGTCGGTGCCAATGACGAAGACACGCCCGACATTACGGTCAGTCCGAGAGCCAACAGTGTACGCAAAGGTACTATCGCGAACTTCCGTGTGAAGGTCGTGAAACTGAAGGCGATAGCTGAAAGGAGGAAGGAATGTACAGGGTGTAACGGGTAAAAGTATAGATATTTTTATATGTGGTACTTTAATGTTTTCACACATCATTGTGTTGATTATTTTTTTCTCTGCATGGAACAATCTTCCCACAAACACGTCACAAATTTTACAACCTGACCTTTTCTGCACGGTCTTTCTGCATCCTAAGTGGACCACGCCTAGCAGAGTAGACTTACCGTTTTCCACCCACGCTTCCACCCTTCCATACCTGGGCTGCTGCCCAGGCGATAGTAAACATTAATGGGTTGCTCTTGCCACATGTAGTTGTAGGCGCTAACCAACCTATAACATACAACCTGTAACAGATGTAACTGTTAGTCTGAAAATGACGTAAATACTCAGGTAATGTTCTTCAGTACACCGTCCTCAGTCACCAACAGAAATATCTGCACTTCTAAGCGTTACATATTACGTAGAAGGGCTCTACGTGAGAAATGAACTTGGAAGCAGTCTTATAGAATGAGAAGAGGAATAAATAAAGATGAGATGGGGATAAATCCAGAAGAAATTGACAGAGCACTGAAAGGCCTAATTCGAAACAAGACATCTGCAGTAGATGATATTCCCGCAGAACTATTGACAAAAATATACCACCTTGTGTGCAACATGTATCAGACAGGGAAAGTACTCTCAGATTTCAAGATGCAAGTAATAATCGCAGTTCCAAAGAAAGCAGGTGCTGACATATTTCAACACTACTGAACAGTTAGCATAATAAGTCGTGTTTGTTTATTAATGACACAAATTGTTTACAGAAGAATGGAATAACTGGTGGCCGCCAATCTTGCAGAAGATCCCTCTAGGTTCCGGTGAAATGTCGGAAAACGCGAAGCAATACTAGCTCCACGAATTATCTTAGAAGATAGATAAGGAAAGGGAAACCTACTTTTATAGCATTCGTAGATTCAGACAAAGGTTTCGACAACGTCAACTGGAATATACACTTTGAAATTCTAAAGGTATCCGAGGTAAGATACAGGGAGCGGAAGTTTATTTACAATGTGTGCTGGAACAAACCAGACTGCACTTATAAGAGTGAAGGACATGAAAGGGAAGCGTGTTTTTGAGAGGGGACTCAGACGGGTTTGTAGCCTTTCTTTATGTTATTCAATCTGTACATAGACCAAGCAGCAAAGAAAGAAGAAAAATTCCAGCAGGGATTTAATGTTCAAGGAAGAGAAATAAAAATTTTGTGGCTTGCCGATGACAACGTAATTCTGGCAGAGACAGGAAAGGACTTGAAAGAACAGTTGAATGTAAGGAGTAGTAGATGATTTTTGCAATTTGGGCAGCAAAATAAATTGTGACGGTTGAAGTGAAGAGGATATAAGCAGCAGGCTGGTCACTGCACGAAAGCATTTCTCAGGAAGTGGAATTTTTTAACATCTAACATATATTTAAGTGTTCGGAAGTCTTTTCTGAAAGTATTTGTCTGGTGTTTATGTATGTACGAAAGTGAAACATTTACTATAACCAGATCATACAAGAAGTGAGTAAAATCTTTTCAACTGTGATGCTAGAGAAGAATGCTGAAGATCACATGCGTAGATCGAGTAACAAATTAAGACTTTCTTAATCGAATTGGGGAAAAAATATGTTTATGGCGCAACTTCACTACAAGAAGAGATCAGCTTATAAGACACATCCTAAGGCGTCAAGCAACAGTAAATTTGGTAAAAGAGGGAAGAGAGAGAGAGAGTGTGTGTGTGTGTGTCTGTGTGTGTGACAGAGAGAGAGAGAGAGAGAGAGAGAGAGAGAGAGAGAGAGAGAGAGAAAGAGAGGGGGGAGGGGGTAGCGGGGAGGGGGCATGTAGAGAAAAATTAAGAGCTGAATACAGTAAGCAGGTTCAAATGCTGGGCGTGCTCTCATATGACGAGGGGCGGGCACCAGTAATGTACCCAGGAACATTGTAGAACAGGATTGTTCTGTTGATCCAGATGCTATGGTATGGGGAGTAATAATGTTGCATGGGGGTATTAACCTCCGAATCTTTGAGTGCGGTATACTCATCCGACAAAATTATTGTGACATAGTAGTCCTTCCTCATGTGCTGCTTTGGGGTTGATTCGGCCCTGACTTCATTATTACGACAATGCGCGACCGCAGTTGCAGCAGCTCTTGGGAGAAGATATTCGGTGAATCGACTGGTCTGTCAGTTCCTCCCGACTTAAATGCCATGGAGCACGTGTGAGGTGCGTTGAGGTGATTTGCCGCAGCAGCACGTCCACATGCTCTAATGATCATTCAGCATTTGTTAACAGCCCTGGTGGGGGAATCGCCCGACCCCAAGAACTCCTTACCAATCTTGTGGTCATAATGCGAGTACGTTTCAGAGGACGCATATTACTAGCAATAAGCATTAGATACTCCTCTCCTTTGATCCTGTCATCCAATCGACATAGTGTATCCCATAATGTGCAGACAATTTCAGCTGGAGCGGTAGTGATGTATGTGTAAAGCACGAACGCCGGATCACAAAGTGATTAAGACGGGCCGCAATTGTAGCCGAAACGTCGGTAGCTTTCGTCTTATCGCGACGCCGTCACACACCCAGGAGAAGAGTACCGAAAATGTGCTGGCTCGAGGCGTTGGAAATGTACCACACGTCTGCCGATGTGGCATCGTCTCATGTATTTAAACTTATCTGATAAATTACTGATCTTGCAGTTCAAGAACACATTAACATTTAGTTGTAAAAAAACCAGCACAATCTGCTAAAAGTTTTGGTTACTCTGGAACTGTTTTCAACCTTGAGGTCCTCACCTGGCAGATCTGTTGTAATTTTTCATTGTGAATACCGACAGTCTACAATTTTGAAATGTAATCCATGATTCATTGTGCACATACGTGACTCTATGTTCCGAACTTTTCGATGTCGTATCATAAGCCACGATCGCGTGCTAGTATATGCACAATGAGTCATGGATTATATTTTAAAATCGTGGATACCTGATAGTCACCACGACAAATTCCAAAAGCTGTGGCAGATAATGACCAAAAGGTCGACACTCAATGCAGAATAATAATTTTTTTAGAAACATGTACTACTTTTTTTTTTACAGGAAGATAATTTTATGAAAGCTGTGCAACACTATCTGAAGAAGATTTTATGGACATACTAACAATTTTCTGTCCCCATAGCTGAAGCCATATGGTATATATATTCAGAACTTCTTTTGCAGAGTATAAGGTGTTCTCAAACAGTTATGATTTCAGTTGATGTTTGAAGTTAATTTTGTCGTCTCTATCAGATTCTTCACAGCACTGAACAAGTGGTCAAAGATGCCTATGACTGATTACGTCACACATTTCTGTGCCACAAGAAGGCTAAACAGCGCATCGTGTGACACTTTTCCCTCCTACTATCCTGTTAGTGAATGTCACATTTGTTTCCAAATTATGGCTGATCATTGCCAAGTACTGGGGGCTATTTTCACTACGTAAGACGAGAATTTTCCTAAGTTGCTTGTTACTGCTGTTTGTTTGGGTAACAGTATCAGCATGTAACATTTAACGAAGCAGTAGTATTTCCACTGGTGGCGCCTTATTTCTGTTTAGTTGGCGAATGAGTAGCTGCGGGGGAAAAAAACAGCAGTGTACAATCGGGCACTGATAAATGCCGCAACAAAGTGGATGCTGTGTTAGCCCTGTGTTGCAGCGTTTTTATTGTACTGGCATTGGCCTAGAACAGCTTGCATCGTACGCGACATTGCATCAGTAATGAAGCCAATTTACACAAATCTAGCGTAAGTCATGGGAAAGCTCCTAATATCGCGTCAGACATCTTTTTGCTGAACACAGAGCAGGAATTCGACATGGCAAGGGCTCAACAAGTAGTTCGAAGTCATCTGCTGAAAAATTGGGTCGTTGTGCCTCTATAACCGCCCATAATTACGATAGTGTTGCCGGTGGAGGATTTTGTGCACCAGCCGTCCTCTCGGTTATGTCCCATAAATATTCGACGAGATTCCAGTGTCTGCCTGGGTGACCAAATCATTCGCTCTAACTGTCCAGAATGTTCCTCAAACCAATCGCAAACAATTTTGACCCAGTGACATGTTTGGGAACATGAAATAGATGAAAGGCTGCAAATGGTCTCCAAGGAGCCGAACATAACTATTTGACATGTAAACACAGCCCAAACCATTATGGCGCCACCACCAGCTTGCACAGTGCCTTTGTTGACAACTTGGGCCCATGACTTGGTGAGGTCTGCGCCACACTCGAACCCTACCATCTGCTCTTACCAATTGAAATCGGGACTCATGTGACAAAGCTACGGTTTTACAGTGGTCTAGGGTCCAACCGATATGGTCACGAGCCCAGGAGAAGCACTGCAGATGGTGTCCTGTTAACAAAGGCACTCCCGTCAGTCGTTTGTTGCCATAGCCCGTTAACGACGTATTTCGCCGCACTGTCCAACCGGATACGTACATCGTACATCCCGCGTTGATAACTGCGGTTATTTCACGCAGTTTCACTTGTCTGCTAGCACTGACAACTCTGTGCAAGTGTTGTTGCTCTCGGCCGTTAAGTGGAGGCCGTCGGGCACTGCGTTGTCAGGTGTGAGATGTAATGCCGGAAATGTGGTATTCTCGCCGCACTCTTGGCAACGTGGATCTTGATTTCAAAAATGGAAAGTCCCTGTGTCTCGCACCAACTACCATTCCGCATTCCAAGTCTGTTAATTCCCGTCGTGCGACCATAATCACGTCTGAAACCTTCCCAGATGAATCACTTGAGTGCAGATGACAGCTCCTACAATGCACTCAACTTTTATAGCTTGTGTATGCGTTACTACCAGCATTTGTATATGTGCATATCTTTATCCCACGGCTTTTGTCATATCGGTATATTTTGTTTGTTATACGAGCACATCGTCGGCGGTTGAAAACTCCAGTGGCCGTATACAAATACAGCATGTCCCAAAAAGAATTACCCAAATCTAAATAGAATTATTCATCAGTAAGAAGGGATTAATACCAACAAATTGCATACTAAATTACTCAGAAAAGACAGACGTTTATAAAAATCCATCTTAAATGTTCAATATGTCCTCCATTGGCTGCATGGACGAATTCATGCCAAACTGAGCGTAAGGCGTCTTCTGTCACTGACGCTACAGCAGCCGATATTCTGGTTTTTAGTTCTTCAATGTCACGAGGTAAGGGAGGAACGTAAACACATTGTTCAACGTACCCCCACAGGGAGAAATCACATGGTGTTAAGTCAGGGGACCTAGGAGGCCAAGAGTGTAAAGTCTTAGTCTCGCACCGGCCGGTGTGGCCGAGCGGTTCTAGGCGCTTCAGCCTGGAACCGCGCGACCGCTACGGTCGCAGGTTCGAATTCTGTCTCGGGCATGGATGTGTGTGAGGTCCTTCCGTTAGTTAGGTTTAAGTAGTTCTAAGTTCTAGGGGACTGACGACCCCAGATGTTATGTCCCACAGTGTTCAGAGCCATTTGAACCGGGTCTCGCGGTCCTGTACGCTCTATCCAACGTTGATGCACGTTGGCATTGAGAAAACTGCGCACGTTGTTATGCAAGTGCGGTGGTGTTCCATCTTGCTAATACATGAAATTGTCAGAGTCAAGTTGTGGGAATAACCAGTTCCATAGCATTGCAAGATATGATCGTCCTGTTACGGTTTCTTCCTCAAAAAAGTAGGATCCATAAACCTTGCTTTGCGAAACAGCAAAAAAAAAAAAAAAAATATATACATTTGGTGAATCACAATCGTGTTCAATTGTTTCATGAGGATTTTCGAACTCCGAATTATGCACATTATGACGGTGAACCTTACCGCAAATATGGAAAGTTGCCTCATCGCTGAATATCAACCGTGACATAAAAGTGCCATCTTCAACGTCCTCTACATCTACTACATATCTACATACATACTACGCAATCCACCATACGGTGCGTGGCGGAGGGTACCTCGTACCACAACTAGCATCTTCTCTCCCTGTTCCACTCCCAAACAGAACGAGGGAAAAATGACTGCCTATATGCCTCTGTACGAGCCCTAATCTCTCTTAACTTATCTTTGTGGTCTTTCCGCGAAATATAAGTTGGCGGCAGTAAAATTGTACTGCAGTCAGCATCAAATGCTGGTTCTCTAAATTTCCTCAGTAGCGATTCACGAAAAGAACGCCTCCTTTCCTCTAGAGACTCCCACAGGAGTTCCTGAAGCATTTCCGTAACACTCGCGTGATGATCAAACCTACCAGTAACAAATCTAGCCCGCCTCTGAATTGCTTCTACGTCCTCCCTCAATCCGACCTGATAGGGATCCCAAACGCTCGAGCAGTACTCAAGAATAGGTCGTATTAGTGTTCTATAAGCGGTCTCCTTTACAGATTAACCACATCTTCCCAAAATTCTACCAATGAACCGAAGACGACTATCCGCCTTCCCCACAACAGCCGTTACATGCTTGTCCCACTTCATATCGCTCTGCAGTGTTACGCCCAAATATTTAATCGACGTGACTCTGTCAAGCGCTATACTACTAATGGAGTTTTCAAACATTACAGGATTCTTTTTCCTATTCATCTGCATTATTTTACATTTATCTATATTTAGAGTTAGCTGCCATTCTTCACACCAATCACAAATCCTGTCCAAGTCATTTTGTATCCTCCTACAGTCACTCAACGACGACACCTTCCCGTACACCACAGCATCATCAGCAAACATCCGCACATTGCTATCCACCCTATCGAAAAGATCATTTATGTAGATAGAATACAAGGACGGACCTACCACACTTCCCTGGGGCACTCCAGATGATACCCTCACCTCCGATAAACACTCGCCATCGAGGACAACGTACTGGGTTCTGTTACTCTACTCTAGAATAGCATTGCTATAGTCCACTCGCCTCACTTTGTTAGTATCTCGAAGAGCTTGTACCAGATGTAATCTAGACCATGCCGAATACATCTAGCGCTGTTTCAGCTACCTAGTGAGATTTGTCTCAATATTATTATAAGTTAAAATCGGGTCATTCGTTTTTGGACACCCTGTGTAACAACATTCCAACGGTGATTAGCAGTAGGGAAGGGAACAGTTTCTCATGCAGGTATCCCACGAAGAAAGGAGACGGCGGTGACGCATAGGGCGCCGAAAGGGGGCCACGGGGCGACGGCGGCGGCGGCGGCTGCGACGGCGGTGGTCACGAATACCACGTGTCGTCCGCGGAAATCAATACGACTGGCTGGCGGGCCGGCTGGCTGGCTGGCGGGCTAGCTGGCGGCGGCGGCGTCGGAGGCGGCGTCGGCGGCGGCCACGCTGCGGCGGGTACCGCGCTGGCCGAATATTCGGCGGCTCCTTACCGCGCGGCCGAGGAGGCGCCACGTAATTGAAAAACTTTCAACAGCGCCGCAACGCGCAGCGCCGGCCTGCGTACGCCAAGTTGCTGCCGTCTGCCCGTCCGGAGGCTGCCGTCTGGGCGTCTGGCGGCTGGCGGCGTCTTCCGAACCCTTCCTCTGCTATCCACGCAGCCAAAATAATGGCCAGGGTGGCGGCCGAATATGGACCGCTTGTGATTGTCAGTCGCTCTCATCCCAGTACTGGTAACGCTACACCTTACCCTGAAAGCCACAGTACTGTACGTGGCGGAGGGCACATAGTCTACTGATAACGGTTCGATCGAACAAACCATGTGGCACTGGACTCGCATTCAGATCCTCGTTCACCCAGCCAAATTTAGGTTTTAGATACGCTACTGGTCATTAAAATTGCTACACCAAGAAGAAATGCACATGATAAACGGGTATTATACTAGAACTGACATGTGATTTCATATTCACGCAATTTGGGTGCATAGATCCTAAGAAATCAGTACCCAGAACAACCACCTCTGGCCGTAATAACGGCCTTGATACGCCTGGGTATTAAGTCAAACAGGGCTCGGATGGCGTGTACAGGTACAGCTGCCCATGCAGCTTCAACACGATACGACAGTTCATCAAGAGTAGTGACTGGCGTATTGTAACGAGCCAGTTGCTCTGCCACCATTGACCAGACATTTTCAGTTGGTGAGAGATAAGGAGAATGTGCTGGCCAGGGCAGCAGTCGAACATTTTCTGTATCCAGAAAGACTCGTACAGGGCCTGCAGCATGAGGTCGTGCATTATCCTGCTGAAATGTAGGGTGTCGCAGGAATCGAATGAAGGATAGACCCACGGGTCCTAACACATCTGAAATGTAACGTCCACTGTTCAAAGTGCAACAATGAGAACAAGAGGTGACCGAGACGTGTAACTAATGGCACCTCATACCATCACGCCGGATGATACGCCAGTATGGCGATGACGCATACACGCTTCTAATGTGTGTTCACCGCGATGTCGCCAAACACGGATGCGACCATCATGATTCTGTAAACAGAACCTGGATTCATCTGAAAAAAATGACGTTTTGCCATTCGTGCACCCAGTTTCGTCGTTGAGTACACCATCGCAGGCGCTCCTGTCTGTGATGCATCGTCAAGGGTAACCGCAGCCATGGTCTCCGAACTGATAATCCATGCTGCTGCAAACGTGGTCGAACTGTTCGTGCAGATGCTTGTCGTCCTAGAAACGTCCCCATCTGCTGACTCAGGGATCCTTTACAACCGTGCGGATAAGATGCCGGTCATCTCGACTGCTAGTGATACTAGGCCGTTGGGATCCAGCACGGCGTTTCGTATTACCCTCCTGAACCCACCGATTCCATATTTTGCTAACAGTCATTGGATCTAGACCAACGCGAGCAGCAATGTCGCGATACGATAAACCGCAATCGCGATAGGCTACAATCCGACCTTTATCATAGTCGGAAACGTGATGGTACGCATTTCACCTCCTTACACGACGCATCACAACAACGTTTCACCAGGCCACGCCGGTCAACTGCTATTTGTGTATGAGAAATCGGTTGGAAACGTTCCTCACGTCAGCACGTTGTAGGTGTCGCCACCGGCGACAACCTTGTGCGAATGCTCTGAAAAGCTAATCATTTGCGTATCATAGCATCTTCTTCCTGTCGGTTAAATTTCGCGTCTGTAGTACGTCATCTTCGTGGTGTAGCGATTTCAGTGGCCAGTAGTGTAGCTTTGCCCCATGCTGTGTTATCCAAGATGCATCAAAAATCACCAGTGTGCTGGCAAGGAGCCCAAACAAATGTGAACAACCTGCTGTTTTTAAACAATCTCTTTCCAATACTATTAATATAACATAAATAGAACTACATACTCTAGAAACAACTGTGAGTCATGTGGCGGAAGGTACCCAGTCGAGAGTGTATATAGGATCCGATCTGGATAGAGAGGTGATGGTCATGGGAATTGGGAGTCGAGGAGAAGAATGTGAGTAAGGAGGGTAGGAAGGTGTGGGGGGCAAGTTCTCTGGGAGGGGGAAGAGGGCAAGCCCCGGGAGGAATATATATATATATATATATATATATATATATATATATATATATATATATATATATATTTCAAGTTGGTAGAGGCAGATAACCGCTTTGCCTCCATTCGTTGGATACCTTAAGCTCTATAGTGATAGCATAAGAAAATATTTTATGAGGAATTAGCAAAGTAACTTGCTATTCATGAAACTATTACCGACCTCCAAATAGAGACTAGAATAGTGGTTAACGTTTCATTGCATTAATTTAGTTTAGTAACCAAAAGTCACTATGCACTCACTGCATGGAATATTCAACTGTTGCTTCATTCACGTGATTATTATGAGCATGTGGCACTGTTGGCTGGGAGGCCCCATCCGGGGAAGTTCGGCCGCCGAATGCAAGTCTTATTTCAGTCGACGCTACACTGGGTGACTTGGGTGCAGGTGATGAGGACGAAATGGTGATGAGGACAACACAATACACAGTCCACGAGCGGAGAAAATCTCGAACCCGGGCCGGCTGCATTGGAGGCAAGCACGTTACCACTAAGCTAAGCAGGCGGACATTTATGTTGTTATTGTTGTACGAAGACTGGTTTGATGAAGTTATCCTTGCTAGTCTATTCTGTGTAAGTCTCTTTATCTCTGAATAATTACTGCAACCTGCACCCATCTGAAGTCCCTTACTATATTAATGCCTACCTCTTCCTCTTCAATTTCTACCTCTCGCACTTCCCTTTATTACCAAACTGACTATTCCTTGATGACTCAGTATGAGTCCTGTGAACCGACCCCTTCTTTAAACAAGTTGTGCCATAAATTTCTGTTCTCCCCAATTCGATTCAGATGATTACTACACGGACGGTGTAACATAAATGGGCGTTTTAAAAATTTTCTTCCTGAACAGATTCGCGAAACTAGGAATGGTGTGGCTTAACGTCCAGTGGACGACAAAGTCATTCGCAAGGATAGGAAAGGAATATAGCCGGGTTATTTTCAAAGGAAGTACGCCGGCTACGCAGGGTTCGTCTGGAAAACCTAAAGCCGAATGACTCGACTGGGAATTGAATCCCGATCTTCCAGAAGACATCCATTTTTCTTAATCGTTGAGAGAGCAGGTTTTTTGTACCGTGGACAAGTAACGTCTTTACGACAAAGGATGGTCTGAAAATACTCAAATAACGTTCAAACAAATTTCTCGTTGTCGACAGTTGTCTATCTGTATTGCAGAGGACACTTTTTCATGTTGTTATTCCGACGTTACACATGTTTTTTTTCATATTATTTTCATATTTTTTTTTCCAGCGTTTGAACAAATTTTAGAACAGCTTGTCGCTTGAGGCATTTCGTGACACTTTCTGACTGCTGAAGAAATGCTTAACTGCCGTACAGCAGCGCAGTAATTTATCGACCAGCACGACGTTGTTCTTGGCGCGAAACCCGGAGCGCTCAGAGAACGGCGGTGTTCCCGGCAGTGGGGCGCGTCTCGGAGCTCGGAGGGGAGATCAGCTGGGCTGCAGCGGCGTCCATTAGCGCCCCCTCCCCTCCACCCCCCCCCTCTTCCACAAGGGAACATCCTCCTGGACAGCAGCAACCACTTCTCCCTCTCGCCGCAGACGACTAGCGCACCTCGCGCTACTTCTGTCTCCGTCGCCGTACAATCCAACAGTGAATTCTCGTTTTGTGCGCCGTCAGTCTCTACAGCGACGCTTCAGATTCATTCGGGTCAATAACACAAGGTGGCTACAAACGATTCTTCGAAGTCTGACGCCTTGCAGCTTCAAATATAAGAAGTGATTCAGCTGCCCGTACCTATGGGTTTTTTGCAACCCGCAACACATCCAAAAACCGCGCGCGAAATTTTCATATTCTCTCGCTCGCTAAGCGCTGACTATTAGTCCCATGAAGAATGACCAAGACCTTTTTGTAAGAAATTTGGTGTCGTTAAAATACAGGGAGTGAAAGGCTCTTTACAATCTGTACGAAAACCAAATGACAGTTTTAAGAGTCGAGGGGCTCTAAAGGGAAGCAGTGATTGAGAAGTGAGTGAGACAGGGTTGTAGCCTCTCCCCGATGTTATTCAACCTGTATATTGAGCAAGCAGTAAAGGAAACAAAAGAAATATTCGGAGTAGGAATTAAAATCTATGGAGAGGAAATAAAAAACTTTGAGGTTTGCCAATGACATTGTAATTCTGTCAGAGACAGCAAAGGATGTGGAAGAGTAGTTGAAAGAAATGGACAGTGTCTTGAAAGGAAGGTTTAAGATGAACATCAACAAAACCAAAAGGAGGATAATGGAACGTAGTCGAATTAAATCAGGTGATGCTGAGGGAATTAGATTAGGTTCAAATGGTTCAAATGGCTCTGAGCACTATGGGACTTAACTTCTGAGGTCATCAGTCCCCTAGAACTTAGAACTACTTAAAGCTAACTAACGTAAGGACAACACACACATCCATGCCCGAGGCAGGATTCGAACCTGCGACCGTAGCGGTCGCGCGGCTCCAGACTGTAGCGCCTAGAACCGCTCGGCCACTCCGGCCGGTAATTAGATTAGGAAATGAGACACTTAAAGTAGTAGACGAGTATTGCTACTTGGGAAGCAAAATAACTGATGATGGTCGAAGTAGAGAGGATATAAAATGTAGTCTGGCAATGGCAAGAAAAAGTATGGGAAGAAGAGATATTTGCTGACATCGAGTATAGATTAAAGTGGCAGCAAGTCGTTTCTGAAAGTGTTTGTATGGAGTATAGCCATGTATGGAAGTGAAACATGGACGATAAATAGTTTAGACATGAAGAGAACAGAAGCTTTTGACACGTGATGCTACAGAAGAATGCTGAAGATTAGATGGGTAGCTCTCGTAACTAATGAGAAGGTACTGAACAGAACTGGGGAGGAGAGAAATTTGTGGCACACATTGACCAGAAGAAGGGATCGGTTGGTAGGGCATGTTCTGAGGCATCAAGGGATCACCAATTTAGTACTGGAGGGCAGCGTGGAGGGTAAGAATCGTAGAGAGAGACCTAGAGATGAATACACTAAGCAGATTCAGAAGGATGTAGGCTGCAATAGTTAATCAGAGATGAAGAGGCTTGCACTGGATAGAGTGGCATGGGGTACTGGAATATGTTTTCGCTGGAGACCGCGGTTTTCGAGTTATTCAAGAAAAATGAGTTTGAAAGTCACTTCTGTACGTTTTTCTGGAATAATTCGAAAATTATGGACTCTAGCGAAAACTCGTGCTTGTACATAATTTAACTACATTAAATATCCTACAAAAAAAATCCTGTTCATTTTTTTCCGTAGGACTAACAGCGTGCATGTAGCGAGCGAGAGAATATGCTAATCTTACATGTGGTATTTGAAAGCGTTGCAGTTTACATGAAAGCCATAGGTAGCGGCAGCTGAATCATCCCATTTGTACTAACAACCAATGAAAAGAGCACAATGTAAAGTTTTGGTTTTGTGATAGCAAGTTTCATTGTAATTCACCAGGTGGTAGGTTGATAACTGTTCCCAAAATGATGACTGAGCAATAGAAAGCATTTTGTGTGTTGCTGTATGAGAAAACCGCTACTACCGTGCAGTGTGTGTTGTGAAGATAATACAACATTCAGTGGTGGTATCGACAGCAGGTCAGGGATGCAGGTTTCTTCTGTAAAGGAAAAAGTTCCAGATGGCCAGGTGTTGGAATTGAAACAATGGAGACGTCAGGGAGGTATTCCTTCATAGTTGGAAGAAATCCACACGTCCTGCAAGTCGCGAATTAGGCATTCCTCAGTCATCTATGTGGAAGATTCGGTGTAAGGGTTTACATCAGAAAGCACTGGAACGCGTTACGTCTGGTTTGGGTTATTACGCCATTACTTGCCTGATTAAATGCAGTTGTATCGTCCGATACACATTCGCTTCAACAAAAGGCATTTCGTGTCACATCTACAGTCGATGTTGGTTTATTTGAAGCGTGCTGCGTTTAGATACCTTGCAAATGGATGAAAACACTCACTGGATCTGCTGCTAGAGGTGTGGAGCCAGAAAGACAGTTGGTCCCTTTAGACTATACATATACTATTGTCCAGTCGAGCTAAAGATTCCGTTGTATGTAACAGTACTTCAATAATTGACGTTATTGTCTTCAAGAAGACGCCGGCAATGGTGTGTTGTTCGTCTGACTGCAGTCAGACAGACAGAACATATACTGTTTCTCTTAGTAATTAAGAGGAGGAAAATGAAAGCTGCATCTGGATGACTCTAGAGTAACACTGTAACAAGCAGTTTAGTAGCAATGCTACATGTGTTAAATTAGGTTTTATATTCTACATTATGAAAACTATTGATGCTACGCAATTGCTCAAATGATAGAAAAAGCGGAGAAGCCCAGTGAGGAAAGGGAATTGCTTTACTTTCCATATCGTTTGAAGGTCACGAAAAATGCAATAGCACTATTATGAGATGGAGAAAAACTCCTTGAGACGTCATAACAACTCAGCCACAAAGACCATATAATTTGCGTCTGACGAACGAGAGTATATGTCGGCTGAACGGAATGCGACCTTCAGGGAAAATTGAAGTAAGGTTAAGTAGAGCAATAATAAAATCTTTTAAGGTCGACATCACTAATTATTTCAATTCACTACATCCTTTAAGGGAAGGTGAGAATCATTTGGTTATAGATACGGCGGACAAGATCGATGCTATCAAACAATGAAAGATCCGCTTCAAGTTCATGACATGGAACATTGCCCGCAACTCAAAGCAGGCGTTTGTGGACCAGACATGACTGACTACGATTCAGTAATTGAGAAATTTCATAAAGAGTTCTAAAAGAGGCATCAGGGCTTTGCACAACTAATGACTGAATATTTCGGTTTATTTGTAGCTTTTGGCTGTTGATACACATCATTACTTTCAACTTCAGCTGACAGACGTACATTATAGCACACGCTTCAATGACCTGTTTGTCCAACCAATATCTCCTATGCATCTATAAAGTGTTATCCCCTGAGCAACATCCCCGACTGCACAGAAAAGCCGCTAATGTTAATTTAGTGTTTCGTTCCACATATATGTAGGACTTTTTTTTCCATTGCCAGAGTGAAAAACCACAGCCAAAATTCGAGTTTAACAGATGTTAATCTACTTAAAAACACGAGTTTGACTGTATTATTAATGGTAGTCCGAGATATATTACATATTCTGAAATCGAAATGTGTATAAATTTATGAACTTCGCAACTGAATGTTAGATGGTTATATGGAAAGCTTGTTGTTGTTCTGCTCACAGCCTTAGCGCTATCAAGTGTACTTATTTAAAGAAGTTATTGCTTTAGCAGAAAACTAAAAAGCTGAAAATAAACGCTAGTGATAAGATCCTACTTTGTCTTGAGTGTCAAGCTCTTCTTTCTGTGCTTGCTTATGGATTTTTTTTATTTTATTTTATTTTTTTTTTTCGTGGAGCTGGGGGGAGGGGGTCCGCACTGAGCAAAAAGTTTTATTTTCACTTCTATTTCTGAGACATGTTTCGCTGAACTACGAAAAAATATTGTAAGCAGTGACCGTGGAAGTTACATAGTTCAGTTTTTCACAGTGAAGATAATGGGAAAACCAGAAAAAATGTTAAAAAAACGGCAATAATAAAAAACATAAAAATCCAGGAAAACCACAGAATGTGGTAACGTGAAGAAAATAAAAACCCACTGATGTTGCTGTAAGTTCAGCGAAACATGTCTGAGAAATATAAGAAAAGATAAAGTTTTGTTTTGCTGAAGGTGGACCCCGTCCGAAAACAAAATCCTACTTATTACACATGGGTTGGATAAAAAGTAGTGGCAACGTGGTCGTTATTCATACCACACGTTACTGACAGACGTTCACCGTATTACATGTCGTCAATGCAATCGCCCAGCATCTCGATCACCTTTCCCCACACGTTACTGACAGACGTTCACCGTATTACATGTCGTCAATGCAATCGCCCAGCATCTCGATCACCTTTCCCCACAGAGTCTGAATGCGTCATACACTATGAGCGAATCCATCACTGCCGATGTCCAGCAAGAACCGCCCGATGGCACGGATGATGTCTTCTCTAGTGATGTAGCGCGTGCCAGTTCGTAGTCGCACGGACTCGTATCGGCTGAATACGATGGATGTTCCAGTATTTCCCACCCCTACGTACGCAGGAGCTCTTGCACGGGGTTCGCCATGTGGCATCGTGCATTCTCATGAAGGATGATGTGATACAGTGCCAGAAGAGAACACTGTTGTGCCCTGCGTCCACATGCCACTTCAGTCTCCATCCATATACGTCGTTCATGTTGCCTAAACGTACAGTTAGGGTCCTCGAACTGGCGTTCCGCACTTTCAGACAATGTACACACCAACTGACTCAAACACAGTTGTCACCGCTCACTGCACTACTTCACTTGACCTTCTGCTATCAGCTACAGACAGAGGGCGTGCCGTGTGACGCAGATCATATTTTGCCACCACTTTTCTCCAACCCATGTAGTATTCTGCAATACTCGCGTCTTAGAAGTGCTCGTGCTGTGTTTCAACACGTCTTGCGCGTGTGTATCCTTCAGCGTATAGCCGTTTCACTTCCACAACTGCTCGGCATGGAGAACTGGTGGGACAAGTCGGAGCGTTGAGGAAACCTTGGCCAGAACTGGACTACAGAATAGTGATAGGTATTTTGTTCAAACCGAACAAAAGGAGTAGTTTCAAACATAGATAGAATACAGGCAGAACCGAACAAAATATTCGGTGACTTATCACTAAAGGTTCGCATCTCGTGTTCTCGCGGGTTCGATTCCCGGCGGGGTCAAGGATTTTCACCTGCGTCGAGATGAATGGGTGTTGTTGTGTCGTCTTCATCATCATCATTCATCCCCATTACGGTCGGAGGAAGGCAATGGCAAACCACCTCCTCTAGGACCTTGCCTAGTATAGCGGTGCGGGTCTCCCGCATCGTCCCCTACGCTCTGTCAAGGCGTATGGGACTTTATCATCATCATATCCCAAAGAAAGCAGGTGTTGACACATGTGAAAATTACCGAACTATCAATTTAATAAGCCACAGCTGCAAAATACTAACACGAATTCTTTACAGACAAATGGAAAAAACTGGTAGAAGCCGACCTCGGGGAAGATCAGTTTGGATTCCTTAGAAATGTTGGAACATGTGAGGCAGTTGTGACCCTACGACTTATCTCAGAAAATAGATTAAGGAAAGGCAAACCTACGTATCTAGCATTTGTAGATTTAGAGAAAGCTTTTGACAATGTTGACTTGAATACTCTCTTTCAAATTCTAAAGGTGGCAGGGGTAAAATGCAGGGAGCGAAAGGATATTTACAATTTGTACAGTTGTAAGAGTCGAGGGACATGAAAGGGAAGCGGTGGTTCGGAAGGGAGTGGGACAGGGTTGTGGTCTATCCCCGATGTTATTCAGTCTGTATATTGAGCAAGCAGTAAAGCAAACAAAACAAAAATTCGGAGTAGGAATTAAAATCCATGGAGAAGAAATAAAAACTTTGAGTTTCGCCGATGACATTGTAATTCTGTCAGAGGCAGCAAAGGACTTAGAAGAGCAGCTGAACGGAATGGACAGTGTCTTGAAAGGAGCATATAAGATGAACATCAACAAAAGCAAAACGAGGATAATGGAATGTAATCGAATTAAACCGGGTGATGCTGCGGGAATTAGATGAGGAAATGAGAGGTTTAAAGTAGTAAATGAGTTTTGCTATTTGGTGAGCAAAATAAGTGATGATGGTCGAAGTAGAGAGGATATAAAATGTAGACTGGCAATGGCAAGGAAAGCGTTTCTGAAGATGAGAAATTTGTTAACATCGAGTATAGATTTAAGTGTCAGGAAGTCGTTTCTGAAAGTATTTGTATGGAGTGTAGTCATGTTTGGAAGTGAAACATGGGCGATGAACAGTTTGGACAAGAAGAGAATAGAAGCATTCGAAATGTGGTGCTACAGAAGAATGCTGAAGATTAGATGGGTAGATCACATAACTAACGAGAAGGTATTGAGTAGAATTGGAGAGAAGAGAAATTTGTGGCACAACTTGACTAGAAGAAGGGATAGGTTGGTAGGGCATATTCTGAGGCAACAAGGGATCACCAGTTTAGTATTGGAGGGCAGCGTGGAGGGTAAAAATCGTAGAGGGAGGCCAACAGATGAATGCACTAAACAGATTCAGAAGACTGTAG
The DNA here is from genome assembly GCF_023898315.1 of Schistocerca nitens. NCBI lineage: Eukaryota > Metazoa > Arthropoda > Insecta > Orthoptera > Acrididae > Schistocerca > Schistocerca nitens. The sequence continues at coordinate 563,999,259 of NC_064619.1, read as the reverse complement.
GTTGCAGTAGGTACTGGGAGATGAAGAAGCTTGCACAGGATAGAGTGGCATGGAGAGCTTCATCAAACCAGCCTCTGGACTGAATACAACAACAACAACAACAACAACTACATCAATAAAGAGTATGTTGTAGAGACGCCATAACAGAAAACAATTGTTATAAATTGTACAACTATTGGCATGATCAGGACAGTACTTGCAAAATCCTGTACGTGAACTCAGTCACTAACGTAGTGTGCCCTGTCCTCCTCCGTCCTTACCCTAGCGAGGCTTACGCAGGTGCAGTAAAGTAAATTGGTGGTGAGGTCCGCCTGCGCGCAGAGTTGAGACCTGCGAAAAAAATCTGGAAACAACGTGCCCCGATAAGTCAAGCGCGAGTAAGCAGCCCTTGTGCGGCCGCCTCGTGAGAGGCACCAGTGCGAGCATACATATTCATCGGTGGGCGTACGCCGCCACTCGCGTGCGCCGCTGTCCACCTCTGAGGACGACGAGTGGCGTGTCGCGCACGCCTCACCGCCCTCACCCCGCACACCCTCCCCCGTGTTCCACCGTATGACCCGTGTGTTCCAACCAGGCAACTACCACTTACTCCGGAAACTTTAAAAACACGCACATTTACTGTCCTCCTATCGACAACTCGCCTATGTCGAGAGCCGGACTAACCACAGAGAAAGAAATTTAAAATGAAAAGAAAAAAAAATCAGGGAATCTAAACATGAGTGTACAATCTGCTTCCGTACCAAAACCTGACAAGGAAACCAAAGAAAAACAACCATTTACCCAGAAAAAATTATACAATTGCAAAATGGCAGAATGGACACGTAGCTGTTATTTAAATGTGTTTCGTACAAAGCTTAAATCTTATGGTTTGCCCAAAAATAAAAATTTATTATAAATGACTGAAGCGATTACATAAATTTCCTATAGCTTCACTACTGGCCATTAAAATTTCTACACCACGAAGATGATGTGCTGCAGACGCGAAATTTAGCAGACAGGACGAAGATGCTGTGATATGCAAATGATTAGCTTTTCAGAGAATTCACACAAGGTTGGCGCCGGTGGCGACACCTGCAACGTGCTGACATGAGAAAAAAAATGGTTCAAACGGCTCTGAGCACTGTGGGACTTAACATCTGTGGTCATCATTCCCCTAGATCTTAGAACTACTCAAACCTAACTAACCTAAGGACATCACACACATCCATGCCCGAGGCAGGATTCGAACCTGCGACCGTAGCGGTCACGCGGTTCCAGACTGAAGTGCCTAGAACCTCACGGCCACACCGGCCGGCTGACATGAGGAAAGTTTCCAACCGATTTCTCATACACAAACAGCAGTTGACCGGCATAGCCTGCTGGAACGTTCTTGTGATGCCTCGTGTGAGGAGGAGAAATGTGTACCATCACGTTTCCGACTTTGATAAAGGTCGGATTGTAGCCTACCGCGATTTTGGTTTATCTGATCGCGACATTGCTGTATATCCTTTACCTTTAATCCAAATATATACAGATTCGTTAACATTAATCTTACGTCTACTTCTAGTATACAAGGATAGTGAGGAAGGAGAGGTATATACAGATTTTCCAAAGTCTTTATTAGCAATTTCTCCAATGTGGTAGGTGCGGAAGGCGATGACATCACGATCGACGAAACTCTCCAGACCACCAACTGCGGGAACACCAGATCCACCTCTGACGATAGCTACTGTTAGCCATCCATTGCCATGGGTAAATGTATCATTCACGTCAATACTAAAGTTTAGTCTGCAACCACGAAACATACAGGGTCCTTCCAGAAGTTCACTGGCAGAAATGTTCTTCAACTTGTTACTCTTCTTGTCAGCAGCAGATGTTGTCATTTCAATGTTCTCGATGGTTTTGTATTGACGTGAATGATACATTTACCCATGGCAATGGATGGCTAACAGTAGCTATCGTCAGAGGTGGATCTGGTGTTCCCGCAGTTGGTGGTCTGGAGAGTTTCGTCGATCGTGATGTCATCGCCTTCCGCACCTACCACATTGGAGAAATTGCTAATAAAGACTTTGGAAAATCTGTATATACCTCTCCTTCCTCACTATCCTTGTATACTAGAAGTAGACGTAAGATTAATGTTAACGAATCTGTATATATTTGGATTAAAGGTAAAGGATGTTGTGAATATGTAAAGTTTGTGGGAGACTGTATTGTATATTTTTATAAATAAAGTGATTGCTAGCGTAGCCCTGTATTCTGTAGCGTAGCTTAGAACCTGTAGGCGTACATCTAGAACCTGTCGGCCATAGAGTATGTAACAGCTGCTCGCGTTGGTCGAGATCCAATGACTGTTAGCAGAATATAGAATCGGTGGGTTCAGGAGGGTAATACGAAACGCCGTGCTGGATCCCAACGACCTCGCATCACTAGCGGTCGAGATGAGAGGCATCTTATCTGCATGGCTGTAGCGGATCGTGCAGCCACGTCTCGATCCCTGAGTCAACTGATGGGGACGTTTGCAAGAGAACAACCATCTGGACGAACAGTACGACGACATTTGCAGCAGCATGGACTATCAGCTCTGAGACCATGGCTGCGGTTAGCCTTGACGCTGCATCACAGACAGGAGCGCCAGAGATGGTGTACTCATCGACGAACCTGGGTACACGAATGGTAAAACGTCATTTTTCGGATGAATCCAGGTTCTGTTTACAGCATCATGATGGTCGCATCCGTGTTTGGCGACATCGCGGTGAACGCACATTGGAAGCGTGTATTCGTCATCGCCATATTGGCTTATCACCCGACGTGATGGTATGGGGTGCCATTGGCTTCACGCCTCTGTCACCTCTAGTTCGCACTGTCGGCACATTAAACAGTGGACGTTACATTTCAGATGTGTTACGATCCGTGGCTCTACCCTCCATTCGATCCCTGTGAACTACATTCCCGCAGGATAATGCAAGACCGCGTGTTGCAGGTCCTGTACGGGCCTATCTGGATACAGAAAATGTTCGACTGCTGCCCTGGCCAGCACATTCTCCAGATCTCTCAGCAATTGGAAACGTCTGGTCAATGGTGGCCGAGCAACTGGCCCGTCCCAATACGCACTGTCGGCACATTAAACAGTGGACGTTACATTTCAGATGTGTTACGATCCGTGGCTCTACCCTCCATTCGATCCCTGTGAACTACATTCCCGCAGGATAATGCAAGACCGCGTGTTGCAGGTCCTGTACGGGCCTATCTGGATACAGAAAATGTTCGACTGCTGCCCTGGCCAGCACATTCTCCAGATCTCTCAGCAATTGGAAACGTCTGGTCAATGGTGGCCGAGCAACTGGCCCGTCCCAATACGCCAGTCAGTACTCTTGATGAACTGTGGTATCGTGTTGAAGCTTCATGGGCAGCTGCACCTGTACACGCCATCCAAGCTCTGTGTGACTCAATGCCCAGGCGTATCAAGGGCGATACTACGGCCAGATTGTTGTTGTGGGTACTGATTCTCAGGTTCTATGCACCCAAATTGCGTGAAAATGTAATCACATGTCAGGTCTAGTATAATATATTTGTCCAATGAGTACCCGTTTATCATCTGCATTTCTTCTTGGTGTGGCAATTTTAATGGCCAGTAGTGTATATTTTTTGACATACTGCCTCTGGGCTTTGCACACACATAGAAAAACTCAAAAAGTTTTTTTGACAGATTACGAAGGCTATTCGAAAAGTAACGTCCGGTAGGTCGCGAAATGGAAGAAGACAGCGAAAATTCGATGAGCCTTGACACAGATGTATTGCGCAATATCTCTAGTATGTCTCTCGATAGCGTCAAGTCGCTGTTTTTAGTTCTGAGCACATAGTGGTCAAGTGAAGCTGCGTAGAGCAATAGTGCCTCGCACCAAATATGAGTGCCCGCTGCGAGGTTTCACCTGGTTTCACACAACCCCACATAACGTATCTGTCACGCGTTTCCTTCTTCATGACAATTATCGGCCGCACATTACAGGGGCAATGAGAACGTCCCTCCAGTGTTTTCGGTGGGAAGTGTCTGATCACGCACCATACAGTCCAGACAAGGCTCGCTCTGCTGTTCGTCTCTGCTCGCACCGCTGGCTGTGAAGACAACATTGTGGCACAGTTAACGGACTGTAGACCAGCACAGAGAAGTGAAGGAAACACAGGAAGACGCTCTATGACGACTCTGCTGGAAAGCCGGTACAACGCTACAATAAATATTCACATCGGAGCGACGATTATGTGGATAAGTCTCTGGAAGGTGTAGGAAATAACACGTATTTGATCTTCACAGACGTTTCCGTTTCTCAACCGGTCGGACCTCACTTTCCGATAGCTCTTGTACAAATGCTTCGTATGCGCCCCCATTGATTCTGCTGATATCAGGCCGAAAATCAGGTTCTTACCGCGTTCTGCCCAGTACGTCCCTAGCAATCTGTTCAAAAGCACTGTTCATACGAGCTCGCAGTTCCCGTAGGTTTGTTGGTGGAGGGACGTGAACACTGAATCTTTCACACAAGCCCACACGAAAGAAATCACATGGAATTAAGTCGGAAGGGCGTGGAGGCCATGACATGAATTGGTGATCATCAATCCATCACGACCGATCCAGCGGCTTCTCAGTTTCCTGTTTAAGAATTGACGAACATCATGATGGGAGCGGGGTGGAGCACCATCTTGTTGGCAGATTAAGTCCACATTTCGGTCTCCAGTTGCCTGAGCCAATGTTCCAGCATGTCCAGATACGCGTGTCCTGTAACGGTCTTTTCTTAGAAGAAAAAGGGACCATCAACTTCAATCCGTGACACTGAACAGAACACATTAACTTATGGTGTCCCTCAGATGTGATGCACAACAGCGTGGGGATTCTCTGTTTGCCAGATTCACGCATTGTGTCTGCTCACTGTGACATTCGCAAACAATGTTTCCTCATCACTTAAGATGAGTCTCTCACAAGTTCTGTTATGACAGACTAATGTGAATGCATTTCTCTCACAACATACGCTTTCTCGGCAGCTGTCGCCACCTTGGCTAACAGTTCATGTTGCGCTCTCGTGGCAGACATTTTTAGTGCTACTGCACCGAGCGAGGTGGCGCAGTGGTTAGACACTGGACTCGCATTCGGGAGGACGACGGTTCAATCCCGCGTCCGGCCATCCTGATTTAGGTTTTCCGTGATTTCCCTAAATCGCTCCAGGCAAATGCCGGGATGGTTCCTTTCAAAGGGCACGGCCGACTTCCTTCCCCGTCCTTCCCTAATCCGATGGGACCGATGCCCTCGCTGTCTGGTCTCCTTCCCCGAAACAACCAACCAACCAAGTGCTACTGCAGAGCAGCACAAAACCACTTAGTTTTTCGATGTGTGTGTTTTGAGTTTTGTGACAATACGTCAATTAAAGTGGCTAAGTGAATTTATGGAATCGTTTCCATCATTTGTAATCATCTTGTAAAATCTGAACGAAAGTACTTTAAAGTGAAGCCGGTATCAAACAATCTTTTTCCTTTAAGCTTTCTCAACTTCCTTCTCTGCGTTATGGTACTGAGATAACAGTTTCTCGGTTATAAAATTTTGAAATGAAAATTTAGTAGTATTCTCTAGCTTAACATCGCTACATTACTAGAATATGGCTTACTGATGTGTTGCAGGAAGCAGTCTAGAAGCAAAATGGTTCAAATGGCTCTGAGCACTATGGGCCTTAACTTATTAGGTCATCAGTCCCCTAGAACTTAGAACTACTTAAACCTAACTACCCTAAGGACATCACACACATCCATGCCCGAGGCAGGATTCGAACCTGCGACCGTAGCAGTCGCGCGGTTCCAAACTGAAGCGCCTAGAACCGCTCGGCCACCCCGGCCGGCAGTCTAGAAGCAAGCTGAAGTCTGCTGCCAGTTGCAGGATTCGGGGACTGGCAATAAGCTCAGTTTTCGGCAATTTGCCGAGTTTAGGTACTGGGTAGGTGAGAACTGCTGAGTACGTTCTAGGCGAGTCCGACACCCATATGGCGAAAGTGCCTTGAATAGTTCACAACATAATCTGTGTTATTGGATAATTGTAAGTCTTTTGTACTACGAGGGTTATTCTGAAAATAAGGACCGATTGGCCGCGAAATGAAACGAGTGTGAAAATCAAAAATGTTTTATTTGCAACAGCTAGCTACACCTTCCAGCAACTTCCCTACACAGCACCTTCTCCGCCTTAAGACATTTGTCGTAGCCTTGTACCAACTTTCCAAAACACTCGTCATAGAAAGCACCCACCAGTGCTTTCCCCCAATTCTCTACTCTGGCCTACAGCTCGTTGTCTGTCCAAAATGTCCTCATAGCTAGCGGTTCATGTGAGCAGAAATGATATTCAGGGAGAGCCAATGACGGGTTTTACGGTGGATTATCTAACACTTCCCATCGAAAACACTGCAGGAGTGTCTTCATTGTCCGGCCGAAGTGGCCGTGCGGTTAAAGGCGCTGCAGTCTGGAACCGCGAGACCGCTACGGTCGCAGGTTCGAATCCTGCCTCGGGCATGGATGTTTGTGATGTCCTTAGGTTAGTTAGGTTTAACTAGTTCTAAGTTCTAGGGGACTAATGACCTCAGCAGTTGAGTCCCATAGTGCTCAGAGCCATTTGAACCATTTGAAGTGTCTTCATTGGCCTTGTGTATGCGGCCGAGAATTGTCATGAAGAAGGAAACGGACGACAGGCATGTTATGTGGGCAGCATTACATCAGGTGAAATCTCTCTCCAGGTTCTCACATTTGGCAGCAGACATTATATTCTATGCACCTTTACGTGCTCGCAGAACTGAAAGAAGCTAGGTGACGCGATCGGCGGACGTATTAGAAACACTGGCCAACACACCTGTGCATATCTTCATCGGATTTTCACTGTGGTTTCCATTTCGCTCCCGATCGGGTCCTATTTTCCGAACAGCCTTCGAATGAATCATGCGAGTAAAAACCTGCAGGACACACTTTGAAATAAATCAGTTGTGATTTGATTTTATGGTCTGGACGTTAGAAGTAGCATCAGATAGTCGGCGAACGTCGATCGTCCCGTGGCGCCCCCATCGGCCGTGCAGAGGCGCGCGACGCATCCGAACTCTGCTGTTTGCGGACGCATTACTGTGACGAATCCTGATGTCACCGGCCGGCCGCGGCGTCGATGCCTACTTAGTGGCGCGCCGGCAAACGTAATGCCATTAATATGTCCATTAGTAGATGAGTTTCTGTTTCATTACGCTGTCACAACTCGCCAACCACAACTACGCACTTCTCATTCTGATTAACTAAATGCAATTTGTACAATGGATGTTGGCGTAACAGTAGAAACCATCTACATAATGGAAAGTGGGACTGTTTTGTTGATATTAGATACAAACAAATTTCCTCGTCCATGTGAGTGTGCCGTATTTCTTTCCATCAAGTTCAATTTTCGAATGCGGGACTGCAATTACTCTACCTCTTCGTCCTAAATGAGTTTGCCGTTTTCCTACTACGCGAGTTGTGTCGCAGGCATAGAATTCATAGCATCTAAACATTAATTATCCATTTAGTTTTCGTCCTCAGGTCGTAAAAAAATACAAGTTAGCTAATAATATGCAGACCTTCTAATGCATTTATGATGTTTAATCGATCTTTATCCCGCTGATTCGCGTAAAGCGCTAAGGAAAATTGACGGATCCTAATGAGGAGACGCATGTTTACTGTTCAAAATACTTGGAGTAAGACAAACGAAGTGAGATTAGAATTGAATTTCCCGTCCACAGGGAGGCCGTTGGAGACGGAGTGAGAAGAATATCGACTGAGACCTTTTCAAAGGAACCAACTTGGCATTCGCCTTAATACACATAGGAAAAATACTGAAAACAAATGTTTTGTCGACCTCACGGGGATTTGGATTAAGTTTCATTCGTACGTGAATCTAGATCTTTAACATGTATCAGAATGAATACAGGGTGTTTGATTATTACGGGCACAAACTAAAGGGGCCAATAGAGGACAATGAAACAGGCCAACAATATTATTAAATATAAACCCCGGAAACCAATGGTTTCGACGATGCGACGTATTACGACTGAGTACGTGAACCCTTTGTAACACAGTCCCGATGATTCAAATAGCAGACATGCACCTGAGGGCAACGTTGTACAACAAAACGTCCCACACGTCCGCCGTTAATGTGAAGCGGCTACAGCACGTCTTCCCATCGATGCCCGTTGGAACGTCCCTCTCTCAAAATTACGTGAAAAACAGCCCCTGCAGTTTTGTATCAAAATATAAAGAAATCCTGTACTCGCCATTTAGTTAGTTTTTAATACAGTGCTCATCGTTTTGGTAGGAGATAATCTCGGATCTCGGGTGTTTTACAGACAAATTGAAGACACTTTTTCAATACATCACAGCATGTGTCTTATTTCACATTTTATCTTGACACAACAGCAGCATTATACCATTCAGCTTTTTAGCGCTAAAGAGAGCTTTTTACTCACGTCTTTATCAGGCAAAAGACTTGCTGTAGGCACGCTGAAACAAAGACTAATGAACATAATGGCTGTCAGCTATTGACCGATCGTTTGGTGAATATTCACTTCTAAATATTAAAATATGAACTTCTAGAATGTTCTATAAGCTGTATTGTTCAATTGCTAACAATTGCCAACAATTTCTTGTAAACTTATTTTTTTTCACTGTCGCAAAAATCAAAGGAATAAAATAATGCTAAAATTTATTGTAAGAAGTTGCAAAATAGAAATTTTGTTATTCCAAAGTACACCACGCATAAAGGGCGCTGTATATTAACGTTTACTAAATATTGAATGATTTATGAAAAAGTTAAGCGCATTTTTAGAGCATAATAGTAGTTTTCTGTTTGGTGAACTACTTATTTTCATGAAATATTATGTAATTTAGAACTGGAAAAATAACTGAAAAATGTAAAGTGAAACCTTTAGGATAACTAATTTTCATGGAGAAAAACTTTTACGTTGAAAGATACAAAGGATGTTTCAAGGTATTGCCGAAATAATTTGGAAAAGGTAAACAAATTTCGTAAATACCTTAGTACAACGCATCAGTCCAACAGACAGGAATCCTGCACTTTTTAACGGCAGTTAGCTTGAACATTGCGAAAAGAAGAGATAGGATCACAGTTTTCGTAAACTGAGGATGGTATCGCAAACTATATTTCACATGGAAAACCAATAACTTTTGTTTGTTGTGCCATACAAGACCAAAAACCCCATGCATGCTCCGGATGTATTACCAAACATCAGAAGTGAGTTCTCGGAGTCCATCGACGCTATAAAAAAATACCCCTACAGAACAAAATCCAACTTTATCTAGTCGGGGGACCTGGGAGAACACAGTACTGGCGAGCCACGACAGATACTCTTGTTGTCGAAGATTCTTGCTACGATTTCCCGAAGAGCCACATGAAAGTTCGCCGGTGCATGTACCACGTACGCAATTCACCTTAAGGATCATCATCCAAACTGTCGATTAAGAGCGTTGTAACATTGTCATGACTGTACTTGTGCATACGCCAAATCGTGGAAACCAATGTTCACTAGGATTGTTTGTTTGTTTCACTGTCCCCTCCCCACACCTTTAATTCGTACCTACAGCAGAAAAACACATCTGTACAACGCACGGTTAGATGCACGACGAGGTGTGATGGCCCTAATCGCGCTAGGATAAATAAAACAATAACTACTCGGAAACTATTGAGATCCTTCACAAAAAGAATATAATGTTATGTATAATAAAGGAAACATCGGAGAATGATGAAAAATAAGCGATTGGACGTGAAGATGCGTAGGTAGATCTAGCATATGACGGAGTTATTAGAAGAAAAACTTGTACAACTGCTTATCGAGATATATGAAACAGCTTAAAAATTAAAATGAAAGAAAAAGGAAAGGTAAGGCAAGAAAAGGAAAGGTTAGGAAAATATGGAATAGGAGAGAGAGGAGGATAGGAAACGGAAAGAAAACATCAGACGACAGTAAAGAAGAAAATAAACCAAGACTCATACGAAATCGTATATGGTCCCGAACAGCAACCTTTCAGTGCAACGTGGAGAACATTTCAAATCAATATTGTTATAGAGGTGGCGCTATAGTTAATTCGCTGTACTCGCATGTGAGACGACAGGAGTTCAAATTCCCATTCTAAAAACCAGTTTTAGATTTTACGTGGTCGCGCTAAAATCGCCTAAGACGGATTCCGCAATGGAACCTTTACTTCCTCACTCCTCTCCAGTCCGTGTTCGTACTCGTCTTAATAACCTCTTCCTTCCTAGAAATGCTGTTTTCCTCCTACCTTACGTCCATTTTCAAGCGAAATAATATGAGTAAGTGCTTACTACTGTATAGGCTCCAATATCATCGAAAGAAGTGGTGCAGTATTTCAGACTAGGAACTCGTATCTCGCCCATATTCAATAATTTAATGCTAGTCTCGCTTCCCCGTCTTTTTGTTTCAAGCTCTGTATTCGGCAAACGTACTATATCTGGAGTATTCTGAGAGCTATAGGTACGAAGTATGATGTTGTTATGGCAGAGGAACGAGTTCAGGTAATAAACAAGCGAGAAACTGCGGCATGGTAATGCGCATTGTAATATTTTCATCGTGAAGACATATCAGGTGAGTAAGGACATTGTCTTTACGAGTTCAACGTCAAGTGCACAAAATTCACGAAAAGTCTATACATTTTTCCCTGACATCTCAGAGCACTTCGTCGGACACGATGGACTTCTTACCTGATCGCAGGCCTCGTCCATCTCACTTAAACCGTATTAATTTTTGAGTTAGACATAAAATTACGCATATGGGGACTTAGGAATGCCAGAACATGCAATCCTACTTTGCGGGAACTAGATAAACATTAGAGTTACGGCACAGGTAAACAACATAACCACTGACGCCAAATATACAAAGGCATTAGCAACGTTAATCAATGGAAGCACCCAAATAAATTAACAGATGAAATTTCTAAAACTCACGAAGAATACCTAAACACCAGGCCATACAGACGGGAATTCATTATGCACGAAAATGATAGAACTAATAGGGCGGAAGAAGAAGGCACTTAGATATTAACTGACTATGAACTCCAGGCACTTTGACACCATGTACATTGCGCGCGCGCCCACACACACACACACACACACACACACACACACACACACAGCCGGCCGAAGTGGCCGTGCGGTTAAAGGCGATGCAGTCTGGAACCGCAAGACCGCTACGGTCGCAGGTTCGAATCCTGCCTCGGGCATGGATGTTTGTGATGTCCTTAGGTTAGTTAGGTTTAACTAGTTCTAAGTTCTAGGGGACTAATGACCTCAGCAGTTGAGTCCCATAGTGCTCAGAGCCATTTGAACCATTTGAACCACACACACACACACACCGAAGGGTCACTTTAAAAGTGTACACAGCATTTTTAACAGTGCAGGTGTACTAAACATGTGCATGACCTCAGTTCTATAAATATTATACACAGACAGTTAGCACTAGCTTAATCAAGTTGCCCTATCACTAACACACAATCAGGTATGATGTCTGGGGGTCAACCGACCTATTCAACCGCAGACATGAAGGTGGTGGTTCTAATATGTATCACCTATTCTATCTTCTTTGTTTCTTTTTTCCTTATGAGCCACCAAAAAAATTCTTTGCATTTCATTTACGGAAATGTTACTTTATTTTAAATGAGAAAAAAGGCGCTTTAAAAAAGAGGAGAGAGAGTAAAGAGAAATGGACAGGCTCCGTTTGGTGGACCCGGCCAACGGTAGGTGCGTATTCTATGGTTGGTGGTGGCCACCTTGGGTTTCTCCAAGCTCGACGGAGAGACGAAGAAGCTAAGAGGCCAACAAGTAGGCGGTGGGTCTTATACGGATTAGAAAGTGGAAAAAAATGTACATTCATGGGCGGTGTTTGAAAAACTGATGATGAATTGAAACAGTGTGCCTGCCACTTGCCCATACCTGCCACCTTGTGTTCCGCAGAGCAATATCCCTATCGACAATGCTCTAAAGAAACGCATTTGGACTCTATCTCACAGATTGAAGGCCGTCAGTACCTCTATGTATACTTGACTCGATTAGGGGTCGTGGGGCGAATACTTTACCGCAAGTAAATGACAGAGCCACAATAGAGGATTTGTCTTTCGAACGAATTTTCCATAATGCATGATGTGTTACTGTTATCTGTGGTGGTAAAGAAATTAACGTCAACTGATGACTTCAGTAGTTTAGTGGACAGAACAGGCTAGCAATGTTTGCAGCCTTTAGTTCTTTCGTAACGCATATCTCGCGTTATGTAGCGCCCATCTACCCTCTCAAATATTATACCGCGTTGTAATAAAAGGACAAATGAACATAGGAGGCTACTTAAAAACTAAAACAGTTAAGAATTTCGTTTCCAATAGAAATGTAAACTGGGATCTTGCTGCTCAGATAATGGTGTATTAATGTCGTATCACTGCAATCATGCAGGATTATAGTGTGGTCCGACGTGTTACTCGAAAAGATTTGTACATCACACTAGCCTCGTGTTGTTTCAAATTACGAACGTACTGGATTCCACGGCAGTAGATGACAAAACGTCCTCATGCACAGACTCAACAAACGATCTTCAGCACGGCAATCACGTCGGCCTACGTCACGCCTGACGGACGTATTCCGCAAATTGCCGTTGCGAGAGTTATTGACCGGCAATTGATTGTGACGCGCAGAATTCCGCAAATCTGCAGCAGGTAATGCGCATTCTCAAAGCATTCTTCCATTCTGTGGTCCGTCTGAGCTCTTTCGTGGGATTTCCTTTTTCGATTGGGTTCTTGCATACCCACAAAGAGACGCAATGACGATAACGCATACAAAGCAAGCGGACTTTCCTTGGACTTTGCAGCAACAAAGTTCTTTGGTTCAGTTTTGCGTGTCGTCCTTTGGATCGCACGCGAATCTACTGTAACTTTTGAAATGTCTTCCCAACCTGGTCTACAATTCTACGGAAAGACATTTCCTACTTTACATTATCTAATCGCTACAAAATGCAGGGTAAAGGTAATTTCTGACTTATTTATTGCAGTTTTAATCTCGTTTTATTCAAGATGGAAAGTGGAATTACAACAGCTTATATGGAACACTGTACATGCTGTTATTAATCTTATTTTAAACAATTCCTTCATAAATAATACATAGGTAGTTGAAGAATATTTGCAAATAAAGCTCTGAAAATTTATTCTCAGAGTTTCCTCCTTCGTAAAAAAACTGCACTTCGCCAACATCCTACCAATAATTGAAACTTGTCATTTTTTTATCTATGCTTTACGACATCTCGACTGCCAAAGTCGTCGTTGTCTGTTTGTGTGATTCAGTTTTATTTTCGTGATGCCACAAGTCTGAGAAAAATAGTCGCTCGTGACTAAGAAGTTCGTGCGGCTTCAAGTGTGTGACGAAAAGAGGAACAGAGACCGTCTTTCATTCGTTAAATAACGGTGTAACTAAGTTGGTAGGGACAATACTAAACCGCAAGCCTTTTTGCTGGCGGCTGCTATGAAGGAGGGTTGCTCAATGGCATGGCCCTAAACCAGCATAAGTGGGAAGTTTTGGGGTAGACAGCGTTCTGTTTTCGGACATTCCCAATTTCAGATCTCAAACAATATTGTGTGTGCCTTTTCGGAGCCATGGTTTTACTAACTGATATGTAATTTGCAACAACATGTTCAGTTAATGAAAATACCAATAAGATGCTTTCAAGTTGTGTTACATGTGACGTCGTTTCATACATTATCGGTATAAAACACTGCTGAAGGAATATTCCGAAATACAAAGTTTCAACATAGTTAAGTATTAAGCCTGAGCGAAAAAAATGTCAGCTGCATGAACACACACACACACACACAAACAAACAAACAAAATGAGCTGATGCTCTCACACCTATTTAACCCACCACTAAATTTCACATAATAAGTTTCCCTCCACCACATAACAGCCAATGACAACTGAACCTTTACATAATAGGAGAACTGCCTCATGTATATGTCAGGGATATCTACTGAAATGGAGATACCGTCTTCCACAAGAAACAACAAACAATAACAGTTGAAACTAGTGATTTTAAATGATCAAAGTGGGTGCTTGATGATGACTTGACATCTTACTTTCGTAACAAAGAACCTGATTTTTTTATTTCTGATGATGAAACTGGTTAACTATAACAGAACATGTTGAAAAAAGTATTACATATTTTGGGAGGTGGTATGTGGACCAAAACAAGACGAAATGTCCAATAAACATGGGCTCTAAAATGCATACCGCAAGAACTATGATCACATTTTCAACTTGGCTACTGTGAAAAATAGCTCTTCCACTGCAAGCTCTTTGCTATTACGAATGACATACGGAACGCAGCAAACAAGTGAGTAATCAAATGAGAACACATTACTCCGTTACTGCGGAACGGCAGAGTTTTTAATGTAACCTGGCTGCTATTACGTCCGACCTGCACGTATGAGCCATTGCTAAAGGACGTGCGCAATATGGTGCTCATTTCCTGTGAGGAAATTAGACTCCCATTATGCTGGCAAGTTCAAAAACGAGAACTACAACGGGAAAGCACTCCACAAACTTATCAAAAAACCAAATTGGTTCCATTATCACTAATGTTGCTGCACTTACCCAGAAATGTGAATATGGTTTACAGCATCAACACTAACTGACGTTTACTACGTCCTCTATCCGTGGACAACAACAGAGGAATGGGTCCTCATCTGCTTACTGCTTTCTGTCACAAGAGCAAAGAGGTTGCCGTAAAAGAGACGTGGTTCACAGCACCGAAATGAACAAGTGTTCATAGCTCTGAAGGTATGTATTTGAGAGCCCATATGAACTGGGCGTTTTTGTTTCTTCTTGCTCCATACTCCCACCTCTCAAAATATGGGATACTTTTTTTAACAGTCTGTATATCTACCAAATGGTATCAAGGCAACTGTAAAACAGAAAAACCCATGGACGACGAATGGTACTAATTAATAAAGCAAACTCTCATTATAGCGGCAATATGTGTCAAAGTCATTATGAAATCACGGACGCTGTTGGTAGCCATTACAACTATAATAATTGCGTAAAAATGTATAAAAATGTTCCTAATTAGAAAACCCATTTATCCTATTAACCCTGGAACACTAAAGGGAGGAATTGTTACTAAAGTATCGTTAATTTTACCAGTACATATTATTTAAAGGAAGTCATAATCTATAGTTCATCCACTGGTTAATAAAAAAAATGTCGTGTGACTAGGGCCTCCCGTCGGGTAGACCGTTCGCCGGGTGTAAGTCTTTCGATTTGACGCCACTTCGGCGACGAGGATGAAATGATGATGTTTAGGACAACACAACACCCAGTCCCTGAGCGGAGGAAATCTCCGACCCAGCCGGGAATCGAACCCGGGCCCTTAAGATTGACATTCTGTCGCGCTGACCACTTTTTCTTTTCTTCTTTTTTAAATCTCATTTTGTTCGCTTTTGTTCGTTACATCTGGTCAGGGCGGACGTTCTAAGACATCCTTTTAAGTTCGTTGTTGATCGATTAACTCAGTTTTTTTTTTATTACAGAGGGCAGCTAACCCTCTGACCGAATACGCTGAGCTACCGTGTCGGCGACTACTCAGCTACCGGGGGCGGACACTGGTTAATTACAAGGTGTTCAGTAGTATGTCAAATACAAAATAAGTACAAAATATTCTACTTTACACCGTATACTGACAGGGGCGTTTCTAGAAGTCGATCAAGGTGGGGGGGGGGGGGGGGAGGAGGGGGTTTGGCGGAATGGAAGATCGCTTAACAGAAGGAGAGTTGGGGTCCTCCACTGACAAACTGGTAAAATTTGGTGTTGCTTAAAGTAGTTGTTGGTATCTGTTTTGGAGTTCAGGGTGAAAACGTGTCTACAGTGTATGTGTGCCCGGGAAAATAATACGATTTGACGCAGATGTCCGGCGATATCGAAGTTTTTGTCTGGGGTCAGCAATTTAAGTTCAAATGGTTCAAATGGCTCTGAGCACTATGGGACTCAACTGCTGAGGTCATTAGTCCCCTAGAACTTAGAACTAGTTAAACCTAACTAACCTAAGGACATCACAAACATCCATGCCCGAGGCAGGATTCGAACCTGCGACCGTAGCGGTCTAGCAATTTAAGTGTTAGTAGGCATACCGAGCGTATTTAACTTTTATGATTATTGTAAATTGGTACTCGTACATTAATATACATCCAATGTATATCAATAAATAATAAGACACCAATTTCAAGTTAAATGATATTTATTGGTCTGGATAGTAAGCTATTTGCCGCTCTTTTTTTGTTAAAATGTGTTTGAAATACATTGCAACCTATATTGCTACATGATTATATAAAAAATGATTGAATCTGTTGAAGTAATATATTCGCTGATCTCAAAAGTCATTTTATCCAGTGTAATATGGTACTCCAATTGGAGGGGGGGGGGGCTATAGCCCCCATAGCCCCCCCCCCCCTCCCTTGCCACCACCGCTGTATACTGACAATACCAGACTGGCGAGAACCGCTAATTGGTACCAACTGCAATCGTAAATTTCACGAAGAGGTAGCAATCTAGATACCTAACATTGTTTGGTCAAAAATCTCTAGATAATACATTCGCACATCCTCAGAACCAAAATATGAATAATTACCACGAGACATCCACAACGCAGAAATGCATGTTTATCGCCGCTCAGAATAAATGCATCGAACTGAAAAGATACGAGGCCTGTTCAGAAAGTAAGCTCCGATTGATTGCCAAATTGAAACCACAGTGAACATCAGAAATGTTTTACTTGTAACAATTAGTTACACCTTTCAGCTACTTCTCTACGTAGTCGCCGTTATGACTTAGACTTTTGTCATAGCGTTGTACCAACTTTTCAATAGCCTCATCATAGAAGGCAGCCGCCAGTGCTTTCCGCCAATTCTCCACGCTGGCCTACACCTCGTTGTCTGTGTCAAAATGTTGTCTTCAAAGACAGCGGTTCATGTGACCAGAGATGAAACTCAGGGGGAGACAATTGCGGACTGTATTGTGGGTAATCTCACATTTCCATTTGAAAACGATGCAGGAGCATCTTCATTGCCCCTGCAGAATGCGGCTGAGAATTGTCTTGAAGAAGAAACAGCACGACAGTTCTGTAATGTTAGCTGCATAGCTTCAGGCGAAATTTCTCACCAGGCCCTCGTACTTGGCGGCAGACACTATTTTCTAGACATCTTTACGCACTCACTGCGAGCTCAGAAATGAGAAGAGCGACGTGATGCTAACTGGGGTTATACTAGAGACACTACCCAACACATCTGTGCAAAGCTTTATCGGATTTTCATAGTCGTTTCCATTTCGCGACCGATCGGAGCTTACTTTCTGAACGCCCCTCGTATTTTACAAATTTAATCAAATGAGGCGAAGAATGCTACCAGAAATTTTCCGCCGTGAGTCTTGATATGCAACATAGCATGTTTCAGGCAGAAGGCGTCACAATAATTACGGGTGGTCGAAGTGAGGTTTCTCGTTGGTGACATTCGTGACTAACGGCACTGAAACTAAAGGGCCACGTTTCTGCCACGCCATTAATAATCCGCTACCGAATAGAATTAACGCTTTTTTTTCATTACGAGGAATGGTGGCCAACATCTCCTTTGAGATCGCTGCTGCCTCTGTCTGCAGTTTTCCCGCGCCGTGAAGTGAGTCGGTAATTCTGCCGACGATTTCCCCGTGTCGCGATGGGTTATATAATATACCGCGGCTGCCCTGAAAACGGCGAGGTCTTCATTGTGCGGTAGCACCACCACCACAACCATACGGTGGTCTCTCCCGTTCGGCCGACGGTTGAACTCCAGTGCCACTATTGTTCGCTCGCTCCAAAACGAAACCGCTGAGAGAAAGAGGTCTTTTGGAGAGGGGGAGGAGGGCCAAGGACAGACGTTGAAAAACCGATCGCCGCCCACTGGACGATATATCCAGAGAAGTTTTGCGGCTGGCACCCTTGCAACCTGTCCGCACGCCGCGCACAGTGTTGTGTTCTGCAGGCCGCCTGTCGTTGCGCGACGTTTTTATTACGAGACCAGGACCGCCCACCCCTCTTCACCCTCACCCTCCCCCATCCCCCCTTCCCCTGATCCCAGCAGCCTTCATTATCCCTGCCGCCCACGTACAATATTCGTCAACTTTAAACACAAAAAAAGCGCCAGAGGCCATTGCCCCGCACTACTCTCCCTGCTCCTTCCCTCACACACACACACACACACACACACACACACACACACGATCGCGTAAATGTCTCTGAAACTCCCACACGTGAACTAGTAGTCGGGCGCACATGTGGAAACGAACACCTACCTACGCGCACACACTTGCGTGAGCCTGGCGTATGTCGGGTTAATTACAGCATCGCAAACAGCGGCACCACACATACACACACGCACACGCACGCACACACACACCTACACATCGGCGAGAACGTGTGTGTGCAAGCAACCGACTCGTGGCGCCGCCGCTGTGCCGCGCTGCTTTGCAACAATCGAGGCCTAGCTAGCACGCATGCGCAAGCTACTACCTCCACAGATTGCCATAATGAAAGAGTTATACGCGGAAACAATAGGTCCGCTTTCTATGGCCTTCTATTGAGGGACGGCGGTGGCCGCTCCACGGCCGGGAGTCGGTGCGGGGCGCCAGAATGTATACCCTATGGCTAATTAATTGTGCCCCGACCTCTATTCTACCTCGAGCGTTCCCTTCCCACCTCTCCCTCCCCCTTCTCGTCCCTTGCACCCCCCCTACCAACCCCTCGCCGCCCCTAGCTAGGTTCACCCACCCTTCTCCCCTCTCCCTCCCCCTCCCGCCCGTTTTAAATTATGGCCCACCCTAACAAACGCCCCCTGGTCCCGCGCAATGAAATTCAATGTATAGTCCTCGACCACCTACCCTCGCCCTTTCTCCCTTTATGTATGTCTTCCACCCCCGGCCGCCGCGCCGCTCTTTCAGACTCGCCCCTATGTCAAGGCTATCTTACATTCAAGTGGTAATTAGGGAACGCACTTTACAGAACCCGGAGTGTCAATACGGCAGAGACCGCCGGTATGAATACACTGCGACAGAAGATACGGCGGTGGCGAGCGCGCAGATTCTTGCCAGACTCGGGTCACTCTTGTCACGGCTTAGCTGGTCTCCTGAGTTACATCACTGACCGTCGCCGCTGAAGGAACGCCGCTGCCGATATTGCAGACCCGGCCCGTGGAGTAGCTTTTGTCACCGTCCCATCCGGGCAGCGACGAAAAAACAGTCCACTGTTTTCTGGGAAAAAAAAAAAAAAAAAAGATTCCATCCAGGCTTCAGACAACACACACACAGAGTCTGACACTTGTCAGCAGAACAATTGAAGAGAGATGTTCGCTCAATGAAGTGGCTGATTATCGCAGCACGACTATTCAACATCTCAGGGATGCCGAAGTACAGTGGTTAGAAACGCCAGAACACATTACCACGCGTAATACGCTTTAGGAAAGCCGTTGGTATTCAGAAAAGCCTCCAGTCATCTCGGTATTTATAAATATACGTCCTGTACGGTTTCAAAGAAGCTGCTATCATTCTTCCTGAAGAACAGTGGCGAGTTCAGATAACAATTATGAAGATAGATAGCGATCATGCACCGTTATCTCAAAGTGCACCATAAACGCACAATATTACTGAGATCTTGTGGTTGTGGTCACCAGGGGAGATGCAACAGTTCATCCTCGTGCTCACAAAGCTAGAAATGGATGATGTAATCTGTGTGGACAGGTACCGTGTTTTCTTGGAACACATCATCACCACTGGGGAACAACCACTGTACAGCGCGATGCGACTGGTCAGCCAAAATGGTCACATAATGCTTGGCAGTAATCTTACCTTGCACAGTACTCATGGTCCACGATACGGCTGTATGGAAGGATCTTAATTGTGGTCCCTCTCTTTTGAGCCCAACCCGACGGATACCTATGGTAGATCGGGGAAAACCACCGTTCAGGTCGTGTTGTCGGCGGGGCCGGAAGGTGCTTGCGCCTGATGTACTCTACTAGGAGCCTTGCAGGCTCAACACAAACCGTTAGCGTCATTACCTTATTACTTTTACCACGAGTACCCTTTCATTAGCAACTTTGAGCCGAGCACAAAATCAGTTACCTCTCTATTGTATATCGTAAATAGTTTAGCAGGCTGAACATGGAGGTCTTAGTCTTAGTTTTTAGCTTTAACGTACCCTAATCTCTTCTAGTTAAGGTAGTTTTTATGATGGTAGATGTTAAAAGCATGGTGAGCAACGGCCAACGTCTTGAGGGTCATTCCAAGACCCGGGCCGCCGCCCACAACTAGGTGACGGGCCATATTATACCTATAACTTCTCTTTTCAGTTCTCTTCCTTCCTTCTTTCTAAATATTTAATTTCGTTTTGTTTATTAATATCTTACTTGATTTTGTATTAGTTATAAGTTTTTTTAATGCTGCACAAAAAAAAATATATCAAATGAATCTAAACAGAGCCCGCCTCCACGTGGCGGGACACGGGCAACGGTGTGAGTGGGGACGGGAGCCGGTGTGGTGTTACAGTCACTCCGGACCCCGGACCCAGTCACAGCGGCTAAGTGGCAATATACGACCCACCATAAGAAATTAGACGGTGGGTCATAAAATATAAGCAGCAAGTGAAAAAAAAAAGTGTCCAAATAATCAACCGCCATATTTCACTCTCGGGAAAAACTCAGGCAGAAGTTGGAAACAGAGTACAACCAGTCTAATTCGACCAAATAACTGTCCTCTATTGCTCCATACTCCTAGTGTTATGACTTCGGAACTAGGTTTTCTTGTTACGGGAATTTGCGTCATTGATGAGTAGTTTTGGAATTCCACCTCGTCCTGCAATTTCCTGCTCTGGGAGCCCCCTTCGTGTTCTTTTGGCACTGACAGGGCTGACGAGTACAGCATTCAGTTCTGTAGTAATATTTGCAGTTATCGTCTTCTTATTTTTCGCCACAGTCCTCCTCGATGACCATCTGTCACGATGACTCAACACACACTTACGTTCGCGTTCTGACTTAGCGGACGATGTTTTCCCGCTTTCCCCGCATGCGATTTAAATCTTCGAAACACTGCCTCGTGAAACAGAAAACACTTCGGCTACCTTGGTTACGATAGCATCCACCATATGAGCACCAACAATCAGCGCACGTAGTACGTCAGTTGGCTTCGACATAATGCATTCACAACTACACAGATCACTGTTATGACTACGGCTGACACAAAGTACAGGGTGATTGAAAAAGAATACCACAACTTTAGGAATTTAAAACTCTGCAACGAAAAAAGGCAGAGCTAAGCACTATCTGTCGGCGAATTAAGGGAGCTATAAAGTTTCATTTAGTTGTACATTTGTTCGCTTGAGGCGCTGTTGACTAGGCGTCAGCGTCAGTTGATGCTAAGATGGCGACCGCTCAACAGAAAGCTTTTTGTGTTATTGAGTACGGCAGAAGTGAATCGACGACAGTTGTTCAGCGTGCATTTCGAACGAAGTATGGTGTTAAACCTCCTGATAGGTGGTGTATTAAACGTTGGTATAAACAGTTTACAGAGAATGGGTGTTTGTGCAAAGGGAAAAGTTCTGGACGGCCGAGAACGAGTGATGAAAATGTAGCACGCATCCAGCAAGCATTTGTTCGCAGCCCAGGAAAATCGACTCGCAGAGCTAGCAGAGAGCTGCAAATTCCACAATCAACTGTATGGAGAGTCCTACGAAAAAGGTTAGTTATGAAACCTTATCGTCTGAAATTGGTTCTAGCACTGTCTGCAGCTGATAAGATTAAAAGAATCGATTTCTGTGATTTTATCCTTGCTCAAATGGAAACAGACGAATCTTTCGTTTCAAAGATTGTGTTTAGTGATGAAGCAACCTTCCACACTAACGGGAAAGTCAACCGTCACAATGTCTGTATATGGGGCACTGAGAATCCGCGGGAAACAACTCAGTATGAACGTGACTCGCCTAAGGTGAACGTTTTCTGTGCCATTTCAGCCAATAAAGTTTTTGGTCCCTTTTTCTTCGAAGGTGCTACTGTAACTGGACTACAGTATCTGGAGATGTTAGAGAATTGGCTGTTCCCTCAGCTCGAACAAGAAGCACAACAATTCATATTTCAGCAGGATGGAGCGCCACCACATTGGCACTTATCTGTCCGTAACTACCTGAACGTCAACTACCCGAGGCGATGGATTGGCCGCCAGGCAGCCCGTGACAGAGCACTTCATCACTGGCCTCCAAGAAGCCCTGATCTTACCCCCTGCGATTTTTTCTTATGGGGTATGTTAAGGATATAGTGTTTCGGCCACCTCTCCCAGCCACCATTGATGATTTGAAACGAGAAATAACAGCAGCTATCCAAACTGTTACGCCCGATATGCTACAGAGAGTGTGGAACGAGTTGGAGTATCGGGTTGATATTGCTCGAGTGTCTGGAGGGGGTCATATTGAACATCTCTGAACTTGTTTTTGAGTGGAAAAAAACCTTTTTAAATACTCTTTGTAATGATGTATAACAGAAGGTTATATTATGTTTCTTTCATTAAATACACATTTTTAAAGTTTTGGTATTCTTTTTGAATCACCCTGTATTGGCGACACTGCGCAGCTGCCCCTTCGTGGATAAATACAACAGCGCGAGCTGAAGGCTTGACTAGCATCCGCATTTACGTTGAATCATGCATTTCTCATATTTTTGTCTGTACGTGAGCCACCGTAAAAAACTGAACAGCTCTACGGTGAGTAAGGACGGTACTTCAGGGCGCTTGAATTTGCCCTCTTGATTAGTCTTGCCATCTATGAATGCAGTTCCTACGCTCTGATTTTCTTTTCTAGATCCATCATGTAGATCTGTCTTGAGGATCATGCTGCTTAACTGTCAGCTAAGATTCTCTGATTCAGTGTGCCTTGAATGAATAGGTGCTGCTTGCCAATGTTCAGTTTCAATAATGGCGGAGGCCGTGTTGAAGTAGTACATCTTTGGAGAAGTTGAGGGGTACGCACACAAAAGTACAGCACTGAAGTAAAACCCTCTAAGGGCTGTAGTTCCTTGTTAAAGCAGTACCTGCCTGCATACCGCCTACTAGTGAGTTGGCAAATGGCTCAGAGCACTATGGGCTGAGGTCATCAGTCCCCTAGAACTTAGAACTACTTAAACCTAATTAACCTAAGTACATCACACACACATCCATGCCCGAGGCAGGATTCGAAACTGCGACCGTAGCGGTCGCGCGGTTCCAGACTGAAGCGCCTAGAACCGGTCGGCCACACGATCCGCCCTACTAGTGATTTTCCTAATATTTGTTAACAAACTGTCAAGTAAGAAGTGGATACCTTTCAATAGGAATTTGTGGGTGATATATTTCCATTGTAGTCCTTGCGGCATTATATTTGTTTGCAGCGTCAAAAAGCTAATTGTAATAGATTTGACTTCTCCAACACAGACTCTGACAATCATCTAATCTCTCTAACCTGTTTTCTGTTGCTGAACCGCAGCAGATACATTTTAGAGAGGCTTACATACTCGTACAGATTAGAAATTTAAGAAGAAACAATCAATATTTTATCTGATTCACGACTCAACATTGATGTTCTTAAAATGCTATCGTCTGCCGGCCGAGGTGGCCGAGCGTTTCTAGGCGCTACAGTCTGGAACCGCGCGACCGCTACGGTCGCAGGTTCGAATCCTGCCTCGGGCATGGCTGTGTGTGATGTCCTTAGGTTAGTTAGGTTTAAGTAGTTCTAAGTTCTAGGGGATTGATGACCTCAGAAGTTAAGTCCCACAGTGCTCAGAGCCATTTGAACCATTTTGCTATCATCTCAACGAGACCGAAAATTATCTAGTACACCATATCATAGAACAGCACAGGAGCTTCTCCGCCTAAATAAAACTGCCATCATGTTTTGGGCGAAGCCGCACAGCGCCATAAAAGAAAATGATGAAGCAGATACTCTGAGCAAGGTAGCCGTAAACACTGGTGCAGTGATATACAATATGGTGCCACCTGACCACCTCCTACATACCGCTAGGGTTAGCATCACGGCCCGATGGAACGGGAAGCTCCCTCGATCTTACGAAATAAACGGGAGACACTCTGCCGCAATGGTAACTATTGTCCAATCACGTTCTTCGTACCAAAATTGCAGGTATATCTGCAACTTCATAGCGCTAATATCACGACATCTCTACTGCCTCTATATGATCACAGAGTCTTCAAGTGAGAATGGCAGTGAGGAAGATGTTGATCACATTTTCTTCGGCTGCGACAGAAGATATGAGGAAACTGACACCAGCGCAGCGTTAGATTTTCTGGCAATGCATTATCATTCATCATCATCTTCTTTGGGCCGCGTCAACACAGGGTCGGCCTTGTTACTATGGATGTGGCGGTGTTAGTGCTAAGGGGTGGCCAGATGCCCTTCCTGTCGCCACCCCGAACTCCTCCCCCCCCCCCCTCTCCGGGACGGAAGTCGTGTACCCCAGCTGTCTGCGTCTAGTGTAAGCCATGAAATACTGCGACCGTTTGCAAATGTCTGCGAGTCTTGTAACTGAGGCGGAACGTGGGGACCAGTCCAGTCTTCACCTAGCGGGATGTGGAAAACCTTCTAAAAACCACGTTCAGGCGGGCTGGCATACCGGGCCTCGTGGTTAATTCGATCTGGGGCCGGCGCACCTACCCGAGTCCAGGAAGCAGCGGTTTCGGCTACCCTGGCGGGTTTTTCTGGCAATGGCTCTGAGCACTATGGGACTCAACTGCTGTGGTTATCAGTCCCCTAGAACTTAGAACTACTTAAACCTAACTAACCTAAGGACATCACACACATCCATGCCCGAGGCAGGATTCGAACCTGCGACCGTAGCAGTCCCACGGTTCCGGACTGCGCGCCTAGAACCGCGAGACCACCGCGGCCGGCCTTCTGGCAATGCATCATCGACGAATATTCACTCTTTTAGCAACAGAAGACGTATTAGTGTATAAGCTTCTATACGAGTTTATAGCAAAAAGATAAATAAGATTATAGGAAAAGTGATTATTTTTTATTATTTTGTTGCAATATGGTAAATGAATATGTAAGAAATGTGTCATCAATCCTTGTCTCGTATCACTGAATGTCTATTAATTTTCTTAAATCATTGACTTAAATTCAGACAAATGAAATGTAATAATTGTTGTTTTTAATGGTTTCAAGTTGTTACATATTTAAACGCTAAAAAATCATTCTCAGATTGGCTGTATTTGTGATGTCCAAAAGCCATTAATAGGTTGTTTAAAAAACTGAACAGTTATCGCCCGGGGTCTGCGCAGATAGTGGTAATTATATCCGCATCCACAAGTCCCTTACCCACATCGACATCCGCAATACTTTTATCCGTATCCACGGTTACCTATATTTTATAAACCCCTTGTTTATGGCGGAACTCTTAAGTTACGCTTGCAATTCGTCTGAATTTTCATCTGTTGTAGTCAGACCTCGTAATTAAGATTCCATATTCCAGGAACGCGCGGGCCGGTCATGACATTCTAATACAACAGAGTCTGTCAATTCTTGGTATGTTTCATAAATTACAACTTTTTGTGGAATTTACTGAAACAGATTTTGTGATAAGGCGAGCAAAATTAATCTGGCCCGGAAAATATTTCATGCACCTTACAATAGGCAATCCAGCTTACACCAGCCGCAACCGGGAAATATGATGTAATTTGGGTTGCCTGTCTTCAGGTGCGTGAAAAATGTTCCGTTCCAGTTTCATTTTGCTCACCTTATATTTTCTGCGGAGTGTTTTCACTATATTGTCAAATGAATCTGTGTCACAAGTTGACGTCTTGCCTTGCATACTGTTAAATGTTAATCAAATGGTTCGATTATCAAATGTACGCTAACTCGTGTTATTGTGCAACACTTCCCTTTGTATTAAGTGTTACACTGTGTATTTGTAAATACATATTTAACAGGAACATTTATTCCTCGTTGATCTTATGCTGTCGAGGTATTCAATCCCCCCACACTTCCCTGCGTTACAAATTGACAGTTGACAATTGATGACTTAAGAAGCATCCCATCAACGCTCTCTTCTTTCAGTCAAGTTGTACGATAACTTTCCTTTTCCCCCAAATTCGACTCAGTATCGCTTCATTAGTTGCTCGACTCACCTGTCTAATCTTCAGCATTCTTCTGTAGCACCACATTTCAAAAGGTCCCGTTTCCTTCTTGTGTCAACTGCTTATCGTCCACATTTTACTTGTTTACAAGGCTATACTCTAGACAAATACATTCAGAAAAGACTTCCTAACACACTGATTTATAAAAAAAGTTAGTCTGTAGTACTCAAACCGTGAAAAGTCATCTGGTCTGATGGTGAGTGCACCCATTCGCTTGCCGCGGCTCTAGAAGGGGGAAGTGGAGACCCCATCCCCCTAGCAGCCTTTTACACCGGGAAATACCCCCAGTATTCATTTTGATAGCAGGATGAGTGGATTTAGGTCAGTGCTGGAAGAAGAAAAATATCTCCGCTCCTACCCGCTAGTCAACGCGAGACCATTAGGGCCAGAGTCTAGCGCTCTATTTGCTAGACCACCACGGTCGTCTAAATTTATCCTAGACGTTATCAACTCCTCTTCATCGGAAATGCTTTCCTTGTTATGGCCAGTCAGTATTTTATTTCCTCTCTACTTCACCAATTATAAGTTATTTTAGTGCCAAAATAGCAGAACTCATCTAGTAATACCCTAATCTAATTCCCTCAGCATCTCCTGACTTAATTCGGCTACATTCCATTACGCTATGTTGACGTTCCCCTTCAGTGATTTTGTACTGAGCATTATTTATATCGCGTGTGCTACACGAACAGGAGTCAGACCGTAAAGTGAAGATTCCAAACGCTGGTGTGTCCGGAATTGCCTTTATGTCACTTGGGTCGCTGATCGCTATTCGCTGTTACTGCAAAAGATACAGGAATGCCTCAGACACAAGCAGCTGCATGTTCTAAGGAAACAAAATGCACGTTTATAAACAGTACTGAGAATAACTAAGAAGAAGGGCATGTCGCTGTCTTAATCCTTGAATATAAAAACACAAGTACCCTATCGAGGATACTGCGCATTTAAGCCAATACAAAGGCACGCAATACTAATAAATTAAAACGATAATTATTATTATGATAAACTGCGTGCAATGCAAATATAGGAAAATCGTTATACTGATAATGTCCTTTAGATTTCAACCACAAAGTAATTATTATTGTTGTTTTCCGCTGCAGCGCAAGTTTTTATCTACAAAATAATTATTACTGTGGAATACCGCTGGTATATTAGCATCCGCACAAGCCTCTAGTTCTGTCGAACTGACATTGCGAGCTGGACTTGGCTGTAACTGAAACGTGTTTTCGGCTGCTAAAGTGACATCACGTAACTGTGTGTGCCAAAAATGTGTAGTGGCAGACTTAACATTTCAGCATGTGGCTTTCCATATTTTTTGGGAATCCACAAAGGCTGTTCGAGCGTGTAGGGCATGAGGAATATCTTTGCCTACTTATTATTCAATCACGATAGACTCGAGTTAGAGCAACTTCAACAGTGTTAGTAAATAATTATCAACATTCATGGTTCTCCAAACGATTATCCTCATTCCACCAAGTACGTCCTATAGAAGGATCTATAGCATTTACTTGACATTTTCACATATCTTTGGGGGAATGTACTCGGTACCAAAATTCGTACAAATATTTCGGGATGACGGAAACAGACGGTACTCCAGTGAAGCGTCCGTCGGCTGGACAGTTAGTGTTAATGAACAGGTATATGAAAATACGCCCAATGAAATTTGTGCCTGTACAAAAATCTGTGAAATTCGCGCCCACTATTCCTGGCAACACCCTGCTCACTGACCCACAGCCTACCTGCAACCCCAGAGTCCTCTCCAATCGGAAATGCTCCGTATGCCCGCATTGAGGTGCTCTGCAGCGGTATCCGAGCCGCGTCGATGCTGCCGTACAAATGACCAACAAGCTACCGGAAGCAGAGAGCTACCTAGGTCGACATAGCATTCTACGATACATCTTACATACGCACATTGCACACATTATAGTTGTTTTAAATTGTAAATCCTGCTTTTCCTTTTTTGTCTTTACTACTCTGTCCTAATACGAAAAATCGTTACGCCCTAGTTAATATACCATCTTATTAAGGTAACATATCTCACACGTACCAATAATGACGATGGTATGCGGAATTTTAAGGGTAACGAAAATTATTTTCATACTTTCGATTCACATATAGAGGACGCGCGGGTGCAATGCTAGGAAGGAAGGAAGGAAGAAAGGGAGATAAAGAGTTTAGCGTCGCGTCGACTTGAGGCTATTGTAGACTGAGCACAAACTCAGCTTTGTGAAGGATGGGGAAAGGAAACTGGATTGCCCTTTTCAAAGGAACCATCCCGGCATTTGGCTTCAATGATTTCGGGAAACGACGGAAAACCTAAATCTAGATGGTCGTCCTTCCAAATGCGAATCCATTGTGCTAACCACTGCGTGTTGCCCTGCGAGTGCAAGGAGAAGCCATGCACAGCTTATCTCACCTATATACTTGTGAACTCAGTATGACAACGCATCCTATGTACAGTGCATGTAAACTACGTGCTGATCCACCGGCATGGACCATGTTTTATTTGATGTTTATTTAGAGGTATGGTTTGTGGAATAGAAGAGCTACGATTTTTAAATTGCGTGTTTGTAATACCGCTTAGGTTTTCCTTTGTAGTTCTAAAGATCTGATCAGAAGTAAAAAAATTTTTGATTGCGTCAGACTGAAAAAAAAATTACAGCCACTTCCGATTGTAGGAGTTTTGTCATTTATAGTCTTCTATGTATGTACAAAGAACAGTCACGTGAAAACGAGACAGATGGGAAGAAGTAAGTAAACTGCTCATTCTTTGAAAAGCAAGTGCCGTTGCCGTTGCTGTTAATGCATTAATCACATTGTGAGACCAACCGGTCAACGCTGTGATGGAAAAATGTTTGTGGTCGCCCACGGAACCATGATTGTACGCAGGCGTGCGCCTCTTCGTCCGAATCAGATCGACAGTCACGAATGCCATTCTTCAGGGGTCAAAAAACAGTGAGCTTCACAGAAGCTCTCCTGCGAAGTTTGGAAAGTAGGAGACGAGGTACTAACGGAATTAAAGCTGTGAGCACGGGGCGTGAGTCGTGCTCGGGTAGCTCAGATGCTAGAGCACTTGCCCGCGAAAGGCAAAGGTCTCGAGTTCGAGACTCGGTTCGCCACACTGTTTTAATCTGTCAGGAAGTTTCATATTAGCACACACTCCGCTGCAGAGCGAAAATCTCATTCTCAACGACATTCCTTTATGTTCTCAATTGTTGAAATGTGTGTGAAATCTTATGGGACTTAACTGCTAAGGTCATAAGTCCCTAAGCTTACCCACTACTTAACCTAAATTATCCTAAGAACAAACACACACACCCGTGCCCGAGGGAGGACTCGAACCTCCGTCGGGACCAGCCGCACAGTCCACGACTGCAGCGCCTCAGACAGCTCGGCTAATCCCGCGCGGCTGTAAGTTCTAATCTCCCCGATATTCTCGTCGTCATTCTGAGCTCTCTTCGTCAGGATTTCTTAGGGCCAGTCACGCAGTCGGGGTAGGCAGGCCCTCTGCTGAATCAGCATCAGTTAAAGCCACGATGGACTGCGGCCTTGAGGTGGTGACCGGAGCGACGCCTCGTGGGCGCGACCGCAGCGGTTCCTGCAGCGGGCCGGCGCCTGCATAAATACGACAACAGCCCCTGGGAAGAGGTGGGCGGAGGTAAGTGGCCGCTCCTCATCCCCTCCTCCGGCCTGCCACCCATGAATATGAACGCCGTGTAATTGTGCGCCAGTAAATTGGCGACGCCCGGCGCCAGGGTCCGGTGGGGTCCCGCGCGGCCGCCGCGAAATTTCATTAGCCCAGGTAGTAAATACGGGCCCTCCCGCCCCTCCGACGACTTACCCCGTGGCCCGCAGAAAAAAAGGAGAGGGAAAAAAAGAACCCACACGCATCGTCCGGGCCGGCGCAGTGCTCGTATAAATAAATGCCCGCTGCGAATTAACGCCCTAATGCGGTCGGCTGCAGTTTCCTCTGTTTCCCCTCGCGGCGGTGGCGCTCGCCAGCGTCCACCTGTCCGTGACAGCTTTTTTTTGTCGCCAGAAGGGGGCGGGGCAGGATAAATAATGCCATTTAGCGCGGGAATTTTGGATTTCTTTGGCCTAATAAGCAGCAGAATTTGAAACTTACGAGCCACGTTACCCCGGATACCTGGATGCTGATTCCGATGCTAAAGCCGTCTTCACAACAGACGAGTTAGCTAACGAGTTTTTGTGACGTCACTTCTTGTTACTCCACTCTGAAGAACCATTGCCTAGCTTGAAACGCAAAATACATCGCTCAATAAGTAAGCAGGTTCGTTTTATTTAGTTGTCCAATACACGTATTATTCCCAACTCTCTTCGCTAAGAAACCCTATTTTTCAACATATTCTCCTTTCAATGCGGCGATCTTATACCATTTTACTGGTAGGGCCTGTATGCCTGAATGGTACCGCTCTACTGGTCTACATCGGAACCATCGTCTTGCTGCATGAGTGACTTCCACATCAACCACATACTTCTTCCCGCGGACTGCAACCTTCGTTGGACCACACAGATGGGGGTCGCAAGGTGTGAGATCCTTGCTGCAGGATGAATGAGGAAGACCAGTCCAATGAAGTTTTTTGAGCTTCTCTCGTGTTTGAAGACTTGTGTGAGGCCTTGCGTTATCATGGAGAAGTTTGTTTGCATTTTTGTGGCGACGAATACGTGAAAATCACCTCAAAACTACGGGAGTCATAGCTGTGTGTGGCCGCCCGGCGCGCGGGAGATCGTACTGGTTTGCGCGGCCTTGTTTTGATGACGAGAGACGCCTTGCTCAACAACTCACCTTGCTTTTGTCCACTGGCAAGTCTCCATAGACATTCTGCAAGCGCCTATGAGTATCAGAGATGCTCTGGTTTCCCGTCAAAAGGAACTCAACGACAGCTCCCTGTATGGAACGGACTTCTTTCACAGGACCGAGCGAGGTGGCACAGTGGCTAGCACACTGGACTCGCATTCGGGAGGACGACGGTTCAATCCAGCGTCTGGCCATACTGATTTAGGTTTTCCGTGATTTCCCTAAATCGCTCCAGGCAAATGGCGCGAAGGTTCCTTTGATAGGGCACGGCCGAATTCCTTCCCCGTCCTTCCCTAATGCGATGAGACCGAAGACCTTGCTGTCTGGTCTCCTTTCCCAACTTCCTTCACAACGCCATTTTGAGTTCTACGTATAGCGCTGCCACATATCAGAACTGCATGAAATTATAGGGCCTGAAGCGGGAATATTTCCCAACGCCGCGTAAACAAATTCTGCATTTTCCAACCGAAGTTGACTGAGATAAAAATGTGTTGCATTACTTAATGAACGCCCCTGTGATATTTCGTCAACGTGCTACGAAGGACTGGACCAATTAGAGCACCACCAGGTGGCAGTCGTAATTGGAAAGAACGCTTTCTACGTCACAAGCAGCACTTGCAATGTGCCACATAGTATTTCTCTTTTTCATCTGAAGCCCATATTTCGTCGATTTTATGCAAAAACTTACAACGTGCGAATGTATGCTGTTTTTTAGCACTACCCCATTAAGGATCTAGGGAAAATGCGTCGTTACTGGTGTGTTTTGTTTTAGTAAAACGACGGGAAAATTTATATAGGTGGTTAACGAACTTTCGTATTTAGCTATCTATATGTATGTTATAAACGGCCTTGCCGCAGTGGATACACCGGTTTCCCTGAGATCATCAAAGTTAAGCGCTGTCGGGCGTGGTCGGCACTTGGATGGGTGACCATCCAGGCCGCCATGCGCTGTTGCCATTTTTCGGGGTGCACTCAGCTTCGTGATGCCAATTGAGGAGCTACTCGACCGAATAGAAGCGGCTTCGGTCAAGAATGTCATCGTAACGACCGGGAGAACGGTGTGCTGACCCCACGCCCCTCCTATTCGCATCCTCCACTGAGGATAACACGGCGGTCGTATGGTCCCGGTAGGCCACGAGTGCTTTATAAGTATGTTATAAATCACGTGTTATTAAAGGCAACGGCAGACTGAGGATTCATCAAAAACATGCCGTTCTTGATAGGATCTTGTAACGGAACACCCTCCTCTAGCATTACTTATTTTCAAAAGTAGTTGTCGATACCAACATTTTTTTTTTCGATTTTTTGACAGGTCAGTATTGTCTCACTTGCTTTCCTGAAAACTTTCATATACTTATATACACAGTATGCCATATTTCAAGCCAAAATTGATGAAAAGGAATTACTTTATAAAATATTTTGATTGCGATGTTACAATCGATAAGTACTAGTTCTGCATGTATGAAGTGTACCGAGAAGTAATCAATGTGTGTAGAGATATTTAGACTGTCCTTTTCATCTAATAGAGAAATTGAAATATAATATTCGATAGAAATGTTGGCTCGCAACTTTCGTGGTAGTTTGCAAATATTAAACGCAGTGACTTAACAACTCTGCATCAGTGCCTTCAAATACGGGTGTTATGCACTACCAACCTGTACCTATTTATTTTAGTTGTTATCTTTATACAGGCACTTGCAAAAGTGGTGTTTATTTCTTGATCCTAGGTCGGTTCTTTGAGAGATGAGGCATTTTATTGTGTAGAGGGCGAAAATGTATTGTTTCATGTTACAGTGAAACGAATTTTTATTAATAGTGTTATTTGTTGCTCGCTGAGTTGTGGTCAAAACTCTTTGAAGGTTACGTTACTCGCGCATGTTTCCTCACAGTGACCAAATGGTTCAAATGGCTCTGAGCACTATGGGACTTAACTTCTGAGGTCATCAGTCCCCTAGAACTTAGAACTACTTAAACCTAACTAACCTAAGGACAGCACACACATCCATGCCCGAGGCAGGATTCGAACCTGCGACCGTAGCGGTCGCGCGGTTCGAGACCACGGTGACCATTCAGATATAAAAGTACCTTCATTATTATTCGTCCTAGCTATATAAGAAATGGGGTTAAGTGTTATTTCGTTTGTGTATGAATGTTCAGGATAACGAAGTATAAATACGTGACAATAAATATTCCTCTCCACTTTGCCAGTGGCGAAAACATCTCAGAAATAGAAAAATTTTGAAACAAACTGCTTTAGTATAGTTTTCGACTGGGGGAAGAAAGGCAGTTGTATACAGTTGTTTTTATGTTTAGAACAACTTTCACTAACATATACTGACAATACACGACTCAGTGCCAACTCCTGGTTCCCAGTTGTCTTTGCGGCAGTTTATGTTAATCTTTTTCTTGACATGCGGAAACCGTTTTCGCAATCGTCAGTGCAGTTCTCAGCTGAGCAGCCATCCATATTTACGACGAATTCTCCAATGCATTTACTCAGAAGTATCCGCTCGCATCGTGACTCATGTGCAAATACGTATGAATATTCTATACTTTGGAGAGATCTTGGCGGATGATTCAGCTCAGGTTACAGAAGTCTTACTTCCTGCTGCGACGTTCTCAGCTCAAGCAGCCAGGTGAGTACTTGGACTAAGGACATTATCAAAGCCAGAGAGGTGTTGCATGGTGTCAGCTTGATATCTCCTTCTTCTTCTTCTGTAGTGGTCAATCCAAGGATTGGTTTGCAACAGCTACAATGGCCGCTTGTCTCCATTCTGTGCGTCTTTCAGCTTTTCTCTTCATTTCTTTATAGGTGTTACATCCCACATCTTTCACGATTTGATCCATGTACCTCAGTCGTGGTCTTCCTCTTGGTCTTTTTCCCTCGACATATCCCTCTATGATTGTGTTCAGGAGTCCTTTATGTCTTAATAGATGGCCAGTAAATTGCACTCTTCTTTTAACAAGGAAACTCCAGAAGCTTCTCTTCTCACCTGCTCTTTCCAGAACCACTTAGTTTGTGACCTTGTCGATACATTTTATTTTGAGCATGCGTCTATAGCACCACATTTCAAAAGAATTTAGCTTCTGGTCTTCCTCTGTCCCGAGAGTCCATGTTTCACACCCATAGCATGCCACACTCCACACATATGATTTCAAAAATCTTTTCCTAATTTCAAGGCTGATGCTCTTAGATGTTAAAATGTTTTTCTTCTTGTTACAAGCAGCCTTTGCTTGAGCAATTCTACTTCTCACTTCTGCCTTGCTCCTTCCACCCCTGGTATCTCCATCACCATTGATATCTCCTTATGGTTTCTAAATTTTTGTCCAGCATGGTGAACATACAACCTTATGAAACCGTCCAATAACCTTGCTACAACTCTCGTCATACTGCAGACTGAATGGCTAATCTCCCGGTTGTGCCTCCACTGAGTGCAGTTACACACCGGGAGATCAGTTCTCCGGCAGGTCTGCTCAATGCAGCCGGTACAGCATATTTACGAGTCGGTAACAGAACGGGCGGACGGCGTGTGGCATTGCAGTCACAAACGGGTGGATGGTCCCCAGGACGGTCACTGTAGCGGACACACACACACACACACACACACACACACACACACACACACACACAGAGGGTGGGGCGACACGCATTTCTGCCGTTAGCGCGTCCGCGACATGCACGCCGGCGCCGAACGAGACAATTGCCATTGTGCGGTGCGCGCGGCACGGCACGGTGGGGCCCTCTCCTATCTCTTGCAGTAACCGCCGCACTGAGGAGCGCACCTGGCGCCTACAATGCGTTTTCCGCCGGCCAATGCCACTCGTGGCCCGCCGCGCCGGAATTAATCTGCTTTCTGCGCAGTTATTGCGTAATTCGCAGAATCAATCGGGCGCCGCGAGGCGGACGCGACGCGATTGCCATCCGAGGGATTGGGAAGGGGGGGGGAGGGGGAGGGGGAGGCGAAGAGGACAGAGAGCTGCTGCCGTGCTGTGCCGAGCAGATAGCCCGGTGCCGCCGCCGATGCTCGAAGCAAAGACCGCTGGCTGACCGCGTCCTGTCTGTGGTTCTGGCAGCGAGGCTGTCCACAACGAGATCCTCGGAGAATTAGACCAGCAATTACCGGACGGGTACACACGGAAGACAATCTGCGCTGCGTCCGTAACTCTCGTCCCTTCCCACACGGCAGCCTATCTAGCAACTGCATACTGGGCAACGGATACAATACTCAGAGATCAGCGCTAAGCTCAGCAAGGTGGTACAATGTAAAAGCTTTATCTTCGCGGGAAAAAAGAAGGGGAAAGGATCGGATCAGCTTAACAACGAAAGTCTTCATAGTCAACTGGATTTAACAAGTATAAATATGCAAAAAAAGGATAGTAATTCTCTGTCACGGCGCGAAAACGCTTCTAATCTTGCCGGGTGGCTATAATTAATGTACAGCCACTCACGACGTCCAGTTGGGACTGTTACAATATAACATGAAGGCGAAACTTGACAGATATGTTAAAGCGTTAATGCGGAAACAATTCACGATGGAAAAAAAAACAACATTAGTTCCAGTTTTGACGATGTACATTACTTACGCACTGAAGAGTCAAAGAAACTGGTATATCTGCCTAATATCGTGTAGGGCCCAAGTGAGCACGTACAAGTATCGCACCACGACGTGGCATGGATTCGACTAATGTCTGAAGTAGTGCTGGAGGGCACTTACACCATGACTCCTGCAAGGCTGTCCATAAATCCGTGAGAGTACGAGGGTGTGGAGATCTCTTCTGAACAGCACGTTGCAAGGCTCCCAGATATGCTCCATAATGTTCAGGTCTGGGGATGTTGGAGGCCAGCGGAAGTGTTTAGACTCACAAAAGTGTTCCTGGAGCCACTCTGTAGCAATTCTGGACGTGTGGGGTATCGCATTGTCCTGCTGGAACTGTCCAAGTCCGTTTGAATGCACAACGGACATGAATAAAGGCAGGTGATCAGACAGGATGCTTAAGTACGTGCCACGTGTCAGAGTCGCATCTGGACGTATTAGGGGGCCCATATCACTCCAACTGCACACGCCCAGAGCCTCTACTAGCTTGAAACACTCCTCCGCTGACATGGAGAGTCCAAGGATTCATGAGCTTATCTCCTTACCCGTACACGTCCATCCGTTCGAAACAATTTGAAACGAGACTCGTCCGACCAGACGACATGTTTCCATTCATCAACAGTCCAATGTGGATGTTGACAGGCCGAGGATGGGCGTAAAACTTTGTGACATGCAGACATCAAAGGTACTCGAGCGGGGCTTCGGCTTCGAAAGTCCATATCGACATTTCGTTGAATGGTTCGCAAGATGATAGTTGTTGATGACCCAGCATTGAAATCTACAGCAATTTGCGGAAAAGCAGCATTTCTGTCACAGTGAACGATTCTCTTCAGTCCTTTCTGGATCTTTTTCCAGCCGCAGCGATGTCGGAGATTTGATGTGTTACCGGACTCCTGATATTCGCGATACAATCGCACAGGAAAATCCCAACTTCATCGCTACCTCGGAGATGCTGTGTCTCGTCGCTCGTGCGCCGACTTTAACAGCACGTTCCAACTCACTTAAATCTTGATGACCTGCCATTTTACAGCAGTAACCGATCTAACAACTGCGCCAGACAACTGCGCCGTTCTCTATTCCCCCTGTATCAAACCGAGATACCTTCTACACTAAGTCTAATCCAGTATAATTGTCATTTTTATTTAGACAACCTTCAGCTGTTTATCTTAAATAATTAGACTTACATTTCATGTATTTCCTGGTGTCACAGATATCTCTACAATCAAAAAGCAAACACACAAAGTGGGCTTTCACGGTCGGTATTTACTTCAGTTAAAGTTTCCGGGATGAGTGTACGTGGTCGACATACAGAAATGTATATAGTCTCTCAAAGAGGGCACAACCATTCGTCACGTGACTCCGATTGCGTGATTAAGCTCTCGCTGGCGCCATATTTCTGTATTAAAAGTAATCGACTGCCATTCTGCAGACACAGAGTCTACATCCGTATTTTGTCTATCTTAACAGCTTCTTCTTTTCTGTTAAAATTATTGTGATGTTTGTGCATCTGTATGGTCTCTCTACACACGTGTGGATGATAATGTGTTGTCTTTGCTAAATCCTTGACTCACTGAATTTTATTTTGTGGTTTCCGTCTTGGAAGACATGTCCTGTTACGGCCGATTTGTCATTATGTCTCAGCAGCAGTTCCTTTAGCGGGTAGTCGAGTGTTAATAATTCTTTTTTTGATGCGAATATATACTCACCCACAATGCCGAACATCTTTTGCTGCTCTTAAGCATTCTTTTATCTTACTGGTGGGTCTCAATACCGTTTCAACACCGTTCTTGGCCATCACTTTAGAGTTCCGGTACCTAACCTTAATTTAAAACAAAATAAAAAAAATTGGACGGAAACCTTCTCTGTTGGTGGTCAGCACTAGTGAGGAATCAAAATTCAGTAATAGGATGTCGACAACAAAACCCTAAATGGGGAAGACCGGTAGTAATCGAAGGAATGTCAGTGGTATAACAGAATAAGCGAAGCGTGCACTCGATATTCTCACTGTAGATTAGCTGGCTGTCTGCGATTTTGCTGCGACATTGTGGACTGCAGAGTCCTATCAAAGAGTACCTGCAAGTAGTATCTGACAAGGGCGTCCAGTTCAAAGCAGATGGGAGAAACGAGTTGTCGTGTGAGGTACATGTCCTCAAAACGAATAAAACTGCGCTCTCTTCTGAGAAAACTGCGCATCTACAACAAACAGATTGTAACGTAATATGCCTGATTCATGGCCATTATGTTCAAACTCCTTATGTAACGTAATTAGCATCGTACACATTTTTAAAATTAAAAAAGCACATCATGACTATCAGTGACTATAAAATTATTTATTCATAAAATTCAGTATTGCTGTTTCGGAGCTGTGGCCGTTATCAAGTGGAATGGTAGGTGATTGTACTTCAGCACGTCACAAATTCAGAGAACATTACAGTTTTTTTCGTTTGCTCAAGTGCAAGTCTAAAGATTGGCATAATTTAAAAAAACAGATACTTTTATGAGTGAGTACAGTAACTTTGAAGCTCTATTTTTTTTTGACAGGTTTAGTAAAAACATAATTATTTAAGAAACACGTGAAATTTCTCGAATTTTATGTAAGCTAGAGGATCCTTCAAAAATCCAAGTAAGAAAATTTATGTAGTTCCATTCTGCGGTAGCAAGTAACGCAATCGTCATTCCACTATCAACCAATTTTACACCTTCAAAATATGCGCCATACTTTAAGACAGTTTAATCTTTGTTACAGAAACTAATGCCTCGTGCCAAAATTGACAAAAAATGGTTCAAATGGCTCTGAGCACTATGGGACTCAACTGCTGAGGTCATTAGTCCCCTAGAACTTAGAACTAGTTAAACCTAACTAGCCTAAGGACATCGCAAACATCCATGCCCGAGGCAGGATTCGAACCTGCGACCGTAGCGGTCTTGCGGTTCCAGACTGTAGCGCCTTTAACGGCACGGCCACTTCGGCCGGCCCAAAATTGACACTATGGAATGAGCAGCTACAATGAGGAGAACTATCTGCGTTGCAGTTTAACAGAAAGACTGCATCTATGAACTGTCCTAGACTACCAGCAGTAACGAGCACGTTAACTTGTAGCACCACGTCACCGAGGACTACTCATAATAGTTCATGCTTGTTGTAAACTGTGGCACGTGGTCAGAAGTATGCTACTGACTAACGTTTTTTGCTTGATTATGATACATATTCCAGCTAAAAAGACTTTATCCACGTTGAATATTTGTGTAGTATTCCCGATTTAAAATTATGTAGTGTGGCTCTGATTTCACCAAGTCTTCAAAGGTAAAAAATTTCAATATTATTATTGTTATTAGTGTACAACACTGTATCTTGTATTCTACAAGGTGATGCCGAAATACTTACATTACATGTCAATACACTACATTCTTCAGTGGTTAGTTCAGTTCGTTCCTGATAAGGGTCACTCAACGTTAAAGAAGATGCTTCAGGTGAACAACCACGACTCGTAAATATGAATGGTCTAATTTTATGATGACTACAATTGCTTGTTATTAGTAAGCCGAGAGGAGGAAAGAAACAGAAAAAAAAGAGACAGATTTTCTCGACTGTCTGAGAATAGCGTATTTTATTAGATAATGTATATTTCGAATCACAAACTTTTCAGTGATTCTATTGAGTGTTTTGAGACCTTATTGTTATTTAAAAGCTACGGAAACTGCTATCTCTTAGATTAAAAGTATGAAATCATGGTGTGAGAAAGAGTAAAGGGAATATTTTAACTTATCTTATACCTGTGAATGGCGTATTGATGTCTCCTTGCATATGACACCGCATACGACGCGTTGCTATAGTAACCTCTTAAATCGTAGAAGTTGTTTGGCTGTCTACTTTCTTGCGATAGGGAATTTCCGTGTTCAAGAATTAATTTTCTTGCAATATTTAATTGTAACGAAAACTGCATTTATCGCTTGGAATAATTAAGTGTCGGCATTTGTGAGCTTTCTACGAGAAATAGAATAAACGTCGACATACAGCGCAATATTCTTTGAAATTTTACGATCTTCGTAAATTGTGCACACATGTGGCGAACGGGTAGTGGTGTAAAAGTAAAACAAGACGAGGACATGACTGCATTGTAATACCATATGCGAGGAAACAACACAAGTTACTCTTTCAGCGTTCTCTGTTTACATTCGCTCCGTTTTACCACAGATAAGCGTTCCCACAGCATTATAGTGCCAGTTCAAGTATTTCAACAATGACTTGAAGCCTTGCTCTCCAAAATATACACTGGCGAATGGGTGCGTTACTGTATATTAGTCTACGGAATTTTTTATTTAATTACCCAAAACTTATCTAGCATCAAGACGACCTATTGCGCATATACTGGGACTGCATTCGACGATGAACATAATAGCAGAGGTCACCGAGTTGTGCTGCGAATTCAGCAGCGTCAGACAGCGCGACCCGTGAGACAGGAATTCGCGCTAGGACCTTGGCAGGGGCGGAGAAGGTTGGGGAAGGGGGTGGGGGAGGGGTAGGGGTGCTTCGCCCTCCTTCACAATGGGGCCTCTTATTATTACCGCAAGCGACACATACTAGAGCGCTAATTACCACGGCCAACAAATTGTTTCTCAACTACTAATTTGGTGGAGAGGCGGCCGGCGCGCGCCATGGCTGTGTGTGTGTGTGTGTGTGTGTGTGTGTGAGAGAGAGAGCCCACCCACACCCGGCGGCCCACAACCTCGCGCCTGCGCGGAAGCTCATTATAATCCCGGACGTACGCCGGGGACCGCTGCAGGGGCGCCACCGTCTACCTCTGCAGTTGGTACCACTGCTCTGTAACTTGTGCACTGACCGTCTACGCCTTCCATACGAAACTACAGACACCTATACTGTTCCACGAAAAGTAATCTACCAAGCAATTTTATAATATCATGTTAATGATTACGTATGTGGGCGCGCTACAAATCAAAAGCGGTTTAAATCGTCATGTGTGACTAGCCTCATTCTATTACGAAGCATTTTCGCTGTGCTTGAAATATACGTACATTTTCACTTGCTTCACTTTTCATCTGCCGTTACTTTACTTGATAACTAGCTGCAGTGCTCGGCGTTGCACGGGATATTTAATATCTGACACACAAAGTGAGATTGCACATCTCAACCATGTGATATTAGGGCGTTCACGCTATAACAGATGCAGCCGCAAGTTTCCTAAGGCCTTGATCAGAGCAGCAATTCCCCAACTTACAAATGGCTCTAAGCATTATGGGACTTAACATCTGAGGTCATCAGTCCCCTAGACTTAGAACTACGTAAACCTAACTAAACTAAGGACATCACACACATCCATGTCCGAGGCAGGATTCGAACCTGCGACCGTAACGGTCGCGCAGTTCCGGACTGAAGCGCCTAGAACCGCTCGGCCACACCCGCCGGTAGGCCGGATTCGAACCTGCGACCGTAGCAACAGCGCGGTTCCGGACTGAACATCTACATCTACACCTACATCTACATTTATACTGCGCAAGCGACCCAACGGTGTGTAGCGGAGGGCACTTTACGTGCCACTGTCATTACCTCCCTTTCCTGTTCCAGTCGCGTATGGTTCGCGGGAAGAACGATTGCCGGAAAGCCTCCGTGGGCGCTCGAATCTCTCTAATTTTACATTCGTGATCTCCTCTGGACGTATAAGTAGGGGGAAGCAATATATTCGATACCTCATCCAGAAACGCACTCTCTCGAAACGCACCCTCTCGAAACGCACCCGTTCGCCACATGTGTGCACAATTTACGAAGATCGTAAAATTTCAAAGAATATTGCGCTGTATGTCGACGTTTATTCTATTTCTCGTAGAAAGCTCACAAATGCCGACACTGAACAGAAAGCTACACCGCGACGCAGAGCGCCTCTCTTGCAGAGTCTGCCACTTGAGTTTGCTAAACATATCGGTAACGCTATCACGCTTACCAAATAACCTTGTGGCGAAGCGCGCCAATCTTCTTTGGATCTTCTCTATCTCCTCTGTCAACCCAACCTAGTACGGATCCCACACTGATGAGCAATACTGAAGTATAGGTCGAGCGAGTGTTTTGTAAGCCACCTCCTTTGTTGACGGACTACATTTCTAAGGACTCTCCCAATGAATCTCAACCTGGCACCCGCCTTACCAACAGCGCCTAGAACCGCTCGGCCACAGCGGCCGGCCCCAACTTACATCTGTCACGGACCTCCTTCGACAGCTGCCCGAAAGGACTATGTCAGTATTGCCCTATTTCTGCAAGAATCGGATATCTAATTCTAAGCCAGACACAAAGACTCCAGCGTGAGCAGCTATGATGTAAGTTCAGTGTTAAGTGTGTGAATGTACGTAGTGTAACATGAACTTTACCTACAATTAATGTAATTTATAATGCCTATGCAGAATATACGATACTGTATACCAGATTTGTAGCGACTCACTTCTCTGGCTAAATAGTTAATGCCAAGGCAAATTAAAAATTATAATAAAAAAAGAAGTTTGACAAGATTCTCGACTGAATCTGATGCGACGACTTGCAAACGTTGTTATACATTATGTCATTCATCACGCCAACTACCCTCTACGTCCACGACTCGATTCTTTACATGAATAATCTTCTATAACTACGCCCTAAAAACCAACAGGGAAAAGAAATTTGTCACCGAGCAAGAAGAGAGAATGACTGTTAGCTTGGGAATCACGACTGGCCTAGTAAACTTACCCATTTTCAGGCCGAAATAGAAAAGTTCTTTCAATCTGGGCTGAGACGCAAATAGTGGCTCACCTGCAGTAGAGGAACCCCACGCTCCTTGGAAGTCTGTCAAGCAGTCCAGCCGCGCCTGAGGAAACTGAAGCATGGCTCCACTAATCAGCCGGCTAGGAATAAACGCACGCCTCGTTAAAGCCGAAAACAGCCAAAGGGACGCGAATAATGAACTAGGACGCGCTCCAGAGGGATTACCGAAATAAGCGCGTCGCTCAGTCGGCGATCTCGGGGTGCCCAGGTCATTCGGGGGAGAGACAATGGTTGCCCCGATGCTGATTAACGACTGGCCTCGACTGAAATCGGGAATAATTCCGAGTAGCCCAACGACCACATTCCTGGCTCTAATTTGAAGTCGCCGCACATAGAGAGAAGAATTTCGTCATTAGTAAGGTGGACCGCAGAGTCACGCCTTAAATTAGATTCGTTGGAACGTAGTGGAGCGCAAATATTTCGGGCACTTGTTTACTCTGCGTCAGGTCCATTCTAAAATCGGACCTCCCCCCCCCCCCCCCCCCCGAAAACCCAGAAGTTGGAGACAACGCTTTCTCGGAGAAGCTCACAGACACCGAATTTCTATAGGTTTTTCTTACTGTCGTGCGAACGCTGCAGTCTCAGGTCAGGCTCAAAGTTATCCAAAAACTCTTAAGTTAGACTCACACCCTGCAGAAAGTTTATTTCTAATCAGTACACCGCTATATTTTCTCATGGAACTGGAATGTAAAGACATGATGTTTAGTAACAGCATAGAATAACAAACTCACAGGGTCAGTCCACTCGTAACTTGTCGCGTTTCTGATAGGATCCTACATTTTCTTGGTCATGCGAAGTTCTTATTTAAAGATTCAAATGTTTCAAATGGCTCTCAGTACTATGGGACTTAACATCTGAGGTCATCAGTCCCCTAGACTTAGAACTACTTAAACCTAACTAACCTAAGGACGTCACTCACATCCATGCCCGAAGCAGGATTCGAACCTGCGACTGTAGCAGCAGCGCGGTTCCGGACTGAAGCGCCTAGAACCGCTTGGTGAGAACGGCCGGCTCAAAGGTATTAACGGCCTCCAAATTATTAGCGTGATTTCATGGACATGATCCCTAGAACATGTGTATATTTATTTTATTTATTTATTGCCAAATTATAGACCTGTTACCTGGTGTTTAAAACAGGTCGTACATCTTACAATTTTCGTTTTTCATCTTTTTACAGTTTTCTTTCCTTTTGTTTTATCTACAAAATTTACAAAGAATGACACTTTTCAAAATAACAATAATTTAAGGTTGAAATATAAATAAAATTTTGTTGTTTTTTAAGAAGAATATAGAAAGAAGATAGGGTAGATGAGAGATTTGTTAGTACCATCACCGATGTGACTGACGGTGAATACCTCGGAATGGTTTCTTCGAGCCGTTGACCGCCAGTCACACACGCACACACACACACACACACACACACACACACACACACACACACAAATGGTT
This sequence comes from Schistocerca nitens, assembly GCF_023898315.1. NCBI lineage: Eukaryota > Metazoa > Arthropoda > Insecta > Orthoptera > Acrididae > Schistocerca > Schistocerca nitens. Next base: position 563,955,331 of record NC_064619.1, on the reverse strand, counting down.
ATTAATAGAGAAATAATGTTGCTTATCCTATTTGTTACTAATCCTATGTATTAACTACTTTAGGTGCGCATCCATGTACAGCATTTGGTGTTTTCTTGGCTAGATTGCTAGCAATTTGCTTATTTAATGTCACATCTCAGCTTCCTCCTCCTGTTCCTCCTTATTGTCACTATTTTCACTGTCACTGTGGGTATCGCTGTCCATCCTCTGGAGATTTCTGTTACGCTGCACATAGGCATGTCTGTGATGTCGTGTCCGCATATACTCTTCATGTGTTGTTTTTGAAATACTGTTTGTCAGTGCGTTTAATTGTGCCCATTGTTCTTCGTCTCTTATTGCTGTGTATATATATCTATGTCTGTATCTGTGTAATCTAAGTGTAGTGTATGTCTATTGTTCGCGTATTGCCCGCAGAAAAAGACAGTGTGTTCTGGGGAACCTTCTTCCCCGCATGTGCATGTAGGTGTCTGCCTCAGACTCACGCGGTTTAAGTGCGTGGGATAAGGTCCGTGCCCGGTTAAGAAATGTACCATACCGCGGCTGGGATCGATATGTCTCATTCTCAACCGCTCCCTTATGTCAGGGAGGAAGTCGTGCAGAACATGTGTATAGCCTGGGAATTTAGAAGGTTAGTCATACAGCGAGCAGCAAGAAGAAGGATATTTATGTTTTCTAATTTATTGGCTTTCGTGACGTGCCCATGCAGGCGTCTCTGTAGTGTATTACGATACGAACGTGAGGACAACACAGCACCAAGTAACCGAGCGAAGAAAATCTCCCATTCGGCCGGAAATCGAACCCAGACCGCTTCAGTCGAAATCAGCCGCGCTGACAGCGCAGCTACCTAGGCGGACGGGTATTTATTTGCGAAGACACCCCACGAACAGTATCAGTTCCTGGAGATCAGATCCAAACAAAAGTTACAAGGTGCCCTGAAACAAAAACATTTTGTCAATAAGCCAATAGGAGCCATCATACACTTTGAGGCGTATCCATATTAAATGACCGGTAAGGAACGTTAAAAACTGCAAATGACTATATAAACAGTAAAATTTATATTTATAATTCACTGTGCTTCTCAGAAACCTAACTCAGATGACGATCTTCGACTTCAGTTCTTCAGCAGACGTCCCAAACCAAGTTTCTGAAACGCGTCGGCTCTAACAAATATAAATTTTGGTCACTAGTTACCAATTGACAAAGTGAACCCGCCATAGCTGGAGGTAATGTGACAAGGTACAAACATGTTTCAGTTCTAAGTAACGCTCATTTTTGACTAGCGGTAAATGTAAATGCCGAGCGACTAGGGCCTCCCGACGGGTACACCGTACGCCGGGTGCAAGTCTTTCGATTTGACGCCACTTCGGCGACTTGTGCGACGATGGGGATGAAATGGTGACGATCAGGACAACTCAACACCCGGTCCCTGAGCGGAGAAAATCTCCGACTCAGCCGGGAATTGAATACGGGCCCTTAGGATTAACATTCTGTCGCGCTGACCACTCAGCTACCGGGGGCGGACTGTTGACTAGCAGTGCAAATAAGGAAAGTGGTCGCGGAAACAGCCTTCGCGGACAGCCGCGACGGCTTCCTGTTGACGTCGTTAAATTTATTGGCGATCAGGAAGAAATGAGTCGCAGTACTGACGAGAAATATGTTACGGAGCGTGCAGGAAAAATGTTGAAAGCGAAAAGTACGTGGTGTGCAAATTACATCAGGAGGAACACAATAATGAGCGGAGAAGGATTTAAGTATTTGGCTAAAGAAGGAAAAAAAAGGAGAAGAAAAAAAAGGAGAAGGACAAGAAGAAGAAAAAGAAGAAACGAAGTGCACACAGTAAATATTCCACTAAGTATTCGTATAAATGCGTTCTTAGAATTCATTTTCTGTTGTATTATGAACAATACAATGATATACAGATGTCGGATAAATGTATGAAAACACCGCGAGAAATGAGTGGTTAAACATAGAAGCAGATAACAGCCAAGCCTGCAGGTGGCGCTATTGTATTTGACCACGAACGACACCTGTGCAATGTTCTCAATACGTTGCGATGCGACGATCATTACAGGTCAGACCAGTGGCCTGTGTTATTGTGGGTCATTACGTCGGATCCCTGTGGCTTCGTACGTGGGAAAACTGTTGGTGTTTGTACGGTGGGTACTTCCATAATCTATGTAGCCGGAGTTTATGCATTTCAAGAGGCATCGTATTACAGATTTATACCACACATCACATACAGGCACAACGTGGTCGAAAGCGTATGCTGAGTCACCGTTACAGACAGGCACTGGAGAGGACTGTAAGGACGACAGCCGAAAAAGTCACTACAGAACTGAATGTCACAGTCGCGAACCCTTTCTGCATCAATAACAACACGAAGAGAGTTCCGTAAGCTGGAAATTGCAGGGACAACTGCAATACCAAAACCTCTCATCTTTCATGCAAATGCCAGTGACATGAAAACGTATCGTCGAAGCCATGAAACCTGGACTATGCAGTAATGAAAAGACGTCATTTGGTCAGATGAGCCTTGTTTCACAATGTTTCCAGTTTCTGGCTGAGTTCACGTCCCCCAAATCCTCGTGTACACAGTCCATCCATCTTCATCTTTGTCTTCCTATTCCTCTGTCACCTTCCACTACCATTTCCATCTCTCTCTTGCCTATATAGGTGCCGTCCATACTCACGGCGTGTTCAAGCCATTAACGTCTTCTCTCTTGAATCTTCTTTGATCTGTCCGTCATTTTAACGCTGCCTCTCAGTCTCTCGTCACTGATCCTATCGACTCTTGTGACGCCATAAATTCTTCTTAACATTCTCATTTCAATCACATACATTGTCTTACAAGTGTGCATCGGTTGTGGTGGCTATGTCGCTGCCCCAAAATGCTCTGCAGATCTCACTACTGGCTTATACATCTTTTAGTCATTAGATTTATTCTTCTTCCACACATCAGGTTTTTACAGAAAATGTCGGTCGCCTCCGTAGACGAATGGTTAGTCTCGCTGACTTCGTTGGGGAAAGACCCGGGGTTCGATTGCTAGCTCCTGTTCAGATTATTTGGCAAGTCGGAACAGGCCTGAGGCATAATCCGTGAGTGGTCTACAGGTTTAGGTTCTACTAAGCTCAGTCTGAAGTAAAAAATAGCTTTCTCATATCAGATGTGGTTCCATACATACAGGGATATTCAAAAGGAGCAAACAGATTTCAAACATTTATTGCTTCCAAACAACGAAACATAGAAAGACTATTTCAACGTTCCCGGAAAGAGAAAAGTTCAAATTTTTATGCGTTCAATGTGGGCACCAAGTGTGAGACGACAAATATTAAACGGTGGCTCATTTCCTGCCACACACGGAACAGCTGGTCTCTCGTTATCTAATTCACAGCTCCAACAATGCGACGTCGCAGAGTTTCTAGAGTGTCAGGTATAGAGGGGATAAAATCGCCGTCTTTTACGTAACCCAACACAAAGTCACAAGGTCTGAGGTCTGGAGAGCTGGGAGGTCATAGACGATGAAGTCCATCTTCTGGTCCTCCTCTTCCAATCTGACGTCTTGGAATCGTGTTATTCAGGTAAAGTCGGACGTGCTTAGAGAAATTCTCGCCCGTAACTTCCCATTTTTCGAGACCTCACAGCTTGTGCCTTTTATCTGTGGCGTTACGTAAAGGACAGTGTCCTACCCCCCCCCCCCCCCCCTCCCACCCTCATTCCTGAAACTCTTGAAAGTGTGCGACGTCGCATTGTTGAAGTTGTGAATTCGATAACGAGAGACCAGATGCTTTGTGTGTGGCGTGAAATGAGCGAATTTTTCGATATCTGTCGTGTAACACATGGTGCTCACACTGAATGCATAAAAACTTGAACTTTTCTCTTTCCAGGAGAGCTGGAATTGTATTTCTACCTTATGTAGTTTGGAAGCAATAAATGTTTGAAATCTGTCCCTTCTTTTTGAATAGCCTCGTATTACACAGCGAATAAATGTCGTCAAAATGTGAAAGGAATTTTGTGTAATAAATACGCTGGTCAACATTTTAGTTGCTGTGCTATGGAGGGCATGGAGATGTAGCCGTGTACAGCGAGACATGGCTCCACTTTTAAGAACACTGGAGTGTATTCTGTTACTACTTCCCATCCCTTTACCGCAAGTGAAAATCGATGGTCCTGCCATCCACGCCATCTCATCAGCTGCCTTAATCGGGTAGTACTCTGTTGTTGTTGACAATGATGATGATGATCATGATGCCTATATTGTTTTAACAGCTGAACTTCCTAAATATAATTATCAGTACAGAAGAACAGTGGAATGGTGCAATACGAATTTTTTTTTTTTTTTAACTGAGATTCCGCCGTCCCTGATGTCAGCGCCAAGGAAACAAAGGCACGCGGATGCGAGACGGACAGGTGTAGTTTAGGGCCCCGGCATTCAACATGTTAGCAACGTTACAACCGAGTTACGCCCGGTATATTCAGCTGCAAATGCAATATACGCCCCCCAGAGCTAAATATATTCTTGCAAACTTATGTTAGCCGCAGTTTAGTTCCAGATTAGAGCGATATATCTTGTTTTAACGACACCGTAAACTTGTCGGCCGCGGAGGGATTCACGCGCCTCGGTCACGCGATGGCCCGCCAGCGCCGCCCACCGCCGCCCACGCGACCCCGAGGGTACCGGCGGAGGCAGGCGCGGGAGCTCTTCTCCACAGAAAACGGGAAAAATAAAAAAAAATTAAGAGATCGTGAGTTGCCCATCTAGCGTAGGCCTCACATTTTACGGTCCAAAACAGGACAAAGTTTCCTTACGCACTGACACTGTTTCGTACCTGATTTCTCTATAGAACAGCTAGTTCACAGTAACAAGAATTTATCTTATTGTGCTTTTGTACCGTAGGGAGTGTTGGTCACTCGTTGCCCATGTGCAGTGCTCATTCTGTTCAAAGTCTAACATTACAGCATATCTCTTACAATATAGCTGGTTAATCACTAAAAATAAAAAAAATCACGTACTGTTTACATTAGATCGGTGCAGAAGCTCATAGCGTTTTTCCATAAGTTTAACAAACACGACAGATCGGTGGGGCGTTTGAAAAGTCCGTGCGAAGTCTGAGAGATGACACCACCGGCGCGCATCGACGTTATGTTTAGTTAGTAGCATCTTTGGAAAGAACGCACACCAAGTTTTAACCATATTCGACTATTTCTTTGTGTTTAGCATTCGTGTGAATCAAGGAAGTCTAGTGATGTCAAAAAAAATGGACGAAAAAGAAAATAGTTTTTGAATTATACATTACTTTACAGCCAGACGGGGTGGCCGAGCGGTTCTAGGCGCTACAGTCTGGAACCGCGTGACCGCTATGATCGCAGGTTCGAATCCTGCTTCGGGCATGGATGTGTGTGATGTCCTTTGGTTAGTTAGGTTTAAGTAGTTCCAAGTTCTAGGGGACTGATGACATCAGAAGTTTAGTCCCATAGTGCTCACAGCCATTACTTTATGAAAGGCAAAACGCCTCAGGAGACTAAAGAGAAGCTTGATAAACATTACAGTGACTCTGCACATTCGATTAGAATAGTTTACAAGTGGTTTCAAAATTTTCGGAGTGCCTGCTGAACGTTCTGGACGCCATGTGGAGGTTACTACTCCAGAAATCATTGATAAAATCCATGATATGATGATGGATGACAGAAGAGTTACGGTGCGTGAGATTGCTACTGCTATGAGCATCTAGAATGAATGGGTACATAATATTTTCAATAAACATTTGGACATGAGAAAGCTATCCGCAAGATGGGTTCCGCGATTGCTTACGTTTGACCAAAAACGGAATCGTGTGAAGTGTTGCAAGGATGGTTTGCAGCAGCTAAGAAAGAATCCGTACGACTTTAAGCGTCTTTTCGTCACTGAGGATGAAACATGGATACATTACTATACTCCTGGGACCAAACAACAGTCTAAATCATGGGTTACCAAAGGAGAAACTGCACCTAAAAAGACGAAGACCACTCCTTCGTCCGGAAAGGTTATGGCGAATGTCTTTTGGGATTCGCAAGGGATAATCCTCATCGACTATCTGGAAAAGGGCGAAACTATCACATGTGAATATTATTCATCGCTATTTTGAATATTATTCATCGTTATTGGACCGTTTGAAAACCGAGATGCAAGAAAAACGCCAGCGATCGGACCGCAAAAAATTCATTTTCCATCACGACAATGCACCAGCACACACCTCAGCAGTTGTGGTCACCAAATTAATGGAAACAGGATTCCAACTCGTTTCACATCCTCCCTATTCTCCAGACCTGACTCCCTCGGAACTACTACTTATTCCCTAATTTGAAGAATTGGCTGGCAGGACAAAGATTTTATTCAAATGAGGAGGTGATTGCAGGAACTATTACCTATTTTGCAGACTTGGACAATTCCTGAATATTCGGAAGGGATCAAGAAACTAGAACAGCGTTTGTTAAATGATTATAAAATTATGTGCATTTTATAATCATTTAACAAAAATGTTCACATTGCAGAATAAATAAAAATGAAAACTCACTGATGATGGCACAGTGGTGCCGAAACATGTTTGGGTACTGAGAAAAACGGTGTTTTGCATAACTGGCGGACCACACATCCAACAATTTTAACTGCAAACACGGCCAATACAAGGAGCTGCAAATCAAAATGATGGAAATGAAATATTTGTCAGGGCTGTTAATTGAAAAAAATCTTTGTCCTTCAAATAAAAAACAACATTCTCGAACAGTGTTTCACTTTGAGTTCTTACGAGGAAACAGTACGTTGTCAGAATTATCAGCTGTTGTGCTAAGCAAGCAGATTAATTTACAGTGAACAGTGTAGATAATATCAATTCCTTCTACCTAGCAAAGTATTTTATTTTTATTGTACATTTTGTGTCAGAAATTGCACTTCATGTCACGTAACTTTCATAAAGTACTTCAGTATTGTTTTTCACCTAAATAGTTTTTATTGAGTACACAGTTTTGGTACTTAATTAGATTACATCTCATTACTTCAAATTCAGTATTTCACTAAGTTTCAACTTTTTATTACAATACTTGATATGCGCAGCACAGTCTAATCAACAGTCAGTATTACTCAGAGTTTAAAAGGATATCTAAACCATACATTTCACGAAGAGAAGGTTTATTTACGAAGAGATATTCAATATTTTCATTTATAGATAATATTTTATAGAAAGATTAAACATGAACAACCGTCTGAATGTGAATTTGTTGGTTCGAACCCGGTAACGGTGCTCTTTGTGTAAATAAACAGCATTGTCAACGGTGGATGGTTGTCGTTTCCATCTTTCCAAGAGTCAACTTGTTTTTTGTACGCAGCCTCGGTCTCAGAATGTCACTTTTCGACAAAACAGCCAACATAATTGTTGTTGTTGTTGTTATGGTCTTCAGTCCTGTGACTGGTTTGATGCAGCTCTCCATGCTACCCTATCCTGTGCAAGCTTCTTCATCTCCCAGTACTAACTGCAACCTACATCCTTCTGAATCTGCTCAGCGTATTCACCTCTTGGTCTCCCTCTATGATTTTTACCCTCCATGCTGCCCTCCAATGCTAAATTTGTGATCCCTTGATGCCTCAGAACGTGTCCTACCAACCGATCCCTTCTTCTTGTCAAATTGTGCCACAAACTCCTCTTCTCCCCAATTCTATTCATTACCTCCTCATTAGTTATGTGATCCACCCATCTGATTCAAATGGTTCTGAGCACTATGGGACTTAACATCTATGGTCATCAGTCCCCTAGAACTTAGAACTACTTAAACCTAAATAACCTAAGGACATCACACAACACCCAGTCATCTCGAGGCAGAGAGAATCCCTGACCCCGCCGGGAATCGAACCTGGGACCCCGGGCGCGGGAAGCGAGAACGCTACCGCACGACCACGAGCTGCGGACTACCCATCTAATCTTCAGCATTCTTCTGTAGCACCACATTTCGAAAGCTTCTATTCTCTTCTTGTGCAAACTATTTATCGTCCACGTTTCATTCCATACATGGCAACACTCCATTCAAATACTTTTAGAAACGGCTTCCTGACACTTAAATCTAGACTCGATGTTAACAAATTTCTCTTCTTCAGAAACGCTTTCCTTGCCATTGCCATTCTACATTTTATATCCTCTCTACTTCGACCATCATCAGTTATTTTGCTCCCCCAAATAGCAAAACTCGTTTACTACTTTAAGTGTCTCATTTCCTAATCTAATTCCCTCGGCATCACCCGACTTAATTCGACTACATTCCATTACCCTCGTTTTGCTTTTGTTGATGTTCATCTTATACCCTCCTTTCAAGACACTGCCCATTCCGTTCAACTGCTCTTCCAAGTCCTTTGTTGTGTCTGAGTGAATTACAATCTCATCGGCGAACCTCAAAGCTTTTATGTCTTCTCCATGGATTTTAATACCTACTCTGAATTTTTCTTTTGTTTCCTTTTCTGCTTGCTCAATATACAGATTGAATAACATCTGGGAGAGGCTACAACCCTGTCTCACTCCCTTCCCAACCACTGCTTCTCTTTCATGGCCCTCGAATCTTATTATAATTATATGATTATAATTATGATATATTATATAATATATGATATATAATATGATTATAATTATAATGAAATGGCGAAAATGCTGCTACTTGAAACCTTTTGGGCAAGTGAGGTGCCCAGTACGCAAAACTTCGTTTTTAAAGCGTTCCGTCACGTACAGTGTGCCGTGGCCGAGATTCGGCAGCTCGCGTCAGCGGCAGAGGCGACCGCGGCAACACCCCCTCCGCATGCTCGCTCCGGACCGACCACCTGGCGCAGCTGTTTTGCGCCAAGGAACACCGGCGCCAGCGAGCGAGCGTACGCGCAGACCCGCCGCGCCCGATCATCCGTAAACAGGACCGCCGCAAGTTGAATCAATATATTTAAATATTGACATCTGCGCCGCAGCACGGAATTAGGAAATTATACTTGGTAAACAGAGTGCACGAATATCTGTTAAGTCAGCCGCGAAACAAACAACTCGATCAGTTTGTACTCGGCCATGAATTCAGCCAGAATCATCGCGGCTGTTTGTTCGAGTCCCTTTGAGTATAGATTAAAACGGTGTATTAAGCAAATCTTTACAATTCAGTGGAGCACGCAGAGCGCCCCATTTGCCTGAATGGGTAACATCTGCGACGGGACCAGCGCCGTGCCGAATTATTCAGCGGGCGCTAGCCCGGGGCGCGTATTGGCGTCACAGAAAAAAAAAAGGGAAACAAAATAGCTGGTCTCCAGTGACACAGAGAGCCGAGGGCTGAAATACGTCATCTTCCCACACAATAGAAACTAGACGTGCCCCGCCAAGAGCGATATGACATATACATGTATTCTTCCTTCGCTGTAACTGCGCACGCCTAAACCAGTAGTCACAGTAGTGAGGATGTAATATGCATACTGCCAACAGTAAAAACGTCATTTCTGAAAAAGATAAACTAGTTTGTATCAAATACTACTTTAAGTATTTGGATACTTTTTCTGACGATAACATAAACAGGAAGTGCATCCCTCACTGGGCTAAACGGATGGAAGTCGGAAGTTGCGAGATCCGGACTGTAGGGTAAACGAGGAAGAACAGTCCAAAGAAGTTTTGTGACATCCTCTCGGGTGCGCCAACTTGTGTAGGCCTTGCGTCGTCGTAGAGACAGAGAACTTCGTTAGCATTTTTGAGGCGGCGAACACGCTGATGTAGTGCCTTCAGTTCCCTGAGAGTAGCACAGTACATTTCCGAGATGATAGTTGCACCATGAGGGACTACGTCAAACAGAAGCCCTTCTGGGTCGCAGGAGGCTGTCGCCACGACTTTACCGGTTTAGGGTGCAGCTTTGAACTATTTCTTCGGAGGAGAATGTTACAGGAGTCACCGCTGATTGCGACGTGAAGCCGGCCGCCACCTTGTTGCGATGATGACAGACGATTCGCCTAACGACTCACCCTGCTTTTGTTCACTGACAGGTCTCCGTAGACATTTGTGAAGCGCCTATGGATATCCGCGACGCTTTGGTTTCCCGCCAAAATAAACTCAATGACCGCTCTCTGCTTGCAGTGCATCTGAGTTCATAATACCATTTTGAAGGCAGCTTATACCGCCGCCACTTATCGGAAATTCATAAAACTATAGGACTTGAAGTGGCAATATTCCACGATGACCCACTAAAAGTTCTGCAGTTTCTCAAACGAAACTGTCCGAGAAAAAAGTGTTTCTTTAATTATTGAACGTTACTCATATGTACACTACTGGCCATTAAAATTGCTACATCACGAAGATGACGTGCTACACACGCGAAATTTAACCGGCAGGAAGAAATTGCTGTGATATGCAACTGATTAGCTTTTCAGAGCATTCACACAAGGTTGGCGCCGGTGGCGACACCTACAATGTGCTGACATGAGGAAAGTTTCCAACCATTTCTCATACACAAACAGCAGTTGGCCGGCGTTGCCTGGTGAAACGTTGTTGTGATGCCTCGTGTAAGGAGGAGAAATGCGTACCATCACGTTTCCGACTTTGATAAAGGTCGGATTGTAGCCTATCGAGATTGTGGTTTATCGTATCGCGACATTGCTGCTCAAGTTCGTCGAGATCCTATGACTGTTAGCAGAATATGGAATCGGTGGGTTCAGGAGAGTAATACGGAAAGCCGTGCTTGATCCCAACGGCCTCGTATCACTAGCAGTCGAGATGACAGGCATCTTATACGCATGGCTGTAACGGATTGCGCAGCCACGTCTCGATCCCTGAGTCAACACATGGGGACGTTTGCAAGACAACAACCATCTGCACGAACAGTTGGACGACGTTTGCAGCATCATGGACTATCAGCTCGGAGACCGTGGCTGCGGTTACCCTTGACAGAAGCGCCTGCGATGGTGTACTCAACGACGAACCTGGGTGCACGAATGGCAAAACGTCATTTTTTCGGATGAATCCAGGTTCTGTTTACAGCATCATGATGATCGCGTCCGTGTTTGGCGACATCGCGGTGAATGCACACTGGAAGCGTGTATTCGTCATCGCCATACTGGCGTATCACCCGGCGTGTTGTATGGGGTGCAATTGGTTACACGTATCGGTCACCTCGTGTTCGCCTTGATGGCACTTTGAACAGTGGGCGTTACATTTTAGATCCCTGCGAAACCCTATATTTCAGCAGGATAATGCACGATAGCATGTTGCAGGTCCTATACGGGCCTTTCTCTATACAGAAAATGTTCGACTGCTGCCCTGGCCAGCACATTCTCCAGATCTCTCACCAATTGGAAACGTCTGGTCAATGGTGGCCAAGCACCTGGTTCGTCACAAGACGTCAGTCACTACCCTTGATGAACTGTGGTATCGTGTTGAAGCTGCATGGGCAGCTGTACCTGCACACGCCATCCAAGCTCTGTTCCACTTAATGGCCAGGCGTATCAAGGCCGTTATTACGGCCAGAGGTGGATGTTCTGGGTACCGATTTCTCAGGATCTACGGACCCAAACTGCGTGAAAATGTAATCACATGTCAGATCTAGTATAATATATTTGTCCAATGAATACCCATTTATCATCTGCATTTCTTCTTGGTGTAGTAATTTTAATGGCCAGTAGTGTATGTGGATCGTGAACGGTACACAGTATAGACAAGAAGATAAAGGTTTCTTACGGGGTATTACAAGAGATCACTAAGATTAATTAGGACGCTAGAATAACTTATGATGAAGTACTCAAAGTAAATGGAGGGAAAGAAATTTGCCCGACAACTTGACTAAAGTAAGGGATCGTTTGGTATGACACATCCTAAATGATCGAGGAATCGTAGACGTAGATGTATCAAATTGACGCCAATATTCCGCAGACCACCTCACTGTGTGTGGCGGAGAATACTTGGTGTACCACTATCATTTCCCCCTTCTCTTGTTCCAGAACGATTGCTGGCAATCCTCTGTGACGAATCGCGCTACTCTTCGTTGTATCTTCTCTACTTCCTCTAGCCGGCCGCTGTGGCCGAGCGGTTCTAGGCGCTTCAGTCTGGAACCACCCGGCTGCTATGGTCGCAGTTTCGAATCCTGCCTGGATTAGGTTAGTTAGGTTTAAGTAGTTCCAAGTCTACGGGACTGATGACCTCAGATGTTAAGTCCCACAGTGCTTAGAGCCATTTGAACCATCTCTACTTCCTTCATAAATCCCATAGTGACGAGTAATATTCACGTATTGGTTTATCGAGAATTTTATAAACTACCTTCTTTGTGGGTCAGCTAGACTTCCTGAGGATCCTTCCAATGAAACTCAGCAAGTCATCTGCCATACTTGTGATTAGGTTTACTTTAAAATGCTCTCTATGCGTATACCTGGGTATTTTATTGATGTGACGTCTTCCAGTGATTGTTCTTCAATCATGTAATCCTACAGTAGAGGGTCTTTCCGACTACTGATGTACAATATGTTACATTTATTTAAGATTTGGGTCAGTTGCCATTCCTTGTGTTAAGCGTCTATGTTCTACAGATCCTCCCGCATTTCGCGGTAATTTTCTAGCGTTGCGACATGTCTCTACAAAACATCATCATTCGCAAAAAGTCTCATAAAATTTGTAATGTTATGCAGTAGACCATTTCATATATTGTGAAAATTAATGGTCCTGTAACATTGTAATGGGAGGAGGAGGAAGAGATTAGTGCATAACGTCTCGTCGACAAGGAGGACATTGGGACGGAGCACAAGCCCAGATTAGGGAAGGCTGGGAAAAGAAAGTAGCCGTGACCTTCAGAAGGAACCATCCTGGCGTCTGCCTTAAGCAATTTAGGGAAATCAGAGAAAACGTTAACCAGAATGACCGGACGGGAGTTTGAACCGTTGCCCTTCCCAATGCGAGTCCAGTGTGCTGACCACTGCGCTGGCCCGCTCGGTACGGTAATGGCGGGAGACGTGTTTTGATGAGAAGGGGAATACATTCTGTATAGGGAGAACAAACCTTGACTACAGTAAGCAGGTTCAGATGCGCTGTATGGGAACACTTGTTCCAATAACACGACACACAAGTCCAGCGGGTTGCAGAAGTGCCAGCCTGCAGGCGAGGTGTCTTTGGGAACTACGTAGAAACATCGCCGGATACCAGTGTGCGATTTGCAGGGGGGGATTTCCCCCCCTCAGCATCAGACCATCCCCTCCTCTGGTTTTAGTTTATGCATCCCAACCTGGGATGTATATTTCCCATGCACTGGAGTAAAACTTTACGTATAATTTAAATTTGTGGAGCCGAACACTGAAAGTTTATTATTAATGTGGTTCAAATGGCTCTAAGCACTGTGGGACTTAACATCTATGGTCATCAGTCCCCTAGAACTTAGAACTACTTAAACCTAACTAACCTAAGGACAGCACACAACACCCAGTCATCACGAGGCAGAGAAAATCCCTGACCCCGCCGGGAATCGAACCCGGGAACCCGGGCGTGGGAAGCGATAACGCTACCGCACGACCACGAGCTATGGACTACTATTAATACTATTAATATGTTTGCTTATTAAGTTTGAAAAAGTGTTACGTAGTAGTTAAGTATTTCAAAACATTTAGAACTAAATGACAAGACGACGCACGCCACATTTATGTAGCATGCCACAATGTTGCAAGACGTCGCCCCAGCGTAAACGAGGCTTCAGAGCCATGTCTTTATTGTATGCTGTATGTGATGTGTTGCGTACGAAACTAAAACCTGCAATCAGATCCAAACGTCGTGGAAGACTGTGAAGAGGTGTCATCCTGCAGCAAGATAACGCTCGCCCACATTCTGCCAAACCGACAGAGGACGAAATAAAGGAGTTGAGATTCGAGGTGCTGGAACATCCACAGTCCAGACCTGGCTCCAAGCAATTTTCACATGTTTGGACCCTTAACGGAAGCACTACAGGGAAGAAGATTTTAAAGTGATGAAGACGTCATTGCTGCGGTGCAAAATTGGTTACAGATGCAACCGATAAACGTATTTTCTGATGAAATAAAAAAAACTCGTAAAACGTCGAGAAAACTGCATTGAAGTCCAGTGAGGTTATGTAGAAAAATAACGCAAGTTTCAGTTTTCTATCATCAGAATAAGTACAGCTGCCGGCCGCGGTGGTCTAGCGGTTCTAGGCGCTCAGTCAGGAACCGCGCGACTGCTACGGTCGCAGGTTCAAATCCTGCCTCGGGCATGGATGTGTGTGATGTCCTTAGGTTAGTTACGTTTAAGTACTTCTAAGTTCTAGGGGACTGATGACCACAGATGTTAAGTCCAATAGTACTCAGAGCCATATGAACCATTTTTTTAAGTACAGCTTTTCACAAATGTGCCTTTACTTTTTGAATTCCCCTCGTATACCCTGATGTAGATGATTTTGTAAATAAGCTTTACCTATAATGTACTTTTAAAGATAAAAACAAGGGATGGCTTTTCTGATAGTGCATACGCGTGAATAGTGAGTTCGGCATTAACATATATTTATAAATAACTGTTTAACCATGGGTAACGCCACGGTCCAAGCTAGTAACATATATAATTACACTAACCCCCTATGACATCCCCCCCCCCCACTAGTAAAAGCACAAATCGCACACTGCCGGATACAACACCACGGTGGGCAATTCCGCCACCAGCAGCTTCGAAAAGCGGCGCTCAGTGCGCGTTCAGGAGGCACCAGTGCAGCCCGTAGGAGCTGCGGCGAACATAGCATCAGTTGCTTCGGCTGTGGCACGTGTCAGCAAGTCGGCTAATCCACATCCTTCCGCCCGAGAGTACTCACGCAGCCGCGCTGCCTCGGCAAGCCAGTTCCAGCCGCCACACCATCCTGAACATAGTCTACCTTCCATTTAAGGGGGCTATTTGTCCTGTCTATTTTCATTCCTCAGTGAGTATAAGATATTTTCTCCAATCGGGAACGGGCCTTTGTTCTGGATCCCATTCGTCCGCAGGTGATCGGAAGAGAGCAGGTTGCCAGGTTTTCGGGAGCGCGGGAGTTTTGGTCTAAGTCGGTGTTGTCGAGCAGGCAGGCGGCGCTGGCGAAACCAGCGGAGCGTAGTTCCAGCTGTCGCCGCCAGATGGGTGCCTTCCCGGGGAATGCAATATAATTAGGCCCAGGCCGCTCGCCTGGCCCGCTCGCTCCCCGCCGCCGGAAAGCTGATGCGTGATGTAGTGTATGGTCGATAATTTTAATTAGAAGAAGCCGCCCCGGCGGGCCCGCCACCCCAGCAGAGGGGGGGGGGGGAGGGGGGGTGCGCGAGGGGCGGTTTCCGCCAGACGCGCGAGCCACTGTAAAAACAATAACGCCCTTTTCTCATCAGCGCCGCCGTGCTCGCGGTGCTGGACGGCCGCGAAGGAACGCGGAGAGGGGGGCGGGGGGGGGGGGGGGTGGCGGCGGGGGCGGCAGGGGCCCCGCGCTCTCCCCGCCGTCCATTAAATAACACAATTACTGGGGGGGCGGCTGCGGTGGGGGATCGCATCGGCCGATAATAGAGGCGAGCCCGGCGAAAAAATCACCGACCGAGTCTGTCTGGTCAACGTGGCGGCCGCTCGCCACTTTCATAACACACAGTGGAGCCAAAATCTGCCGGCGAAAATAGGCTCGTTCAGGCACACGGCCCCGTATTTTGCTCTACGGAACCCCCGTTCACTGTCCTCCTCCTCCACAACTTATGCACGTATTTGTAAAAAATGTTTTTCTGTTCTTCTTCTGAAACAGATTTTTGGTGTTCCGTACCTCAATAGGTAAAAACGGAACCCCTGTGGGATCACTTTATTGTCCGTCAGTCCATCCGTCTCTTAAGAACACTTTTTTCAGGTGTGGGTAGAGGTATCAAGTTGAAATTTATGTCAAATACCAAGGTCCTCGATGGTGAGTGTTCATCGGAGGTGAGGGTATCATCTGGAGTGCCCCAGGGAAGTGTGGTAGGTCCGCTGTTGTTTTCTGTCTACATAAATGATCTTTTCGATAGGGTGGATAGCAATGTGCGGCTGTTAGCTGATGATGCTGTGGTGTACAGGAAAGTGCCGTCGTTGAGTGACTGTAGGAGGATACAAGATGACTTGGACAGGATTTGTGGTTGGTGTAAAAATGGCAGCTAACTCTAAATATAGATAAATGTAAATTAATGCAGATGAATAGGAAAAAGAATCCCTTAATGTTTGAATACTCCATTAGTAGTGTAGCGCTTGACACAGTCACGTCGATTATATATTTGGGCTTAACATTGCAGAGCGATATGAAGTGGGACAAGCATGTAATAGCAGTTGTGGGGAAGGCGGATAGTCGTCTTCGGTTCATTGGTAGAAGTTTGGGAAGATGTGGTTCGTCTGTAAAGGAGACCGCTTATAAAACACTAATACGACCTATTCTTGAGTTCTGCTCGAGCGTTTGGAATCCCTATCAGGTCGGATTGAGGGAGGACATAGAAGCAATTCAGAGGCGGGCTGCTAGATTTGTTACTGGTAGGTTTCCTCATCACGCGAGTGTTACGGAAATGCGTCAGGAACTCGGGTGGGAGTCTCTGGAGGAAAGGAGGCGTTCTTCTCGTGAATCGCTACTGAGGCAATTTAGAGAACCAGCATTTGAGGCTGACTGCAGTACAATTTTACTGCCGCCAACTTATATTTCGCGGAAAGACCACAAAGATAACATAAGAGAGATTAGGGCTCGTACAGAGGCATATAGGTAGTCATTTTTCCCTCGTTCTGTTTGGGAGTGGAACAGGGAGAGAAGATGCTAGTTGTGGTGCGAGGTACCCTCCGCCACGCACCGTAAGGTGGATTGCAGAGTATGTATGTAGATGTAGATGTCTACAGTCCCTTCTCAGAGTAAAAAAATTAAACGTCTGACTCAACCCAAACAAAGGATACGCCCATTTGTCTCACATATTTTGACATTAGCGAACACATTCATCAGAAGCTACAGATCAGCTATCTATATACTTGATTAAGTCTGTACGAAACCCCCAGGGCGCGAATGCTACTCCCACCTGTCTTGATAGTATACTAAGAATATCGCTCAATAAATACAGAGTGTAACGAAAACGACTTTATAACTTCGAAAATTCGTAGAAACTTCCTCATACGACTTACATATTTGATGTCATTTTGTAGGAAAATACATCAAGTTTTCACTGTTTGGTTAGACATCTGGAATTCACTAAATGTTCGGTTTCCACGTAAGTGAATAGGCCGAGATGCGCCAATTGCAAGGCCATCACGTTCACTGGAGCTAACACTTCTTACCTTTTTCTTTTGGGGGATCATCAAGAGTACCTTACTTGTTCCGCCCTTACCGGCTTCTGTATCAGAGATCAGAGCTGGAATCTACCTTGCAAATGAATACGTCACGTCTGACATGCTGCAGCGAGTTCGGCGAGAAGTCGATTTCAATGGGATGTCTGCCTCATAACCAATGCAAGTCACTTTCAACCTATCTAGGTATATGGTAAAAAACTTAATATATTTTGCTAATAAAATGAGAACAAACTCATGTCTGTAGGTTAAATGAATAGGACTGGTCAAGTTTGTAAAATCACTTTTGATACACTCTATAAATCACCACAGATTTTTTCTACTAATGCATTTACTCTCAAGCGTTACGACTTGTTAAAAATATCGATCAGCATTTCTTTTTTTATGCATTATTTTTCTACATAGTCTCCATTCTACGGCCCTACGCCAGCGTTGCGTAGGAGCACGTATTTCCTATTAGTAGCAGCTCTTTTCTTGTCCTCATAGCCATGATTTCACTGCATGAATTACGCTCTCGTCATCCTCAAGTGTTCCCCACGTAAAATGAAATGAAATGATCGTATGGCATTGTTAGCCGGGAGGCCCCAGGCGGGCGCCGTATTGCAAGTCCTTTTTAGTTTACGCCACTTCGGCGACTTGCGAGTCAATGATGATGAAATTATGGTGAAGGACAAACAACACCCAGTCATCTCGAGGTAGTTTCTGACCCCGCCCGGAATCGAACTCGGGACCCCGTGCGCAGGAAACGAGAACGCTACCGCAAGAACACGACCTGCGGACTTCCCCACGTAGAGAATCCTTCAGTGACCCAAACAGTTCTACGTCAGAGGACGCCAGGTCCGGGCTATAGTGTGGATAGGTAGTGATGTCCAGTCTAATTTGACGATGAGTTCCCGGCTTCTGAGACTTCCGTGCGGACAATATTTCTTTTGTGTTAATGTCAGATCAAACACGTCGTCAACCGTTCTTTAGTTTGTTCAGGCTCCCCACGTTTGCCACTGAATTGGTGTTTGGACCGTTCGGTAACACATCCACAAGAATGAAGCCATCACTACCTCAAAACACTGTCATCATGAATTTGACAACAGCGTAAACTTCCTTGTTGTAACGACTGCAGATAGTGTCACTCCAGTGACTGCCTTTTAGTTTCCGGCTCAAAGTGATGCGGCCAGGTTTCGTCGCCTGCAACGAACCGTGACAGGAAGACCTCTCCGTCAGCTTCAAACTGCTCCAACAGTTTAGATGCAACAGGTTTTCATTTCATCTTACTGTATGTTGTGAACATTCGTGGAGCCCATCTTGAGCAAACGCTTTTATATCCAAGATCCTCAGTCATTGCACACGCAATTCCGGTGATCGCTGAGCTGTGAAACCAATTCCCGAGTTGTGATGCTCGTGTCCGTACAATAATGGTATCCCCGCACAATTCACAACATCGTGAGCAGTGGTAGTGAAAGCACGTTGCGAACATGGCCGATTACAGACCTCAGTTTCTGCGCTTCCTGACGCCACAGCCCAGTATTACTCCCATTACAGCACCACTGTCCACACTTGTAGATATTCACCACGATTTCTTTTTTGCAACCAAGAACTGAATTGGAACACGTTGTTTAAACGAATATCTTGCGTAGACGCCATTTTTATGGTTTACTAAGTCTCTGCCACCTACAACAATTGTTCAGATCTTCGCACACGCCCAAAATAAAAATCAGACCCGAAGCTTCTAAACTAACGTTTCCCCAAACTCTTCTACAGCATTTATTTTGTTACATGAAATGTCTGGAGGGAATAACTGAACCGTATACTTCGACACTACAGATAACCTATCATCTTATTCACCTGACCTGATTCCCCTTGGCGTCTTTCTCCGTGGGCTGTTGAAAAGCTTCTTTTCTGGGATCAGACAGACCCCAGTTTATATTATAGATGCTCAGAGAAACTTCTCCAAGGGAGTAAGTCACTCCGAAAATAGGACGAACTGTATTACTGGAGGCAGACGCATCCAACACGACCCACTAGCGTGAATTATAGTAATACCTGTAAGTTTTGTCAACCAGAGCATGTGAGTCATATTCTTCGTACTTTTCATTACATATAATAGTTGATTTCTTCCAATCTTCGCAGTGAATTACGGATCTCGACAGTTTCTAGTGTACATGCCTATTTCATTTTCCTTGGATTTATATTTTACCTATTTTTCTCTGGAGAAAACTATTTCCGTCGAGAGGTTGTCTTGTGTTCGCTGTCTTCATCTAGCGTGTATTTCCAGACAATACCTAGAATGGGATTGACTTTTGTGCATTATACAACATTTTCCTGTCTGTTCCAGATGTATTTTAGTATTGTGAGGATACAACAAAATGCAAAATCCAAGAAGACAGAAGTGCGGAATGTGATTAGTGAAAATGGTGTTAAGTGGCGCGTAGTGCTTTCATAATATTACTATTACATCCTACGGAGAGAAATCGGTTAACAGTTACGTCCAACTTGCATTCCACGTGTACTTTTCATAACAAACACCCTCACCAATTATTATCCTATAGTAGATAAAATTTTAAGAATTTTCTTGATAATGTAGTTTTTGAACTTACGAGCCTGCACTTTCTGATGTAATAAGTAAGTTCCAGGGGGAGGACAAAAATATGGAAAATGAAACACATCACCATGCCCAGTATGGTGTAGGAGACCCGCTGGCAGGCGAAACAGCTTCCAATCATCTCTGTATGGATAAACACAAGACCTTTACTGGTTTAAAACTACACTACTGGCCATTAAAATTGCTACACCACGAAGATGTACTACAGACGCGAAATTTAACCGACAGGAACAAGATGCTGTGATATGCAAATGATTAGCTTTTCAGAGCATTCATACAAGGTTGGCGCCGCTGGCGACACCTACAACGTGCTGACATGAGGAAAGTTTCCAACCGATTTCTCATACACAAACAGCAGTTGACCGGCGTTGCCTGGTGAAACGTCGTTGTGATGCCTCGTGTAAGGAGGAGAAATGGGTACCATCACGTTTCCAAATTTGATAAAGGTCGGATTGTAGACTATCACGATTGCGGTTTATCGTATCGCGACATTGCTGCTCGCGTTGGTCGAGATCCAATGACTGTTAGCAGAATATGGAATCGGTGGGTTCAGGAGGGTAATACGGAACGCCGTGCTGGATCCCAACGACCTCGTATCACTAGCAGTCGAGATGACAGGCATCTTATCCGCATGGCTGTAACGGATCGTGCAGCCACGTCTCGATCCCTGAGTCAACAATGGGGACGTTTGCAAGACAACAACCATCTGCGCCAACAGTTCGACGACGTTTGCAGCAGCATGGACTATCAGCACGGACACCATGGCTGTGGTTACCCTTGACGCTGCACCACAGACAGAAGCGCCTGCGGTGGTGTCCTCAACGACGAACCTGGGTGCGCGAATGGCAAAACGTCATTTTTCCAGATGAATCCAGATTCTGTTTATAGCGCCATGATGGTAGCATCCGTGTTTGGCGACATCGCGGTGAACGCACATTGGAAGCGTGTATTTGTCATCGTCATACTGGCGTATCACCCGCCGTGGTGGTACGGGGTGCAATTGGTTACACGTCCCAGTCACCTCTTGTTCGCATTGACGGCACTTTGAACAGTGGACGTTACATTTCAGACGTGTTACGACCCGTGGCTCTACCCTTCATTCGATCCCTGCGAAACCCTACACTTCAGCAGGATAATGCACGACCGCATGTTGCAGGTCCTGTATGGGCCTTCCTGGATACAGAAAATGATCGACTGCTGCCCTGGCCAGCACGTTTTCCAGATCTCTCACCAACTGATAACGTCTGGTCAATGGTGACCGAGCAACTGGTTCGTCACAATACACCAGTCACTACTCTTCATGAACTGTGGTATCGTGTTGAAGCTGCATGGGCAGCTGTACCTGTACAAGCCATCCAGGCTCTGTTTGACTCAATGCCCAGGCGTATCAAGGCCGTTATTACGGCCAGAGGTGGTTATTCTGGGTACTGATTACTCAAGATTTATGCACCCAAATTGCGTGAAAATGTAATCACATGTCAGTTCTAGTATAATATATTTGTCCAATGAATACCCGTATATCATCTGCATTTCATTTTGGTGTAGCAATTTTAATGGCAAGTAGTGTATCTTATATCATTGTTCCTCCAGAATAGTGGTAAGTTCAGGTAACGACGATGGAGGTAGATGGCGATCACGTCCCCTTTTCTCCAAAGCAGACCACAAACTCGCAATAATATTGTGATCTGCTGACTCTGGCGAGGGGACATGCGACAGTTCATGTTCGTTCTCCCAAAACCACTCCAGGGTGACACCAGGGGTGTGAACAGGGGTCCTGTCGTCTCGGAACTCACCACCACTGAGAAACAAATAGTGCACCATGGGACTGTCGTGATCGGCCAAAATGGTCACATGATCCTTGGCAGTAATGCGAAATTGCAGAGTAACTGTTCGGTTCATGGTATATGATATGACTGCCCAGATCATCACTGAACTCCTGCCTTGTAACTCTCTTGGGACGTAAACTCGGCTAGAATTTGGAAACAATGTGAAACAAGACTCATCCGATCAAACGACATTCTTCCATTGCTCCGTAGCCAAGGTTTTTGTGGCTTCGGCAGCACATTTTCCTATTACTGGCATTTGCATCAGTGACGTGTGGTTTTGGAATTGCAGCCCGCCATGAAATTCCCTGCTTATGGAGCTCCCGCCATTTTCTTTTTTTTTTTTTTTTGTGCTGACAGGGTTCGCGAGTGTGACATTCATCTCTGCAGTGACTTTATACTTCGGTTACACTGCTAACGGGAGTACCTAGCAACACCAGCGCCAAGATCTTGCGCACGTTCAAATTCACTTAGTACCGACATTGTATTGTATGTATTGTATGTTAACCGGCGACCTAGAAACGACGGAGCGGTTCCGTCCCCGCCGCAGCTGCAGTGTTCCACAATCCCACGACGACTACCGCAGTCCACCCCTCCGTCGCCCCACACCGAACCCAGGGTTATTGTGCGGTTCGGCCCCCGGTGGAGCCCCCCCCCCCTCCCCCCGCCCGGGAACCTCCCACACCAGACGAGTGTAGCTCCTATGTTGTTTGGGTGGTAAAATAATGGTGATGTACGCGTACGTGGAGAACTTGTTTGCTCAGCAATCGCCGACATAGTGTAACTGAGTCGGAATAAGGGGAACCAGCGCGCATTCGCCGAGGCAGATGGAAAACCACCTAAAAACCATGCACAGACTGGCCGGTTCACCGGACCTCGACACAAATTCGCCGGGCGGATTCGTGCCGGGGATCATGCGCTCCTTCCCGCCCGGAAAGCCGTGCGTTAGACCGCACGGCCAACCGCGCGGGCGCTAGTACCGACATAATGCAATAACAACTACACAGAACACTTTTCTGATCACGACTAATACTTGCACCGTACTGAGGGCATACCGCATCCGCCGTTCGTGGTCAATTACAACAGTGCAACCTGCAGGTTCGCTAGCACTGCATTTATGTTCGAGCATGATCGCTCGCGGTGTTTCTGTACTTTTGTCCAAACCCTGTAATTACATCTGGATACATAGTTAAGTGGGCAGTGTCTGCATGGTAAACGAATAAAACGCTTGACCGTTAAGAGACTATATGATCAGCAGAGCAATCAAATGAGACCACTCCTTCTGCCGCCCATCACGAGATACGACACACTTCACCCTAATTGGCGGACAGTTTTTATCCGTATGTGACAGCAGCACTCCAGAAAGGAAGAACGGAAGCTTCCTTCTTAATGAGGGTGACAGCCTTGTTAAGATTAGGTGAGCACGGTGCCTCCTTGCGACGATGTCTCGTGCCCTGTCTGCGCGGCCCCCATGCTTGGCGCTAGCGCCCCACACTCCTCCCGTTATCTTGAGGGGGGCGTTCTCCTGCTGGGGCAACACATGAGATCACCCTGTTAAATCACGGGTAGCCAGGACAGGCCGACAAAAACAGAGCTCATCAAGGCAACAACATTCCTTCGACGTCGATCATGTTGTAATTCAAAGGTTTCTGGATTAATTATCAAAAAACCTTCAAGTGGATTATCATGCTCAGAGGTCCCACGTTAGTTCGATACTATAACAGTTCATAAAGGGGCTAGGATATCGACACATTGTTTTCAGCAACTGGTAACAAGCAAAGCGGAAAGTATATCCTCGCACGATTGATATATGTTCTCTGCCTTCTATTTTAACTAGAAGTATGAAATATCCTATCAGATTGAAACTGTGTGCCGGACCGGGATTCGAATCCGCAGATCTCTAACGACTGAGCTCCCCCCAAAACGACTCACGACCCGTCCTCACAGCCGGCCGGAGTGGTCGAGCGGTTCTAGGCACTTCAGTCTGGAAACACGCAACCGCTACGGGCGCAGGTTCGAATCCTGCCTCGGGCATGGATGTGTGTGATGTCCTTAGGTTATTTAGGTTTAAGTAGTTCTAAGTTCTAGGGGACTGATGACTTCAGAACTTAACTGCCATAGTGCTCAGAGCCATTTGAACCGTCCTCACAGCTTTACATCGCTCAGTACCTCATCTCCTACCTTCCAAACTTCTCAGAAGTTCTCTCGCCTAACTTGCCGGTCTAGCATTCCTGGAAGAAATGATACTGCAGGCATGGTGGATTGTTTACAGTACGAACTTTCACCCTGCAGCGTAGTGTGCGCTGACATGAACCTTTATGGCATATAAAAACAATGTCCGTTGGTATTGCACTTGCCCACGAAAGGCAACGGCCCCGATTTCGAGTCCCAGTGCAGTACACAATTTTAATCTGCTCGGAGTTTCATATCAGTGCACACTTCGCTGCAGAGTGAAAATTCACTTTACAACGAAGTACAACGTTTGTTCGGATAGTTAGTATACTGTGACCATAAAAATCTGTTATTTTTATTTATTTTTTATTTTATTTTTTTACGATTGTCAACAGTGAGCGGCGGAAAGGGATCCCCTGACCAGAGCGAGCGTAACAGGAACACGGTAGTACGTAAAAAAACAAAACAAAACAAAAAAAACGTTATAATGTCCAGTTTCGTGAAATATGTCGGCAAGAAAACCCGCCAAGTGCGAGCTATGTGCTTCGATGCGATTCCTACTCACGGAAGGAATAACGCCTATCGAAAATTTTTCGTGAATCAAAACGGTTTACGACGAAGGTATTATGAACAGAACGATTGCGTTTAAGTGACGTAGGGAGTTTAGTGGAGGCAGAGGAAATTATCACGACGAACAGTGTAGTGGAAGACCTTCCATTCTGACTGTAAGTCCGAAATATTGAGCAATGTGTTCGTGAAGACCGTCGATCGACACTGGATGAAATTTTTTCGATGTTTCCACAACTCTCCAGAACTCTACTATACGAGATACCCATAGATTTGCTAGGGTACTGGAAACTCTGTGCAAGATGGGTCCCGAAACAGCTGACGGAGCAGCAGAAGAAATAACGGGTCAATAGCACACACGAGTTTCTTGAGCGACTTGAAATGGAAAGTGACGATTTTCTGAGTTCTATTGGGACTGGATATGAAATATGGTGACTCATTATACGCCTGAGAGAAGAAGACAATCGTCAAAGCGGCGCCACAGCAATTCCCCTGCTTTCAAAGATTCAAAACAACAATTTCGTGCAAAAAAATCAAGGTCTCATTGTTTTGGGACCGAAGAAGCATCAATTAGTCGAATTTCAGCCCCAGTGGGAGGCAATCAATGCACAACGGTAGTTCGAGACTAAAAAAAACTCAAAAGGAGTATTCTGAACAAAAGGAGGGGAATGCTGCCGATGGGAGTGTGCTTGTTGCAGGACAACTCCCGTCCTCACACAGCCTTGGCCGCCGAGGCGCTCTTGGACTTATTTGGTTGGGATGTTCTGAACCACCCCACGTATTCCCCTGAGTTGGTGGCTTCAGATTAGCATCTTTTCACCTCCCTGAAGGCACACATAGGTGGAATTAAAATTTGAAGCGACGTGCAGGTTCAGAAAGGGGTTCTGATGTGGAGAAATGGGATGGCGAGAGAGTTATTCGAGGAGGGCATAAAGAAGCTTGTGCTACGGCTCACCACATACATCGAAAGGGCGTATGAGGGAGAACAGTCCACAAGTGCATCAACAATATCTTGTAATTTTTTTTCAAATACACCTTTTTCTTTAAAAAATGTAAAAATCTGGTACACCTACTTTCTGAACATGCCTCGTAATTTTCCCAACCATAAGATCATTAAATCTGAGCGGATCTGACGACAAGACGAGCAGGGAAGTCGAGAGAGAAAGTCCGCGAGCGTCAGTTATATCATGACGGATTCTACGCACTCTTCGGCTATACACATACTAAGAGATGCTACCGCTACCTGTTTTCTGTCAGATAGTAGAGTTGTTTCCTACGACACATACCCTGTTGCTTTGTCCAGGCCTATTCTGCAGTAATAGTTGAGGGTGTCCAGAGGTATGCGGACAACGTGATTTGCGGACACCAACCAGAGATTTGCGGATACAATCTCCCCTTTCCCGCCAATGATGAGCAACCCCAGACAGTGGTGGGATGCCATTCTAATAACTGCGCCCGCCATATGGCACGTCCAGGAGTGATGGTCGGGGGTGCCACTTCCTTTCATAGTAGGACACCTTTGCTTTTCATCCCCGGCTCCCCTACAAAAGAGAAGTACGTCGACGACATTCTTCGCTCCATTTCGTTGCCTTTCAAGACACGTCATCGTAGGCTTACATTTCAGCAAGATAATGTCCGCCCGCACACGACGAGAGCTTCAGTTACTGGTCTTCATGATTGTCAAACCCTGCTGTGGCCAGCAAGGTCACCTGATCTCACCTCAAATGAGGCAGGGCCATCCAACCGTCTCGAGATTTTGACAATCTAAAGCGCTAATTCGACAGAATTTGGCACGATATCCCTTAGGAGGACATCCAACAAATCTGTCAATCAGTTCCAAGACGTATAACTGCTTGCGTAAGGGTCAGACGTGGACGAACGCTTTACCTACTTGCTTAATTTGTGAAGCTGTTTCTTTTGGATGAATCATCCAATTTTTGTGAAATATTCCTCATTTATTTGTCTGCACGTGTACATTATATCAATCGATTTCCATCCCATTCGGATACCTCCTTCGTGGTGCGTCGGATTTTTGGCTTTAGAGAGTATAGCACTACTGGCCATTAAAATTGCTACACCAAGAAGAAATGCAGATGATGAACGGGTATTCATCGGACAAATATATTATACTAAACTGACATGTGATTACATTTTCACGCAATTGGGGTGCATAGATACTAAGAAATCAGTACCCAGAACAACCACCTCTGGCCGTAATAACGGCCTTACTCACTGAGTCAAACAGAGCTTGGATGGCGTGTACAGGTACAGCTACCCATGCAGCTTCAACACGATACCACAGTTTATCAAGAGTAATGACTGGCGCATTGTGACGAGCCAGTTGCTCGACCACCACTGATCAGACGTTTTCCGTTGGTGAGAGATCTGGAGAATGTGCTGGACAGGGCAGCAGTCGACATTTTCTTTATCCAGAAAGGTCCGCACAGGACCTTCCACATGCGATCGTGCATTATCCTGCTGAAATGTAAGGTTTCGCAGGAATCGAATGAAGGGTAGAGCCACGGGTCGTAACACATCTGAAATGTAACGTCGACTGTTCAAAGAGACGTCAATGCGAACAAGTGGTGACCGAGACGTGTACCAATCACGTCGGGTGATACGGCAGTATGGCGATGACGAATACACGCATCCAATGTGCGTTCACCGCGATGTCGCCAAAGATGGATGCGACCATCATGATGCTGTAAACAGAACCTGGATTCATCCGAAAAAATGACGTTTTGCCATTCGTGCACCCAGGTTCTTTCGTTGAGTATGCCATCGCAGGCGCTTCTGTCTGGGGTGCAGCGTCAAGGGTAACCGCAGCCATGTCTCCGAGCTGAGAGTCCATTTTGCTGCAAACGTCGTCGAACTGTTCGTGCAGATGGTGGTTGTCTTGCAAACGTCCCCATCTGCTGAGTCACGGATCGAGACGTGGCTGCACGATCCGTTACAGCCACGCGGATAAGATGCCTGTCATCTCGTCTACTAGTGATACGAGGCCGTTGGGATCCAGCACGGCGTTTCGTATTACCCTCCTGAACTCACCGATTCCATATTCTGCTAACAGTCATTGGCTCTCGACGAACGAGAGCAGCAATGTCGCGATACGATAAACCGCAATCGCGATAGGCTACAATCCGATCTTTATCAAAGTCGGAAACTGGATGGTACGCATTTCTCCTCCTTACACGAGGCATCACAACGACGTTTCACCAGGCAACGCCGGTCAACTACTGTTTGTGTATGATAGATCGGTTGGAAACTTTCCTCATGTCAGCACGTTGTAGGTGGCGCCAGCGGCGCCAACCTTGCGTGAATGCTCTGAAAAGCTAATCATTAGCATATCGCAGCATCTTGTTCCTGTCGGTTAAATTTCGCGACTGTAGCACGTGATCTTCGTGGTGTAGCAATTTTAATCGCCAGTAGTGTACTTCCTCGCATTAGCGTCTCGTGGAACTGTGGCCAGGAGAAAACTGAGAAACTGGAGCTCATACGAAGGTTAGCCTACAGCCGAGCTAGTCAGAGTACTGAGGCCGTATTTGCTGAAGACCCTGTCCCGCAACCGCCACTGAGGGAGTGATTCTATCGCTGCGTACCCCCAGCGTCAACGCTGAGCGAGTACAGCTGTTTGCGGACCCGGTGACAGTGGCGCGACAGTCGGCCAGCGCGACAGTGGTCAGTGTCGCGGCCGGGGCGGCGGCGCGCGCGGCAGAGCTGCCGCCCCCGGGGGCAGTGGGCGCCGGGCGCTGGGTGGCGGGCGACACGCATTCCTGGGATTGCCAGCGCTGTTATTTAATGGCGAGCCCCGCAGCGGCCGCCACCCTGCGACGTTGCCGCGCGCCCAGCCGCACGCGCCACGGCGGCAGCGGCAACGCAGCCCGGGCTCTCTTGTCCGAGTTTTTAAGGAGAGCCGGTCCGCCGGCCGCCGCTGAATGCCCGGCCCTGGCGGGAGGGGGCGCCGCCGCTGTTGAAATTGTGGGAGGGGGGCGGGGGGCAGGGGGGCCGGGCAGGTGCGGGCAGAGAAATCGAGGGAACCGGTTCCCCGCCGCGCCGCGGAGAGGGTCCGCACTGCGCGCCGCGCCGCAGCCAGCCAGCCGGGCAGCTGGCCGCACCGAACAGCCAGGCCGCAGCTCGCGCAGATTCGCCGCGCGCTCCTCTGCTCCTCTGATGCCCTACCCCACCCACAGTACACAAGCAGACTCGGGCCGCACAACGGCGAGCCCCATCTAACGCAGAACATGTGACGACCGTCCAATAAGTAATGCAACATTTTTTCTGAAATCAATTTAGCTTTATTCAGGATTCCAAACCACTATAATACACTGTAATATAATTCTAACGGCGGCAGAGGTAAAATACAGTGAGCGAAAGGCTATTTACAATTTGTACAGAAACCAGATTGCACTTTTGAGAGTCGAGGGGCATTAAAGGGAAGCAGTGGTTGGGAAGGGAGTGAGACAGGGTTGCAGCCTCTCCCCGATCCTATTCAATCTGTATATTGAGCAAGCAGTAAAGGAAGCAAAAGAAAAATTCGGAGTAGGTATTAAAATCCATGGAGAAGAAATAAAAAATTTGAGGTTCGCCGATGACATTGTAATTCTGTCAGAGACAGCAAAGGACTTGGAAGAGCAGTTGAACGGAATGGACAGTGTCTTGAAACGAGGATATAAGATGAAAATCAACAAAAGCAAAACGAGGATAATGGAATGTAGTCGAATTAAGTCGGGTGATCCTGAGGGAATTAGATTACGAAATGAGACACTTAAAGAAGTAAATGAGTTTTGCTATTTGGGGAGCAAAATAACTGATGATGGTCGAAGTAGAGAGGAAATAAAATGTAGACTGGCAATGGCAAGGAAAGCGTTTCTGAAGAAGAGAAATTTGTTAACATCGAGTATAGATTTAAGTGTCAGGAGGTCGTTTCTGAAAGTATTTGTACGGAGTGTAGCCATGTATGGAATTGAAACATGGACGATAAATAGTTTGGACAAGAAGAGAATAGAAGCTTTCGAAATTTGGTGCTACAGAAGAATGCTGAATATTAGATGGGTAGATCACATAACTAATGAGGAAGTATTGAATAGAATTGGGGAGAAGAGGATTTTGTGGCACAACTTGACAAAAAGAGGGGGTCGGTTAGTAGGACACGTTCTGAGGCATCACAGGATCACAAATTTAGCATTGGACGGCAGCGTGAAGGGTAAAAATCGTAGAGGGAGACCAAGAGGTGAATACGCTAAGCAGATTCAGAAGGATGTAGGTTTCAGTAGCTACTGGGAGATGAAGAAGCTTGCACACAATAGGGTAGCATGGAGTGCTGCATCAAACCAGTCTCAGGACTGAAGACCACAACAACAACATAATATTCCCTACTCTTTCGCCTACAAAACTTGATTTTTTCAACTTAACCTCCGTTCAATGCAATGGCCTCACTCCATCATTCTCAGCAGGCCTGTATTCCTGCACGTACCACTCTACCGGTCGACGTCGGAGCCAACGCCTTGCTGCTCCAATAATCTCCTCATCATTCACACACTTCTTCCCGCGAAGTGCATCCTTCATTGGGCCAAACAGATGGAAGTCGGAAATTGAGAGATCAGTGCTGTAGGTTCGATCAATGTCGTGTGACGAGGGCCTCCTGTCGGGTAGACCGTTCGCCGGGTGCAAGTCTTTCGATCTGACGACACTTCTGCGACGTGCCCATCGATGGGGATGAAATGATGATGGTTAGGACCCAATCCCTGTGCGGAGACAAACTCCGACCCAGCCGGGAATCGAACCCGGGCCTTTAGTGTCGCGTTGACCACTGAGCTACCAGGGGCGGACAGGGCTGTGGTGTAAACGAGGAAGAACAATCCAGTGAAGTTTTGTGGTGACGAACACTCTGAAGTCGTATCTTCATTTTCCTGAGGGGTAGCACTGCAAAATTGGTCGTTGCACCATGAGGGATTACGTCCCTAAGCTTACACACTACTTAACCTAAATTAACATAAGGACAAACACACACCCCCATGCCCGAGGGAGGACTCGAACCTCCGCCGGGACCAGCCGTACAGTCCATGACTGCAGCGCTTTCCTATGGAGGAGAGGTGGTGTGGCGCCACTTCACGGATTGCCATTTTGTTTCCGGTTAGAAGTGACGAACCATGTTTCGTCACCTGTGACAATGTGCGCCGAAGTTGTCAGCATCAGTCTCGTCACGTGAATACAACTCCACACAGACGGTCCCTCGTTGCCCTTTGTGGTCTGCTGTACCTCTGAGTACACCACATGGTGGTCGAGTGTATCAGCAGTACCAACAGAGACGTCCAGCTGAGCAGTGAGGTGTTTTACTGTGATCCAACGATCACCTCCAGTGAGAGTGTCCGCACGTTCCAACATTGCAGGAGTCGCAGCTGTGTGCAGCTGGTCGGCACGGAGGAGATCAGACAGGTTTGCGTAATCTTGCTGCCTTGATGACAGATGCCTCGGCCAACGACTCACCGTGCTTTTGTTTACTGCCGGATCTACTCTACAAGCCCTATGAATATCTGCGACGCTCTGGTCTTCGCCAAAAGAAATTCAGTACAGCTCTCTGCTTGCTACGCACCTCCGATGCAGACGCCATATCGAATGCTTGGTGTAGTGTCACTACCAATTCGAACACCACGAAACTATAGGGGCTGAAGTGGGAATACTCCACGATGTCCCACAACGAACTGTGCATTTTTTTATACCTGATCCAGGCGACAAAAAAAGTGCTGCATACCTACTGAACGCCTCCTGCAATATCCTATTCTTAACGGAATGAAATCCTCATCTGTTAACGTGACTTCTGGTGTACCCCAAAGGACTGTTATGGGACCACTACTTTTTAACACTATAGAGGGTGATTCAAAATGCATGTCGCATAGGACAAAGTGTACATTGGCGATTCAATAGTCTTTGCATTTAGGACAAAGTCGTAATTAGTGAAGACAGCGAAAATACACATGCTACAGATGTGCTGTAATTGTAAAAGCAAAATGTTGCATCATTGGCCAATGACTACCCGAAACTTAACAGTGTAATGCAGCTTTCATCCGGGGTACGTTGATCGCACGTATCTCAAACGCAGAATGTGTTCAAACTGACTACCACCCTGTAGATGACACATGTGAACACGGCGACAGACATCGAACGTAACGTCGCTGCTGGTACTTCTGTACAGGCTGTGGTGGTATTTTCCTGCATGTCAGTTTATGTTCTTGTTGTGTTTATGTACACCGCAGACCTAAGGAGCCCCAAAAGGAAAACGCCAGCAGCGTCAGGCCAGGCACCCTAGGTGGTCAGTTCACTATACTCCGTCCAGCAACCCAAATCCCATGAAGAACCCCATCTAGAAGTCAGCAGGCATTTCGTGCGAAATGTAGAAGTGTCCATCCTTCTGGAAGAAGAAACCTACCTCTCCATTCGAGAGACAGATCATCCAAATACGACAGTAATAGGGTAGTAATGGTTGGTTGGTTCTGCGCACTATGGAATTTAACATCTGAGGTCATCAGTCCCCCACAACTTAGAACTACTTAAACCTAACTAACCTAAGGACATCACACACATCCATGCCCGCGGCAGGATTCGAACCTGCGACCGTAGCGGTCGCGCGGTTCCAGACTGAAGCGCTTAGAAACGCTCGGCCACATCGGCCGGCCTTGGACAAGGTAGTAATGTTTCCTCAAGATAATGTCTGTAGGGTGCAGCAGTTAAAAATGTGGTACCAATAGAGACATCTCCGCGTATGCGACACCACACGTTTAAACTAGGGTTAGTCTGAGGGCATGCCTCGACGGCGAAATGCGGAACATTGTTTGCCCGACAGATGTCGCCATGTCTCTTCAACTTCTCGTTCAAATGGAAACGAGTTTTATTGCTGAAAAAAATGTCACCTTCCTTTCAGTGTCATCGCCGTGGAGATTTTGCTGAAAGTGGATTCGATAGGGATGGAAACGATTTGAGGGCAGTATCTCAACACAGGGGCCTGGGTAATGCCGCATTCAGCGCCACCTTTATTGTTGACTCGCCTGAACTCAATAATGTCTCTTTTGTTCGTACAGCTTCTGATTGTGTATCCGCTGTTGCTGTGCGTGGTCGTCCGGAACGTCTTTTGTCTTGAACACTGGCTGTAGACTTAATCGATTCCATTAAATGGCCATTCTGTGGTTAGGCTTACATTGGTTTGTATACTGCCTATGATTCTCTCCTGATGTATGTACATTGCTGTACGAGACACTGCACTGCAGACCAGCACCAAACTACACAGCCTTCTAATACCCCTGCGTCGGACTACGTTAATCAATTGCCTCACAGACAACTGTCCATGAGGTAGGCTACTACGCACTGCACGTGACTCATGATTTCGGCGGTATGGTGATGCTGCGTCGTTCGACTCGTTGTTGCTTTCGCTATATCCATTAATACCGGCTTTGTCCTGTGGACATTACTTTTTTGATCACCCTGTAAAGACCTACAGTATGTTTCAAAGCATTTGTATCATATGTCTAGGGTGATAGATCACTTCATAGAAGGCTACTCTTGTTAAACAGAAAATGTCCGCTGATACTTCCTGCAGACGCTAGGTGTCATTTGGTATTCGTCAGCCCTGAACGACGGTATTTCACCGAAGTAGGTGTGCTGCGTACTACCCACACCAGTAAACTGATAAGAGTGATTTTCAACAAGAAAACCTTGGGAATGAGTGTCTCTCAGCCGGGAAAGATATGTTAGAAGCGAAAGAGGAACTTTTATTTTTGCTGGGATGACCCTCTTTCATGCAGAGCAGATGACACGATTATAGGCAACACAAATTGCATATGGATGTTGCAGGGCGCTTACACGGTGTCGCCGCTCAGGCGCATAACTAATACAACAGGATAGCTTGTATCACTGTGAAGTGTCAGCGGACATATTTTAGCTAACAGGAGTTGGCCCCAATCATGTGATCTGCGAGCCCTAGACGTTTGATATCAAGACTTTGAAACAACCTATACAGTATACATGGTGTTACAAAAAGGTACGGCCAAACTTTCAGAAAACATTCCTCACACACAAATAAAGAAAAGATGTTATGTGGACATGTGTCCGGAAACGCTTACTTTCCGTGTTAGAGCTCATTTTAGTTTCGTCCACCTACGCTCAATGGAGCACGTTATCATGATTTCATACGGGAATCTCTACCTGTGCTGCTAGAACATGTGCCTTTACAAGTACGACAAAACATGTGGTTCATGCGCGATGGAGCTCCTGCACATTTCAGTCGAAGTGTTCGTACGCTTCTCAACAACAGATTCGGTGACCGATGGATTGGTAGAGGCGGACCAATTCCATGGCCTCCACGCTCTCCTGACCTCACTTGACTTTCATTTATGGGGGCATTTGAAAACTCTTGTCTACGCAACCCCGGTACCAAATGTAGAGACTCTTCGTGCTCGTATTGTGGACGGCTGTGATACAATACGCCATTCTCCAGGGCTGCATCAGCGCATCAGGGATTCCATGCGACGGAGGGTGGATGCATGTATCCTCGCTAACGGAGGACATTTTGAACATTTCCTGTAATAAAGTGTTTGAAGTCACGCTGGTACGTTCTGTTGCTGTGTGTTTCCATTCCATGATTAATGTGATTTGAAGAGAAGTAATAAAATGAGCTCTAACATGGAAAGTAAGCGTTTCCGGACACATGTCCACATAACATTTTTTCTTTCTTTGTGTGTGAGGAATGTTTCCTGAAAGTTTGGCCGTACCTTTTCGTAACACCCTGTATACACTGACTCACGCCAGACAGTGGCAAGCCACATTTAACACACAATACAGTATGACATTCTTAAGGGAGAGAAATTTTCGTATCTAAAAGTGACTTCGGGTATACCCCAAGGCAGTGTTGTAATGCTTTTACTTTTGACAATATACAAGGTGTTTGACCGTTACACGCACAAACAGAAGAGGCTAGTAGAGGAAAATAAAACACTTAAATAATTCTAATAAACTAAAGGTTTCTCTGATACGACGTATACACAAGTTCAGAAATGTCAATATTACAACACTGGTAAATCCTAGGGCTTCGTTTATTTCGAAACACGGTACGCGTAGTGTAAATTTCAAGGTGATAAATTGCTCTCGTTTGATTTTATCATCATTCCGGACACCTAAGTACTGGCAAATAGCGTTTCTGGAACGAATGTATTTGTTCCGGTGTAACATTAAGCGACCTGCTGGACGATACAGCAGAGACGGCTGCGAGACGACGTCAGCCATTAGAACGATGACTAAGACGACACCACGACAGGAGCGGTACCTACACGAAGAGAATGTAAGCAGTGCTCCAGCTAGCCTCGGCCGCACTAGAAGAGCCGCACTAGAAGGCGAGCTGTGATCCGAACGCTTCCGCCGTGGCTTGTAAACTACTATTATTAGCTTGCATGTAAATTGTATACATCGAAGAACATTTACTATTTGCATGTCGCCATTTGCTTGCGACCCATCATTGTAAGAAGGCAAAGTTAAGTATTGTCTGTTTAATTTACTGTAATAGCTCCATTAATAAGGTTTGCTTGAATGTTGTCTACCTATGCGAGAATACAACTTCCTAGGCACACTATGTTAGACGAGTGGGCAGAATTCCACAGTATCGGCCGTGGCTTGCCCTGCAGATAATGCCGATGAACTCCGGAAACGTTTTGTGGAAGGTTGTTAATCCATTCAGTCCATTTTTGAACGTGTGTGGACATCGATGAGTAGATGTGTGGAAGCCTGATTTCCTCAGTAGAGTGGCCATGTAGAGCACTTCTGTGACGTGTTTGTCTTTTCCGTATATGTAGTGTGGATCATCGGGGACTCAGTTCTAAGGTGTTCATGAACTCAGTCATAATACCCCATATCGGAGAAATCATTCGGTTTCCAAATCCTCGTTTATTATAATTATTTCCTTGTTTCATTATATCCAAATCTTCGTTCTAGTAGATGGCTTGGCTGTGTGCTATTTCTTTGTACTGGACCGCGAATCATAGTTACAGCTACCAATCCCAGTCAACCGTGCACCGTCCATAAAATTATATGACTGTAACCCAAAAGATGTGTGTTAACGGATAGAACATTTTGCTTGAAAATGGTTACATAGTCCATATGTTGTCCTACATAAATAAAAAGAAAATGGATGTAAAAAAAGCCGATGCGGGAAACTAATTTCTTTGAAGAAGTCTAATTACGTTTCTGCTGCTGATGCAACTAGTCTTCTTCTTCTTCCTCACATTCTTTTGTGGACGGTAATTGATGATTGATAGATGTTGTGTTTTCCAAAGAGCACCAAAGAACAAGGTGCACTCTGCAATTCTAAATAAAAAACAGGTAATCGCTACCCAGCTCTTTCGAATATAATTCGATCGGTGGTAGAGGGAACGGTTTCCTGCTTTTCACTTCACAAAAATTTGCCAGGCTGATACAAAAGGATTTATATTGGCGTTTATTCCTATTTTCTTCAAGGCAACTCATGCTTAACAAAAGAAGAACGATGTCTCCTGCGAATGGGAGGTTGATCACGGAGAATTGGTAAGCGAGACACGCTGTGTGCCGACACGTGTCCCACGGCATGGCACCTGGCGGAAGCAGTGATGAATGGCGATGGAAACAACCGAATGGAAACAATGGAGTCAGCTGATTGGTGGAAAGCGATCGACTCATTCGGTTGTAGCTTAACGTGTCAAGTTAAATTATTCATTCATTCATCTGACTGAAACCAGTCTATGGGAACAATCGATTGGAAACAATCGATTCAGTATGCTGTAGTTTCACGTTTCAGTAGGATTATTATTCGTTCATTCCTTTCCGACTAAACCCGTCTGTGGGAGCAACCAAATGTAAACAATTGATACAGCCCGTTATACACTCCTGGAAATGGAAAAAAGAACACATTGACACCGGTGTGTCAGACCCACCATACTTGCTCCGGACACTGCGAGAGGGCTGTACAAGCAATGATCACACGCACGGCACAGCGGACACACCAGGAACCGCGGTGTTGGCCGTCGAATGGCGCTAGCTGCGCAGCATTTGTGCACCGCCGCCGTCAGTGTCAGCCAGTTTGCCGTGGCATACGGAGCTCCATCGCAGTCTTTAACACTGGTAGCATGCCGCGACAGCGTGGACGTGAACCGTATGTGCAGTTGACGGACTTTGAGCGAGGGCGTATAGTGGGCATGCGGGAGGCCGGGTGGACGTACCGCCGAATTGCTCAACACGTGGGGCGTGAGGTCTCCACAGTACATCGATGTTGTCACCAGTGGTCGGCGGAAGGTGCACGTGCCCGTCGACCTGGGACCGGACCGCAGCGACGCACGGATGCACGCCAAGACCGTAGGATCCTACGCAGTGCCGTAGGGGACCGCACCGCCACTTCCCAGCAAATTAGGGACACTGTTGCTCCTGGGGTATCGGCGAGGACCATTCGCAACCGTCTCCATGAAGCTGGGCTACGGTCCCGCACACCGTTAGGCCGTCTTCCGCTCACGCCCCAACATCGTGCAGCCCGCCTCCAGTGGTGTCGCGACAGGCGTGAATGGAGGGACGAATGGAGACGTGTCGTCTTCAGCGATGAGAGTCGCTTCTGCCTTGGTGCCAATGATGGTCGTATGCGTGTTTGGCGCCGTGCAGGTGAGCGCCACAATCAGGACTGCATACGACCGAAGCACACAGGGCCAACACCCGGCATCGTGGTGTGGGGAGCGATCTCCTACACTGGCCGTACACCACTGGTGATCGTCGAGGGGACACTGAATAGTGCACGGTACATCCAAACCGTCATCGAACCCATCGTTCTACCATTCCTAGACCGGCAAGGGAACTTGCTGTTCCAACAGGACAATGCACGTCCGCATGTATCCCGTGCCACCCAACGTGCTCTAGAAGGTGTAAGTCAACTACCCTGGCCAGCAAGATCTCCGGATCTGTCCCCCATTGAGCATGTTTGGGACTGGATGAAGCGTCGTCTCACGCGGTCTGCACGTCCAGCACGAACGCTGGTCCAACTGAGGCGCCAGGTGGAAATGGCATGGCAAGCCGTTCCACAGGACTACATCCAGCGTCTCTACGATCGTCTCCATGTGAGAATAGCAGCCTGCATTGCTGCGAGAGGTGGATATACACTGTACTAGTGCCGACATTGTGCATGCTCTGTTGCCTGTGTCTATGTGCCTGTGGTTCTGTCAGTGTGATCATGTGATGTATCTGACCCCAGGAATGTGTCAATAAAGTTTCCCCTTCCTGGGACAATGAATTCACGGTGTTCTTATTTCAATTTCCAGGAGTGTAGTTTTGCACACTGACTGAAATATTCATTCTGTCCTTCAACTGAAACGGGGCTGTATTCTTCAATCTGTGATGCTGCCCAGTGTGAGCGTGGTTTTTAAGTGGTTTAGGTGGATAGTGATAACAGTATATTTCGAGACAAGATACTTCCGGTTAGGGATCGCAAATTCTTAAAAAACAAATAATACGTCACCAGCAAGTTTAGAAAAACTTTGATTAGTATACGCCTCATGTTCACATCACCTGAGCATTGATCAAAAGACAAATCGGTTATGGCTGCAAACTGGCGGGGAGAGAGGGAGGCAGTGCCTCGATTAACATAAATTAAGAGAGTAATCGTTACTTTATTTAAACATTAATTTACACTCATTACACTTTGTTAGAAATTCGAAAAATTCGTACTTAAGTAAATAAATATACAAACTTAGAAAATACTTCGTTTTTTAAAATATACTTTCATTTACATCTCCTCGAAAAGTGATTCTGTGCTTATTTCCAAAATGTTTTAATAAATAAGTTGGCAACTGCTGTCGTGGCTGGTGCATATTCGAAAAATCTGAACAAGTACGTAACTTAAAACACCCGTACCCTGCGACTAAGTGGAAATTTTCATATAATAATGAACATGAGTGTGATGAACATGATTCATATAGCTGACATCGGCGCAGAGACTGATTTCATTCCCTTGTTTCACTCGACTGAAAAAACCAAATGAACGAAAATCTTCAGCGCGAGCAGTTAGGGACTGCGCCACAGATTTTTTGTGAAAGGTCGGGCTAGAATCGTAAGAAGTGTTTCGTATTAATGTGATATTTAATTGTCAATATCCTTAGTACAGAGATTACAGAGAGCAGTATAACGCCTTACAAAACAGTTAAATCAGAAGTCTGGGCTGGTGCTGGTCGCTGTACGCTTGAGGCGTAACCGCTTTGCGCCCTCTTCAGGGATTCGTAACTCAGTCGGTAAAAGCGGAACCTTTATAGTACCACTTCCTTGTCTTCAGTCCGTCTGTTAAGGCCCTTCAAGTTGAAATTTATGTCAGATATTAGACTTTACGTTCCCTTAGCGGTGTAAACATCGTAAGCTTCTAGGCCAATGGTATCAAAAGGTACGGCCATTTACGTCACTTCTTTTGATATTCGCAGACCCACTCATCAAGACCTATAGATGAGCTACATACATACGTAATTAAGTTTGTGCGGAACCCTTAGGGCGTAAGCCTCACTTACACCAGCCATAGTAAAAAAAAAAAAAAAAAAAAGAGAAGGTACCTGGATTCGGTTAAGAACGCTTTTGAAGTAATAGGCTTAACATCAGAAGAGGCACCAATGTTACCACTGAATAGGGGATCATGGAAGAATTTTATAAGGGGGACTATGCTCCAGACTGAACGCTGAAAGGCATAATCAGTCTTAAATGATGATGATTTTTTTTCCTAGTAACTCTCCCATTCGCTCGCCTTGAACTTCTTAGGCCTTTCGGATTCCTTTCGACGCGAGCTTCCCCCTGACTTGCATTTTCTATAATTCCGAGCATATTTAGGAGTCGTGTGAGGTAACATCTTTCATTGTTTTGTAACTTCCAGTTTTAATAACGATCTTCTACTAAATTTTGGCGAATATTTCACTTTGGGTCCCATTACCGATTTGCGGCCTCTTCAAAATGACACCGGAATCAAAGTTCTAGCTAAAAGCGCTTATGATTCTTCCGAAGTAAGAGTGATTTCAGGTGTGCCGTAGGGGAGTGTCGCTATTCACAATAAACATGTGGATGACATCGAAAGTTCACTGAGGCTTTTTGCGGATGATACTGTGGTATATCGAGAGGTTGTAACAATGGAAAATTGTACTGAAATGCAGGAGGATCTGCAGCGAATTGGCGCATGGTGCAGGGAATGGCAATTGAATCTCAATGTAGACAAGTGTAATGTGCTGCGAATACATAGAAAGATTGATCCATTATCATTTAGCTACAATATAGCTGGTCAGCAACTGGAAGCAGTTAATCCCATAAATTATCTGGGAGTACGCATTAGGAGTGATTTAAAATGGAATGATCATATAAAGTTGATCGTCGGTAAAGCAGATGCCAGACTGAGATTCATCGGAAGAATCCTAAGGATATGCAATCCGGAAACAAAGGAAGTAGGTTACAGTACGCTTGTTCGGCCACTGCTTGAATACCGCTCAGCAGTGTGGGACCCGTACCGGATAGGGTTGATAGAAAAGATAGAGAAGATCCAACGGAGAGCAGAGGGCTTCGTTACAGGATCATTTAGTAATCGCGAAAGCGTTACGGAGATGATAGATAAACTCCAGTGGAAGACTCTGCAGGAGAGACGCTCAGTAGCTCGGTACGGGGTTTTGTTGAAGTTTCGAGAACATACCTTCACTGAGGAGTCAAGCAGTATATTGCTCCCTCCTACGCACATATCTTGCGAAGAGACCATGAGGATTAAATCAGAGAGATTAGAGCCCACACAAAGGCATACCGACAGTCCTTCTTTCCACGAACAATACGAAACTGGAATAGAAGGGAGAACCGACAGAGGTACTCAAGGTACCCTCCGCCACACACCGTCAGGTGGCTTGCGGAGTATGGATGTAGATGTGGATGTAGAAGCTGATACGTAACAATCACGCGCATGCGTCTTCACCGGCACGATGACGTCACTGACGAAACAAATATGCGCCACAAACACGTACAGACAGCGGCTCAATCATTGTATACGCCTCATTTGTCTAGTAGTGTCTATGGATTCAAATGTGATGGTATTTTTTTACGCAAGAAGGTTCGACCAACGAGCGAGTACACGTTTACACGTCAAAACCAGTTGACTAGCCAATGAGTTGTCCCACGACTGGGGACGAAGATCAGCGCAGCCGCATCGCTCTCGGGAGGCACC
Organism: Schistocerca nitens; assembly: GCF_023898315.1. NCBI lineage: Eukaryota > Metazoa > Arthropoda > Insecta > Orthoptera > Acrididae > Schistocerca > Schistocerca nitens. The sequence goes on along the minus strand of NC_064619.1, from coordinate 563,914,659 downwards.
AGGGACAGAGACGTACGCAGGGTCACGTACGGCGTGCCCGCGCCTCGATTCCCGGTGGGCGGGGGCGCAAAACCGCACGGGGCAACCGGTCGCCGGCCGCAGGCGTTGAACTCAATTTCTCAGCGGCCCGCGCGCCGCGCCGCTCCGACGTGATCGCCGCTCCGTGGGGCTCGTTTAACTGCCCTACCCTGCCCGTCTCACCCCGGCCCGCCACAGCCGAGAATCGATCCAATCCTTCTCCTACTCCGCCTCGCAAGAAACGCTGCTGCCGTCCGCGGTGCTGCCCCGTTAATAGCACTTCCGCGCTGATCTAAGAGACTTGCAGTCCGGCTTAAGACCGCTGTCCGGCGTAGTGGGACAGATCGAAGGACGAGAATTGTCGACTGCGGAAGCAGATTTATTCGGTACGGCCGGCCGGAGTGGCCGAGCGGTTAAAGGCGCTACAGTCTGGAACCGCACGACCGCTACGGTCGCAGGTTCGAATCCTGCCTCGGCCATGGATGTGTGTGATGTCCTTAGGTTAGTTAGGTTTAAGTAGTTCTAAGTTCTAGGGGACTTATGACCACAGCAGTTGAGTCCCATAGTGCTCAGAGCCATTTGAACCATTTATTCGGTACATTTTTTTTTTCAACGGTCCTTTCTCAGAATCTCTACCGTGTAAATTTACTTGAAATACGAACTTAGGTTTTATGGTAGCCTTACAAACAACTGCTTCCAGTCGTACTTAACAGTCAGAATGTAAAAGTTCCGCTGAATAATTCAGACAATTTTGGAAGAGAAGAATATTTTAGCGATAGGGGAGAAATCAGGAAAGGTGTCCCACAGGGTTCAGTTTTCGATCCACTCCTATCCCTTGCATATCTGAACGACATTACGCTTAAAAGCTATGAAGCAGAGTTGGTACTTATTTGTAGAAAATACTAGCGCTATAATAAACATCATTAGAGAGAGAGAGAGTGGAAGAAATAATTAATGACTTTCATCAACGAATTATTACCTTTTTTCTTAAAATTGATTCTCTCTCAATTTTCGGAAAAGAAACTATACTCTGTTCTGTACAACAAATGCAGCCACGCCAACAATGAAAGTACCATGTGAAAAGGAGCCAGTACACACCAGAGAATGCGCAAAATTTCTGACTCTACATATTGACAACAACTTGAACTTGAAGAAATGTATTAGAAACATATTACTCAACGGGTGAAAAAACTATGAATTTTAGCAACTTTTGCTCTTCGCTTAATTGCTAGTCTTGGAAAAGACGAATCAAATTCCCAACATTATTTTGCATGTTTCTGTGGTATCGATAGCTTCCATGCCACAACGTACTTCCGCTCTGTTACGCTGGCACTAGGAGAGACACCGACGACAGCGCCCTCAAGCCGGTGCTTCGAGGTCTACGAGCTCCACGACTGCTTCAGCCCATTCCATTACGTGCAGCCAGCCAGGACACTTCGCTTCAACTTCGCACCACCTTGCAAGTTATGTAATATGTTTGCATATGCTTTTCCACTACTAAAGATGCTTTTATTGTATTTGCAGTACCGAGCGATTAGTGCCTTTTCCTGCTCCTGTTCCTTACCCACGCGCCGCTTCCCAGGCTGGATAGAAAAGTTACCACTCAAAAATCTCATGGAATAATTTTTAATTACACCTTCACAATATAAATACTCGCTAATAAAGCTAGTCAGAAATAATCTTCCACAGTCTGAGAGTAATAACAGTATCCACACCTGCAACGCCAGAAGAAATTTTGATCATTTGCCCAATAACATAAAATATCTACCAGATAACAAGACAAGTTTAGAATCTAATCCAAAACAATATTTTCTGGACGAATTTTATTTCAAAAACTCGTAGGATGTAAAAAATAGAGAAAATACTGATTTTAAGAATAGTTGCAAGAGTTTGCCAAAAAAAAAGTTCATTAATATTAAATATAGGCCACTACGTCACTTGCGATCTGTAAGTAGCCAGCAAGTAGCCATGCACCGAAACTAATCATGTACACATATTCTGTAAACTGGCAAGTTTCACATCATTTCGATAAACAAAAGTCGTTCAAACGCTCTATAGAACACGTAAATAAGTAAGTAACATAGCTTCGCTGTTCCACAGTGCTGCTCCCTGCTTCAAGGTAGCTGTAGCGATGCTTGTCACTAATGTAGTCGCTTCGAATCCTGCCAGGAAAAGAATTATCACAAGTATTTGCCCAACGAGGGGGGCAAAAATGGCTCTGAGCACTATGGGACTTAACTGCTAAGGTCATCAGTCCCCTAGAACTTATAACTACTTAAACCTAACTAACCTAAGGACATCACACACATCCATGCCCGAGGCAGGATTCGAACCTGCGACCGTAGCGGTCTCGCGGTTCCAGACTGTAGCGCCTAGAACCGCACGGCTACCCCGGCCGGTCGAGGGGGCAAAGAAATTTCCGATAACCACACTCGAGCAAATATTTTCTGTGTTAAGTCTCACACCTCCCCATAGTGTCTCAAAGAGTGTGGACAGTTCAGACTATGATTTGTCAGTAGTATGGAAACATTTTAAGTTCCGCCTCGATAATGTTTGAGAGGAGTAGACTATGTGACCGTCCATTTCACTCTTTCCCTTGTCTGTCATCGCCATCGATAGTAGAAAAGGAAACGGTACACGCGACACTCACTAGTGCCAGGGAGCTGGGCTAACAGTTACAGTTCAGAAACAAAACATTTCTTCTACTTCAATCATTATCGTACCGGTACAAAACATTTCGCAGAGGAAATAAATTATTTGCAGTCAGGCACATAAAAGTCTCTCTTTGGAGTTTCTAAGAATATTATGCCGTAGGTTTTCCCTGTTACTAGACGCTCCCGACAGTTCGGAACATAAAGAAATGTTATTGCACCAATTTTTGATTATGGCCCCAGGCTGAAAGAGTATCTGAAAGTGAGGCTACGACGCCGAATTTCTGTCTAGCAAAACTTCGTACTAAATGTAAAATTTCACTATGAAGAGCTGTAAGTTATCTAGTTACATTTCGTCATTAATCATTTGCAACATTATTTTATGATCCAGATAATTTGTTCTCTCCCACAGCAAACTTGTGATTTCTTGATAAAACCACAGGGTTTGGCACGTCAAGCCTAAGTATGACAGCTGTTATTGTTAATTAAATCCAAAAGTAACTGTAACCACTTACGTTTATTCATTTATACTACACGTGGTTCGGAAGATTAGACTTCCTTCATAAGGTGGATTTATTTCGAATAACAAAACACAGACAACACAGCACAAATCCACCTGCAACGCGAAAGGGGTAGATCAACAGACACGACTGCTTGGTCATTAACGTATAAACACCACAGAGGCTTCAAAACACATTTCGTACAATACATAATAAATAAGTATCGTCTGAGTTACTTATCACAATTCGAAACGTCACTTCAGCTATATTCATAGCTCAAACAACTGAAAAATAAAAGAATTACGGATATGCTTTGGTCTAATGAGATTCACAATACTGCTGCTTATCATTATCACGGCGTCTCATATACTTTGTTTTTTTTTTTTACACCCCCGTGTATGCAGAAGTAGCACACTAGTTTAATAAAAGTAATGACAAAATGTCGTCGAAACACATTAAGTGTTTTCGGAAGTTTGTCGTCTTAGGAACAAGTAGAATTAAAGCAAGATGTTCCATGCAGAATTCGATGAAAAAAGGAAAATCGCCCCCAGAAAAACAGATTATATCTGAAATACTTGACGAAATATTCGATTTAAATCGCAAGATGGAAATGAGAAATAACACAGATGTAATCCATAAAATAATGATGGACAGAAACCGCAAGTCCTAAACGGCGCAGCACGACGTTGAAATAAACGGTAAATCGCAATTCACTGGACGAAATGACACGCCCGCAACAGATATCACGCAAGCAGGAAACCTGGAGATCGTTAGAAACGAGCGGTTCCCATTTTAGGCTGTGGCCGCTAACACAGAGTCACGTATGCGAACGGCAATTGGACACTGATGGGCTCCTAAACCGCACAGCCAGCTCTGGTGAGGATAACCGTTTCCCCGTCCTTATTCAACGTCTAAGTGGCGCACGTCCCCCAATAGTTCTGACAGTTGTTCTTATTCCCATCTACGCAGTCATTGGTTACCCTCTCTGAAAATCCCCCTCCCCGTGTCACCCCTTCGCACGCACGCACGCGCGCGCGCCCACACACACACACACACACACACACACACACACACACAAGGGTGAGTCAAATGAAAACCTTAAATTTGTAATAACAAATCGAAATTTCACGCCGTTATCCTGTAAGTTGGTAAGCGTGCTACAAACAGTGTGCAGAATGGCCTGTAGGTGGCAGCATAGTGCAGATGCACACATACCGTCGCAGTGTCAGTATAAAGATGACCGCCCCATTTGCGACTTACAGCAGGGAAGAACAGAGTTCCGTTATTCGCTTTTTGCGTAGTGAAGGTGTGAAACGTATTGAAATTCATCGACGAATGAAGATTCAGTACGGTGCTGCATGTTTGTCACAGCAGCAAGTCTACGAATGGAGTAGGAAGTTCGCAAATGGTGTGGCTTCAGTGGAAGATGCTCATCGTCCAGGTGAGACACAACGAGTTGTGACTTCACAGAACATTGCAGCAGTTGAAGCCATAGTGAAGAAAAACCGACGAGTGACACTGAATGACATTGCTGCATGTTTACAAATTATTCATGGGTCAGCATACCACATTGTGCATGATGTGCTCCAGTTTCACAAAGTGTCTGCAAGATGGGTGCCACGGCAGCTGACTCCTGAAATGAGAGAACGACATATTGATGCTTGTGAAGAACTTCTTCGGCGCTTTGAACGAGAAGGTGATGGCTTCCTTGCAAGAATCGTTACTGGGGACGAAACCTGGGTTCACTTCCACCAACCGGAAACGAAGAGAGCGAGCAAGGAATGGCGCCATTACTCATCACCAAAACCAAAGAAGTTTCGAACAGAACCATCAGCAGGGAAGGTTATCCTGAGCCTCTTTTGGGAAGAAAAAGGCGTCATATTGCAGCATTACATGCCTAGAGGGACCACTGTCACGTGCATCATACACAGATCTCTAAAAGATCATGTGAGGCCTGCAATCAAACCAAAGCGACGTGGATTGCTGTCAGCAGGTGTCCTTTTGCAACATAACAATGCAAGGCCCCACACCGCCCGTACAACAGTTGCAACAATCACAGACCTGCATTTTGAGTGTCTTTCTTATCCACTATACGCACCAGACCTTGCCCCAAGTGATTTCCATATTTTTGGACCACTCAGAGACGCAATGAGGGGAAAGAAGTTCCGTTCTGATGAAGAGGTACGCCACGCGATGCATGAGTGGTTGCGCGGACTAACAAAAGAATTTTTTTCTAAAGGAATTTATGCACTTTGTAAATGCTGGAGGACCTGCATTGATCGTGGGGGAGATTATGTTGAAAATTGATACAGCTTTGTACCACTTCTGCACAATAAATAATATTTAAAAAATATTTAAGGTTTTCATTTGGCTCACCGTTATATATATATATATATATATATATATATATATATATATATATATATATATATATATATATATATATACTCCTGGAAATTGAAATAAGAACACCGTGAATTCATTGTCCCAGGAAGGGGAAACTTTATTGACACATTCCTGGGGTCAGATACATCACATGATCACACTGACAGAACCACAGGCACATAGACACAGGCAACAGAGCATGCATAATGTCGGCACTAGTACAGTGTATTTCCACCTTTCGCAGCAATGCAGGCTGCTATTCTCCCATGGAGACGATCGTAGAGACGCTGGATGTAGTCCTGTGGAACGGCTTGCCATACCATTTCTACCTGGCGCCTCAGTTGGACCAGCGTTCGTGCTGGACGTGCAGACCGCGTGAGACGACGCTTCATCCAGTCCCAAACATGCTCAATGGGGGACAGATCGGGAGATCTTGCTGGCCAGGGTAGTTGACTTACACCTTCTAGAGCACGTTGGGTGGCACGGGATACATGCGGACGTGCATTGTCCTGTTGGAACAGCAAGTTCCCTTGCCGGTCTAGGAATGGTAGAACGATGGGTTCGATGACGGTTTGGATGTACCGTGCACTATTCAGTGTCCCCTCGACGATCACCAGTGGTGTACGGCCAGTGTAGGAGATCGCTCCCCACACCATGATGCCGGGTGTTGGCCCTGTGTGCCTCGGTCGTATGCAGTCCTGATTGTGGCGCTCACCTGCACGGCGCCAAACACGCATACGACCATCATTGGCACCAAGGCAGAAGCGACTCTCATCGCTGAAGACGACACGTCTCCATTCGTCCCTCCATTCACGCCTGTCGCGACACCACTGGAGGCGGGCTGCACGATGTTGGGGCGTGAGCGGAAGACGGCATAACGGTGTGCGGGACCGTAGCCCAGCTTCATGGAGACGGTTGCGAATGGTCCTCGCCGATACCCCAGGAGCAACAGTGTCCCTAATTTGCTGGGAAGTGGCGGTGCGGTCCCCTACGGCACTGCGTAGGATCCTACGGTCTTGGCGTGCATCCGTGCGTCGCTGCGGTCCGGTCCCAGGTCGACGGGCACGTGCACCTTCCTCCGACCACTGGCGACAACATCGATGTACTGTGGAGACCTCACGCCCCACGTGTTGAGCAATTCGGCGGTACGTCCACCCGGCCTCCCGCATGCCCACTATACGCCCTCGCTCAAAGTCCGTCAGCTGCACATACGGTTCACGTCCACGCTGTCGCGGCATGCTACCAGTGTTAAAGACTGCGATGGAGCTCCGTATGCCACGGCAAATTGGCTGACACTGACGGCGGCGGTGCACAAATGCTGCGCAGCTAGCGCCATTCGACGGCCAACAGCGCGGTTCCTGGTGTGTCCGCTGTGCCGTGCGTGTGATCATTGCTTGTACAGCCCTCTCGCAGTGTCCGGAGCAAGTATGGTGGGCCTGACACACCGGTGTCAATGTGTTCTTTTTTCCATATATATATATATATATATATATATATATATATATATATATATATATATATATATACTGAAGTGACAGACAAACGTAATTGAATAGCCCCTAATATCGTGTCGGACTTAGTTTTTCCCGGTGTAGTGCAGCACGTCGAAGTGGCGTGGACACAAAAAGTCTTTGGAACAGCGCTGCAGAAATGTTGAGCTAAGCCTCTAATGACGTCCATAAGTGAGAAAGTGTTGCCGGATCAGGATTTTGTTCACGAACTGACCTCTCGGTTATGTCCCATAAAAGTTTGAAATGATTCATGTCGCGCTATCTGGGTAGCCAAATGATTGACTGGAATTGTCCAGAATGTTCGTTCAACCAGTCGCGAACAACTGTGGTCCGGTGACACGACGCATTGTCATCCAGAAAAATTCAAAAAAGACCGCAGCACAGGAAACTGAACGTTATCATTTATCTATTTATTTATTTACAGCCGGCCGGTGTGGCCGAGCGGTTCTAGGCGCTTCAGTCTGGAACCGCGCGACCGCTACGGTCGCAGGTTCGAATCCTGCCGCGGGCATGGATGTCATATTTTACCAACTGAAATTGGGACTCATCTGACCAGGCCACTCTGTTCCAGTCTTCTAGAGTCAGACCGACATGGTCGGTGATCTGTTGCCATAGCCCATTAACGCCTAATTTCGCCTCGCTGTCGTAATGGATACATTCATCGTATGTCACACATCTATTTCTACGGTTATTTCACGCTGTGTTGCTTGGCGGTGAGCACTCTACGCAAACGCCGCTGCTTTTGGTGGTTAAATGGAGACCTTCGGTCACTGAGTTGTCCGTGATGAGAGGTAATGGCTCAAGTATGGTATTCGCGGCACATTCATGACACTGTGGATCTCGGAATATTTGAAATCCCTAAGGATTCCCAAAATTGAGTATCCCATGCGTCTGGTTCCAACCACCACTTCGCATTCCAAGTCTGTGAAGTCCCTTCGTGCGGCCATAATCACGTCGGAAACCTTTCCACGTGAGTACAAATGGCAGCTTCACCAATGCAATGCCCTTTTATACCTTGTGTATGCGAAACTATCGCCATCTGTTGAAATGGTTCAAATGGCTCTGAGCACTATGGGACTTAACTTCTGAGGTCATCAGTCCCCTAGAACTTAGAACTACTTAAACCTAACTAACCTAAGGACATCACACACATCCATGCCCGAGTCAGGATTCGAACCTCCGACCGTAGCAGTCGCGCGGTTCCGGACTGCGCGCCTAGAACCGCTAGACCACCGCGGCCGGCTATCGCCATCTGTGTACGTACATATCGCTACCAGTAACTGTTTCGGGAGCAAAATAACTGATGATGGTCGAAGTAGAGAGGATATAAAATGTAGACTGGCAATGGCAAGGAAAGCGTTTGTGAAGAAGAAAAATTTGTTAACATCGAGTATAGATTTAATGTCAGGAAGTCATTTCTGAAAGTGTTCGTATGGAGTGTATGGAAGTGAAACATGGACGATAAATAGTTTGGACAAGAAGAGAATAAAAGCTTTCGAAATGTGGTGCTACAGAAGAATGCTGAAGATTAGATGGGTAGATCACGTAAGTAATGAGGAGCTATTGAATAGGATTGGGGAGAAGAGAAGTTTGTGACACAACTTGACTAGAAGGAGGGATCGGTTGGTAGGACATGTTCTGATGCATCAATTGATCACCAATTTAGTATTGGAGGGCAGAGTGGAGGGTAAAAATCGTAGAGAGAGACCAAGAGATCAATACACTAAGTAGATTCAAAAGGATGTAGGTTACAGCAGGTACTGGGAGATGATGAAGCTTGCACAGGATAGAGTAGCATGGAGAGCTGCATCAAACCAGTCTCAGGACGGAAGACCGCAAAAACAACAACTTTTATCACCTCGGTGTGTAACAATTGCTTGGAGTACACCTAAAATTACATTTCTATTTGCCGATTACGTTCCAATTGATTAGGGTTTATGAAATGACACCACAGCAGTACGAGAGATTGTCAGTTGCTCCTGGTAATTCTGACGGCGTAGGTCGTCGAAACCTTATTCAAATCCTCCGCGTCAAGAAAGCCGGGAATGTACTACAAAAAGACTGCACCTATACTGACGCTGGCTGGTTGGTGGTGGGGACTCCACCGGTGCAGCGAGCGGCGGGCAGTAGGCCGCTGCGGATGAAGTGATTCCCAAGGCGGCAGAGCGGCCGCGGCACATTAGCCCGCCGGCTGCAAGGATTTGCGAGTAATGGTCCGGCGCTGGCTAAGCCCGGCTTCCCACCGCACTGAATGCGTGAGCCGGCGGTCAGCTTTTTGTTGTTGTCAATAATCCGGCGGGCGGCGTGTTTTTGTGCATTCGCAGCAGGTAGGCCGCCCAGTCCCGCCCCCGCCGGTGCCCCGCCCCCCTCTCTCACACACGCATCACGGACGCCGTCTCCTCCGAGGACGACCAACAGGTGGTGGGGTAGCGGCTCTCCTCGCAGACACGCATTGCCGCCTGTCGCAAGATTGTTAAGTCTCTTCAAGAAAATCTTTCGAGCGCTTGTAAAGTAGCCCATGGGCTCGGCCACATGCAATTGGTCACACCGGGACGCAGTTACGCACGCAGAAGTACTGTACGGAATCTGACATTCGCCCGGGAGAGTTACTTGCATTTATTCGTGTAGGGCGAAATATTTTGCATTTGATATACTACATTCGACACTACAATCATCTGTTTTATTTATGCTGTTCGATTCACGCAACAGATAACGAAATTTTACAGAATTATTACGTGATGGTGGCACAGATTTTCAGATATGATGGAGAAGGGCAAAGCTATTAATATGATGTAAGGGACCCTCGACGGGAAAGAGATAGAGTCGAGAAGAGATAAGCGATACGCGTGAACGTCTCCTACTATACAGGGTGTCCATTGATAGTGACCGGGCCAAATATCTCACGAAATAAGCATCAAACGAAAAAAACTACAAAGAACGAAACTCGTCTAGCTTGAAGGGGGAAACCAGATGGCGCTATGGTTGACCCGCTAGATGGCACTGCCATAGGTCAAACGGATATCAACTGCCTCTCTTTAAACAGAACCCCCCCCCCATTTTTTATTACATATTCGTATAGTACGTAAAGAAATATGCGGCTTTTTTCGCTTTGTGACAGATGGCGCTGTAATAGTCTCAAACGAATAAGTACGTGGTATCACGTAACATTCCGCCAGTGTGGACGGTATTTGCTTCGTCATACATTACCCGTGTTAAAATGGACCGTTTACCAATTGCGGAAAAGGTCGATATTGTGTTGATGTATGGCTATTGTGATCAAAATACCCAACGGTCGTGCGGTATGTATGCTGCTCGGTATCCTGGACGACATTATCCAAGTGTCCGGACCGTTCGCCGGATAGTTACGTTATTTAAGGAAACATGACGTGTTCAGCCACATGTGAAACGTCAACCACGACCTGCAACAAATGATTATGCCCAAATAGGTGTTTTAGCTGCTGTCGCGGCTAATCCGCACATCAGTAGGAGACAAAATGCCCGAGAATCGGGAATCTCAAAAACGTTGGTGTTGAGAATGCCACATCAACATCGATTGCACCCGTACCGTATTTCTATGCACCAGGAATTGCATGGCAACGACTTTGAACGTCATGTACAGTTCTGCCACTGGGCATAAGAGAAATTACGGGACGGTGACAGATTTTTTGCACGCGTTCTATTTAGCGACGATGCGTCATTCATCAACAGCGGTAACGTAAACCGGCATAATATGCACTATTGGGCAACGGAAAATCCACGATGGCTGCCACAAGTGGAACATCAGCGACCTTGGCGGGTTAATGTATCGTGCGGCATTATGGGGCGAAGCATAATTGGCCCCCATTTTATCGATGGCAGTTTAAATGGTGCAATGTATGCTGATTTCCTACGTAATACTCTACCGATGTTACTACAATATGTTTCACTGTATGACAGAATGGCGATGTACTCCCAACATGATGGATGTCCGGCACATAGCTCGCATGCGGTTGAAGCGATATTGAAGAGCATATTTCATGACAGGTGGATTGGTCGTCGAAGCACCATACCATGGCCCGCTCGTTCACCGGATCTGACGTCTCCGGATTTATTCCTGTGGGGAACGTTGAAGGATATTTGCTATCGTGGCCCACCGACAACGCCTGACAACATGCGTCAGCGCATTGTCAATGCATGTGCGAACATTACGGAAGGCCAGCTACTCGCTGCTGGGAGAAATGTCGTTACACGACTTGACACATTCGATAAGTGACTCCATGATATTGAAGTCAAATGATATTACTGGGACACCATTGAGAATAAAAGGAGATAATTTTTGCGGGGTTCAGACATATTAATTTTTTATTGGATACTAAAACACTTGTCACTCCTTCGCATTTAGTTTAATCTCTAGGCTTTGTGTCCATATGACAATTGAACACAGGAGGTCATTCATCTACACGACGTCAGTATTGACATCTTCAACAAGCATTCATCAAACGTGTTGTGGGGACACGTTGGCAACCCGAAACGTTCGGACCTCTTCAACATGTCACTGAATTTGCATCCAGAAGAAAAGAAAAATGAGAGAAAACGTCATCGATGATGAAGCCACCAACGAGAGTGTCGAATACTACTGTGTTTTTTTTCATTTAATTACGTTAATAACCAATAGAAAAATCAAAATAACTAAGGGAGCTGGGGATCCTAGCGAATGGAGTCTAATTTATAGCAGTCCAATAATATTTATCCATAGTTCTTAGCAGGAAACAAGCTAAGGCAGTTGCATCAAGCAGCAACGAAATAATACAGGCTATATGGTATGAGAAATGTGCGAACGCTAGAGGCGACATACTGAAGGTCGTTAGACAACTTCCTGCAGATAATTAATTGCTACTTACTCGACACAAGGGCGATTAGCGCACCAAGGACAAGATGAAAAAGTGAACACCTTAACCTGAAAGCTAAGGTCGGAAGAAAGCCGAAGAAGGCAAGTGTTTAAATGAAAATAAGTGCAAAAATTTAGCAAGTCCAGTGCATCGTCAAATATTAGACCCACAGCGTCCCTACAGGTTTCGGTCGGTTGTGCTGAGCACTGTTCACTAAAGAATGGCAAGGGACTCATATCAGCGTACTACTAGCATATCCAAAGGTATGTCTGAATGGACGGAACACAGAGAACGAAAGATGTTTGCTCGTTTTCATGTTACACAGCCTCAACAATGCCGTATCGATGACAGGCAATGTTCTGAAATAGTCTCCTTTACCTGCCGAGTAAGCACCAACACAGCAAAAGGCAGTGTCCCTGACGTATTGCGAAATTCTGGTATCTTGACAAAGTTCGTCGGTCTAGGGCACGTGAAGTTTGTTTTGGTGTTCGAAATAGAGTTCTTTTCAAGTTGCCTTAGCCGAAAAGTTTCATGGACTGTCTCGTTATTACGTCGCTATCTAACTTTCTTATAAAAATCTTTTCCATGTCGTTTTATTTTATTTAAAGACCTGTAACATTATCCGTGACTACTTCATCGAATTTCTCATTATGTTTCTTACCTAACAACGTTATCATGGGACCCCTTGAGTATCCACTAGCGACTCAACTCCGTCATAGTTATATGTCATTTTGGTGTTTTATCAACAGGTCGCTGCACACAAAGATTCAACCATCATCCCGCCATCGACCCCATTTAGGGGTCGATGGCTTCACATTCTCCTTTTGATGCTTACCTTTGCTTTATTTGTCCTGTCGTGAGCTGTACTTGGTTACTATTGGCCTGCTAAATGTGTTGTTCTTATTGTTTTGATGTAGGCAGCGGTAAAATTTCGTGACGTTTTGGTTTGTAAAACTTCCATTTACTTGTACTCATTGATGAATTCTGGATATTGCTGTGTTGCTGTTGCTTCTACGCACTTATCGCTGAACATTCGCGCTCCGTACACGGTGTTGACAGTCATCTGTCCCACTAACGAAAAACAGCACCGAATAGGTGTTTATTTTTCTGGTAACCGTTTTCGATCTTAGAAGTACCATCTACAGAGCAGTATCCAACTCTGAAATTAGCAAAATGCGCCAAAAATAATACAACTATTCAACTTATAAAGTATTATGTAAGCATATACAGTTATCAAATAAAATGTGTGTGTACCAATTTTGTGAAGCATACTGCACGTTCAGAATCTCCGCATACCGGCTCCACACGCCACCAACGGCTATATACATATTTCATTTTGTAACTACGCATGTTGCTTGCATAACACTTTATACTGCGAATAACTGGAACATTTTGGACTGACTTCACAGTTACGTATTGGTCTGAAGACTGTCATTCTATGACTGAAACCCGTTACCAGAAAAACAAACACCTGTTGTTATCCCGACTGGTTGTTCCTTTCGGATTACGAAAGAAGATCATTGTTATTCCAATCATGACTTCATAAATGGTTATTTTCGTTTCACTGTTTTGTTTCCGATTGAGAACACGAAATTTGAAATTGTCCACATATGTTTTTCAATTCGTGATGTTGTTGTCTTCAGTCCTGAGACTGGTTTGATGCAGTTCTCCATGCTACTCTATCCTGTGCAACCTTCTTCATCTCCCAGTACTTACTGCAACCTACATCCTTCTGAATCTGCTTAGTGTATTCATCTCTTGGTCTCCCACTACGATTTTTACCCTCCACGCTGCCCTCCAATGCTAAATTTGTGATCCCTTGATGCCTCAGAACATGTCCTACCAACCGATCCCTTCTTCTAGTCAAGTTGTGCCACAAACTCCTCCCCAATTCTGTTCAATACCTCCTCATTAGTTATGTGATCTAATCTTCAGCATTCTTCTGTAGCACCACATTTCGAATGCTTCTATTCTCTTCTTGTCCAAACTGTTTATTGTCCATGTTTCACTTCCATACATGACTACACTCCATACAAATACTTTCAGAAACGACTTCCTGACACTTAAATCTATACTCGAAGTTAACAAATTTCTCTTCTTCAGATACGCTTCCCTTGCCATTGCTAGTCTACATTTTATATCCTCTCTACGTCGACCATCAACAGTTATTTTGCTCCCCAAATAGCAAAACTCTTTTACTACTGTAAGTGTCTCATCTCCTAATCTAATTCCCTCAGCATCACCCGACAAAATTCGACTACATTCCATTATCCTCGTTTTGTTTTTGTTGATGTTATTCTTATATCCTCCTTTCAAGACACTGTCCATTCCGTTCAACTGCTTTGCTGTCTCTAACAGAATTACAATGTCATCGGAGGACCTCAAAGTTTTTATTTCTTCTCCATGGATTTTAATACCTACTCCGAATTTTTCTTTTGTTTTCTTTACTGCTTGCTCAATATACAGATTGAATAACATCGGGGAGAGGCTACAACCCTGTCTCACTCCCTTCCCAACCACTGTTTCCCTTTCATGTCCCTCGACTCTTATAACTGCCATCTGGTTTCTGTAAAAATTGTAAATGGTCTTTCGCTCCCCGTATTTTACCCCTGCCACCTTTAGAATTTGAAAGAGAGTATTCAAGTCAACGTTGTCAAAAGCTTTCTCTAAGTCTACAAATGCTAGAAACGTAGGTTTGCCTTTCCTTAATCTTTCTTCTAAGATAAGTCGTAAAGTCAGTATTGCCTCACGTGTTCCAATATTTCTACGGAATCCAAACTGATCTTTTGTCCATTCGTCTATAAAGAATTCGCGTTAGTATTTTGCAGCTGTGACTTATTAAACTGATAGTTCGGTAATTTTTACATCTGTCAACACCTGCTTTTTTGGGATTGGAATTATTATATTCTTCTTGAAGTCTGTGGGTATTTCGCCTGTCTCATACATCTTGCTGACCAGATGGTAGAGTTTTGTCAGGACTGGCTCTCCCAAAGCCATCAGTAGTTCTAACGGGATGTTGTCTACTCTGGGGGCCTTGTTTCGACTCAGGTCTTTCAGTGCTCTATCAAACTCTTCACCCAGAATCGTATCTCCCATTTCATCTTCACCTACATCCTCGTCCATTTCCATAATATTGTCCTCAAGTACATCGCCATTGTATAGACCATCTATATACTCCGTCCACCTTTCTGATTTCCCTTCTTTGCTTAGAACTGGGTTTCCATTTGAGCTCTTGATATTCATGCAAGTGGTTCTCTTTTCTCCAAATGTCTCTTTAATTTTCCTGTAGGCTGTATCTATCTTACCCCTAGTGTGATAAGCCTCTACAACCTTGCATTTGTCCTCTAGCCACCCCTGCTTAACCATTTTGCACTTCCTGTCGATCTCATTTTTGAGATGTTTGTATTTCTTTTTGCCTGCTTCATTTACTGCATTTTTATATTTTCTCCTTTCATCAATTAAATTCAATATTTCTTCTGTTACCCAAGGATTTCTACTAGCCCACTGCTTTTTACCTACTTGATCCTCTTCTTCCTTCACTACTTCATCCCTCAGAGCTACCCATTCTTCTTCTACTGTATTTCTTTCCCCCATTCGTGACAATTGTTCCCTCTGTACAACCTCTGGTTTCGTCAGTTTATCCAGGTCCCATCTCCTTAAATTCCCACCTTTTTACAGTTTATTCAGTTTTAATCTACAGTTCATAACCAATAGATTGTGGTCAGAGTCCACATCTGTCCCTGGAAATGTCTTACAATTTAAAACCTGGTTCCTAAATCTCTGTCTTGCCAGTATATAATCTATCTGATACCTTTTAGTATCTCCAGGATTCTTCCATGTATACAATCTTGTTTTATGATTCTTGAACCAAGTGTTAGCTATGATTAAGTTATGCTCTGTGCAAAATTCTACCAGACGGCTTCCTCTTTTCAATTCGTCTTCGGTAAACTATTGCTGGTAGTGAAGTGCAATTTCGAGTGAATTGAGGACTTGGAAAGTAAGTGAAACATTTTAGTTTCTCTTTTCTGGGGAGGATGATCTCTTTGAGGAATAGCAGAAGCGGAAACATGTAACACTCTTTCCAAACATAGTGCCAACAACATATCAACGATTAAACCCATGGGTTTTCGTAGCAAGGGTAAGCATGAATGGTAGTATGGTGCGATAGTGATTCTGAGGGAAATGGGGACAAAAGAGTGGGGTGCGGGGGGGGGGGGGGGGACACAGGGAGTGACTGAGGACAGACGTACAGAAATACATGAGCCTTCCGAGAAGTGACGCTAGAGGAAATGCGTAGGGCGCTATTGAGAACCGATAACCTGATCTCCACTGTAAACCACTACAGTGTGCAGAGTGCATCGTCAAGCGTGTTCGCAGAGCGAATATCTTTTTTTGTCGCAGAGATGAAAGGAAACGCCGAGTGCACGACTCCGGTATGGTGGAAAAGGATGCAGTCGAATTCGTGGTTCGTGGTCGCTAATTCCGCAAAAGGCACTGCGAGCGCGAAATGCAAAGGAGAAAAAAAAAATAATAAAGAGGAGGAAAGAAAGGAAGGGAAACGAATATAAAAAAAACGAACAGCAGCCTGTCTTGCTTCCTCTCCTGTGGATCCTCAGCTGCATGGGAATGCGTTACTTTCAATTTAACCCTCATCCAGCAATGCATGCATTAAAATGCCAACAAAGGGGGAATCGCATCCCCTGCGCCGCTTTTGAAATCTTGGCGCCGTGCAAGGTCTGGCAGCTGGCTGGCTGACGGAGGGGGGGAGGTATGGGGGGGAGGGTAGTAGAAGCGAAGAACGGCGGGGGGGGGGGGGGATACGCCAAGTCAATGCGCGAGCAACCGGCAGCCGCCTAATGGCTTATTGACGCGAGCCGGAGGAGTACCCAGGGCCGAAGTGGAGGAGGAACACGTCGACTTTTTAATCCGTCGCCATGGCAACCTTTGACGCATAAACGCCGCCCCACGCATCCCGCCTTGCTCTTTCTCCTCCTCCTCCTCCTCCTCCTCCCTCGAGCCTAATACCACCGTCCCATCCATCCCCTGCTCTTTCTATCATAACGCGTTATCCTCAAAATGAAATAACGGCGCAAAGTAATGGGCAATTCCGCGCCTAGCAATATCGCCAAGCTTGGCAGTAATGAACGGCGGGGTCCCGTGCACCGCCAGAGCACCTACGCCCATCCGAGCACTTGCGCGACGACCACTCGGCCCGAAATTAGATGCAAGGTCGCGCGCCCTCGTGAGCCCTTATGGTCGTCTGGAATTGCTCCGCAGTTTCATTGCTGGACCTGACAAGGCGGTGCGCGATTCGGCTGGAGAAAATTTAACGGGCCTGCAGCGACCACTGTCGTCTTCGCGTCTAGTAACTGATGGTCATGCGTAAGTTACATAAATTACGGTCTAGTGTATAATTCAGGAGGAGTATTTGTAGTAAGCCAGAGAAATGGATCTTTATTCAGCGCAAGCGTGCTTTGAATGTTCTGTACTGATATTTGTGAGAGTATAGCACATCCTTGGCCAGCACTACATTCCTTCAGTGAAGCAGTTCGAAGCATGGTTTCTGGTGAGATCCCTTGATATACAAAGTTGTGTTCGCATATTTCACCTTATAACCAAAACTACTCGCTGCAGAGCAATGGCATTTATGCACAGAAGAAGCCGTAAGTCTCGCATTGTCCACTGTGGTGTTTTGGTCGCGGTGGATGGAAATGGGTGGGGTGTGGCTGCC
Organism: Schistocerca nitens; assembly: GCF_023898315.1. Classification (NCBI taxonomy): domain Eukaryota; kingdom Metazoa; phylum Arthropoda; class Insecta; order Orthoptera; family Acrididae; genus Schistocerca; species Schistocerca nitens. The sequence goes on along the minus strand of NC_064619.1, from coordinate 563,896,995 downwards.
GAAAATTGTAATGCTAATGTAATTATGACTCGGCGCTGCCAACACAAATTGCGTGGTGTAATCTCTGCCTAGCGCGTCTCACTTTTATTTGTAACATTCGCAGGAAAAAAAAATAACAACTATCATGTACACACGAATGTCCGGAACCATCATCGTGCCCGTATATTTAACTTTGTAGCCAAAATTATTCACTGCAGACCAATGCCATTTATGCATGGGAGTAGCTGTAAATCGCGCATTAGAAAATAGGTACATAAAAACATGCATGTCTTCGAATGCAACGTTGTGTCAGAATTTCAAAGCAATCTGTGAAGAACCTTGCTGCCAAAACTACTCGCTGCAGACCAATGGCATTTATGCACAGAAGAAGCCTTTAGTCTCGCATTGTGCTGTGTTGTATTTTGGTTGCGGTGGATGGAAGTGGGTGGGGTGTGGCTGCCAAAAATTGTAATGCTAACGTAATTATGATTCGGCGCTTTTGAACAAACGGACATTTACGTTTTTCTTTATATAGATGTTGTAAACATATAAATAAATATGTAATATAATTATAAGGAAATAACATTATTATCAAAACTCACAAATATTTCTTGGCCAATTTACTTTACTTTTTTACACAATATTCTGATGAAAATTCGGTTGGACATAGGATACATATTTGTCATATAATGTATATACTGAAATGATGTTAGCGAACAGGAAAGTTGTATTTATGGCTTAGTGGCTCATTATGAGACTACTGCAAAATCTGAATAGGTAATAACAATAACCAAGGCTGAAGGTCAGAGAAAGGGGGAAGAGGAGAGATGTGGGAGGGAATGGAGATAGAAAGTGGAATGAAGGAGATTGACATAGAAAGGTAGAGGAGGTGATGGACAAATAGAGGAGGAGAGAGAGGGAGCAGGGAAAATGAAGAAAGAGGAGGGAGCAGATGGAGGAAGAGGAGGGATTAGAAGATGGACAGACACTTGGGGGCCGGGGGGGGGGGGGGATGGAGGGATTAGAAGATGGACAGACACTTGGGGGCGGGGGGGGGGGATGAGGTGATGGACAGAGAGAAGGGGAATGAGAGATGCAGGAGGAGATGGAGAGATATGCTGGAGGAGAGGATCGGCTGAGGCTGGCGGGGGTTGGTTATGGACAGAGAGTGGGAGGAAAAAGAGGGGATGGACAGGGGCAGGGGAGAGAACGAGATTAGGGCGTATATCCAATTTCCATACATATTACAAACGTGTGATTTCTTTTTTTCTTTCTTTTCCGTTTAATCAGACTGAGCCACAGGAGCGTGTGCCCGGGAACAGCTAGTATTCACATAAAATGAAAAGTAGTTAAACTGTGTCGGGTCATAACATGAAAGATGAGTATATCTCTGATATGTATTGTTTTATATTAGGAATAATATGTACTGTGCGTTGTTGTTTACTTCTGTAATATGGGTTCGAGGACGCTGGAGCAACGGCGGTGTACTTGCTGCAACAAGGCCGTGCAGAGTTGAAAGTCGTCGTCGTGGGGATAGCGGCCTTTGATTATTATTAAAAAAAAAGATATTGTATTGTACTGCAGAAAAGAATAAAGGCGACAAACTTTGTACGATCTTAACTCGTGCATCATTTGTCGTCTGGTCGTCTTCACAGCCTTACGTCACACTCATACGTGTGAGCAACCAGAGTTTCTGCTATTACATTGACGACACAAATGTATCTTAAAGAAAAAAAAAATAATGACTGAACAGGAGATGTTATTAATGGAAATTTAAAACATGTATTTACAGGTTATCTGTTGCAAAAGTGTTTATGCTAGATGCTCACGGTACTAAATCTTATGAAGGTCATGGTATTGAACAGAAGCCCAATCATTAATCGAGTGGCGCAGAGAAAAAGGGAAGTGGACTATCTTCAAGACTGATGATTTTTCGTTGAAATTATTTTGGTTGTTGGAGGCAGCACTAACATGTGCGATCAATTCTGCGAGGCTTTTACATGCTCTTTAAGCGATATACAGTTTTCAGAAGAGAAAAGCTGCCATAATTTTTTATGCTGATGTAGCGTTAGCTGAGAAATATGAGTTACACAGTCGGCGCTCGTAACTGATTCGTTGTTTGTGCATGCGAAAATTTTGTCTCAAACAAAAGTTGTCACTCATGATGTGATCTATCACCATTTCTCGTAAAAACTTTGAAACAACTGTGTGTATGTGTGTGTGTGTGTGTGTGTGTGTGTGTGTGTGCGCGCTTTTTTTCTGTGGTTATGGTAACAGTGTGGGTAAAGGATTGTTGATGGGTTATTGTGTGATACGACTCTGCTCCACAACTCAGTTTTCGAAATTAATTACCTGAACGCAAAGTGAGATATACAGTGGTCATATTTGCATTTACGTGATTCAGTTATATGTTTATCTGCATCACAAGTGCTTTACCAACTTCCTGACGGCGTCTTCCGGACGATATGAAGACGCCGATACAATGGATCTCGTATTGTGCCACTCAATGTGATGTTGTCCTGAAGATGGTCAATGAACCAAAGATGTCACGAAATTAATAAATATTTGAGATTCAGATAAAATGTAATTAGTACATAATTAATAAATTAATAACTAAATAACTATTTATTTTCGAGTCGTATTTGAAAAGTAAGGTCAGATTAGGCGTGAAATAGAAACCACTGTGAAAATCCGATGGAACTTTGCAGAGATTTGTTGGGCAGTGTCTTCAGTGTTCCTGCCGATCGTTTCTCGTCGCTCTTATCAGTTCAGAGCGCGAATTGATTACGTAGGAATGCCTAAAACAACAGTGTCGTCCGCCAAGTATATGGATCTGGTGAGAGATTTCGCCTCAACTACGCAGCCCACAGCCGGCCGCGGTGGCCGAGCGGTTCTATGTGCTACAGTCTGGAACCGCGCGACCGCTACTGTCGCAGCTTCGAATCCTGCCTCGGGCATGGATGTGTGTGATGTCCTTACGTTAGTTAGATGTAAGCAGTTCTAAGTTCTAGGGACTGATGACCTGAGATGTTAAGTCCCATAGTGCTCAGAGCCATTTTTTTACGCAGCCCACATAACATAAATGTTATGCGTTTCTTTCTTCAAGACTGTTTTCAGCCGCATACTGCAGGGGCAATGAAGACGCTCCTGCAGCGTTTTCGATGGGAAGTATCAGCCACAATACAGCCCTTAACTGGTTCCCTCCGTAGTTCATCTCTGCTCAGATAAACCGCTGACTACAAAGACAACATTTTAGCACAAACAACGAAAGACAGACGAGCTTAGAGAATTGGCGGAAAGCACAGGCGGCTGCTTTCTGTGACGAGCGTACTGGACAGTCTGTACATTTCATTTCGCAACCGATCGGACCTTACTTTCGGGACAGCCCTCGTATTAATGAATAAATACATTGTATACCTTCGTTTATTACTGTTTCGAGGGCTGCCATCATCAACGAATTATTACTTACATATATTTGTCCAAGCTGTACTTTATTACATGTCAGGGCTTTGGCATGGGAAAGACGTTTTGCAGCGGTAGCAGCTATACAGATTAATTCACACAGATATACCAATATTTAATATGTTATTCTACAAATAAAGCTAAAGAAAAAAGTTCATAGTAAACGTAGGTCCGCAAATGTCTAGTTACGGAGTTACGGCTAATAAAATATTTTGCCTGAAATTTAGCAACTTCGCTGATATGAAGCCATCGCAAAACTGTACGAGGTTAAAGTAAAGCGCGATTTCCCTTTATTTTGTTATTGATCTGGTGAATCTAATAAAACATGTCCCAGGCGTGTATCTGTAGTAGTGGTGGGTTTCGGGGAAGGAGACCAGACAGCGAGGTCATCGGTCGCATCGGATTAGCGAAGGATTGGGAAGGAAGTCGGCCGTGCCCTTTCAGAGGAGCCATCCCGGCATTTGCCTGGAGTGATTTAGGGAAATCACGGAAAACCTAAATCAGGATGGCCGGACACGGGATTGAACCGTCGTCCTCCCAAATGCGAGTCCAGTGTCTAACCACTGCGCCACCTCGCTCGGTTATCTGTAGTAGCATTCCAGAACACACAAAGCAGCAAAGACGTAAATTTGTAAAATTTTTAATTTATTTACTACTTGGCCCAATTTGCTTTTAAAATTTCAGGTAATTCCTCCGTCGTAAATTTGAAAGGCATCCCTAGTTCATAAATAATTTACAAATTACAACAGTTACTATGTGCTTTTACTTAAATACACTGTTGTTATTATGTCCTTTCACTGAACAGAACAGAAAACTAACTCATTTCAAGGTCAGGAAGTGACTGAAACAACTTGCTAACGGTTGCCAACAATAACATAAACGTTTCTACGATCTTAATGGAAAGTAAACAAATTTGCTTGTATAATGATCTTCGCTTCTCTGGAGGTTCTAGCCGGTTGCTGTGGCCGAGCGGTTCTAGGCGCTTCGGTCCGGAACCGCGCGACTGCTACCATCGCAGGTTTGAATCCTGCCTCGGGCATGGATGTGTGTGATGTCCTTAGGTTAGTTAGGTTTAAGTCATTCTAAGTTCTAAGGGACTAATAACCTCAGATGTTAAGTCCCATAGTGCTCAGAGCCATTTTCTGGAGGTTCTGGAAAACTGCTGCAGATACACGCCTGAGACATGTTTTATTAGATTCACCAGATCAATAACAACAAAATATATGCAAATCGTGGTTTATTTTAACCTCGTACAGTTTTGCGATGGCTTCATATTAGCGAAGTTGCTAAATTTCGACGGCCGGAGTGGCCGAGCGGTTCTAGGCGCTTCAGTCTGGAACCGCGCGGCCGCTACGGTCGCAGGTTCGAATCCTGCCTCGGGCATGGATGTGTGTGATGTCCTTAGGTTAGTTAGCTTTAAGTAGTTCAAGTTCTATGGGACTGATGACCACAGATGTTAAGTCCCATAGTCCTCAGAGCCATTTGAACCATTCTTTGCTAAATTGCAGGTAAAATGTTTTATTAGCCGTAACTACGTAACTAAACATTTGCGGATCTACTTTTATATGAACTTTTTTCTTTACCTTTTCTTGTACAATAACATATTAAAATATTTGCAAGTCTTCGTCAATCACCCTGTATATTACGGATATTCTGTTGCATAACTTCAATCTCTTATCTAATGTTTGATGGCTCATAGCCATGTCCTCCAGTGGTCAGAGGTCAAGAGGGTATTTTGTATTTCCTGCCAATTATGTGTTCTTTGCAGCGCGTTTTGAAAATTCTACTGCCTCCCGCGCAGGTGCACCGATGAAACTATTTGAGTCGACAACATTAAGTGCTCTCCCACACAATAACGCAGTATAACATTCCCCTTCCTTCGCCGGTCCTAACACATGTCACCGAGACGCGAGTGACGCATGGCACGTGCTCATTTACGCCCACACGTGACACGGAGCGCTAGACAGCAACGCCTGTTCTGTAAGCGGCCGTCGCGGCAGCTCGCGGTTTAATATTCATGCGCCCTCTGCGGCGAGATTATGATGCCAGCGGTCAGCAGACGCCCCCGGCGCTGTACGGGCCGAGAAAAACGCCGCCTCCACTCCCGCCCCCCACATCCGCCCCCGGGCCCTGCGCGGTGGGTCGAGCCGCCGCCGGCGATGGATTTGCATCCCTCCTAGGAAGCCCCAACAGGGCGCGCAGCAAGTTTACTGAAACAGCATAAATTATGAAACGCCGGCGTCCCGACAGAAAGAAATTGGCCGCGGTAATATTCGCAGAGGGAGGAGTGAGTGAGGGTAGGGGAGGGGTGAGAGTGGGGGGGGGGGGGGTTGTAGTTAGGTGGAGCTCCTGGGGGCGGCGAGGCTCGCCGGCAATTAAACTAAAAGTTCGGAACCGCCGGTCTGCTACTGGCGGCAGTATCCGCAGCGTCCAGGCCGCGGAGCGCCGTTTAGCGTTTAGCGTCCGACGCCGACGCCGGCGCCACGCGGGCCCTCGCCACCGCTGAATAATTCCGCGGACCTTAAATAACTTGCGCTAAGTGCGCTAATGTTATTACGGACCCGGAATTACCGCGTCTGCCAGTCCGCCGGCCAACATTTAAACGATGCGCAGCGTTTGTGGGGAGTTGCCTCGACCGCGGGCGCAGCGTGGCGCGGTACCGCACCGCGCCGAACCGCACCGCACGGCACCTGCTCCAAAGGAAACTTGCCAAAGACGCCACCGGGCGATTACCCACAACTCTGACGAACTTCATCGGTGAGCTGTAGCAAATTCAGTAAGGGCCTGCAAGAATTCTGGTGATCAGAAACTGTTAATACACTAGTAGCCATTAAAATTGCTACAGCAAGAAGAAATGCAGATGATAAACGGATATTCATTGGACTAGAACTGACATGTGATTACAATTTCATACAATTTGGGTGCATAGATCCTGAGAAATCAGTACCCAGAACAACCACCTCTGGCCGTAATAACGGCCTTGATACGCCTGGCCATTGAGTCAAACAGAGCTTGGATGGCGTGTACAGGTACAGTTGCCCATGCAGCTTCAACACGATACCACAATTCATCAAGAGTAGTGACTGGCATATGGTGACGAGCCAGTTGCTCGGCTACCATTGACCAGACGTTTTCAATTGGTGAGAGATCTGGAGAATGTGCTGGCTACGGCAGCAGTCGAACATCATCTGTATCCAGAAAGGCCCGTATAGGACCTCAAACATGCGGTCGTGCATTATCCTGCTGAAATGTAGGGTTTCGCAGGGATCGAATGAAGTGTAGAGCCACGGGTCGTAACACATCTGAAATGTAACGTCCACTGTTCAAAGTGCAGTCCATGCGAACAACCGGTGACCGAGACGTGTAACCAATGGCACCCCATACCATCACGCCGGGTGAAACGACAGTATGGCGATGACGAATACACGCTTGCAATGTGCGTTCACCGCGAAGTCGCCTAACACGGATGCGACCATCATGACGCTGTAAACAGAACCTGGATTCATCCGAAAAAAAGACGTTTTGCCATTCGTGCATTCATGTTCGTCGTTGAGTACACCATCGCTGGCACTCCTGTCTGTGATGCAGCGTCAAGAGTAACCGCAGCCATGGTCTCCGAGCTGATAGTCCACGCTGCTGCAAACGTCGTCGAACTGTTCGTGCAGATGGTTGTTGTCTTGCAAACGTCCCCATCTGTTGACTCAGGGATCGAGACGTGGTTGCACGATCCGTTACAGCCATGCGGATAAGATGCCTGTCATCTCGACTGCTAGTGATACGAGGCCGTTGGGATCCAGCAAGGCGTTGCGTGTTACCCTCCTGAACCAACCGATTCCATATTCTGCTGAAAGTCATTGGATCTCGACCAACGCGAGCAGCAATGTCGCGATACGATAAACCGCAATCGTGATAGGCTACAATCAGACCTTTATCAAAGTCGGAAGCGTGATGGTACGCATTTCTCCTCCTTACAGGAGACATCACAACAACGTTTCACCAGGCAACGCCGGTCAACTGCTGTTTGTGAGCCGGCCGAAGTGGCCGTGCGGTTAAAGGCGCTGCAGTCTGGAACCGCAAGACCGCTACGGTCGCAGGTTCGAATCCTGCCTCAGGCATGGATGTTTGTGATGTCCTTAGGTTAGTTAGGTTTAACTAGTTCTATGTTCTAGGGGACTAATGACCTCAGCAGTTGAGTCCCATAGTGCTCAGGGCCATTTGAACCATTTTTTGCTGTTTGTGTATGAGAAATCGGTTGGAAACTTTCCTCATGTCAGCACGTTGTAGGTGTCACCACCGGCGCCAACCTTGTGTGAATGCTCTGAAAACCTAATCATTTGCATATCACAGCACCGTTTTCCTACCGGTTAAATTTCGCGCCTGTAGCACGTCATCTTCTTGATGTAGCAATTTTAATGGCCAGTAGTGTACTACTACAGAATGAACACTATTTGACCAAAAGTATCCGAGGATTGATTACTGAACATTACACAGAATTATTCTTATGGAGGTTTTAAAAACACCGAATCGGTGTAGATGATGCTGAGAAGAGCAGGAGGGTTGCCCAGAAAGTGATGCACCGCATTTTTTTCTTCAACAATTCTTTATCGAACATAATGCAAATTACATACACAAAAGAATGGTGTTTTATCTACACACCCTGTTTTTCCACGTGATCTCCATCCCATTTTATGGCCTTCCTGCAGCGCGAAACAAGGGCGTGTATGCCCTATCGGATCCAGTCCTTATCCTGGTGACGGAGCCAGTGCTTCACCGAGTGAATCAACTTCCCACCGTCCTCAAAATGTCTTCCACGAATGGCATCCTTTAATGGTCCAAACGAGTGGAAGCTCGCTGCAATAAGTCAGGTGTGCAGTCGTGGATGGTCATCCCGCTGCAAAAAAATGGTTCAAAAGGCTCTAAGCACTATGGGACTTAACATCTGAGGTCATCAGTCCCCGAGACTTAGAACTACCTAAACCTAACTAACCTAAGGAAATCACACACATCCATGCCCGAGGCAGGACTCGAACCTGCGACCGTAGCAGCAGAGCGGTTTCGGACTGAAGCGCCTAGAACTGCTTGGCCACAGCGGCTGGCTACCGCTGCAAATCGTAGAGCTCCGCCCAACCGCCGTCTGATGACCTCGTCCTCCGTGCCCAGCGACTAACTGTACTGCTGTCGACAGCAGATGTTCCATAGACTTTTCACAAGGCTTCGTGAATATTCCCCACAGTTTCTTTCTCTGGAGTGAGAAATTGAATGACGGCACGTTACTTGCAACGTACATCACCAACAGACCCATTCTGAAACTGTCCTACAGCTACGCTATCTGTCGGAAGTGACGCAAACTTGGCCTGCACACTCAGAAGGAACGTTTCACATTCGAATCATTGTTTTCGGCTGAAAAAAAAAAGAAAAAAAAGTTGTGCATTACGTTCTGGGTAGCTCTCGTAATTTAACAAACACACATGAGCTGTAAATGTCGGGAAACACCCCAAAAGTTGATGACAAATCCCAAATATGTGACGTCGCCAATTGACGCACCTCGTCGCACGTGCAGCGATTGGGCTTGCTGACCCTACCCGCGCCGGTATGGGGTAGTGCTATGCCTCACTCCACCAGGATACCCTGTTTTCGAACACCTTTTGTAAATGTGATCTGCTGTCAACGTAAAAGTTACAGAGTTATTGTCCTCGTTGCAACCAACCAAGAGTTGTTCTAATTTTGTGTTTCTTCCTATCTGTCCTTTGTTTTTATGTTTTCAGATTTTATTTAATAAAGAACACGTAGGTCGTTTACTGCTAGCGATGCAGTTCGTAAGCTTGTACTTATTTACTTGTGAAATAAAAATTGAACTCCTCCCGAACAGGTCATGAAGGCCCAACGGTACCGACCGGCCGCCGTAGCATCCTCAGCCCAAAGGCGTCACTGGATGCGGATATGGAGGGGCATGTAGTCAGCACACTGCTCTCCCGGCCGTATGTCAGTTTCCGAGATCGGAACCGCTACTTCTCAGTCAAGTAGCTCCTCAGTTTGCCTCACAAGCGCTGAGTGCACCCCGCTTGCCAACGGCGCTCGGCAGACCGGATGGTCATCCATCCTTGTGAGAGCCCAGCCCGACAGCGCTTAACTTCGGTGAGCCGACTGGAACCGGTGTTACCTCTGCAGCAAGGCCGTTGACATTTACAGTTGTACTAGTCGTTCTGATTATAGTCTACAATCTATATTGCTATCGCGATCACTTCAACCATGATCTCGCTCGGCAGGTGATGGCTGAAGTGATCGCAATAGCAAATATTTACTAGTACCAGTATTGTTGGCCCCTGTATTGATGACAACCGAGGTAGACTCTTCTTACATGTCGGTCAGGGGCCTGAGGATGGTGCAGTAAAACGCTGAAACTCATTGAAAAATAAAATAAGGTTGGAAACTAGACGGTTGAAAGGTGTTTAATTTGACATCCTCTATCGAACAGCCGAGTCCCGCAAACATCTCTAAAAAGATGGACGTACAGAGATAAATGTATTAGGTCAACTGAGGAAGGGTGGAAGACCGAAACAAAGCTTGGCACAGATTAAAAAGGCTCCACTGATCCGACTTCACAGGAGCCAGTGGCGTCATTTGATGCGATATGGAAGGGCTTGCGATGAAGACAGTACTCCATAGGCAGTCGTTGGCTTTGCAAACCTTGGACCCGTTACTTCTCATCTAAGGAGCTCTTCAATTGACATGACGAGTCCTCCTACCAAGGAAAAATCCCTGACAGTACCGAGAATTGAACTCGAGACCTCTGCATGGCAGACAGCCACGCTGACCACTTTTTTTTTTTAATTTCTTATTTTTCGTTACTGTTCGTTGCATTTGTTGGGGACAGACTTCCTAAGACACCCGTTCAAGTTCATCGTTGATCCATTCACTCTTTTTTTTTATTGTTGATGGCAGCTAACCCTCTGACCGAATACACAGAACTACAGTGTGGGCGTCTGCTCGGCCACAGAAGCCGACATTGGCATAAATAGAGCTACACAAAAAACAGGCTGGTTGCTGTGTTTCGTCAGGTGATTCACTGTACAATCACGGAGCTGTCGGTGTTTTCCGCAATCCGTTTTCCGAGAGACGGAAAGGAAATGTCGACTCACTGTGAAATGATAACTCCGAGAAGGAAAGCTCAAGGATTTCCTACTTCCAGGAACTGAGTGTTTTTTCTTTTTGTTTCCTTTCGAAGTTTTCCCCAGCGAACTGGCCGTCCGCTGGCGGCAGCGCTCCGTGCCCGCGTGCTGTGGTCGTGTTGCCCGCAGTCGCCGGTCGCGGCTGCACTCGCCGGGGTCCGTGCGGCGACGCGGGGGACACGCCAGCCCGTTATCGACTCGCTATGAGTGGCAATTAGGGCGGAAATGGCGCGTCCGTATGGCGACAAAACACGCAGCCTTTGAGGATTTCACTTTAATCAACGATCGCAAGATTGTCGGGCGGCGCGGAATGAGCTTTAGTCACCCACACGTCCAACCCGTCCGTCTGTGTGCTGCCGAGGATCACGGAGAGCGGCCGATATCACGACTAGCCACACGCACACGAATCATTCTTCGGCCCTCACAAAGGCAGATGGAAAGCGATTGTCATAAGAAACATACTCAGCGACGGAGATTAAAGAACATGATTTCCAACAGAAATTGTTTCTCCAGCCCCTCTTTTTCATTCTCTCTATTTTTTTTTAATTTTTTTAAATTTTTTTTTTTTTTTTGTTTCCGAGAACACTTGGCTATATAAGGGACAGCATCGAATGTAGTCTTTTCGTCACGCTGAAAGCCGAAAAAGACAATGTGTTTCAGGCGATACAAATTGCGTTAAAGCAGGCAGATAGAGCAGCTATGATCAAAGGGTGCTTCCCGACTGCAGGAAATGAGTACTGATGCAGCGCTCCTGCTAAATGGGTATTTTTTGCAATCGTCTCCCGGAAGAACTAGTCATCAGGTTCAAGAATGACTGATGTGTAACACCTTCTTACCCGTGAAAAGTAAAGAGACTTTCGAGAAACAGACGCACCGTTAGCAAATAGCTCCTTAGAGACTCGGAACACTATGTCGTACATAGCTTATTGTGGTGTGCGTACTGTAAGACCTTCGGTACACACACCATCAGATTATTTGACCTGTCGCTCTAACGAAGTAGGCGAGTGTCAGCAATATGTCTCGTGGTCTTATCGTGGCGTGTTTATCTTCTGCCGTTAGGTCAGACGATAGAAATGCCACTTGCACGCTTAGAGTAGCAGATTGACGGTGACCAACTTTAAACAGAACTTGATTAACACACATTTATTAAAATAATAAAAATCATGGACATTACGTAACTTGATTCTGGATGCTGTTTACAACTGACAATCTGAAGTTCCTTTGGTCTTGGTACGTTAATCTTATTCTCACATATCTCTGATACTTGACAAGGTGTCTATACATTTCTCTTCATGGCTATGTACAGGAATATGATAATCTTACTAGGCGCAGACTGAAACTTGACTACAGACTGATGCAGACTGACTAAGCGGACGTCTGTACACTCGTTATAATACCTCGCGCGTTCATGTATCACTGCGCGAGTGTGATCCGCGAGGAGAAAAGGTTCTGCGTTAGCAGCAATCTCATTAGCTGCGTTACATATTAATACGCGGATCGGCTGAAGCAGAATTTGGTCCGTATCTAAGACAGGGCCATCTCGTAGTGCGGAGACGGACGAGCGCTGCGCCTGCGCTGTTGTGCTTAGCGGGGCGCGCTCTAGTGGGAAAGTTGTGTACGCGCTGACTACGCGGAACTATGTACGCAACACTTATGCTGTAGCTTATGGTCGTAGGGTGGTAGATAGCATCACACTTGTGGTACCCGTTAACATTTTCCTTAAAGTAAACCCCAGAAATCCGATAGCAGTAGCTGTTATGCGAAGGCTAGGGTTCAGGACAGCGGATTTCTATCAGGAAATATTAAGCTTTCTAATGTACCGCTTCTGTGTGTCCAGCGTAATTCTGCGTAACTGTGAAAGCAGAACAAATTTTGCAACACAACAAGAACAACTGAAAAAAAAAATTATCTTCGCCCTTTCAGGTAGATCGAGCAGATCATACTTGCCGAATTCCTCTGTACTGCAAAGAGCAGGTGTACTAGAGTACAGATTTTGATCGGCAATCGATTACTCCGATGGCAGGACCATGACATACGGAACATGCAGAAAACTCAGCTGGAATATCTCATCTTCGAAACAGAGGGGTACGAAGCATTTTGTGTCCTCCTTAGTTACAGGGAACATGTTCTGACGGTAAATTTGTGTGACCGCTGACAATGGGAAACTGAATTCTGGAAGTAGATGACAAACGAAACAACGAACTCAGTATAGAGAGAGCCACAGGGAAGTAGGAAGGGGGGGGGGAGAGAGAGAGAGGGGGGGGGAGGGGGGGCTGGCTTCGATACCAGATACAGTAATGAGCAAAGGACTGACCACTCTAGAATTATTTATCTCACAAGTAACTCATGGAAATGTAAATAATAAACAGATCGGCTATAGTACTATCCTCTGTAAAGGAAATGGTTCAAATGGCTCTAAGGACTATGGGACTTAACATCTGAGGTCATCAGTCCCCTACACATAGAACTACTTAAACCTAACTAACCTAAGGACATCACACACATCCATGGCTGAGGCAGGATTCGAACCTGCGACCGTAGCAACAGCGCGGTTCCGGACTGAAGCGCCTACAACCGCTCAGTCACAGAGGTCGGCGATGAATAAAGAAGCCAAATGATACGGTATAGGAATAGTACTGTTTTAACCAATTATTTCGAATGAATTTACTGTTAATAAGCTTTATGGCGCACTTACGCAAAATCAGAATCCCCCAACTACGGAAGAAATCCAAAATTTCATTAAAGATTTGAAGAATTATAAGGCTACTGGGGGATTTCAGTAACTGCTGAAATGTGGAAAACTGCAGATGTTGCAACACTGAAGGACCTACATGAAGTCTTTAAAAAGTCTGAGAGACAGAAGCAGTACCGGACTATTGGAAAATAGCATTAATTCACCCAGTCCACAAAACAAAAGAGAGAAAACTGATTCCAAAAACTATAGAGGAATTTCAGCCTTCCACTGAATTACAATATTATTTCAAAAGCATTGGAAAGACAAGTAGATTTTCAGTTAGTAGAGTATCAAGGAGAGTTTAGGCAAGGAAGATCCTGTGTGGAACAAGGTTTAAATATGAAAATTATAATCGGGTATAAAAGAATGAGAACCAAAAGCATTTACATAGCATTTATAGATTTTAAAAAATCACGTCATTTGATTGTCAGGGAAACATTATTCAACACCGGAAAAGAGTTTTGAGTTGACAATAAACCAGTGTGACGCTGTGACGTGTAAAAAAACACCTTAACAAATGCAAAATGCAAAATTGAATTTTTAGATGAAATATGCAAGGCTTTTGAGATCAAAACTGATATCAAACAAGGTGGTGCACTCATCAGTTCTGTACTAGAAAAAGTAATCGGCGAATGGAGGAAAGGTACAGAAGTAGAAACAATTAAAAAAATCACAACTGGGAGAAAAGCGTACCATCTGAGTATTGGTTGTTTGGCTTTTTCAGCTGACGTTGCTATCTAAGCTGAAGCTATAGAAGATGAAACAACGCGGGTAAATCTCCTACAAGAGACAGTTTCAAAAGCAGGACCACGTACACGACAGAGTATATAATAGATGCAATGGAGGCAACGAAATGTGTGAAATCTGATTACTGAAGAAAAAAAAAGGTAACAAAATTTAAATATCTAGATGAAATAATACAACCAAATTCTTACAACAAAGAAACTAACTTAATAAAGGCACGGTTATCAGTTAGCAAATAGCCAGTGTAACAAGAAATCCATGTCCATAAATGCGAAACTTCAGCAGTACAGCGCTGTCACTGGATCAGAATATCTGTATCCTTCAGAATGCCTTTCGTTACATACAGCCAAACAATTGGGTGAAATAGAAAAGAAGTAAAGCAAAATAATCAGGAAATTCTTGGGACCAAAACATGCGAATTGGAAATGAAAATTAAGAAGTGATAAAGAAGTTTACGAAAAAACTGAAAGGATATTAGACCCAACGAGGAAGAGAAGAGTTGTATTATATGGACATCTAAAAAGGCTAGGTGAAAACAGAATAATAAAAAGAATTTTTAACTTTTTTGACAGAAACCAGGAAACATGAACGACGTAGATCAAAGGAGTTATAGCAGACCTAGACAAATTGAAATAACGGAGAAAGGACTGGGAAGAAGAGAAAAGTTCAGAACAAAAGAAAAAAAGTTTGGCTTGGCTCTGAGCACTATGCGACTCAACTTCTGAGGTCATCGGTCGCCTACAACTTAGAACTAATTAAACCTAACTAACCTAAGGAAATCACACACATCCATGCCCGAGGCAAGATTCGAACCTGCTACCGTAGCGGTCGCTCGGCTCCAGACTGTAGCGCCTAGAACCGCACGGCCACTCCGGCCGGCAGTAAAAAGTTTCAATGGCTTCCAGGTGCAAACAATGAAAAAGACAGGCGCGCTATGGGCAGAAGAAAAAAGAGGAAAACATAGGTGAAGAATGAAAACCATTGGAAAGAGAGAAAAGGGAAAAGAAAGAACACGTAAGTTATTTCATGTGCTCCTTAATAGTCCAAAATAATTCGAAAAAAAGAAAAAATGCATTGTTGTGGGATTGTCTCTGTAGTCGATATCGCAACGGCATTCTAGTGCGTTGGTTCACGGCCTGGTGGTAACCGGTTTGAGCACTGGTCGGTGCGTCTGAACGTGGAGAACAGGGGTTCGAATCCCAAGGATCTCTGAGTGGTGGGGGGTCAGGCACGATTACGTAAGGAGAGAATCTAAAGCATCGCTTGCGTCTTTTCTCGTCTGGCCAGCGAGCCTTGGAAAGTCGCCTGCACAGTGCTGGCAAGGACATCCTAGCTCCGCGCGAACTGTTCTGTCGACAGCATTCCTCGAGAGTGCGGCCATGTTTATTCTAGACAGGAGCGCCGCATTCAGCGAGTGGAACGGGAAAAACAATATTCTGAAAACATGGTTTCGCGAGTGGCAGCAGCGAATCTCTTGTAACATCTGTATTTACAGCGTATCTATTATGTCAGAGAGAAACGAGCTGCATGAATCAGAGGAGTATAATGTATAGTAAACATAATCGCAGCCAGATAATCTTTGCTTTCGTGATACGAAGTGATCATACCAGAATGAATATCAATACGAATACTATTTGGACAAAATTCTTCTAGCACAGAAGCAGCTCCTCTGTGAGAAGTAGCGCGTCTCCTTTCCTAATTTATTTATGGCGCCCAGTTGAGTGTTGTTGCCTGCCTATGTCATGGGGACGTCTGTTTCTAATGAAAAGGAATTACGATAATTTAATAGTAGGTTTATGAAAGAATTATTAGTGATATACACAGGAAAACTACCGAGTTTACATCGGTAATGCTATTACGTAACAAAAATGAACACACAATATAGTCTCTAATAAGCCGAAACGTCATGACTACCCGCTTAACTGTGTGTTGGTCTACCTTTGGAACTTAAGCCGGCCGCGGTGGTCTAGCGGTTCTAGGCGCGCAGTCCGGAACAGCGCGACTGCTACGGTCGCAGGTTCGAATCCTGCCTCGGGCATGGATGTGTGTGATGTCCTTAGGTTAGTTAGGTTTAAGTAGTTCTAAGGGGACTGATGACCACAGATGTTAAGTCCCATAGTGCTCAGAACCATTTGAACCATTTTCTGAACTTAATCCAGCATCGTTTCTGCTTGTCATACATTTGACAAATCCTTGGTAGATTTTCGGAGGTATGTGGTACCAGATTTATTCGCACATGGCAGGCAATTCCCTTAAATACATGCCGGCAGTTAGGGGGCGTGTAGCCGGTGCACGATAGCGTTCCAGACGTGTTCCATCGCGTTAAAATTTAGCAGATTTAGTGGCCAATGTATAATCCTGAGTTAACGATCATGCTCCTCAAAGCACTGTAGCACGATTATGGCCTTATAACGTAGGAAATTAACCTGCTGGAAGATGACATCGGCGTCGGGGAAGGCACCAAACATGAAGAGATACAGGTGGTGCGCACTTGCGTTCACGTAGTTTACGGCATCCTCAGTTACTACTATAGGTACCAAGGATGCCTAGGTCAGTGTCTCCCGTAGCATAATACAGCCTCTCCCGGCCAGCGTCCGTGGCAGCCTATCCGGATACGACCACCGATCTAGTGGAAAAAGACACGTGATTCTACCAAGTGACTCATTTCCGTTCATCCACAGTTCAATCTCGATGATGACGTGCCCATTAGAATCGTAATTGACGAAGAAATTGGATGGAAGGAAGAAAGGACGATTGTGATTTAACGTCCCGTCGACGTCGAGGTCATTAGAGACGTAACAGAATCTCGGATTGTTTCAAGGATGGGGAAAGAAATCGGCCGTGCTCTCTAAGGGAACTATCCCCGCATTGGCTTGGATTGATTATTATTTAAGGAAATCACGAAAAACCTAAATCAGGATGGCTGGACGTGGATTTCAACCCTTGTCCCTCCGAACGCGAGTCAAATGTGCTAACCACTGCGCCACCTCGCTAGGTACGAAGTCAATAGGTCAACATGGGCGTATGTAGAGATAGTCTACTGTGTAACCCCATGTTCAAAAATGTACGATGAACGGTGAGCTCCGAAACACTATACAATGTCGTCAAATCTACCAATGACAGCAGCCAATCAGGTTTCACAGAGCGGGCAAGTCTGCGACTTCCACGTTCTGTGCTGAGCTGTGGATGCCCAGCTCCGTGCAGCCTAAAGTCTTATCAATATCAGTCAAACCCGACAAAAACTACTGCTGTCAGTGAATGCAAGCCTATATCGAACGGCTCGGAGCGAACATTTCCAAACGAACTACTTGCGTAGAACGTCTGGAGTGCGGTACCTCGGAGAAGCTGATTGCTCACAACAGCACATAAGGCTGCACGTCTTCAATGGGCTAAACAAAACACAATCTAGGCAGTAGCAGACCTGAGGCGTACAGAGTGGTCGGACCGGTAGCGGGTTTGCCTCTTGTATACGACATACAGCGTCGGCTGCCAAGTGGGACATTTAAACTGCAGTATTTCGAGAGTGCAGTTCAGAACAGAGGTCCTTCTGTGATGTTTGGAGTGTGTTTTCCATACCATGTGTTGTGACCAGTCCTACTGGTTACCGTAAAGGCGCATAAACAACAGGCCAACGAAGGCCAACGAACGACAGAGACTGTATTCGGCCGAACGTTCCTCGCCAATTCACTAGCGACCGGCTTCTCAACCACACCAAACGAAGGGTTTGGCGGCAAGGAATTCGGCCATCGGGAATGGAAGTCGGCCTTGATAACTTGACGACGTTGTTCCCGTTTTGTTACTGTTGTAAAGTAGTACTCGGATTACAATTCCATCGGCCGATATTTTGAGGGAAGTGGAGCGTTTAGTAGTGCACCATTTATTTTGCTGCAACAAGCTGATCATCAGAAAAAAAGATGAAATAGCGCTGGTTGACAACCTCTCTTTTAAAAAGCAGTGAGCAGTGTGATTGGACAAAATTAATGCCTACTTTAAAATTAATTTGGAATATGGGCTATTTCATAATTTTATCCCTAATGAAAGATACAGATGCCGAATGGTTATTTAATTGTGTAACCCTAAGATTTCCAAAGATAACTCTTTTAAGAGAGCTGTACACACAGCAGAAAGTTAATAGTCACTCCTAGTTTTGTTTCTTTCTATTTGTTGTTCACACCGAAAAGCTATCAATAAAGACACGATTTTCTGTTTCACAGCATGCGTGTAAGTTTGTAATACCTGAGTTATTTTCCTGGAAGCATCTAGTCTTTTCAGTTTGTTTTTATAATCGCAGTTCGCAGGAGCCCATAAACATTAATGCTATCTCCCTATTCCACTTCACACTCAGTTTTAAACACAATAAATATGCACCCTTAGTGAGAGCAGGCATCGCCTACAGGGAAAACAGCGAGCAGGCCGGGGTGGCCGAGCGGTTCTAGGCGCTTCAGTATGGAACCGCGCGACCGCTACGATCGCAGGTTCGAATCTTGCCTCGGGCATGGATGTGGGTGCTGTCCTTAGGTTAGTTAGGTTTAAGTAGTTCTAAGTTCTAGGGGACTGATGACCTCAGATGTTAAGTCCTATAGTGCTCAGAGCCATTAGAACCATTTTGAAAACAGCGACTGCTGAAATTAAATTTTTAGGTTTTTATTATTGACTGTTTACACTCTTCAATTTAATAGTCACCTACTGTACTTTAAACTGTAAATTCCACAGTTTCTGATGATGCTCTTGTTAAACTGAAAAATTTAAATATTCGTTCTAGAGACACAACAAATCGCTTCTGAACCAACGTACATTCGACCCGGCGTCCACACTAGGAGAAAGGTTCCAACGCCAACCAACGGCCAACGCTTTGATGTTACTACCTATAGACCGATCCGCAACGGAGACCAAGCACTTCGTTGACTCCGATTTGCCGCCAGTACACAATGAGCAAATCGCGGCCAACGAAGCTTTTGGATGTAGTTCGTTGGTCAAGTGCGTACGCGCCTGAACACGAAACAGGTGCCGGCCAGGGTGGCCGAGCGGTTCTAGGCGCTTCAGTATGGAACCGCGCGACCGCTACGGTCGCAGGTTCGAATCCTGCCTCGGGCAAGGATGTGTGTGATGTCCTTAAGTTAGTTAGGTTTCACTAGTTCTAAGTTCTAGGGGACTGATGACCTCAGATGTTGAGTCCCATAGTGCTCAGAATCATTTTTGAACGAAACAGGTATGTTTGTTTCAACATTCTCAGTGATTATATCTTCTCGGCGAGTATTTTGTGAACACTCCCATCTTCCAAGAATACAACGGCCGTTTTCATACGCTCGCAAGAATGCGCTCCTAGTTTGACGAATCGGGCTTCTTATAGTACCTCGACTGACCAAATCTTAATCCCACGTGAGATGTCTAGGCGAATCTGGAAGAGCAGGCGTAAAGTATCAATCAGCATTCCCGTAGTTTCTAGCTCTACGGTATTTAACCATACCGGAAGAAACGCTGTTACTGTAGAGGCCGATATGAACGCTAGAAGGCGGTGCTGGCTGCCTGGAAGTGCCCCTGGCGACGTGAGTAGCCCGCCGGGCACAGACAATGGGACTGGAGGTTCCACTCAGCTCTTCGCCTCTCCTGCAGATGAAGTTATTAACATGCATTAGACACGAGGGCCGCGCTCGCTCGCACAAGGACTTTCACACACGGCGACGAGACGTCCGCCACGAACAAATCCGTGCATGATTAATCCCGGGAAGAGCGCCTAATTACCATGGCAATTACTGCGCCTGCGCCGTCAAAATACATCACTGGCCAACGCGACGCCTCTGACGTCCGCTGCTATTTCCGAGCGCTCTGCGTCGCCCTCGGAAACGGTTCGCCTTTGTTGTTCCGCGTTTCACCGAGACTGTAGGCGGTGCTGATACATTTATGAAATAATTTTCACTGCTTTAGTTTCTTTTTCCTGGCATTTATTAGCACATCGTGTTTCGGCATCACGCTACCATTTCAGGTGTGGTGTAGTTACTTGTGAAGTGTGATGAGAGGCTTATTTGTTGGGTGTGCGGAAACCTGGGTATTTACTGAAACTCAATCCTGCACAGAAACGTTCACTACACTAGATGAATCTTTCCGCACAGAGTCAAACGTCAGTACGTAACCTCACTGTAACACCGAGCAAGTAACCCATATCATACTTCAGATTAATGCGTATGTAACTGTACTGCACCTGATGATGCCAGCATGATGCCGAAACACACCGTGCTAACAAATATTCATAAAAACTGAGTAAAGTAGTAAATATTATTAAATAAATCTGTAATACAGTCACAGCCCTCAATCAGTTCCGTACACATGCATAAATTTAAAACTTATACGGTATTCAAAAATGGTTCAAATGGCTCTAAGCACTATGCGACTTAACATCTGAGGTCATCAGTCCCCTAGACTTAGAACTACTTACACCTATCTAACCTAAGGACATCACACACATCCATGCCCGAGGCAGGATTAGAAACTGCGACCGTAGCAGCAGCGCGGTCCCGGACCGAAGCGCCTAGAACCGCTCGGCCACAGCGGCCGCCGATCCGATATTTCTCGGCTGATAAAAAAACTAAAGATCGTACGAGCAATCGTAGCAGTTCACTCCCTCCTTTACATAAGGGAAAAGAGTCACAATAGCCGCACTAACTCGGAAGGCCTACGAGGGGCGTGTAAACTGAATATGTAGTTACATAAACAGTTACGGTGCACTTGTCACGTTAATTCAATATAAAACTCCGAACTTTTGAAAGTAGCCAACATTCTTATTGTCAGGAAGCAACTTTCTGTGCAAAAGGTAACGAAATTACACAGACGTACTAGACGCAGCAGTGGCCTCTGCGAATTGCTGCTGTTTATAACATTCCACGCTGAAAGTAACATTAAATCTGTTGAACCTGTTTGCTTTCGTTACTTCCTCGGCAGCCAGTGGCATTCCTGGCCATGACAGTGCTAGCTATTGTCGAAACCTCCGAATTTCGTACTACGAGTAAATTAACATGCAAGTGAACCTAGAAAAGTTTACTCAACAAATCCGTCACGGAAGACTTCCCACATATGAGAACATATTGTTCACGGAGAGGCACTGCAAAAAATTACCACATGGTGATCGTAAACACGGAATTACATGAAAAATAACGAAGAGCGGCTGCTCGGACAATTCGTTTCAAAACACTACTGGCGTAAGCCAAAATGTCACCGCAATCGTAATATACTTGTTAACTCACGGGGGCGAAAGTTTTACTTATCTTCTTCATTCTACAGTATGTGTGTATTGTCAACCGAAAAATGTAAGAAACAGAGTATTAAAAAAAATTTTTCCATATTTTGAGAGGCGCTAGTATTGACCAAAATACGACACAAAAGTTTAGTAGCCTAGGACTGCAAAATGCATACCTTAAGACCTAGGCACACTTGTTCAGCTTCGCTACTGTGAAACACATCTCTTCTACTACAAGCTTGGCAAAAGATTTTTAAAACTAGAACTGTGAGTGTTTCAAAGAGAACGAAAACCGTGCGTGTTTCCAAGCGGAGAAAGAAAGTTTAGAAGTGAATCAGGAACTTCAGCTTGGCCCAGCTAGGTCTTTTTAACGCAGAGCACATGACTTCATTATAGACAACACGCACTGCATACACACACGGCAGAGTGGCTAGTCCCCTTCGGCCTTTCAGGACCACAAACTACACAAAAAGATACCTAGCGTCGCCATGAAGCATCAGCGAACATTTTGTCTTTAACAGAAGCTGGTGATCTATAACCCCTAGGAGCTTAATGCAAAGTCCTTGAAACATCCTGTACATAAAACACGCAGGTTTTTTTTTTTTTACGTCAATCAGACGTAAACCCTCTTGGGATTACGTTAAGGATAAAGATCCTGATGTTCAGACTCTTACGGCACAAATACGAGAACTACATCTACATGGCTACTCTGCCAATCACACAAGTGCCTGGCGGAGGGTTCATCGAACCACCTTCACAATAATTCTCCGTTATTCCACTCTCGAACAGCGCTCGGAAAAAAACGAATACATATATCATTCCGTGCGAGCTCCGTTTTCCCTTATGTTATTATGATGATCGTTTATCCCTACGTAGGTCGGCGTCAACAAAATGTTTTCGCATTCAGAGGAGAAAGTTGGTGATGAAAATTTCGTGGGTAGGTACTGCCGTAACCAGAAACTCTTTCCTTTTAATGATGCCCATCCCTAATCCTGTATCATGTCCTTGACAACCTCTCCCCTATTTCTCGATAGTAAAAAACGTGCTGCCCTTCTTTGAATTTCTCGATGTACTTCGTTAGTCCTATATGGTAAGGTTCCCACCCCTAACAGCAGTACTCCAAAAAGAGCGTGGGCAAGCGTTGTGTCGGCAGTCTCTTAGTAGATCTGTTGCATCTTCTGGGTGTTCTGCCAATAAACCTCCGTTTTGTTTAGTCTTCCCCACTACATTTTCTACTCGTTCTTTCCAATTTAAGTTCTTCGCAATTGTAATTTCTAGGTATTTAGTGGAATTTATGGCCGTTGCATTTGATTGATTTACAGTGTAACCGAAGTTTGACCGATTCCTTTTAGTAATCGTATGGGTGACCTCACACATTTCATTATTTAGCGTTAATTGCCAATTTTCACATCATAGAGATACCTTATCTAAATCGTTTTGTAAATGGTTCTGATCTTCTGATGACTGAACTAGACGATAAACGACAGCATAATCTGCAAACAACCTAAGACGGCTGCTCACTTTGTTTCCTAAGTCGTTTCTGTAGATAAGGAACAGCAGAAGGCTTATAACACTACATTTGGGAACGTCAGAAATCACTTCTGTTTTATGCGATGATTTTCCGTCAATTACTACAAACTGCCATACCTCTGACAGGAACTCACTAATCCAGTCGCATAACTGAGATGATATTCCGTAAGCACGCAATTTGATTACAAGCCGCTTGTGAAGTACAGTGGCAAAAGCTTTCTGGAAACCTAGAAATACGGAATCAATCTGAAATTCGTTGTCGAAAGCACTCAACACTTCATATGAGTAAAGAGCTAGTTGTGTTTCACAAGAACGATGTTTTCTAAATCCGTGTTGATTATATATTAATACACGGCTTTCTTACAGGTAATCCTTAATTTTTGAACACAAAGTACGTTTCAAAATGCTGCTGCATATGGAAATTAATGGCGTGGGACCTGTAATTTAGTGGATTACTCCTACTGCCTTTCTTGAATGTTGGTGTGACCTGTACAACATTCCAGTCTTAGGCCACAGATCTTTCATCGAGCGAGCGGTCGCATCAGCATACCCTGAAAGGAACCTGATTGGTATACAATCCGGACTGGAAGACTTGCTTTTATTAAGTGAATGAAGTTGTTTCACTACTCCGAGCGTATCTACTTCTAAGTTACCTCTGTTGTCATCTGTTCTTGATTCGATGTCTGGAACATTTACTTCGTCTTTTTCGGTTAAGGAATTTCGGAAGGCTATGTTTAGTTAACTCAGCTTTAGCAGCACTGTCATGGATAGTATTTCCATTGTTATTACGCAGAGAAGGCATTGATTGTGTCTTGCCGCTAGAAAACTTTACACACGACCAGACTCTCTCTGGATTTTCTGCCAGGTTTCGAGACAAAGTTACTTTGTGAAAACTACTAGAAGCGTCTTGCGTTGAAGTTCCCGCTAAATTTCGAGCTTGTGTAGGAGATCGGATTTAAACATGGATTTTCGCCAATATATCGAGGGTAAATTTAAGTCACTACCTACTATAATTATGTGAGTCGGTTACGTGTTTGAAATTAGACTCAAGTTTTCTTTGAATCTTTCAGCAATTGCATCATCTCAGACGAGTGATCGGTAAAAGTATTCAAATACTATTTTATTCCGGTTGCCAAAAATGATGTTTACCCATCCTAACTCACAGGAAATACCTACCTACTTCACTAGAAGATAAACTGCTTCTAACAGTAACAAACACGCAACCGCCAACTGTATTTAGCCTATCCTTTCTGAACATTGTTAGGGCCTTCGCAAAAATTGCGGCTGAACTTGTGACCGGCTTTAGCTAACTTTCAGTGTCTATAACGATTTGAGCATCAGAGATATATAAAGAGCGCTTCGAACTCTGGTACTTTCCCAACACAGCTACGACAATTTACAACTGTTATACCGATGATTCCTAGATCTACGTTTTCCTGCGTTCGACCTGCACCCTTTGAGACTGAAGCCCCTTCTGTGTTTCCTGGAGCCCCAATAACCTAAAAAAACCGCCCAGTCCACGGGACACAGCCCCAGATATTCGGGTATCCACCTCCTGAGTGTAATGGACTCCTGACCTATTTAGCGGAACCCCAAAACCCACCACCCTCTATGATGCCCAACTCGAGGAATCTGAACCCTACAAGGTCGCAGAACCATTTGAGTGATTCAGAGATGCCGTGGAGGCGATGACGAAAGTGATGTCCGCAAAGACATGGAGAAAAAGTGAGTACTTACTAAACATTTTATGGGAAACAAGCGTGGCACATCTAGAAGTGCATCCATAGAAAACTTTAGAGTTAAATATCCATCTGGAACAAGCAGCACAACTGTATCTAGCATAGCTGGTTCAAATGGCTCTGAGCACTATTGGACTTAACATCTATGGTCATCAGTTCCCTAGAACTTAGAACTACTTTTACCTAACTAACCTAAGGACAGCACACAACACCCAGTCATCACGAGGCAGAGAAAATCCCTGACCCCGCCGGGAATCGAACCCGGGAACCCGGGCGCGGGAAGCGAGAACGCTACCGCACGACCACGAGCTGCGGACATCTAGCATAGCTCCTTAGAAATAAAATTTTGTAATCAGCGAAAGGCTGTGCTCACTCTGCCTGCTTGATTGTTCTTTAGGCCAGTATAAGCACGTACTATGAAACGTTTCGTTTTAGAAGCTACATTTCAGTAGGGTAGCGTCCAAAGTATACTTTTTGGGGACAGTGCTGCATAACTAAAACAATCATCAAACCGAACCTTAAAGTTCTTTATAATGATTGGTCCTGTCAGAGCTGGTATGCCTTTTCCTTCTTCTGACGACTGAACTTAATTACCCAACCAGCTACAGAACGACCTAAAGCTCAACAACAGTTCCAAATCACTTTGCACCTAGGAATTTTTCATATTAACAAACGAATTCGACTGGTGAAAGAAGGGATAAGAGACAGAAAAAGAACTACAACTGACTGAAGATTAAGTCTTGGAACGTTGGATCTACAGTGCATTGCCACCAAGCCACTACTACAATATTCGAACACGTCATATACAGAGGACAGTTTAGATAAATTTGTTTACATGACAGTGACACGAAACACCACATGGGCGCCCGTATGAAAAGAGCAGAAAAGAAACATGTATGAGGTCCTAGATTCAGTTTCCAGACAATGACTCAAGATTTTATAGAATGGGTATGACTTGTCTCCAAATTCGTAGTGCTAAGATTATTTAACAGTAATAGCTAGTAAGTATGTAACCATGTCGTCTGTCGGAGGCGATTACCGCAGGGCAGTTGAATGCTATCTTAGATGCGCGACCAGGTGTTTGATAAACGTCTGGAACTTTTCATACTAAAAGCTACCAAAACCGAAATTATTTTCTCTATAGAGATGTTACCAGAAATTATTGTCAATATGATATCGTCTAAATGTATGATGTAAAATCACTCTTTGCACAGTTAGATGTGTCGCATCTGGTGAAAAGCACGTAGCTGCATACCAAGAGCTCGCGCGATTGAGTCACGGTCTGACCACAAATTTTTAGTCTGTCTGTAACCTAGCCTTCACCTCTCAATGACGCGAAGATATGACAGAACGTGGTTCGCATTCCACGTTAAACTGTACATCCACTGTTCCTGCTTGGATAACTGGGGTAGAAGTAGCGCCCACTTGAAACAGTTGCACTCGGCCACTGTGTTACACGAGATTTTTGTTACCGTCACAAGTTTCTCGCAGACATTTACGTCCCTAGAACTTTCGTAATCTACTTAAGTCTCCTCGCGTCTGCTTGCCACGATGGATGTTTCATACTCCACAGAATGAGATTGCCGCCGAATTTCTTAACATCTGTCCGGCGAGTATTTGTAAATATTCCTGGGGGCCCTGCTTCATCCCAGCGAAACCTTTCTGTTGCTAATGGACACACGAAACGGCCGCCGCGTTAAACACGAATGACGTGAGCTCGCGCTGCTCTGCCCTCCTGAAAAGCCACTCCACAAGGACGTCATTCGCTTGTCCATCCGAGGGCCCCATGTTTTATGCATGTCTCCATCAGAGTATTAAAGCAACGTATGATTGTAAAGCCGTTCACAACAACGTTTACCAAAGCCATCCATATTTCATTCTACACGTTCGTACGATAACCGAAGAAGAAAACAAATAAAAGGGAGCGAGCCCTCGTTCATAATGCAAGCGCATTAAAACACACCTGCAGTCTCTCAGTAATACTTCGCCTCTTGCTGCTGATTTCACTTCCAGCTGTGGATTTTGTATTAAAACAAAGTTACTGAATTATGAACTTACTCCGCAAATGATGTGCAGAAGGACAAACTGTGAAGCATCCTCCACATGGAAACCAACATGTGAAAGTGCAACAGAGAGCGTGAACGCTCTCTGGTGTAAAGGCTAGGCGCGCGCGTACGAACACGGCATTCGGTCGTGTTTGCACGCCTTCCGCTGGTTGTTGGAATTTTAGTGAACCATCAAAGGAAGTTCGCATCCTCTGCGCTTCAGCGCTAGGGTAAAGAGAGATTTCGTCTCCTGTCTTGTCTACTTTCGTTGTTGACATGAGTTGCGTGAACGATAAAGTGGTCCGAAAAGAATGTAATGTTGCTGATAGAGGAATATCGATATCACACATGCTTCTGGGACCCAATAAATCGACAACACAAAAGCTGAAGCAAAATGACTGGTAGAAAATTGCCGAATCACTCAAAGGTCCTACTGCGGACGTGAGAAAGACGATAAATTCTTGTAATGCTTTCATCAAGAGGGAACGAAGTGAATAAGCATACGCTCTGTGATTTTTTTTTACAACGGAAAAACACAATAAATTGCCTTACAATAAACAAGTGTCAATAAGTATCTACTATACGCCGAACCGCGTAGCTGTTCCTAACTTAGTTCCTCAGAAATAAATTTTTGTAATCAGGGATAGGTTTTATGTTCACACTGTATAAGTGGAACATACTGCGCCAGTGTTTCATACGTAAATCACAATTTTATTGTTTCATAATATAATTTGTTTCATCCTGCAGTAGTTACCGACGCTATAGGTTACACAGACTGATTCTGCTGCTTCTACCTAAGGGTTTTATGAACCCACAACGCCTTCAAAAAGCAAGTGCGAGATTTTCATATTCTATCAGAAACTACGCGCCAACTATTAGTCCTACAGAATAAATTAACAGGTCGTTGCTGTAGGAAATTTAATGTAGCTGAATTCTGTACTGGGATACGTTTTCGGTGGTGGCCATGGTTTTCGAGTTGCTCATAAAAACGCGTTTGACGACTACTTCTGTACGTTTTTCTTGTATAATTCGAAAACTATAACCTCTAGCAAAAATGTGTTTTTTACAAAAAGGTCCTGTTCATTTTTTCTGCAGAACTAATAGTTTGTGTATATCGAGCGAGAGAATATGAAAATCTTGCATGTGATATTTGAAGGCGTTGCGGGTTGCATAGGACCCATGGACAGCTGAATCACCTTAGCAATAAAATAAAAGTAAAATGATTCTACGTTTTTCTACTACTTTCAGCTACTTAACAACTTTATGTAGTAGCATGGAGTAACTGACCATGACGGATTCATAATTTCCTGCAAATTAATTTTTACTACTGGAATTAAGCTGATATACAGCCGGTGTAAAGTATCCCTGAGAGCAATGTCTTAGTGGTAACAACGCTCGCCCAAGTTTTAAGCTCTTCTTTTTGTAGCGGATAACATTAGATTATACATGATTTTAGGAGTATTTTGACTGCTTGCCTACATACATACTTGTCTTGTTACGAGTCAGTATGAGACCTTTTGGTCAAAGATAGTTTCCACAGTTGCATTTAGCTGGCAAAGGGAGGCAAGAGCCGTTGATTCCGTAACCACACGAGCTTATGCAAGCGACAGCGTACATGTTGAGATCCCTGCACAGTATGATTTCATCACTAAAATCAGTAAAAACATAATACTGGATTCCTCATAGATTCGAAAAACTCACCGACACTACATATTTACTCGTCCGACCGACAGTGGGATATTCGAACACTTATTGTGAACCGTACAACAGTTGCAATGTGGCGTGTGTGATAATGCTTGGAGACGACTGTGCTAAAAATACATATTTTTCTATTGATACACATGTTTGTACGTCGGAAACCATTTGGATTAAAAAATGGATTAAATGGCTCTGAGCACTATGGGACTTAACATCTATGGTCATCAGTCCCCTAGAACTTAGAACTACTTAAACCTAACTAACCTAAGGACAGCACACAACACCCAGCCATCACGAGGCAGAGAAAATCCCTGACCCCGCCGGGAATCGAACCCGGGAACCCTGGCGTGGGAAGCGAGAACGCTACCGCACGACCACGAGATGCGGGCAAACCATTTGGAGTAAGACATATGTCCACATGAAGTTTTTTGCTTCAGATGATCGTTTCTGTCATAGCTGTCATATCCCTAAGTACAAATTCCTCCTG
The DNA here is from genome assembly GCF_023898315.1 of Schistocerca nitens. Classification (NCBI taxonomy): domain Eukaryota; kingdom Metazoa; phylum Arthropoda; class Insecta; order Orthoptera; family Acrididae; genus Schistocerca; species Schistocerca nitens. Next base: position 563,868,177 of record NC_064619.1, on the reverse strand, counting down.
GAAGAACATATACTACCGAAGACTGATATTATTAAAAGTATACCATAGCAAAAGCAAAAATGTCGCCGAAAACATGGGTTTGAAAACGAACCGTTTGCAATATATTCATGATTTCCAACGTGAGATTACGAAGCACCGCTGACTTGACGATGAAATATTTTTCTGGTTAGCACAAACGTACGTGAAAAGTAAACTTTTAGATTGTGTCCCCGTCTAATTTGATTTAAATCTCACTCATGGCCCATCGTGGGAACGGCGGTACACGCATGATGGAGGACTTGGACATTTTGGTGCTGATGTAAGATGGCGTCGAACACGCCAATATAGGTCAATCAGGTCCTGTACCTTGGTCACCAAGATCATCTGACCTCCGTCCCCTGCACTCTTTCCACCTGGAATCATCCGAAGAGAGAAGTGTAGAGCACTCACGTTGGTCCAGTTGAAGAACTGGAGCAGCGAATTGCCCAGTTTAGTCAACATTTACAAGATGATCCGAGAGTTTTCGACAGAACTCGTAATTCACTGCACGATCGAGAGCAATATTGGTTTGAAATGCGAGGATGACGTGCGGAACATCTTTGAGGAAGCGTCTTATTTCTTTTTAATGTAAACCATGAGCGAAATTTGAAACCAATTACTTGAGAACATAGCCTAACAGTTGCGCTAACTAGGACAATATTTCATGCTGTAATCAACAGCGGCTCGTAAACTGACATTAGGAATTACAGGGAATTTCATAAACGTAGGCGTCTGTTTCAGGAATATTTTCCTCCTATATAGGCAGTAAAAAAGTGTGGTCTCACCGCCAGACACCACACTTGCTAGGTGGTAGCTTTAAATCGGCCGCGGTCCATTAGTACATGTCGGACCCGCGTGTCGCCACTGTCAGTGATCGCAGACCGAGCGCCACCACACGGCAGGTCTCGAGAGACGGACTAGCACTCACCCAGTTGTACGGACGACTTAGCTAGCGATGCACACTGACGAAGCCTCGCTCATTTGCAGAGCCGATAGTTAGAATAGCCTTCAGCTAAGTCAATGGCTACGACCTAGCAAGGCGCCATTAGCCTTACATAGCTTGTATCTAAAGAGTATCACTTGTATCGTCAAGAGCGATGTACCACAAGGATGGATTAAAGTTAAGTATTCCAGGAGCTACGTACTTTTCTTTATAGCATTCATTACGTATCCTGTTTCAGACCTATCTACTAGCCTGCGTGAGTTAACGCGTGCCTTTCGGCTACTTCCAAGTGGCGTGGTTGTCTTACTACGCCACAACAAAAAGTTCATTAAAAAAGTGTCAGAAATTCTCAGTTCCTGCGTTGTGTTCTTCAAAGCAGTGATATTGACTAACTTTTCATCCCACAGGTAGTTGCCCTGAATGAAGATATTAATGGGTCAGTTAATGCCGTGATGGGGAGTGCAAGGAGTGATGTGTCTGGCGTTCGAACTGTGCTCACATGCGGGGCTGGAAGAATTGCACTTCTCGTACGGTAAAGTGAGTGGCGATGCTGTGATGGCTCGTCGCCTGTACCAGATGTACCCACAACGGAGATATCCAGATCGGAAGACATTTAAGCGTCTCCAACGCAGTCTGTAACCTCGTGGGAAGTTTTCCATCTCCTAGTTAGGACAGGCGATGACTGAGACTTAAAACTCTAGATTTAGAGGAGGAAATTTTGGATTATGTGCAAATGACTCTTCGTGTTTTTGAAGACACCTTACTAATCTATCATCAACAAGTCCAATTCTTGCATGGTGGTGCTGATGCGCATTTCAGTCGTACGTCTCGGAGATACTTGGATCGAATATTTCCGGACAGATGGATAGATGGATATGGTCCATCACTTGGCCTCCTCGATCACTTGATTTGAATCCAATCGGTTTCTACTTGTGGTAGTCTTCGCCTGCGGTGCCTGACAAGGAACATCTTTGGAAAAGAATTTGTGGTAGATTGTGTGGAAACACGCAGTAGTCCTGGAATTTTGGATCGTGTTTATAGGGCCCTGAGGCATCATTGTGGGGTCTATATTCAAGCAGAAGATGCACGTCGTTCGATGTCTGCTGTAAAGGGAATTAACTGCGGGAAGGAAAACATCCCAGTGAATGAAACTACCTGGCAGATTAAAACTGTGTGCCGGGCGGGTATTCGAACCTGGCACCTTTGCCTTTCACGTGCTCTATCGACTGAGATGTCCAAGCAAACTAACCATAATCATTCGCAGTTTTAGCCCCACTATCACATCTCCTACCTCCCAGACTTCACAGAAATTCTCCTGCCGAACTAGAAGAAAGGCGCTTTGATAGCTCAGTAGGTACCCGGCGCGGTAGCTCAGCCTGTTTGTTCAGAGCTGCCCTCCGCAATAAAAAGAAAAAAAATGAGTGAATGTATCAACGATGAACTTAAACAGGTATCACGGGACGTCCGCCCCGAACGAATGCAACGAACAATGACGAACAAAATGGAATCAATAAAAAAGTAGGTCTCCATGCAACATAGTCCAGAAAGTTCGGCTATGCGTACGACTCAGAAACAGCTACCCAACAGAAAACTTTTGAAACAACTGAAGAAATCCTAACTTCTGATCTAGACGTCGTAAGTCACTATTTGCGTAAATGGAGGTTACAACCAAACTCGAATAAAACAGAAGTTTCATGTTTTCGTCTGTCCAATAGATTGGCACACAGAGCCCTGTTTTGAAGGAGACGAACTTCATCATAGTATGCATCCAAAATACCTTGGGATCACGTTAGATAGGACACTTTCTTGTAAGGAGCATTAGACACGAACATTTTCGAAACTCAAAACCAGAAACAACATTCTCCATAAACTCTGCGGCACTCTTTGGGTATCGTCAGCTGTCCGGGTATCAGCCTTCGGTTTGTTATAATTCAGCAGCAGAGTACTGTGCCCTGTCTGGCTTAATAGTCCACGCCTAAAAAAGATAGACGTACAACTTAAGGAGGCCAAGTGCATTGTCAGTGTGTCAATACGATCTAGTCCCACAAACTGGCTACCTATCTTGAGCCGCATTCCACCTCCTGATATCAGACAGAAGAGCGCGTTACTGCTTGAATATCAGAAGATTGCTAATAACACCGAATTTCCAATAATGGACGACGTATTCCCTGCGGAGCGAAAAATGCTAAGATCAAGACATCCCGCTCCCATTACAGCCAGGACTGTCATGGAAACTGAATTCAATACCATCGATGAGTAGAAATGCAGCTGGCAGCAAAACTGTTCCCTACAATGCCTGAAGCTGCCTTGCATCCAGACGAAACCAGTCTCGGGCAATTTGGATTATCTTGAACCGCACGCGAACGGGCCATGGGCGACGTGCAGACACACCCTACAAAGGGGGCAAATCTTGAGCACCATCGTGCGGCTGAAGTGAGGAACAAGAGACAGTTGCTCATATTGAATGGACATGTCCCGCACGTGCCTACTTCTGTAAACCCTCGTCGCCAGTTTTGTAAAGGCCTCGTCGCTACTGCTGTGGAGTTGCCACTGTTTTAACGGTAGGCCGAGTCTGTGAATTCGTGAAACGGCTTTGGTGCAGTATACCGCTGAGACAACTTCTCCCTGCCACTACTACACAGCTATGCCGCCGGGTCAGGTAACAGGATAGGAGAACAAAGATTCTAGAACACTCCAACAAACTAGTAACAAAGTCACACGAATGAGTTAAAAAAGTTTATTTATCTTTGTGACTTGTTGAACAATGAATACTGAAACACTGCTTGTAGTCTAACACAAAGAGGCCCTCAATGGCTAAGTGCAAATAATCGTAGGTAAACTTCACAGTACATAGCAAATGCAATTGCCAACAACTGTCTGTTCACTTCTAAGAGTTCATTAAACGACGTTCCGTGTCTGAGTCAGCCCTGGACGATGATATATAACCAAGTGGGCGAGAGCTGCTCTTCTCTCTTCCTAGTAGGCTTCTGTTCGGTCAATGGCAGATTGTACTAGGCCGGCAATTGGCGGAGGCGATGTCGATAAGTTCATCCTTAGCGCCGCCCCTGGCGCTGATGGAATGCCCGCAAGTGGCGAGTCTCTATGGCACGGGCACCAACTCGCATCTTTACACCTGTGGTGTTTTTGCCCTGGCTGTATCTTGTTCCGACGAAACCGCATCTACAAGGACCATTTCGAAGATTTCCTCACAGCGACGGGTGATGTTATAAAGTACATAAAAGACCTTGATATTCATACCCAATTGTTGCCATTTGAGTTATTTTGTGCTAGAGAGCTGTGCTGGAGCGCTGACGTGTAGTAGTTTTGTAACATTTGTATATATATTGCCATACCATAAGTATATTAATAAATATATGGATTAGTAGGGGCTCCAAGTTGATGGCGCTGTAATAGTCACAAACATATGGCTCACAATTTTAGACGAACAGTTGGTGGCAGGTGGGTTTTTTAAATTAAAATACACAACGTAGGTACGTTTGAACATTTTATTTCGGTTGTTCCAGTGTGATACATGTACCTTTGTGAACTTACCATTTCTGAGAACGCATGCTGTTACAGCGTGATTGCCTGTAAATACCACATTAATGGAATAAATGCTCAAAAAGTAATGTATTGCGAATACATAGAAAGAAGGATCCTTTATTGTATGATTATATGATAGCGGAACAAACACTGGTAGCAGTTACTTCTGTAAAATACCTGGGAGTATGCGTACGGAACGATTTGAAGTGGAATGATCATATAAAATTAATTGTTGGTAAGGCAGGCACCAGGTTGAGATTCATTGGGAGAGTCCTTAGAAAATAAGGTCCATCAACAGAGGAGGTGGCTTACAAAACACTCGTTCGACCTATACTTGAGTATTGCTCATCATCAGTGTGGGATCCGTACCAGGTCGGGTTGACAGAGGGGATAGAGAACATCCAAAGAAGAGCGGCGCGTTTCGTCACAGGGTTATTTGGTAAGCGTGATAGCGTTACGGAGATGTTTAGCAAACTCAAGTGGCAGACTCTGCAAGAGAGGCGCTCTGCATCGCGGTGCAGCTTGCTCTCCAGGTTTCGAGAGGGTGCGTTTCTGGACGAGGTATTAAATATAATGTAAAATTAGAGAGATTCGAGTGCGTACGGAGGCTTTCCGGCAGTCGTTCTTCCCGCGAACCATACGCGACTGGAACTGGAAAGGGAGGTAAGGACATTGACACGTAAAGTACCCTCCGCCACACACCGTTGGGTGGCTTGCGGAGTATAAATGTAGATGTAGGTCACGAAAACCGACAAAGGCCGGTAGAGCGCTGTGCTGTCCACACATTCCTCCGTATCGTATCCAGTAACGCCACTGGCATAGGATGACACGGCGGTCGGTCGGTCGGTCGCGACGCGCCCGCAAGGGCCCGTGGAGTTTACCTTTACTGCACATTCATTACATGGTTGCCACATTTATGCTTTTTAGAATCTAAGAAACAGGGATGGCTCTACGGCCCAGGGTGGTAGAGGTGTATATGGTCAAGTGCGCGGGAGGAGTACTGCCCTAAGCGTTCCCAAAGTGCCAAAGGCTCGCGCCCACCCATCAACCCCCTTCCCCCCCCCCCCTACCCCCGCTCCCTTCTCCTCACACACACAGGAGCATCTCCTTTCGGCCGACCATCCCGGATTAGCAGTCTGCAGATCCGTTTGCTCGGAGGTGGTCTGAATTTCGGCGCAGCTCAAAGAAACGAACACGGCAGATCCCCCTCCCTCCGGCGCACTTAATGAATTTGATAACGCGCCGGCCGCTCCTCTCCGGGCCGCTCCTCAGCTCCTGGGTAAATAATGCGCAAGTATAATTCTGCAAACATGGCCGCTAATCCAACAGCCGGCCAATTAGAGCGACGCGCTCCGTTTGATGTCCGAGAGAAGAAGTGGGATCCTTCTTTATGCATGAGGAGGCCGCCGGCCGGTAATAGCCGCAAATATAATCAAGTAACCTGCAACTTCCTCCGCTGCGCCGAAAGCCCCGGCCATTGACGCTGCGCAAACACAAGTCGCTGGTTAAACGAATCCGCAATGGGCGCGCCTCGTATTTAAGGCGTCTGGCCGGCGCGGATAAACACGGCGCTTTGTGCGGAGATATCGCCACTACGGCCGCGTCCAGCCGCCTTTTCCTTATCCTCCTCCTCTTATTCCTTACCTGCCTTTGCCACAGCGTTTGCCGTTTCGATTGTTGGAGACGTTACGCTCGATTTCAACAGAGATTACTTTACCTCGGCCGCTATTCATTACTCCCATCTAGATCCTTCAATTTTCATGCACTCCCCTGGAGATGGTAGCTGAATCGTAACTATGCTTTTAGGTTACTGCGAAAGTTCGTAGCGTTTTTCCGTTAGTTCATAATCGATACACATAACAAAGACTTCAATCGTCAGTAATACACTCCTGGAAATTGAAATAAGAACACCGTGAATTCATTGTCCCAGGAAGGGGAAACTTTATTGACACATTCCTGGGGTCAGATACATCACATGATCACACTGACAGAACCACAGGCACATAGACACAGGCAACAGAGCATGCACAATGTCGGCACTAGTACAGTGTATATCCACCTTTCGCAGCAATGCAGGCTGCTATTCTCCCATGGAGACGATCGTAGAGATGCTGGATGTAGTCCTGTGGAACGGCTTGCCATGCCATTTCCACCTGGCGCCTCAGTTGGACCAGCGTTCGTGCTGGACGTGCAGACCGCGTGAGACGACACTTCATCGAGTCCCAAACATGCTCAATGGGGGACAGATCCGGAGATCTTGCTGGCCAGGGTAGTTGACTTACACCTTCTAGAGCACGTTGGGTGGCACGGGATACATGCGGACGTGCATTGTCCTGTTGGAACAGCAAGTTCCCTTGCCGGTCTAGGAATGGTAGAACGATGGGTTCGATGACGGTTTGGATGTACCGTGCACTATTCAGTGTCCCCTCGACGATCACCAGTGGTGTACGGCCAGTGTAGGAGATCGCTCCCCACACCATGATGCCGGGTGTTGGCTCTGTGTGCCTCGGTCGTATGCAGTCCTGATTGTGGCGCTCACCTGCACGGCGCCAAACACGCATACGACCATCATTGGCACCAAGGCAGAAGCGACTCTCATCGCTGAAGACGACACGTCCCCATTCGCCCCTCCATTCACGCCTGTCGCTACACCACTGGAGGCGGGCTGCACGATGTTGGGGCGTGAGCGGAAGACGGCCTAATGGTGTGCGGGACCATAGCCCAGCTTCATGGAGACGGTTGCGAATGGTCCTCGCCGATACCCCAGGAGCAACAGTGTCCCTAATTTGCTGGGAAGTGGCGGTGCGGTCCCCTACGGCACTGCGTAGGATCCTACGGTCTTGGCGTGCATCCGTGCGTCGTTGCGGTCCGGTCCCAGGTCGACGGGCACGTGCACCTTCCGCCGACCACTGGCGACAACATCGATGTACTGTGGAGACCTCACGCCCCACGTGTTGAGCAATTCGGCGGTACGTCCACCCGGCCTCCCGCATGCCCACTATACGCCCTCGCTCAAAGTCCGTCAACTGCACATACGGTTCACGTCCACGTTGTCGCGGCATGCTACCAGTGTTAAAGACTGCGATGGAGCTCCGTATGCCACGGCAAACTGGCTGACACTGACGGCGGCGGTGCACAAATGCTGCGCAGCTAGCGCCATTCGACGGCCAACACCGCGGTTCCTGGTGTGTCCGCTGTGCCGTGCGTGTGATCATTGCTTGTACAGCCCTCTCGCAGTGTCCGGAGCAAGTTGGTGGGTCTGACACACCGGTGTCAATGTGTTCTTTTTTCCATTTCCAGGAGTGTATATTCTCCTTGACTATTTACAACAGTCTGCCAACGCTGGGATAAATTACGATTGACTGTAGAATTCACGTGGTTTTTAGACGAAGAACACATTGAGCCATGGTTGGAGCCCATTTTCATCCGAAAAGGAAGATCCTTGAGGGCTGTTCTATACAGAACTAAAAAACTGAAAATCTGAGGGCGCAAGATTAGGTGAATAACGTTGGTGCGGAGTGATTTACCAATTTACCAACGCAATTCCTGTATAGTGTTTTTTTTTTTTTCATCACGGCAAAATGCGGAGGGGAGGGGGTGGAGGGCGTTATCTTGGAGTAGCATCACTTTACGCAGTTTTCCTGGTCGTTGTTCTTGGACTGTGTGTGGAAGACGCCTCGCTTACTGACAAAAAATGTCAGCAGCGACCGTTACACCTCGGTGAAGCAATTCGTAGTGCAGCACACGTGATGCATAACACTATCTTTTCTAAGGCGCTGCAGTCATGAACTGTGCGGCTGGCGCTCTAAGTTCTAGGGGTCTGATGACCTCAGAAGTTAAGTCCCATAGTGCTCAGAGCCATTTTGTGCGGCTGGTCTCGGCGGAGGTTCGAGTCCTCCCTCGGGCATGTGTGTGTGTGTTTGTCCTTACGATAATTTAGGTTAAGTAGTGTGTAAGCTTAGGGACTGATGACCTTAGCAGTTAAGTCCCATAAGATTTCACACACATTTGAACAACATTATCTTTTGTGGATGCGCGCAGGGCTGTATACGGGGACTTGCTGTTTCGTTTGGGCTCAAACATGACTTTCTTTTACTTACGTTAGCGTAAAGACCCCATTTCTTGTCACCAGTAATTATGAAGGACAGGAACTGTCGGTGTTGTTCACGAACCATTTAATGACGACGAAGCAGAGTTGCATATGTGACCTCCTGCTAATTTTTGTAATTTTGACTTAATGCGTCCAGTACCCATACAGCCGAGTTTTGAACCTTCCCCATTGCACGCAAATTTCTCTCGATGCTGGAATGATCCCATTTCATCACACCTGTAAAAATGTTCAAATGTGTGCGAAATCTTATGGGACTTAACTGCGAAGGTCATCAGTCCCTAAGCTTACACACTACTTAACCTGAATTATCCTAAGGACTAACACACACATCCATGCCCGAGGGAGGACTCAAACCTCCGCCGGGACCATCACACATTGAAGTTCTCGAGTACACTGACGTGGCTCATTGTGGATTAATGCATTTAATCGATCTTCATCAAACACCGAAAGTCTTCTTGAACGTAATGTAACATACTAAGTCGACGAAGGAATTTTATAATATTTTTACGTGCAAGTCATCTGCCCTCATGTGTGTGCCTATTACAAGCGGATACGCCCCCATTCCACAATCAAATGCAGCATCTATATGACACCGTCTTTGTGATTCTTGAAGTGTCTCAGAAAGTCTAACATACACCTGGCGCTCAGCGGCTAAACTGCAACTAGCTTGTGGGGAAGTTTCTATTAAACACTCTCAAGATTGTATAAGCACTGCATTCATTACATTGAATCGTATTGTTTAGGACATATTAAACAATAAAAGCATTTTCACTAATACAGTAAAAAAGTCAAAGAGTAAATACGAGTAGCTTTTTCTAAGAGTAATTCTTGCTCCACATTTCGCGTTATATTCTTCAAAGCAATAAATACCTTGCACTAGACCCTTTTAAATGTAGTCTACGTGTTAATTCAGGATATAAGCTGATTCCAGTCGAAATTTCTTCGAAATAAGTCCAGTCGTTTCGGCGTGGAAAAGTAACAAACATACACGCAAACCTTCGCATTTATAATGTACATGTGATTGTTACAGCTATCAGCGGCTGAGAAAGGAATTCAAAACACAGCAACAAAAATTTTTGATCATTTGCCCATAAAATATCTGACAGGTAGCGAAGAACGTATTAAATCTATTTTAAAATCACTTCTCTTGGACAACTCTTATTCTATTGACAAATTTCTACTTAAAACCTCCTATGCATTAAAAAACATAAAAGAAAATAAACAAAATCTTGTTTTTTAAGTATAGCTGCATGAATAAGACTAAAAATAATAATGCTAACGCTAATCATGTATACATATCCGGTAAACTGACTTGTTCCACACCATTTCGGTAAGGGAATCGTTCAAATGATCTCAGATGATCTATAGAAGACGTAGCTAACTAACTCAGACTACGGTTCCTGAGATTTATTTTGTAACTTAACCCTCCTTTCAGTGATTTTTTTACGTGTGAAAAATGCCAAGTTGCGTCCAGGGTCGCCGATCGCCGTATGTCCCGCAATGAACGGCTAGGAAATTCAGTTCGAAAGGCCATGGAGGATAAGTGCATCTTACTTCGAATAGCATCAGGCCAGAAAAGCACTTTAGTATTCAAACCAACATTCTTGTTGGACAGCTTTAGTGTGTTAGTAAGTCTAATGGGTAGCCACGATAAAACTGCTCTATCACATGGACAGGCCCACCTCTTGCATACATAAAGACATTCGGCGCGGCTGCGATAACAGAGGGAACCGTTCGTATGCGGGACAACAATCAAGCTAACTAGGTTAAAGCCCCCGCTTATTTCTCTCGTTTTCTTTTTTTTTTGGTATTATTTAAATCTTGACGGGGTGCGCTTTACGGCGCTGTGGCGGAGCCATTGCCGCACCCGGAAAGGATTCGTCCCGGCTGGACGTGGATGCTGGATGCGAGGGGAGCCACCGTAATGCGACATGACGCACAAAGAGCCGACACATGGCGGGCTCGCAATAAACTTTAATTAGCGTCGAGATAACGCGGCCACTCCTGCCGCATATCGAGCAGAGCAGGCGCGGTTGAGCGGGGGAAAGGGGGGGGGGGTGAGCGCCTTCCGAGGCAGCTCGGCCGCTATCTCCGGGCCAGATAGCGCGCCCTGTCGGGAAGGAAACACTGTTTATCCGACCCGTGAAATTAACAACCGCGTAACGAGTCAGAGGGCAGGCCCTCGCTTAAATAACATATGCGCCGATAAGAAATACGTCTGTGTCCTTTATGTAAGCGGCGCTCGCGTTACGAGTCGGTTATTACGGGCCCTGTTCGATTACAAACTGCCCCACCGAACTTATGTAACGTGTCGCCGCTTTATAACAGCCTCCAACAACATAAGAAGACTCCTCCTGTAACATGCCTGGAAAGATTTTCTTAGCGACCGACTTTAAGAGTCTATACCCCGCCCCGACTTCCAACCCGTGACTGTGCCTACACACACACACACACACACACACACACACACACACACAGGCGCGCGCGCGCGCGCGTACACGAAACTGATTCAGCTGTCCCTACCGTCGTCGTTTTATGCAACCCTCGAAGTTAAATCTACCCTCACAACCCACGAGCAAAATCTGCGTAATCTATCTTTCGCTACGTACAAACTATTGGTCCTACAGGAAAAATGAACACAACCTTCCTGTAGGAAGTTGAATCTGGTTATCTTGTACTGGGGTTAGTTTTCGCCTGGGGCTGAAGTTTTAGAGTTATCCAAGAAAACGTGCAAAAGTGACCTGACCTTTCTCCCCCCTCCCCCCAAACCCCCCATGCATCAGGTGCAAATGGTTCAAATGGCTCTGAGCACTATGGGACTTAACATTTGAGGTCATCAGTCCCCTAGAGCTTAGAACTACTTAAACCTACAGTAACTAACCTAAGAACATCACACACAACCATGCCCGAGGCAGGATTCGAACCTGCGACCGTAGCGGTCGCGCGGTTTCAGACTGAAGCGCCTAGAACCGCCCGGCCACAACCATCGGCCCCATCCGTCACGATTTCTAGTATGTTGTTCGTGGCACTCCCTTCTATCACATGAATTATTTCCCACAATTGTCCGTTTTTTGGTCCCGGCGGAGGTTCGAGTCCTCCCTCGGACATGGGTGTGTGTGTTTGTCCTTAGGATAATTTAGGTTAAGTAGTGTGTAAGCTTAGGGACTGATGACCTTAGCAGTTAAGTCCCATAAGATTTCACACACATTTGAATATTTTTTGTCCGTTTTTGGTCTTCATTGACTCGTCTTATTACGTCGCCTGCTTATTCGAGCAATAACAAATTGTAAATTTGATGTTTTTGTAAATTTTACCTAACAAATTTGTAAACTTTAACAACATGAAACAAACAAATACATCGTTGTATTCGTCAAGCTTTCTCACAACGTAACTACCGTGCTTTTAATGGTCAAATTTAGGTCGAATTTAAAATTGGACGTATACAGTGACACCCATAATAAACGTTTTTTCTACATAAAGTTATCGATTTCGGTTTGTTTTAGACCATCTTCAGACCCACACCATTATGGTAGATGGTGGCTGTGAACGGAGCTTGGGCTGCACTTTCACGCAAGATAACTGCTAAATAAAACGCTGTACTCCAGAGACACATACTATCAAAAATTATTGGATCGAATTGTCAACGTAATTAGTTTCAGCGTAAAAGTTCATTAAAGTAGTTTTTCTTTCATTGCCCTCAAGAGTACGTTTAAGTCAATAACCGACTATGCTGTTGGCGTAGTAGCCCAGTCAGTAGAGACCAAGAAATTTCAAATATCGGGAATAGTTTGTGTGGTCGGATTTCTTTGTTCAGTGGCAGGAGGGAGTGCCACGAACAGTATACTAGAAATCCTGACAGGTGAGGTATGACTTTTTGTCATTAGAGATGCGTTTCAGGGTCACTTTTGTACATTTTTCTTGGATAACTGGAAACCGTCGCCACCAGCGAAAACGTATCCCTGTACAAAATCTGAACGCACTGAATTTGCTACAAAAATGTCCTGGACCACGTCACCGCTTTAGGCGCCGGTGTCTCATTATGCGTGCACCCATATCTCCAACCGTGTCTCATCGGTGAAATTTGAGCCCAACTAAACTGGGACTTTATGGAAAGATTTTCGTTTCAAACACGTTTTCACCAACTACGTCAATGTTTAATATTGAATTAGTGACAGGTAGCAGCCACAAATTCGGAATTATCTCACAAGTTGTTCGTCTACGGAGCTATGTTTATTGGAACGTATTTGCTTCTGTCATCGTAACCTTCCAGCCGTAGCAATTTTCCCTACTAATATACAAAGCGAGGACAAGAACATGAAAGCACTAAAAACAGATCACATTACCATGCCTAATTTAGTGTAGGAAACTCGTTGGCATTCAAAACAGCTTCCACTCGTCTCGGAATAGATAAATGTAGGGTTTCCATGATTTTCAACGAATCTTATACCATTATTCGTGTAGGTGGTACACAAAGTACACTCCGCCACACACCGAAGTTGGCTTAGTGTAGATATAGATGAAACCTGACTAGTCACCTTCTTATATCCTTCTTTCTTCACCTATCTCGCGCCGCTTCGATCCCAGGGAGGCAGAATTTATTTCAATTGTTCGCAATTTTGGTGTTTAATGGCACTTCTGTTACTTCTTGTTATTTTAATATTTCTTTGTTTTACCTTTACCCTATATTTTGTGTACATTAGATTGCTAATCCATTTCAACACGTCATGTAATACCTTCTCATTTTAACTGAGAAGACCAACTTTATTTGCGAATATCATCACCGATATCCCATCGCGCTGAATTTTAATCTCTCACTACTGTACGTGGTTTTACTTCCGTTATTGTTCCTTCGATGCCCAGGTAGAACAGAAGGAGAGAAAGACTGGGGATGCCTATCTTAAGCACTTTCTAATCAGAGCTTTTATCTCTCGACATTAAATTACCCTTTGCAGCAGTCCTGTGAGTTCCTTTCAAAACGATAAATTGGGACACCGTGCTGTCATAAAATTCTGTGCTTCCAGTGGCCATTCACCAGCGGAAAATTATCAAAGATGCCAGAGATTTATGAGAAGTGTAGTCTGCAAACAGCTAGGGAACACGAGGCTAAATTTATCGTGGTTGTAATCTCTGGCTGGGCTTGTAGGATATCACAAAATTGCAATCATTAATGAAAATACGTGATCGCATATTAAATATACGCCTATTATTGCTTCCTAATATAATTTTATGTTACGTTAACAAATCTACACATCTCTTACGTAAGAATAAAGAGGCGAGTATAGCAATCGCTTGCGTGGTGTTTAATTTTAAATGGCTCAAAGGCTGACCTTAATACCGCAACCGGGAAAGGATAGCTAGATTAATACGCTGTTACGCAAAACTAGCAATTATCGGACGCGGGTAATAAGGAATGAATTCAAAGGCCACACATGAAATGATAGGTAAGCACGATTGTACGTAATGCTATAATGATTCATTAGTCATTCGGCGACGTTTGACAGACTCGAGGGAGATAGATTTAATCACTTATCACTAGCAGTAAACAGCAATTTCCCTGGTAATGTGTATTTCTCAATTTTCCTTTAACATAGCCGCTTGTGAGCGATTTCAGTAACGACCTCGCATGCAATTTTTTTTAATTATTGAACATGGGAACAATTAGCTATACAGATACACTCTACATCTACATCCATACTCCGCAAGCCACCTGACGGTAGGTGGCGGAGGGTACCTTGAGTACCTCTATCTGTTCTCCCTTCTATTCCAGTCTCGTATTGTTCGTGGAAAGAAGGACTGTCGGTATGCTTTGTGGGCTCTAATCTCTCTAATTTTATCCTCATGGTCTCTTCGCGAGATATACGTAGGAGGGAGCAATATACTGCTTGACTCTTCGGTGAAGGCACGTTCTCGAAACGTTAACAAAAACCCGTACAGAGCTATTGAGCGTCTCTCCTGCAGACTCTTCCACTGGAGTTTATCTATCATCTCCGTAACGCTTTCGCGATTACTAAATGATCCTGTAACGAAGCGCGCTGCTCTCCGTTGGATCTTCTCTATCTCTTCTATCAACCCTATTTGGTACGGATCCCACACTGCTGAGCAGTATTCAAGCAGTGGGCGAACAAGCGTACTGTAACCTACTTCCTTTGTTTTCGGATTGCATTTCCTTAGGATTCTTCCAATGAATCTCAGTCTGGCATCTGCTTTACCGACGATCAACTTTATATGACCATTCCATTTTAAATCACTCCTAATGCGTACTTCCAGATAATTTATGGAATTAACTGCTTCCAGTTGCTGACCTGCTATTTTGTAGCTAAATGATAAGGGTTCTATCTTTCTATGTATTCGCAGCACATTACACTTGTCTACATTGAGATTCAATTGCCATTCCCTGCACCATGCGTCAATTCGCTGCAGATCCTCCTGCATTTCAGTACAATTTTCCATTGTTACAACTTCTCGATACACCACAGCATCATCTGCAAAAAGCCTCAGTGAACTTCCGATGTCATCCACAAGGTCATTTATGTATATTGTGAATAGCAACGGTCCTATGACACTCCCCTGCGGCACACCTGAAATCACTGTTACTTCGGAAGACTTCTCTCCATTGAGAATGACATGCTGCGTTCTGTTATCTAGGAACTCTTCAATCCAATCACATAATTGGTCTGATAGTCCATATGCTCTTACTTTGTTCATTAAACGACTGTGGGGAACTGTATCGAACGCCTTGCGGAAGTCAAGAAACTCGGCGTCTACCTGTGAACCCGTGTCTATGGCCCTCTGAGTCTCGTGGACGAATAGCGCGAGCTGAGTTTCACACGACCGTCTTTTTCTAAACCGATGCTGATTCCTACAGAGTAGATTTCTAGTCTCCAGAAAAGTCATTATACTCGAACATAATACGTGTTCCAAAATTCTACAACTGATCGACGTTAGACTGTAGTTAGTTGTGAAGAAATTTTTCAGTGATTATTCGAAACTTACATCTATACTTACGTCTGGTGAGGAACTTACTTCTTATAGTTACTACTATTATTTCCCTCTTCTCCTGTCCACGGAGGCACACGAAAAGAAAGGCTGTGGTAAACCACAGTAAGTGTTCGAATTTATCTGATTTTATGGTCATTTCACGTGATGTGTATGGGAGGAAGTGACATGTTGCCTGCTTGTCTTCCAACGTACGTTCTCGGAATTTTTACATCACCACTCCGGCACTTTTCACAGGAAGTCCACTAGCTGCTTCAGACTTGTATTTCTCCGCCGCTGTAGCAAAAAAACAATTGGTTATGAAATCTTAATGTTCACTTCACACATCGTTACTGTTAAGCAAACTGTTTCACGGATACAGGGGAATTAAAGTAATACGAATTTTATCTGATAATAGAGATGGTCAAGGCACTCATATTCGTAAGGCGCCACTTAGAAGATCACGTAGTTTAGTTCTTCCGTGGTTTCACAGAACTTCGTGTCTGAATGATCCCATCAACAAGACGAGATCAAGCCTCTCGTGTATTTTTGTCCATCTGGTCTATTAGTCAATCTCTAACAGGGGCAATCTACCAAAAATCAAAAACAGGTCAACAGATTTCTTAGTCTCTTTAGTATTTTGAAGTTTACTAATCATTAAATTTGAGCGGGAGTTTTGAATCATTTCGGTAATTCATGAACAACAGTTACTAATACGCTACTCTGTTACGTGTGCACGTTATGTCTAAACATTGCGGTCAAATTACACTGTTCTAGGCAAAGCGCAGAATTTACGAATGGCACTGACAGCTTCACTAATTGTTCACCTCCCGCAAAAGACGGAATTCCGTGTCTAGCAGCTGTAGTATTTGCCACGGAATTGTCCCACGCTCCTTGCGACCGCAGGATCAACGAAGCGTGAAGCCACAAAAGGTATTTGTGACGGCGAGGAGAGAAGTTCTGCTCAGGAGGGGGTCCCTATTGCACTCCCCTTGTTGTTCTGTTTATCGGTTTATCCGCGCTCGATATTGAAGTTAACGGTTCGCAGATACAACTGCACAGAAATATAGCAAACCTCGGTCTTTAACTTGGGAAGCATTCAGCGCAGACAGCATCCAGAGCAGTGACCTTACTAGCCAGGTGGCTGGAACAATCCGTATTACGATTGAATTTGTACTGCTGTTGTATTCATAATCTCCCGTTATAACGAAAAATAGTGTTACAAGCCATGGAATGCATGAGGCGCCAGTTGATAAGTCATACGAGGCTCAAGAAAGGAAAACTAACATCAGTCACGGAGAAGATGCACTGGCTTAAGATTAAAGAGAACAGCCACAGCATAATACTACAATATTGATTTGTTTTGACATTGTCCCTAAACTACAATGTAGTTTGTCGTCATTAGACACTTTTCATTTTATTTTAAGATTGGTCTCTAGTATTTTCTAAAATTAATTCACAGGTCTGAAGATGGTTATACAAATATAACCATAACTGGTCACCTATGTTATTGAGACATAAATGTTGTGATCAAGACTGAACTTTAGTTAAAATATAATATTGATGTTACCAAAAATGTTTACCAAAATTGTACAATGTAGGAGGATTCAAAGTTAGATGTCTCCAGCGCTATTGACCCCCATTATCGTTACCTGAACTTCCCCTTTTCCTGTTCCAGTCGCGAATTGTTGACACGATGAATGGTTCTTGGTAAACCTTTGTATGACCTCAATGTCTCTAATTTTACCTCTATGGTCTTTTCTCGAGATATACGTAGGCGGGAGCAGTATATTGGTTGACTCTTGTAGGATCACAAGCTCTCTGATCTTTTAGCAGTAAATTGCATCGTGATGCAGAATACCTCTCTTGCACCCTCTGGAGAGGCTGAGAAACTCCGTGACGCTTATGCATCTACTAAATGACCCTGTTCCGAAACGCGCTACTCTTCTTTGGATTTTCTCTGTTTCCCCTACCAACTCTATCTGGTACGGATCCCAAACGTTTCCTAAGGATTCTTCTGATGACTCTCAGTCCGGCATCTGCCTTAACTGCGATTAGTTTTAAGTTTCATTTCAAGTTATTTCGTATGCATACTCCTGGGTATGGTACGGATGTGCCCGCTTCCAGTGATTGTTCTACGATTGCAAAATCATAAATTCTGCCTCTTAATGTGCACTACGTTGTAATTTTTGTGGTAGTGCATTTGGTTACAGTTTTCTAGCTTTACGACTCCTCTATATTCAACAGCATCGTCAGCGAAAAGTTACATGGAACTTCCGACATTGTCTACAATGACGTCTATACATATAGTGAAAAGTAATGGTCTCTTATTATTCCCGTGGCATACGCCCGAGTTTACTTTTATGTCTGAAGATTTCTCTCAATTGAGAATGACATGCTGTGTAGTGTTTGGTAGAAACGTTTCAATCCAGCACTTGGTTAGTTATTCCGTATGCTCATATTTTGTTCATCACAAGGCAGTGCGGAACTGCGTCGAATGCATTCCGGAAGTCAAGAGACACGTCATCAGTCTAGGCGCCGGTGTCTACTGGTTTCTGTGTCTTGTGGATGAACAGACAGAGCTGGGTTTCACACGGTCGTTGTTCGCGGAACCATGCTGACTCCTATAGACCGATGACAGAGACATAGGCTTACACTTTTGTGCGTCTGTTTGTCAGCCGTTATGGAAACAGGAGTGCGCTCTTTTCCATTTATTAAGAACGCTCCTCTCTTTCAGCGACCAACAGCACACTGATGCTGTGAACTCCATGTAGAATCATATAGGTATCTCGTCATGTTCAGTGGGCTATCCTCTGTTGAGCGATTTCAGTCGGTTTTCTCGCGAAAAGATGTCTATTGTAGTGTCAAGCACAGTCCTTACCAAAAGATGAGAGTCTAGGTTTAGAGCACAATATTGTATGGCAGCGGATCACAGACCGTGGGGAAAACTGGGGAAGAGGAGAATCGAAGAGTTCGAGATGTCTACATCTACATCTACGTGATTACTCTGCTATTCACAATAAAGTTCCTGGTAGAGGGTTCAATGAACCACCTTCATTCTGTCTCTCTACCGTTCCACTCTCGAACGGCACGCGGGAAAAACGAGCACTTAAATTTTTCCGTGCGAGCCCTGATTTCTCTTATTTTATCGTGATGATCATTTCTCCTTATGTAGGTGGGTGCCAACAATGTTTTCGCAATCGGAGGAGAAGACTGGTGATTGAAATTTTATGAGAAGATCCCGTCGCAACGAAAAACGCCTTTGTTTTAATGATTGCCACTCCAATGCACGTATCATGTCTGTGACACTATCTCCCCTATTCTGCGATAATACAAAACGAGCTGCCTTTCTTTGTACTTTTTCGATGTCATCCGTCAGTCCCACCTGATGCGGATCCCACATGGCATAGCAGTACTCCAGAATAGGGCGGACAAGCGTAGTGTAAGCACTCTCTTTGGTAGACCTGTTGCACCTTCTAAGTGTTCTGCCAATGAATCGCAGCCTTTGGTTTTCTCTACCCACAATATTATCGATGTGATTGTTCCAGTTTAGGTTATTTGTAATTGTAATCCCTAAGCATTAAGTTGAATTTACAGCCCTCAGATTTGTGTGACTTATCGCATAATCGAAATTAAACTGATTGCCGTTAGTACTCATGTGAATAACTTCACACTTTTCTTTATTCACGGTCAGTTGCCACTTTTAGCACCATACAGATATCTTATCTAAATCATTTTGCAAGTCGTTTTGATCATCTGATGACTGTACAAGACGGTAAATGAAAGCATCATCTGCAAACAATCTAAGACGGCTACTCAGATTGTCTCCTATGTCGTTAATACAGATCAGGAACAATAGAGGGCCTATAACACTTCCTTGGGGAACGCCAGATATTACTTCTGTTGTACTCGATGACTTTCCGTCTATTACTACGAACTGTGACCTTTGTGACAGGAAATCACGAATCCAGTCGTACAACTGAGGCGATACTCCGTAGGCACGCAGTTTGATTAGAAGACGCTTGTGAGGAACGGTGTCGAAAGCCTTCTCGAAATCTAAAAACATGGAATCAATTTGACATCCCCTGTCGATAGCACTTATTACTACATGAGTATAAAGAGCAAGTTGTGCTTCACAAGAACGATATTTTCTGAATCCGTGCTGACTATATGTCAATGTAGTGCTATAAATGATGCTATAAAGGAAACTGGCCTCATGTGAAATGAGAATTTGCGCGGAATCGGTGAAGTAAGGAATTAGACGACAGTAAAAACTAAAAGGAGGATAAGGATGAGAGAAAATGTGTTAAGTCATCGAAGAATAACCTCTATGGTACTACAGAGAAACGCAAAATGTAAAAACTGAAGGGAAAGGCGGAGATTGGATTAAATCCAACAAATAACTGAGAACTTTGGCTGTACATGCAACTGTGAGATTAAGAGGACGTTGGCATAGGAAAGAAAGACGTGGCAGTCCGAAAGAAACCGATCAGAAGACTGATGCCATTCTCCATCCCCCCCACCCAAACAAGGCATTCACCCATGCTGTGTACATAGTTCCGCGTAGTCAGCGCGCACACAACTTTCCCACTAGAGCGCGCCCCGCTAAGCACAACAGCGCAGGCGCAGCGTTCGTCCGTCTCCGCACTACGAGATGGCGCTGCCATAGAGACGGACCAAATTGGGCTTCCGCCGATCCGCGTATTAATATGTAACGCAGCCAATGAGATTGCTGCTAATTTAAAACTTTTTCTCCTCGCGGATCACACTAGCGCAGTGATACCTGAACGCGCGAGGTATTACAACGAATGTACAGACCTACGATTAGTCATTCTGCCTTAGTCTGCATTTGTCTGTACCAGTATATAGTCAAGTTTCAGTCTGCGCCTAATAAGATTATCATATTCCTGTACATAGCCATGAAGAGAAATGTATAGACACCTTGTCAAGTATCAGAGATATGTGAGAATCAGATTAACGTACCAAGACCAAAGGAACTTCAGATTGTCAGTTGTAAACAGCATCCAGAATCAAGTTACGTAATGTCTATAATTTTTATTATTTTAATAAATGTGTGTGAAAATTAATCAAGTTCTGTTTAAAGTTGGTCACCGTCAATCTGCTACTCTAAGCGTGCAAGTGGCATTTCTATCGTCTGAAGATAAACACGCCACGATAAGACCACGAGACATATTGCTGACACTCGCCTACTTCGTTAGAGCGACAAGTCAAATAATCTGATGGTGTGTGTACCGACGGTCTTACACTACGCACACCACAACCCTCCCCCACCAAATAAAGCTATTGCGTAAATAATGTTGGAAAATTTATGTACGTTATTCGCCATGATGTACAGACGTAATAAAAACAAAATCAGCATTATCTCTGTATCAGACAGAAAAACTTTCCCCTCATCCTAATATTTCCCTGTTTCTACTGTCTAGGTTCCAACAGCATCCGTCAGACTGATAGCGGACTGACCAGTTGAAAACCAGATACCGAAATCGACAGAAATGAAAGAGGCAGAACACAAACCAGGGGATATGGAAAAAGCACACACATATCGGCATTTTAATCACATCGTCTTGCCGGCCGCGCTAACCGCGTTACCCCTGAATAGGTGAGCGGGTTGCAGAGTTAAACTGGCGGCGCCCCTCCAGCAGCGGCGCTCGGGCCGGCTCGGGCACGAATGCCGTTATTTGATTTCTCGTTACCTAATCGCCGTTTCATGCAATCAAGTTTGCAAATACGTCCCACTTCAAAACGGCGATGTTTGGGCAATAAATGTGTGAAACGGAGTTAACTTTTGGAATGCAAATAACAAACGTATCAAGCGTAAACAGGCTGGCCATTTTAAATGAAATTTTCACAGACGTTTTCGGCGGCCCAAGCGATTAGCGGATCGTTTAATACGTTAGGAGTATTTAGACGGTTAATTGACGGTAGCGACCTTCGTTTTTTTTTCAGCCATCAGGCCGCCATCAAATGGCTGACAAAGATTGCGTCCAGCGAGGCTCGGAAAGTACCGATGTTTTGGAAGCTCTGCGGTGCGCTAGGTAGATAATAGTTCCACGTAAATCAACTTATTCCACTCTTGTGTGTTTGGTGTGTAAAGAAACGACAGTAATTTGCTGCTACTTTTGTAATTACTACATTTGTTGCCCAGAAACTAACATGGTAACAGTGCCCAGGGCTAAAATATACCTACATAATTCTCGGGTTTCATTTTGTAGTACGTAACTCTACCTCCACTAATGAACTACTACAGCATTAGTTGAGATAGCACAGTGTTGCCACATTAATTACTTAGTTGCAAATTATAAGGGACAGTGAAATGAAAAACGTTTCCTGTAGCCGCCCACGTGCTGCCAGGGTTGTTTTGAATACACTGCAGAAGTTTCGCTGGAATTTCCAGTTTCTGGAGCCCTGAAGAAAGGCATCGGTGGCTGTCGATTTGCTTCGGACGGTGAGATGCACGCCTCGGTACAATCATGATTCCGTAAGCAAACGCAAACATTGTTCCGTGAAGGAGTTGACTTTCTTGTCTCACTGGGATAAATCCAGTAGAGACAACTGCAGTGGGAGGTATTGTTTTGCATGTTTTCTATGCATCTAGTAGCTGAGGACATCATATGAGGAATTTACAAATACACCATGTTTCTGGGTGTGTAGCTAATTTCGCAATGCGGAATTGACCAGAATATTTTTGAAAACATTCGCAGGTGCCTGATACAGAAACAACTGAAAAAGACTAGATTACTCGCAATGCTGCGCCAGATAAAGTAGTGACAGTGCATCAGTGTAGTATACCAGAAAGTATATCTACTGCCAATTTCGCGAGGTAATAGGCAAAAAAAAAAACTGTATGTTAATTGCTCCGTTCTTGAGAAACACACAGTGAATTAAGTTGTTGGATTGTTTTTGGTGGAGGAGACTAGACAGCGAGATAATCGGTCTCATTGGATTAGGTAAGGAAGAGGAAGGAAGTCGGCCGTGCCCTTTCAAAGGAACCATCCCGGTATTTGTCTGGAGCGATTTTAGGTAAATCACGGAAAACCTAAATCAGGATGGCCGGACGTGGGATTGAACCGTCGTCCTCCCGAATGCGATCAGGTGTGCTAGCCACTGCGCCACCTCGCTCGGTCGTCAATTAAGTTCTTTTTTCGTATTCGTACTGCGTTTCGTAATGTACCTTCAAGTCAAAAAAGAAATTGAAGTAATTTGTGAATAAAAAGGCTCGAGTCAGCAGATATTTGGAAGTCTACGTCCGCTTCGTACGAAACAGGGATGCTTCTATCCGAATACAGTCCCAAATTTGGAAATAAGTTGGCAGTTGTTTCTTTACGAGCAGGAGAAGGTAGTTGTACAGCAAACGTGACCGAATCGTGTCGACACACAGCTCATCGAACTGAATGTAGTGTAGACGCACTGTTGTGTTGTTACTAGCTCATAGTCAAGCAGAGGCCGTCAGGTAGTCGTTCTTCTTTTGTACACAGACCTGCCAATGTTTGCTGATTGCATATTCGACACGCAGAAGGTTCAGTCACGAATCCGTAGCGATGAATGTTAAATACTGTCATTCACTGAACGTTATACTGAAAGTACAAACATGATTATGAGACTCTGTAAGAGATGTTATTGTTTTGATTTAGTGGTGCTGAATGTATATCCTCACCAGAGAACCAAAGAAACTTCGCCACGATAACTAACTGGGACCCACAACAACAGAGCTCTTACGACAAATATTATCACATAAAACAATATAAAAGTAGGAGCTGGCAATTGAATGTCAGTATCTTGCCGAAAGACACAGTGCCAAACTAAAAATTGTCGTTGAAACGTGACGTAGAAAGGGTTGTTTACAAAAAAAAAAGGGTCGAACACGTATGGCCGATCGCTAGTTCAGGAGCGACCTTTCCTAGTGGTCTTGACATGCAGGTCCAAGAATGACAGTTTTCTTCCTGCCTGATTTCCGGTCTAGTTTTCAAAGCGACAGGAGACATAATTCGATTGTCACAAATCGCCGGAATACGTCGTCACCGATAAAAACGGCGAAACAAGTGATCTTGGACAACAATTTCCCTATATCTTTGAGGACACGTAGACTTCCATGTGTGTGCGCGACAGACAGTGTCTACTCAAATCAACAGAGATAAAGTTATTTTTCCCTTGAACAAATGTTATGTGTCATCATTAGATCATAGATGATGTAGACTACGCATAACGTCTTTACATTTAAATCGACGTCATCACCACCTAAGCATATAGTGGTGGCAGCTGTTCGCAAGCGACTTCTGCAAAACTGTTCACTTTATCTTAATTGCAGAAGGTTTCTTTATTACAACGGTGAAATCTTGTGCAACGTTTGGTTGCACCGAAAGATATACGAAAGGAAGTATTATTTCTTTCCACAGGCAAAGTTGTTTTAAAGATACAAAGATTACCGCGGACAGGTTTTTCAATATTAAGTCAGAAAACCTACAAACTGAAGCTAAGAAGTGACGTCATCACCAAACAGATGCGAATGGTCTTCTGTTTGAGAGTATTTATTTGTGTCCGGTTACAACGAATTGTATGTTAAGGGGTCGTCAGTCGAAAAAGTGTCGGGTACGATTAATAAAAACAAAAAATAGAGAAACGCTAGAATGGTGACTATAATGAATGAGGTGATCTACGTGACCCCCCTCCTCCCCCCCACTCTCCCCCCCATCTCCCCTCCCCCCCCCCCCGCCCCATCTCCTCCACTACCACCATCACTTGAGTAGAACAACGCACATTACGCTCACACAATAATGTGAAATGTTGTTAAACACACGCATCACATTCGCTTAAATGTCAGTTGGCATTTTATGTGAATTTTGTGTATTTTATCTTTTTGTAGCAGGTTGTTCGTAGAGAAACAAAGTTTTGTCATCCGCCGTGATTTTTTCCAGAAAAGAACTGCCTGCCTCTTGCACTTCAACCGGGTCACCTCAGGCGTTCACGAGTCGTCGTTTTTGTTGCGCGAGCCAAGGTGTGCGGGGTGAACATTGCACGCACTTTTCTCTACTTCAAAACATACTGGGGAATGTGTTAAACACTTTTTTAGAGTTATTGCTCCAGTGCAAGATGTGAGACAACAATATTAACACGGTACGGCCGCACGTCTACTGCGTAGCACTGTCTGCTCACAACTGGCTGGCCAAATGCACAACTCTTATTTAGATAGGTTGGTTCAAGCTTGCACCGTACTTACTGCGCTGACGTCGCTTATGAACCATACATCTGTAACAAAATTAGTCTCGGAACTTTTTCAACTGTCGATACATATCTCGTGAAATTTCGTTGGCCCTCCGATCTAAAATTCGATGAATGATGAAACTTTTGAGACGAAAGAAAAAATTGCTATCTAACTACCAACAATTAAATATGTCTTGAATATTATGCCTCAGATCTCGATACTGTCGTAGAATCTGTAGGTCTACTGCATTAAGAAAAAGTGTTAAAATATAAACTCATATACAGCGAAAAAACTGGACATTATGAATAGGAACGTATGTCATTTCTCATAAAAGCACAATGAAACATTTCACACGCATTGTGGAGGTGTCGTCACATAGTGAATGTATCCTGGCAAGCTGATATTTGGTCTTCTAATCCTGTGAAAGCGTGATGAACTAAAAGAGTCAGGGGAAAAAAGACATTCGCTGAAGAAATATAATTTTTTCATCTGTAAAAGAAAGAAAACTGTCAGTACAGTGTCTGGTCACGGGTAAAAGATAACTGTCGCATTAATATAGGGAATTTTAGAGAAATTAAGTTTTCTGGAATGTGTGACACTAATACAAGTCATTCAGGTGTTTAAATCAATGCTTGATTTCAGCTAAAAATGAGAAAAATTCTAACCGTCGGCTCCACTTCCCATAGTGCGTAATGAAAAAGTCGGCTTTTTGCTCTCTGTCACTTGAATTGGACGTAGGTTTCTAGGCTTAACAAGGCGGAGGCATGGGGCGTGCGCGGTATATCTGTATTTGTTTTCTAAGGCACACTTTATCACTTGTGGCAACAGTATTATACTACAAATTCTTTGCACTAATTACCTCCTGTAATCCGTGCTGCGAAAGGAGACACCTGACTGCTGAACTGGGACTTGGCGGGACGTCTTCGCGCACCTACGACGACCAATGACTTTCTGCGGTTTCGTTTACGTTTCCGTGGAAACGCTTCACTGTTACCGGCGACTGTTCCCTGCACTCTGGCCTTCTCGCGATTGAAAAGTACAAATAGTGCTACCAGCTGCCAAAGCTCGTGTTTTAACTAAACGCGATATAGAAAAGTAGCCCGTTACTCCCGAACGACTCAATTATGGAAGGAAATAATCCACGTATATACACTGGTGTCACGCAATACGCGTTTCAAACCCACGTCCGCCTTACTCAATTAGGTTTGCCCTGTTTTTCTAAACTGTGTATCTGAGATGACAGACTGGTTCCCTTAAAAATGTTCCTAACCGCCCTTCTTTAGTCAGAACATGTACAACACCTCTCATGACCTCCGCTGTACCTTAATCTTCTTTCTCTTGATGAATTAAAATAATTTTTTTGTCTTCTTATCCAGGGTCACAGATTGTTTATAAAACCGTGCAACCGTGTCATCTATGTCAGTGTAAATAAATTTACCAGAAATTGAAGATATTATTCTCCGTAAAACGTAACGGGAATATGAACAAAAGTGACTAGTTAAATTTGTTTGCATATTTGTATCCCGTTCAATATCTCGTGCGGTATCTGAATGCTTCTATCTTCATCATAAGAATTATCTCTGCTGTCTCATACACTGAAAAGCGAAGGCTTTTTTACTTCAATTACTTTCAATGTATTTTGTTTAGTGCAATATTTTGGGGCACTTCTAAGCACTCACCAAGAACTTTCTTAGTTCAGAAAAGGCCGGCAAGATCGATTTGCGATGTCAGTTCGTCGAGGCTGTTGCTCAGGTGTCAAAGAATTCTAATTCTAAGATCCATCACGGGATTTGTTGTTGACAATACTGACGGTTCCAGACGAAACTGCAACATTCATTCCGCAAACTAGAGGGGAAAACGATGTCCACTTTCATGAAACTTCCTTAAACATTGCATAGAAAAGTGTGCACTATTCATAAGATTTCAATTTCAGCAGGCGTCCAGCAGAAACGGGAATAATTGAGTGATAAAGCCCAAGTATCCAAACTGAAAGGTTTCCTCGTGACAAACTCATATTCTGTACAAAAATTCTTCGTGGTAGTTGAGAACTTTTCTCTACTGCAAGTTATTAACTCGTATTCACAATTTTTCGTGTTATACTAATTATTTTATTAATAAAGTTTCTAATCAGCATTCTGTAAACTACGTACTTATTCGTTCCACGACCAGGTAGTGGTGGCTCACATGGTCCCACGGAACTCGACAGACAAATAAGTAAATCAATACAAACTGAAAATTACAATCTTCGGCTTCATTTTACTGTCTGTAGGTTTTGACTAATCTCAGGAACTACTGCAGGAATTTTGATACGGTCCCCTCTAATAGATAGACTGATTCACGGGGAAGGTTTGCATGTATCGCTACATATTATGAACAAGGAGGATACAAAATGAACATTAATTAAAGCAAAACAATGTTAATGGTAAGCAGTCGAATTAAATCAGGTGATGCAGAGGGAATAAAAATAGGAAATAAAATTCTAATAGTAGTAGCTGAGTTTCGTTATTTGAGCAGTAAAATAAGTGATGATGGTCAAAGAAGAGACTATATAAAATGTAGACTGGCACTGGCAAGAGAACTGTTTCTGAGGAAGAGAAATTTGTTAACATGGAATATAAATTTAAATGTTAGGAAGTCTTTTCTGAAGTGTAACCTTCTACAAAAGTGAAACGTGGAGGGAAATCAGTTTAGACAACAACAACTCTAGAACTCTAGTGCTGAAGAATAACGCTGAATATCAGACTGGTAGGTCGCGTAACTAATGAGGAGGCCCAGAACAGAAATGTCGAAAGAAGAAATTTGTGGCATAACTTGACTAAAAGAAGGGGTCGATTGACAGAACATGTTCTGAGACGTCAAGGAGTCGACAATTTATTTCTGGTGGAATGCATGGGGAGTAAAAATTGCAGGGGGCGACGAAGAGATGAGTACAATAAACAGGTTCAGATAGAAATGCCACGTGACTAGGGCCTCCCGTCGGGTAGACCGTTCGCCTGGTGCAAATCTTTCGAGTTGACGCCACTTCGGCGACTTGTGTGTCGAGGGGTATGAAATGACGATGATAAGAACAACACAACACCCAGTCCCTGGGCGGAGAAAATCTCCGACCCAGCCGGGAATCGAACCCGGACCGTTAGGTATGACATTCCGTCGCGCTGAGCACTCGGCTGTCAGGAGCGGACAGCAAATTCAGTTGAATGTGGGTTGCAGCACTTACTCGTAGATGAAGAGGCTTGTGTAGGTTGGTGTAGCCTGGAGAGCGGCGTAAGACCAGTCTTCGGGGTGAACAACACAACAAGAACATTGTAAGCAAGGCGTTCGGCTGTAGATAATTAGCGTACCCGTGAGAAGCCGGAGCGCTTCGCTAGCAGTAAATAAATTTAACTGAACGTAGTGCTATTGATTTAATTACACGTAATGCATGATTGGAACGCTGATGACCTAGAGCAAAAAACAATAGCTAAAAGACGGAAAGATACTGCTGCTTATAATCAGAGCACTCCAAAACTTACACCAAATTGTAAAATATTCATAAAATTTTATTCATACCGTGCCATGTATCCAACGTATTAGCTCAGTTTCTTCACATTTGACACTCTGTCTTTTCGAGGCAACCTCATCATGTTTGCGATTTTTTTTTACTGTGATTTGTGGAAATCAACGTATATGAATCAGATCCTTACAATGTTGAAACCCTCAACAGGATAGCCAGAGCCGGGCGATACTTACAAGGGAACCTCGGCATCGCACCCCCCTCAGATTTAGTTATAAGTTGGCACAGTGGATAGGCCATGAAAAACTGAACACAGATCAACCGAGAAAACAGGAAGAAGTGGTGTGGAACTATGAACAAAATAAGCGAAATATACAAACTGAGTAGTCCATGTGCAAGATAGGCAACATCAAGGATTGTGCGAGCTCAGGAGCGCCGTGGTCCTGTGGTTAGCGTGCGCAGCTGCGGAACGAGAGGTCCTCGGTTAAGTCTTCACTCGAGTGAAGAGTTTAATTTTTTATACAATCAACTTCGCTCTCCACAATTCCAGGACATGTTCAGATTTTCTTGGACATATGGAGGATTTGACGGTCTACACACCGAAAAATTTGAAAACGTTAAAAACATATGTTTTGACAGAGCACAGGGAAAACTGTGGGAGTGTGAAACTGTTGCATTCATTTGTTGCAGTTTATGTGACAAACTCTTATGTTTTCATCACTTTTTTGGGAGTGATTATCACATTCACAAGAAAACCTAATTCGGGCAAGGTAGAAGAATCTTTTTATCCATTCGCCAAGTCTACAAGTTAGGTGGGACGACAACATATTCATGTCGTGTGACGCACATGCCGTCACCAGTGTCGTATAGAATATATCAGACGTGTTTTCCTGTGGAGGTTCAAATGGTTCAAACGGCTCTGAGCACTATGGGACTCAACATCTTAGGTCATAAGTCCCCTAGAACTTAGAACTACTTAAACCTAACTAACCTAAGGACATCACACACACCCATGCCCGAGGCAGGATTCGAACCTGCGACCGTAGCAGTCCCGCGGTTCCTGACTGCAGCGCCAGAACCGCTAGACCACCGCGGCCGGCTCCTGTGGAGGAATCGGTTGACCTATGACCTTGCGATCAAATGTTTTCGGTTCCCATTGGAGAGGCACGTACTTTCGTCTACTAATCGCACGGTTTTGCGGTGCGGTCGCAAAACACAGACACTAAACTTACTACAGTGAACAGAGACGTCAATGAACGAACGGACAGATCATAACTTTGCGAAAATAAAGAAAGTAAACTTTTCACTCGAGGGAATACTTGAACCAAGGATCTCTCGTTCCGCAACTGCTCACGCTAACCAAGGGACCACGGCGCTCCTGAGCTCGCACAATCCTTGATGTTGCCTATCTTGCGCATGGACTACTCAGTTTGTATAATTTGCTTATTTTTTTCATAGTTCCACACAACTTCTTCCCGTTTTCTCGATTGATCTGTTTTCAGTTTTTCAAGCCTACCCACTGTGCCAACTTATAACTAAATCTGAGGGGGGTGCGATGGGGCGGTTCCCTTGTTAGCCGAGACGCAGTCGGTACCCCACGAGAAATACGGACCTCGCAACGAACTTGTGACGTCACACTAGTCGTCTTGTCCGCTACATTTCGCGTACGCTCGGCTCCCTGCAGGGCACATCGGAAATCAATATGTCAACTAACAGTGTTAATTTTATCGTGTGCCATCGAGAGCTTACATGCAATTAAATGCGCAGTCAGGAATAATTAAACTCGTCAGAAATAGCTGCTCGCTCCCCGCCGGAGACGGCTGCAGGTACTCGTAAGAGCTGCAGTGTGACGTGCTGTGACGCACGCGCCACGGCCTGTCTTTCTCGTGGGCCTGGGACGCAGTGAGGCTACGCGGCGTGGCGTAGTTAAACACGGCAGAGGCCGGCTGTGCCACCACGAGCGCTGTCCAGCCCGGCACGAGGCGGCCCGGGCGTCGTTCGCCTTCGTCGCAAATTAGTGGCCGCGGCCGGTAGGCCAGCGCCGGGCAGTAATTGGAGGGCGGCGTGGTTACGTCCCTCTTGCCAACACAGGGCTCTGGGGCGGCGCAAAGCGTCCCACCTGCGAGGCCTTCGTTACGTGCACTTGCAGTGTCCCCGCCCCACAGTAGACACCACACTTGCACCGTCCGGCGTCCTTCAGTGTTATTACTGTCACATCTACACACACAGAAACGCGTGTACAGGCTGAGGCAGCTATCACAGGAAATCTATAATAAGTCCAGTACGACTAAATGCAGAAACATTCAGCTGAACTGTTCACCTCGAATATTTCCGGAACTGTTTAAGAAATCGTAAGTCTGTTTTCATCCAAACTAACGATGAAAAAATTTTCATCAACGGACGTATGCTCTGTTTTCACAGTGACAGTAATGACAGACGTGTCGGTATGGTCTTTTTCAACTGGAATTATAGTAATTTCTGCCACTAGAATCGTAGTTGTAAAAGAGACGAATTCAACGGCGTTTCAACCTTTAAAATTCGATTAGTAGTTTCGAAAAATTACAATATTTAGAACTCAGGATTTATCTGTTTTGGATTTGAAACCAACTCCTCTCTTATTCGGAAAATCGTGTTGTTGTACAGCTACCTAAATCACCCTTGACAATGAGTTACAGTTTCCGTTAAACTACGCTGGACAATGAGGATTTTCAGACGTGCGCAAATAATTACCTATACGTATACCAGCTGCCCCCCCCCCCCCCCAAGAGTCCTCAGGCGCTTCAAAAATGGTTCAAATGGCTCTGAGCACTATGGGACATAACATCTGAGGTCAGCAGTCCACTACACTTGCAGAACTACTTAAACCTAACTAACCGAAGGACATCACACACATCCATGCCCAAGGCACGATTCGAACCTGCGACCATAGCAGCAACGCGGTTCCGGACAGAAGCGCCTAGAGCCGCTCGGCCACAGCGGCCGGCTCAGGCGCTTTTTTTCTGCTCTTTCGGCATATATATCCAATATCAGATTATCAATGTGAAGCTGGAGTCAGCGGAAACAGATACTGTATTTCATGCTGACTCCAGTTACACATTGCGAAATCGAAACAGCAGATATCTGCCGAAATGTCACAAAAAATATGCCTGATGACTGAGGACAGAGTACTGAACAACACTAGATCAGTATTACTTCATTTTCAGACCAATAATTGCAGCTATTACACATGTATATTTTTGGGTAGGTAGTACCTCCAGGTATGCATCGCAGAAGTACTGTTAATTTATCCCCAGGCACCATGTCAGATACTGAAGTGTGGGTGTGTGAACGCAAAACAGACAGTCTATATTGACAGGCGCAGTCCACTTCGACGCGCATTAACGACCATGCAGTAAACACTAAGTAGTATATTATGTATTGTGTTTGTGGGAGGACCGTTAGACACAGTGAAACAACAACTGGCACACTGAAGTAGATGCATATTAAGGAGCCAATGATCACAATATCTGTGACCCCAATATCTGCACCTCTACACCTATATATATAAATATTGGGTAGGTGCATAAGTTCGTAAAATTTTTCTATAGTTTAATAAACACAACACATACTCATAACAGAGACTTGAGTCATCAATAATACAATCTCCTTCACTATTTACGAAAGTCTGCCAACGTTGGGATAATTTTTCGATTCCGCGATTGTAGAAATCACTTGGTTTCAAAAAAATGGTTCAAATGGCTCTGAGCACTATGGGACTCAACTGCTGAGGTCATTAGTCCCCTAGAACTTAGAACTAGTTAAACCTAACTAACCTAAGGACATCACAAACATCCACGCCCGAGGCAGGATTCGAACCTGCGACCGTAGCGGTCTTGCGGTTCCAGACTGCAGCGCCTTTAACCGCACGGCCACTTCGGCCGGCTCACTTGGTTTTAAGGTGAAGAACTTGTCGAGCCTTGTTCGGAACGCATTTCCATTCGGGAAGCAAGTTCGTTGAAGATTAACCATAGAGGGCGGAAAAGGTGGCTAGGTGAGGACGCAAGATTAGTTGAATAAGGTGGGTGCAGAATGACATACCAACTTAACTTCTGTACAGTGTTTTTTGTCAGCGTAGCAAAATTTGGGAGGCCGTTATTGTGAATAAGCATCACTTCATGCAGTCTTTCTGGTTGTTGTTCTTGGACTGCGTCTGCATGTGGTGGTTACACCTCGGGGGAAGAAATTCGTCGCTGTTCCACCAGACGCACAAGATTAAATTTTGTGGATGCACGCAGGTGTTTGTACGGGGAGTCGGCGCTTCGTTTGGACTCAACCATTTCTTCCTTTTCCCCCGTGTTAGCATAAAGACACAATTCCTCGGCCAGTAACGATAGAACACAGGAATGATGAGAGTCGATCACGAGCCAACAGATGACGAGCAAGCACAGTGCACGTACGGCCACTCGCTGATTTTTGTGATTTTGGCTTACACCATGTGGTACCCAAACACTCTGTTTTTTAATCTTTCCCGTTGCACGCAAATATCGCACGATGATGAAATAATCACACTTCATCACATTTGCCTAATATCGAGTACACTAACGTGGATATTTGTGGATTAATGCGTTTAAATGATCTTCATTAAACCATGAAGGTCTTCCTGAACGTGGAGAGTCAGTAATGTCAAAACAATCATCCTTAAAACGAGGAAACAGTTTTCTTGCCGTGATTTGTAGAGTGGCATTATCCCGCAAATGTTTCTAGGTGTCTTTGTTGCTGTCACCCGTCTATTGAACTCAAACACATGAATATGTCGGATGTGTTCCGATTTTTCCACTTGGCACTCCATTTTATGATGTCCACAGATCCAGTCACTAGCCCCAAATGACAAAATGACAATATTTAAATTCAGATAGCACTAGTGAATTACAAATAACAAAAAGGCAATCGATAAATAAACACACACCAACCGGAAAACCAACACGCTAAACAAAAATACTATGAACTTGTTGGTTGGTTGGTTGGTTTTGGGGAAGGAGACCAGACAGCGTGGTCATCGGTCTCATCGGATTAGGGAAGGATGGGAAAGGAAGTCGGCCGTGCCCTTTTAGAGGAACCATCCCGGCATTTGCCTGGAGTGATTTAGGGAAATCACGGAAAACCGAAATCAGGATGGCCGGACGCGGGATTGAACCGTCGTCCTCCCGAATGCGAGTCCAGTGTCTAACCACTGCGCCACCTCGCTCGGTCATATGAACTTGTTCAAAAAAAATGGTTCAAATGGCTCTGAGCACTATGGGACTTAACATCTATGGTCATCAGTCCCCTAGAACTTAGAACTACTTAAACCTAACTAACCTAAGGACATCACACAACACCCAGCCATCACGAGGCAGAGAAAATCCCTGACCCCGCCGGGAATCGAACCCGGGAACCCGGGCGTGGGAAGCGAGAACGCTACCGCACGACCACGAGATGCGGGCTATGAACTTGTGCACCAACCTAATCTATACATACATTGCGCGTATGAAAAGTTCGGTCAGTAGCCTCAGAAAATAAAGACACAAGTGTTAAGAAACAGAATACCTTTACTGCCCATCAAAGAAATCACTGTCAGCTACAACACACTTCAAACAGCGCTTCTAAAACTGTTGGAAACTGTCAACAAAAGCTTACTGGGGGAATCGCTTGAAGACCAAATGGTTCAAATGGATCTGAGCGCTATGGGACTTAACTGCAGTCCCCTAGAACTTAGAACTACTTAAACCTAACTAACCTAAGGACATCACACACATCCATGCCCGAGGCAGGATTCGAACCTGCGACCGTGGGGGTCGCGCGGTTGCTTGAAGACCGTTAGGCATTATTGGATATCCGCATCATTACGGGAGATAAGACCTTAGTGCTACCAATACCAACCGGGGATCTTGCGACAGTGAATGGCATAGTGTTCATCGTCTTTTTCCAGCTCCCAAAAAAATTCGTCCGACCAAGTCCAAGATTGAGACTACGTTGATCGCGTTTTTCGACGGAAAAGTTTTGATCCATAATGAATTGCTACCCCATGGAGCTGGGAAAGACGATGAACACTGTTGTGGCGTAACAAGCTAGTCACGCCACACTGAGGAGGAAGCCGAAAGGCACGCGTACACACACGCCGACTGGCGTCAATTGTGGAACAGGATACGTATTGAATACTATAAAGAAAATACGTATCTTTGGAATATACTTAACTTTTAATCAATCCTTGTGATACATCTCTCTTGACTATACAAATGAGACTCGTAAGATACATGCACTGTGACAATTGGCGCCTTGCTAAGTCGTAGCCATTAACTTAGCTGAAGGCTATTCTAACTGTCTCTCGGCAAATGAGAGCAAAGGCTTCGTCCGTATAGTCGCTAGCAACGTCGTCGTACAACTGGGGCGAGTTCTCGTACGTCTCTCGAGACCTGCCGTGTGGTGGCGCTCGGTCTGCGATCACACAGTGGCGACACGCGGGTCCGACATGTACTAATGGACCGCGGCCGATTTAAGCTACCACCTAGCAAGTGTGGTGTCTGGCAGTGACACCACAAACACCACGCCATTAACGGTTGTTTGGTCTCTGAATCGTACTGGTATTACAAGGTCTCATTTCCTGTGATGATGCAGATGTCCAACACCACGTGACATCGGTGATTCAAGCCATTCCACAAGAAGCGTTCGCTGAGTGCTTCCAATAGCTGTACAATGGATGTCAGTAGTATGTTGTATCTAAAGGAGCAAACTCTGAAGGACAGTAAAGAAATTTTGTTCGTAACTCTTGTTTCCTTTATTTTCCGAGAGCATTCACCGAACTTTTCAGGCACGCCCAGTACAAAATGTGCGTACAGCATGAGACAGCTGTCGCAAGATATGCCGAGTGTGTCCAGAACGAATATATACATAGTGATTCAGCTAAGTCCTTTGTATCGAGATATTGGGGAGATACCTGCAGTTTCGTTCTTCCAGTGGGCAACTGGAGTCAACCCATACAAATACTGGTCATCACGTCTTTCATGCGATGTCCAGCGTCGACTAAAATCGTCGCTTTGTTTGCAGTTACAAACAAAATTATTTTCAAAGCTGAATTTTACGTGTCCGTTGGACAAAGCAAGCTCAAATTATTCTAGTGCGATATTCGCTTTAGCGATACGAATTAACAGGGAGATTATTATAGCAAGACTAACCAGTACTCCAGCGGCGAATGAGCAGCGCTAATGCATAGCCGTAACAGTCGGCGCGGGCCAAAGCGCCATAAGAGTCTCTGATTAATCTTGTTGTTATAGTGTCCCAGTTACTACATATCGTTAAAAGCAATATCGCATTAGACTTATTTCGCAACTCTCCATCAAATGGACAATAGAAATTCCCATTTATAAGACATTTTGTTTCTAACGGAAAACAAACTGACGCTTTTCACCGACGCTGGGCGTCGCATTAAAGACGTGATGAGCGGTGTTAGTCTGTGCTGTCTCCAGCCACACACTGCAGAGAAGAAATTCCAAATACCTGCCGAAACACCAGAGAGAATGCGCCTAACGACTATTAGGAGTAACGCCCTGTAGATGACACCCTAATATTCCTAGAGACGGGGATGAATATGAAAGAGGAAAGCATGGTCAGATGTAGACATAGCTCTGTAATGCCTACCGAAATTTCAACCAATGTAGTACAACGGGCAAGTCTACCATACGTACTCGGTTAACGAGCAAAAGTAATTTACAGTAACTTTGGTAATTATTACGTTCGTAACCAAGTAACATGTTCGCTCTCGGTCCGTCTGCAGATCATCTGAATTTAAACTGGGACATATTCTGTAATGAGCTAAAGTGTAAAAGTCCTCGGTCGGGCTGGAAATACTTTATGTTTACCAATGAAAATAAGATATTTGTATAGGTATCCGCGTGAATGACACTGTAATACTTACGAAAAATTTCAGTTTAGCTGGAAATTTATTAGTAACAGTCGAACACTTAAAATGTTTCAGCCAACAGCCATCTGCAGAATCAAATAAATGACTACCAGCTATACTGCGAGACTAGCACACACCAGTAACATTACAAAGGAATTAGTAAATTACACACTTCTGTAAGCTCTTGCTAGCAACAATGGCATCTATTAGCCTCATGAGATACTTTGTATCCCCTCATTTCTTTCGGTCATGAAGATGGTTCAAATGGCTCTAAGCACTAAGGGACTTTACATCTAAGGTCATCAGTCCCCTAGATTTAGAACTACTGAAACCTAACTAACCTGAGGACATCACACGCATCCATGCCCGAGGCAGGATTCGAACCTCCGACCGTAGCAGCAGCGCGGTTATGGACTGAAGCGCCTAGAACCGCTCGGTCACAGCGGCCGGCCATGAAGAAGGCTGTTGTGCCAAATGAGTAGCGTATGTTGATAATAACAATACGGAATGATATTGTTGTGGATTGGCAGGAGAGCCAACCCAGGAATTCTAGAGGAAGCCAAAAGGCACGCGTTTTAGCTCACGCAGGCTGGCGTGAGGTCTGGAACAGGACAAGGAATTTAGACTTTAGAAAAAACGGACGTAGCTGGTGGAATACTTAACTTTAATCCATTAATGTTGAACGAAGCTCTTGTCTGTACATTATTTACAATATCAATAGTAATTGAACATGGCGCCTTGCTAGGTCGTAGCAAATGACGTAGCTGAAGGCTGTGCTAACTATCGTCTCGGCAAATGAGAGCGTATTTTGTCAGTGAATCATCGCTAGCAAAGTCGGTTGTACAACTGGGCAAGTGCTAGGAAGTCTCTCGAGACCTGCCGTGTAGCGGCCCTCGGTCTGCAATCTCTGATAGTGGCGACACGCGGGTCCGACGTATACTAACGGACCGCGGCCGATTTAAAGGCTGCCACCTAGCAAGTGTGGTGTCTGGCGGTGACACCACAGATATGTAGTGTGAATACTTCGTCTTTAGACGGATTATAAGGTCGGCGAGGAATTCATATGTCCTGCGTTCGGTATGTGACTAGTCACTCTATAGTTGCCAGATACTCAAATCGGTATTTTTCCTCTCAGCGTTTCTTTTCAGTTCTTCCACAGACCCTGCTCTTAACCCGGTAGCTTCCAGCTTGTTTTCTAAGTGTGAAATCCACTGGCTATGTTCCGCAGATGATTTGCAAAGTGTCTATGGCAGCTGCGTTAACTTACCATATAAGTTCCTGTTATGTTCCTTTAGGCACTGCTAACAGCCAACGGCGCTCGAATAAATTTAAATCTTTGCGGCCAGATGACAGGCCTTTATTAAACCATCCAGCTCAGAAGCCGAGTGTGCTTTAATTCTGTTAATAGGGAATGGCAGGGCTGGAGGAGAGGGGGTGAAGGTACATATTTCTCTCTCCGCTATACTAATCAATTTGTCCCTAACATTTGCTCTCCTCATCTCACCGCACTCAGCGAAAGGATACCCATTTCATCTCCGAGCAATGACATTATTAAAGCGAGAACGTAGGCAGATAACAACAACGACGTGACTGCATGCTACAGAGTTGCAGGCAAACTGGTGGTCAACAACTTTGTGATCACAGCGCCTGCGGCCGGGCTCAGTAAAGACAGTTCCAGCGACGCAGTGTTTGCCAGGCCGGCAACAGTGCACGGCACGGCACACAACGCCACAGTAAACAAGCGACTGTCAGTTACGGAAAGGCCACTTGAGAGCGTCGCGATGATCGAGCTCTTAATGACACCGGGTCATCAGAGTTCATCACGTTGTCACAACTGGCTAGAAAGGTCCAAGGGAACCCAATTCCACTGGACGATAGCAATGGCTGCTGGACTCGCTGCACAGCACATTCTTTTTTGAATCAAACAAATTGTTTACAAACGTAACAGCCTCGTAAAAAAGGGGAAGGGAGATTGGTCACTGTAACATTACATACTCTGCACAAGCTCGGATCAGGGAAGGGTGACGAGGGAAACTGCTTACGACCTTTCAAAAAAACCATCCCGTCATCTGCCGTAAGCAATTTAATATCACGGAATAACTATATCTGGCTGGCCTAACGGGGGTCTGAACGCCCGTCATCCCGAATACACCGCTCAGTTTCACCGTCTTGATTCCTTCAAGACAGGGAGATGAGATGGAGCTACTCCAAACACTGTTGCGGAGTTAATGGATATTGGTCTGATAAATAAACGAGTCGAAGTGTGGTATTACGACAACATATGTTTAGGGAATTTTCGCACCCTCGCCTCACAGCCAAGACTCAGAAAACAAGTAAACATTAAACTCAATATTGTAGTTCCGACGAGAGAAGATGCCGGAGTACATTAGCAGCACATACTTGCGATGGTGTATGACATCGACTACAGACCAAGTGACTGAAGTTGGAGACATAGGTTCTTCGAAATCGCTAAGGAAAAAAAAACAAAAAAAAAACAAAAAAAAAACAGATGAATGATGACGAAACAGTATGAGAGTCGTCTCAGTGCTACAATAAAACAGAGAACAGAATCTACTAAACTAAACTAAACTAAACTTCGTCAGAACAGGCCTCGGAAGGCCCAACGGTACCGATCGGCCGCCGTGTCATCCTCTCAGCCCATGAGCGTCACTGGATGCGGATACGGAGGGGCATGTGATCAGCACACCGCTCTCCCAACCGTTGTGAGTTTTCGTGACCGGAGCCGCTATTTCTCAATCAAGTAGCTCCTCAGTTTGCCTCACAAGGGCTGAGTGCACCCCGCTTGCCAATAGAGCTCGGCAGACCGGACGGTCACCCGTCCAAGTACTAGCCCAGCCCGACAGCGCTTAACTTCGGTGATCTGACGGGAACCGGTGTTACCACTGCTTGGCACAGAGTCTACTAGATTCGCCAAAAGATTCGCCAAAAGATTCACATAAAGCTGTACGCCTGACTAGAGCCCCGAGACGTCACCTTACCTTTGGCAGTCAGTGTACTCTGTCAGTTGTGGGCTGTTTCAGAAATTGGACAGAACTAAGGGAAGCAACTGATAGCGCAATGTCGCACTGGGATTCGCGATCGATTCCGGAACCGGAACACAATTTTCGCTGGTGACAGATGTTTCTCTTAGCTAGGAAACCACTAAAAATTAGGAAAATGTCGTTTCCAGTATGCTTTTCAAAATGAATATTTCACTGGATCTCCATGATGACCGCAGCTAGACATTAACTTCCGCTAACAGTACTGGAGTTAGCTATTCCTGCACTTAACCTTGAACACAGATGGAATAAAATTCCTGATTTGCTGGTTGGGTGTATCGTCAGCCGATGTCTTACTACCATGTTAACCCAGATACTGGCAGTTAGCTGTTATGAGTGAAAGGCCTTCAATCATCTCTATATTCGTTGCATTTGATAGACGAAGAACATGGTTAGTGATTTGAAAGTAACACAAGCAAGAAAAGAGTTCATTTATCAGGCTACTTAAGTATGACAGTCTTATTTAATGGCCTGCCGTTGTGGCCGAGTGGTTCTAGGCGCTTCAGTCCGGAACCGCGCTGCTGCTACGGTCGCAGGTTCGAATCCTGCCTCAGGCATGGATGTGTGTGATGTCCTTAGGTTGGTTAGGTTTAAGTAGCCCTCAGTCTAGGGGACTGATGACCTCAGATGTTAAGTCCCATAGTGCTTAGAGCCATTTGAATCTCATTTAATGTGTTTTTCCTGTTTCTTTCCTTCTCATACCAGAATGCGATGCCGGCATGCTCACTTATGTTTTATGTACTTCACAATTTTTATTTGACAGCCTGTTCTGTGTTTGCACCGTCACATGTTTTCTTTGGTTCACACTCTTCAGCGCTGCGTTCTTTATGTCTCAAGTTTATTAAGTTCTATTTTTCAGGTCTGCTCAATCAGCTTAGATTCTACCATTTAGTGTCATTCAACGTCCGATACATGTCGTTCATTTTTATTGTAGATTGTGTGGAACGTAATTTTGATTTCTAAGTTTAGTTTGTATCTATTCACTTTTTTAAATTCTGATCATGTCTCGGTGTGGCTTGATTCATCCAGAGAGAGAGAGAGAGTGAAAGGTGGCTACACTGAGCCACAGCGCCAGAGATCGCGCTAGAGAGTATTGTTCCGCCGCCTCCACTGGCAGTGATTATTGAGAACTCGTAGTGGGCAGTGCTTTGGGAGAACTCGTAGTAGTCAGTGCTTGTTAAGAACTCGTAGCAGAGAGTGTTTAGTAGGGAGTGCTTGCTGAGATGTGATACTGAAAAGTTCTTGTTGAGATGTGGTAATAGCGAGTCGGTGTGGAGATATATTGTAATGATTAGAGTGATTTTGGTCAATATATGAAGGTAACGAAACTTGATTTATTTTTCATTATTTCCATGTTTTAAATAATGCGTCATTACAGGTTCAGTCAACAAAGCATCTGGCTTGTGTTCTTGTATTAGAGTGTAATTCTGGTTTTTTTGAGTAATTATGGTATTTTTATTTTCGTTAATTAATTCAGTATAAATGATATTTAAAATTTCTTGTGTTTTTGAAGAAGAACCGTGCCAGATGCGTACGTTGAGTCATACTTCCACACACAGAACAGTTACACTTGAGTTTTGGTTTCGTAGGTTTTATAGTTGCTGGGGACTTAATTAATTAATTGTGTTAATGAAAATTTCCATTTCATTCTTTGTTGTTGTTCTATGCAGTCAGATTGCGTAGTAATACTAGTCAGGGCCAACCGTTTACGAGACTTCGTAATCGAACAGACAGCTACTAAATCAAAAAATTAAAATTATTTGCATTTTTATTATTTTAATTAAGCCCCCATGCACGTGGCGACCGCTGCTTCGGATCGTCCCTTGGAATTGTTCTGATTGCAAAAATAGTAGACAGTAGTATTGTTGTAGTAATTTGTAATTTAGTAATTGTAGTCTATATTGCATGTGTAGATTTGGTAATGGCATTCTTCTGATGGATTTTTCAAAATTTAATTTTTATTGTCTTGTCTACGGGTTTGATAATTTAGTGCAATTATTTCAATTGTTCGTCAATCGTGTTTGAGGGAAACATTTCGTGTGAATGGTATTGTTGGAGATAAAGTGTCATTGTGTGTAATTTTCATATAGTGACGAGTTTTGTATATTTTGTAAATGATTACACGATCGATGAAAAAGGTAAAAATGATGAATAGTCAGGGCCAACCGTTTACGAGACTTCGTAATCGAACAGACAGCTACTAAAGCAAAAAATTAAAAAAGTATTTGCATTTTATTTTAATTAAGCCCCCATGCAAGAGAGAGAGAGAGAGAGAGAGAGAGAGAGAGAGAGAGAGCCTGCACGAGACTGATGAAGCAAACTTCTTGCCTTATTCGAACCGAAATTTAGACCAAACATAAATGAAATTTGTGATGTTTAGATTAGCGACGATATGAAAGATGTCAGTTTTCGAGAACAAAGATGGCAATACGATACTCGCTTCACGAAACACGGTTATCGGGACTCAAAACTGATGTAAGAGACAAGTTGCTCCGACAAAAGAATTCCGAAAATATGATTTTGTTTTTACTAAATCGAATTTACACTGCACCCATGAAGAGCTTCGATTATCATCCACATCCATACCTACTAGTACACTGCTTAATTCAATCATCGGCTTGAATACTACTCCATTTCCAGTAACGGCCCTGCTTAAAAATTTTCCGCCCATATCACAGCCTCACTCCTACACTCTCCTACGACTGCTGAGCACCGAGAAAAAGCCCACTAGCTGGGGCAGGTAGTCTGCCCTCCTGACCAAGTGATGTACCGACGTCAGGCGCGTCCGATTTCATCAATGTCACTTTCCGTCAGGCAGGACTGGCCGTCAAGAGGCAGGCCCTTAACGGCCGCCCATGAAACTTTCAGGCGCTGCGCTGCGCTCCGCGGAAGGACAGCTAGCTACCTCACCTCTGCCCTCTCCCCCGCGCGAGTGATCGCCTGGCTGGCCGCTGGCCAGTCGCGTGGGAATAAAGCCATAACAGCTGCCCGCACCAGCGCTTGCTCGACTTGCCCATAACGGGAGCGGCCGACGACGCCAGAATGTAAACCAAACAACCTGTCTCTCCCTCCGTCTCGAGTACTGGGCCAGCAGACGAGACCTCATACTTCACTACTAGCACCGAAGACAATAACGGAAAAATTGGAAGCAAGGTCAGGGTTGCACGCCCCGTCGACGACGAGGTCATTAGGGACCTCCATATTTGGTCAGGTTACGAGACTTCGTCCAATTTAATAACAACATCTCGGTAAGAATCAAGCTAGCGACCACGAAACTAGCGGATTTTGTTACACTGACGAGCCAAAGAAATTTATACACCTGCCTAATATCGCGTAGAGCCCCCGCAAGTACGCAGAAGTGCCACAACACGACGTGGCATGGACTGTACCAATGTCTGAAGTAGTGCTGGAGGGAAGTGACACCATGAATCCTGCAGGGCTATCCATAAATCCGTAAGAGTATGAGGGGGTGAAGATCTCTTCTGAACAGCACGTTGCAAGGCATCCTAGATATGCTCAATAATGTTTATGTCTGAGGAGTATGGTGGTCAGCGGTAGTGTTTAAACTCAAAAGAGTGTTCCTGGATCCACTATGTGGCAATTGTGGGCGTGTTGGGTTTCGTACTGTCCTGCTGGAGTTGCCCAAGTCCGTCGGAATGAACAGCGTACATTAATGGATGCAGATGAGCCGACAGGATGTTTACCTACGTGTCACCTATCAGAGTTGTATCTAGACGTATCAGGGATCCCATATCACTCCAACAGCACACGTCCGACACCATTACAGAGCTCTACCAGCTTACACAGTCCCCTATTGGCATGCAGGGTCCATGGATTCATGAGCTTGTCTCCATACCCGTACACGTCCATCCGCTCGATACTGTTTGGAACCAGACTCGTTCAACCAGGCAACATGTTTCCAATTATCAACAGTCCATTGTCGGTGTTGACGGGCTCCGAGCGAGACGTAAAGCTTTGTATCGTGCAGTCATCAAGGGTTCACGAGTGGGCCTTTGGCTCCGAAAAACCGTATTGATGATGTTTCGTTGAATGGCTCGCACTCTGATACTTATCGTCG
Organism: Schistocerca nitens; assembly: GCF_023898315.1. Classification (NCBI taxonomy): domain Eukaryota; kingdom Metazoa; phylum Arthropoda; class Insecta; order Orthoptera; family Acrididae; genus Schistocerca; species Schistocerca nitens. The sequence continues at coordinate 563,824,822 of NC_064619.1, read as the reverse complement.
GCCCAGCATTGAAATCTGCCGCAAATTGCGGAAAGGTTGCGCTTCTGTCACGTTGAACGATACTCTTCAATCGTCGTTGTTCCCTTTCTTGCAGGATCTTTTTCCGGCCGTAGCGATATCGGAGATTCGATGTTTTACCGGATTCCTGATATTCACGGTACACTCATAAGATGGTCGTACGGAAAAATCCCCACTTCATCGCTACCTCGGAGATACTGTGTCCTATCGCTCGTGCGCCGACTATAACACAACGTTCGAACTCACTTAAATCTTGATAACCTGCCATTGGAGCAGCAGTAACCAATCTAACAACTGAGCCAGACACTTGTTGTCTTTTATAGGCGTTGCCGACCACAGCGCCGTATTCTGGCTGTTTGCATGTCGCTGTAACTGAATACGAATGCCTATACCAGTTTCTTTGGCGCTTCGGTGCAGTTCTTCATTGCACACTCACGACTAGTACGTCACCAACTATCGACACGGCAACCGTTGCTGCGGCTTCCTTAACATGGCAGCCGAGAGGTGCACCAACAACGATGAGCAAAGCATCACTGCAAATGTGTGTGGCGCCAGGTCTCTTTCAGACGAGTTACGGCTCTGCATACAGCCTCACGAAGGATGTATCTGTGTGTGGAGGCTCCAGGCACTTCATTCGCTATCCTCATACTGGTCCAGCACATTGGATGATGATACGGGGTGTCACTGGGTACACAACATTATCACTTCTGGGCCGCACAACCGGTAATTTGGACAGCAGACATTAAATTTAGGACGTGTTAAGGCCGGTGGCCGTGCCCTAGTTCGAAGTCTCCGTGGTGTACATTTCAACAAGATAGCGCTGGATCTCATGTCGTCCAGGCTTTGTGACCTTTCTCGACACAGAGAGTAAGTAGATGGTGGCGCATGGATATTGTAGATTGTGAAAAGCGAAGCATTCTCTGTCTGTCACCGTTTCCTCTATCATCAGATTAAAATGATCTCATGGTTTTGCTATGATCATGTCCCCCCTCCCGCGTTCCATTTCACAATTTCTATACAGTACCATATTTTTAAGCAACATTATTCACCTGCATTCCTAGCTTTTACTATGTATATTTAAAAGCTTTTCTGACGTTACAAAATACATTTTCATAACCTTTTCCGGTTTTCGTGACATTCGAATCAACTTTTGTATTTGTACGATATTGCAGTGCCTGTGTTCTTCAGATGTACGATGCATGTCCAAAGAAACACTTCGTTGTACTTTTGAATAACACAGGCACTACAATATCGCATTTATCTGCCGACCCTGGGTAATCGTCTTTCAAAAATGTCTTTCCTGTACCGAAATGTGCGTAATGCATGTACGAGTGCAAGTTGTAGACACATGGCTGACGACATATGGAAGATTGGGTCCGGCCGTGAGTCGGGCTCGGATAGCCTAATAGTAAGGGGACCGCTCGTGATAAGCGGTACATCCCGCCTCGAGTACCGGTCCAGTACAAATTTCCACCTTCGTCACTGCATTTTACAGCTGACGATGTTCCATAATCGCAGCTCCGAATGCATTTCATGTCTGTGTATGTTTAACACTTCGGCAAGCCAGTGCACCTTCGATGCCGTTTAATCCCTCGTACTACACTACTGGCCATTAAAATTGCAACACCAAGAAGAAATGCACATGATAAACGGGTATTCATTGGACAAAGATAATATACTAGAACTGACATGTGATTACGTTTTCACGCAATTTGGGTCCATAGATACTGAGAAATCAGTACCCAAAACAACCACCTCTGGCCGTAATAACGGCCTTGATACGCCTGGGCATTGAGTCAAACAGAGCTTGGATGGCGTGTACAGGTACAGCTGCCCATGCAATTTCAACACGATACCACAGTTCATCAAGAGTAGTGACTGACGTCTTGTGACGAACCAGGTGCTCGGCCACCATTGACCAGACGTTTCCAGTTGGTGAGAGATCTGGAGAATGTGCTGGCCAGGGCAGCAGTCGAACATTTTCTGTATCCAGAAAGGCCCACTTGCAACTTGCGGTCGTGCATTATCCTGCTGAAATGTAGGGTTTCGCTTGTATCGAATGAAGGGTAGAGCCACAGGTCGTAACACATCTGAAATGTAACGTTCGGTATTCACAGTGCCATCAATGCGAACAAGAGGTGACCGAGAGGTGTAACCAATGGCACCCCATACCATCACGCCGGGTGATACACCAGTATGGCGATGACGAATACACGCTTCCTATGTGCGTTCACCGCGATGTCGCCAAACACGGATGCGGCCATCATGATGCTGTAAACAGAACCGGGATTCATGCGAAAAAATGACGTTTTGCCATTCGCGCACCCAGGTTCGTCATTGAGTACACCATCGCAGGCGCTCCTGTCTGTGATGCGGCGTCAACGGTAACCGCAGCCATGGTCTCCGAGCTGATAGTCCATGCTGCTGCAAACGTTGTCGAACTGTTCGTGCAGATGGTTGTTGTCTTGCAAACGTCCCCATCTGTTGACTCAGGGGTCGAGACGTGGCTGCACAATCCGTTACAGCCATGCGGATAAGATGCCTATCAGCTCAACTGCTAGTGATATGACGCCGTTGGGATCCAGTACAGCGTTCCGTATTACCCTCCTGAACCCACCGATTCCATATTCTGCTAACAGTCATTGGATCTCGACCAACGCGAGCAGCATTGTCGCGATACAATAAACCGCAACCGCGATAGGCTACAATCCGACCTTTATCAAAGTCGGAAACGTGACGGTAGGCATGTCTCCCCCTTACACGAGGCATTACAACAACGTTTCACCAGGCAACGCCTGTTTGTGTATGAGAAATCGGTTGGAAACTTTTCTCATGTCAGCACGTTGTAGGTGTCGCCACCGGCGCCAACGTTGTGTGAATGCTCTGAAAAGCCAATCATTTGCATATCACAGCATCTTCTTCCTGTCGGTTAAATTTCGCGTCTGTAGCACGTTATCTTCGTGGTGTAGCAATTTTAATAGCCAGTGGTGCAGTCCAGTAATCTCTTGGAATGTGTAACATGCATATGTCTCCATACTGATCACACGCAATGCCATGTTTTTCCTATGGGCTCTGATTTTGCATTTCTACTTATATGTATTTGCTTGTATATTAACCAACTCCAATGTGCTACTCCTGTGCTCCCAGTTCCTTTCCATATTTTCTGATGATGACTGTAACTGAAACGCTTTGATAAATCAGTCGGCTTATAGCCAATGAATATCTTATAAAATCTATAATATGGGCACATACCTCTTGCTTGAGTGAATGTCACATGTAGTAGCAATAGCTGTCACCCAATTTCAGTTCGACTCTATGCCCCTAGAAGTTAGAGCCAATATCGCTGCCAGAGAAGTCAGTTCTGTGCATTTAGTTCCGCACCTTGCATACCCGCATGTCATCTACACTCCTGGAAATGGAAAAAAGAACACATTGACACCGGTGTGTCAGACTCACCATACTTGCTCCGGACACTGCGAGAGGGCTGTACAAGCAATGATCACACGCACGGCACAGCAGACACACCAGGAACCGCGGTGTTGGCCGTCGAATGGCGCTAGCTGCGCAGCATTTGTGCACCGCCGCCGTCAGTGTCAGCCAGTTTGCCGTGGCATACGGAGCTCCATCGCAGTCTTTAACACTGGTAGCATGCCGCGACAGCGTGGACGTGAACCGTATGTGCAGTTGACGGACTTTGAGCGAGGGCGTATAGTGGGCATGCGGGAGGCCGGGTGGACGTACCGCCCAATTGCTCAACACGTGGGGCGTGAGGTCTCCACAGTACATCGATGTTGTCGCCAGTGGTCGGCGGAAGTTGCACGTGCCCGTCGACCTGGGACCGGACCGCAGCGACGCACGGATGCACGCCAAGACCGTAGGATCCTACGCAGTGCCGTAGGGGACCGCACCGCCACTTCCCAGCAAATTAGCGACACTGTTGCTCCTGGGGTATCGGCGAGGACCATTCGCAACCGTCTCCATGAAGCTGGGCTACGGTCCCGCACACCGTTAGGCCGTCTTCCGCTCACGCCCCAACATCGTGCAGCCCGCCTCCTGTGGTGTCGCGACAGGCGTGAATGGAGGGACGAATGGAGACGTGTCGTCTTCAGCGATGAGAGTCGCTTCTGCCTTGGTGCCAATGATGGTCGTATGCGTGTTTGGCGCCGTGCAGGTGAGCGCCACAATCAGGACTGCATACGACCGAGGCACACAGGGCCAACACCCGGCATCATGGTGTGGGGAGCGATCTCCTACACTGGCCGTACACCACTGGTGATCGTCGAGGGGACACTGAATAGTGCACGGTACATCCAAACCGTCATCGAACCCATCGTTCTACCATTCCTAGACCGGCAAGGGAACTTGCTGTTCCAACAGGACAATGCACGTCCGCATGTATCCCGTGCCACCCAACGTGCTCTACAAGGTGTAAGTCAACTACCCTGGCCAGCAAGATCTCCTGATCTGTCCCCCATTGAGCATGTTTGGAACTGGATGAAGCGTCGTCTCACGCGGTCTGCACGTCCAGCACGAACGCTGGTCCAACTGAGGCGCCAGGTGGAAATGACATGGCAAGCCCTTCCACAGGACTACATCCAGCATCTCTACGATCGTCTCCATGGGAGAATAGCAGCCTGCATTGCTGCGAAAGGTGGATATACACTGTACTAGTGCCGACATTGTGCATGCTCTGTTGCCTGTGTCTATGTGCCTGTGGTTCTGTCAGTGTGATCATGTGATGTATCTGACCCCAGGAATGTGTCAGTAAAGTTTCCCCTTCCTGGGACAATGAATTCACGGTGTTCTTATTTCAATTTCCAGGAGTGTATAAAGGCAATCACGTGTCCTTTCTACTACACTCTATACGCACAGTAATAAATATTTCATCATTTGCGATCCTCTCTGATTTCGCGAATTTAATGTCCGGTTGCAGTTCGAATGCAACAGAGTGCAGAAATTCATTATCGAGCGCTGAGCTGCGTTCTTCGCTAGCAGGACGCCCAGCACAGTGTCAGGTCTTTGAGGAGCACCTGCAGTCGTGGGCGTTGCAGACAATGGTCGCCCCGGACTCAAAACTCGGTTGGCTCCTCTCGCCTCCCTGGACACCGGGGGCCGCGAATAGCTGCCGGCTGCCACTGCCCGGCCCGGCCAGGCATTAGTTCCGGAGCAGAAAGAATCCTCATTTCGCAGGAGTTGGCGCGCGTGAACAATGGCCGGCGGATCGCACGTGGACGGGCGTCCAGCGCGACCCCACATATTGCCGCCGCGACAGCTATTCAACCGCCGTCCCCCACAGCCCCCCTCCCTTCCCCAGTCATACTTATATTGCCAGCGCCACGCCTCATATTAGAGTCATGGCGGACGGCAGCGCCTCCTACCTACACAGACAAACGACAAAAACGTCGTACTCGGCCGCTGCGAACTCATATTGCTGCCTTCTGTACTCCTCAGTTCCGAGGCAACCCTTTCAGAGAGCCACGCCACTTGCGATAGCGTCCTGATTCTGGAGATTTCGGCCAGTTCGGCTACCAGGCACAAATTCTGAATCTTTCTACACTCTCAGACAAGGAAACGACGCACCACCAAGAAGTTGCGAAAATTGCTCACAAACTGACGTTGGTACAGGTATCGATGGAAAATGCAAACTATGGGCTACGGCAGCCGATAGATGAATGTGTGACGCTGCAGCGCAACTTCAGCATGCAGCTGTCAAGGATAGTAAACAGGGGCATGTCGATACAAGGACACGAAGTCTTTGCGGATTTCACTTCTTGTACTCAGCTGGACGGTAACAATGCCTCGCAGACAGGCTGTAAGTAGGCCGTTTAGGTTTTTATGTTGGTAACGCCACGTAGCGCTCTGTATGAAAATCACTGACTGTGCTCTGTGCAGTCTGTGGCTGGTTGGCATTGTTGGAATAATTCACTATTGTAGTGTTGGGCAGTTGGATGTGAACAGCGCGTAGCGCTGCACAGTTGGAGGTGAGCCACCAGCAGTGGTGGATGTGGGGAGAGAGATGGCAGAGTTTTGAGAAAGGACAATCTGGACGTGTGTCCGTCAGAAAAAGGAAATTTGTAGGACTGGATGTCATGAACTGATATACATATTTTGAACACTATTAAGGTAAATACATTGTTTGCTCTCTATCAAAACCTTTCATTTGCTAACTATGCCTATCAGTAGTTAGTGCCTTCAGTAGTTAGAATCTTTCATTTCGCTGGCAGTATCGGCGCTCGCTGAATTGCAGTAGCTCGAGTAACGAAGATTTTTGTGAGGTAAGTGTTTCATGAAAGGTATAGGTTATTGTTAGTCAGGACCATTCTTTTGTAGGGATTATTGAAAGTCTGACTGCATTGCGCTAAAAATATTGTGTGTCAGTTTAGTGTTGATCAGAATAAGAAAAGAGAGAAAGGTCTCAGTACGTTCAGTTTTGCTCAGCTGTTTGAAAATCAAATAATGTAGGAGTTTACTTGCACAGACATTCATAATTTTCCTAAAGCCCGTCTCACACGGAGCAAGGTTCGCTGCAAGTTTGCGAGATGGCGTGCATGCCTGCCGGCTTGCAGGGAAAGGAGCCGGCTATCTTCCATGCCGAAGCTCTCTCACGGTGCAAGATCGGCAGCTAGTTGTGTTGTGATCGGCTGCATGTTGTATCGAACGAAGATGGCTGGTTCAGGTACAGATGTTCAGAGCAAACTGGCGTTATTAGCTGTTTTGATGCTAAACGATGCAGAAATGCACGTTAATGGGAGAAGAAGAAAGAAAGAATGGATGAAAAACTGGATTAAGAGGAGAAACGCTGGAAAAGGTGCGCTCTTCATGCTTCATAAAGAGTTGAGGTTAGTTCGCATAACACCTACTGTAGTTTGAAAAGTATCACCATTTCATTACTGTTTGATTTTATAAATATACCAATAATGACTGTTATATACGACTTTATTTTATAGTATAGAAGATCGTACATCCTTTGCAAATTTTATACGAATGGATGTATTGGTATTTTGCTTCAATCGCTTCCTTGGACCACTGCAGTGCCATTATTTAATAATTATAAGAACTTCGTAGCGCACCTCACAGCAGCAGAAAAGCTGCTATCAACAAAGGCTTCCCGCCCAAGCTTTCCGCGTCTGACGTCACAAACGAAACGCCTCATGATTGGCCAACGCAGGTAGCACGCAAGGAACCTTGCAAGAAAAATAGCACCGGACCTATCCTGGAAATCTTGCAAGGTTCCCAGCAAGGCAGCCCGCTAGCAGACGACGGAGCCCGCAAGGCAGCAGCCGCGCGAGCCAGCGAGGAAACTTACAGCGTATCTTGCTCCGTGTGAGACGGGCTTAAGTGGATGTTTCAAGGCGCGTGAACAACGCTCGCAGATGGCAGCGTTTGAGACAGGACGTGTAGGTGGGCTCAAAGAAAATAGCTGGGGTAATCGGCGAATCACTCGTCATTTGAGTAGGAGCGATGCTACTATTCGACTATGTTGGTAGGAATGGCCGAATCACGGACGAATACACCGGTAAGAAAAGAACGGTCGTCCTAGAAGAGGACGGAACGTGGGGAACGAGCATTCATCAGAGACCTATTCAGAGCCCCGAATTCACTATTATCATCGATCCGACGTGCAACTAGTGCTTTAGTGACCACAAGGATGAATAATAGGTGGCTCGTAGAAAGTTCCCTTGCTCGACTACCATTGACTTCTGTACATAAACAAGCCCGTTCGCAGTGGAGTCGTACAAATTCGGTATGTAATCCCACCGACTGCAGTAGAAATGTTTTCAGAGTTGAGTCCCGCGTCTAACGGAGCCCCAATGGCCAGCAAAGACAGGTGATGCTTGACAGTCGCCCGTCGTACCACCCGACAGCCATTGTTGATGGTCATTTCGTTTCACAGCAGGATTCCTTCGGTTGCCATCCGTAACACTCTTGCAGTACAACGGTACGTCGACGATATTCTACGCCTAATTTTCTAGCCCTTCATAGCAAGCCAGCCTGGACTTATATTTGAACAATATGAACAAAATAATGCCCACCGCACGCGGAGAGAATTCCTACTCCTTGTCTTTGTGCTTCCCAGACCCCACCTCGGCCTCCAAACTCACCCGATCTCTCCCCAACTGAGAACGTTTAGATCATTGTGGGTAGGGCCCCCCAACCAGCTTTGGATTTTGATGATCTAATGCCCTATTTGTATTGAATTTGGCACGATATCCCTTAAGAGTAGATCCAACAACTCTGTCAATCAACGACAGGCCGAATAACTACTTGAATAAGGACCAGAGGTGGACCAACGCGTTATTGACTTGATCAACTTGTGAAGCTCTTTATCTTGAGTAAATTATCCGATTTTTCTGAAACTGCAAGCATTTGTTTGTCTGTACAAGTATGTCAAAGTCACATCTATCGAATTTCGTCCCATTCGGGCAATTCCTTCGTCGCGCGCCTATTTTTGCCCTCTTAGAGTATATTTATTTAGCACACACCCACGTTGAACAATGAAAACGCACATCAGTGTGTTGGTAGAATCATGTTTGTAATTTATACAAAATAGCACGGGCGTTCGGACTGGATGGTTTGCAGAACAGGTCAAGATATCGAAGGATCCAAGTTACTTTATCTCTACTGTCAACAGAACTTCAAGAGTACTGCAACATGTGTTTTACAATAGAGAACTTCGTGATAGCAATGCTGAAGTATGGAGCAATGTACCTAATAACCAAGATGGTCAACCTGGAGGAGGTTTGGAGTGTATGCGTGCTACCAGCAGCAGCAGAACAACCACGAGAAGGAGTTCAACATGGGGACGACGATAAGGAAAGCTTATCTGACATTCAAACTTCGGACAGAGAGGATTATTATGATGATCATGAAGACGATGATGAGTCGGGCTTATTATTGAACTGAACATGACGACGATAGTGGAAGATTACATTCATATATATTCACACTGCGTATCAGCTCTGGTTTTTTTCATATTTTCATCATTAAAACCAGACCTGCTATAGAATAATTTCGGCTAAACAAACTTTTATGTTTAACAAATCTGCTCTACAAATTTTCGCCACAATTTATGATGATTCTTTGTGATTTAGAACAGACCTCGCAGGTCTTATTACTCAGAGGAGGACCTTGTATAAATATAGAAAAATAATTTTAAATAACGAAAGCAGATGTATGGATCCACTAACCAGTAGAAAAGACATATCAAACTCTTTTATTATTCTTACTTTCTATGTCCAAACTACCACCAGAAATTCTTGTTATCTTTACCAACATATCTGCTATTGCACTATTACGCTGAAATTAAGTGAAAATTAAGAGTAATATGACAGTAACCACAAAAAAAGTTCAACTACTTATGAAGTTCAATTTCGGGGTAACCTAAATGAATTGTCAGCTGCCATTTCCGATTGTTCCACTATAGAATTTGTTAGTAGAACAGATTCAAAATCCAAGCGGTACTGGTTGGACATTCAAGACTCATTACCTCGAAATATCTGGAATCCTTACCATCTTTACTCCTACATGGGACAAATATCCTCTCCTACAGGAAGAAGTTTAGGAGTAACAGTAGATGAAAATCTAAATTGGGCTGAACACATAACTGCAATGTGCAAGAAGCCATCAGCATCTCTCATGCCCTACAAAAGTATAAAAAGCTCATCTCTCTTGACTTGAAAAAGAAACTTGTTCAATCACTTCTAATTCCAGTTATTGATGACGGCGATGTTATCCTGGAAGTCCTTTGACAGGGAAGCTCACGGGCCCTGGAACGGGTTATCAGTGTCTGTGATCGGCATATTTGTGATGTTAGACTATTTAACCATATTTCGCCATCGCATGCACAGCTATGCTGGCTGAGTGCAAACAAGCGCAGAGATTTCCATACCCTCTGTCTTTTCTAATATCTTATCAACAATCACTGTCCCTCATATCTCTCATCGACCTTAACTCTCTTGTCTGAACAACACCTGTTTCCTTCAGAGAAAAATCCTTTTCATTTCAGTCCACGGTTGAGCCACTTTCTAGAACAACTTCTCAGCAGCAGGAACTCGTCTCTGGAATAGCCTTCCGCATTTTATTAGAGAACTAAATAGCATCTCCAACTTCATAAGACAGTTAATGACACATCTGCTAAAGCAACAGTTAATATTACCGTTGTCCCTGTACGATTTCGTTACCCCCTTTCCAACCTAATCTTCCCCACTTCCCAGCGTTCTTAGCCGAGGCAGTCTTCTTAAATTTTCATCTATTTGGTACAGCAATAAATTCTTCCTATATGTGCCATTATAGTTATTGTTATTATTGTCATTATTATCGTCATTATTTTTACTATTATCACCGATAATGGCAGCATTTGCAACAGTACAAGTACTGCCAGTATTAACTTCATTCGTTCGTAACCAGTCAGTATAATTTACTCATACTTCCACAGTGGTTTGCTGGAAGACGAGAACAGCTGTTTGATTCGGGACATTTATGGCCCATCAGGACGGGAAACAACCGAAAATGGCCTACATTAGCCACCTCAGGTACAGCACATGAGCTCAACACCAGATTTTGGAATACCCTCTTCCACCATCGACTTAGTCGCGCACTTCAAAATTGTAAAACTGACATTTGTGTAAATTATACAATTTTCTAGACGGTAACAGCGTAAAATAAACGATTAAATCGTTATGATCTCTGGCCATCTTATTACGAGACTACCGAGCTCGCAAGGGTTGAGATATAATTGGAAACGTAGTTTTTGCATCATGTGTTCAAAAATCGTTTTCTTTGATTATCCTCGCAGGGAAGGTGAACTTGCTAATGTTAACTAAAGTACATGGCCTAAGAGGGAGAGAACATTTCGTACAGCTCGCATGTGCCGTAGCTTAGGTGACCTGTGCAGGTCAAGTTGAGGCTGATGGACCACAAGTGTCCTATGCCTAATCTGTTGTCTCAACTTCCGCTATCCCACTATGGTACGCTGTCAACAGTTATCGTTTACACTCTGGATATCTAATATATAAAAACCAATGTCTTTTTGTTCTTATTTTATGCGCTGCCATACCGTTCGTGCTACTGCAATAAAACTTCGTCTACTTATTGCTCGCAATTGCGTGAAGGTTACAGGCATCGCGCAATTAACTTACGCCTCCTATCAAAGAGGCGGGGGGGGGGGGGGCGAATTCCCACACTTTAGCTTTCCAGTATTAAAGAATAAGAGTACTTAGTAAGCCGCAACAAACTTTAAACATAAATTTCGAATCTTTAAAAAACTTTTTGTCGTTGTTCACAACTCCCACAAAACTGTGCAAGGAAAAAGTTTATCGCTAACTACATTTTCTCTGGTCACGCGGTGAAACTGTCACATCAGAAATGACGTTTTAATTATTTCTTCGACCCTACTAAATTTATTCACCATACATTTTGCATACGGTGTTCAAAAACACCACTGAACTTACGTGGAAAATCATGTTGTACGACGAATACTTCATGAGATATAACGTCATAGACCCTAAGATGCGTGGAAAGTAAACGTTGCGATTTATTACGTCTTTGCTACCAACTCTATTCGCAAAAACAGTTTACTGACAGTATCAAAATCTACTAGCGAATGCTCCTGCAAAGTTAAGTCATTCAACAATGTGTTCGTCAGGAGATATGACGTCATTAACATTGATCTGCGTGAAAACGACGTTGCAGAGCGAAATTCGCTACACACACGGGTGGAAATATATGTACATTTATGAGCGATGCGTGTTATATACGTGGGAACTGTATGTGACGTGAGCGTTCTGTGGCAAAGTCGTTGGAAAAAAGTACCTCCTATTAAACCCATGGAACAATTTCAACCAAACTTGGTACATATAGTACTTACTCTTTGGAAAGAATTACTGTGGGAATAAGGACCACCTGCCTGCTATGTGGTGCGGGTCATAACTTGGTGACGGTGAGAGAAAGTGAGGAGGGGGAGATGGAGAGAGATATGGGGGGGGGGGGAGGGCGAGATGGACATAGGGACAGAGGAAGAGGAGGAGTTAGACAGAGACAGGGGGAAGAGGAGAGACTTAGGGAGTGAAGAGTTGAACTTAGAGTAGAAGACGAACGTAGAGTGGTAAAAGGGGACGGACTTAGAGGCAGGAAGGAAACGATGGACAGGAATAGGGGGAGGAGCAGATAATCAGAGAGGGGGGAAGGGGTGGAACCATATGGACAAAGAGATGGGGAAGAGCATATGAACAAGGAGATGAACAAGAGGAGGAGGACAGAGAGTGGGGAGAGGAGGAGATGGTAGAGAGAGGAAGTGGAAATGGACCGGCAGAAGATAGGAATAAATATGTACCCGGTCAATGCTGGGAACTCAGATAGTTATAAATAATTAGAACTTAAATTGTTTGATGATATATGTCTACAATAGCCTCAGATTTATCATACACACATAAAAAAAGTTTTGCATCACCCCAGTTCCCAGAACTCCTGAAGATAGACGTTCACTGTGAATACTGTATCACAGACACAATCCCTTTGACTGTTCAGAGATGTCTCTAAACCCGCCCAAAGATGTAAACAACCATGGATGAGCAGCAGCTATTAGACGGAGGGGTCCGACAGCCAATCGGTTCCAGTCATTCAACCAGGAAGAAGGTACACGGCTCGTGTTGTCTGTAGTTCAACCATACCTAGAGGGTCAATACTGAGATTCGATCGCGTTCGCACTGTTACTTTGTGCCAGGAAGGGCTCTCAACAAGGGAAGTGTCCAGGCGTCTCGGAGTGAACCAAAGCGATGTTTTTCGGACATAGAGGAGATACAGAGAGACAAAATCTGTCGATGACATGCCTCGCTCAGACCGCCCAAGGGCTACTACAGCAGTGGATGACCGCTACCTACGGATAATGGCTCGGAGGACCCCTGACAGCAACGCCACATTGTTGAATAATGCTTTTCGTGCAGCCACAGGAAGTCGTGTTACGGCTCAAACCGTGTGCAATGTTGCGCAACTTCACTCCCGACGTCCATGGCGAGGCCCATCTTTGCAGCCACGACAGCATGCAGCGTGGAACAGAAGGGCCCAACAACATGCCGAATGGACCGCTCAGGATTGGCATCACGTTCTCTGACCGATTAGTGTCGCATATGCGTTCAACCAGGCAATCGGCGGAGACGTGTTTGGAGGCAACCCCGTCAGGCTTAATGCCTTAGACGCACTGTCCATCGAGTGCAGCAAGGTGAAGGTTCGCTGATATTTTGGGGTGGCATTATGTGGGGCCGACATACGCCGCTTGTGGTCATTCAAGGCGGCGTAACGGCAGTACGATACGTGAATGCCATCGTCCGACCGATAGCGCAACCATATCGGCAGCATACTGGCGAGTCATTCGTCTTCTTCGACGACAATTCGAATCCCCATCGTGCACATATTGTGAAGGACTGCCTTCAGGATAACGACATCGCTCGAACAGAGTGGCCAGCATGTTCTCCAGACATGAACCCTATCGAACATGCCTGGGAAAGTTTGAAAAGGGCAGTTTATGGACGAACGTGACCCACCAACCACGCGGAGAGATCTACGCCTAATCGCCGTTGAGGAGTGGGACAACCTGGACCAACAGTTCCGTGATGAACTTGTGGACAGTATGCAACGACGAATACAAGCATGTATCAATGCAAGAGGACAATCTACTGGGTCTTAGACGTACCGGTGTGTACGGCAATCTGGACCAGCAGATCTGAAAGTCTCGCTGTATGGTGATACAACATGCAGTGTGTGGTTTTCATGAGCAATAAAAAGGGTGAAAATGGTGTTTATGTTGATCTACACTCCTGGAAATGGAAAAAAGAACACATTGACACCGGTGTGTCAGACCCACCATACTTGCTCCGGACACTGCGAGAGGGCTGTACAAGCAATGATCACACGCACGGCACAGCGGACACACCAGGAACCGCGGTGTTGGCCGTCGAATGGCGCTAGTTGCGCAGCATTAGTGCACCGCCGCCGTCAGTGTCAGCCAGTTTGCCGTGGCATACGGAGCTCCATCGCAGTCTTTAACACTGGTTGCATGCCGCGACAGCGTGGACGTGAACCGTATGTGCAGTTGACGGACTTTGAGCGAGGGCGTATAGTGGGCATGCGGGAGGCCGGGTGGACGTACCGCCGAATTGCTCAACACGTGGGGCGTGAGGTCTCCACAGTACATCGATGTTGTCGCCAGTGGTCGGCGGAAGGTGCACGTGCCCGTCGACCTGGGACCGGACCGCAGCGACGCACGGGTGCACGCCAAGACCGTAGGATCCTACGCAGTGCCGTAGGGGACCGCACCGCCACTTCCCAGCAAATTAGGGACACTGTTGCTCCTGGGGTATCGGCGAGGACCATTCGCAACCGTCTCCATGAAGCTGGGCTACGGTCCCGCACACCGTTAGGCCGTCTTCCGCTCACGCACGATGTTCGTGCAGCCCGCCTCCAGTGGTGTCGCGACAGGCGTGAATGGAGGGACGAATGGAGACGTGTCGTCTTCAGCGATGAGAGTCGCTTCTGCCTTGGTGCCAATGATGGTCGTATGCGTGTTTGGCGCCGTGCAGGTGAGCGCCACAATCAGGACTGCATACGACCGAGGCACACAGGGCCAACACCCGGCATCATGGTGTGGGGAGCGACCTCCTACACTGGCCGTACACCACTGGTGATCGTCGAGGGGACACTGAATAGTGCACGGTACATCCAAACCGTCATCGAACCCATCGTTCTACCATTCCTAGACCGGCAAGGGAACTTGCTGTTCCAACAGGACAATGCACGTCCGCATGTATCCCGTGCCACCCAACGTGCTCTAGAAGGTGTAACTCAACTACCCTGGCCAGCAAGATCTCCGGATCTGTCCCCCATTGAGCATGTTTGGGACTGGATGAAGCGTCGTCTCACGCGGTCTGCACGTCCAGCACGAACGCTGGTCCAACTGAGGCGCCAGGTGGAAATGGCATGGCAAGCCGTTCCACAGGACTACATCCAGCATCTCTACGATCGTCTCCATGGGAGAATAGCAGCCTGCATTGCTGCGAAAGGTGGATATACACTGTACTAGTGCCGACATTGTGCATGCTCTGTTGCCTGTGTCTATGTGCCTGTGGTTCTGTCAGTGTGATCATGTGATGTATCTGACCCCAGGAATGTGTCAATAAAGTTTCCCCTTCCTGGGACAATGAATTCACGGTGTTCTTATTTCAATTTCCAGGAGTGTATATTCCAATTTTCTGAGCAGGTCCCGGTACTCTTTTTGATGTGTGTATGTACATTTAGATCTTTGTGACGAGTTTGTAATATTAAAGGAAAATGTGTTTAATTTTTTATTTATTGTTCATCCATGAGTACTGTCCATTTAGGATCTGCAGTCCTGTAACAAATCGGTTGCTGCTTCTGCGTGGAAGAGAGCGACACGAAAATGCGGAAGAGATTAAACGAAGTATAAACAGTTGGTGGGCGGATCGCAGAGCAAAGCTCGTGTAAAGAAAATGTCAGAGCCGAACAAAGGCTGAAAGGCGTCTGGCGGCAAACAACACGCCCCGCTAGCTGCTAGCTATTCACGCGGAAGAGAGTAGCCTAGTTGAGTCCGACTCCTCGGCTACAGTACCTGCCCATATACGGGCGAACGCATTCCATTGTCGGCGCCGCACCGCGCCTCGCCGCCTAGTGTTTCGTAACGCTGGAATCGCCGACGCACAAAGAACGGGTGCGCCCGTTTCGAAACGCCTGGCGCTGCTCTCGCACCTACGCGGTGCGTAGTACGCAATCGCACGCACTCCCCAGCGCTCGCCAGCAGCGCGGCCCAGGAGAGCTGCTTCGTTGCTATCTAATGTGCTGCAGATGTATTTCACAGTCATCTGTCTAACAATATACGGCTACGTCCCCTCTCACTCACCAGTGCTTTTAGCTTTTCGAATGCCAATGAAACGAAATGTAAGGCGTTATTGACTTGGAGACGCTGTCAAGGGTTGTTCGGCCGCCTGGTAAAACGTTTTCTATTTGACGCCAATTCGGCGACTTGCGCATCGCTGAAGATAAGATAAAATGTCTCGGGGATAAGACGAACACCCAGTCCCCGAGCGAGGAAAATCTCCGACCCGGCTGGAAATCCAATCTGGGACCTCACGATTTAGAGGCAGCGTTGCTAATAGCTAGACCACGACGGTGTGAAGGCCACGAAGACTAGTCAGCTCTCTTTATTTGCTTTTCATAAGTTCGGAAATGAAATGAAATGATCGTATGCCGTTGTTGGCCTGGACGCTTCGTCCAGGGAAGTTCGGCCGCCGGATTGCAAGACTTATTACATGTGACGCCACATTGAGCGACTTGCGCCTCGATGAGGATGAGATTATGATAAGGAAAATACAACACCCAGTCCACAGGGGGAGAAAATCTCCAACCCGGCCGGGAATCGAACCCGGGCCTGTTCCATGGGAGGCAAGCACGTTACCACTCAGCTAAGCAGACGAACATGAGTTCAGAATATGGCGAGTATCGTTTCTATAGACGTTTGTAAAGGAATACCCGAGCAGTTGTGAACTCGCAACAGACGATTGATTTTTTTTTCCAGATATCTTCCGCTACGTTTTTAATAAAGTTTACTGTCATTCTCAAGTTTTTCATATTCCTCCAGTTGTTCTGAATCTATCGACAGGGGCTAGAAATCTTCCTGCAATCGTCTCCTTCTTTCAGTATAGTGATTTCTTCCAGAAGAAGTAGTTAACGGAGCAAATAAACCTACTGTGAAGATAACCCTACCAGTGCAATTTCGGAATTTCATCCGCTGGCTTGCTAAACTGCGAGTCCAGTTTTGCTATTAGTAACTAATAGTCAGTCGGTTGATCCGATGCCGCTTCGCATTGCCAATCTTTATACCTCTACACGCTGGCTAGACCCAATCTTATCCATAATCTTCTCGTATTTTCAGTATTTTATACCACACAGTTCTTCCTTGTTTATTGGTCATTATGGTGCAAAGTTCTCCTGTACGATTTAGTTCACTGTCCCACAAATGTCTCCCTACTTATGATAAGGATTTACCACGTAATTTTTCCTTGTGTCTTTGTGAGTGCCCTACTTTACTTGTCCGTTTCGGAAATACCATTTTCCAGGTACTCCTTTCCCAATTTTCCCACAATCAGTGTTTAACACAACTTGCTGCCCAAACGTAATATCATAAACTGCACCTCAGATCGAGTACCGGTCCTCTCTATTATTACGCGATTATACCCGCACCCGGCACAAGTTGCAGGTTGTCTGTATAGCAACTTTCAAGGCCAACAAAAACAAATTTAACTGTAAATATTTCACGTAAATATCAACCGAATCAGAAATATAAAATGCTACTTTTAAGACAAGTGTTACAGGTAGTAACAGTGTTTTTATCTTGAGGCAGCGTATCTCGTGGCGCGCTAATACCATGATTTTACTCACCCACTCATCCAGTATTTGCGAATTAGCGCCCTTAGCGACTTCCGACAAAGGTTATACATAATTTCAAACATATACGAACTTTTTACTCTCCGACACTCTCACAAAATGGTAACAGAAAAGAAGATTATCGCTTACTACATTTTCACTGTTCACGCAGTAAAACTTCAGCATAGACATGACATTTTAGTTCATTACTTCTTTGCTACTAACCCTATTCGCAACACATTTTTCAGACAGTAGCTGCAAGATTGTACAACATATAGTTTAGGAGATACGACAACGTAAACAATAAGATGTGTGAAATCTAGCTTTTGCTTAAAATTACACAGAATATATCCAACCAGTGTTTCATAATGAGAGAACTTAGCGACTTCCAACAAACTTAACGCATAATTTCAAACCGGTACTAATTTTTTCATCGTTCGAATGCTTTATTTCCAATATTTAACACATTAGCTTGGTTTTAAAGTTAGCAGACACAGGAGGCTGTTTTATACATGAGGGTCTGATTCTTTAAACAATAAGAGGTTTGCTGGTTTGATACTAGCAGAGCATTTTATTCTTCACCAATAAATGTTTTTTCTGCTTCCCCAGCATGCATCTCATTATCTTAATATCGAGTATAATATGTCAGTTTGCTGCACCTCAAGAACATATCTAGGTAAAAATCGAATTTCCGGATCTGGGAGTCGCATTTTAGTCGGACTTTGTGTAAGTTTGAAAATATCTGGAACCAACTGACGGGCTACTCTTGTACTCCGAAGACAGTTCGATGGAATCGAAACCGATCATAACACTAAACACGTACGCACTGTAAAGGGACAAGAAAAACTGATGCGAAATGTAAAACTGTTCAGCACGACTTAAGGGAGATAGGTGGACAAACAGGCTGACTTGGAGCAGGATAGGCACCACAGGACATTTGAATTTCCACTGTCTATGCTTTGACAAATAATTCATGAAAATTTGTCAGTGTGACCAGGAATGATTCAGGATTCACACTCATAGCAGTGAAAGTTCAAAAACTTAACAAAACAATTTTTTTCTACATTTGAAATTTCATCATTATTGCACTTACTATTGGCTGCATTTGTTGCTATAGGCACACTTTTGTGTATGAGTAACAGAGATTCTTCGATGAATCTTGCACAGCATACAAACCATACTTACAGGTGTATGAAACTTCTAGAGTTTTCCAAGTCTATTAAAACCTGTGGTAAAAATTGAGATAATTAATTGTAAAATTTGAGTTTCTCTAAACATGAAGTTTAAAATGTAACAGCTGGTTAATTTTTTTCACAAGTTAAATAAATTCTAGAGTTTCATACACCTGTAAGTATGGTTTGTATGTTGTGCAAGATTCATCGAAGAATCTCTCTTTCTTATGAAAAAAAAAGTGTACCTATAGTAACAAATGCAGCTAATAGTAAGGGAAAAAAATGATAAAATTTCACATGTAGAAAAAATTTATTTTGTTATGTTTTTGAACTATTTGGTTGTGTTTTTGAACTTCCAGTGCTATGAGTGTGAATCCTGAATCGTTCCTGGTCATGCTGATAAAGTTTTATGAATTTATTTGTAAAAGTATAGACAGTGGAAATTAAAATGTCCGGTAGTGCCTCTCCTGCTACAAGTCGGACCGTTTGACGTCCTACCCCCCTTAACTCTCGTAATAAGAGTATGACTAACGTCCATGAAAATGATTCCACGTTATTGTCATCCGAGAGGCGACTGTGGTGGAGATGATATGGCGAGGGGCGAAACACACCTGCTATAGCAGAGCAAAAGTTTTTTTTAAGTAAGAGGTGGAGCCCCTCCATGCCCACACTGGCGTGATGGCCAACACAAAAGGTCTACTGCCATCTCTGTATAAAGGTTAGTGTTCACTAAACGTGAGGTGTCGCAGGATGTGGGTACTGCGATGTTTGCGTACGTCTGGCTAACGTTGGCCATTTATACGCGCTCATCTGGAGCTAGATTAGGTCGAAAGTCGAACGAAGGGTAGCGGTTTTTAAAAAGAAGGCGCACTTCTTGCTTTATGGGCGTCTTGGAAGAAAATATATCGTTGGACTCCACTGTGAGTAATAACAGCATCATGAGGAACAACAACTAATGTCATGAAGCGGTTGTTCTGGTGCTCACTGGTTATCGACATGCTTGTTAGGTCCTCGATGCACGAAGCGTACGAGGCCTTGCGTTTCGTCCTGTAAATGCGATGAATTCTTAAGCGACGGAAGCAGCCGAGCGCGGCCGAGCGGAGCCGAGGGAGGCCAAGTGTCGCCGTGGCGGGCCGTACCAGGCGCTAATGAATCGCGAGCCACGAAAACGCGCCTCGGCCGCCATAAACAGCGCCGCGTGGGCAATTAAGCAAGTCATTATCATTACGCTGCGTTAATTGTTGCGCCGGGCCAAGCTGTACGAGTGCTGCCGCCGCCGCCGCTGAGGCTGCCATATTTCTTCTGCCGACCTCCTGCTCACCTCTCCCCCCCCTTCCCCCGCTTTACCGCCCCTCCCACGCCATCTCCTACCTTTCCGCCTCCAGAGCCCCTCTCAGCGAGAAGCGCAAATTGAATTAAATGCGCAGTTATTTTAATGCCGATTGTTGCGCAGATAGTGGCAGTGCAGCGGAAAGGAAGAAGTGGGTGGAAAAAAAGATGACATGCGGTGCGTGTAAGAACGTGTTCCTCACAGAAACGGCAACACAAACAGCAGTAACTGATTAAGGTGTCAGATGGTATTAATTAACGTGAGACCCTCAAGGTAGCCAAACTGATATGTCGCCAAGTATCGAGTATTGATTTTCAGTGAAATCTGCTGACCAGTGCTTACACCAAAGAAGCAAATTTTCTAGTAACTAATACGACAATGTGACGAGTAAGCGCTGTATTTTACTATACAGCTTTTATGTATATCCGTTCTTATTCATTAGAACCGTCAGAACATTGCGTACAAAAACAGAAAAGTTACGAAATTAAACAAGAGATTAATATTAAAATGTAGTTGTAGTAGTAATAACAATATTCCCTAGAATACCATTAGGGGCAATACATATGTTAGCAGATTCTCTTCTTGTTTGTCAAGAGGCATTATTACCTACATCATCGTCATCGTCATCATCATCACCATCATCATCATCATCATCTTCACCTCTACTTCTTCATCCAAAGAGCTGTATGCCACTACCTGAGAAACAACTTCATGGTTTTAATCCGAAGCAGCACTTACATCTTACAGGAAATCGTCATCGTCACCCAGCCATTAACAGTTGAATCAAAATTTGGGCTTGAAAAACGTACGCTGTTATCTTTCCTGTTCCTTTTTTAGGTGAGGATTCCGATATTCTACTTGAAAAAGAATAAAATGAGGAAATAACCTTAGTACTCTCTTTTTCCTATGGACTGCTGCTCACGAAGCTGCTTCGTGATAGAAATTACATTTTCGTTTCCTCCAAATGAGTATCGATATCAAACACAACACTACGACATTTACCACAGGGTCCATCGAACGCAGGTTATGTGAATGTGTGATATAAATAAGAAAATATAAGTGACACTAAAAACTAACGACACAAACTGCTAATAGTTCATTTAATGTGCTATTGAATATTGGAAGAGAGCTTACCTGATGAACAGGGGGTCAGTTTTAAGTCTTTCATGCATGAATTAAAAGTTAAAACTCTCGCCGGGTCCAGTTGGAGCCACGATATGCATAATAGAGTTAATAACGAGACAGCAGCTTGCGTTATCCAGTTTCATATCGGAAACAGACAAAGTTGCAAAATTCAGTCATCGTCTTTGATGACTGGTTTCGGGTTACCTGAACCCTGTTTCAAATCATTCCAAC
The DNA here is from genome assembly GCF_023898315.1 of Schistocerca nitens. Classification (NCBI taxonomy): domain Eukaryota; kingdom Metazoa; phylum Arthropoda; class Insecta; order Orthoptera; family Acrididae; genus Schistocerca; species Schistocerca nitens. The sequence goes on along the minus strand of NC_064619.1, from coordinate 563,803,516 downwards.
AGACAAAAGTAGTATTCCGTTATGGCTTCTATATAAGTGTCTGTACAATCTTAACATGGATTGCATGCTATTACAAAATGCACCATTTTGTCTGTTTGGATGATTTAAAAATCTGTTCAGGTAACTCGAGACCAGTCATCAAACAAATACACTGAGTTCTGCAACTATGGCTGTTTTCTACATCAGGTAATATTTTTGACCTTATGACGTACTCGGACCTTCAGATTTGAGAGTGTCGGGTACAAGAGTAAGCTATCATTTAGTCTACAACTTACTAACCGTAATGTCTATAACCAATTGACGGCCTACTGTAGCAGACGACGTACTGAGATCTGAAGACGATTCGATAAATTGAAACCCGTAATAATATTAATTTACCAATCTAAAACGGCAATAAAATTTGTTGCGGCACACGGAACTGTATTCTGCACCTATTAACTCTCATAATAGCAACAATAGTTCCTACATTCCATTAATTTTAGTGAATTATTATACCAACAATTATTGTGAGATCTCCTTTATGTGTTTCTGCAAAACGCAAGTGGTTTGCCAAGAGAAACACACTCTCGGGTTAGAAAATATACAACTTCACAATGACTACCTTCCATTCATGAGTACGTACGCTGCTCATTTGTCGAAGTTTATTCAAGGTTTCCTAGTATTCTCATTACCATGCCCGTATTGAAATCACGTGACAATCTAACACGCAGGATGATCTCGCTGTGACGTGTTTTTCTTTCAGCACCTCACTTCGCGTTTATGTAAGTATTTACGGCGTTTATAAGAGTTAATGATGTTTAATATTAATACTATTAAATTTTATAATTTAGTAATATGTAGTTGGTGGGGATCAGGACTTTTTATAGTTGTCTTTGAATGTTTCCACTTTCAGGGTTTTATAATTTCTGTTATACAGTGGTACAGATTTCTGGGGTTTATCTTGTCTTTGATCGATGTGTCCGTTGACGACCATGCCATATGTTAATGGGTATAACATGTGACTTTTGATATACTCAAACCAAGGGGATGTATCCACTTTCATGTGTGCGACTGAAAATGAACTGACGGTCTAAACTGGCAAATGGTTGAAATGGCTCTGATGGGATTTAAGTTCTGAGGTCATCGGTCCCGGAGAACTTAGAACTACTTAAACCTAACTAACCTAAGGACATCACACACATCCATGCCCGATGCAGGATTCGAACCTGCGACCGTAGCGGTCGCGTGGTTCCAGACTGTAGCGCCTAGAACCGCTCGGCCACCAAGGCCGGCTCAAAACTGGCTATAAACGCTAAATAAAGTACTGATTTTAACTAAACAGCTTCTGGAAGTTACCTTGTTGCTTCCGTTAGCTGTGAAATATTTTGCTATAAAAACAACTGCAGTTCAGTAACTAATTTTTCCTCTCAATTTTATTCATTGTTTTAACTCATTGGCAGTCGATTTCGGAGGAACTTTGGCTTCGTCTTCAGCAACCTTAGCATCCTGTTAACGTCCTCCTCTCAAGTGTGGCAACCACGAGGTGCGTTCAATAATTAATGTTACATTGTTTTCCCTCGGGCAATTTCGGTTGAAAAAAATGGGGAATTTGTTGTGAGACGTCGTGGAATATTCCCGCTTCGGCTCCTGTAGTTTCATGAAGTTCCAATAGGTGGCAGCGCTATGAGTAGCCTTCAAAATGGCCTCTGTAACGGAGATGTGTTCCAGAACGTCTACGAAGACCCAGCAGGAAAAACAAAAAATATGTTGGGCGAGGCGCGGGGTACGTGGTCGATGTGGAGGTTATTGATGCGGCAAGACGTTGGTTCCGATGTCGGCCAGTAGAGTAGTATCATGCGGACATACAGACCCTCCCAGTAAGATGACGTAAGGCTGTCGCACTGAACGGAGATTCTGTCGAAAACCAAGGTTTTGTAACCATAAGAGTGGAGAATAATGTGGTGTACTGGATTCCTGAATAAAACCAAACTGCTTTCAGAAAAGAAAATATGTTGCATTACTTACCGAACGCCACTCGTAAAAGACGGCCAAGTTCATTTAGAATTATGTCTTTGAGTGGTCTGACAAGTGGAAATAAACATGTCACTGTATAAATGGCTCTGAGCACTATGGGACTTAACATCTGTGGTCATCAGTCCCCTAGAACTTAGAACTACTTAGACCTAACCAACCTAAGAACATCACACACATCCATGCCCGAGGCAGGATTCGAACCTGCGACCGTAGCAGTCGCGCGGTTCCGGACTGAGCGCCTAGAACCGCTAGACCACAGCGGCCGGCTGTCACTGTATAAAACTCGCTCAATAATAAAGATTAATGAAACCTTAATTTCGGATATGATATTAAGAGCCAACCCTCCTATTCGGTGGTGGACAAATTCTTAGCATTTTTCTACAAATTTAATAAACACAACAGATATACGTAACAGATATTTTAGTCACAAATAATATGTTCTCCTTCACTACTAAACAGTCTGACAACGCCGGGGTAACTTTTCCATACCGCGAGTGTAGAAATCACGTGGTTTTGAGGCGAAGAACTCGTCCAGCCATATCCGGAGCGCATTTGCATACGCAAACGAAATTCTTTGAAGATTGTTCGATAGAGAGCGGAAAGGTGAATTTGAGGGTGGAAGATCAGTTGAATAAGGTGGGTGCGGAATGACTCACCAACCCAACTCCTGAGTAATGTTGTCAGTCTAGCAGAATGCGGGCTGCCATTATAGCGGAGTAGCACAACTTACACAGTCTTCCTAATAGCTGTTCTTGGATTGCGTCTGCAAGACATCTCAGTTGTTGATAATACATGTCATCAGTGGCAGTTACACCTCGGAGAAGCAATTCGCAGCACACCTAACCGTCGCTGTTCCACCAGATGCATAACACTAACTTTCGTGGATGAGCGCAGGTCTTTGTACGGAGTGTTGCTGCTTTGTTTGGTCTCAACCATTTTTTCCTTTCATTATTTTAGCACAAAGAGATCGTGTCTCGTCACCACTAACGGTACGGCATAGAAATGGTCCATGTTGCTTATGAGCCAATTGATATGACGAACAAGCAGAGATGTTCAAAAATGGCTCTGAGCACTATGGGACTTAACATCTATGGTCATCAGTCCCCTAGAACTTAGAACTACTTAAACCTAACTAACCTAAGGACAGCACACAACACCCAGCCATCACGAGGCAGAAAAAATCCCTGACCCCGCCGGGAATCGAACCCGGGAACCCGGGCGTGGGAAGCGAGAACGCTACCGCACGACCACGAGACAAGCAGAGATGTACATGTGGCCACTCGCTGATTGTTACGATTTTGGCTTACAGCATGCGGTATCCATGCACCCGATTTTTGAACCCTTCCCACTGCGTGCAGATGTCGTACGATCGTAGAATGATCACAGTTCACCACATTTGCCCGTTCTCGAGTACAATGACGTGCTTCATTGTTAATTAGTGCGTTTAACTAAACAGGACGAAAACTAGCAGTGAATGTCACTAAATTTTCAATACTTAAAAAGCTACATCGTCGCTCATTTTACCCTTTGACATACAGACCTTAGTGATAAGCCTTCAGCCACCACATTTTTTATAGCGATGCTGTCATACGCGAATGTATTTTAGAAGTTATCAGTTGGCGCCAAGAGTGGTCACGAGCAGATGTGGGTTGCCGGCTTTACTGCTGGATATAAGCCGCCAAATGAAACAGTGGCGAGAAGGCGGGCTTTAAACACGTTGCGGGGGGTCGCGTGCAGCAGAGCTGTTTGCGATCTGTATCTGTGTGGCCGCGGCCCGCCTAATGAAAGAGCGCCGCACTTCGTCCACACCGTAGCCGTCACCCGCTGGCCACGTACGCGACGGTCGGACTTACAGGGCGGGAGCTGGTGGCGGAACTCGGGTATGACAGCCGGGACGCCTGACCCGGTCGCCGTGCACGTGGGGGCACAGTTCTGTGACAAGCGAAAGAAAATGAGAAAGGGCAAAAGAAAAGGGATGAGGAAACACGAACGAAAAAAAGGATGATGATGATGAGGAGGAGGAGGAGGATGATGATGATGAGGAGGAGGAGGAGGAGGATAATGAGGCTGATGATGATGATGATGATGAGGATAATGAGGATGATGATGATGATGAGGATGATGATGATGAGGAGGAGGAGGATGATGATGAGGAGAAGGAGGATGAGGATGATGATGATGAGGATGATGATGATGAGGAGGAGGAGGAGGAGGAGGAGGATGCCGATGAGGATGAGGATGACGATGATGATGAGGATGATGAGGAGGAGGATGATGATGATGAGGATGATGAGGGTGATGATGCGGATGATGAGGGTGATGATGAGGAGGATGATGAGGAGGATGATGAGGATGAGGATGAGGATAACGAGGATGAGGATGAGGATAAGGAGGATGAGAAGAAGAAGAAGAAGAAGAAGATGATGATAATGATGATTATGTAGGGTAGAGGATGGAGAGCACTAAAATGAGAAGGAGGTGGAGATATATGGAAGAAACTAATGAGGAGATTCAGATTGAACTATGCTGAGCAACAGTTTCATAAAAGCTGTCTTTCCCAGGAACGAAAACTCTCTGCTTCTTGATTTCGACTATTAAATTGCGAATCTCACGTTACAGTAGAGCCAACACATCGAAATTTTGAAGAGCACAGCTTGTGTTTGTTGATTGTTTCAAATGGCTTTGCACTGATCTACAGTGAAACAGTATGTTGCAACCAATGCGATTATGGACTGCTGTCGTTCCATTTTTTGGAACTGTGTCATCCGTAAAAGACTTATTCAAATGTCTGGCAAGGGAACTCCTCGAAGTCGAAGTTTGCCCTGGCCGCCAGTTACCGCACCGCACAAACTGTATGCTCTAGCCACTCATTGGACACACACACACACACACACACACACAGAGAGAGAGAGAGAGAGAGAGAGAGAGAGGGGGGGGGGACCAAATCATATTGTCGTCACTGCCATTTTACCAATTGCAAACACTGTTGTCCAAAATACCGGTTCTCATTTGCACTTATAACTGTCTAATAAGAAATAAGCATACTCTCATCCTGACCTTCTGCGATGCTATGCATACCAGTATGCAGTTATTCAAGTGACTTCCTCCAGGAATAAGCAATATCGTGTTATCCAAAACATTTTAACAAATACAATGGTACTTTTTAATGACTCTGTACCGCCTACTTCTATCAGTATTTGTTTTATTTTGTGTACCATCCTACAGTTTCGATCTTATTCCGTGTCTCGTTTACCTAGACACATTTCTTGACTGTAGGTTCACGAGAAACTCGGGATGGCAAATATTGTCTTACTGATCTCCTGCAATCACACATTTTTGGTGATGACACAGACAACAAATTAATTGCTTGGAAATGGTCTAAGTCTAGAACTGCGCGATAGTACAGTAAGTAAACAAAAACTGAAAGTTGCAAGTAGTGTAACATTAGTTTACAAAATGTTATGCCACACTCTTAAACGACTACATTGGCCTCTTCGCATCGCGCTCGATGATAATGAACTGGAACCGGCCTGTTTTGTGCCACACATCGCTGACGTGAATCATGGAAGTGAACTGGAGTGTGTGTGTGTGTGTGTGTGTGTGTGTGTGTGTGGTGGCGGACGGGAGAGGGGAGGGTGGGATTCAGAGAATAGAGGATGTAAGGAGTGACAGAAGAAGAGCAAAGTTTTTGGTTGTTTTGGTTGTGCCGAAGCTGCAGAGTGTTAATATTACATATATTACGTTCTGTCCATAAAAACACGACAGGAGGAATCCTATGTCAATCACGGTATTTTTAACATGTTTTTATTTGATCTCTTTCTTGTTTGTCTGTCCGGAACAAATTTTGCACTTGATTTTTAACTAACTTCCCGGCGAGATACAGACTCGAAATGGAAAACACGGCTCAGAACTCTATGACTCTCCAGTATTAATTCGCTTTCCTGTCCGTCTCTTCGGTAGGGATGGGGATGGGGGGGGGGGGGGGGGAAGGATTAAAAAGTTTGGTAACGCCAGACATCTCAGCTGACCCTCAGGACTAGCATGTTGTGCAGATAGTGTTACAATGCGTTCCAGCTGGTATGTGGATGAATGGGCATGGCTGAGCAGAGAGGCGGCAAGACGAGATGGACAAATAGAGCAGGAGAGATGGATGCGTGAAATATACGTAAAGTATGGGTACATGGTTGAAGCGGCAGGTAAAAAGCTAGTGTATATTTAATTAATTATTTAAATAAAAAATATAATCATCAATATGTTTAAAATCCACAGAAATTTCACACACAAAAGACTAAAAGGCAGAAAAAAATTATTTAAATGAAAATAAATTTTTAATGCAATGTTTTTAAAATGAACTAAAAATTATTAGATTCCTAACACCATGCAGACAGTCCTAAAAAATGGCGTTGTGAATTTTTTATGACTGTAATAGTACTTGTAAGATTTGTACCAAAAACCAGGGAGCACAAGAAGCAGATAATAGTTTGAACGTAAACTCTTCACGCATCAGTTATGCACTGCACCTGCCCCATGTTTTTTCACTGTAAATCTCACATGCACTGTCATAGCTATTAAAAATTCACAAGCACAAATTTTCAGGACTATGTGTATGAGGTAGGAATCTGTATGGGGCTAGAAAAAAATATTTTACTCTTTTAGTCCAGTTTAACAACGTGTTATCTCAAGAATTTATTTTTCTTTAAATAATTCTTATTTAATTACTTCATTTTCACAATTGCATTTTTGCCCATTCTTTCAAAGACCTCCACCCGAATAATGCACTAATAATGTACGGCCCAGCGGCCTGGTGCGAGCCTTTCAATTGGACGCCACTTCGACGACTTTCGTGTCCTTGAGTCAAAGGCACACGGTGTTCCTAGGCGGTCACCCTTCCCAGTACTAACCGGGCCCGATGTTGCTTCACTTTGGTTTTGATTCTCCCTAATAGATAGTGCTGCAGTAATAACGCAAAACACAAATGCGATATTAATACACCAAAACCCTCCTGATGATGACGGTTCAAACCATCGAAACGCGTTGTGGAAATAAATGAAAAGTGACTGGTTATGGTAAACTTGCTGTTTCGTATGATATGAAACATTCTTAGCAACTGCGGGCCCAGATTCAAACATGACGCTTTGACACGTTCACCTCGGCGCTGCCGAAGTGGCACTACCTGTCTTGGTGATGGAGGGGGCTACGACCCTGTGTCGTGGGGCCGTGAAACATACGGAATAGGACGCTCACCCCGGACTGGTGTGAGGCGACGCGGTCCGCTATCTGCTTACCGCTGCCTTCCATTAGCGGCGAGGCGTTTTTACAGCGGGCGCCGGCGCCGGCGCGCATGCCGACGTTCGCCGTTCACCTGCTGCATCCGGCGATCGGTTTCTCACGGACGCGCTTTGCTCTGTGCTGCTCCAGCGGTCTGCTCGTGGGACGCATCCTCTGTGACGGTCGCCGGAGGCTGCCAGCTGGTAGTGGTCGGTTCCCTGCGTCTCTCCACAGCTCGGCTGAGCCCTTATTGGAGCCTATCGACCTTCCAAGCCGTATGGCGTGTCTTGTGGCATGTAGTACGGACTGAATAGTACACAGACCACGTGGTTTAGTTACACTCGTGTTACAGACTGACGAGGAGAACACGGCAAATGCCATCGCCCGGTTTCCCAGGAACTTCGCTCAGTGGAAGAGGCGTCACAATAAGAGAACAAGTGTATCGGCTTACCCGCAGGCACTCGACCATTTCTGAAAGAACAATGGTCAAGCCCGCCCGGTTGGCCGTGCGGTCTAACGCACGGCTTTCCGGGCGGGAAGGAGCGCCTGATCCCAGGCACGAATCCGCCCGGCGGATTTGTGTCGAGGTCCGGTGAACCGGCGACTCTGTGGATGGTTTTTAGGCGGTTTTCCATCTGCCTCGGCGAATGCGGGCTGGTTGCCCTTATTCCGCCTCAGGTACACTATGTCGGCGATTGCTGAGCAAACAAGTTCTCCACGTACGCGTACACCACCATTACTCTACCACGCAAACATAGGGGTTGCACTCGTCTGGTGTGAGACGTTCCCTAGGGGGTCCACCGAGGGCCGAACCGCACAATAACCCTGGGTTCGGTGTGGGGCGGCGGAGGGGTGAAGTGGACTGCGGTAGTCGTCGTAGGGTTGTGGACCACTGCGGCTGCGGCGGGGACGGAGCCTCTCCGTCGTTTCTAGGTCCCCGGTTAACATACAATATACTACAATACAATGGTCAAATTTTTGGAGGTAGGTCGTGCGGTAGCGTTCTCGCTTCCCACGCCCGGGTTCCCGGGTTCGATTCCCGGCGGGATCAGGGATTTTCTCTGCCTCGTGATGGCTGGGTGTTGTGTGCTGTCCTTAGGTTAGTTAGGTTTAAGTAGTTCTAAGTTCTAGGGGAAGCAGTTGAGTCCCATAGTGCTCAGAGCCATTTGAACCATTTTTTTGGAGGTATTTTCGAAGTATCTAACGTGCCTTTTACCGCACGATATTCTCAGAAGGCCGGCCGGAGTGGCCGTGCGGTTCTAGGCGCTACAGTCTGGAGCCGAGCGACCGCTACGGTCGCAGGTTCGAATCCTGCCTCGGGCATGAATGTGTGTGATGTCCTTAGGTTAGTTAGGTTTAATTAATTCTAAGTTCTAGGCGACTGATGACCTCAGAAGTTAAGTCGCATAGTGCTGAGAGCCATTTGAACCATTTTATCAAATGGTTCAAATGCCTCTGAGCACTATGGGACTCAACTGCATCGGTCATTAGTCCCCTAGAACTTAGAACTAGTTAAACCGAACTAACCTAAGGACATCACAAACATCCATGCCCGAGGCAGGATTCGAACCTGCGACCGTAGCGGTCTTGCGGTTCCAGACTGCAGCGCCTTTAACCGCACGGCCACTTCAGCCGGCGAACCATTTTATCCTCAGAAGAAATGGGGGGTTCAGTGTTCAGAGTTGCGTTTGTCAATTTTTCGATCTGTATTGTAACCCGATTACTCTTTTTCTTTTATTTTAATTTCATTCATTTTTTCTGTTGGTAGTGCTGACACAGTAGTCCACCAGTTGGGGTACTCAACGACGCGAGCCCTCTAGGTTCCTCACCGCCTAACAAAAGACCGTAAAGAGCAACGAAGGACCGCCTGTGCAGAATTGCTTGCGCATTATGAGGTTGATCGCCACAATTTTTTGTCGAACTTCGTCACAGGCGCTGAAACTTGGGTTCATCATTTTGAACCGGAAACAAAAACAGCAGTTAATGGGGTGGCGGCGCACCACTTCTCCTCCGAAGAAGAAGTTGAAAGCTGCACCCTCGGCCCGCAAAGTCACGGTGAAGGTCTCCTAGGATTCTTGAGGGGCAATTCTGTTTTACGTCCTCCCTCATGGTAGCGTATTGCGCTACCTTCTGAAAATTGAAGAAATGACTTCAGCGTGTTATTTGCCACAAAAATGCAAATGAATTTCTCCTTCTCCACGACAACGCAAGTCTGCGCACCCAAGAGGAGCTCACAAATTTAAGCCGACTATTCTCCCTCATCTGCCCTACAGCCTGGATGTAGCATATTCCGACTTCCATCTGTTTGGCCCAATGAGGGATGCACTCTGCAGGAAACAGTACGTGCACGATGGGAGGTTCTTCACCCAACGAGACGCTGACAGTGACGGCGACCTGTAGAGTGCTACCATATGAGCATACAGGCCCTCCCAATAAGGTGGTGTCAGGCCTTCGCATTTAACTAAGATCGCGTTTGAATAACATGATTTTGTAGCCAAAACAGTGGAGAATAATATTGTGTATTGGAAATATGAAACGACCAACCTACTTTCAGAAAAAAAGTGTTGCATTACTTATCGAACGCCCCTAGTTTGTCTCGTTATTAACGACAGCCTAGAACAGTAAAAAATGGTAGGTAATTTGTGAAAAATTGGTGCAGTTTCTGCAAGGGGAACAACAAGCTCTTGGGTCTTCGTATGTAGAAGGGTTCCCTTCCTCCAAAACATATCCTCCCCCTCTCTCCCTCCACACACACATGCATAACACCCCCCCCCCCTTACACACACACACACAGAGAGAGAGAGAGAGAGAGAAAGGAGAGAAAGGAGGGAGCGAGGAACAGGCAGAGAGAGAGAGAGAGATTCAGAGGTGTCAGGTCTGTTGAAAGGTGCATTCAGCCTTGTGACGCCAATTGAGGACTACTTGATTGCCAAGCAGCGGCTGCAAAGTCAAGTAAGCCCACAACGATCGGGAGAACGGTATACTGACCCCATGCCTCTCCATATTGCATCCAAACGACGCTATTGGCAGAGGATGACACGATTAGCGATCGGTCCCGATTGGGTCGTCTGTGGGCAGAGTGGCAGAGCTTTGCTTTACTACCACAAACATCGAATCAGACGTCATCAAGTTGGAACAATAATTCTATGTCAACACGACATCAGCAACAACTGTCTCTACAGTTAAAGCAACAACAGGCGAAGAAATAATGTAATAGGAGCTTTAATAGGAACAATTCATTAATGACATCCGACCGAGCGGTTCTAGGTGCTTAAGACCGGAACCGCGCGACTGCTACGGTCGCAGGTTCGAATCCTGCCTCGGGAATGGGTGTGTGTGATGTTAGGTTTAAGTAGTTCTAAGTTCTAGGGGACTGATGGCCTCAAATGTTAGGTGCCGCAGTGCTCAGAGCCATTTGAACCATTTTTGAATGACATACGAAGGAAGAAAAGGGGGAGAGTAGACTTACCTGTGTTGTCGACACGGAAGTCATCCTCTGGTGCTGACCTATGCTCTCCTATAAACGCTCAGCAGTCTGTGCCATAGCATCTGATCTCGATATCAGGTTCGATTTTTTGGACTAACAGATTCCTATTAAATAGTGGCCATATTCTTGTGCAGACTACTATTTCGGCCAAAGTTGCGAGTGCCCTTCAGTAGTTTGGTGTATCATAGCCGAAGCTCGCAAAAATTGCGCATAGAGTTTAGCGTAACTCCAGTCTACATTTGCAGAACTAGCGACATGATGCTACGTTTAAGGCACAGGACTGGGATAAAGAAGAGCAGGGATTAATCATCCACGCTCTCTCTTACCGTTGGTTACCAAAATCATTTCAGTCGAAAGCTGTACCGATTCTTCAACAAAGCCGTAGCACATTTGCTCACTCGTCCTTGTTCACCTCGATCATTCTCTGTCTAATGAGTTCGGTCTCGAGGGCGCGTTACACTCCATCCTTCCTTCTTTCTCCCAGAAATTCGTATTCGAGCCGCTGTAAGTACCAGCCACTGGTTTACCACGAGAAACGCTTCCTCAGACGATCCAACAATCGCCGGGTGGGCTTCTGTCAGCGGTCCAGCTGTTTGCTGCAAGACATAAAAACATATGGCGCGTTGCTGTTTCCGCCTCGCGATGGTGGAGAGCATGTGGGGGGAAACAATCTTTTCCTTGTACTAATTGACTGCAGATGTCTCGGTTAGTCAGGGGCAGATGTCTCCTTTCCCTTTTTTCTGTTTCTTAAAAAAAAAACCTTTTTGTGTCTTCTATCGTATGCTTTGCCATCCACAGCCGGATACGCTCGCGCCGCTTCGGACATTCGGACAGGCGTGCCAGGCCCGAATCGGACCCGCCCGGCGGATTAACGACGACGGTCTGGATGCTGGCCAACCTGAATGTGATTTTTAGGTGGTTTTCCACATCCAACAAGATGAACTCCTGGCTGGTACCCATATCCCGCCTCAGTTTCGGAAACATTTAGGAAACGTCCGCACACTTTCAACAAGGATAACACTATACTCAGACGGTTGGGGTACACAAATTCTCTCCTCGGGAGTCACTGGGTGGCGACAGCAATGGCATCTGGCCACCGACTTACATTAAAAATGCCAAACCCGATAACAAAAACGCCGATCCCGTGCAGGTAAGGGATATATTCAAAAGAAAAAGAATCGAAATTTTTGGCATCGTTATGGATGAGTGCGTCCTAGTAAGTTAAAAACATTAAAAATCGTCATAGACCACCGCTGAGACCTGATAAATACTTTTTTACTACGATCGGCTTTAGCCCTCGGAGCCTCGTTTGCAACAGCTTGCATTGCGATGTAAAACCTATGGAGTCGATTAGCAAAAAGTCCATCGTAAGTCACTGTTGTCACGTAGTAAACGGTGACTTACGAGGGATTTTTCCAGTTTTCTGATTGCTTTGATGTTGCCGGCCACGATTTCCTCTCAGAGTAGCAACGTCCTTAATTATTTGTTGGACACATTGCAATCTCTCTCTTCTTCCCCTTACAGCTCCCTCTACTACGACAGAATTTATACCCTATGGCCTCAGTACATGTGGTATCATCATATCCCTTCTTATTCTCAATACGTTTGCACATTATTTTCCTCCTTGGTGCTGTGGAGAAACTCCTCATTTCATATCTTACGGTTCACTCTGTTTTCAACATCCTTCTACAACACACCACATCTCAAACATTGCAATTCTCTTCTTTTCCAGTTACCGGTTTTTACTTCTATACAATGTCTGGCTCTACAAACACGAAGTCTATTCGGAAAGAAAGGACGGATTGGACGCGAAATGGAAACCACAGTGAAAATCCGATGTAGCTTTGAGCAGATATGTTGGATAGAATTTAAAGTGTGCACATCGATCGCGCCACGTATCTCTTTTCAGTTCTGAGCGCACAGTGAGCACTTAAAAATGTCTAGAAAATTTTGTCTCCCGCCAAGTGTGAGAACCTGATGTCATTCAGCCCACAGAACTGTCAAGCATGTTCCTCATCATGACAATTCTCGGCCGCACTCTGCAGGGTCAATGAAGATGCTCTCGCACTATTTTCGATGGGAAGTGTTTGATCACCTACAATACAGCCCCTAACTGGCTACCCCAGAATTTCATCTCTGCTCATATGTATCGCTGGCCATGAAGTCAACATTTTGACACGGACAACGACCTGCAGACAAGCGCAGAGCATTGGCGGGAAGCACTGGTGGCTGCCTTCTATGACAAGGGTATTGGAAAGTTGGTACAACGCTATGACAAATGTCTAACAAGGAGAGGACGCCTACTCCTCATCGCCGAATTCATCCAAATTTATGGTACATGTAGGGCGTGGTGAGACAAGAAAGAGCCCCAAGTGGCAACTCCAGATGGCAAAGCCTTTAGGAAATAAAAAAATATAAGAAATTGATACGGATCTATCACCATGTGCACCGTATCTATAGTCACTGAATGTGTGTTTAGGAAGCGATGTTTGGCTCAGCGGTATGGATCGACTTAATGTACAAAGGGTCGTAGGTTCGACTCAGCTCGGTGGCAAATACTTTCGTGCTCCTTGGCAATGCGTACACTACTGACATCACAATTAACCGCAACAATATATACGCTATGTTATTAATTTATCTAAGCACAAAAAGTATAGGCATAGGATGAAATGCGGGACTGCAAACATTTGAAAAGGGATTGTAGTTAACGCGTACGCGGGAACGTCATGTATGTAAATCAATACTTCCATTCTTCTGCAATCGACCAATTACATGTATCGGGGTGATATTCATCAAAGAAGAAGCAATAATTCTGACCGCATCTTGCGCACGTTATAAACACCACCTTTTTGCAGAAACATGTTTTTTTAATGTCTCCACAGAAAAACAAACATGGCTGACATTCTGAAAACAGATTCTTACATCGCACAGTCCAGCAACGAACCACGCGTAACGCAGCATGTCACTGAATACGTGCGAGGATAGCTGACGATGTATAATGGAATGTAGTTTGATGCAAGCTTCTCGAGAAGTGATTTCTTCTTCTTTCTCGATGAGGTAAGTGCAATTTTGACTTTTTTTATTAGACTTTTTAACTGACGATAAAAATAATAATCGCAGGGTTGCACTAGTTGCGTACATTTGGGGGGGGGGGGGGGGAATTACTTTGATACCGCACGTTGGCAATCCGTCTTCACCTTGGAACAGTTCGTCGTATATTTGCCACGGAGCGCAAAAATATTTGCCGCTGGGCAGAGTCGAACCCGCGACCCTTTCAGTACGAATCCGTTCTCCTACCGCTTTTTTTTTTCATTTTGTTCGTTGTGATTATTCGTAGCGGACGTCACATGACATCTGTTGAAGTTCGTTGTAGATCCCATCACTCAGTTTTTTATTACAGAGAGCAGTCAGCGCTCTGACCGAACACGCTGAGCTACCGTGCCGGCAGCGCTGAGCCAAAGACCGCTTTTTAAGCACGTTGTTACAGGGACAACTGATAAGGTGCATATGGTGATACATCCGTATCAAAATTCCTTTTAATTCCTAAAGGCTTGGCCATTTGAAGTTCCCACTTGGGGCACTTCCATGTCTCCCCATGCCCTACACTTACCATGAATTTGGACGATTTAGACGATGACGAGTAGGCGTCCTCCCCTTGCAACCGGAGCGGCGACTATGCAGAAAAGTAGCTGGAAAGTGTATCAAACCGTTGAAAATAAAATATTTTTGATTTTCGAAGTGATTTCCATTTCGCGACCAATCGTAACCTTACCTAACAAATAGCCCTTCTACATTCTCAGAAATCTGTTCTACAAGCTAAGACGAATGTTTGATACCATCGGAATTCTTTTGGTGAGGAATGCTCTGTTTATTTGTGTTATTCCATTTCTTAATCTTCCTTGTTTCGTCCGCGATGTGTAATTTCGGTCTTTGTGTGCTTCATGGTCTCCGTATCTTTTCGTGCTGCGTTTATCATTAATGTCATTTCTGATATTCCTCATTACTCTGGTACTTCTTTGATTTACTCTCGATCCGTAGCGTGTGTTCATTAAACTGTTCATTCCGTTCATAGCTGCAGTAGTTCTTCCTCACATTTACTCAAAACTGCAGTATATAGGGTGTCCTGGAAATGTTGCGCCGAACTTCGAGAGATTGTAGAGGGTATCTTGAGAAACAAATCGAGGATATGTACCTGTGTTCGAGAAGGTCATCCGACGACGCTAGAGAGTGTCGAAGTTAAAGGTACCAGCGTCTGCCATTAGGCCATCCCTTGGGCAGCGGGTTTCCACCCGCAGTTTATTTTTCTCCTGGAACTCTCTAAAATCTGGAAATTAAGCTGTTCAACATATAAGAAACTGTTGTAAATGAATACGAGAAAGAGTCTTGTGCAACAATCTTAGTGTATTATTGGAGGTATGTATCGTCTATGCAACCAATTGAAGGCAGTTTGTTTGTTGCCATACGCGTTTCGCTTCAGTTATTTGGGAAGCATCATCAGTATCCTGTTACACACATTTCCTTTTTTTTTTTCAAACAATAAACGTATTATGCGGTAGATATAATATGCTGCTATGTTACATTTTGTCTTGTCTTTCTCTTGTTTTTTTTTTTTTTTTTAGGTTAAAATCACCTTTTGTAGCACAAAGTTCGTGATGTGAACTTATTATTCGGTGTTACTATTAACTCGTATCTTCGTGTATTGTTGCGTAAAAATCCACAACGTATTCTGAACACGACTCTGCAACATGGAGAACATGCGTCGGTTTGTCAGCTCGTTACAATTAGTATTGCGTGAGCTATTTTT
Source organism: Schistocerca nitens (assembly GCF_023898315.1). Classification (NCBI taxonomy): domain Eukaryota; kingdom Metazoa; phylum Arthropoda; class Insecta; order Orthoptera; family Acrididae; genus Schistocerca; species Schistocerca nitens. Next base: position 563,787,944 of record NC_064619.1, on the reverse strand, counting down.
GTTTCAACATGGAACCCTGACGGTATTGGGGGGGATCCTGGCATTTGCTCTGGGCTTGCCGCGCTGCTCGGGTAACACTCATTTCACAAGTCTTTCTGGAAACACGCATTATCAACAACCACAGGAACTTCTATCGACTTTGTGACTAGGAAGAATATAAATGTTATTGCTTCTCGTTAAACTCGCAGAAATTTTAGCTGTCCTCTTAGCTTCCCGTTTAAGCACACACTCAGGAATAGCCAAATATTTATTTCATCCTTAGTTCTCTAATCAGATGGAATTGTAAATACCGCCGAATGTTGCAGAACATAGTTGTATTACATTCATAAAAGGGTCCGAGAATGTGTTAACAAAGCTAAGATGAAAAGGAAAAGCATTTAGCGGGATGCAAACACACATGCTTCGATTCCATAAACCACGATGTTATCCGTTAGGCTAGCGGCTAAAATGTAAAATTAGTCTCCTGTCTTGATTTTATAACTTTGTCTAGAAGGTTTACATTGTTGATGCATTATTAACTGACTTTTAATGATAATGGTGATATGTTTGCGATAAATTTTCAGTGTGCCGTTCCTTGAAACGGCGCACGGAAGTTGTAATACAAGTGTATTTCATGTTTAATTTGTAAGTAATTGACGGTAAAAACTCACTCCTGACAGAGCACACCTACACCGAAGCTTTAACAGTCGATAAATCATTATATGTCGTTTAATTATAACAATAATTGTAATAAATCGTGCCAAGAACGGCGTGTTTTTATACAGCTCAGACACGCATGCGTGAAGTCTTGTGAGGTATTCGTAAGGAAAGTCGATGGCAGTTCCTGCAGTTGTCGATATTGCGCATGAGGTCACATTTGCAGAAAGTCTTAACGGGTGTTCCTGGCGCTACTCCAATCTGACGATACATGGAGTGTGCAGGAACGCTCACAAAGGTTCTTCAGCTCGTGGAGTTATTACGATCGCTGCCCTACTTGGAAGCTTGGTACGCTAGTTAGATGCAAAATTAAATGACGAAACCATAAATAGATGCACTTTTCCAAATAGTTAATCGCTACATAAGAGGGCTCTTCTTTTTCCTTCAAGGTCTGATCGGTCGCGAAATGGAAACCAGAGTGAAAATCAAAAAAGGTTTCAGAATGAAATTTTCAGTCTGCAGCGGATTGTGCGCTGATACGGAACTACCTGGCAGATTAAAACTGTAAAACTGTATGCCGGACCGAGACTCGAACTCGGGACCCTTTCATTTCGCTGGCTGAGCTACCCAAGCGAAAGACAAAGGTCCCGAGTTCGGCAAACAGTTCTAATCTGCCAGAAAGTTTCATATCAGCGCATACTCCGATGCAGAGTGAAAATATCGTTCTCGAAACATCCGCTAGGCTGCGGCTAAGCCGTGTCTCCGCAATATCCTTTCTTCCAGGAGTGCTACTTCTGCACGGTTCACAGGAGAGCTTCTGTGAAGTTTGGAAGGTAGGAGACGAGGTAATGGCGGATTAAAGCTCTGGGGACGAGTCTGGAGTCGTGCTTGAGAAGGTAGAGTATTCGCCCGCGAAAGGCAAATTTCCGAAGTTCGAGTCTCGGTCCGGCACAGAGTTTAAATCTGATAAGATGTTTCAAAAATGTTTTATTTGCAACATTTAGCTACACCTTCAAGCTTCTTCTCTACATAGTCTTCGCTTCAACTTAGACATTTATCGTAGCGTTATACCAACTTTTCCGTACCCTCGTCGTAGAAAGTGCTTTCCGTCAGTTCTCTAAGCTGGTCTGCAACTCGTTGGCTGTGCCAAAATGCTGTCCTGTTCTGAACTGCCCTTCGTAGACTGTTTTCTCGAAAAGTCTGATCTACACGCCGAACAGGATCGTCGGATGACACTCGCTCCCTTCCCTGACCGCCAGCATCGTTAACCTCTCTACGCCCTGCTTCAAAGTTCCTTCACCATCGCCGCACTTTGCTATCACGCATGACAGTTGCGTTATGTGGGCTGCAGCGGTGCATGAAATCAGGCGGCAGCCATCAGCACGAAGCACGAAACAGAAGAACAATTCGATACCATTAAGGCACTAAAGACCACTACGAAATATCTTGATTATATGGGGTCTGTCGCCCCGAGAGATGGCATTGCATCAGAGCTCCCCGCGCCATATCGAGACACCCCAGAGAGGTAACAACGTAACATATCTTTATAAACAAAACGCAGAAAAAGTAAGGTAACGTAGTGTGACAGAAATGTAAAGTAAACTGGAACAGTATTTAACAATAAAAGAAATGTAATGAAATAACCTAGGGGCGATATCAAATTAAACACCTTTCAGCTGTCTAATTTCCAAACTTGTTTTATTTGGTTACCAGTTGCAGCGCTTTTCTACGCCATCTTCAGGCCCCTTGTAAGTAGGCTGTTTAGGTTTTTATGTTGGTAACGCCACGTAGCGCTCTGTATGAAAATCACTGACTGTGCTGTGTGCAGTCTGTGGCTGGTTGGCATTGTTGGAATATACGCTATTGTAGTGTTGGGCAGTTGGATGTGAACAGCGCGTAGGGTTGTGCAGTTGGAGGTGAGCCGCCAGCAGTGGTGGATGTAGAGAGAGAGAAGCCAGAGTTTTGAGAGGTTGCTGTAAGCGGACGACCTGGTCGTGTGTCCGCCAGAAAAATGGAAATTTGTAAAGGTGGATGTCTTGAATTGATTTGACTTTTGAATATTATTAAGGTAAATACATTGTTTGTTTTCCGTCAAAATCTTTCATTTGCTAACTATGCCTATCAGTACCTAGTGCCTTCAGTAGTCAGAATCTTTTATTTAGCTGGCAGTATTGGTGCTCGCTGTATTGCAGTAGTTTGAGTAACGAATATTTTTGTGAGGTAAGTGATTCATGAAAGGTATAGCTTATTGTCAGTCAGGGCCATTCTTTTGTAGGAATTATTGAAAGTCAGATTGCGTTGCGCTAAAAATATTATGTCAGTTTAGTGATGATTAGAATAAGTAAAGCGAGAAATGTCTTAGTACGTTCAGTTTTGCTCATCTGTTTGAAAATCAAATAACGTAAGAGGTTTACCAGCACAGTCATTCATAATTTTTCTAAGGGGACGTTTCACCCTTACCGACGTATAGGAATGTTCTGCCTTCGTTCTGATCAAAACAGGAGCTAGCACTACTAGTATTAGTAGATTTTTGCTACAGCAATCATTTCAACCATCATCTGCCGACAGGCGCCGAACAGTCGGCAGATGATGGTTGAAGTGGTCGCTGTAGCAAAAATCTGCTAATACCAGTATTGCTGGCCCCCTTTTGATCAGAACCGAGGTAGAATCTCACATACGTTGGTCAGGGGCTTGAAAGTAACGTAGTGAAACGCTGAAACTGGTAGCCAAATAAAACCGGTATGGCAGCTAGACGGTTGAAATTGTTTAATTTGGCATCCTGTATCGAGGTGCCGACTCCCGCAACCATCTCTAAAACGATGGACATGCATACACCTCATAAGAATCACAGGAGCTGGTGCCGAATACCTGTTTCGCGCGTAAACAAATAGAAAATTATCCCTTGACCCTTTACACCAAGGAAATCCAGACAGGAGATGAAAGTACTTCTGTAATACCGCACTTCATACCTCTCTGGAGATTCTGCTATTCCAGGCGTCTTTATTTGTTCATTGCGTGCCCGGTACTGAAAAGTGTGACGTGACGCGACCCACCGACGTACAGGAGACATTGGGCAACGCATATGCGGAAAGCTCCATCGGTTTAGTTGTTGTTGTTGTGGTCTTCAGTACTGAGACTGGTTTGATGCAGCTCTCCATGCTGATCAATCCTGTGCAAGCTTCTTGATTTCCGAGTACTTACTGCAACCTACATCCTTCTGAATCTGCTTAGTGTATTCATCTCTTGGTCTCCCTCTACGATTTTTACCCTCCACGCTGCCCTCCAATCATAAATTTGTGATCCCTTGATGCCTCAGAACATGTCCTACCAACCGGTCCCTTCTTCTTGTCAAGCTGAGCCACAAACTCCTGTTCTCCCCAACTCTATTCAATGCCTCCTCATTAGTTATGTGATGTACTCATCTAATCTTCAGCATTCTTCTGTAGCACCACATTTCGAAAGCTTCTATTCTATTCTTGTCCTAACTATTTTTCGTCCATGTTTCACTACCATACATGGCTACACTCCAAACAAATACTTTGAGAAACGACGTCCTGACACTTAAATCTATACTCGATGTTAACAAATTTCTCTTCTTCAGAAATGCTTTCCTTGCCATTGCCAGTCTACATTTTATATCCTCTACTTCGACCATCATCAGTTATTTTGCTCCCCAAATAGCAAAACTACTTTACTACTTTAAGTTTCTCATTTCCTAATCTAATTCCCTCAGCATCACCCGACAAAATTCGACTACATTCCATTATCCTCGTTTTTGCTTTTATGTTCATCTTAAATCCTCCTTTCAAGGCACTGTCCATTCCGTTCAACTGTTCTTCCCAGTCCTTTGCTGTCTCTGACAGAATTACAATGTCATCGGCGAACCTCAAAATTTTTATTTCTTTTCCATGGATTTTAATACCTACTCCGAATTTTTCTTTTGTTTCCTTTACTGCTTGCTCAATATACAGATTGAATAACATCGGGGAGAGTCTACAACCCTGTCTCACTTCCTTCCCAATCACTGCTTCCCTTTCATGTCCCTCGACTCTTATAACTGCCATCTGGTTTCTGTACAAATTGTAAATAGCTTTTCGCTCCGTGTATTTTACCCCAGCCACCTTTAGAATTTGAAAAAGAGTATTCCAGTCATCATTGTCAAAAGCTTTCTCTAAGTCTACAAATGCTAGAAACGTAGGTTTGGCTTTCCTTAATCTTTCTTAGTTCGAGAAAACCCACGTCGGGCGGGCAGACGGGGGATTACGCACCACTGTACCGGAGTGATACGCAACACCACACCTCCCAGCGTAAATGAGTGAGGAGAGCGGCGGGTGAATCACCAGTGCCGGCGACTGCGTGTCTGGCGGCAGAGACGGCCGTCCCGGACCAGGCCGGGGCGGCGGCGGCGGCGGCTGCTGGAATGTGATTTCTGTGGGCCTGGGCGCCGTGAATGGGCCCCAAACTAACCTCCAAGGCCGCAAACAGCGACAAAAAAGGGGGCCGGGGGACGCCGCGTGGCGCGGGGCTGCAGCTGCCGCGATGCACCGCAGCCGCCTGCCCGCCAGTCAGCGCTGAGGACGCCGTGTTTCCCGCCCCGACGCCGTACTTACAGCTGATCCAGCTGCCCCGCTACAACAAAACGCACACCGAGTCTAGGGCACGCAGCAATCTCAGAGAGACGTAAGACAAAAAAATACACTGAAGCGCCAAAGAAACTGGTACAGACATGCGTATTCAAGTACTGAGATATCCAAACAGACAGAATACGGCACTGCGGTCAACGACGCCTATATAGGTGTGCGGACATTTGCCACGCCGGACATTTGCCACGATTTTACCTGATCCCCTTTCCGCTGGTTTTCTTAACATAGGACCAGAATCTCTATGGATTTTTCGCCACATTTCGAAAGAGAGTTTCATTGTGGAAACTATTAAATGCATCAGGCATTAAAATCCGCACCAAATTTCGAGCCAAAGTAAAACTTTGCCAATCTTGGAGGTTTTGTGTTCATCTAAATTATACGTGTATTTTTCAGTGCTCCTGCAGCAGCTTTCTGTCGTGTTTTCAGCACCATGGGCGATCAGTTCCGTCTGATGTTAATTTATTTGGCATGAATCTCTCGAGTGCTTTTGACACTATTTCTTTGAACTTAAGCCACATATGGCCTTCACTTACATAGTTTTAAAGGATTGGAGACTGTCTCTTAGAAAGACGTCAACCGAATTTTTAGCTGCTTTTATAAATATATATATTTCGCGTTTAGTTTTCGTGAATTTCTTTGTTACGGAATTGAGCCTCGCTATGACTGTGTGTTCACTAATTCCTGTACGTGTCGTGATGCTCAGGATTATTTGTCGCTAAGAGTTCAAGTGTGTTTTCGTAACCATTTACAATTTTAATGGCCTCGTCAACTAAATGTTCAAAATAATTTTATAAAAAGCATTTAGAACAATTATGGAAGTTATTTTCTATGTACAGTAGGGTCTGAAAATGTATTTTTGTCAACATACGGAAGGTAGATTGAAGTCACTGCCAACTATAATTGTATGAGTAGGGTACCTATTTGTGATGAGACTCGAGTTTTCTTTGAAATGTTCAGCAACTGTTTCATCTGAAACCGGGGGTTGGTAAAAAGAGCCAGTTATTAATTTATTCCGGTTGTTGACTATAACCTCTGTCCATACTAAGTCACAGGAATTACCTTCTTCAATGTCGCTTGTGAGCTGGAACACACCTTACATTATTTTTCCTTAAGTCGTGCTTCTTGTTTCTGTTGTAGTGGAGATCATTACAATTACGGCTTTTCCCTCCAAAACCTAGGATGTTTTCTCTGTGACTCTGTAAGTACCAGAACTAAACAATGTAGAACAACAACATACGATACAAGCATAGCATTCTGTATTACTTCATTTCCTTATTTCTAACATTTTAAAATTGTACGTCGGATTTAGATGACATGTCAATCATAGATATTCTTACCTCTGTTTATGAACGTACTTTCACACATGTTTTGAACATCGTCCCGCTACACTTTATTAACTAACGTTTCGCCGCAAGGGATGTCGGATTAAAGAGAGTAAATTAATATGGAGTATGTCGTTCTTCTTTTCAAACATTCACATACCCATTTCTTCTTTCCTTATTGTCTTTTGGGCATGCAGTTATAGTAATTAAAGTAGGCACAAATGCAGCGATCAAAAAGAAATGATTAGCGTACATTCGCATTCTGTTTACAGCGTTCCTTTCTTGTTGCTCCCATAGCGATGGACTGCTTCTATCGCAATCAGTAAGCGTGAGAGGAAGCTTTCCCAAAAGATATAAATATTTCTATTTCGAAAAAGAAGCTCTCTATTTCGCCAAGATGTCGAAGAAGAAGGTCCCATATGTACTGGTTGTATCGAGTAAGATGTGGAGACGGCGGTTTGAAAGCGGACAGAAGAAGTACGAGGAAGGGCGTCCCTTACCTGAGGGATCGCTACGAGGCGAAGGCTGGCTCAAATGGCTCTGAGCACTATGGGACTTAACATCTATGGTCATCAGTCCCCTAGAACTTAGAACTACTTAAACGTAACTAACCTGAGGACAGCACACAACACCCAGTCATCACGAGGCAGAGAACCTGGCGAAGGGCAAGTGTGGCAAATGTCCGGCGTGGCAAATGTCCGGCATTCGTACTTACAGCTGATCCAGCTGCCCCGCTAAAACAAACCCCACACAGAGTCTAGGGCACGCAGCAGTCTTCGAGAGACGTAAGACAAAAAATACATTGAAGCGCGAAAGAAACTGATATAGACATGCGTATTCAAATACAGAGATATCTAAACAGGCAGAACACGGCGCTGCGGTCAGCAACACCTATACAGGGTGGTCCCGAATTCATGGTACAAACTTTAATGGTAGGCACAGGACATTGTAACAAGGATTTATTGTATAGGAATGTATAGTCGCAGGTGACGCGGTGAGGCGTAAACAGGGGAAAGAGAAATGGAGTGATCGGTTGGTGTCACTGCCGGTAGAGGGCAGTAGATGAACATGATGTATCGCAGTAGGGACAAGCGCCATTCACAATTGTGCTGCCGTAGACGATGGGTGACTTTACGTATGCAGAAAAAGCAGACATGCATTACATGTACGGCCGTGCAAATGGTAACGCCAGAGCTGCGTTACGAATGTATCGCGCGGAGTATCCTAATCGACGAATGCCGGATCATAGAATTTTTCAACGGTTACATCGTCAACTTTGTGAAACAGGTACGTTCGACGTCAACAGACATGACGCTGGTCGATTAAGAGCTGTACGCACTCCAAGACTGGAAGAACGCATCTTGAACATAGTGGCTGATAGACCCGAGTCAAGCACAAGAACTGTTGCGCGTGACGTACATGTGAGTCATCAGACTGTATGCAGAGTGTTAAATGAAAATCGCTTACACCCCTTCCATTTTCAAAAAGTACAAGCATTGAATCCGGCAGATTATCCTCTTCGCGTGAACTTCTGCCAGTGGTTGTTGCAGCAATGTGCGTTGCAGCCGGATTTCGTAGGTCATGTGCTATTTACAGATGAAGCGACATTTTCACGCGAGGGTGTCTTTAATGCGCACAATTCCCATGTGTGGGCAACAGATAATCCACATGCAACGCGTCCACATGCGTATCAACAACGTTTCGGTATTAATGTGTGGGCTGGTATTGTGAACGACTTTTTGATTGGGCCATACTTACTACCCACGCGACTCTGTGGCGAAAGCTATCTTATTTTTCTGCAAGAAGTGTTACCAGAACTGCTGCAAGATGTTCCGATCGCCATTCGTAACCGCATGTGGTTTCAGCACGATGGAGCGCCAGCACACTTCAGCACTGCTGTACGGAATTACCTGAATGCCACGTTTGGTGCTAGATGGATTGGGCGTGGTGGACCAGTCCCTTGGCCACCCCGATCTCCTGATTTCTCTTGCCTCGATTACTTTTTATGGGGACATCTTAAGAGCCTTGTTTATGAGACTCCAGTTGACTCAGATGAGGATCTCGTTGCTCGCATATCTGTAGCTGCTGCAGGTGTGCGTGAAATACCAGGCATCTTTGAACGTGTACGCCAATCGCTGCACCGACGCTGTCAAGCATGTATCGCTCATGGTGGACGCAATTTTGAACACTTACTGTAAACATGACACTTGTCAACAACGATTTCAATAAAATCTTTCGTTTTCCTTTCGGCCGTTATTTCCCCTGTTTACGCCTCACCGCGTCACCTGGGACTATACATTCCTATACAATATATCCTTGTTACAATGTCCTGCACCTACCATTAAAGTTTGTACCATGAATTCGGGACCACCCTGTATAAGACAACAAGTGTCTGGCGCAGTTGTTAGGTCGGTTACTGCTGCTACAATGGCAGTTTATCAAGATTTAAGTGAGTTTCAACGTGGTGTTACAGTCGGCGCACGAGCGATGGGATACAGCATCTCCGACGTAGCGATGAAGCGGGGATTTTCCCGTACAATCATTTCACGAATGTACCGCGAATAGCACGAATCTGGTAAACTATCAAACCTTCGACATCACTGTGGCCGGAAAATTCCTGCAAGAACGGGACCAACGACGACTGAAGAAATTCGTTCAACTTGAGAGAAGCGCAACCCTTCCGCAAATTGCTGCAGAGTTCAAGGCTGTGCCATCAAGCGTGCGAAGCATCAACAAAACATCATAAATATGGGATTTCGGAGCCGAAGGCCTACTCGTGGACCCTTGATGACTGCACGACACAAGGCACATCTCCTCTGGGCCCGTCAACACCGACATTGAACTGCTGATGACTGGAAACATGTTGCCTGGTTAGACGAGTTTCGTTTCAAATTCTATCGAGCGGATGGAGGCAACCCCATGAATCCATGGACCGTGCATGTCAGCAGGGGACTGTTCAAGCTGTTGGATGCTTTGTAATGGCGTGGGCTGTGTGCAGTGATATCGGACCCCTGATACGTATAGATACGATTCTGACAGGTGACACGTACGTAAGCATCCTGTCTGATCACCTGCATCCATTCATGTCCATTTTCCATTCCGACGAACTTTGCAATTCCAGCAGGACAATGTGACACGCCAGACGTCCATATTTGCCAGAGAGGGGATCGAGAAACACTCTTCTGAGTTTAAACACTTCTGCTAGCCACGTAACTTCCCAGTCATGAACATTATTGGGCATATCTGGGACGCCTTACAACATGCTCTTCAGAAGATATATCCATCCCCTCGTACTCTTACGGATTTATGTACAGCCCTGCTGGATTTATGGTTTCAGTTCCCTTCAGCACTAGTTCAGACATTAGTCTCGTCCATGCCACGTCGTCTTGCGGCACTTCTGCGTGCTCGCGGGGGCCCTACATATTAGGCAGGTGTACCAATTTCTTTAGTTCTTCAGCGTATTTTACTACATATCTAGACTCCTGGAAATGGAAAAAAGAACACATTGACACCGGTGTGTCAGACCCACCATACTTGCTTCGGACACTGCGAGAGGGCTGTACAAGCAATGATCACACGCACGGCACAGCGGACACACCAGGAACCGCGGTGTTGGCCGTCGAATGGCGCTAGCTGCGCAGCATTTGTGCACCGCCGCCGTCAGTGTCAGCCAGTTTGCCGTGGCATACGGAGCTCCATCGCAGTCTTTAACACTGGTAGCATGCCGCGACAGCGTGGACGTGAACCGTATGTGCAGTTGACGGACTTTGAGCGAGGGCGTATAGTGGGCATGCGGGAGGCCGGGTGGACGTACCGCCGAATTGCTCAACACGTGGGGCGTGACGTCTCCACAGTACATCGATGTTGTCGCCAGTGGTCGGCGGAAGGTGCACGTGCCCGTCGACCTGGGACCGGACCGCAGCGACGCACGGATGCACGCCAAGACCGTAGGATCCTACGCAGTGCCGTAGGGGACCGCACCGCCACTTCCCAGCAAATTAGGGACACTGTTGCTCCTGGGGTATCGGCGAGGACCATTCGCAACCGTCTCCATGAAGCTGGGCTACGGTCCCGCACACCGTTAGGCCGTCTTCCGCTCACGCCCCAACATCGTGCAGCCCGCCTCCAGTGGTGTCGCGACAGGCGTGAATGGAGGGACGAATGGAGACGTGTCGTCTTCAGCGATGAGAGTCGCTTCTGCCTTGGTGCCAATGATGGTCGTATGCGTGTTTGGCGCCGTGCAGGTGAGCGCCACAATCAGGACTGCATACGACCGAGGCACACGGGGCCAACACCCGGCATCATGGTGTGGGGAGCGATCTCCTACACTGGCCGTACACCACTGGTGATTGTCGAGGGGACACTGAATAGTGCACGGTACATCCAAACCGTTATCGAACCCATCGTTCTACCATTCCTAGACCGACAAGGGAACTTGCTGTTCCAACAGGACAATGCACGTCCGCATGTATCCCGTGCCACCCAACGTGCTCTAGAAGGTGTAAGTCAACTACCCTGGCCAGCAAGATCTCCGGATCTGTCCCCCATTGAGCATGTTTGGGACTGGATGAAGCGTCGTCTCACGCGGTCTGCACGTCCAGCACGAACGCTGGTCCAACTGAGGCGCCAGGTGGAAATGGCATGGCAAGCCGTTCCACAGGACTACATCCAGCATCTCTACGATCGTCTCCATGGGAGAATAGCAGCCTGCATTGCTGCGAAAGGTGGATATACACTGTACTAGTGCCGACATTGTGCATGCTCTGTTGCCTGTGTCTATGTGCCTGTGGTTCTGTCAGTGTGATCATGTGATGTATCTGACCCCAGGAATGTGTCAATAAAGTTTCCCCTTCCTGGGACAATGAATTCACGGTGTTCTTATTTCAATTTCCAGGAGTGTACTTTACTTGCCGCATAATCGCCGCTCACATCTATACACTTTCTGTAGCGCAGCACCAGCTTCTTTACCCCCACTGCACAGAAGTCTGAGAATCGAACAAGTTGGTAATGCCAGTCTTGGGTTCAAAACCGTCACGAAATCGTTGTCCAACCAGCAACTTTTCGAAATGTCAGGAGGGGAAATAGTCGCTTGATACAAGGTCGGGGCAGTACAGTACTAATTCTGTTATACCAGAGGGAGATGTAAAGGGGATAACAGTAGAGGAAAACAGAGACTGTAGTGTATCCAACAAATAATTAAGGATAATGCTACTCTGAGAGGAAGTCGTGGTGGGCCACATCAGAGTAGTTAGAAGACTGAAAAAATCCCTCATAAGTCAGCACTTCACTACATGACAAAAGCTAAGCCGAAGATTCAGGTTCGAATCCCGGCCATGGCACAAATTTTCAACATTCATCACCGAATTATTTCGATAGCCGGTTGCGGCTGGCGTCGGTCTTTCCTTCGAAATTTGATTTTGCCGGCCGCTGTATCAATCGACAGTGTCGTGTGTGTTCTGTCGGGAGGGGTCGGCTGGCGGTGGGGAGTGGCGTGGGGGGGGGGGGGGGGAGGGGAGACGATAGTTAGCGAGAATAAATATCGTGAAGGTTTAATAGGGTAGTGAGTGGTAATAAGTTTCGTAAAGGTATGAAAGTATGCAGAACGTTTGTTGGAAGGCGCTAAGTCCTCTCCTTCACAAATACTGGATGAATATAGTCTGTGTGATTTACACGCTTTGAGTAACGCTACCGTAAGACATATACACAGTTTCTAACTGTAATACTTGAGCTGTTGCGTTCAACCTTTAACATAATGAGCAGATTATGACAGCATTTTAAATACTGTCAATAAGTTTATGAAATAGTGAAAATGTAATTTTTGTTGCTCATCGTAACTGTTAGGTAGGTAACATGCAGACGGGGACATTTAATAATATAGATAATAGGAGTAAAAATTACTATAATTCCATAACAAAAAGCGAAATTGATACAGATTCCTCCCTGCTTTTAATGTAGTTATGAAAAACGAGACAATACGTCATTTATTGAGGACTTTCTCACAATTCATCTCGGTGAAAACCTAATTACGAAATCATAAACGAAGTCCGGGTTTAATTGAGTCGAACAGTTAGCCGAATCTCCCTGGATATTTAAGAGGCAGATAACTATTGTCAAGAGATGTTATATGGTGGATGTGCATATTTCTATTATCCGTTAATTTTAAGGATTTCGTTGTAGTTGACAGGTACAATGATACTTTTTTTGAGCTGCTTTAGTGTCGAAGATACTGTAACATGTTATACTGTCGAATAGTCTACGCCGTGAGTAGACATGCAGAGTATTTGATTTTCTTTAATACGGATATTTCTCCAAATGCTAAACCTCTTCATGCTCTGTTTCAGGCTCCACTCTTTACTTGTGGAATTATTGCGTTCTGAGTGGCATAACAGCCCAGAATATCTGAGTAAATTCCTTTCTGGCCGCGAAAGTTTGGATTTGAGAAGATATTCTGAACCTCACTCAGCTAATTTACAGTGGTTGCACCGACTGCAGATATGTTCAAGACTCATGCTTGTGTGTTGGGGGATAAAGAAACGTCACGCCTGCTTCACGAACAAACGTTGTGAGGTATACCGGATAGTTGTCGCCTTGCTGGCTTTGCAGTGAGTGACATAACACGGATAGTGCTGAAGAACTCGGGAACAGCGCCGCATTGTGAGAAGCTGCACGACCCTCGGAGGGGTTGGGGGCAGTAAGAGGACCCTTCTCCCGAGCACTTGGGGCGATTGGTTCGCTAATCCAGAGCCGGTAACTTTCTTCGCCGGACAGGAGTAATCAGCATAGCTTCGCACTTGTAATGGAGTCGATTGTGATCAAGATTCAGCACCGCGTTTCATTTAAATCTCCCGACCTCGTAGGCGGACAAACACGCTTTTGGCTTAATTAAAACTTTATTTTGTTTTACCTCCCCCCTTCTTTTTTTTCACGCTGTGGATCATTCTCAAGATACTCGTCAAATTAGTTTTCTAATTTAATACGCGCCCAAATTGTCTTTCTTTTTCTTTTGTACGTCGGGAACAAGAACGTTTAATTTTGAGACCTACGAGCTTTTTCGTTAATTAACACGCGACTTTTAAAATAGGTAATTAATAACACCTCCGAGGCCGTCGTAACCGGGGGACAAATGTTCGCCGGATCCATCACGCCGAGTTAATGAATGTCTTGTCGCTTCTGCCCTCGGTGATGTCCACTCGGCACGACAGCTACAGCAATATGTTCGGAATATCTAATAAAAGAAAATAAACGAGACATCACGTATCGGAGGAACTACTGTGCTTTGACGTGATTAATTCTTGCGGACGAACTCTCACATACAGCGTATTTCACGTAACTCGAATTTGATTTTAAGTAGCGAATCATGAACCTTGTTTGGACGTACGGTACGAGGTCTTACACAGTGTTATGCGCTGAATCTCATACTTCTTAATTACATAGTGCCTGGGATTTGTTTAGGGAAACTGTTACTAGAATCTTGTATTCACTGCCATGACAACAGACTCATTTCCACAGGTTCGCGATCGCACTACCTTTGAAGACTGTTGAGGCTTAAATATACCTAAAACAAGAAGCATAATCAATGGAACACACTAATACAGTAGCTATTGGTCTGGCACGGCACAGTATCTTTCAATTATGCGCTACACTTCGTATCCAAAAATACTAGGCAGCTCCACCGACAAAGAGACACACACAATACATTAAAATATATTACAGTAATATTAAAACACCTAAAATGACAGATCTCCATGAGGCATGAACCACAATGTAATATAGACACGCAATTATATCTGATTTAATTCTTGTCAATTACATACGCGTGCAGAGGTACCGCCGGCCGGTGTGGTGAGCGGTTCTAGGCGCTTCAGTCTGGAACCGCGCGACCGCTACGGTCGCAGGTTCTAATCCTGCCTCGGGCATGGATGAGTATAATGTCCTTAGGTTAGTTAGGTTTAAGAAGTTCTAGGGGACTGATGACCTTAGCAGGTGTATCCGTGTCACTTCATGGTGTAGTAAAGCATTCAATAAAAGTTATATGGCATAACATAATAGCGTGTAACTTACGTTTTGAAGTCTCCTCGTAAATTTTATTGCTGTATCCTTGCTGTCATATGTGCAACCAAAGAAGTACCAACATTTTTAATTGTAAGCTACAATTCGTAGCACCAACAAGAGGCTTTCATGAAATTTTAGTTAATAAATCATGAGAAACTAGAACGAAGAGAATAAATTCTCGTATAGGCATTTAGTAGCATAGACACAGTAATGTATGTGCTGTTATTATTGATCTATCCTGCAGTTAACGAGACACCTTCCGAATCCCACTGATAGACCAAGCAGGGTAATAGATTCCAGCCTCTCTAAAGCCATATTGGTCAGATCACGAATTTCTTGTGCTTCCTAGCAGTCGTTTGGAAAATTCATGCTGTCTCACAAAATTAAAGTCAACAAGATGGTATCTTAATTTGAGACATCAGATTGGTAACTTATTCAGCTGAATATAGGTGATTCTAATGTTTACACTATCGATTTGATCAACATTTCTCGAAGTTTTAAAAGTTTTGGATTTTTGCGCCAAGGGATACGTCATAAAAGAGGCCAATGAATGTTTTATTTTCTAATCGGGGATCTTTCGTATATGCAGTTTTAGTTTCTTCTGGCACAATTTATGCAGAAAATTTTGGAACCAAAGATGGGAGACTGTTAGTGGGGAAGATTGTCCAGTAACACGAAACATAACATACGATCGAAGAAGGCCTCAGAAACCTATCTGAATAAGTCCCCACATCGCATTTAAGAGTACACGAAGAGAGATTTCGTAGTGCAACAAAGTATATTTATCTTTGAGCTATGAGCGACTCTATTCCTAGTTCCCAGTTTCAACGCTCTTCAAACGTCACATGCATAAAGCGACCGTAACAACTACACAGCAGAATCCTATTAATCCCTGGTTTATTTATTAAGCATTTCTGGAATTCCTTAGAGCGCAATCTTCGCATTATATCAAAATGGCTGCAGCGAATGCCGCGATTAATTTTAGTAATAGCGAGAAGTAAAACAAAAGCTCTCAAAAGACTTTGTACGTCTTTCCTCGCAATAAATCCCACCTCCTTTATTGGCCGTTTTAATAAAAATGTGAAATTACATTCCCGTTTACATTGCAATACCAACCGAATTATTTAACCCCTTATAAGCCGTTTGAAATGTTAACAGCATCATCATTAGTGTTAAAGAAATATTGCCACCATCATAGTCTGATATCCGAACGCTACGAGTAAATCAGAGAGACGCTTTGAGAGAGGTGAGTGAGCTGTACAAAATTTTGAAAACTCAGAGGTAGTTTGAAAAAGAAAAAAAAATTTAGTTCAAAATGACTGCCCACATGCTTGGCTATGTTATTTGAAGACCCTCGACTCCATCTGCTCCAAATGTCAATCCTGCGAAGCCAATGCGTGTGACTAACGTGGTGTTTTCCTTACTCATACTACCTAGGTTCATAACATTTCTCAGCGAAATAAGAGTGTGCCACTTTGTGTTTTGTTCGACATGTTCTCAAACTGAATGTATGGACCACTAAAAACGTCTGTCAGTTCCTTAAACAACAAGAAGGCAACAATATGTAGTAAGTGTACTTTGGGTTCAGTAGCGCCAGTTAGACATGTTACAGAACTTAGCTCATTTTGGAGGTACTCATGCAGGTTATAAACGACTGACAAAAGTTGAGAGGCCTGTAGTATTGTTACTATTATTACTGGTAAGCAAGTTCATTTGAAAGTTTACAGATACCGTAAGCTTTTGAAACAGTAAAAATATATCACGCCTCGCATGCGGTCTTTTCAACCTAGGGGTTAAATTCTCATTTCTCACATATTCTTAATGAAAAAATGACTTAACTACTGTACGATTGTCTCGTTATATGAAAGAATTTAAAAGTGAAGTAAGGGTTTCTTCAGCAGACGTACTTGAAGAGTACATTAATTACTATGGAGTTGCTAACCAGGCGGAATGAAGAAAGTCAAAGAATTAGAGTAACAATAGTCCGTGCATAAACCAATACTTCCACATCTCCATGATACAACAGTGAATGAAATGGGAAAAAAGTGGTAATACTATTGCGCTGATGTTTTCGTTTTCATAGCTTAGCTTTCTAAAAAATATTTTATTTCTCTTTTCGATACCGAGAGATATTTGCTATTGTTAGCAGAAGTTTCATATATAAAGAGGAAGCAAAATAGTTGTTTGCTTCTTTTTGTTTTGGAGAAACTTTCGTAAGAGTAGCGCTAGTGGAACTCCGATATTTACATTTTCTTGACATATTTTACGTCCTTGGCACATAGCTGCCTAAAAATCTAAGTAATACAAACATTTTGTTGCACGACGCGAAGTTATAAAAAAGTCACTTTTCATATGCAGACATAGATTAAAACAAGATATTAAACATCTATCAAGATATTTATCACGGTGACGCAAACTTGCTTAAGCTACCTAACTTTTATTTTCATATTCCGAAGGTTTCAGGTACTCGGATTTTCGAAAAATGTTATAGAAAATGTGTTAATCCATCTAGTTTCCTCATCTCACCCTTTGTAACTGCAATAGTTCAAAAACATTATAAAATTTCTGTTGTAGCCAGGCTTAAATTGCTTTCCATCGAAGTATTTCAGCAGTATCTGTGTTGAGACGCTTAACTTTACTGTGTAGTTTAGATCTGTTGCGCTACAGTTGTTTATCATCATATTTCATTGGACGGTATTTGTACCAGAAAATAGACTGATAATCCCAAAACGATGCTGTGCGAAAATATAAGTGTTTGTTGGAAATGCGACAGTGAAATGTATGTCAGTGTAAATATTGCAAATTTCTGGCAAAGTATCCGCAGTTACGCCGGCTGAAAGTACCTTAATATGTTCGTGAGTATACAATAACCTCCGTTACGAATTGTACAGGCCATAGATGCATACGCAAGTAATAAATGGGCGTTGATTGAAACCAGCGTTGAGAGACAGGAACAGATGTAAATTCTTTGCAGGTAAATGTACAAATTATTTGATATTAAGTAACACTTAAAATATCATAACAAGACAACGTTCACACGATTTACAGATAGATGGAGCACATGCCTTTCCTACCCTATAGTTAACTGTCGACTATAGCCAAACTAAGGGCTGCCGGCCATAGTATTAAATAAAAGTAAATCCTGAAAACAGCTGATCCGGTAGAACGTGCAAAACATTAGGAAAGAGAGAATCAACGCGGAGTCAAGTAACACCGTCCCTTTGCAGCACAACTGGCTTTTTTTTTTCTTTTATTTTCGTGAACCGTTCGGCAGCTTGCGGTGTCATGGACTGATTTCGAAAATATTACCGTACGGATTTCTCGGATATGCGATGGGCTCGTTTTGTTGACGGGTTCCAATACGTTAAAGTGGACGCCGAGAGAAACAAGAAGTATCATCGTTTCACCAAAGAAGCCTAATAGGAAAGCTAACGTTCTCAAGATACGCAAAAAATAACGGTACGACGTCTCCGCCACACTCAGTTTGTTTCCCGACGAAGCTGTTGTCTGCACTCAGGTACCGTTCCTCAATGGCTGGTAGAAAACACAGAACGACTTAGACACCATTGTCAGTTCGTGGGCCCAACGACCGCTCTCGGTAATATGGGGGATATATACATATAACACTCATAAACAAGGGAAGATACGCAGTAGGACCTGACATATCGTTTAATTACCTAGTGTTAACACTAAAAAAGGGTTATAAATCCAAAGGAATATCTGACGTCAGTATATGTAACGAAACTGAAAGATACACAGTTTATAGGCAGAATTATGAGAAAATGTAGAATATGTGATGAGGACACTCTACACATGGGTTTTTTAACAGCGGGATCTGACCTAAGGAGGAAACGAAATTCCCAGTCACGCTGCTACTATCGTTAACAGGACGATATATCCAACAAAAAAAGTGTAACAACGATAATCAGTGTACATAACTGGGATATTTTCTTCGTGGAAATTATATATATATATATATATATATATATATATATATATATATATATATATATATATACGTTCCGCGAAGCCACATTGATAAATAAAAGTTCCAGTCACGGTAGCTATTGGAAATATCTTTTCATATACTATTAAATGAAAATAGTGGAAGAGGGGTGGCTGTTGTGTAGTTTGTACCAATCTTTGATTGAATGGATTTTTTACTTGATTTCTTGTTTAAATGAGTTATGACGATCTTCGATCTTATCTGTGAAAGGAAAGAAGAATGTGCATAAATATTAGTGGGTATAGTATAGCTGTAAGAACATACTAGTGAGACCATCTACGAAAGACACGAAAAAATGCGACACAGGAAGCAACTGATCATCACCGTAGGGCAACATACGTGTTTTATGACAATGAATTAAAAAAAAAAAACGTTAAAATTGTAGCCAAGAATGGCAGCGTGAAGAAATGTAGCGTTTACTCATATTGTACTACTTCTATATACATACGTCAGCTGTAAACATTAATAAGGGACATTCGTTGAGAAACAGAGTTATTGCATGTAAAATACGGCACACGATGTACTTTATTCATGTTAGCTAGTAATTCACGATTACTGAATTCCTTCCTATACATATTCAACCCTTAACATTGCTTTCTGAACAACACAACAGAAATACTCGTTCTCAACAAGGTAATGTCCTCCCTGTAACACTACACAACACTGCCATATTCTCTACATCATTTTCTGTATCAGTAACCCAACTTTGGGACTATCTTCCTCAAAATATTAGAATGATTAAAATACTTTCAAAGTTCAAAAGACAGCTAATGGTCCACCTTCTATCACAATAGCTATCTCTTCTTACGGCTCACTCTGGTCAGCTCTCTGCCCCCATCCCCCACCACTTTCCCCTAGCCATTGTCACTTCAGTTTTAATCCTCTTCTCTTTCATTTTCCTTCTCATTTCTTGTAATACCAAACGAGCCTTTAAAAGTGCAAAATTAATCAATATGATTCTTAATGTCCCCATTATATTATTATTATTATTAGAGTTATATTATTATTATTACTGCAAATTTTCACCTTATTAATATTGCAGACTATTATCACTGAGTTTGTTGTGTGATAACTAATTAATATCATTGTTAATTCCTCCATTATTCTACCGTCATTGCTCTTGTTAATATTATTATTATTACCAATTACTTTTATTAAAAGAGCAAACTATTATTATTGTGATTGTTATGCAAAATTTTTTGTGTGCTTAGAGGTCAGGTTAAATAAGCAATAACTAAATAAACAGTCATACGGCTGCTCTCTACCCAATTTCATATTCTCACTGATGGAAACGTTTTCAGAATACGTGCATGTAAATAGTGTTAAGTACCAAAACCCCGACTGCGAGTGGTAGTAAAGTGTGCTTTTCTAGGATGATTTCTAGAAATCGGAGGATGATGTGGATAACTACAGGCATGACTCAGATAACGATCCTGTACATGTTATTGAATACAAATACTCTTCAAAAGCTGTTCCTAATCAGGTAAATCTGAGTAATTATTTAAGCAAGCAAACAATGTTAAGTTGTGCCTCTTGCACAGTTTAAGTCAATTTACGTAACAGTGTGATGGCAGAAATGTTAAGGGCCATTCTTATCATTATTTATATGCCGTAGTACGGTGAAAATAAAATTAATTTCGTATTGTGCCAAACCGTAGATTATTTTTTGAGGAACAGTGATAGTTACCCTTTATTACTGTAAAAGTTGGTAATCAAGATCTTAGCATCATGAACTGAAACAACATGGACCTTTTAAATTTTGTATTTTTCATGACGTTTTACAGTGACGTTCCGTTAATTCACCTTACAGAGGTAAGTTGACGCTAACCCATGTCAGTTGGAATCACTTGGCAAGTTAAGAATGTTAAGTACTTTTAACACTCGCAATGCCGGGGGGGGGGGGGGTACTTTCTGTCCACACAGTATTTTGAAAATATTGCAATTAAGTTACTTATTTCACATTTTAAAATTCTGAACGACATATTTATGGTTATTAATGAATTTTTCTTACAGCTTCCATAAACATATTAAATTTTTCAGTTAAACTTAACTCAAAAATGTAAATCATTGTAGTACTGTCACTTTCCACAATGAATGTCAATCCACCATTTTCAGGTTCAGGGCCTTACTTTAAATAACATGTTTTTCGTAGAAGTCAGCAACAGCTAAAATAATTTGAATTTTTTAAATTCTTTGTGATGATCAGAAAGTATCCTCAGCTGGGTAGTTCACGTTACTAGAAAAGTGTAGATATGGCTACGAGTTTTATAAGAAGTATTTTCAGGTTCTCGACAATTAACTACTTTTCTTTTTTAACTCTTTTTTGGGCGGTCATAAAAAACCCCAGTCCCTCTTGGTAATGCTTATTATGGATAATTCGTTGTTATTGCTAGCGTTAGGCATAAAATTTTTGATAGAATTTACGATTTTAAGAATATGTCGTTACTCTAGAAATGTTTAGAAATAATAACTTACCTGAATTAAAAAACCGCATTGTATGTGTTACAGATATTTTATTTATGAGATTTTATTGAAGCTTTACTGCGCAGTTTCTCGAGACGACCAGCTTAGAGCAGAGGTCATGGTATATGCATACTATTCTTATCTTTCCTAGACAGATCTGAAGATGATCATAAGTCATCGAAAGTAGTAATCAAATAATAACATCCTTGCTATTAAAGATTGATGTAAATTTCAAAAATTGAAACGCTGAAACGCATTCTCCTTCTTTGTGACCGTTTCGTAGTTCATAGAGGTGACATTGTTGTCATAACCAATTGTGTGAATTTAGAAAACGTTATAGGAGACAGGTGTTGCAATTATTCTACTGAGCCCACCGCATGTGTCGAACAGAAACTGCTAGAATAAGGTAAGAGATGTTAGAACGCGCACGATGGCATATCGACAGGTTTTCCCCGTTCCAAACGAGAGTAAACAAGGGAAAGTTGTGGTTAATTGTGATACGACGGGCTCCATGTTGCGCCCTACAGCTTGCTAAGTATGATGGTAGTCACGTTTCAGTTATCGCCTTCAAAAAATAAAGTTTAGTAATTACTTTTTTGTTTGTTTGCAGGAATACTTCTACACTTCTGGTACACTTCGAAATTCCCGCACGACAATACCACAGTACGTAGCTAGAGGAGAATAAACATTGTCGTTAAATCACATCAATATCGCGGAGTCTCGTGAGATATTTTTTTTCCCCCAACAGCAGCAGAAATCTTGGCTGTGTCATGCCAATGCAGATGACTTCCTTAGCCGTCTGGATTGGCCTGACACAGTTGCAAAATTTCCGCTTTTGCCGAACACGAATTACCGCAGAATATTGCACTTAGTCAATGAGCTGCGTCATTTTGCTTTGGAACCTATAACGGCTTGCTGCGTTGTCAGCATACATGGACTATAGAAAACAAGTCCAGTAAACAAGAGCTCTAAAGGGCATACCTCAAGAGCTATGGGCACTTGTTCTTCTTATTTATTTATTTAAGCTGGTCAGATTTCGGCCATCAGGCTCTCTCTTACATCGGACCAGGGATTCACAAGTACAGTACCTTTCTCAGTTTCGTATTTTCCTAAGTAACAGCAATTTTAATAGTGTTAAAGCGATCTGAGTGTCTAGAGTGCTAATATGGGTAAATAATACGGACTACGAACTAATAAATTTATTGCTGGCAGTACTTGTGCTACTGCAGCTGATGCCGCTCATTGTGATAGTGATAACAATCTACATCTAAATCATACTCCGCAAGCCACCTAACGGTGTCTGGCGGAGGGTACCTTCGCAACCTTCGCAACCCCCCGCCCCCCCCCCCCCCCCCAACCCTGTTCCACTCGCGAATACTGCGTGGGAAGAATGATTGTCGGTAAGCCTCTGCACTGGTTCCAATTTTTCGAATTTTCTCCTCATGGTCAATACGCGAGACGTTTGTTGGGGGGGGGGGGGAAGTAATATGCTGCCCGACTTCTCCTTAAAAGTGCTGTCCCGAAATTTCAATAATAATAATAATAATAATAATAATAATAATAATAATAATATGAATAAAAATACCACTAATGATACTGGCACATATATAAAAAGAATTTATGGGTGTACAAAATACATGTTTCCTGATATAACGAGTTTTGAGGAAGGGAACTGCATTAGCTAAGATTACTGGGAAAAAGAGGAAGATCTGGTTGGCAAAAAAGATACCCGAGGATAAAGAGTGCGTACAGGGGCAATGGAAATCCTTATCGTTGCTTTAGTTGGTATGTCATTAGCTGTCTTCTGAAGCAGGGTATGTGTTTAGTTCTCTAATATCATGCGGTAGGTTATTCTAGAGTCCCGTTCCTTCTGCAAACAAAGACTTCAAGAAGTGGTTGCAGTGCGACAGAAAGGATTTTGCTCAGATGGGAGCGGGTGTTGTTCAGACAAGAGAGCTGAGGTCGAAGAGAGATACGAAGGACACCATTCACTGATAAGACATTAGAGAAGACAGAGGGTATCGAAATCCCTGCGCTTGCTTGCACGCAGCCAGGACTGCTGTGCATGTGACGGTGAAATATGATCAAAACGTCGAAAATCATAAACGTAACGAACACAGGCATTCATAATCAGTTCAGGGGACCATGAACTTCCCTGAGAAAGGACTTGCAGGGTAACATTGCTGACATCAATAATTTGAAATATCGGTGTTTGTGCAAGTTTCTTTTTCAGTTGTAGATTGAAGAGCTTTTTATATTTGTGTAGGGCAAGGAGAGATGATGATGCCTTCTTACACGCCGCAGTTACATGCTCAGTCAGATTTAGCATTTCAACTGTTATTACTTATAGACACTCTACTGAAGGCTAGAAGTTGATATTCGTCGCACGAAAATGGCACGGATGCCCGATATTTCGTGCTTATGTGCCTAGAATTACCGGCCAGTACCGTTTGAGTTTTGTATGATCTAAGCTTCAACTCTATATACTGCGTCCATTTCAATAGTACACACAGGTCGTTATTGAGACTCTCAACAGCTGTCTTCAGGATTATTGGTTTTGCACTTAGATACCACTGGAGTTCATCAGGGTATATGTGGTATTTGCAGAACAAAGCTGATGACATATATGTATGTACAACGAAAAGAGTATAGGACCTAATACCAAACCCTGAGGGACCCCTGATGCAACCTGCCTCCATTGTGAATTTATGTTCCCGTACATCATGCATACCTGGAGAGACGTCAGGTATGATAGAAGCCATTGCACTGCCCTTAGGGAGAAGTTTAGGTTGCTAAGTTTGTCAAGAAAATGTCAAAGGCTTTGTTGAAGTCTTTAAAGCATTTTCGATACTGTGAAACAAATCTCTTCTACTAGAAGCTCTTTGCTTTCCATAATTTTGTGGGAGATAGTATGGAGAAAAGCAAGAAAAAAAAACGTGTCGTAAACTTGGCCTCTAAAAAGCATACGTTAAGACATAAGGGTACTTGGCCCGTGGAAGAGTACACAGTAACAAAGATGAACAAGTACTCATAGCTCCCGAGTTATACATTTTAGAGCTCATGTTTACTGGACTTTTTTTCCTTTGTTTCGATTGTTACTACCAACACAATAGTTGACACTTTTTTTTAAAACACCTTGCATATCCGCAAATAAACAAAAAAATTACGTAACTTTATTACCATCTGTTGCTTATACACCGGTGTGGGCAATATATGTTTCAGGTGTTGCCGCACTCTTATTGACGATAACGGGTTCGAAAGGGACGTAAGCACAGCGCTGTGAGGTGAGTTCCCTCCTCACGTATTCATGCGCCAGGAAGCGCCTTATAAGGCGGATGCTGTCTCTCTGCTGCGCCACGTGGGCCATGCACGTGCAAGCGGACCCGCTGACCGCGAACCGATCTTCTGCTAAAGCGAACAGGATTTTCACACAGGGACGAAGAAAATTTCTTGTATTACTCGCCCCAATACACAAGAGCGCCTTAAACACACCAAGTTTATGTTCTGTGAAGGCAAGTAGCTGCTTTCAGAGCTGCAGGATTTACCCAGTCATCTCTTGTCTTCTACAAGGATCATGTTAACTTTAGCATAGCAAGTACATACACCGTTTCGGGCGTGTTACCCGCTGCAATTATCCATCAACTGAGGACGACTGTTCAACACTCGAAATCGGTCATCAGAATTGTGTCTTGCAATTAAGACAGACTTATTTTTATTTCACCCACTACAAATGCCTGATGGAAGCCAGCGACCGTAAAATAACATCTGCTGGTGGTAGTCATGATTTTCCTGTATTTATTTTCTGCGTGACAGTTCTGGGAAACAGCTCCCATTATCATGAGCGTTTTGTGTACTAGGACAATTTTAGGTGTGATATTTACCTGTGTGAGTTGCTTCATTGTTATTGTGCCGTTACTCTAATTTTGTAATTACTGACGAGTCTTTCTCTATAGATAATGACGAATGTGGAAATAATATTTGCTTACCCATACCGTGTTGTCTCCTGATGTAGAATCTCACACATATTACGTATCAGCATACAGTACACGTCCAAAACAGAAACATACAGTAACAAGTCACAAAGACTGAACATGCAGACTGCCCGCTCCATAACTTGGCCATGTTAAGCCTTATTAAATTTTACCTAGTTTAAACATATTCAAAAGACAGAAAGAACACTTCGCAATTCTTCTTCTCCTTTCAATTTCGTTGTTAACCTGCACTAGCCATTTTATAGGTATTCATGTTGGTAAGGTCATTCAAATTTAAGGAAATTCGGACAATAGTAAACTCTAAGACACTGTATACGACTGCAGTACGGAGAAGCAACGAACGCAGATCTCTCGTATATAATGCAATGAGTGATGAATATCACTGTAACGATCAAAAATCTACACGTGGTTGTCCATCAAGAAATACGTCAAAATGAATACGTGGACCTAATCGCAAAAGTAGTGACACGTAATAGACAACTCTCAACCATCGTCCGTTCGCCAGCTATCTCTAGCACAGATACATCGCAAAATCTGCAAATTTCTCATCCGACGCGATATGAGGGGCAAACTTATATTACTCTCCTAGTGACCTCAGCACCTTTGGATGTTCATCTTCTGTTTAAAACACCAGCTTCACTTGCGGTCACCTTCCTCTCACCGCAAGAGGCATCAGTTTACGAAACGAACATGGAAATTTATATATAAGTAATGCCAAATTTAAATTCAGTCGCGCTGCATAAAACTGATCGATGTCTGGGATTGTATTACGAAGTTTATAAAATAACACTTTCTCAACTTCAATCCAGTTTATTTTCCAAAATTTATTGGCGCAACGCATTTCGGTAGCATGCTGCATTAATCACATGGGTGTTACTTGTACATAAACTGTTAAATTATAGATTCCTGTGAAGCTGGGTGTACAAGCGAGGTTATGTTTCGATTTTCAGAGTATAATCTCAATGGTACAGGCAGGAAAAAAATTTTCGCACTTCACAGGTGTCAATAATTAACAGTGAATTTACAAGTAAGAGTTACGCACTTGATGGCGGCTGGCAGCATGCTGCCGAATTGTTTCTGCTAATAACTACTGGAAAATGAACGTGACTGAAGCCGAAAAGGTGTTATTTTATGAATACGTGATCTCATATAAGCAAGAGTTACGTATGAATACAGTTATGAAACAATTTTTACTGATTCAGCCGCTTTTTACTAACTTATTTTATCACAACGCGTTTCGGGAGCACGCTGCCATCATCAAAAGCATTACAGTTACATGTACATTAACGTGAAGTGTGACGATTATTTTCTGGATGTGCCAGTGAGATTATGTTATATGCATTTAAGAATCTCTAGAATGTATACATTTGAATATGGAAGTAGTAAGTTACGTTGTTGTATTCTTCACTGGTCTCTTTGTGCCACGCATATTTCGAGCAAAAATCGTTAGGTTTCCATACATAAACTTACTGGCAAACACAGAAAATAACCGTTCTAGCACTTCAGATTCACGTAATATACATGTAACTGTAACGCACCTGATAGCGCTTCCGAAACGACTCGTGCTAATAAATTTAATAAAAAGTGACTGGAGTAGAAGAAATTACTTTATAAATTTATAATACAGTCACTGACCACAAGCAATGCCTTAAACAATTTAAGTATTAAATTTAAGTATTAACAGATGATAATACCGTATTTACGAGTATATTTTGCTTATTTTCATGCTTTACGGAAGCTGTGTGATCCTAACGAGACCTCTGAAGCATTCTCATATAAAGTACAAAATTCATAATGATATTTCTCAGTTACCTATGTGTAAGCTGTTTGTTTACTTCACAGATCACACCTACAGCTATTTACTGTTGTTTATTATGATACAATAATCTAAGGAAAAAAATTGTGCAGTGGATTCCCAGACATTTATTTTTAATTCGTCAGATACGTTAGCGCGATAGTAATGTCAGTTCAAAAGCCATCTGTGAACTATGTAAGAAGGTACCGGCTACATGATGAATGTAAATCTTAAGTTACTAAAGGAAAAAAAATCATCAGGCGAGAGGATGTTGTGCATTTGTGATGATAGTTGTTCTGTACCATTTGTAGAAGCGAGAATGTGGCTTTACACGAGTTCATGGTAGCAAAACAGGGACGAATAATACGGACTGTCAATGTTAAACTGGATCGTAAGGCAGCATGATTATTAGTGGTAATACACCACTGAATAAAATGTCACAATAAATTATCTGAGAAACGAGATAAAAAAACTGTCTGCAAAACTCATATAAGGAAATGACTAATACATAAATACTGGTAAGCTTAAATATGGAAGATGTACTGAACAACGACCATTAAAGTGGCAAGTGATTCATGCTGGACTGGAAAAGTGTGTTCATCCCTGGGTATAAGGGGTATTCCGGATGCTTTGAACAGATGTGTTGGCATGCGGGCATCAATGTGCCATCCTGAATCTGGTACGTGACTCGGAAACCAAATGCTTGAGAAAGCAATTTTTTTAAGCAAACGTTACCCTTTTCCATTTTATCAACTAATTCATTCTAATTAATTTTGTATCACTGAGATGGTGCTTTACACACATTATAACAATAATATGAAAATTACTCCAAATACTCTATAGTAACCATATTGGCTTAATGGATGCCTCCAACGAAAGAAAACGTTTGAGATTAATTTAAAATTATATTTCATAGCTATAACGTTTATTTTAGAAAACGAGATCGGGTTTATATGTGAAATGATTCTAAGTGTATATTTATTTTTTCACGAGAATCACTATTTCCTTACACAATTTATTTTAAATAACTTTTAGAAACTTCACGCTAAAAAGGCCTTTGCGCAAGTCACCTGCCCGGAACCAAACATCGGAATCTCGTCTTCTGCTTCCAGTGACGGAGATATATGAGCAGTATTATCTAATGTTTACATTCCATTTTAATCCACAACACATTTTAAGAGTTGCGCCTGCATCGTGATCTGAAACATGTTTTCTATTTGACGGTGACGGACTGACCAGTGAAACGCTTAGTGAATAAATAAGAAAAAAGTATATTCAAACATTAACTGAAACACCAGTTTCTACTCACTATTTCTGCTTCAAATGTTTACGAAGCAAACGCTCCGAGTTAGGATGAACAGATCAACCTCTAAAGTGTATATCCACCCAATTACCAATTAACATGATTGTTGCAAACAACTGAATACCTTCCATCTATGACTAAAAGCAGCTCGCTTGCTATTATGCAACGGCTAAACACATTCTCTGTCGCTATAATGTATTTCGAGTTTCATCGAACCCAACTTTGTTTACAAATTTACTGCCTAGTAGTGTCGCATTATTGTTCGAGCTTACGTCATGAACACCGCTAATTATTGTATGAGTTAATTGTAACTCCTCTCGGCAAAATAATACGAGATTATTCCGCAATAAAGTGGGTGGCAGACGATTCCATGGTATACTGTTACTCTTAAGTATAATTGTCACTATTTCGTCACGCTGACATTATTAACATAAAAATTACCTGCTAAAGACGCGGAAATTAATTCCAGTCCAAAAAGAATGGAAGAGCTGGAGTTAATAATTTCGATATCTGTACGTAATTTCGTTCAGCAAATAGTTCAAGGGAAGGGGAAGAATGAGGATGAATAGTAGCGCAGGAGAAAGAAGTCGGAGGTACGTAGCTCGTTTTATAAGATGAGCGAAGTGCCAAACGCGAAAAATGTTTCCCAACACAAGCGCACATATTCACAACGTATATTCTGTATTATTATATCCCGGTGGAGTATTGCTCTTGTGTTAATATACTTTAAATTGTTTTCGGGGTAAGTCGAACTTATCAAGCCATCAGTAGAACATTCCTCGGTGAGAGGGTCAACAGCAGCAAGCAACCCGTACCTGTATTTTTCCATACACTTGATACTAACATCAAAGGAGAGCAAATAGCTTGTTTGTGCAGTCTGTATCCAAGATACAATACACACTGTAAATAGTTTCCCACAATCGAGCATCGTATACCCTCCGCGAAGACACGAGTGCGATGAGTTTCATTGTATCGTGATCAAAAGTTCTAAAATATGTAGTATCAGTTCGTGCAAAGCAGCAAATGTTTTTATTTTATGTGTTATCGATTCTAAATTTAGGGGATCGTAGAAGTCTTTGATAAGAAACTTTGACAGCAACAAGCGTGATATGAAAGCGAACTAACGAGAACATATACTCGTATATATTGATTGTCTCTTCCGTTTCCTGTGACTCACAAGTCACACCGAAAAGAAGAACGAATAATTTGTGAAGAAACCGGTACCAAAAATATTAAGGCTCTTATTTCAATCTACATTTTTAACTTATCAAACTTCAGGCGATGACTAAGGGAACTTCAAGATCACGGGAAGTAACGTAAATTTCAAAATCTAAATTAACTGCTGAAAAACCTTTTATGTGTCATTGAGACAGTCATGCCATTCTCTTCGCTTCTTAAGCCGTTACACATTTTGCAGCTTGATGCAAAAACCTCTTTTTTTTTTTTCGCTGTATTTCTGAATCTCCCAAACTACCACTTTCGATCATAAGGCACCGTAAAATTATTTGCATCAACCTGTATGGCTATTTTCTTACTGTGGCGTTAAAAAATAAAATAAACTACTATCCATTACATTTAACTGCCGCCAGTAGCGAAACGTGTCAATACAATGAACGGTAGTTTCTATATCTTTTGGTAGTATTTTTTATTTGATTTTTTGTCGTCGTAGTGAGAACATTGCCATACACACTATGTACATAAATGATTTTATGTTACTTGATGATCAAAACTGATAATTAATACAAGTTTATTTCATCATCAGTTCTTGGTGGTTTTTAATTTGGCCCATTACGTTTTTACAAATGATAATGAGGTGTTGGGCTCCATCTGAGCTAAATGTCTTCCGCTCGTATATTATCATCCTGCAGTTCGTGAACCAGTATCATTGCTAGCAGTGTGTGGATTAATTCTATACAACCGAGATTTTGCACATTTAGTTAGCATTATACGATTTTTCTCTCCGTTGTCACTGGCTGAGCATTTCCCACGTGAATGATATTACTTCAATTACTTCAGTCGATCATGACCTAGCGGCGGATTACCGTAAACAAACAAGAACTTTGTGTCTTTCTAGCAACCAAATAGCAATCATCTGTTTCAAAATTTTTGTTCTACATCTACATATAGATGGATACTCTGTAAATCGCATCTGAGTACCTGGCAGAGGGTTCATCGAACCACCTGCACAATTCTCTATTATTCGACTCTCGTACAGCACGCGGGAAAAACGAATACCTATATCTTTCCGTCCGACCTGTGATTTCGTTTATTTTACTATGGTAATCGTTTCTTCCTATGTAGGTCGGCGTCAACATAATATTTTCGCATTCAGCGGAGAAAGCTGGTATTGAAATTTCGCGAGAAGATAACGTCTTTGTTTTAATGATGTCCAACCCAAATTCTGTATGATTTCAGTCACACTCTCTCCCGTATTTCGCGATAACACAAAACGCGCTGCCCTTCTGTGAACTTTGTCCATGTACTCCGCCAATCTTATCTGGTAAGGAACGCACACCTTGCAGCAGTATTTGAAAAGAGGACGGACAAGCGTATTGTAGGCAGTCGCTTTAGTACATCTGTCTAAGTGTCCTGCCAATAAAACGCAGTCTTTGGTTAGCCTTTCACACAACATTTTCTATGCGTTCAATCCAATCTAAGTTGTTCGTAACTGTAATTCCTAGGTTTTTAGGTGAATTTACTGCTTTTAGATTTGACTAATTTATCGTGTAACCGAAGTTTAACGGATTTCTTTTAGCACTCGAGTGGATGACCTTACACTTTTCATTATCTTTTCTAAATCGTTTTGAAATTTGTTTTGATCTTTCCCCCTGTAGGGTGAAATTAATTTCGTAAATAAT
The DNA here is from genome assembly GCF_023898315.1 of Schistocerca nitens. NCBI lineage: Eukaryota > Metazoa > Arthropoda > Insecta > Orthoptera > Acrididae > Schistocerca > Schistocerca nitens. The sequence continues at coordinate 563,756,874 of NC_064619.1, read as the reverse complement.
CTTCGGCTTACTCTGGTCAGCCAACTGTCGTTTAAAATATTTTGTAAAAAGCTGTTCTGTCAAGAGTCGCAGCTACCAAGGGACTACTGTACCAGCACAAACGTAGGATCTTACGTAAAATTCTCGTAATACTGACGGTCGAAGAAGCAATGCGCAGTTTTTCCGAGACTGCTCCAGCCTGCGAGCGAATAATTGATGCAGTAATGCTGACAAACAAACCTGACCTGTTCTTTTCCGCCTTGTCGGCTGACCAGCCGAGGTTACGACAGGCGGTTTCGCAACCCGTGGCTATGCACGAACAACATTTCTTAGGCGGGCAGTGGGAAAATTACCGGTGGTCTACTGTAGCAGCCAAGGGGGAATCGACAACCCTCGCGCGCCTTCTATCGCACCGCTGCTCAAGGGCAAGTATCGATAGCGGCTGTCGGACAGCGATAAGCGAACAGAAACAATGGTTTCAGCTTCGTCGACGCCGATACCAGCGCGAATGTGGTCTTTGTTTTAAAACGGAATTCCGGAAAAAAAAGACACACACAGCCTATCGAAGTAAAGGGGTCGAAGAATTAATATACGACGGAGCTGAGATTCATTTATAATTTCGTCGAGTACGGAAAACACGTGACGTCACTGTTAAGTTTTGCATGCGCGCAACTTGGAAAGCGGACATTCTAGGAGTAAGTCTATTGTGTGTGTGTGTGTGTGTGTGTGTGTATGTAAACACAAATTGTATACCGCATCCAGTCACAGTTTACTAGAATAATTTTGCACAAAGCTTTTCGGTATTTAATACTATATCGCCAGCTACTTTTGACGAAAACAGAAAAATGTCCGTTTCGTGTTGTTAGTGTTCGCTGTAAATACACAGGCAAACACCAAACAAACAATAAACCAAACGATGTACAGGAGATGGATCCGAACACGAGATGTAAACCTTCAACACGCGTTGTAAAATATTAATGCGACACTTTGTGGCTTATTACGACGTTGTTTTTATGCAATTTCTTTGCAACTTTAGACAGAAGCGATGCACATGCAGCCTAACGCAAAACAAGCACTTATCTTTCGGCTACGTACTCTCGCTTGACGACAGTGACAACCGGTAAAAGAGGAATAACGCCGATACTACGAGAATTAACGGATGATCCCAGAAGTTTGTAGTTTTCCCGACGAATGACCGACGCATCGTTTCGTCACCAGACAGCAGTGCTGACGATAGCCTCGAGTCAGAATGATATTAATAACGGGTTCTCTTCAGGGTTTGTTATTATCCAGAAATCCTTTACTTTCGTGTCATAGGGGACGAAAACTAGCGAAGAAACAGCCATATTGCGCTATTAGCGTACGATAATAAAACGTGGGCGCAGCCAGACTCCTACAGTCTGACGCGTTAGGTGTTGGCAAAAAGAAAAGAGTGGTGATTACTATAGATGGACTTTCTTTTTCTGACGCAGAGCAACAAAGAATAGGACGAAACTTGTGAACAGTGTAATATGTTCGTATTATAGGTTGTAAGCAGGAGAAACCATAGCTACCGTTCGACCACGCTACAAATATAGCAATATATGACAATATAAGAAAACAAGAGACGAAATACATACTCCCAAGAAGACGTAAACACATACGGTGAAAGGTTGATTTCTTAATTGGTGGTACTGTGAGAGTAGAGCACAAGGTGGACAGTTTCGGTGATTCGTGCTCGGGTAAATATGTGATATAACAACGCATTTCTGTGGGTGTTGTGCGAAGAATAATTATGATTAACCACTATCGCAAAATTTTTGCGAATTGTCTCGTTACTCTGTGCCCTCGACACAGGCACACTTACACGTCATTCGCGACTAAAATAATTTGCATATAGCATTTCGAACAAGAACTGAGTTCTAAACATCTTATTATCAACCTACCTCCAGAAGGGTAGATGCTCGTTTCTTCTCGTTTCACAGCCTAAGCGCAGTTACTCCCATTTCGGGGCAGCCGCGCTCATTCCTCATTGAGTAACTTTCACACTAGGGATTCATGCGTCGACACGAAGAGTGTGAGCGAGGAGCGGGGACGCGTGCACTTTTCAGCAGCCGCCCATGTCGACGACGTTTCGGAGCGTTGTCGTTGACACCTCCTCATGACAGCAGTGTAGAATTGCGATAGAATACAGGCGAGGACGCACAGTCACACAGCACACGCAGAGGCGATAGCAGCGCTCGGCGGAGGAACGTGTACCGCGCACGTGCATCAAACATGCGACGCTCAGTTGTCGGCCGGGGCACGCGCGGCGCTGACGCGGTTACGCTGCTGCGTCTCGCACGGCGGTCGCGCACACACTAATACAGCTAATGGCGTATTTCTGAACGCCGACGCTCCAAAAAGCTTCTCCCCCTCCCCCGTGGCAGAGCGCGCAGAGTGGCGAGGTAGAGGGGGCCCCGGCGAGGCGGCAGGGAGGAGGGGAGCAACTCTGGCACGGCTGGAGAGAGAGAGAGAGAGAGAGGGAGCGAGAGGGGGAGAGGGAGAGAGAGGGACGCAAGAGAAGAGATGAAAGTGCGGGGTCGACCAGGAGAGGCCCGGGGGTAAAGGCAAGTGACGGCCGGAGGAGGGGCTTGCCGCGGTATTTACAAAACCCTGAATTACCGGGACATGCCCGGGCGCAGCGACAATACCAGACAAATGACAAATGAAATACGCAAATGAAGAATTGTCGGCGGGCGCGTGAATGGGACCGAATAATAATCTGGACGCGGTGGTGATTGTAGCAATTCTTCGGTAACGAGATATTGTTCATCATCTCTTCTGCTCGCTCTCCGCGGCCATGTGTGTGTGTGTGTGTGTGTGTGTGTGTGTGTTGTGTGTGTGTGTGAGAGAGAGTTGCTGCCTTCTCTGAACGGCTACTGTTCAGCGCCAACAAGTGAAGTAATCCCGCACCTTTCGGCTCGAACCAGGCGCCTTTCGTTCTCCCGTAGCTGCAGTTTTCTGAACTCAGACAACTCCAAACACACACACACACACACACACACACACACAGTGCAGAGACGACGCGCTTCAGGTTCACCATACACGACTCTGTATCAAAATGAGGCATTGAACAGAAATCAGCAAATACACAAGCTGTCGCCACGTGTGTCAATATCAGCACGATCCTTCTGGGTGAAATTCCGTGTCATCTTACAAAATATTTCAAATGTCAAAATAATAAAATATTGGACCTTTTGACCGTGTTGCAAATATTTTAGTATATGACGACGTGGCACTGTACCCAGCAGGATTTTAGTGAAATTATTTTTCACACTGTGCAACCATTTTTCTATAGTTTGGATGACAGATTCTCACGATAAACACTGTATTACAAGGAATCCATCACGATTTGCCGTGAAAGCGTCTATGAATGATATGCCCGCTTCTAGATTACGTAACTACCATAAAGCGAGTAAAAGTGATGCGGGGTACCTCAGGTTACGACTAGAAAGGTACGCGTGTTGTGCGGAAACGAAGTAAGGCTATATTTAAACGTTCCGTCGAACCGGTGCTCATTAGAGACAACGGACAACGATGGAGGAGAAACTTTTAGGGTGGAGGTGCTCGCTTTCCTTTCATCAGTGAATAGATGATCGTACAAAGTTTAATCGGTTTCACCTCCCCACGAATCGATAATGTAAGGAAGAATTACAGAACGCAAAAATTCTTCACACACCAGTTTCGTGAACTTCCCAGGTTTCGTGCAGGACACGACTACATTTCTGTATTGCCCAGTTAATTCGTCCACTCGTTTTTGAACGTTAGGACCAAATTTTCCGGACGGATCTTGCATATGGGAGCAGGATTCGAACACGGTACCTCTAGCGCGGTAGCCGTGAACCTTTACCGCTGCGCTACGCTGACTTGCTTGGAACCTATGTAATGTTTGGGTATACCAAGCATGCAATGAACTTCAAAATTGATTTTCTCAAAAACCAAGGCCCGTCGTTAAAAAACTGGATAGCCAAATACTCAGGGTAAGTGCCTCTACAACGTATTTGAAGCGCATCAAAATTCGTGATTTACAGTATGGAAGGTCCCCTTGTTAAACAGTTTTTGTTAAACGTTAGCTTCGGTTAAAAGACGACAGAGAATATGCATCCAAATCAACACTACGTGCATGAAGTGATTCATCCAGACCGACATAAAAACGAGTTTCTGATACGGTACCTTGCCCTGCGATCCGCTGAAACGGAACCTGAATCTAGAACTCAAGAGTTTTACTTAAAGACAAAGAACTGAAACATAAAATATGAGGTAAGTGTGTAACTATAGTGAAACTATAAGCAAGTACAAACACTCATTCCTCCATGATCCATTTCCAGGCATTTTCCGCTGTTCACGATCCTAAATACCCTACGTCGATGTACGTTTCTCAGTCTTCTACAACGCTGCCATGAGCTTTGTGACGTCCTGTGTAAAGGTTGTAGTAGTAGTATAGTAGTAGTAGTAGTCTTTCTTACCCGTAGATTCCTTTCACAAGAATATTGGACATTTCGTGATGTTACAGTCTAAGAACAACAAAAATAAATAATTCACATGTACAGGCATTTACACATTTACATGTGTAGTGTGAAAAGCATGGGATGTGGGTTTAAAGTAGGAACCATCCCGGCATCTGCCTGAAGTAATTTTGGTAACTGCGTGGACTAATTTAGGGAAACTACATAAACTCTAAATCAGGATGGCCTCGTAAAGACTGAAGCCTCTACCCTCCTGATTACAACACTAGTCTTCTTAAAACAGTGCTACCTCTTTCGGTTTATCCCTACTGTACAATACTGTTTCGCAAATACGTTATTTGGCAGTGCAACCGTTACTGCTACGTTGTCATTGATTCTCACTCCAGTCAGTGCATATGCTACACACACCACACACACTATAAGCTGATGTCAGGACCATTTGGTAAGTTGCAACTTCCTAGCTGGTAGCATGAAAAACTGAGTCATCGTCTCTGTATAATGCGTAAGATTTTGAGCTCACAAACAGTGTAAAGTGTTAGTACTATACATTGCATAGCTTTGGGAGTAAGGTGGCCACATCATTCGATCGAATTGTTCAGAATGTTCTTCAAACCTGTAACAATTTTGGCCCAGTGACAAGGCCCATTGTCCATTGTCTTCCGCATAAGTTCCATAATTATTTTGGAACATGAAGGCTATGAATGGCTGTAAATGGTCTCCATGCAGCCGAACGTAAGACTCAGTTCATTCCATTTCAACACAGCCTACACCATTAAGGAGCCACCTCAAGCTTGCAGAGTGTCTTGTTGATAACTTAGGACCATGGCTTCGTGGGCTCTGTGCCACGATGGAACCCTACCATCAGCTCTTAATAACTGAAATGGGGACTCATCTGACTAGGCCACGGTTTTTCTGTTGTCTAACCGATATGGTCACGAGTCCAGGGAAGGTGCTGCAGGCGATGTCGTGCTGTTAGCAAAGACACTCGCGTCGGTCGTCTGCTGCCATATCCCATTAACACCAAATTTCGCCGCACTGTCCTATTGGATACGTTCGTCGTACGTCTCACATTGATTGCTGAGGTTAGCTGACGCAGAGTTGCTTGTCTGTCAGCACCGACGACTCTACGCAAACGCCGCTGCTCTCGGTCGTTAAGTGAAGGTCGTCGGCCACTGCTTTGTCCGTGGTGAGGGGTAATGCCTGAATAGAGATGTTCTCGGCACACTCATTGCGCTATTGATTTCAGAATACTGAATTCCCTACCGATATCCGAAATGGAATGTCTCATGCGTCCAACTAGGAACGTGGTGAGGAATAGCGGAAATCAGATTAGGTATAAAATGAATTTCAGAATTGGGGTGCACGAAACAAAGAGAAGGTATTCTGCTACCTTGGCAGCAAAGCAACACATAACAGACAAAGAAAAGAGGGCATAAGAAGCAACTTACCACAGGTGAAGAGGGCAGTCCTCGCTAAAAGAACTCTACTAATATTAAAGTATCAGCCGTAGAGCTTAAATCGAAGAAGAAATTTTTGAGAATGTAAGTTTTGAGCACGGAATTGTATGGAAGTGAACACGCAGTATGAGAAAACCGGAATACAATGGAATCGAAGTGTACAGAAGAATTTTGAAAATTAGATGGTTCAAATGGCTCTGAGCACTATGGGACTCAACTGCTGTGGTCATTAGTCCCCTAGAACTTAGAACTACTTAAACCTAACTAACCTAAGGACATCACACACATCCATGCCCGAGGCAGGATTCGAACCTGCGACCGTAGCAGTCGCACGGTTCCGGACTGCGCGCCTAGAACCGCGAGACCACCGCGGCCGGCTTGAAAATTAGAGTTGGAAATGAGATGGTTCTCCAAAGAATCGGTGATGAAAGGGATATGCAGAAACCGCTGATAACAAGAACGGACAGAATAAAAGGACATGTTTTGAGATATCAGAGGATAAGTTCCACGGAATTATGGGGAAACGTAGAGGGGAAAAAACTGTAATGGACAAAAGAGAATGGAATATAGTGTTTAAGGGGAGGAAGTCGTAGTGGATCGCATGAAGCCAGTGGAAAGTCAAATTCTTCACACCTTGATTCAGTTTAATCAATCTCGAAAGCCTTCCACAACGTCCAGTAACCAAGATGGCGATAACAGCTGATCAGGTAATATGATGGTAGGCTACACTGTTTTCGATATTGTACAGCTTTGTTAAGCGAGGGTTTGGAATGTGGGCTCTACTGTTCTCAGCTGGTTCATTGAGACGTCCTCTGGTGTATCTTAAAGTGGTTCTGGTGAAATTTTAAAAGTATAGTTCGCTAACCTCTCCTCGGAAGCAAAGTGCGAGGACAAGTGTAAACAGCTATGCATGATATTCCTCGTTATCTACAACTTACCTGGCAGGTGTGAATCATTTCAGCTGGTTTTTTGAGTGGGGCATGTTCTCTCCAACAAGCTACGTCCAGTCATCCAAGTTCTTAAAGAAAGGTGGCTAACCAAGGTTTCCTGGATATTTCCCTTAGCTATAAGTTAAAGGACACTCCCAAACGTTACCAATTATGAGCTACCAGACCCCACTTCAAGTCTTGTGGAATTTGGAGGGAAGGCCACAGAGTTCTACAGAAAGCAAATGCAACGTATTATATGGGTAAATGACACTGAAATTTTTGCGTGTATTATCTGAGAAGTATCAGTCTTATTAATAACCACTTCACCCTGTTAGTAAATTACGTTACATTCAAGATACTGCAGATTTGTTTTCATTTTCTCCAATGTCATCCTGTCGATGTCAAATTTTGAGGCACCTGAATCGTGTCTCAAAAAAGTCATTGCTTTACTCTTAATGGTTGAAAGGTTTTAATTAGAACTGTACTTGGTGTGTTGCACTTACAGTTTAACAGGAGTTTGAATTGCTAAGACTTAAGTTACCGAGTCCCTGATGAAGATCCAGTTCCATTAAACACGTCATCAACGGGACAACATTGGAGCACTCACTATACTTTTACTGTCTGGAGTATGTTGTAACTCACTACCAAGACAATACTTAATTAATAACTGAGAACAGCTACAAGAAATAATATACAGGGAGATTTGGTGATGATGTTTCAAACTTTCAGGGATGATGGAGAAGGGTAGATGTATCAATTCTATGTAATGGAGGTGTGTACGGAAACGACCGAGTCGATAGTTTTAAGTGAAAATCGTTCTAATAAGGCTGATAGTGAAATATATGTACCGGTGCTGTTGTTGCTAAGATTGTAGGGTAGAGTGCGTACCGTAAGAGCTATGAGCAATTGTCCACCTTCGACACTGTGCCCATAGCTCTTAAGGTATGCGTTTTAGAACCCATGTTTAGAAGGCATTTTTTCTTTGTTTTGGTCCCATACTATCACCTCTGAAAGTTGCCAACCCCACAATCTTAACAACAACAGTACTGTTACTTGTATTCCACTGTCAGAAGTGTCAGAATAATTTTCGTTTTTAACTTTTACCCAGTTGTTTCTGGATCAAGGTCCCTTACCTTAAACTGATACATTTATCCTCTCCATCATGTCTGAAAGTTTGTAACATCATCAGATAATTATCCTGAAATAAAACGCCAAGCAGGATAGACGACAAGCAAATAAAAATAAACGACATGAAATACTTCATGTGGTATAATGCTGCAGCAGAGTGAACAGAATTAGAAATTACTAGGTAGGGATAGGATTAGGTTTGCTACCAACAATTAAAATTAATGCAAATCAACATTATATGGAAAGGATATGCTCTTCGAATTCTGTAAACTAAAATTCAAAAAAAATCTCAATTTCCAACCTTTCTGTAAGATGAGAATGAGAACATTGGTGTAAAAGAAAGTAACTGGATCAACTTGGCATCAGAAGAAGAAGAAGAAGAAGGCTAGTAGGACGGGGTTCACTATTTAAACGAGGTCCTCGGCTGTGGTTAAAATGATGCCTGTGTTGCTACGAGGCCTCGCAAAGTGATGTGGCAAGGACATCATCCGCATAAACATTAGTCCCTTGTTGGCTAAATGAAAGGCAGAAGTAAAAACTGTAGAAATAAGAGAGACCGGAAAGCGAGTCCTTGCGGTAAGTCGTAAAATCAGTGCGAAACAGCGGGGCCCAGTAAAACGCTAACGATGTAGTAAAGAGTATGTGGAGCGGCCTCGTAACGAAGCAAGGCCCCCAGCGTGCGCAGACAACGAGCTGAGGGTCAGGGCACAGGGGGGATCTCCCAGGGCAGAAAAACATCGCGTCGTTACCGTAAGCACACCAGTCGCTCAGCCGCTGCACTTACCTGCAACAAAAGAAAACACGCACAATTAGGAAACGCAGTGCTCTAGCGCCTCCTGCTTCTTTGCTTATTCCTAACAAGTGAAATAATAAACGCCTGCAGTACCGAGCTCAATCTCTAATGATCTCTACCTCGAAATGATACTAAATTGCAGCTTACTTCATATTTCTGTGCCATTTTGTTTCACTAGTAAGAATTAAAATTGAGATCATAGTAACATAATACAGGGCGTTACAGGGTCTTTTCCTGATTGCAAGAATTTATTACTTGGTATAACTATGCAGTTTGTTGAAAATGGTAGCTTAACTCAATAAGTTTACGTGGATGCACTTCTACATATGCTCCGACGGCACGATTAAAAGTAATTTCAACCCTAGGTAGTGCTTCAGCAAGATGGTGCAGCGCCACACTGGGGGTTACATGTTCGCCAGTTCATGGATGAACCCTATCGAGACAGCTGGACCCGTATAGACGGCCGAAAATCATGGCCTCCACGTCCGTCACAAATAACCTCTCTCGGCCTTTTTTGTGGGGAAAGATTAATGATAAAGTGTTCCGTTCATCGATGCGAGGCACTGCAAAGGCGGTGATGGAAGAAGTATTGACAAAGACATGGAGAGAAATTGAGTATAACCAAGACGTTCTACGGGCAGCAAATCTGGAAGTGTATCTATAGAGAATCTTATGAGTTAAGCCACTATTTGCAACAAATCCACTAGCTGTATCTAGCATATAAATGCTTCAAATGGCTCTGAGCTCTATGGGACTTAACATCTGAGGTCATCAGTCCCCTAGAACTTAGAACTACTTAAACCTAACTAACCTAAGGACATCACACACATCCATACCCGAAGCAGGATTCGAACCTGAGATCGTAGCAGTCGGCGGTTCAGGACTGAAGCGCTTAGAACCGCTCGGCCGCCGCGACCGGCTTATCTAGCATAGTTCCTTAGAAATAAATTTGTGTAGTAAGGAAAAGATTTTATGCTCACTCAGTATATTAATACACTAATATGCTAAATTAAAGCATGACGTTGAAATATCTTAAATACTCTTCAAGCCGGCTCCTTGGCGGCGATTATCACCATACATCAGTGTAATAGTCCTTTGTCTGGCCCATGAGAGAGCATTACAGATACCCTGCAAAACCTGAGCTGAATGACGGTTGAAAATAAACGCCAGCCGTTCCACGAAAGCCTATTTACGTTTCAAGAACAGAATTAACCGAGGACTCTAGGAATATACTACAGCTCCTTACGTACATTTCCCACATGGGCCGCAAATATAAGACTGGACTAATAACAGCAAGCACAGAAGTATTAAATCATTTATTCTACCACGCTCAATACGTGAATGAAATGATAGGAATTCCTACAAGTGGTAAAATTGGAAGTATCCTTTGCCAAGCACTTCACAGTGGTTTGTAGAGTATATATGTAATGTAAATGTAGCTGCAATGAAGTCGGACCAATTCTGGTCGAGAAAGTTATTTTAATCACCAGTATTAAATGTCAACTAGGCAGCACGAGGCAAGAATGGATTCATTGTCTGTGCCTTCCGGACATCCAGACTGCTGAAGCAATTGGAATAAGGAAGCTTAGAGTTTTACGTAGCATCGAGAAATAAGTCGCTGCAGAAGGTATGTTATTATCTGACACTGGTTTAAACACCTCGCTGCTGGAAATCACAGTCCTCTTAAAAATCCCTAGGTAAAAAATTCTCCGACTTCATGTGAAGTGAAAACATGACAGATAAGTCGCAGCCCAAAAGAGAAGAAACTCGCTAACTTTAGAGTGTGCTCAGTGCCGAGACATCCGCATCTTCCTTCTTTCCTACCAACCAGTCCATTTGGCGCTCTACTCACTAAACTTGGTTTTGTTAGTGGAAAGATACGAGCCGTATATAATATTTTCAACGTAATGAACAGTTCAAGACGGTGACCATAACTTTTATTACGTACAGCAACATGACAGTGTGTAGATTTTGAGATCCACTTCATTTAACTTTTCCGTTTTCGCTCACATTCTGGAATGCGCTTATTTCTGTATCATAACACTGCAAACGCAAGTAGAAAACATGATACTGTTTGCTGTCACTAGCCCGCAGTCTCTTCATTATTCCTATTGGTTTGGGTGAGAGGCTTTGAGAAAGTGATAGTAAACAACACCGAGGCTGTTTATCTGCGTTAGACAGTCTGTCCGCAGCTCGTGGTCTAGTCACGTCGGCATGATAGTTCAGCGTGTTCGGTGAGAGAAGTGGTTGGCCTGTGTAATAAAAAACTGAATGGAAGGATCAACAAACGAACTTGACCGGATGTCATCTGACGTCCGCAACGACCAAACACAACGATCAACAACGAACAAAATACAAAAGAAGTGGCTACCGTCGTTCCTTCATAACTTTGATTCCCGAGTTCGAGACCATATTGGTTTTTTGGCACGGTAGCTCAGCGTAATCGGTCAGCGGGCTGCTCGTCTTCTGTAATAAAAAACTGAGTAATGGAATCAACGATCAACTTCAACGGATGTCTTGTGACGTCCACCCAGACCAAACGCAAAGAACAATACGGAACAAAATGAAAAGAAAAAGTGGCTAGCGTTGCTGCCTCTGGATCATGGTGCCCCGGGTTCGATTCTCGGTTGGGTTGGGAATTTTCTCTGCCCGAGGACTAGGTGCTTGTGTTGTCCTCATCATTTGATCATCGTGATTTGTGACAGTGACTAGATTGGAGTGCACAAAAGTTAGACTGTGTACAAATTGGGATCTTGTACGGGCGCCTGATGACCGCGCAGTTGAGACCCCCGCAAACCGAACATCATCATCTCCGTTAGACAGCCTAACACACACACACACACACACACACACACACACACACACACACACACACACACACAAAACTGCTCGCCTCTTGACAAGTAAACGCGTTGATGCATGAGAAGGAAAAGAGGCTGAAGACTCGTTGCCGTAAATCTCGGCACTAGTAACATCACATTCAGATGCACTTTGACGAACGATATATACCGAACGGTGACATGCCAAAAGTGACGTTTTCCTTGGGAATGAGTGAGAAGGGGATTTAACTCTCTAACAACTCTTACCCCTAGGTCAGTAATTAAGACGGCTCCAGCAACAAAACGAGATAAATGTCAATATTGCGGCAACACATGTTAGTAAATTCCACCTTTAGAGGGAAGGGGCTGCGATATACAGAAGGTCAGAAAATGCTTGTCATGACAAGTTCAGTTTAGTCATGTTGTGTGGTCAATGGAGACTATTTACTTCATAAACACGAACCTTTTTCAAACTTTATTACATGGGGTACAAATAATAACAAAATTACATGCTGTGTACAAGTTGATACGGTTGCATTGTCAGCGTTTCTATCAGTGGTTCAATAATAAAAAAATTTCTACTGCTGCTTTATCCACTCATTTTTCGCTGCTTAACAATGAGAAATACGGCAGAGCCGCTTTGTCCCCAGAGACTTTTAAAAACTGTGTTTTGTTTACTCTTTCAGCACGGGGAATGACTATGCAGCTGCTAGTCCGGAAAATGCCGCCTCAGCGTAACAGATTACGTTCACTGCTGCGTTTTTGTCGCGAGATTTTCTTGCAAGTCGGAAACTCTTTCCCTGCAAAAAGGAGGCTTCCATTAGACTGCACACGTTGAGTTGGTGTGAAACGATAAAGCAGTTAAAAAGAAACCACTCTGATACACTTATGTGTTTCTTAAGTTAGTAAATATTAACAAATAAGGGCGTGAGACAGCTAAACTGTCTGTACGTGCTGCAGAATTCATTGCATGAGATGCATTAGAAAATATATTGGTGCATGTGGCATGGAAGTACATGTAGGGACGTGACACGTAACATAAAATTCACTAACTTATAGCAGATTTGTGTGTAACCGCCAGTCTAAGATAGTCTTCTGTACATATTGCCTACTGCCTTCTCTGTCGGGTTCCTCGGGTGACGTTTCTCCGACGATTTTTCTGACATTTCGCCACGACGAGTGGCTGGCATTGTCAAAGCTTCAAATGGTTCAAATGTCTCTCAGCACTATGGGACTTAACATCTGAGGTCATCATTTCCCTAGAACTTAGAACTACTGAAACCTAACTAACCTAAGGACATCACAAGCATCCATGCCCTAGGTAGGATTCGAACCTGCGACCGTAGTGGCCGCAAGGTTCCAGACTGAAGCGCCTAGAACCTCTCGGCCACCAGCCGCCGGCGTCAAAGCTTCACCCTCCACTTCTGGTGGGCGAAGAACCCGAAACAGAAGTTAACAGGCAAGGCGTCAGCAAGTCACCACGAAAGTCTCAGTAATGGGCAATGTTGTGTGTATACACTAGTATATAGAACAATTAATTAACTGCATTAGTATCCAGTTTTGTTACGAGTAACGGCTGGGGCTACGTAGACGATGTTGATGAAAGCGAGCGAAACAGAAGATGTGAGCAGCAAATGTTTTTACGGCTGATTCGAAGTTTTCGGTACAAATAGCAGACTGCTAATGAGTTGAAATTCTGGTCGACAGGCAACAAGAAGAACGACAAACAACATCAAACTCATGCAGTTTCGTCGGAAATTGACATTGTGAGACTGTGGCTGTGTAAATAATAAAGGTTAGTTCTTATAAAAAGGAAGAAAGCAACCAGCCACTACTAAGAACAAACAGCGCCATTAACGGTTTTGAACCGACAGTTTCACCGCCAGATGGCTGTTCACGTTTGACGTCACGTTTAGCTTACGCTGTACATGCAATGTTGGTTGTTTTTTCGCTGTGGCTAATGTCTCTTGAGAGTGGTGGTGCAATCGAAAACCCTGGCTTAGCTGTTGACAAATATTAAAGAAGTTCTTATTTTGCGCAATTTTAAGCAAGGTACAACACCTTTCTGTTCTTAGAAGATACGGACCGCGTACAGCATCACGCACACACACACACACACACACACACACACACACACGCACACACACACACACACACCTAAACATTTCGGCCACATGACTCTTTGTATGAAACAATGCAATGCAATTAGCGAACGCTGTTCGTTGTTGGAGATAACGGACACGCCATCGCCGGCGTGAAATGGTAATATTTAACTCTGGAGAACCTCTCTGCCCCCTGCCCCCCGCCCCGGCCAAGTGCCGGTCTCACTTCTGCCGTGAGAGCCGCGCCGAGAACGGATTAAGAGGCGCAGAGTTTCATCTAGCAGAACGCGACCTGGCAGCTGTGTAAACGTGTGTAAAATCGGTACAAACTACCCCGTCTGTTACAGACACACACACACACACACACACACAAGTTTGAGCATCTGTTCGACAGCTTGCGTTTGAGGACAAGGAGCTAATGAACAGGAATACAGCAGTAGGGACTCAGTGAAGACAACGGAGGTGTTGAACTAAAGATTAGATGTCCTTCGCCACATTGCAACGACGGATGTAATGGGAAAACTAGTACTATTTCGAATGAGGCTAAGGCCCCTGACAATTAAGGATTCGGTAGTAATAACGGTCGTTATCGAATACTTTTACTTGTCATAGCTTCCTACTATCAGTTATACATTGCTATAGAGACTGAAACATATCTGCTTTTTAGTGGCGTGCTTTCAGGTCTGGTTGGAATTCCAACAGCGACTACCTGGAAAGCGGCGCGTGGGACTGCTCCTGTAAACGAAGGGTAGGCCGAATGTAGGAAGTGAGTAGGAGCACGAAAAAGCGAAAATATCTCGGTACTGCTCTTAGAAATGGTTTTAATATATCACAATATTAACTGAATACATAACTTTGCACTGAGGTGCGAAGCCTTAGACCAGTCTTAAGTAGTTCATAGTCTTAATAGCAAACTGCGGCTGAAGCGATATTTCCAGACCGTCTCCTCTTGATGAAATGGGCAGAATCTGGAGGGGAGCCAGTAGAGCTCTCCCGCTCTGGCTAGAGGGCGCTGTCGTCGGTGTCTGTCGTAGTGCCAACCCAGAGAGCACACCTACGTTGTGGCATCGTAGCTATCGATACCACACAACATATTTAATAACGTGTCTACATTTCCCTCCTTTTATTTTCTATTTCCACAGTGAACCTGGATCTGATCATCGCGTTGCAGAAATGCCACGAAAACATTAGCAGCTGGCCATTTGTAGTGTAGGCGTGAGTCAAATGCTCTGAAAATGTTGGCTGCGCACAGACAAAGGCAGACTTGCAGAGGAAAGCGGTAAGTAGACGGCGCTTTCTCTGCAGCACTTGTCCAGGGAACATAAAAACCGGTTAGCTGACGCCGGCACTTGGCCGGGGCGGGGGGCAGGGGGCAGAGAGGTTCTCCAGAGTTAAATATTACCATTTCATGCCGGCGATGGCGTGTCCGTTATCTCCAACAACGAACAGCGTTCGCTAATTGCATGCGGCCCGAATGTTCCGTCGAGCTATCGGTTATTTATGGCTATGGCGTGTCAGCCGGACTTTTTCAGTGCTTTCAAAGCCTCTCCTAGGTATAATGTTCCAGCCACTCGGCCCACTTCTGCCGTGAGAGCCGCGCCGAGAACGGATTAAGAGGCGCAGAGTTTCATCTAGCAGAACGCGACCTGGCAGCTGTGTAAACGTGTGTAAAATCGGTACGAACTACACCGTCTGTTACAGACACACACACACACACAATGGATTAAAGCTACCATAGAAATTAAGGGAATAGCGGAGCAAGTTTGAGCATCTGTTCGACAGCTTGCGTTTGAGGACAAGGAGCTAATGAACAGGAATACAGCAGTAGGGACTCAGCATTCGAAAGGTGATGGTTGGCTACGGCTGATCGTCCATGCTTTGTTTTGTGTTAGGACGCTAAAACAACTGAGGTCGTATGCGCCCATGTCAGAACCTTAGAACACTAAGACGAAAACGGAGTTAAAAGCGACTACAACTTAAGCCTGATCGACGGAAGGTTCAAATGGTTCTGAGCACTGTGGGACTTCACTTCTGAGGTCATCAGTCCCCTAGAACTTAGAACTAATTAAACCTAACTAACCTAAGGACATCACACACATCCATGCCCGAGGCAGGATTCGAACCTGCGACCGTAGCGGTCGCGCGGTTCCACACTGTAGCGCCTACAAACGCTCGGCCACTCCGGCCGGCTTCGACGGAAGGAAAGACAGCTAAAAACAAGGCCTTCCTCTTGAAGAAAGCTCCACAAAATACGCCGTGAAGACAACGGAGGTGTTGAACTAAAGATTAGATGTCCTTCGCCACATTGCAACGACGGATACGCGGTCAACAGCCCGCGCGTCGTTCGCTAAAATGGCCGATAACTCAGACGGCAAACATACATTAAAAC
The DNA here is from genome assembly GCF_023898315.1 of Schistocerca nitens. Classification (NCBI taxonomy): domain Eukaryota; kingdom Metazoa; phylum Arthropoda; class Insecta; order Orthoptera; family Acrididae; genus Schistocerca; species Schistocerca nitens. The sequence continues at coordinate 563,740,791 of NC_064619.1, read as the reverse complement.
GTAAGTGGTTAAAAAAGGGCATTCGGTCAGGAAACGGCAAGCCGTCAAAGGTTGAAGACAATGAGCGCAAAGTGATGGGGTATCACCGCTTAACAAATGGCGATGGCTAAAAGACAGTGCCCCATACGCAACCTAGCTAAAATGATCTGGCGGCGAAAGGGCCGAGGAGGAGGTCGGTCAAGCAGCTGGGAGAGGTTTAATTCCCTGGAGCTTGTTCCCGTGAAGGGAAGACCAGTGGTGTTGCCAAAGTGACACGACCTGCTGACAGAAGGCAACACGGAGATCATCGGAAGGAATGGGAAAACTAGTACTATTTCGAATGAGGCTAAGGCCCCTGACAATTAAGGATTCGGTAGTAATAACGGTCGTTATCGAATACTTTTACTTGTCATAGCTTCCTACTATCAGTTATACAAGCAAGAACTCACGTATATACAAATTTTGGTTGAAGTTGACCAGACTTCACTGAGTTACGCTACTATGTTATCCGTTTACCACCCTCACCCCTATCCCTACCCCTAATGGAAGTAGGTGGTTCGTACCCTTTCATAAACCTTTGTGGGCGTCTGCACAACTCCATCAAAGTTCCATCGCAATTGCATGAATGACATAAGAACACATAGTAGACGAATAATAATACGTAATTTCGACTGTGCAGCCACTCTCAAGCATAGGCTATAACCCGTTAAACATACATAATTGGGTTACAGTCGGTGCAGTTGTCTGCTTCACACAATTGTAAAAGCAGTGCGTCGTTGGGAGGAGGAGGAATAGACATAACACTACGTGTTACACAGCATGGTCACTTAAAAAACAGAACACTGCTTTGCAAGATCCACCACCAACTCATCTGAAATCACGTAGATAACCTTGCGTCGATTCAGGAGCTAGCGCTTCTTTCAACGTGACGTCCAAGTGGGGATAACATTAGAACGAACATCCATCCAGTATTGCTCATCTTTACACCTTGGACAAGTCGGCTTTGCGTCCGTCTGCTTACTCCGACTAAAGAGTGGATGAGCATAAAATAGAACACAACGTTAAGGAGTGCCCACTTCGAATATTTGACGGTGATCGAAGAAATCTATACTAAGTCACTCCGAGTGCACTGGACTGGTTGTCACATTTCTATCTGACTGTAGACACTTTTGTCTAGCTGTAAAACCACACGATAAATAAATAAGTAAACTCCATGTATGTGCGTTAATGGGTTATGCTTCACACTTGAGAACAGTTAACACAGCCAGTAGTAGTGGCCGCGCGGTCTTAGGCGCGTTGTTGCGGTCCGTGCGGGTCCCCCGTCGGAGGTTTGAGTCCTCCCTCGGGTATTGGTGTGTGTTGTCCACAGTGTAAGTTATATTAAGTAGAGTGTAGGATTGGGGCCCGATGACCTCTGCAGTTTGGTCACACAAGACCACCTTACCACAAACTTCCAATTTTCCAGTAGTAGTGATAAAAAAAAAAAGAAATAAAAGGATAGTTTAATCACAATAATAACATTGAGAGTGGTAAATCGATATCACTAAAAAAATCTATAATGGCTGTGCAACTCAAGTCTTATCATAATCAGTTTTCATATAACAATACTATTTTCCTTACTTTAGTGACTTGGTTCGCCAGAATTTCAGCTGCAACGCAAATTATAACATCTGGCCTTTTTTCTTTGTTAGTCACTGATAATTTTGTTTCTTTTCAGTGGTTCTGTATGTGTAGCACGCACGTCTTTGTCACTGTAAATCTAAGGTTTCAATCTACAAAGTGTAAATGTTCTTTTTTACAAAATCTTATATCATCTACAGTTATTTACCAATTACTTTGAAATTTCGACATAGTTGTTGTTGTTGTTGCGGTCTTCAGTCCTGAGACTGGTTTGATGCAGCTCTCCATGCTACTCTATCCTGTGCAAGCTTCTTCATCTCCCAGTACCTACTGCAACCTACATCCTTCTGAATCTGCTTAGTGTAATCATCTCTTGGTCTCCCACTACGATTTTTACCCTCCACGCTGCCCTCCAATGCTAAATTTGTGATCCCTTGATGCCTCAAAACATGTCCTACCAACCGATCCCTTCTTCTAGTCAAGTTGTGCCACAAACTTCTCTTCTCCCCAATCCTATTCAATACCTCCTCATTAGTTACGTGATCTACCCACCTTATCTTCAGCATTCTTCTGTAGCACCACATTTCGAAAGCTTCTATTCTCTTCTTGTCCAAACTAGTTATCGTCCATGTTTCACTTCCATACATGGCTACACTCCATACAAATACTTTCAGAAACGACTTCCTGACACTTAAATCTATACTCGACGTTAACAAATTTCTCTTCTTCAGAAACGATTTCCTTGCCATTGCCAGTCTTCATTTTATATCCTCTCTACTTCGACCATCATCAGTTATTTTACTCCCTAAATAGCAAAACTCCTTTACTACTTTAAGTGTCTCATTTCCTAATTTAATTCCCTCAGCATTACCCGATTTAATTTGACTACATTCCATGATCCTCGTTTTGCTTTTGTTGATGTTCATCTTATATCCTCCTTTCAAGACACTGTCCATTCCGTTCAACTGCTCTTCCAAGTCCTTTGCTGTCTCTGACAGAATTACAATGTCATCGGCGAACCTCAAAGTTTTTACTTCTTCTCCATGAATTTTAATACCTACTCCAAATTTTTCTTTTGTTTCCTTTACTGCTTGCTCAATATACAGATTGAATAACATCGGGGAGAGTCTACAACCCTGTCTCACTCCTTTCCCAACCACTGCTTCCCTTTCATGCGCCTCGACTCTTATAACTGCCACCTGGTTTCTGTACAAATTGTAAATAGCCTTTCGCTCCCTGTATTTTACCCCTGCCACCTTCACAATCTGAAAGAGAGTGTTCCAGTTAACATTGTCAAAAGCTTTCTCTAAGTCTACAAATGCTAGAAACGTAGGTTTGCCTTTTCTTAATCTTTCTTCTAAGATAAGTCGTAAGGTTAGTATTGCCTCACGTGTTCCAACATTTCTACGGAATCCAAACTGATCTTTCCCGAGGTCCGCTTCTACCAGTTTTTCCATTCGTCTGTAAAGAATTCGCGTTAGTATTTTGCAGCCATGACTTATGAAACTGATAGTTCGGTAATTTTCACATCTGTCAACACCTGCTTTCTTTGGGATTGGAATTATTATATTCTTCTTGAAGTCTGAGGGTATTTCGCCTGTCTCATACATCTTGCTCACCAGATGGTAGAGTTTTGTCAGGACTGGCTCTCCCAAGGCCGTCAGTAGTTCTAATGGAATGTTGTCTACTCCCGGGGCCTTGTTTCGACTCAGGTCTTTCAGTGCTCTGTCAAACTCTTCACGCAGTATCTTATCTCCCATTTCGTCTTCATCTACATCCTCTTCCATTTCCATAATATTGTCTTCAAGTACATCGCCCTTGTATAAACCCTCTATATACTCCTTCCACCTTTCTGCCTTCCCTTCTTTGCTTAGAACTGGGTTGCCATCTGAGCTCTTGATATTCATACAAGTGGTTCTCTTCTCTCCAAACGTCTCTTCAATGTTCCTGTAGGCAGTATCTATCTTACCCCTAGTGAGACAAGCCTCTACATCCTTACATTTGTCCTCTTGCCATCCCTGCTTAGCCATTTTGCACTTCCTGTTAAACTCATTTTTGAGACGTTTGTATTCCTTGTTTTCGACATAGTAACGAATGCTAAACTCGAACCAAACACATGCAGTAGTGAATTACGTTATTGTAAACTGTAATGTAAAGACTTTTGGTTGAAACGACTGCGAGAAAGAAAATGCGCTACTGCAAAAACGTGTGCGCTTTTGTTTCCTTTGTCGCAGCCAGTTTTAACTACGACAGTTGGGCATTTAAACAATTAGACAAATTGCTTCTCCCATACACATTCTTTCTCACAACCTGTATTTTTAAACATAAATTGTTTATATAACACTGCTGTTTTATTTTCTTCCTCGCAGACAGTTTTCACAGAAAACAGGAAAGTTGTTTTTCTGGTTTAGTAGATTACGATTAGAATACTACTACAGAATTTGAATTCGCAACAACAATAAACAAGGCTAAAGGTCAGAGACCTCAATGTCAATACAAATGTTGCCATACGTTCATTATAAATGTTAAAGAACACTCCTGTATGTTAGTTAAAAAGAGGCTTTGATAAAGATAACAGATGCAAGCATTAGAGAATCGTCCTATAACAGGAGCGATAAGCAACAACGACATCGAAATACTAGTGAAGTATTTCTGTTGATAGAATTGATTACAATCGCTAACATCTTTCTTGCAATACGAAAACAAAAGAATTGCTAAAAGACATCATCAATCATGCCATGGATAAGTATGTGCCAAGGTATTACTGACTACAAAATAATACCACGGTTCAATGAGTCCATCGGAGAATGTTGCGGAAACTGAGATTGCTACTTCCTTCCTACAAGAGAGAATATACGAAAACTAACATAAAAAAATTAGTGACAACTAATGCATCCTTAAAAAGTACCATACCTGTAGCCTCCAATAATTTTCACGGTCAGATCTCGGCGAAAAGATCCTTAGAAAATCCTAATAAGTTGCGTTTATATTAAGACATTTATCTGGGTGCAAAGTTTTCATCGAATCTGGCGTAGATCAGTCTAGTGTAGAAAATGAAGACGACAGATGAAAAGTCGGAATGTTTAGAATATCTTGTTTCGAACTATTAGAAAACTACGGTACCAAAGCGCATCTTGATGACATCGCGGCATAATTGGTTCAGTTGGCTCTAAGCACTATGGGACTTAATATCTGAGGTCATCAGCCCCTAGACTTAGAATAACTTAAACCTAGCTCACCTAAGGACATCACACACATCCATGCCCGAGGCAGGATTCGACCGTAGCAGCAGCGCGGTTCCGGGCTGAAGCGCATAGAAACGCTCGGCCACAGCGGCCGCCGTGGCGTAAAATGGTTCAAATGGCTCTGAGCACTTTGGGACTCAACTGCTGAGGTCATTAGTCCCCTAGAACTTAGAACTAGTTAAACGTAACTAACCTAAGGACATCACAAACATCCATGCCCGAGGCAGGATTCGAACCTGTGACCGTAGCGGTCTTGCGGTTCCAGACTGCAGCGCCTTTAACCGCACGGTCACTTCGGCCGGCGTGGCGTAATTATTGGTCCATTAAATTTCGGGAATGTAGCGGCACACTCACTATTTCTTCTTCTTCTTCTTCTTCTAATATTTCGGTGGTATATCTTCCGGTCATCTTCAGTATGAGTCGATAGGCTGAATCTACAATACGTATCAGCACTTGTTCCGTAGGTTTAAACCATTGGAACACAAGCGCTAGAGACAGTGATCGGCGGCAAAGAATATGTGCATAGCTTTAATCTGTGACTATGCGGTCGATCCACTCTGGGATATCGATGTGTCATTACCCAACCTAAGTTGGAACGATCACGCAGATAATTCTGTAGTGAAGGCAAACCGAAGAATATGCTTTACTGGCAGAACACTTAGAAGATGCAACAGGTCTTCTGAAGACTGCCTATTCTTAGCTTGTCCGTCCACTGCTAGAGTGTTGCTGTACTGTATGGGATCCTTACCAGATAGGATCGACAGAGGACATCGAAAAAATTTAAAGAAGGGCAGCTCGTTTTGTATTATCGTGAAATAGGGGAGAGAGTGTCACGGGTATGATCCGAGATGGGATGGTAGTCATTACAATAAAGGCGAATTTCGTTGCTTAGAGATATTGTCACGAAATTTCGATCTCTAACTTTCTTCTCTGAATCTGAAAATATTTTATTATCGCCAAACTACAGAGGGAGAAATTTTCATCATAATAAGAGGAGCCATAGCTTGTACACAAAAACTTTTTACCAACCTCGGTTAGAGATGGTTCGAAGAAGCCTCTGCCAGGCTCTTAAGTCTGAACTGCAGAGTAGTCACTTCGATGTAGATACAAATTAATGGAACTGTAGTGACGCCTTGGAGTTTACTAAAGAAAGCACCGGATTCCGTGATTTGTCGAAATTTCAGCGTAGACTTCATCTTTTTGGGACTCAGTGTTAAAAGGAACTGTTGAAATTCGTTTGGCGAAGAACGTAATTAACAAAGACAGAGGTTTTAACCTGGAAAAATCATGAAATCCGGTCCTTTCTTTAATAAACTCGCAAAGACGTCGCTACAGTACAGTTAATAGTACACATGGATAAGATGAAGGCCCACGAACACTACAAAAGGGAACATCGATTACAACGTATTTTTTGTCAAGGGACACCGTAAAAGTGAGGAGAATAATCACGTTAATTAGAAACTGAAAATTTAAACTTATCAATGTGCTAACCCGTAGGAGGGCTGGTTCATAGTCTTTCAAGAGATACTATACTTGGGTTATTCAACGTAATTTTCATTAGATTCCAAGACTTAGCAGAAACGTTAAAATGAAAAACAGGTGGAGATTAGCGTGGTCTAACGTTTCAGAATAGTTTATGTTGTACTTCTAGTAATAGTGAAATATAACGTCTGGGGTGCAGATTGTTATATCCTAGCCAGTAATGCCAACCGAGCCCGCTGCCAAAAGGTTGGCAGCATCAAAGTCCGGACGCCGTCCGCATAAGCAGCGCCAGCGATACAGGAAATCGCCGCAAGTCTGCGCGCGCCACCGCTGGCTTCTGGCTTCTTAAGCGCTGGAGTCGCGAGCGCTAGGACAGTTCTGGATTCGCCGCTCAGTTGTAGACTCGCCACCGAATTGTGTACTTGCTAGTCAGTTGTGTGTTCATTGCAGCAGAGTTGTTGTTTGTCGTCAGCCGACGCTGACCAAGCCGCTCCGACTCGAACTAGACAGATTTCTGTAGACCATGTTCACCACTGTGTTCTGTATCGTCGTTAATAAAGATAAGTACCGACTTTCATTTAATCCGAGTGTTTGGGTTTTCATCTTTCTGTTCACTTTTCCAGCGGACCGGTCGGCCCGCTATTAAAAGTGTGGCGGTGACTTCGTAGGCCGTTTCTACAGCGAAGTGTTGTCGCTACGAAGGCCGTCACAAAACAGATGAGTAACGATTTGTAGGGATATGAAATGGGTCTATTGCAAAGCCTCCGTCGTAGGTGGGGTAGTTAATGCACTTCGCTTCATTGGTAAGATACTGAAAAAATGCAGTCCATCTACTAAGGGGACTGCTTACAAAACACTCGGGCAACCCTTGATGCAATATTACTCAAATGTGTGGGACCCATACCAAGCAGGACTGATACGAGATATTGAGCGTGTACAAAGAAGAGCAGCACGAATGGTCACAGGTTTGTTTGATCTACCGCAGGGTGTTACTGAAGTTGTACTGGCAGAGTCTTGAAGATACACGCAAACTATGCCATGAAACCCTACGTACAAATTAAAAAAAAAAAAGTATGGAATGGTGGTATGTAGCAAGCAAGAGAATAGCACGAGAGTTCGCCGTGACACGAGCACAAGCACTCGTCTCTTAGTCCCATGCAGCAACCTCTACTTGGTGCTCACAAACTCAGACCTCTTTCTGCTTCCGCATCACTTTCTTCAGGGAGTAGTATGCGCCTGCCAATACAAAGGACAGCCGGCATAGGGTGCGCTGTCAACCGCCGATTTCATTGCTTCCTCCTTGTACTGGCGGACATGGAATTCCTTCCGCCAACAGGCACCAAAACACGATGCGCAGCAGACACTTATACGGTTCTGAACCAGCAGTTAGTTCAGCGCAGTGCTTGCAGCCAGCATCGTACAGTATTCTGAAAACTACCTTCCGGCATTACAATCGCTATTTACAGAGAACTAGAACCGTTAACAGAGTATCTGGACAAATTGCTCCCAGTTATAATGATATCATTGTCAAGAAAGGGAAAAGTTATTTATCTTTGATTGTATTAGGGTAGGACATCAAGTGCCATGCATATGACTGCACCGAAGTTAGGTACCCTATGTAACCTACTGTTGCGGCCACATGTAGTAAGCGTTGCTTCACGCAGTGGAGAATGGCAAAACAGAGGCACACCGGCGATCGAGGCGTTGCGAAGTAGGCAAGCACAGAAAGCTTTGCTGACAGCAGCAGTCTACCAGCAGGCTGACGCAGGGACGCACACAGACCGAGCGCCGAGCGAAGCCTGGAGAATGCTGAGTAAGGGGATGTGAGGCCAGCACACTAAGTTACGCTGCCATATACTGTGGAAGTAATAACAAAAAGCTACCACCGAGGGTAAAAAACGTTCTCCTGCCGGATATACACTCCTGGAAATGGAAAAAAGAACACATTGACACCGGTGTGTCAGACCCACCATACTTGCTCCGGACACTGCGAGAGGGCTGTACAAGCAATGATCACACGCCCGGCACAGCGGACACAACAGGAACCGCGGTGTTGGCCGTCGAATGGCGCTAGCTGCGCAGCATTTGTGCACCGCCGCCGTCAGTGTCAGCCAGTTTGCCGTGGCATACGGAGCTCCATCGCAGTCTTTAACACTGGTAGCATGCCGCGACAGCGTGGACGTGAACCGTATGTGCAGTTGACGGACTTTGAGCGAGGGCGTATAGTGGGCATGCGGGAGGCCGGGTGGACGTACCACCGAATTGCTCAACACGTGGGGCGTGAGGTCTCCACAGTACATCGATGTTGTCGCCAGTGGTCGGCGGAAGGTGCACGTGCCCGTCGACCTGGGACCGGACCGCAGCGACGCACGGATGCACGCCAAGACCGTAGGATCCTACGCAGTGCCGCAGGGGACCGCACCGCCACTTCCCAGCAAATTCGGGACACTGTTGCTCCTGGGGTATCGGCGAGGACCATTCGCAACCGTCTCCATGAAGCTGGGCTACGGTCCCGCACATCGTTAGGCCGTCTTCCGCTCACGCCCCAACATCGTGCAGCCCGCCTCCAGTGGTGTCGCGACAGGCGTGAATGGAGGGACGAATGGAGACGTGTCGTCTTCAGCGATGAGAGTCGTTTCTGCCTTGGTGCCAATGATGGTCGTATGCGTGTTTGGCGCCGTGCAGGTGAGCGCCACAATCAGGACTGCATACGACCGAGGCACACAGGGCCAACACCCGGCATCATGGTGTGGGGAGCGATCTCCTACACTGGCCGTACACCACTGGTGATCGTCGAGGGGACACTGAATAGTGCACGGTACATCCAAACCGTCATCGAACCCATCGTTCTACCATTCCTAGGCCGGCAAGGGAACTTGCTGTTCCAACAGGACAATGCACGTCCGCATGTATCCCGTGCCACCCAACGTGCTCTAGAAGGTGTAAGTCAACTACCCTGGCCAGCAAGATCTCCGGATCTGTCCCCCATTGAGCATGTTTGGGACTGGATGAAGCGTCGTCTCACGCGGTCTGCACGTCCAGCACGAACGCTGGTCCAACTGAGGCGCCAGGTGGAAATGGCATGGCAAGCCGTTCCACAGGACTACATCCAGCATCTCTACGATCGTCTCCATGGGAGAATAGCAGCCTGCATTGCTGCGAAAGGTGGATATACACTGTACTAGTGCCGACATTGTGCATGCTCTGTTGCCTGTGTCTATGTGCCTGTGGTTCTGTCAGTGTGATCATGTGATGTATCTGACCCCAGGAATGTGTCAATAAAGTTTCCCCTTCCTGGGACAATGAATTCACGGTGTTCTTATTTCAATTTCCAGGAGTGTAAGTAGTGGAGCGCAGGCAGTAACAGACAGAAGCCGTTAGGAAGCAGTTCGGATCTGAGGACGGACGTGGTCCGTGTCCGAATGTTCTATCTTCGTAGGTGACGATTCTGGAAGTCTGTTCCAGCTCGCAGGAGTCATCCGTTCGCCGCCAGATGTAAACTTCAGCTCGGGAGGTCGGACCGAGTTCGGTCGGCACCATAGCTAACTAACTACAGCGAGAAGTTCCAGCAGGACCGGCCGCAGTGCGGTCTTGGTCACAGGCGCCGGCGGGGACTGACGCCCGGACTTCACGGCAACCCAGCCCCACGGCGCGTGGTCCGTCCATGACGGGACCTCGCGGACATCGCGACTGACGGCTTCCCAGCCGCCGGTGCAGCAGGTGTCGGCAGCTGACCTCACGGCGACGAGTTCATCTCAACCCCAGGGCATCCTGGCTTCAGCGGAGCACTGGTGGCCTGAGGTTCCCGAGTGCGATCGGCGGCGCGCGTTGGGCGCATTGTCGGAGAATCTACACAGCAGCAGCCAGGCGGAGGGATCCACAGGGCTGGGCAGAAACGACGAGGGAGAAATTGTAAAGAAAGTTCAATAAATAATTGTAAAACTCCACGCCGACTCAGTCTTTGGCGCAGCCACTGCGTCTGCTGCCAACAAGTGGTGCAGAATCGTAACACTACTCTTCTTAAATTTTATTAGTAATTCATTATTATGTTGCCACGTATCTGGGTGCAATGGAAATCATACAGCCAAACAAATGAATGTCAGATGTTTAGTGAAACCTTTACCTAGTTTTCGACGGATATAAACCAGTGTTAGGTTAGGTTAGTGTTGTTTAACGTCCCGTCGACAACGAGGTCATTAGAGACGGAGCGCAAGCTCGGGTTAGGGAAGGATGGGGAAGGAAATCGGCCGTGCCCTTTCAAAGGAACCATCCTGGCATTTGCCTGAAACGATTTAGGAAAATCACGGAAAACCTAAATCAGGATGGCTGGAGACGGGATTGAACCGTCGTCCTCCCGAATGCGAGTCCAGTGTGCTAACCACTGCGCCACCTCGCTCGGTAAACCAGTGTTCCTCAGAAGAAGTAATAACACATAAAAACAGAATGTATCACAACCAGTATATGGAAGTCGTATGTGCAGCAAAAAGTAACATCAAAAATTGCATACAGTGGAAGAATTAAATTTACGTGTTACATATTGTGTGGAAAGAGAAACGAAGTCGAAAGGCCCAGTCAACAGCAAAATAATCCGCATAAATGCTATGGTACAGCTGTAAGGCTTACTCGACAGTAGAAATGATTCACGTAAATCGTGTGCGTCATACACACAAACAGACAGACAGCTAAGAGGACAGAAGGGACAAGCCAGCAGGACACTTACGCCCAGGTGGCGCTCACAAAAGAAGCGGCGGCTGCCACAAAAGCCACATTGCATGTTAATAAAATTGCATTAAAATAACATGGAACATATCAGAAATCATAAAAAAACATAAACATATGCAAATGATGAAAAAACTACGACGCTCATTAAAGTAGGATAACGACGACATCCACATATCTGTTATAGTGCCGCCCTGTCGATCAAAGGTTTGATTAGCAAATGTGCAATCAACCATCTTTAAGGAACTACAGCAGGGAAACACTTTTATGCTGCGATGGACGTTTGGACTTATTCAGTAGTATAATATATAATAGTAGCATTCAGCAAAGGAAGTTGGATTACAAGTAGATGGTGAATAAATACGAGGTGTGGCTAGAAAAAAACCGGACTAGTACTGGTGAAACAATAAAACGAATGCAATAAGGCTGAAAGTCGCGTGGCCTGTCACGTGACTCTCGCTCCGCCTACTGCTCGAGTTTCATCTGCCTCCTGCACTCAGTCTACCCGTGGCGTCTGTTTTAAGTAGTTGACGTTTTGTCTGTGCGTCGGAAAATGTTGAGTGTACAGAAAGAACAGCGTGTTAACATCAAATTTTGTTTCAAACTAGGAAAATCTGCAAGTGAAACGTTTGTAATGTTACAACAAGTGTACGGCGATGATTGTTTATCGCGAACACAAGTGTTTGAGTGGTTTAAACGATTTAAAGATGGCCGCGAAGACACCAGTGATGACACTCGCACTGGCAGACCATTGTCAGCAAAAACTAATGCAAACATTGAAAAAATCGGTAAACTTGTTCGACACTTTCCTTGTCAACTCCTGTTAACTCAGACACTGCTCTGATTGTTAAACGGCGATCTTGTCGAACAATCATCGCCGTACACTTGTTGCAACATTACAAACGTTTCACTTGCAGATTTTCCTAGTTTGAAATAAAATTTGATGTTAACACGCTGTTCTTTCTGTACACTCAACATTTTCCGACGCACAGACAAAACGTCAACTACTTAAAACAGACGCCACGAGCAGACTGAGTGCAGGAGGCAGATGAAACTCGAGCAGTAGGCGGAGCGAGAGTCACGTGACAGGCCACGCGACTTTCAGCCTTATTGCATTCGTTTTATTGTTTCACCAGTACTAGTCCGGTTTTTTTCTAGCCACACCTCGTAATCATGAGGGTAGAAAGAAATTACAGGACAAAAAGACGGGAAACTCTGCAGACCGATAACCACGTGTCTGAAGAAGTAGATAAATATTTGGGGATAGTAGTAAACAACAAAAACGATGTGTTGTTGTGGTCTTCAGTCCTGAGACTGGTTTGATGCAGCTCTCCATGCCACTCTATCCTGTGCAAGTTTCTTCATCTCCCAGTACTTCCTGCAACCTACATCCTTCTGAATCTGCTTAGTGTATTCATCTCTTGGTCTCCCACTACGATTTTTGCCCTCCAATGCTAAATTTGTGACCCCTTGATGCCTCAGAACATGTCCTAGCAACCGGTCCCTTTTTCTTGTCAAGCTGCGCCAAAACTCCTCCCCAATTCTGTTCAATACCTCCTGATTAGTTATGTGATCTACCCATCTAATCTTCAGCATTCTTCTGTAGCACTACATTTCGAACGCTTCTATTCTCTTCTTGTCTAAACTATTTATCTTCCATGTTTCACTTCCATACATGGCTACAATACATACAAATACTTTCAGAAACGACTTCCCAACACTTAAATCTATATTCGATGTTAACAAATTTCTCTTCTTCAGAAACGCTTTCCTTCCCATTGCCAGTCTACATTTTATATCTCTCTACTTCGACCATCATCAGTTATTTTCCTCCCCAAATAGCAAAACTCCTTTACTACTTTAAGTGTCTCATTTCCTAATCTAATTCCCTCAGTATCACCCAATTTAATTCGACTACATTCCATGATCCTCGTTTTGCTTTTGTTGATGTTCATCTTATATCCTCCTTTCAAGACACTGACCATTCCGTTCAACTGCTCTTCCAAGTCCTTTGCTGTCTCTGACAGAATTACAAAGTCATCGGCGGACCTCAAAGTTTTTATTTCTTCTCCATAGGTTTTAATACCTACTCCGAATTTTTCTTTTGTTTGCTTCACTGCTTGCTCCATATACAGATTAAATGACATCGGGGAGAGGCTACAATACTGTCTCACTCCCTTCCCAATCACTGCTTCCCTTTCATGTCCCTCGACTCTTATAACTGCCATCTGGTTTCTGTACAAATTGTAAATAGCCTTTCGCTCCCTGCATTTTACCCCTGCCACCTTTAGAATTTGAAAGAAAGTATTCCAGTCAACATTGTCAAAAGCTTTCTCTAAGTTTACAACTGCTAGAAACGTAGGTTCCCCCTTCCTTAATCATTCTTCTAGGATAAGTCGTAAGGTCAGAATTGTCTCACGAAACAAGAAATAGAGGCGAGGATCAAAGCTGCATCCAGAGCATTATACTGACTCAACAAATTACTGTCATTCAAAATTTTTTTAAGAGGAACCAAAGTAAGAATATATAAAACCGTAATGAGACCAGTATTACTGCATGGGGAAGAAATATTGAGAACAGGTAAATACACGGAGAGAAAAGTAAAAGTTTCTGAACATGAAATCCTGCCAAAGATATTTGGACCAATATATGAGGGAGGAGAATGGTGTAGAAGAAAGAACAAGGAGCTCAGGGAGCTATACAATTAGCCAGATGTTGTTGCGGAAGACAAGTCAAGAAGACTAAGATTGGCCGGCCACGTCTACAGAAGAGTGCAGGGGTCTCTACTGAGAGAAGTCACAGAGAGTAAACCGGAACGACTAAGACCTCAAGGCAGACAGAAAATGAGACGGAGAGACCAGGTTGGCAAGGATCCCCAGGTACTGGGAGCAAGGAAAGAAGATGCCAAAGACAGAATACTGTGGAAGGGGCTTCTTGACGACGCCAGAAGCCGATTGTGGATTATGGGGCCAGGGTATTAAGAGTAAATAATTAAGTATTCTATTACTACATTCACAACAAGTGGGAAACGTAGAAACACACAGCGATCCCTGGGTGTCATACCCGTAGCAACCACCGAAGACGGCGTTAGACTCATTTCAGCGCGCAGACTGGCGTGTAAGGGACCATTCTTGCCGCTCTGCGTACGTAAACGGAACGAAACGAAACCGTAACAGCTGCTACAATGGATAATACCCTCTGCCATGCACTTCACAGTGCATTAGAGAAAACAGATGTAGATGTAAAAGAGGGCGACTGTCATCCCAGTAGTCGGAAACATGTATCCGCGTGGAGACACGCCATGTCTTACGTCGCTGGTCACCAGCTGGCAGTATTCCGGGTCCTCTGGAAGGAACCAGCGTCCAGTGGCTGCGCCCGCGCCGAGCCCTTCCGCTGCCCGCCAGGGTAGGCGGGGCGCGTGACAGGCAGCCAGCCAACGCTACGCCACAGCTCGCGACCGCCGCCCGTTATTAATCGCCCGTCAAACCATTATCGCGGTAATTGACTCCTCTCTCCGACACGAACAACAAAAGCCCGCACGCCAATTTGTCGCGTTTTTTCCCCCTCACACATCGCACCCGTTCGTGTGAGCGGACATACCCGGCGAGTCAGTCGCTTCACTCATCCGCATAAACCGAGCCACGAGACGACGGTGTGTTTATGGTTCTGGACTACCCAGATTCCTCAGCCTCTGCACAGCTGTAAAGGAGTGCGCCAAGGCTTCCCAGCATCGCCTACACGCATCATATTTATATCTGAAAGAACAAACAAATGTCAAAAGGTTGTTCATTAAAAACAAAAGTGTCGCATAATCCTACAGGAAGTAGTATTGGTCAAAACTAGAGAGAAAAGGCCTGTCCCCCTACCCACTTCTCCAGTTGCTCCAACACACTACGACGTGGCACGAACTGCGTCGCGGTCGAGCTGTGAATAGGGAGCAGCACAGCGCATGTACGCATCGTGCTATTGAAGTAGCTATACATTACTCAAAGCGTACGTTAGGCAACATACACTACTGGCCATTAAAATTGCTGCACCAAGAAGAAATGCAGATGATAAACCGGTACCCTTTGGACAAATATATTATACTAGAACTGACATGTGATTACATTTTCACGCAATTTGCGTGCATAGATCCTGAGAAATCAGTACCCAGAACAACCACCTCTGGCCGTAATAACGGCCTTGATGCGCATGGGAATTGAGTCAAACAGAGCTTGGATGGCGTGTACAGGCACAGCAGCCCATGCAGCTTCAACACGATACCACAGTTCATCAACAGTAGTGACTGGCGTGTTGTAACGAGCCAGTTGCTCGGCCACCATTGACCAGACGTTTCCAATTGGTTACAGATCTGGAGAATGTGCTGTCCAGGACAGCAGTGAACATTTTCTGTATCCAGAAAGGCCCGTACAGGACCTGCAACATGAGGTCGTGCATTATCCTGCTGAAATGTAGGGTTTCACAGCGATAGAATGATGGGTAGAGCCACGAGTTGTAGCACATCTGAAATGTAACGTCCACTGTTCAAAGTCAGTGCGAACAAGAGGTGACCCCTTACCATCACGCCGGGTGATATGCCAGTATGGCGATGACAAATACACTCTTCCAATGTGCGTTCACCGCGATGTCGCCAAACACGGATGCGACCATCATGATGCTGTAAATAGAACCTGGATTCATCCGAATAAATGACGTTGTGCCACTCATGTAGCCAGGTTCGTTGTTGAGTACAGCATCGCAGGCGCTCCTGTCTGTGATGCCGTGTCAAGGGTACCGCAGCCATGGTCTCCGAGCTGATAGTCCATGCTGCTGCAAACATCGTCGAACTGTTTGTGCACATGGTTGTCGTCTTGCAAACGTCCCCATCTGTTGACTCAGGCATCGAGACGTGGCTGCACGATCCGTTACAGCCATGCGGATAAGATGACTGTCATCTCGACTCTTATAGGATCCAGCACGGCGTTCCGTATTACCCTCATGAACCGACCGATTCCATATTCTGCTAACAGTCATTGGATCTCAACCAACGCGAGCAGCAATTTCGCGATACGGTAAACCGCAATCGCGATAGGTTACAATCCAACCTTTATCAAAGTCGTAAACGTGATGGTACGTTCAAAATGGTTCAAATGGCTCTGAGCACTATGGGACTCAACTGCTGAGGTCATTAGTCCCCTAGAACTTAGAACTAGTTAAACCTAACTAACCTAAGGACATCACAAACATCCATGCCCGAGGCAGGATTCGAACCTGCGACCGTAGCGGTCTTGCGGTTCCAGACTGCAGCGCCTTTAACCGCACGGCCACTTCGGCCGGCGTGATGGTACGCATTTCTCCTCCTTACACGAGGCATCACCACAACAACGTTCCACCAGGCAACGCCGGTCAACTGCTGTTTGTGTATGAGAAATCGGCTGGAAACTTTCCTCATGTCAGCACGTTGGAGGTGTCGCTACCGGCGCCAACCTTCTGTGAATGTTCTGAAAAGCTAATCATTTGCGTATCACAGCATCTTCTTCCCGTCGGTTAAATTTCGCGTCTGTAGCACGTCATCTTCGTGGTGTAGCAATATTAATGGCCAGTAGTGTATTTAGTGAGATTTTAAGATATGTTCGTTAATATAAAAAAGTGGTTTTTGAAGGAATGCAGCGCCATTTGCCTGTATATTCTTGTATATTT
Source organism: Schistocerca nitens (assembly GCF_023898315.1). Taxonomy (NCBI): domain Eukaryota; kingdom Metazoa; phylum Arthropoda; class Insecta; order Orthoptera; family Acrididae; genus Schistocerca; species Schistocerca nitens. Next base: position 563,724,064 of record NC_064619.1, on the reverse strand, counting down.
CCCGTGTACAATCTAGATTTCGGCTTTCACGTTATCATCGAGTACAGTGATCTGAGACCATTAACGTATTAAGCTGTGTACTGTGCAGGATGTCATATTATTTCACTATCGAATAATAGATCTCATATTTTATGACGAAGGACGCATACAGTGTGAGCGCTTATTATCACTCGTTACGATTAAATGTAGTCTGTGCCACTTCGTTGAAAAATGCTTTACGCCTATTTCGATAGCTACATCTTTTTCAAGTAAGGAAACGTCGCATGTTAGGGCACCCTAATAAATGTGTTCACTTTTGTTTTGAAACATGTTTTACAACGGGTAAACCCATCTCTACCGCGCGACAACTACGGTCGCAGGTTCGAATCCTGCCGAATGCTGACTCGAGCATGGATGTGTGTGATGTCCTTAGGTTAGTTAGGTTTAAGTAGTTCTAAGTTCTAGGGGACTGATGACCTCAGATATTCAGACCAATAGTGCTCATAGCCATTTAGAAAAAAAAAAAAGGCTCTGAGCACTATGGGACTTAACATCTATGGTCATCAGTCCCCTAGAACTTAGAACTACTTGAGCCTAACTAAGGACATCACACAACACCCAGTCATCACGAGGCAGAGAACATCCCTAACCCCGCCGATCCATTTAGATGCTGTGTCCTATCGCTCGTGCGCCGACTATAACACCACGTTCAAAGTCAAATCTAATAATCTCCCATTGTAGCAGCAGTAACCGATCTAATAACTGTGCCAGACACTTGTCTTATATAGGCGTTGACGACTTCCGCTTGTTTACATATCTATTTGAATACGCATGTCTATACCAGTTTCTTTGTCGCTTCATTGTGAATAGATTTTAAAAAAATAATTCCGGTTTTTTTCAACATCCCCTCGTACGAGTTTTCACCTTTCTCATCAGCCATTGACAAATAGCGACTACCAATCGGGGTGCATCTGATGGTCAGCCTCACTGTACGTGGGAGGTGCCATTGACAGGGAGAATTCGGACGTAAATGCGTGGACTATAATCCACGTGGTGCTGCAGGGCAGCCACGAAGATTTCGTTAAGTGAGAACAGCTGAGAATGAGTTGCCAATCGCGCGAGAGTTGTACAGCTCAGCGGCCGGCGGCTGGCGGGGTGGACCCGGCCGGCCGGTGAGCCGGTGGGAACGGCCGAGCGGCCCACGACCGCGGCGGCCCGCTCCGGCCGGCGTCTGCGTGCTTTATTTTATTTCTACCTGGTCAGCGCCGCGGCCAGCTCAGCTAAGCACGGCGCTGTTGCCACGTTCGCGGTAATTCCACGACTGCGCGCGTCGGTGGGCGCGCATAGCGGGGTGGCGGTGGCTGTGGACGGACCTGCAGGGGGAGGGACCGCTGCCCCAGCTCCAGACTGGGCCACGCGCTGAGCGCGTCGTGGCCTCGCTGTCGTTGTAGTCCTGGAAATCCACACGGTCAACTCCTCCAACTCAGTTAACATGCCGTATGCTTCAAATAAATATTGGGGCTCTTGAGCAGTCATTATAGTCAACGCAGTAGCAACTCAGACTGTTTTTGTTTCAAGTGTTCAATGTGAGCACGATTCGACACACAGCTCACATCCAGTCGATAAGCGAATTAATCCCAAACATTGATCAGTGTGAAATTGCAATGAAATGAATACCCCTAGCTGTATACAGGCGTTGATATACGCCAACGGGGACAGTTGAAAATGTGTGCCTCGACGAGGACTCGAACCCGTGATCTCCTGCTTACACGGCAGACGCTCTACCCATCGGAGCCACCGAGGACACAGAGGATAGTGCGACTGCAGGGACTTATCTCTGGCACGCCTCCAGTGAGACCCACATTCCCAATTTATTGTCTCGCACTATATTCATAGTGCACCTGCCTATTATACTTATTAATCGCGGCTTTTTGCCGATTCCCTTAAGAGTTCTGGCACTGTTTGTGCATCCGCACAGAAGAAGATGCTCAAATGGCCGGTGAGCCTTAACTATGTATATATGTCCGAAGGAACAAATACCATTTTCATATATATATATATATATATATATATATATATATATATATATATATATATATATCAGTCTGCCTCGAGTAATTGTTGCAACAACTGCTGCAATCCTGTTTCTTCATTCGGGTAGATCAGCTAGAAGCGGAGGCTCATACACACGATCCCTTAGTAACCCCCAGAGGGAAAAATCTCTTGGCTTCATATCGGCATGGAGGCCGTGCGAAACAACCTCTGTCATCCGGACCCTTGTGGCCAATCCAGCAGTGGGGTACAATGTCGCTCAACCAATTGCATACTGAGTTAGGTCACTGAGGCGACGCATCACCTTACTGCCAAACTAAGTTCTGTGGTTTACCTTTTTCCAGTTGTGGAAAGAGTCTCAGTCCTAGCTCGACAAGATGAGAAACACTAGTTACAGTTGCTTCACCGAAATAAAAATGTCCATAAACTTTCTTCCGGTTGTTGTTGTTGTTGTGGTCTTCAGTCCTGAGACTGGTTTGATGCAGCTCTCCATGCTACTCTATCCTGTGCAAGCTTCTTCATCTCCCAGTACCTACTGCAACCTACATCCTTCTGAATCTGCTTAGTGTCTTCATCTCTTGGTCTCCCCCTACGATTTTTGCCCTCCACGCTGCCCTCCAATAATAAATTGGTGATCCCTTGATGCCTCAGAACATGTCCTACCAACCGATCCCTTCTTCTGGTCAAGTTGTGCCACAAACTCCTCTTCTCCCCAATCCTATTCAGTACCTCCTCATTAGTTATGTGATCTACCCATCTAATCTTGAGCATTCTTCTGTAGCACCACATTTCGAAAGCTTCTATTCTCTTCTTGTCCAAACTATTTACCGTCCATGTTTCACTTCCATACATGGCTACACTCCATACTAATACTTTCAGAAATGACTTCCTGGCACTTAAATCTATACTCGATGTTAACAAATTTCTCTTCTTCAGAAACGCTTTCCTTGCCATTGCCAGTCTACATTTTATATCCTCTCTACTTCGATCATCATCAGTTATTTTGCTCCCCAAATAGCAAAACTCCTTTACTACTTTAAGTGTCTCATTTTTTCCGGTATATAACACAAATGAGCATTGAATTTAGGTGAGTCTCGTGGCAGCTGTACAATCTCGTTGGGATCTGCTGACCCCTAGACCCGCTCATTATGTGTGTTTACGTTTCCACTTATAAGGTGAAATGTCGATTCATCACTGAAGACGACACAGTACAGAAGATCTTCAGTCATCATGCAGCAACGTTTCGTTCTCAATGATGGCACGTAGGTGGTGGTCTCTAGGCTTTTAAAACTTTAACAGCTGCAAACGATAAGGACGTAGCTGTAAGCGTCGAAGTTTTAACACAGACGTCACTGGAGCTGCTAGTTCACCATTAGAGTTCTGAACTGGTTTCTTCGGGTTACAGATGAAAGACACTCTCACACTTGCAACACATTTTTCAGTCACTCTTCCCTTTGCAAAGACAGCCAATGCCATCAAACTGATGGTACCATCAACGAATTTTGTTTTCACTTGGAGGATTACAATGAAACTTAATACGGAACCCCACGATGCTCTGTAACAACAGATCCAATCCACTAACCTAGCTTTCCATTCACTAGTCGCCATCTTTACTACTTTACCACTAAAGAGACAGCTTACACTACACTCGTTCGTCCTCTGTTGGAATATTGCTGCGCGGTGTGGGATCCTTACCAGGTGGCATTGACGGAGGACATCGAAAGGGTGCAAAAAAGTGCAGCTCGTTTTGTATTATCACGTAATAGGGGAGATAGTGTGGCAGATATGATAGGCGAGTTGGGATGGAAGTCATTAAAGCATAGACGTTTTTCGTCGCGGCGAGATCTATTTACAAAATTTCAGTCACCAACTTTCTCTTCCCAGTGCGAAAATATTTTGTTGAGCCCAACCTACATAGGTACGAATGATCATCAAAATAAAATAAGAGAAATCAGAGCTCGAACAGAAAGGTTTAGGTGTTCGTTTTTCCCGCGCGCTGTTCGGGAGTGGAATGGTAGAGAGATAGTATGATTGTGGTTCGATGAACCCTCTGCCAAGCACTTAAATGTGGATTGCAGAGTAATCATGTAGATGTAGCGTTTTCTAACGGGAGACACCGGAAACAGTACATGCGGGTGCGCACAGATACATAAACAAAATTGTTAAACTTGTAAATGATAGAATTCATCTATCAGTCATCCTTTTTAAATTTTATTGGCGGGCCTAGATTTCAGCTAGAAACTAGCCATTCTCAATGCACTACCATTTTTTATGAATGCATGTAATGCCTGTTGGGCGGGCTTCATCCACAGTTCATAGTATTCAATGAACTGTGGATGAAGCCCGCCCAACAGGCATTACATGCATTGATCAAAAATGGTAGTGCATTCAGAATGTCTAGTTTCTAGCTGAAATCTAGGTCTGCCAATAAAATTTAAAAAGGACGACTGATAGCTGAAATCTATTATTTATAAGTCAATATACGATTAACAGTCGCTACGTGCAACAATCTTCTGAATGGAAAGTAACCTGATGAAAATTGTTAAAGTTGCCTTTCATTTGATGTATTATTTATAATTTAACTTCAATGCAATAAATGCTACAGAGCTTTAGAGCTCTGATATTCATTTTGAAACACTCGGTGTATACATACGGACAATGAGAGAAGAGAAGACGCGCAAGTAGCCGTAGTGGCACCGAATAAAAAGAAGATCGACACGTTGTGTTTTGTGTCCTGGGAACGATTCAGTCGAATCACGCAGATGGCTGATACTCCTCATGCTCCTATTTTTGTTCAGTAGGCGGTAGTGAGGTAGTGCATGGAAGGCGCTCCAGAAGTCAACGAAAACGACGCCAACCTGGGAGCCAGGATCTACAAACAACGTACCACAGTGGTGTAGGTGAAGTCCAGAGGTACAGTTTCGTACGGGACACTTGCGGTCTGTCTACCTCAAATTATTGGCCCATGTGACCGCTCAATGTCATTCAATACGATCACGACGACACCCCTCGGTCGACGTTAGCACTCGTTGTGTCACTCGCCTTCATACATGGCAGTGGATGTTTGAAAATCCGTGACGCTAGCTCAATGGTCGTCAATTGATTTAAATGTTATTCCCGGCTGACTCTTAATTCAATTACTGCCACGGGGGTGAGGAGAAAGAACACATCCTGGTCATACCAGCATTATACGTATTTAGATGTTCTATTAATCTGAATGGTTTGCAGTGTTCCAGTGATTCTATTCGAACTCTATGCTGATGTACCGACAAGGACCATTTTCGCAGATAAACATGCAAGTACGTAATGGATGTTCAGTTTCTCAATATACACTCCTGGAAATGGAAAAAAGAACACATTGACACCGGTGTGTCAGACCCACCATACTTGCTCCGGACACTGCGAGAGGGCTGTACAAGCAATGATCACACGCACGGCACAGCGGACACACCAGGAACCGCGGTGTTGGCCGTCGAATGGCGCTAGCTGCGCAGCATTTGTGCACCGCCGCCGTCAGTGTCAGCCAGTTTGCCGTGGCATACGGAGCTCCATCGCAGTCTTTCACACTGGTAGCATGCCGCGACAGCGTGGACGTGAACCGTATGTGCAGTTGACGGACTTTGAGCGAGGGCGTATAGTGGGCATGCGGGAGGCCGGGTGGACGTACCGCCGAATTGCTCAACACGTGGGGCGTGAGGTCTCCACAGTACATCGATGTTGTCGCCAGTGGTCGGCGGAAGGTGCACGTGCCCGTCGACCTGGGACCGGACAGCAGCGACGCACGGATGCACGCCAAGACCGTAGGATCTTACGCATTGCCGTAGGGGACCGCACCGCCACTTCCCAGCAAATTAGGGACACTGTTGCTCCTGGGGTATCGGCGAGGACCATTCGCAACCGTCTCCATGAAGCTGGGCTACGGTCCCGCATACCGTTAGGCCGTCTTCCGCTCACGCCCCAACATCGTGCAGCCCGCCTCCAGTGGTGTCGCGACAGGCGTGAATGGAGGGACGAATGGAGACGTGTCGTCTTCAGCGATGAGAGTCGCTTCTGCCTTGGTGCCAATGATGGTCGTATGCGTGTTTGACGCCGTGCAGGTGAGCGCCACAATCAGGACTGCATACGACCGAGGCACACAGGGCCAACACCCGGCATCATGGTGTGGGGAGCGATCTCCTACACTGGCCGTACACCACTGGTGATCGTCGAGGGGACACTGAATAGTGCACGGTACATCCAAACCGTCATCGAACCCATCGTTCTACCATTCCTAGACCGGCAAGGGAACTTGCTGTTCCAACAGGACAATGCACGTCCGCATGTATCCCGTGCCACCCAACGTGCTCTAGAAGGTGTAAGTCAACTACCCTGGCCAGCAAGATCTCCGGATCTGTCCCCCATTGAGCATGTTTGGGACTGGATGAAGCGTCGTCTCACGCGGTCTGCACGTCCAGCACGAACGCTGGTCCAACTGAGGCGCCAGGTGGAAATGGCATGGCAAACCGTTCCACAGGACTACATCCAGAATCTCTACGATCGTCTCCGTGGGAGAATAGCAGCCTGCATTGCTGCGAAAGGTGGATATACACTGTACTAGTGCCGACATTGTGCATGCTCTGTTGCCTGTGTCTATGTGCCTGTGGTTCTGTCAGTGTGATCATGTGATGTATCTGACCCCAGGAATGTGTCTATAAAGTTTCCCCTTCCTGGGACAATGAATTCACGGTGTTCTTATTTCAATTTCCAGGAGTGTAATTTCTCAAGAGTATTTTTCCCAGCTTACACAAAGTTCGAATTATGTTATCGGAATCATTTTCACTTCACCCGACAATAAACGTCTCAGATCACTTCGTCACACCTAATGTATTTTAAACGTGCTTGAAGAGTCTTTTAATAATCTCCTTAACGACATTCGCAGTCGCGTACCCCTTTTTCATCGACTAGCCCGATCGCGATAACTGAAGGTAGAGAGCTCAATAATGTGTTACATGTTCTTTTATATGTATTAAAAATCAAACGCGCCCCTAAATCTTTCTGTCCCGCTTGGTCTTTGCTACTTTGCTTTTTATTACTTTTCAGTATATTGCTTCTTAGTAATACTGTGCAGTTATTAAAGTTTCGTATTACTTTCCCCTTTTTAATTCTTCCAAAATAAAGTCTATTTATCCCCGATTTTAATTAATATAATGCTAATTGACACGCCTGCCCGCAAAGTACCGTTATACCCACAGAAGCCATGTAAGCCAGAGCGCATGGGAGCCGCGCTAGGAATTGAATACCTTCTCGCCCCCTTACGCTACCGTTTAGTTGGTCAGATTTTTGAATATTTTTCTATCGTTAACAATAGTAATTTAAACTTTCCCTCGAGGGCAATAAAAGAAGAAAGAATTTTTTAAGAGTTCTACAAATACTGATTACGTTTGCAATCGTACCTTCGCATAAACCTTACAAGCACAATAGTCTCGTAATAAGAAAGCCAAAGAAACAAAACAATTTAATTGTTAATTTTACGCTGTCAAAATGCACAAAATTTTATGGTTAAAATTTACATTTTGTAAGTGCAAGGACCAAGTATGTTTAATTCACAAGGTCGATTTTAACGAGAAGGAGAAATGAGCTTCAAACAGTTAAGATCGACCACGCCGATGGCGTAAGAGGGCAAGAGGCGGGGCCCACGAGATATACGGTCTCTGCAGCGAACTTGTGACGTCACACTAGTCGGCTTGTCCGCCACACTTCGCGAATGCTCGACTCAGTGCACGCCCAACGGGAAATGAAAACGTAATTGAAAGAGTACCCACTGAAGGATGTGTGCTATCGAGAGCTTAGATGCATTTAAAAACGCAGTCAAGAATTATAAAACTCGTCTGAAATAATTACTCTACCCCCGCCGGAGAATGCTGCTGGCACTCTGAAGACGTGCAGTGTCACTGCCTGTGACGTACGCTCCACGGCCTGCCTTCCTCGGGAGTCTCGGCGAGAGAATATTTCAAAATCTCGTGCAGAGCGCATGCGCTGCAGCTTAACTGTGAATCCACAGTAGTACGTTGTAAACAGGGTGTTTTACAACTCCTAAAGGCCTTGCAGAGGGAACTTAGTAGATAAGGTTTTGATAAGGAAAGCATGTCCGAAAACGTATCGTTTGGATATAAAATAGGTTTGTCACTTTTAAATCATCCGCTTTACGGTATGCGCACAGCGCAGACAATGAGCTCTAACTCTTATGTGTTTTCCAGGAGCGCATGGCGTGGGCAATGTTTCGAGTACTCGCTATCGGGTTCTCTTCTGCGTGACGAAGGACGTATGTGGTCTTCAAAGTTCAAAATTGTTAAGGCTTTCGTGGCCACTTGTTGACAAACTGCCTATTGGCTTCTGTCTCGGGTTCTTCGGCCGACGTTCATCTAATGATTTTTCTGACGTTTCGCCAGCACGAGTGGCTGGCATTGTCAAAGCTTCACCCTCCATTGCCGGTGGTGAACTGGAGGCGAGCTCGCGGCCGCAGACTATATGTACCTGGCGCGCCAACGTCCGAGGGCTTCTCCGCGGTCATTTCCGGTGCGGTTCTCCTCTTGCTACCTGCGACGGTCGTTCGCTGCAGTACGGGAAGTCAGGATCCGTTTACCTTAAGGCTTTCCTCTTTCTTGTTGAAACTGTTCGCGTGTTTTTGGATTTCTACAGCTTCTCTGAACAAGCGCGTGTGATAGTGCTTCTCTACAGCCAGAACTTCCGTGTCGGCGAATTTTATTACGTGCTCGGTCTCATTCAGTGCGTGCTCTGCCACGGCCGATTTCTCCACCTGCCCCAACCTGCAATGTCGCTTATGCTCTTTGATCCTGGTGTTAATGGATCGTCCAGTCATTCCGACATAAACTTTTCCGCATGTGCAAGGTATACGGTATATTCCCGACATTGCAAGTGGGTCTCTTTTCTCCTTCGCCGATCTAAGACACTCTTTGATCTTCCTTGTCGGTTTGAAAATCGTCTTTACGCCGTGTTTGCGCAATATACGGCCGATTCTGTCCGTCACTCTGGGAATGTATGGCAGAAAGGCCGTACCCGACATTTCTTTTTCTGGTTCCTTACTTCACCGAGTGTTTGGCTCTGTTACACTTCTAATGTAATTTGTGGAGTACCCATTGCTCCTCAGAACAGTTTCCAGGTGTTGCATTTCTCGTTTGAGGTGTTGAGGCTCACATATTCGTCCTGCTCTCGTTACGAGCGTACTAATCATGCCTCTTTTCTGACAGTTTGTGCAGGTATCGGTCCGTGTGTGTCGGTTTTCGATACACGCTGTGTCCCAGGTTTTCGCCGTCCCTTGTGACCAGCACATCTAGAAATGACAATTTCTTGTCCTTTTCTACTTCCATGGTAAATGTTATGTTGGCGTGGAGGCTGTTCAAGTGTCTCAGGAATTCACCGAGCTGTTCTTCACCATGGCTCCACACCACGAAAGTATCATCGACGTACCTGTACCACACCTTAGGTTTGCAAGTCGCCGAGTCCAGTGCCTGTGCTTCGAATTGTTCCATGAAGAAGTTGGCCACCACTGGACTGAGAGGACCACCCATGGCGACGCCTTCCAGCTGTTCGTAGAAATCGCCATTCCACGTGAAATAGCTCGTGGTGAGACATGCATGGAAGAGCTTTTTGATGTCTTGCGGGAACATGGAACCGATGTGCTCCAGAGCGTCGCTGAGTGGCACTTTCGTAAATAACGAAACAACATCAAAACTGACCAGGATGTCGTTTGGCGCAAATTTCAGTTTCTTCAGCTTCTCAATGAAATGTCCTGAGTCCTTAATGTATGTGTCGGTCTCTCCCACGTGTGGCTGGAGCAGAGAGGCCAAGTGTTTCGCCAGTTTACACGTTGGTGAGCCAGGAGCGCTAACGATCGGTCTCAGTGGAACGTTGTTCTTATGGATCTTGGGTAATCCATACAGCCGAGGTGGTAGGGCTTCTGTGTTGCGCAGGTTTCTCTGTATGTCTGCCGGCAGAGAAGACGCCTTGATTAATCGATTCGTATTCCGAGTGATACGCTGCGTCGGATCTGCGCTTAGTTTTCGGTACGTCGTCGGATCTAATAGGTCTCGGATCTTTTGCTCATAATCTTCGGTCTTCATTACGACGGTCGCATTCCCCTTATCGGCAGGCAGTACCAATATACTCTTGTCGGCGTTGAGATTCTTAATGGCTTGTACCTCTTCTTTCTTCAGGTTGCAAGCTGGTGGTTTTGCTCGGCGCAGTATCCTGGCTGTTTCAGTGCGTATTTCCTCTGCCCTTTCACAAGGAAGGGTCCGAATGGCTGCTTCGGTGTTGGCAAGGATGTCCTCCATAGGTATAGTTCTCGGGATGATAGCAAAATTCCCTCCTTTTTGAAGAACAGACACTTCCTCTTCGGTCAATTGTCGTTCAGTGAGGTTGACCACTGCGTGTTACATGTCGGGAATCGCCTTGTCGGTCTGCTTCCGGCATCTTTCAAACTATTTCTTTTGCCGCTCGGTGCAGCGCTCGAGTTCGTTCTGCATGCTCCTGTGAGTGATGCTGTCGATCTTGTCCCAGTCGTCTCGATGCATTCTGCTACTTAGTTGATAGAAAATGTCCAGAAGTTCCTGATCCGTTCTTGCCAAGTCTCTCCGTGTTGTATGTACTCGCTCGCGAAGAAAAGCTCGTTCAATTCTGTCGTAGATACGATGTGCTTGGGCGGTGGTGAATAGGCGCTTGCATCTCAAGAACTTCGGTGTAGCACATTCATCTCGGCACCGTGACAGAAAGGCGAGAGAGGACATCAGTCGCGCTTTCTTCTTCCGTCGTTGGTCAAGGCGTCGGTACAATCTGCAAATCTCCTCCCCGTAGAGGCGTAATACAAAATTGTTAAGGCTTTCGTGGCCACTTGTTGACAAACTGCCTATTGGCTTCTGTCTCGGGTTCTTCGGCCGACGTTCATCTAATGATTTTTCTGACGTTTCGCCAGCACGAGTGGCTGGCATTGCCAAAGCTTCACCCTGCATTGCCGGTGGTGAACTGGAGGCGAGCTCGCGGCCGCAGACTATATGTATCTGGCGCGCCAACGTCCGAGGGCTTCTCCGCGGTCATTTCCGGTGCGGTTCTCCTCTTGGTACCTGCGACGGTCGTTCGCTGCAGTACGGGAAGCCAGGATCCGTTTACCTTAAGGCTTTCCTCTTTCTTGTTGCAACTGTTCGCGTGTTTTTGGATTTCTACAGCTTCTCTGAACAAGCGCGTGTGATAGTGCTTCTCTACAGCCAGAACTTCCGTGTCGGCGAATTTTATTACGTGCTCGGTCTCATTCAGTGCGTGCTCTGCCACGGCCGATTTCTCCACCTGCCCCAACCTGCAATGTCGCTTATGCTCTTTGATCCTGGTGTTAATGGATCGTCCAGTCATTCCGACATAAACTTTTCCGCATGTGCAAGGTATACGGTATATTCCCGACATTGCAAGTGGGTCTCTTTTCTCCTTCGCCGATCTAAGACACTCTTTGATCTTCCTTGTCGGTTTGAAAATCGTCTTTACGCCGTGTTTGCTTGGCCGGCCGCGGTGGTCGTGCGATTCTAGGCGCTGCAGTCCGGAACCGCGGGACTGCTACGGTCGCAGGTTCGAATCCTGCTTCGGGCATAGATGTTTGTGATGTCTTTAGGTTAGTTAGGTTTAAGTAGTTCTAAGTTCTAGGGGACTGATGACCTAAGATGTTAAGTCCCATAGTGTTCAGCGCCATTTTTTTCTTCATGCTTGATGTCTTCCCCGCCGGCGATGTCCTCCTTCACCAGTGTAATCGTCCGGGTCTCGGTGGGAGACCTGCGCTGCAGTGTTTTGGGGAATATTATAGTGAACTCACGTTGGTGTCTCGGCGACCAAGTTCGCCTGATGTAAATTCAATGGAACCCATCTGGGTGGCTATCTGGTGCCATCATCGCCTACGTATATCAGCGGCCCGATATTTACCCTAATTGCATGATTTGTGCTTAGGCATCTCACGCCACACACCTTCACAAAACTACGAACAAACTGTTGGATTCCTGATACGCAGAATCAGTGATGTATTTCGTTCAAAAAAAAAAAAAAATGGCTTTGAGCATTATGTCCGCAGCTCGTGGTCGTGCGGTAGCGTTCTCGCTTCCCACGACCGGGTTCCCGGGTTCGATTCCCGGCGGGGTCAGGGATTTTCTCTGCCATGTGATGACTGGGTGTTGTGTGCTGTCCTTAGGTTAGTTAGGTTTAAGTAGTTCTAAGTTCTAGGGGACTGATGACCATAGATGTTAAGTCCCGTAGTGCTCAGAGCCATTTGAACCATTTTTGAGCATTATGGAACTTAACATCTGAGGTCATCAGTCTCCTAGACTTAGTACTACTTAAACCTTCAACGTAAGGACAGCACAAAAATCCATTCCCGAGGCAGGATTCGAACCTGCGACCGTAGCAGCAGCGCGACTCCGGACTGAAGCGCCTAGAGCGCTCGGCCACAACGGCCAGCTATTTCGTTCCAAAGATGAAAAAACAAGCGATTAACCAGATGGCCATAATGGTTTGGAATATCAGAGCATTGTTTCACGCTATCTATATGTTACAAAAAGACTACGAAGATAAAATTAGAGACATTAGAGCTCGCAAGGAAGTTTACCTCTTCTGGGGACAAATAGACAATTCAAAAAAATTTTGCATCACCCCGGTACCCAGAACTCCCGAAGAAAAACATTGACTGAGGATATTGTATCACAGACACAGTCTCTTTGACTGTTCAGAGATATCACTAAACCCGCCCGAAAATGTAAACAACAATGCATGAGCAGCGCCTATTAGACGGAGGGGGTCCGAAAGCCGATCATCCAGTCATTCCACCTCGAAGGAGGAACACGGCTCGTGTTGTCTGTAATTCAACCGTACCTAGACCGTTAATGGATTGAAAAGGGCTGTTTATGGACGACGTGACCCACCAACCACTCGGAGGGATCCACGCCGAATCGCCGTTGAGGAGTGGGGCAATCTGGACCAACAGTGCCTTGATGAACTTGAGGATAGTATGCCACGACGAATACAGGCATGCATCAAAGCAAGAGGACGTGCTAGAGGTACAGGTGTGTACAGCAATCTGGACCACCACCTCTGAAGGTCTCGCTGTATGGTGGTACAACATGCAATGTGTGGTTTTCGTGAGCAATAAAAAGGGCAGAAATGATGTTTATGTTGATCTCTATTCCAATTTTCTGTACAGGTTCTGGAACTCTCGTAACCGAAGTGATGCAAAACTTTTTGTGATGTGTGTATTGAAGCAATGATCCCGTTCGACCTATGTGACACACAACTGTTAAATCTGTAGACTTTTAAGCAAAGAAACAGAAGATTAAAGATTTACGTTTAAATAATATTAAGTAACAACACATTTTAACGCTTTTATTAAAAGTGATTTCTCACCGAAACCACTTTTTTCTTTTTTTTTTTTCAGTACAAGTGCCCTTAGCATGAAACCACCAATGCTGTTGAAATACAGAGATACCTCGTGGCATACTGAAGTACTACGAATGTAGTGCCTTGTGGTAGCAATAAAAAAAACCGTCAACACGGAGACTGTGCTACGTGATTGGAGGAGACTCTGTCATGTGGCTTTTTTATGGTGGCCATATTGAAGAGATCGTTGACAGAGAAATTAAGTATACCTAAATATATTGTAAAGTAAATATGAGTTTGTACTACTGCTTTTATGACTAGCTTTGAAGTGAAACCAATGGGGCAGCATGTAGTTTTCATACAAAATTTACTAAATTTTTTACTCGCTTTTTCTTGTTTTTTTAGGGATGTAGTTTGTTTCAGGCATTATGGGTACAGCGAAGTTTGTGTAGGAAAAAGGCAAATTTTCTTCCAAATATACCACATGAAATGATGGATGGTTGGAAACTTTATGTCCTAATGGTTACAAAATGAAACAGCCTCCTTAAAAAAATTGATCGCTTACTTTTTGCCAATTTATCTTTGTATTTGTTTCTTACTATGGTAATAAAGCTTAATTTTTTTAATATTTTAGGGACTCAAAGAGTTAACTCGAGCGCGTGATGAAAAATAGTGCTTCTGAATTTTTTTGTGAAAACACTTAGCTTTTTAAATAAAACAAACGCTGTTCACGTTCTACATCGTCATTCTTCATGTCTGCATATTTATTTCTCTGCACAGTCACCTTGGCGACAAGGACATTGCTGGCCGGAGTGGCCGTGCGGTTCTACGCACTACGGTCGCAGCTTCGGATCCTGCCTCGGGCATGGATGTGTGTGATGTCCTTAGGTTAGTTAGGTTTAATTAGTTCTAAGTTCTAGGCGACTAATGACCTCAGAAGTTAAGTCGCATAGTGCCCAGAGCCATTTGAACCATCTGACAAGCACATTTCTCCCGAAGAGAGACCAATTTGTTGATACTGTCACTGTGCAATGTTTGACTTTGTAGACGGATCCACAAACTCACCTTTTCTTGTACCACTATATCAGTACCGAACTGAAGTCCTCTATGGTTTTTTTCTTTAAGTTTTGGAAACAGGTGAAAATCGAATGGGGCCAAGTCGCCACTGTATGGGGGATGATCGACGACAGTGAATCCAAGGCGTCGGTCTGTTACCGATTTCGCAGGACTGTGGTCTGCAGTGGACGACCTCTACGAATCTTAAACTCGTTTAGAGCACTCTGTTTCTCAAGCATCGACAATGTTACGTTGCACACGGCCATGTCAACAATTCGGAGCCCTCTAGGAGAAGAGGACTGCAAACACGTATACACAAAGAATATATACGTAGAATGTTAATAATGTTTGTTTCATTTAAAAACCTTAAATTGTTTTCATATAAAAAATTCGGAGGCATTACCTCAAAAAGTATTTCAAGAAACAAAATAGCGTGATGAGAAGACTGCTGGGAGAATGAAAAATGTGTCTAGCTCCAGCGGTGCCGCAGTTGCCGTCATCGAAATATAGGTGATCTCACCGTGGGTCACGCACGAGAGCCTAGAGCGCACTGGCCGCGAATACGCAGCGGGTGTTAACAGATCGCAGGCATAATTAAGGGCCACGTCCTGTTTCCTGCTTCCTGCGCACACGCAGCCCAGCTGCCGCGAGCCGACACATCACGGGGAGTGCTCTCTCCGCATGCGCTCTTCCAGCGATTTTTAGTCCGTGCTGCGGTCTACAGCTTGTAAGTAGGATGTTTAGGTTTTTATGCTTGGAACGCCACGTAGCGCTCTGTATGAAACTCACTGGCTGTGCCGTGTGCAGTCTGTGGTCGGTTGGCATTGTTGGAATATTCGCAGTTGGATGTGAACAGCGCGTAGCGTTGCGAAGTTGGAGGTGAGCCGCCAGCAGTGGTGGGTGTGGGGAGAGAGAGAATGCGGAGTTTTGAGAGCGGATGATCTGGACGTGTGTCCATCAGAGACAGTAAATTTGTAAGACTGGATGTCATGAACTGATATACAGGGTGTTACAAAAAGGTACGGCCAAACTTTTAGGAAACATACCTCACACACAAATAAAGAAAAGATGTTATGTGGACATGTGTCCGGAAACGCTTAATTTCCATGTTAGAGCTCATTTTAGTTTCGTCAGTATGTACTCTACTTCCTCGATTCACCGCCAGTTGGCCCAATTGAAGGAAGGTAATATTGACTTCGGTGCTTGTGTTGACATGCGACTCATTGCTCTACAGTACTAGCATCAAGCACATCAGTACGTAGCATCAACAGGTTCATCACGAACGTGGTTTTGCAGTCAGCGCAATGTTTACAAATGCGGAGTTGGCACATGCCCATTTGTTGTATGGATTAGCACGGGGCGCGGTACGTTTGTATCGAGACAGATTTCCAGAACGAAGGTGTCCCGACAGGAAGACGTTCGAAGCAATTGATCGGCGTCTTAGGGAGCACGGAACATTCCAGCCTATGACTCGCGACTCGGGAAGACCTAGAACGACGAGGACACCTGCAATGGACGAGGCAATTCTTCGTGCAGTTGACGATAACCCTAATGTCAGCGTCAGAGAAGTTGCTGCTGTACAAGGTAACGTTGACCACGTCACTGTATGGAGAGTGCTACGGAAGAACCAGTTGTTTCCGTACCATGTGCAGAGTGTGCAGGCACTATCAGCAGCTGATTGGCCTCCACGGGTACACTTCTGCGAATGGTTCATCCAACAATGTGTCAATCCTCATTTCAGTGAAAATGTCCTCTTTACGGATGAGGCTTAATTCAACGTGATCAAATTGTAAATTTTCACAATCAACATGTGTGGGCTGACGAGAATCCGCACGTAATTGTGCAATCACGTCATCAACACAGATTTTCTGTGAACGTTTGGGCAGGCGTTGTTGGTGATGTCTTGATTGGGCCCCATGTTCTTCCACCTACGCTCAATGGAGTACGTTATCGTAATTTCATACGGGATACTCTACCAGTGCTGCTAGAACATGTGTCTTTACAAGTACGACACAACATGTGGTTCATGCGCGATGGAGCTCCTGCACATTTCAGTCGAAGTGTTCGTACGCTTCTCAACAACAGATTCGGTGACCAATGGATTGGTAGAGGCTGACCAATTCCATGACCTCCACGCTCTCCTGACCTCACTTGACTTTCATTTATGGAGGCATTTGAAAGCTCTTGTCTACGCAACCCCGGTACCAAATGTAGAGACTCTTCGTGCTCGTATTGTGGACGGCTGTGATACAATACGCCATTCTCCAGACCTGCATCAGCGCATCAGGGATTCCATGCGACGGAGGGTGGATGAATGTATCATCGCTAACGGAGGACATTTTGAACATTTCCTGTAACAAAGTGTTTGATGTCACGCTGGTACGTTCTGTTGCTGTGTGTTTCCATTCCATGATTAATGTGATTTGAAGAGAAGTAATAAAATGAGCTCTAACATGGAAAGTAAGCGTTTCCGGTCACATGCCCACGTAACATCTTTTCTTTCTTTGTGTGTGAGGAATGTTTCCTGAAAGTTTGGCCGTACCCTGTATATATTATGACTTTTGAACGCTATTAAGGTAAATACATTATTTGTTCTCTACCAAAATCTTTCATTTACTAACTATGCCTATCAGTAGTTAGTGCCTTCAGTAGTTAGAATCTTTTATTTAGCTGGCAGTATTGGCGCTCGCTGTAGTGCAGTAGTTCGAGTTACGAAGATTTTTGTGAGGTAAGTGATTTGTGAAAGGTATAGGTTAATGTTAGTCAGGGCCATTCTTTTGTAGGGATTATTAAATGTCAGATTGCGTTGCGCTAAAAATATTGTGTGTCAGTTTAGTGTAAGTATAGAATAAGTAAAGAGAACAATGTCTGAGTACGTTCAGTTCTGCTCAGCTGTTTGAAAATCAGATAATGTAAGAGGTTTATCAGCACAGTAATTCATAAATTTTTCTAAGAGGACGTTTCAAGCTCTGGTCACAGTGGAGCTAGTAGACTATAGACTGCGAAAATGAGAATTTGTGTGTAGCGAAGGAAGTTTTTAGCAACGAGCAGTGTTGACCGAAACTTTGTTCTGGACCACTAACGCCCCATCACTTCACTCTCTTACTCGCAAACAGGAAAATCTGGCACACAGAAATATGAAAGAGGTTGGAGGAAGCGTCAGATATTGAAGAAATGAAGCACCGTCGAAGCTCCAGTTACTGGGATTACCTTGAAATTAAACACACGAAGCTGAAGAGGTATTTCTTGATACGAATGCGATTCATTTGGAGAGGATGTAAAAATCAGTTTGTTACTAAAGCAAGTGCATCATTATAGACTAACGAGGAGAATGCAACATGAGCCACTATCCGATTTCCCAGAAACTTCGCTCAGTGAAAGAGGGCGCAAAATAAGTGAACACGTGTCTCGGCTTATTCGTAGATACTCGACCATTTCTGAGAAAATGACAGTCATCGAAATTTTCGAAGTGCTTTATGCACCTTTTATCTACTAAACAGTACATCTGAATCGGTGGCTAAGTAGCTAGCCGTAGCAGATTCTCACCTTTGGACCCCGTGTCCGAAATACGATTATAATTATTTAATTTTTGTTTTACATTTCTATATTCACGTTCGTACAAGATTAGTACACGAATATTTTCCAATTCAAATTGAAATAACGTGGTTCTTATTCATCTTCAATTGTATATCTGGCGAATGAATTTCAGAAAATAATAATAAATCATAAAATTATTTCAAATTGTTTTCGGTGAAATTCCTTGGTTCATAATCATCTGCAAGCGCGTATTTTACGTAAATTCACCCGCTAAGCATTTTCTGCCGCGAAATTATTGCCAACGTGTGAAATCTTCAGCAATGCTAACGACGTTTCTTTCCCGAGTGAGATTCACACGAAGAAATGTCACTGTGCAACCCTGCCCACGTCCGGTGCTCGTCGTGTTCGAACTTACTATATTTCGAATATTTCTTCGATCAGTATCATCCAGAGGCATGAACTAAATATTCCTGTAAAACAGACAATATAAGAATTGATACAAGAACTGAAAAGGATTGTAACCCATGAAAGTAAAATACAGACATATTTCGTATAGTAAATGTGTGACACTTATTGAGAATCCTAATTGTAATTTTACAAAAAAAATTTAATGTCTTTCTATCTCCTAACTTGACAAGAAACATGCATATAGTAATCTTCTACGGATACGGTTAGATAAACGAAAATAATGAAGAACTAAAGACAATCGGGTTTCGAAGACGGGGCGCAAAATTGAGAGACTGCAACGTTTACCACTGTGCCCCCATTTCGAATAAGACTATCACGCGCTATGAAATCATCTAAACTACATCGAAAAGTTTGATCGTCGTTTTCTCAGAAACGGTCGAGTACCAACGGATAATCCGAGCCACGTGTTTGCTTACTTTGACTCTTCTTCCACTAAGCGAAGTCTGCGGGAAATCGGCTTATGGCACTTACCGTGTTGCTCTTGTAAGCAAAAACACATAGAAAACAGAAAATACAAAATACATCGCTTTTTTCACTCACATAAAGAAGAATGAATAAGCAAGCATGGGCTACTATCAAGAAAAACAGAGGCCAATTAAGTGTAACTGAAAAATGGTTTAGATGGTTCCGTGCACTATGGGACTTAGCTTCTGAGGTCATCAGTCCCCTAGAACTTAGAACTACTTAAACCTAACTAACCTAAGGACACCACACACATCCGTGCCCGAGGCAGGATTCGAACCTGCGACCGTAGTGGTCACGCGCTTCCAGACTGTAGCGCCTAGAACCGGTCGGCCACCACGGCCGGCAAGTGTAACTGAAGAAAAACTCAAAGGTATTGCTGGCAGTAAAACTTTCGGGGTATAAAGTCGTGGTCCACGAAACTCTTCTGTTCCTAACGTTTAGTGCAGAACTGTGCTGGACATCTTCAGAGGCGTTGCACCTGCGTAGGGGTTGGCCGATCAACTCGGTAAGACTCAACAGCATCGCCTCTGAAGATGTCCAGCACCGTTCTGGACTAAACGTTAGGAACTGAAGAGTTTCGTGGACCACGACTTTATACCCCCTAAGGTTTACCACAGCAGTGTCATCCGATCGTGAGAGCCTTCATTCTATTAACTCTGTGGATTTTCCTCATTCGCCATAAATTTAGAATACTACACGATACAAAAACCTTCGCTACGGATATGAAATCGTTGGTTTTTCACCTTCGTACACAATAACACGAAACAAGAGACGGTCGCACAGAAGCAGTTCAGATTATACAATTAACTTGTTGATGTCTTGCAAAGTAGGTTTGTGATCTGTTTGAGCCAAGAAGTAAGATATTACAAAAGAGACCACATGTAATATAATGAATCAAATGGTTCAAATGGCTCTAAGCACTATGGGACTGAACATCTGAGGTCATCAGTACCGTAGACTTAGAACTACTTAAACCTAACTAACCTGAGGACATCACACACATCCATTCCCGAGGCAGGATTAGAGCCTACGACTGTAGCAGCCACGTGGTTCCGCACTGAAGCGCGTAGAACCGCTCGACCACTATAATGTATCAAATTCGGTATTTCCTCTAATATAACACAAAGAAGACTACACGTTACAAACCATCCATCTATAACTTTTTAATTGTCAATGTGACCCACTGCGGAAAATTGTAGTAACTGAGCGGTTGGTATTAGCTTCATCACAATTAGCGGTAGGCTACTATTTTCAAAACGAGTGTAACATTTCAAAGACTGCTAACAATTCCTTTCAGTTTTAAATAGAACACAATCTTTCCATGAACCCCAAATGAGACAGAACAAAGAGTCACACATTAAAACATCAGGAAGAGAAGTTCGAAATTAACACACAGTACGCAACGGGATTAGGAGTCATCATCGTATACAAGAGATGTTCAGACAAAAAGTTACAGACTATGACATCAGAATTTAAAAGGAGTTATTTCCAATACGCCAGTCTAAGTAAAACTGAAAAACCTAAAATTTATTTTATGCTCTCTCTCTCTCTCTCTCTCTCTCTCTCTCACACACACACACACACACTTTTACGTACAACGCATCTGAGTATTGATACACTATATTATATACTTTGTTTTGGTCAATTCTATCTTTTCTATAAATTTCTGACGTCCATCATTTTTTCTATCTTCTTTTCCGAAAGACGAAGAAAAAAGGTCGTGTACATTTATCTTCAACTCACGCAACAGTTGTAAACAGGCTAGCTAAGATCATTTATAAATCCATTTTGTTTACATGTGAACGAAATACTGTTTCGTATGTGGTGCTATATTTACCAATTCGACTCAGACAAAAAGAAAAATGATGGAACATCTCTGCAAGTAAATTCACAAAGGCTCAGAGGCAGCTGCGGCAACGCGAGCAAACCCGGATTAGACCGAAAATACTAAAATTATTTGAAGGCCGAACACAAGGACTGAATCCCTCAAGCCCATCCCCATCAAGAGAAGCATAATCCTATCCTACAACGCGACAGCAATGTCGCTGGTATGCTCTTTGATCAAAATTTTACCATTATTTCCACGTCTTTGGAAGCCGTGGTAATTACAGCATTTCCATATGTTTAACGAGCATTTGCCCATCTGACGACGATACGTACGGTTCTGGGTGAGGTGGCCAGTTTACGAAGCACAGTGCACATTCGGGTTTACCAGGTCCATCCGAATAATAGGGCATTTGAATTCATCACACGCTCGTATGGTGAGCCGTTTTCAATACTTTCTGGGTAAATATTTCTCTTGTAGTGAGTTATTGTACCCGATGTTCCATGCGCTGATGATGTGTGTCTCAAGGTGACCATAATTATGCTTTAAATGCTATTATATTTTCTTAATGGAAGTCTCTAAGGTTTATTCGCGATCCCTACTTTAAAACTGTAATACCTGTACACTGAGAATGCACTTCGCTAGCGGCGTCGAGATTTCATACGTAATGTTGTAGGGGTCCTGCCCTCAGCAGACATACCAATCTTTCCGAAACAATATTGTAACAGCACACACATTTCTCAATGCTGCAATCAGCAGCACCCTTCGAATATTTCTTCACATGATTTTTCAGGCCAGAAGGTAGGTCAGTAGAACAGGTGCAGAGAGAGAGAGAGAGAGAGAGAGAGAGAGAGAGAGAGAGAGAGCGGTTTATCATTTTATATACGACGTGATTGCTTTGTGTCTTTAAATTTCACATTGTTATACAGGCACAATCAGGTTCATAAATCGAGCCGAGCATGCCCGCTGGACGGATTTTAGCTATAAGCTGGGTTATGTGCACATCACTGAAGCAAGGCCATGAGTTTATTAGAAATTAGTACGATCATAGAGAGTTCAATGAATTTTTCGTATGATGCCCCTTACTGTTATGCTGTGCGAAATGAACTACTCCTATCTCCCTTTTGTTCTTTTCCTTATAATACTTCTGGTTAGATGGCGTTCAAAATATAATTTTTTTGGGCCGTAACACTCAAGAGAGCATTATTTCCGGTTACATACATGCAAGTAACCTGAATTTCAGAAAAAGGCTGGCGGCTTGCAATCTACCGGTAAAAGCTTCAGATACAGACAATTCTAATTATTATTGCTAAAATTGTTTGTTTACTTATTTACCTCCCGAAAATTA
Organism: Schistocerca nitens; assembly: GCF_023898315.1. Classification (NCBI taxonomy): domain Eukaryota; kingdom Metazoa; phylum Arthropoda; class Insecta; order Orthoptera; family Acrididae; genus Schistocerca; species Schistocerca nitens. The sequence continues at coordinate 563,701,934 of NC_064619.1, read as the reverse complement.
GTGCACGTTTGTTAACTTTTTTCCCCTCTAAGATATCATTCAGCATTCACATTAAGCAACTTAGGACAACTTCAAAAACCCCAAGTCAGGGTGGTTACAATGGAATGTAGACCCTGCCCAGCTGTTAGAACAGTGCTTTGCTCCACCTCGGCCGGTTGGTTGCCCACAGAGCACATCGCAACGTACGTCTAGTTTGTGTGTGTGTGTGTGTGTGTGTGTGTGTGACAACCGCCGACCCATCGCACCTCTTGCCAAGGCGAGCAGCTTCATTACGTAACAGCTGACTGCAACCGTTTTACATACGTGACCGGCAGTCTTTTCAAAGGTATGGGGTACGTTGTTTCTGCCCTCTAATTCAGTACAGCATTTGTCCGCTAGTTGCCGCAGTGTTCCACTTCATTACTCTTCTCTTGTTTTTCGGCAGAGGTTTCAGAATCAGTTGTAATGTGATATTTCAGCACTACTTAAGCATTATTTTTGTATTTGTTGGGCATTACAAACCAAGTTCATACACTACTTTTGTTACTGGTTTTAGTAGCATTATGTAATTTCATTAGTTTACCAGACATACCACACAGAATATTCTCCGTATCTTAGCTCAAAAGTTTTGGACAGGGTTTGATATTGTCCTGAATCTTTCATGTCTTTGGAAATTGAAGTGTTCCAGGGAATCTTTGTAGTTCAAAATTCGATCTAATGACTGATTTTTATGAATTTTTTAATTTTGCTTGGTATCTTTTTTACATACAAACACGAAGCAATTTTTTCGTGTTTTCAACAAGGGAATAATCTGGTTTATCCACCAAGCTTATTCGGAAAAAAATATTTCTTATGAAATCCGCGCTTAAACTGTAATCCTTAAATAGTTGTAAAAAATTTCCTGGAGCATTGTTTTGCAGAAGAGCATATCTGTCGCCGGAACTCTGGTTTATATGTATCTATACAGCTTTGCTTGATGTCCACTGTGCTAATCTCTATCCTGACCACTTTCCTTTGAGATTTTATTTTAAGTCAGATTCTAAGCCTGGCGTCAGAATTTGATTAACACGCTCTGTCCGCCCCGATAGTTGAGTGGTCAGGGTGTCGGATTGCCGTCCTACGGGCCCTGGTTCGATTCCCCGCTGGGTCGGGGATTTTCTCCGCTCAGGACGGGGTGTTGTGCTGTCTGCATCATCATTTCATCCCCATCCGGCGCACAGGTGGCCCAATGTGGCGTCGAATGTAATAAGACCTGCACCAAGACGGCCGGACCTGCCTGCAGGGGGCCTCCCGGCCAATGACGCCAAACGCTCATTTCATTTCCATTAACACAATCTACATTTAAGCTGAGCTTTCTCATTACCTTGAGTGATCCTTATGCGTGTGCATGTTCTTGCCGGTAACTTTCACTCTCTTTGGAACAATCGACATATTCCACACGTGAATGTAGTTATGACTACGCTTAAAGTGGTTCTCAGCACGGATAAGGTTAATCGAGTGTCCGAGATCATCACGGTTTATCTTCTGACATATCTTCTGCATACACACCATGTTACGAATCCTCCCAAGAACGCCACGTGCCGTGAAGAGTGCGTGGGCGGCCGCTCAAGGCCGGAAAAAAGGATGGGTCGCGAAATAATTAATGAATATGAAAGCAGGTGTCAGATTCGGGACCTTTTGCTGGGGAAAAATCCACTGCTCTAACTACAATTTGCGTATCAATTTTATTTCGACTGACATAAAGGCGAATTTGAGCATCAAAACAATTATACAGGGTGATTCAAAAAGAATACCACAACTTTAGGAATTTAAAACTCTGCAACGACAAAAGGCAGAGCTAAGCACTATCTGTCGGCGAATTAAGGGAGCTATAAAGTTTCATTTAGTTGTACATTTGTTCGCTTGAGGCGCTGTTGGCTAGGCGTCAGCGTCAGTTGATGCTAGGATGGCGACCGCTCAACAGAAAGCTTTTTGTATTATTGAGTACGGCAGAAGTGAATCGACGACAGTTGTTCAGCGTGCATTTCGAACGAAGTATGGTGTTAAACCTCCTGATAGGTCGTGTATTAAACGTTGGTATAAACAGTTTACAGAGAATGGGTGTTTGTGCAAAGGGAAAAGTTCTGGACGGCCGAGAACGAGTGATGAAAATGTAGGACGCATCCAGCAAGCGTTTGTTCGCAGCCCAGGAAAATCGACTCGCAGAGCTAGCAGAGAGCTGCAAATTCCACAATCAACTGTATGGAGAGTCCTACGAAAAACTACCCGAGGCGATGGATCGGCCGCCAGGCAGCCCGTGACAGAGCACTTCATCACTGGCCTCCAAGAAGCCCTGATCTTACCCCCTGCGATTTTTTCTTATGGGGGTATGTTAAGGATATGGTGTTTCGGCCACCTCTCCCAGCCACCATTGATGATTTGAAACGAGAAATAACAGCAGCTATCCAAGCTGTTACGCCTGATATGCTACAGAGAGTGTGGAACGAGTTGGAGTATCAGGTTGATATTGCTCGTGTGTCTGGAGGGGGCCATATTGAACATCTCTGAACTTGTTTTTGAGTGAAAAAAAAACCTTTTTAAATACTCTTTGTAATGATGTATAACAGAAGGTTATATTATGTTTCTTTCATTAAATACACATTTTTAAAGTTGTGGTATTCTTTTTGAATCACCCTGTAGAATGGAAAGAAACATAGTAATCATTCTCTAGATACAAAGGAACCGAAACCTGTAAGCAGATTTCGGCCGCTGTCATTTTGAGAGGAATTAATAATTTGTTCAACATGGCGGCAACCATTAAAAAGATACAGGTTCAAACGGATCATTTTCTTGGTCTTGAGACGCGCACAAATACAGAAAAGCCCACCGTTCCATGGCTGTCCAACGTTAAGAGTAACTTTCTATATACTGTTTTTAGTATATATCTCTCTGTTTATTTTCTAAATACTTTATTTATCAGTGTTAGGATTACTACCACCTTTCATTAGTGTCCATTCAAATGCGTGGCTCCGTGCAAGTAAGTTCGTAGTCCATGCCTTCCCCAAGATCTGATACTGGGTATAATATTAATATGAGATCACGACCGCTTTTCAGTATTTATCTTGCCCGCTAGCTCTTTTCATTTAGGACGCCCGGGATACAATAAGTGTGGCAGTCACTCTGGGTGCGGTGGCGAGCTTTGTTACCATCAATATCAAAAGTAAAGCTCCTGGTTGTGGTCCGGATGGGCTAATCGGGACCGGCGGACCACCAAGACACCCTCCGCCAATGCAGTCATTCAGATGAGGTATAGAGCGATACCACTTTCCCGGTCATTGTCAGTTTTCTAAACCTTGGACTCGCTACTTCTTGCGCTTGCGTAACATACAGAGGACCCGTGTTCGATTCCTGGTACTACAAGAAGTTTTTCCTTGGTGCGAGGACTGAAACGGGGCTGCACTCTATCTCTTCATGCCAACTGAGGAGCCACTTGAGGCAGAGGCTCCTATGTCTGCAAAGACGACAAAGGTCGAAAGAGAGGTGTGTTGACCACACGCCCCTCCATACGAAATCCAAATGACACCATTTGCGGAGGATGACACAGTGGTCGGTCGGTCCCGGCTGGACCGTCAGTGGAGCGTTGGTTTTTGATTTACCCTTTCAAAGGAATTATCCCGGAATTAGCCTTTACGTGATTTATGGTAATTACGGGTAAACTTAATCTGGATGACAATAAGGCCCTCCTGAATGCAAGTTCTGTGTGTAACTCTTACTCTCATATCCCACCCAAGCATAATTTTGCTCTACGTCTTCAATCAGCATTTGAAGCCGTTCATTCAACCTCACATATCCACAGAAAAAGTAGGTTTTGCTGAAGGAAAATGAACTCGTTAACTGATCCTCAAGACTTGATAAATAACTGAGGACTCGTGACAGGTTTGTGTTCCTCTTTTCATTTGTTTCCTTAATTGCAGGAAAACATTTGACCACGTTGTCTGAGAAACGTTTTGGCAGGTGCTTGCAGAGTTCGGAGTTCCACCACACTTGACAGTACTGATCGGAAGTCTGTACAATAATCGCCTCGCGGCTGTGAAGACAAGTAATGTACGCCTGAATCCTTCACTGTATTAAAAGGAGCCAGACAGGGCTGTGTTCTGTCCCCCACAACTGTACTACATCTATGTCGAACATGTCATTAGGAAGCCCTGGATGGTTGGACTAAAGCCATCTCAACTGTAGGGAGAAAAACTGACAACTTCTAATTTGCTGATGACACCGCGCTTTTACTGTTGACTAATTTGACTGTTATGTGTGTATGTTGTGTTTGCTAAACCTATGGCTACGAACTTATGCACCAACGCAATAGTTGGCAATGGTCCAAGATTTGACACTGGAAATAGTCTCGTGACGTAAGTCTTCAATTCAGTTGCCTCGTGACTGAATGGCGTCCAACAGTCTGTCGGATGTTCTACTTTGCTGCAGTGGACAAGGTTCATCGGTCGGTGCCGGCACGGTAGCTCAGCGTGTTCGGTCAGAGGGTTAGCTGCACTCTGCAATAAAAAAAAACTGAGTTAATCGATCAACGACGAACTTAAACGGGTGTCTTACGACGTCCGTCCCGAGCAGATGCAACGAACGAAAACGAAAAAAAAATGAGATCAAAAAAAGGAAGTGGTGGCGTGCTTGTCTCCCACGCAGCGGGTGCGGGTTCGAATCCCGGCTGGGTTGGAGACTTTCTCCCCTCGTGGCCTGGGTATTTTGTTGTCCTCATCATCATTTTATCCTCATTACCGGCAGGCAAGTCACCCAATGTGGCATCGAATGCAGTTCCTTCTCTAAATCCTCGCACGAACGAAAAAATGGCTGACATCGAAATAAGTGTACAAGGAATAGAAAAGCAACTGAAATCATTCAACAGAGGAAAGTCCGCTGGACCTGACGGGATATCAGTTCGATTGTACACGGAGTAAGGGAAAGAACTTGGCCCCTTCTAACAGCCGTCTACCGCAAGTCTCTGGAGGAACGGAGGGTTCCAAATGACTGGAAAAGAGTACAGGTAGTCCCAGTCTTCTAGAAGGGTCGTCGAGCAGATGCGCAAAACTATAGACCTGTATCTCTGACACCGATCTGTTGCAGAATTTTAGAACAACTTTTTTGCTCGCGCATCATGTCATTCCTCTAAACCCAGAATCTACTCTGTAGGAATCAATATGGATTCCGGAAACAGCGATCATGTGAGACACAGAAATTAGGTGCAGAAAATATTAGATACAGGCTCCCAGGTATATGCCATTTTCCTTGACTTCCGGAAGGCGTTCGATACAGTTCCGCACTGTCGCCTGATAAACAAAGTAAGAGCCTACGGAATATCAGACCAGCTGCATGGCTGGATTGAAGAGTTTTTAGCAAACAGAACACAGCATGTTATTCTCAATGGAGTAACCTCTGGCGTGCCACAGGGGAGTGTTGTGGGACTATTGCTTTTCACAATGAATATAAATGACCTAATAGATACTGTCGGAAGTTCCATGCGGCTATTCGCGGATGATGCTGTAGTATACAGACAAGTTGCAGCATTAGAAAATTGCAGCGAAATGCAGTAAGATCTACAGCGGATAGGCACTTGGTGCAGGGAGTGGCAACTGTCCCTTAACATAGACAAATGTAATGTATTGCGAATACATAGGAAGAAGGACCCTTTATTGTATGATTATATGATAGCGGAACAAACACTGGTAGCAGTTGCTTCTGTAAAATATCTGGGAGTGTGCGTACGGAACGATTTGAAGTGGAATGATCATATAAAATTAATTGTTGGTAAGGCGGGTGCCAGATTGAGATTCATTGGGAGATTCCTTAGAAAATAAGGTCCATCAACAGAGGAGGTGGCTTACAAAACACTCGTTCAGCCTATACTTGAGTATTGCTCATCAGTGTGGGACCCGTACAAGGTCGGGTTGACAGAGAAGACCCAAAGAAGAGCGGCGCGTTTCGTCACAGGGTTGTTTGGTAGGCGTGATAGCGTTACGGAGATGTTCAGCAAACTCAAGTGGCAGACTCTGCAAAGAGAGGTGCTCCGCATCGGGGTGTAGCTTGCTGTCCAGGTTTCGAGAGGGTGCGTTTCTGGTTGAGGTATCGAATAAATTGCTTCCCCCTACTTATACCTCCAGAGGAGATCACGAATGTAAAATTAGAGAGATTCGAGCGCGCACGGAGGCTTTCCGGCAGTCGCTCTTCCCGCGAACCATACGCGACTGGAATAGGAAAGGGAGGTAATAACAAATGGTTCAAATGGCTAAACGGCTCTAAGCACTATGGGACTTAACATCTGAGGTCATCAGCCCCTAGACTTAGAACTACCTAATCCTAACTAACCTAAGGACATCCTGCCTGAGGCAGGATTCGAACCTGCGACCGTAGCAGTCGCGCGGTTCCAGACTGAAGCGCCTAGAACCGCTCGGCCACCGCGGCCGGCAGGTAATGACAGTGGCACGTAAAGTGCCCTCCGCCACACACCGTTGGGTGGCTTGCGGAGTATAAATGTAGATGTAGAAGATCTTCACTCGGCGGCCGAACTTCCCCGGGTGGGGCCTCGTGGCCGTCAATGCCATACGATCATTATTTTTTTTTTTAACTGTCGGACAACCTGTTGGTCGAACCAATACGGCCCCAGTGGACGTCCAGGCTGGAAGAAGCTGGTAACCGTCCGGGATGGAGACGCTTGGTTCGTGGGGTCACGACGCTCAGCAATGAGCTAGCTCAACGACTTGTGATGATGACGTGTAGCCGCTGCACCATCTCCGCCGGTCGCAGTGTCGGATGACGTCACAAGTAGCGCTGTGGCGTGCCCCAGTGCGCCTACCGCACCTAGGCGCTCCACCTGCAGCACGGGCGCCTGTGTGGGCGTGCGGCAGTCTTTAGCGGGGCCGCCTCCCCAGCGCAACTCGATAGGTGAGGCGAGGTAGCGGGCGGCGGGCGGCGAGCCACGGGGGCTCGCTCGAGCCGTGCATTAGCCCCGTCCTGATCCGCTAACACATGCAACTCGACACGCGGTGCCGCGCCGCGCCGCGCCGCCCACACCTGCGCGCCCGATACAGATACAGGGTAGGCTGGCGGCCGTTTTTTGTGCGAGCCGCTCCCCGCGCGAGGAAGGCGAGCGGATGGAGGCGGAATTAGCATTTCCGCTTTTCCAGGGGGAAAAAAAAGGGTAGGGGGATTGCGTGCTGCGAGGAGGGGGACAGCCATATGGTGACAGTGTGGAAGAGCCGCGCGTCGGCGTCTTCCCTGCAGTGAAACGGATATTTTATAGCCTTATGCGAGGGCTGAAATCAGGTGTCATAGAGCCAAGGGGTGCCTTTCCAGAGTAGTAGTCTCAGATTTGCTTCTATTTGCACTTCGTCCCGGAGAAGTCTGCGAATTCGGCAACTGGCTCCGGACCATAGAAACTCCTTCCGATTCAGTTCACAAAGAAACAAGGAAGAGACACAATTTACAATATAAAAAAAGCGTTTTCATGTTCGAATTGCACCTTACGATGAATTTTCCGTATGATTTGATAGTGTAGTTTGCGGCAGATGTTTACAATGCAACAAGAGGCAATACATAGTTTAGAGAGGAGTTTCTCACGAATCTGAGTGAAGGAAGAATTATGAAATCTTCAGCGATTCCAGAAATGTAGGGTGTTCGGATATTCCCGTTACCGACTTCCAGGACTTGTAAAGGGGAGTGAGTATGCAACATTCTGAATGGGATCCCATATCCGGAAACATACATTTCCTGCGCTACAGACGTTTGAAAAAAGTTTGCTAGGTAGACATGCCACAGGATAGTCATGGTGGAGGGGTTGGGGTGGTTACGTCGGATAGGCTGATGTCATTTCACGTCCACCGTATGTCGTGAGTGCTAGAGCACCATGGTTGTGTACACATTTGCTGAATACACCAGCACGATCCTTTTGTATGGCGAAGCTCACGGTAATGTAGGAGCTGTTCGTCACCTTTATCAAGATCGTTGTCCGCAACGTCTGACTCTATTGCATATCATTTTCGCCACAATTACAAAAATGTTCAAATGGGCGAGAGATCTTATGGGACTTAACTGCTAAGGTCATCTGTCCCTAAGCTTACACACTACTTAACCTAAATTAGCCTAAGGACAAACACACACACACCCATACCCGAGGGAGGACTCAAACCACCGCCGGGACCAGGCGCACAGTCCAGGACTGCAGCACCCTAGACCTCTCGGCTAATCCCGCGTGGCTACAACTTAACTACGCGATACATTTCGTGCATTGCAAACACAACATTACCATTAACTTGTACGTGATCTTTTCAAATACAATTTTTCAAAATGCCTTCGTCATTCTATTATGTCACTTTGAAATACAAAGTAATAACTGAGGAAATAATTTTAAAGATAATATATGTTTAAACACTACACTACTCTATTATGTAATCTGTTGAAGTAATAAGAAACGACATGTAAACTCACCAAATCATGAAATTTTATTTAAGTTGTTTAGGGCCAAAATTTATTATTCATTGTTTAAGCATTTATTCGCTGATTTTGGGAACGAAGTTGGCATTGCGGAAAACGTTTTGCATAAAAAAACTGAGGAACACGAATATGTAAACAAAGATGCATAGGCTTCACATTTTAGAATAATCGGAAGAAAAATTGAAATCAATTAAAAATACATCGATACTACTCTTTTGTCATATTTAAACTGTAGCTCCACTATATAAGTAAACTATAAATTTCTTTGTCTATAAAAGTGACTGAAATCGGTGAAGTATCTCGTTCTACGAAAGTCATGCGCGAAAACGGAGTCTTTATAAAGGCCGCAGACGTGACAATTACAGGTAATTTGTTCCGTAGCTTTAATACGGGTAAAAGGTAAATCATTTGTCTCATAGCTGTAAGGTACATGAAGTGTACGTCTTTCGCTTGGGCTCTTCCGTTATGTAGTTTCATTAAGTATTTTGTCTTTTGCTGTGTATGTCTAAAAGAAATATTCTGTGAATTGTGTTTTCTAGAAAAGGTGAAATGATGAGTAATAAATAATGGAACTGAACCACGAACTCGAAACACTGAAGATAAGTTGTTACAATTAAATTTCGTTATAATTCTTACTGTCCACTAAATTCCATTATGTGCTAAAATAGTTGTAAATATTGTTGCAACACCACAGAGATGTAAGTCTAAGATATGAGTACTGACTGCTTATTAAGCTAAATGAAACTTTTTCGAGATTATAGAAGATAAAAATCATAATAAATGTAGCTTTCTTGGAAAGTTGAGGTGTTATAAGTGCCACCCAGTTACTTTGTCAAATTGCCTTTTATTTGAACAGATGATGGTGATGATCAAGGGACTGAACAGCGTGGTAAATGTTCCCATTATTCTCATAATAAAGAAGCCAACAAGAGTCCTGGAGTAATGTGGCTAAGGTCGGGTCAACAGCTGTTACAGGAAATGAACTCAGAATATATAAACAAGTGAGGGGATAAAGCTTGGGGGGAAGGGAAGGTGGGGGGGGGGGGGGGGGGGCGGTGAGTGCGCCGGTAAAGGTCTCTTCTGAACAACAGTTGCGGTGAGGGGATGTATCCAGCAATTCCCTATTCGACGTCTGCACTGGCACCAGGACAAGACGCCATAAAAAGGAAAAAGTCATTCAGTGTATTAAGGATGTTAATGGCAAATAATACGTATAGTAACGTAAAGATTTTGGTTGGTTGGTTGGTTTTTTGGGGAAGGAGACCAGACAGCGTGGTCATCGGTCTCATCGGATTAGGGAAGGAAGTCGGCCGTGCCCTTTCAGAGGAACCATCCCAGCATTTGCCTGGAATGATTTAGGGAAATCACGGAAAACCTGAATCAGGATGGCCGGACGCGGGATTGAACCGTCGTCCTCCCGAATGCGAGTCCAGTGTCTAACCACTGCGCCACCTCGCTCGGTGCAAAGATTTTGAGTTTAGTTAAACTGTATGTGGCGAAGTAAGGTGGCTGCAATGCCTGTAATTATTTTGGTTTCTGTTTTTATGCAAGTAATTCATCAGTGTAGCACGGCTTGTGAAAGCAATGTAGTGTACAGAACTGTTCAATGTCTGTAACATTTCAGTTTTATCGACTGCCATTTACAGCAGCACGATGACTATCTTACTTGCTCTTACTTTAGTCTAAAAACTGTATTTTTAATAAAATTTATACACAGCATGGTGCTGCTAGCTGTTTTTATGTACATTACACTACTGGCTCTTACAGTTGTCATACGCATTCGACACTCGGATAATACACGTTTTATGACGGTAATATTACTGTAGTGCCTCATCAGTAACGGTGTGATGAGAATATAATTGAATCAGACTTTTTTTTTTTTGACTACGCCGTTTCATTAGAGTTTCGCTGTATTATCAAAAATGGCTCTGAGCACTATGGGACTCAACTGCTGAGGTTATTAGTCCCCTAGAACTTAGAACTAGTTAAACCTAACTAACCTAAGGACATCACAAACATCCATGCCCGAGGCAGGATTCGAACCTGCGACCGTAGCGGTCTTGCGGTTCCAGACTGCAGCGCCTTTAACCGCACGGCCACTTCGGCCGGCGCGCTGTATTATCGAATATAACTGAAGGCAGTATGTATTTGTAGCGATGTGGTACATAATTATATCTTGTATTGTGTGTCTCAAATAGCTATATAATTTTGCCGCCATCGAGTAATTATGTACTCATTTAACAAGACTTGATGTAAGGAAGATATACAGCCCGTTCCGAAAACGTAAAGGTATTTTAAAGGCCTGCTTGGAAGAACAAAAAGACGTAACAGTCTTCGTCTGGAAACGTCACTTATTGACACTACAGAGCATCGAGAATCAGGAACTTCATAATAGTGAAAATTTAACACAGTGCCCCACTGGTTATTGGAACGTCTACAGTGAAAATGTGAAATAGGAAAAGATTGTTAAGCGACAATTCTGCTACTCCTGAGTTTCACGATGTACTGAAATAGACTAAAGGCGTTCTGTAGAGACATTTCGACGCTTAACGTACCTGGACCTCAGGAGAAATAGTGGCTGAACCAGCCACGATACTGAAAATGGAATGAGAGGTTCAAAATAGTCGAGGCCATGGGTTGCCCATACTTTTGTGCATTATGTGATTCGCGGGCAGTAGAGTGATAATGTTACCTATAAATTTACGATGTAATATAATTAAATTTTCCTTGGGACATTTTCTTGACCTTCTAACATTTAAATTTACCGACTGAGAAACATGTTAGAAGGTACAACCATCTTTTTCACAATATGGCCATGCGTGTTATTCCGAGGACTGTTTGGTAGCCATATGGCTTCGTATTTTGGACGTTCTATAGTGTTTTATCATCAGTTCTTTCCTTTAGAATAGCTCGCAGCTTTTCCCTATCATTTTGAAAAATTTTATGTTGTACCACATAACGTGGATACCCCAAATATCGTATATACGATCTAATATATGGAAAGAAGTGTTTTTACTAGTGACCGCACTCTAATAGGGAAGTAGTTTGTAGTATGGTTGGCATTCGAAACCACTTTATTTACCTTATTACTGTAGCCACTATGGATATTTTTAAAGAATCGTTGTAGGTACTTCCTCCGTCAATTGTGATTTCTTCACAGGCGGAGAGAAACGATGTAGTGCTAGCTCTTTTTTTTTTCTTTTTTTTCAGTTTAGAGCTTCACATAATTTGATATCAAAAGAAGGATCAACGAAGGACAGCTTTCGCCGCAATATCTACTGTTTACTTGGAAATGGGCTCAGAACTGTACCTTGCTGCAGCCTTTGCATTCACTTTCAGCTGATTGCAATTATATTTGTGCTCCATGTTGCATTGGAAAAGTTTAACCAATGCCGTTAAAAAGTACGCCGTTACACTTGAATAACTATACTTGCTTCAGTACCTACGTGGATTGTGAAGTGTCGGATATTAACCATACATAAACATATTCATCTGTGACAATACAATCACTTGCTGGAGACATTATTTCGATACTTTCAACCATTAATAAAATATTAAAGCTATTCAAATTACGAGGGAGAGCGCATATAAAACTTTTGTTATATGTAAAATACTGCTGTATGTTACTTAACAAACATGGTCCTGTTGTGACCAATCCGTGTACTCTGTCTTGCTTCCTGCAGATCGCACGGCAAAGAATCGAAGTTCATAGCGTATCTTTCACTGTGAATCATTAATTGATCACGGGTACTCCTATGTGTATTGATATCCTGCTAAATTTTGACATGTTCAGATGTTCAATAGCCATAGAATAATCACAAAAATATTTTAGTTTGACGTGGGATGTAAATTCTTATTTCGGTGCTGACTGCAGCTTCAGCGCATCCACAGATCTAGTGGGATGATGTGAATTTCAAAAGAAGGTAGCATTTTTCCACTTCTGTTGTCAACTTCTGTTGTATTTATTTCATTAGTGCAGGGTTAGTTGTTGCAATTTTTGCCACTGCTAAATAATTTTCTGCAGCATAAAAAAGGGATATATGCATTAAAATCACAGCATCTAAAATTTACATGTTCCGTTTGATTACTTTTACAGATCCTGTCCTGTTAGTTGGACAGCTTGGAGTATGTATGCAGACGTAGATGTAGAAGAAATTAGCGCACTAAAACTACGCAACTTTTTCCACCAATGTGCTGGGTAAGCAACAGGGCCAAAATAATGAGTTACAAAATAATGTTCGATCACATGTGAAATAATATAAATGCGAGGATAAAATGTTCAGTTTTTTTCCCATTTATGTGTCAACAGTTTTCCCGACCGCATCACGTATCTTTCGCTGAGGACCACTGATCCTTCTCGTTCTACCCAGGTACTCGTGTACAACCCTTCTTCACTGTTCCTTTACTAGACCGGGCGACCGTCGAGCTATGTGGTTTATTTCTCACCCCTTCGGCTCATCGGCTGTACTTTCTACCTCTTTGCTGTGGTGTTAGACTATAGCTGCACCTAACTTTTCCTTAGACAGCATCGGATAAAAATATAGAACAACAGCATCCTGTTTATTCTAATTATGTGCTAAGCAATCTTATCTCACCACCTGCCTAGGTGGCCATCCTATGTGTCCAACTAGGGAGCATTACCATACACGTGACATGGTGTGCCATTTACTCAGTCACAGCAGGTCGTTTTCGAAGACTGAAAACTGTTAAGGGGCTCCGGAACGCCCTATACTTGCAATGTTAAAATAACGCTTATAAATTACATCTTTCCTCACAAAGTATTTGAGGTAGGAAGTTGAACCTTTTACAGATTATGTATTGGAATATGGGCTACAACTTAACACAGGGATTTTACAAAATTTTAGTTCAGTTACTAAAGATGATTTTTTTTTCAATTGTAATGAAAATTCACAACATTTTTTTTGCAATTTTTTATTTATATATTCAAAAATATACAGTTTTTTTGGAAAAAGGCTGTGTTAAATTACGCAGAAGGTACTGTGTAACATTTACTGAAAGTTTGAAACACATATGTTTGGAAGATCCTTAGAAAACATGTAATTAGTATGAGAAAATAAAAGTTTTGTGAATCGAGCAACAAAGATTGGATTAACTTTTTAGTGCATTCCAGGTCCATAGGATGGATTATCTTCATCCTCTGCAAACTCCTCCTCCAGCTTCCTCTTGTTCCTCCTCCTGTCTACTCTTGCTTGTATTTCTAGACTCTTTACAGCCCTGTCTGCAGCCCGAAGGCGTTCCTTGTCTAAAGCAAGCATCGCTCGTTGTTGTGTTCGTAGATTTTGCTACCATTTTCTTCAGTTGCAGTTACTGCAACACTGTTCCAAAAGGTGGTCAGGTATGAACACTTATCACATTTCAGTTGTATTTCACTAGCAAGTCCTACGTGCTTTATTATGGAGAGTTCCAGACCAACTTCACTACAATGAATACATCTTACACAGTTTGAAAAAATTCCTTTGAGAACCGACATATAAAATATTTCATTCACATCCGATTCGCCCATAAAACATTCATAGTTTTCACTCATTGAACCAAGCTTCTTCTGTGAAGTATTTTCTTTCCCGCTTTGACTGCTATGGGCAGGTGTACTTGAGAGGTTAGGTTCACTCACTTGGTTATCGTCTTTATTGTTTACAGTAATAACACATACCTTTGGCTTTCCAACATTTCTCCTTTTCTTAAAAGCCTTCAGAGGATTTCTAATAACTTTACTTTTACTCATTATTATGCTTCAACAAAACAGAGACTCAAGAAACAGAATTAATTACGAATATTTTCGAGATAACGACAGAGTAAATAAACATGAAACAATCGACAATCACACCAGCGATATATATTGAACCATCACAGGTTAGCCACAACACATACTTTATCTCACATCACTAAAATGTACCTGATGAACACGGACGTTAATAATAACACCATTTGACAGCAGTTTAACAGCGCCACAGTGGGTCACACCCATGTAGAACACATTTCAAAAAAAATTTAAAAATAGTTGTAGTCTTCGGAATTGAATAAATTATATATCTATTAAAAGGTAATAGTCTGCAGATTCAAAAAAGGCAAATAAGTAAAAAATGAACTTTTCATGATTTTGAGCCTTTCCGGAGCCCCTTAAGTGGTTGAAGATATACGTACGACTTATGATTTTGCGTGTTATTGTGATAAATATTGGGATTGGTCGTAAGGTCATGCCGCTTTTACAGTGCTTCGATTTTATTCTATTAGTATAAAGTATACTACAGGATATTACAATACAATCCTCAATAACGAGGCTGCTACACTATTCAGGGATGTAACCACCATCCTTGTCAATAACCTCCCGGAAGCGCTCAGGTTGGAGTTCTATCCTACTCGTGTAGAACTGTTGCGGTTTGGTGCCGAAGAAATCTGTTATCAAGATGCTACGAAGAGCTTCATCATAAAAAACTTGCTCCTGAATACTGTTAAAGAGAGACCGGAGGAGACGATAATCAGAAGGAGCTAACAAGGGAACCTCCCCATCGCACCCCCCTCAGATTTAGTTATAAGTTGGGACAGTGGATAGGCCTTGATAAACTGAACACAGATCAATTGAGAAAATAGGAAGAAGTTGTGTGGAACTGTGAAAAAATAAGCAAAATATACAAACTGAGTAGTCCATGGGTCGCATAGGCAACATCATGGACAAAAAAAACTCAGGAGCGTCGTGGTCCCGTGGTAGCGTGAGCAGCTGCTGAACGAGAGGTCCTTGGTTCAAGTCTTCCCTCGAGTGAAAATTTTATTTTCTTTATTTTTGCATAGTTATTATCTGCCCATTCGTTCATTGACGTCTCTGTTCACTGTAACAAGTTTAGTGTCTGTGTTTTGCGACCGCATCGCAAAACCGTGCGATTAGTAGACGAAAGGACGTGCCTCTCCAATGGGAACCGAAAACATTTGATCGCAAGGTCATACGTCAACCGACTCCTCCACAGGAAAACACATCTGATATATTCTATACGACACTGGTGACGGCATGTGCGTCACATGACAGGAATATGTTGTCGACCCACCTAACTTGTAGACTTGGCGAAGGGGTAAAAAGATTCTTCTACCTTGCTCGATTTAGGTTTTCTTGTGGATGCGATAATCACTCCCAAAAAAGTGATGAAAACATAAGAGTTTGTCACATAAACTGAAAATAAAAAATTAAAGTTTTCACTCGACGGTAGACTTGAACCTAGGACCTTTCGTTCCGCAGCTGCTCGCGTTACCACGAGACCACGGCGCTCCTGCGTTCTCAGTCTCCTTGACATTGCATATCTTCCCATGAACTACTCAGTTTGTATATTTCGCTTATTTTTTCACAGTTCCACACAACTTCTTCCTGTTTTCTCCATTGACCTGTTTTCAGTTTTTCAAGGTCTATCCACTGTGCCAACTTGTAACTAAATCTGAGGGGGGTGCGATGGGGAGGTTCCCTTGTAAGTGTGGGGTATACGGATGGTGAGGAAGTGGTTCCCAACCAAGTTCAGCAATCGCCTCTGTGGTGATCCTGGCAGTATCCTGGCAGTATGCCGGCGTGCCTTATAGAGCAACGACACTGTTAGTGTTATCGTTTCGTTCTTTGGTAGCAGGTTCATGATGAGCAACGCCAGTTTGGACCCACCAAACGTACAACATAATTTTTTCACCGCATGGACAATCCTTTACTTGAGTGTTGCTTTTTACGATGCGGTGAGCCATTCTATCCTTTTCTTTAAAATTACCAACTTATTTAGGCGGTTTTTTCGTCAAAAAGAGGAGGGCTTCCAGAAAGAGTTTCATCACAGAAGTCTAATTCCACTTCTCGGGAAGAAGAAAACAATTTCCGTGCCGTCAACTCATCAAATGCTTCCCTCTGGTGCACGCCACAAATTCTTTTAATGGATTCTGAGACTCCATATTCTCGATATTTCTCTACTTGACACTGTATACCTATTAGCCTTGAAAATTGCCGAAACGAGCTGTTATTAACGTAGAAGCTCGTGTTCACAACATTCAGATACCCAACTGAAGAAAAACAATTGAATAATGAATAATGAAGGCTACACAATGCGGTGGTGTCAAGCCAATGAAGAACAACACCGACTCTTGCACCCGACCCAACACATGCAATCCAAGCGACTAGCATTACAAGGTCAAGTCTCACCAACGGAATGTGACTGGTTAGGAATCTACACACACACACACACACACACACACACACACACACACACACACACACACAAAAAAAAAAGATGAGTTAGCCTTCCCCTACAATTCGTCTACACGGGGAAACAGTTGTACAGGTAAACGGTTGGACAAAAATACGAAAACACCTGGAGAAATGCAAGCTTGAATAAATGTGCACATTCCCTTAGCAAATCGACATGCAATAATAAAAAAGCGATTTCAGGTTTATAATACCACTGCTGGAGCCGGCCGGAGTGGCCGAGCGGTTCTAGGCGCTACAGTCTGGAACCGCGCGACCGCTACGGTCGCAGGTTCGAATCCTGCCTCGGGCATGGATGTGTGTGATGTCCTTAGGTTAGTTAGGTTTAAGTAGTTCTAAGTTCTAGGGGACTGATGACCTCAGCAGTTAAGTCCCATAGTGCTCAGAACCATTTGAACCAACGCTGGAGTTTCTCTTGTTTGCAATGAATGCCAAGCCCGCTTGTTGCACTGTTGTGTTTGAATACGAACAGCACCTAGGCAGTGTCGTCAGTACTTTGCAAATGTCAGTCGTCGTCAGAACAGTGTTGCGTGTATCGGGTTGATTCCACAGGGAAACAGCTGTGCCCGGAGACAGTATTCATGTCAAGTAGTAAAGGGTGCAGAAATCAGTCGCAAGTGATATTTACTGCATACCTACATTTCGGACACTGTGCGTTATCTTCACTGCAGTAAATGTAATTAAAATATTGAAAACAATCGTATGGGCACATAGTCCCAACTGGATTATGGGCTTGTACAAGTGTTTTTAATGTTTCAACTTATATTACTTTACTGAAGATGACAGCACAGTGACAGAAATCTAATCTATATACGTAATAAACATAATTTGCGGCTGATTGCTGTACCCTTTACTACATGAAGTGTTGCGTGTAATTGTGAGCGTATCGTGTAGCAGCTGAGCGAATACGAAAATGGGCAAGTTATTGGTGTTCGTATGGCGTGTTTCCTTAAACACGGTAGTCTATGTGTTTGATGGTACTACAGGCAACGTACTGAAGATTTATACCGCTTACTCGCACATGGAAAGAGGAAAAACATCATCCGCTAAGTCACAACCCGGACGAAACTGTGTGTTGAGTGATCGCGATTGACGGTCATTGAAGAGAACTGTGACGAAAAATATGAAAACAGCTGGAAAAGTCACTGCAGTATTGGATGTCGCACTCACGATCCCTGTCAGCGACAAAACAACACAATGGGAATTCCATAAGCAGGGGATTGCAGGGCGAGCTCGAATTCCAAGGCCGCGCAGGGTAGCCGCGTGGTCTGAGGCGCATTCTCACGGACCGTGCGGCTTCCCCCATCGGAGGTTCGAGTCCTCCTTCGGGCATGGAGGTGTGTGTTGTCCACAGCGTAAGTTAAAGTTACATTAAGTAGTGTGTAGGCTTAGGGGCCGATGACTTAAGTAGTTTGATGCCATAAGACCTTACCACAAATTTCCAAATTTGGAATTCCAAAAACCACTCATCAGTAATGCAAATGTCCATAACAGGGAAACGTGATGCTAAAGCAATGAACCCTGGACCGTGCAGCAATAGAACGTCATTTGGTCGGATGAATCTGGTTTCAAACTCTTTTCAACTTCTGGCACAGTTTGCGACCCACTTCTATCCGAAGACCAGTATCAGTTGCAAAGCGATTCAGAAAAGATTGCTATATGGTGTGGCAGGTGGCAGTTGACGCTAAATAACGAAAAGTGTGAGGTGATCCACATGAGTTCCGAAAGAAATCCGTTGGAATTCGAGTACTCGATAAATAGTTCAATTCTCAAGGCTGTCAATTCAACTAAGTACGTGGGTGCTAAAATTACGAACAAATTCAGTTGGAAAGACCACATAGACAATATTGTGGGGAAGGCGAGCCAAAGGTTGCGTTTCATTGGCAGGACACTTAGAAGATGCAACAAGTCCACTAAAGAGACAGCTTCCACTACACTCGTTCGTCCTCTGTTAGAATATTGCTGCGCGGTGTGGGATCCTTACCAGGTGGGATTGACGGAGGACATCGAAAGGGTGCAAAAAAGGGCAGCTCGTTCTGTATTATCACGTAATAGGGGAGAGACTGTGGCAGATGTGATAGGCGAGTTGGGATGGAAGTCATTAAAGCAAAGACGTTTTTCGTCGCGGCGAGATCTATTTACGAAATTTCAGTCACCAACTTTCTCTTCCGAATGCGAAAATATTTTGTTGAGCCCAACTTACATAGGTAGGAATGATCATCAAAATGAAATAAGAGAAATCAGAGCTCGAACAGAAAGGTTCAGGTGTTCGTTTTTCCCGCGCGCTGTTCGGGAGTGGAATGGTAGAGAGATAGTATGATTGTGGTTCGATGAACCCTCTGCCAAGCACTTAAATGTGAATTGCAGAGTAATCATGTAGATGCAGATGTCGGAGATTCGATGACGATTTGGGCAGCCATATCGTGGTATTCCACGGGCCCCATAGCTATCCAGTAAGGTCACATTACTGCTAGGGATTATGTGACCATTTCGGCTGATCAGGTCCATTCCATGGTACAACGTTTGTTCCCCATTGGTGATGCTGTGTTCCAAGGCGCCAGGCTTCCTGTTTATACAACTCGCACCATACAGGATTGGTTTTGTGAGTATGACGATGAATGTCTGAACCGTCGCATCACCCCTGGCACCACAGACAGCCTATCTCAGTATTATGGAGCCATTGTGGTCAACTTTTGACAGAAGGTTGAGTGAGCGCTACGCACCTTCATCATGGTCATCTGAACTTGGCACTATCTCGCAGGAAGAGTGGTATAAGATTCCCTTGAAAACCACACAGGACCTGTAATTAAACATTCCGAGGTGACTGCGAGCTACTTTGAATGCTAACGGAGGAGGAGGAGGAGATTAGTGTTTAACGTACCGTCGACAACGAGGTCATTAGACACGGAGCAGAAACTCGCATTAGGGAATGATGGGGAAGCATTTGCCTGAAGCGATCTGGGGAAATCAGGACGGCCGGAAGCGGGTTTGAACCATCGTCCTCCAGAATGCGAGTCCGATGTGCTAACCACGTCACCCTCGCTCTGTCTGAGAACTAGCAGTTTTCGTATCCATTATTAGGCAAAGTGTTGGTGTTGTGTTGATGGTCTTTCTATATTGTGTCCCAGAACTGTACGTGTACGTAAGAAAAGTGCCCTGAGCCAAACAGCGGAACAGTTATGAGGCGCCGAGTTGCGCTGAGTCCGCGCCGGCGTCGCCTGCCCCGGCTGGTTCGTTAGCAGCGGGGAAAGCGGATTCCGGCCGTGATCTTTGACCAGCTAAAGAGCAGCAGTTCACGCGAAAGGCGACAACCTTCAGTTGGAGTCGAGCTGTCGCCGCCGCTTGATGAAATTCCTGAAGGGTCTGCCCGTGACAGTTAGCGGCTTATCACTCTGACCTGAACTTTGAAGCAGATGGTGTTGTTGTTGTTGTTGTTGTTGTGGTCTTCAGTCCTGAGACTGGTTTGATGCAGCTCTCCATGCTACTCTATCCTGTGCAAGCTTCTTCATCTCCCAGTACCTACTGCAGCCTACATCCTTCTGAATCTGCTTAGTATATTCATCTCTTGGTCTACCTCTACGATATTTACCCTCCACGCTGCCCTCCAATACTAACTTGGTGATCCCTCGATGTCGCAGAACATGTCCTACCAACCGATCCCTTCTTCTAGTCAAGTTGTGCCACGAACTCCTCTTCTCCCCAATTCTATTCAGTACCTCCTCATTAGTTATGTGATCTACCCATCTAATCTTGAGCATTCTTCTGTAGCACCACATTTCGAAAGCTTCTATTCTCTTCTTGTCTAAACTATTTATCGTCCATGTTTTACTTCCATACATGGCTACACTCCATACAAATACTTTCAGAAACGACTTCCTGACACTTAAATCTATACTTGATGTTAACAAATTTCTCTTCTTCAGAAACGCTTTGCTTGCCATTGCCAGTCTGCATTTTATATCCTCTCTTCTTCGACCATCATCAGTTATTTTACTCCCCAAATAGCAAAACTCCTTTACTACTTTAAGTGTCTCATTTCCTAATCTAATACCATCAACATCACCCGACTTAATTCGACTACATTCCATTATCCTCGTTTTGCTTTTGTTAATGTTCATCTTATATCCTCCTTTCAAGACACTATCCATTCCGTTCAACTGCTCTTCCAAATCCTTTGCTGTCTCTGAGAGAATTACAATGTCATTGGCGAACCTCAATTTTTTTATTTCTTCTCCATGGATTTTAATACCTACTCCGAATTTTTCTTTTCTTTCCTTTACTGCTTGCTCAATATACAGATTGAATAACATCTGGGAGAGGCTACAACCCTGTCTCACTCCCTTCCCGCCCACTGCTTCCCTTTCATGCCCCTCGACTCTTATAACTGTCATTTGTTTTCTATACAAATTGTAAATAGCCTTTCGCTCCCTATATTTTACCCCTGCCACCTTCAGAATTTGAAGGAGAGTATTCCAGTCAACATTGTCAAAAGCTTTCTCTAAGTCTACAAATGCTAGAAACATAGGTCTGCCTTTCCTTAATCTAGCTTCTAAGATAAGTCGTAGGGTCAGTATTGCCTTACGTGTTCCAACATTTCTACGGAATCTAAACTGATTTTCCCCGAGGTCGGCTTATACCAGTTTTTCCATTCGTCTGTAAAGAATTCGCGTTAGTATTTTGCAGCCGTGACTTATTAAACTGATAGTTCGGTAATTTTCACATCTGTCAGCATCTGCTTTCTTTGGGATTGGAATTATTATATTCTTCTTGAAGTCTAATTGTATTTCGCCTGTCTCATACATCTTGCTCACCGGATGGTAGAGTTTTGTCAGGACTGGCTCTCCCAAGGCCGGTAGCCAATCGATTTCAGACCTGAAACATTGCATTACAACTGGTTTAGTCGTAACGAATAGCGAGTAGGAAACCAGGACTCTGTAGCCTTTCAATAGAATCTTCTTTATCGGTGTGTTTTGTTTACACATTGAGGTGACAAAAGTCGTGGGACAGCGATATGCACACATACAGTTGGTTGTACTATCGCTTACACAAAGTATAAAAGGGCAGTGCATTGGCGGAGCTGTCATTTTCACTCAGGTGATTCATGCGAAAAGGTTTCCAGAGCGATTATGGGCGCACGACGGGAATCGAAAGACTCTGATCGCGGAATGGTAGTTGCAGCTAGACGCGTGGGACACTGCATTTCGGAAATCGTTGGGGTATTCAATGTTCCGAGATCCACTGTGTCAAGAGCGTGCCGAGAACACTAAATATCAGGCATTACCTCTCGCCAAGGACAACGGAATGGGCTGTGGCCTTCACTTGACGACCGAGAGCAGCGGCGTTTGCGAAGGCTGTCAGTCGTAACACGTAAGCACCAATCCGTGAAATAAACGCAGAAATCAATGTGAGACGTACGACGAACGTATCGGTTAGGAATTACGGTGGCTTGAACGGGCTGTGGCAGCAGAAGACTGACGTGAGTGCCTTTGCTAACGGCACGACATCATCTGCAAACCCTTTGCTGGGCTCGTGAACTCTACACGATTAGAACTCTAGAGGACTGAAAAACCGTGGCCTGTTCGCGTGAGTCCTGATTTTTATTTAAAGAGGCGATGGTAGGTTTAGAGTGTGGCACAGATCCCACAAGGCCATGGACTCAAGTTGTCAACAAGATACTGTGCGATTTGGTGGTGGCTATATAATGCTGTGGGTCATGATTACATGGAATTGACTGGGTCCTCTGGCCCAGCTGGACAAATCATTGACTGGAAATAGCTATGTTCGGATGCTTGGAGACCATTTTCAGCCATTCATGGAATTCATGTTCCCTAACAACGATGTCATGTCACCGTTTGTTCGCGATTGGTTTGAAGGACATTCTGGGCAATTTAAGCGAATGATTCGGCCAACCAGGTCACCTGACACGAATTCCAACGAACATTTATGGGACACAATCAGGAGGTGAGTTCGTGCACAATATCCTGCACCGGCAACGGTTCCGCAATTATATGCGGCTACAGAGGCAGCATGGCTCGACATTTCTGCAGGCGACTTCCAACGACTTGCCGAGTCAATGATAAGTCGAGCTGCCGCACTACGACGGGAAATAGGAGGTCCGACACGATATTAGGAGGTACCTCACCTCAGTGTATTTTGCAGTAGTTATTCTGCGGTAAAGATGTTTGCACAGGATAGACCAGCGTAGTCAGCTGCATCAAACCTGTCTGTGGACTGCAGCCCACAACCTCAACTATGTCTTTACATTTTTAGGTAAACGAAGTGCACGCAGTAGCTACCGATAATGGGCTTTACGTGTCGCAACTATATATAAGTGGAATGGGGAGCTTTAAGAGGGAAGAAGTGTATCATCATCTCAGTTTTTTGCTAAGATAATTGAACTCGTATTCGAGAGGAGTAATATTCGTTGAGATAGTCTCTGTGATGTAGCTTTCGGTGATGCCTGGGTATCCATTAACGAGGTGCCATTGTTGTTGTTCGGCCGATGCAGTAACACAGCTTCAGTGATGCAGATGCCGGCGAATGCTACACTGTGATTCGCCTGCCCTCAACGTCTGCCCCGTTCTCTGCGTCCAACCTCACGAAGGCTGGTGTTGTGTTCTACACACATCAAAAAAAAAGTTTTGCATCATGTCGGTTCCGAGAGTTCCGAAACCAGTACAGAAAATTGGAATAGAGATCAACATAAACATCGTTTCCGCCCTTTTTATTGCTCATCAAAACCACACATTTCATGTTGTACCGCCATACAGCGAGACCGTCAGAGTTGGTGGTCCAGATTGCTGTACACTCCAGTTCCTCCAATGCCCAGTAGCACGCCCTATGGCACTGATGGATGCCTGTATTCGTCGTGGCATACTATCCACAAGTACACAAGCACTGTTGGTCCAGACTGCCCACTCCTCAACGGCGATTCATCGTAGATCCCTCCGAGTGGTTGGTGGGTCACGTCGTCCATAAACAGCCCTTAATAAGTCTATCCCAGGCATGTTCGATAGGATTCATGTCTGGAGAACATGCTGCCCACTCTAGTCGAGCGATGACGTTGTCCTGAAGGAAGTCATTCACAAAATGTGCACGATGGGTGCGCGAACTGTCGTCCATGAAGACGAATACCTCGCCTATATGCTGCCGACATGGTTTCACTACCGGTCGGAGGATGGCATTCACGTATCGTACAGCCGTTACGGCGCCTTCCATGGCTACCAGGGTTGTACTCGGCCGCACATAATGCCGCCCCAAACCAGCAGGGAATCTCCACATCGCTGCACTCGCTAAACAGTCTGTGTAAGGCTTTCAGCCTGACCGGGTTGCCTCCAAACACGTCTCCGACGATTGTCTGGCTGAAGGCAAAAGCGACACTCATCGGTGAAGAGAACGATATGCCAGTGCTGAGCGGTCCGTTCGTCATGGTGTCTGGCCCATCTGCACCGTGCTGCATGGTGTCGTGGTTGCAAAGATGGACCTCGCCATGGACGTCTGGAGTGAAGTTGCGCATCATGCAGCCTATTGCGCACAGTTTGAGTCGTAACACGACATCCTGTGACTGCATGAAAACCATTATTGAACATGGCGTTGCTGTCAGGGTTCCTCCGAGCCATAGCGGTCATCTCCTGCAGTAGTAGCCCTTGGGAGGCCTGAACGAGGCATATCACCGACGGTTCCTGTCTCCCTGTATCTTCTCCATGTCCGAACAACATCGCTTTGGCTGACTCCGAAACGCCTTGACACTTCCCTTGTTGAGAGCCCTTCGTGGCACAAACTAACACTGCGGTCGCGATCGCACCGCGGTATTGACCGTCTAGGCATGGTCGAACTACAGACAATACGAGCCGTGTACCTCCTTCCCGGTGAAATGACTGGAACTGATCGGCTTTCGGACCTCTTCTGCCTAACAGAAGCTACTTATGCATGGGTGTTTACACCTTTGGGCGGGTTTACTGACATCTCTGAACAGTCAAAGGGACTACGTCTGTGATACAATATCCACAGTTAACGTCTGTCTTCAGGAGTTCGGGGAACCGCAGTGATGCAAAACTTTTTTAGATGTGTGTATTTGAGATAGTCTGGCTTCAACTTTACACTGGTAAGGTGTCACTACTTAGCTCATATCCTAGTGTGTGTGCTTTTACTGAGTGCTGCCACATTCAAACGTACTCATCTACAGGCATACTCCGCAACCCACCTCCGAGAGCGCGACGAACGACCAAAAGGCATGAAAAGGCACTTTGACAGTAGTTATTCGTCGGCTGTTGAACCCTACGCGCTGCATTTGTCTCCGTACAGACCCTGTAAATATGGGATCCTGACGCCTCACATTCAAATCCGTGGTGATCTGACTGGCAAGCGCCCTGTATACGGACGCGATGTGGCGTCCCTTAATCAGACACTTGTGGTCCCCATGTGCTGCGCTTTAAGTGTGTGGAAACATTCTCTATGCTATACTGAGCATCCACTCTAGATATTAAGCAAAATCGCATTGTAACGATATTCCACAAGAGCTGTTTTCCATGGTTCCGTACCTCGGTCTGTAAAAACAAAACCCTTGTAGGATCATTTTACTGTTCGCCTGTCTTTCTGTCTTTCTGACTGTCCAGACGCTTTTGTCTCAGAAACGGGCAGACGTATGAAGACGAAATTTATCTCACGTACTGAAGCCTATAGTCCCTGTCGTTGTAAGAAATAGAATCTTCCAAGTCAATTCAATCAACAGATACCGCCATTTATATCACATATTTTGCTACTCCCATACTCACTCATCAAGATCTGTAGAGTATTTCCCGTTGACCTGGAGTCATGAAATTTAGATGAAGCAAAAATTCACAATACCAGTAAAGAATAAACTTAAAAAGTTGTTAATCTGTAATTACATCACACGAAACAATTTTCTTTTACCAACTGTTTTCCGACTAAAAACTTAAAATGAAAACACTCTCGAAACTCTTGGAATTCTCGTGACCGACATCTTGCCAGTATCAATGTCGGTAACAAAAAAAAATCGTCGCTATTCTCGATTCCAGGAACGTGTGGACTGTCTATATACACACTAAATTTGTACGGAAACCCAACTTGCACCTGGCCAATTTTTAATTTTGCTGGTCGAATGTCATTACAATGCATTTTATATAATGTGTAGCTGCAGAACAGTGTACACCAGATATGTTCAACCCCAGACATTGCTGACTTCGGAAACGAAATCAGTTGTGTAATCTCCGACGTGCTATTACCCGTGTGTCATCCTTTGGATACCATCCCACATTAAAAGCCAAGGAACTCGCGGCGTGCCGCCACGGTCGCTGCATACCTCTTTGTAACTGACTGCTCCCGTTTTTCTCCGTAGGAAACGTCTAGCCGCAACTTTAGAGCGTCATAAACGATACACCTTTAAAAGGGACTGTCTTACCCGTAACTTTTGGACACTTTATACCTCTGTCTGCAGTCTGCATATATAGGTGAGGAAGGCACATATCGTGTTAGTACCGTTTATCCCTACATATTCTACTAGCTGGCAAACTCAGCACTGGCCGGGTATTCATTTTGCCAATTTTCCATTATAAACGTAAACAAAAAATCTCATTTCTATGTATTTGTTAAAACATCTTTGAAACTATGAAACAGTCGTACAAATATGCATAATATACAAATGTATAAATACACTATGTGATCAAAAGTATCCGGACACCTGGCTGAAAATGACTTATAAGTTCGTGGCGTCCTCTGTCGGTAATGCTGGAATTCAATATGGTGTTGGCCCACCCTTAGTCTTGATGACAGCTTCCACTCTCGCAGGCATACGTTCAATCAGGTGATCGAAGGTTTATTGGGGAATGGCAGCTCATTCTACAAGGAGTGTTGCACTGAGGACAGGTATCGACGTCGGTCGTCAGGCCTGGCACGAAGTCGGCGTTCCAAAACATCCCAAAGGTGTTCTATAGGATTCGGGTCAGGATTCTGTGCAGGGCAGTCCATTTCAGGGATGTTATTGTCGTGTAACCACTCCACCACAGGCCGTGCATTATGAACAGGTGCTCGATCGTGTTGAAAGATGCAATCACCATCCCCAAATTGCTCTTCGACAGTGGGAAGCAAGAAGGTGCTTAAAAAATCGGTGTAGGTCTGTGCTGTGATAGAGCCCTCCACGCAAAACAAGGGGTGCAGGGCTCCCTCCACGAAAAACCGCGACATCACCAAAACACCACTGCCTTCGAATTTTACTTGTGGCACTACACACGCTGGCAGATGAGGTTCACCGGGCATTCGCCATACCCACATCGGATTGTCACACTGAGTACCGTGATTGGCCACTCCACACACTGTTTCTCCACTGTCCAATCGTCCAATGTTTACGCTCCTTACACCAAGCTAGGCATACTTTGGCATTTACCGGCGTGATGTGCGTCTTATGAGCAGACGCTCGACCAAGAAATCCAAGTTTTTTCACCTGCCACCTAACTGTCATAGTAGTTGCAGAGAATCCCGATGCGGTTTTGAATTCCTGTGTGATGGTCTGGATAGATGTCTGCCTATTACACATTACGACCGTCTTCAACTGTCTGCGATCTGTCAGTCAACAGACGAGGTCGCCCTGTACGATTGTGTGCTGTACGTGTCGCTTCACGTTTCCACTTCACTATCACATAGGAAACAATGGACCTAGGGATATTTAGGAGTGTGGAAATGACAAGTGACATCCAGTCACCTGACCACGTTCGAAGTCTGTGAGTTCCGCAGACCGCGGAACAGGTAGGTTCCTGGTTGCTCCTCCATGACGACGCTCGAGCCCAGAAAGCATAGATTGTGCATGGGTTTTTGGCCAACGAATGCATCACAGTACTGCGTCATCCTTGGTATTCGTCGGATTTGGCCACAGCCGACTTCTGGTTGTCCCCAAAACTGAAGTTGAGAAGGAAAAGACACCGTTACGAGGCAGTTGTAACATTGGAAAATTGTACTGAAATGCAGGAGGATCTGCAGCGAATTGACGCATGGTGCAGGGAATGGCAATTGAATCTCAATGTAGACAAGTGTAATGTTCTGCGAATACACAGAAAGATACAGGGTGTTTCAAAAATGACCGGTATATTTGAAACGGCAATACAAACTAAACGAGCAGCGATAGAAATACACCGTTTGTTGCAATATGCTTGGGACAACAGTACATTTTCAGGCAGACAAACTTTCGAAATTACAGTAGTTACAATTGTCAACAACAGATGGCGCTGCGGTCTGGGAAACTCTATAGTACGATATTTTCCACATATCCACCATGCGTAGCAATAATATGGCGTAGTCTCTGAATCAAATTACCCGAAACCTTTGACAACGTGTCTGGCGGAATGGCTTCACATGCAGATGAGATGTACTGCTTCAGCTGTTCAATTGTTTCTGGAGTCTGGCGGTACACCTGGTCTTTCAAGTGTCCCCACAGAAAGAAGTCACAGGGGTTCATGTCTGGCGAATAGGGAGGCCAATCCACGCCGCCTCCTGTATGTTTCGGATAGCCCAAAGCAATCACACGATCATCGAAATATTCATTCAGGAAATTAAAGACGTCGGCCGTGCGATGTGGCCGGGCACCATCTTGCATAAACCACGAGGTGTTCGCAGTGTCGTCTACAGCAGTTTGTACCGCCACAAATTCACGAAGAATGTCCAGATAGCCTGATGCAGTAATCGTTTCGGATCTGAAAAATGGGCCAATGATTCCTTTGGAAGAAATGGCGGCCCAGACCAGTACTTTTTGAGGATGCAGGGACGATGGGACTGCAACATGGGGCTTTTCGGTTCCCCATATGCGCCAGTTCTGTTTATTGACGAAGCCGTCCAGGTAAAAATAAGCTTCGTCAGTAAACCAAATGCTGCCCACATGCATATCGCCGTCATCAATTCTGTGCACTATATCGTTAGCGAATGTCTCTCGTGCAGCAATAGTAGCGGCGCTGAGGGGTTGCCGCGTTTGAATTTTGTATGGATAGAGGTGTAAACTCTGGCGCATGAGACGATACGTGGACGTTGGCGTCATATGGACCGCAGCTGCAACACGGCGAACGGAAACCCGAGGCCGCTGTTGGATCACCTGCTGCACTAGCTGCGCGTTGCCCTCTGTGGTTGCCGTACGCGGACCTTTCCAGCACGTTCATCCGTCACGTTCCCAGTCCGTTGAAATTTTTCAAACAGATCCTTTATTGTATCGCTTTTCGGTCCTTTGGTTACATTAAACCTCCGTTGAAAACTTCGTCTTGTTGCAACAACACTGTGTTCTAGGCGGTGGAATTCCAACACCAGCAAAATCCTCTGTTCTAAGGAATAAACCATGTTGTCCACAGCACACTTGCACGTTGTGAACAGCACACGCTTACAGCAGAAAGACGACGTACAGAATGGCGCACCCACAGACTGCGTTGTCTTCTATATCTTTCACATCACTTGCAGCGCCATCTGTTGTTGAAAATTGTAACTACTGTAATTTTGAAAGTTTGTCCGCCTGAAAATGTACTGTTGTCCCAAGCATATTGCAACAAACGGTGTATTTCTATCGCTGCTCGTTTAGTTTTTATTGCCGTTTCAAATATACCGGTCATTTTTGAAACACCCTGTAGATCCCTTACCATTCAGCTACAATATAGCAGGTCAGCAACTGGAAGCAGTTAATTCCATAAATTATCTGGGAGTACGCATTAGCAGTGATTTGAAATGGAATGATCATATAAAGTTGATCGTCGGTAAAGCAGATGCCAGACTGAGATTCAATGGAATAATGCTAAGAAAATGCAATCCGAAAACAAAGGAAGTAGGTTACAGTACGCTTGTACGCCCACTGCTTGAATACTGCTCAGCAATGTGAGATCCGTACCAAATAGGGTTGATAGAAGAGATAGAGAAGATCCAACGGAGAGCAGCGCGCTTCGTTACAGGATCATTTAGTAATCGCGAAAGCGTTACGGAGATGATAAATAAACTCCAGTGGAAGACTCTGCAGGAGAGACGCTCAGTAGCTCGGTACGAGATTTTGTTGAAGTTTCGAGAACATACCTTCACCGAAGAGTCAAGCAGGATATTGCTCCCTCCTACGTATATCTCGCGAAGAGACCATGAGGATAAAATCAGAGAGATTAGAGCCCACACAGAGGCATACCGACAATCCTTCTTTCCACGAACAATACGAGACTGGAATAGAGGGGAGAACCGATAGAGGTACTCAAGGTACCCTCCGCCACACACCGTCAGGTGGCTTGCGGAATATGGATGTAGATGTAGATCCAAGACAATTGTACTGCAATAGTAAATGCAACTCCAAAAAATGTCTACAGTGAATGTTTCCAAACACTTTGAAAACGTTTTGAGCTGTGTTTTATTCAGGGGAGACTATTTTCAATAAATACAGATATTCTGCGAACGTAGCCCATGTCTGATTTTTCGTAGCCACAATCCTGACGGAACTGGGACACACTATGTAGTGATATATGAGAGTTTGTATTCATTCCATGTACAATTCATTTGGAATTCTTACGAACTTAAGTTTCACTCCTTTGATTTTTATTCGGTTCCTTAGTTGTGTTCAAGTAGAATTGCGTTCTCAAATGAACTATAGGTTCTCAAATGAACTACGTCATGCATTTCGAACAGAGAGAGAGTAGACTGCCTTCGGCAGTAATGACAATATTTTCTTAGTTAAAAATGAAATTTTCAAAAAACCAGGTAAGTTCATGTTGCACTGGAACTGCAAGGCACATGGTTGCGGTGACAAGGAGTTAGGAAAAAATTCCGAACACATTAACTCAGATTTTTTTCAATTTCGTAGGTATTATAGGACAGAGTGCGAACACATACACGTTCCACAAATTGCACCTACAACATGTAGTTGTCATACACACACAGTGAGCAGTTGCATGAGAACTATTGTATGGATTGTAGTTTCTGTTTCGTTTTAGTTTAGTATATGTTAATCCCCTTTTAATTATTCCATTGCACTATGAGAAACATCGGCGTCACTGCGGAATCCAAAATAGTGTTATTCACATTGCGTTTGTTTACTTATAGGTCATATTTCATGCAAAGGGGTAAGATTTCAGATAATGGAAAATGTGGGTCACAGTCTTTTGTGAACTTACAGATTAATGTTTAACGTTTTTACAGCTCTCAACGTTTAGAAAAACTCGTTCCTATACAACAGATGGTCACTTAACTATCCGCAAAGATACTATGGACATTTTCAGTTGTTTAGACGTACACAGTCATATTTCACGAAGCTTCCCTTCATGTTGTTTGACAAATTATAACAAAATAGAATTTGCTTCACAACCTTGAATTCGTGGTAACCACTGGGACATACAGAATGTGCTCACGATCTACCTGTCGTCTTCGGTGGCCTAAGCACATTGGGCCAGTTTGTTTGAAAACATCGAAGTACATCGAAGGCTCGAGCAGACTGTTAAGGAACAGCACCCATGGAATACTCTAGTTAAAAGTTGTAACAGTGTTAAAAATTTTTACAAGTGCGTCGCAGCGATCGAACCTTAGTCCAGCGGAGTCTGCTGATAAGGTAGTCACCTCCACACAGAATTCCTTACTGCGACAGACAAAGCGAGTGCATGTACAAAGACGTGGTGGAATCATTTATATGCTGATTCGCCGTGGCCCTCCATTCTCGACTGCCACTTGCGTTTCCCAGTGAGTTATGCCGTCCCCTTATCGCTGCCAGACCAGCGCCCTCAAAGCGATAACGCGAAATGAGCTTAACTCCTTGTTATTTATTAAAACATGATAGCGTACGCTGGCCTCAATTTCCTCGCATAATCACCCGATCGCGTGCGTGAACGAGCGTCGCTACAGAGATAGCGCCCTGCGACTCGCCATCGGCACAACGCAACACTGTAAGGGAAATTATCGCGCCATCTTCCCAGTTCCGGGATATGATTGGCTCTAAGGCAGATACATATCGTATTACATCAATCTGTCCTGAGTTATCGAGAAGCGAGGAAAAAAATAGTTACGGAATACAGAAATAAAACATTTTTGTATGTTTTCCATAATAAGTAAATAAAAATGCAGTAAAACGATTACATCTACAGAGAGATTCTACAAGCCACTATACACTGCCTGGAGAGTGTTTTCAGATGTTGTTGGTTGGTTGGTTGGTTGGTTTGGGGAAGGAGACCAGACAGCGTGGTCATCGGTCTCATCGGATTAGGGAAGGATTGGGAAGGAAGTCGGCCGTGCCCTTTCAGGCATTTGCCTGGAGTGATTTAGGGAAATCACGGAAAACCTAAATCAGGATGGCCGGACGCGGGATTGAACCGTCGTCCTCCCGAATGCGAGTCCAGTGCCTAACCACTGCGCCACCTCGCTCGGTGGAGAGTGTTTTCTATAACAATTTTAGCGATTTTCTATCCCTCTACATTCCCACATTCAGCGACGGAAAAATTAGTGTCTGTATGCCTCTGTACACGCTAGATTACCAGAAGGCTTTTGACACCGTACCACGCAAGCGGCTTGTGAAATTGCGTGCTTATGGAATATCGTCTCAGCTGTGCGTCTGGATTCATGATTTCCTGTGAGACAGGTCACAGTAACTGACGAAAAGTCATCGAGTAAAACAGAAGTGATCTCTGGAGTTCCCCAAGGTAGTGTTATGGGCCCTTTGCTATTCCTTATCTATACGAACAATTTAGGAAACAATCTGAGCAGCAGTCTTAGTTTTTTGCAGAGGACGCTGTCTTTTATCGACCAGTAAAGGCATCAGAAGGTCAAAACAAATTACAAAACGATTTAGAAAAGATATCTGTATGGTACGAAAATTGGCAATTGACCCTGAATAACGAAAAGTGTGAGGTCACCCACATGAGTGGTAAAAGGATTCGTTTCAACTTCGGTTAGGCGACAAATCAGTCTAATCTAAGGGCCCTAAATTCAACTAAATATCTAGGAACTACAATTACGAACAACTTAAACTGGAAGGAACACACAGGAAACATGAATAAGGGCAGCTTATTTTGTATTGTCACGAAATAGGGGGGAGCGTGTCACTGAAATGATACAGGATTTGGGGTGGACATAATTAAAACTGAAAGGGTACAGTACCGCCCGACATTGAAAATAGGTACAACATACTTCATTATTCTTGTCAGAACAACACATTTTTTGGGTGAAATTACTCAATTTCAATTAATACAGTGAAGCCGGATACCAGTGTGGGAAAGAATGACAATTTATTTATTTAATTGATCACATGTGCACTCCCACAAAGTAAATCCCTACATCCAGTTTGGTGAGATCTGTGAAATGAATGAATGTATGGTCGTCTGATAACCGCAGATAGTGAATGTGAATATATGATCATCTTTGAGACGATCCTTTGGCCACCTTTGGTGGGACCAAAGAGATGAAATTTACCTGAGCTTTGAGCGCCTGAAATGTGGCTGACCAATACGGTAGCAAGGTGCTCCCCCACTTCAGCAGAGGTGCGAGAGGACCTGAAGAACGGCCATGTTTCGGCACTCTGCCGCTGAATCTTGTGCTATTAAGACCTGTCTTAGCTGTGCTCCGTAATGACAAAATAGTGGAGACATGGTATGCATGTGGAATATTTAAGAGTAGTTTGAAATAATAATTTCTCTATTTCAGGAACTTTTGTGGGGAGAATTAAATGTCAGGCAGATAATATTAATGGGATCGTAGTAATCTTCGGAAGTGACCAACGGTCACAATGAAACCACGTGTAGCAATAAGTTGAAATACTTCCGTGTGCTTAAGTTAAGCTGAATTACTAGCGTGTGTACAATAAGTTGAAATATTTAAGAAATAGCGTGTGTACCATAAGTTGAAATATTTAAGAAATGGCGTGTGCAGGACTTGAAATTAGAGACGAGTACTTCCACGTGGTGAGTACTGTGTGAGTCTCAATCTGTGTATGAGACAAAGGATAAAGAGAAGTACTCGTCCATGGTATCAGTTGAGGACTCGCGTGTGTGATGAATATGTTCTTAATATTACTTTGCTTGATATGATTCCGTGTGACGCTAGATTCAAACTCTGAGAGAGAAGCAAGGTGAGTCGGCCGTCTATCCAGCAACGCCACTTGGCTTGCATTGCACAGGAAGACGTGCATATATCTCCAGAGTTCATAGTAGGAAATTAGAATTACAAAGTGGGGCAGTGTCGTGTGAAACTGGGATAAATACTAATTGAAGTGGGAAAGCTGAAAGTGATAGTGTTGTGACTATTTATTGTATTGTATTCCATGTTGTAGTGTGGTGTATGTCATGTAATTTGGGTATGTGTGGTTTGCATGGGAGAGTAGCAAGGTAGTTTCAAAAGATTAGTGGGTTATGCTTGTTCCTTCTGTACCGCTCGATCTGGAGGAAAGTTTCGTGATGATGATTGTGAGAGTCGAAGTGTGAGATATAATAAAAGATCCACCATCCTATCCAGAAAGTGAACTGTAGCGTTAAATAATTACGAGAGCATAAGGTAGAGAATCACCATTGTATAGCCATGCCCACTGGGCGGAATTTCTCATGTGTGATTGTTGTAGGTTATAGAATTTGTGTGTTTAGGTTATAGAATTTATCGGAATAAATAAGATAGTGAAAAGAAAAAGATTGGTGGACTTTTCCTTCGAATTGTATGTTGTCATGATGTCCCGAATTTATAATGTGTGTGCCATTCATATTCAGTGCGGTGGCCACGTGTTGATAAAAGCCGTTAAATAAAAGACAAAAAGAAAATGTGGTATTGCCAGTGCGTAGTGAACAGTCAGAGTTCTGTAAATTACTGACAGTCAGATGTGCGTTTCCGTTGCGTATTATTCATACAATAGGATAATTTGTAACTTAATTGAGAGTACGAGAGTTCATATTACTCGATAAATAAGAATGAATCCACTCGCTTGGCAGACCACTCATCTTGCAGGCCTGACTGCTTGATGCCACAGTATGAGCAAGGCATGTGGGTGCCTCTCAAAACAAAGGCGTTTTTCGTTGTGGCGGAGTCTTGTCACGAAATTTCAATCACAAACTTTCTCCTCCAAATACGAAAATATTTTGTTGACGCTGACCTAAATAGGGAGAAACGATCACCATAATAAAATAAGGGAAATCAGAGCTCGGACGGAAAGATATACGTATTCGTTTTCTCGCGCGCTGTACGCGATTGGAATAATAGAGAATTATCGTAAAGGTGCTTCGATGAACCCTCTGCCGGGCACTTAAATGTGATTTGCAGAGTATCCATGTGGATGCAGATGATATCTCTTATCTTTTTTCATGATCTCTACGTGAAATGGGTCATAGTTTCTGCAGTGCTGTGCACAGTTCTTCTAGAACATCAGTATAACTTTACTCACAGGGTTTCTCGAGACTAACTTCCCATTTCTACCAAATATGTAAATTTCAGTTTCTCGAGCATTAGCGTTACACTTTCGTATTGGCTATATGGTGCTGTGGCGATCCTTTCAACCCATCACTGAGTTGGTTCGATGTCTGTTGTCACGCCTACTTTACAAACCAATAAGTGGCCAGTTATCCCAGAAGTGTTCACACTACCATTGTCTGCAAGATGCGTCTGAAAATTTTGATGAATGGTCTCACAAAATAAAGAAAACAGGAGTAACAAACAAAATACCTTTACTGCTCTTCAAAGGAATCGCCATTAGCTACAACACACTTCGACACCGATTGTAAGGGTCTTGGAAACTGTGAGTAAATGTTTCTTGTAAAATCTCTCTAAGTACGTGGTCGCGCGTTGTTGGATATCCGCAACGTCGTACTGTCTTGCTATATGTAGACTCAGTCAGTGTCACCCGTTCACAGGAATCTACTGCATAACGATCGTATTTGCGATTCCAGTTTTACGGCACCAGTCGATAAGATATTTAGTACGATAATAGCATATGGGACCTGAAGATGGCAATATTGAGATGCCGAAACTGGTAGCATTTCAGATATAAAATAAAATAAACCAAAACGTAGGGCTGTTGGTAAAGTTTTTTGAACCAAGAAATACGTACCAGCTGATGTCCCCCAGGCCATAATGGACCGACAGCATTCTGTCGAGCATTTTCCA
The DNA here is from genome assembly GCF_023898315.1 of Schistocerca nitens. Taxonomy (NCBI): domain Eukaryota; kingdom Metazoa; phylum Arthropoda; class Insecta; order Orthoptera; family Acrididae; genus Schistocerca; species Schistocerca nitens. The sequence continues at coordinate 563,666,158 of NC_064619.1, read as the reverse complement.
CCAGGTATAATGTACTGCATTCCATCAGTTAAACTTTTTTTCGAAACAATCACGTATCTGTGAAAAATCTTCGTACGATCGTAGTCTTGGTTACGAGTCGACAATTTGTTGCAATGTAGAATGTCTGTCAGAAATCTGGGAAGATGGAATGGGCCTCTTTACCTGCATCAATTGCTTATAAATTACCAGGGATAAGCAACGCATGCTCTGTTTCACGTGAGTGTCTTCCTGAATCCGCGGTGATGCTGAAAAAGAAGATTTCCTTCAAGAAATCATAATGTCGAGCTCAAATAAGCTGTATGAAGTGGACCATACTGGTTTGTAATTCTCAGCGTCCGTACTTTTACACTTTTGTAAATTGGTGTGACCCGCGCACTTTTACTGTCAGGTATTCACTGCTTAGGAGACTCAAATATGAGCTCTAAACTCACACTCTTATCGAAAACTTGCAGATTCATGGCTCGTTGCAGAGTGTTTTTCCGTTTGTCATTCTAATTATCCCTCCGATTATACAACACTGATAATGCCAGTGCAGTTACGTGTAACAGGAAATGTGTGTCACCAATGTCAACAGTATGAAATGACCTCGAGCCTCTGCCCACCCAGGCCTAAACACTGATACCACCAAGGGACACCATGGGACACCATCATGTGTATAGGAAGTCTTCTGAGAGCAACCGAGAACAACAGTCGGCATCACGCTGCCCGCGAAAGGAATGATTCGAAGTTCGAATTCTGGTGCGACTTACAGTTTTAGTTTGTCAGATATAATCAGTACATGCGAGATATGTATGCACTTAGAGTTGTAATTTCACAAGAAGGATGCAGTAAGGGTGAAGTTTCAGCAAGCATATTTTTTGGCCAAACAAGCTAAAAATAAAATCTGTTATTTGTTACTGTCAGAAAAGTATCTTAAGAAAGAATTTCTGCCGGCCGCGGTGGTCTAGCGTTTCTAGGCGCTCAGTCCGGAATCGCGCGACTGCTACGGTCGCAGGTTCGAATCCTGCCTCGGGCATGGTTCTGTGTGATGTCCTTAGGTTGGTTAGGTTTAAGTAGTTCTAAGTTCTAGGGGACTGATGACCACAGATGTTAAGTCCCATAGTGCTCAGAGCCATTTCAACCAAAGAATTTCTGGCACAATTACTCAAAGTTTATTATGTTCCAGAGGAGAAACATTGACTATGATTGAGTGATATCGAAAAGATTAGCAGCCGTAGAAAAATGATTCTATAAGTAAACATTGTTGAATATTGAAACAAAAAAAAAAAAAGAAAAAGAAATACAAATGACAGAATGAATAGAGAAACACATGCCTAAAGAAATAAAGGAGCTATCGCTGAAATGGGATACCATCACGAGAAAAATGGGTGAAATTGGTTATCCAAGAATAGCATGGGAGCGGAACCCAAAAATGGTTCAAATGGCTCTAAGCACTATGGGACTTAACATCTGAGGTAATCAGTGCCCTAGACTTAGAACTACGTAAACCTAACTAACCTAAGGACATCACACACATCCATGTCCGAGGCAGGATTTGAATTTGCGACCGTAGCAGCAACGCGGTTCAGGACTGAAGCGCCTAGAACCGCACAGCCACATGGGCCGGCTACCGAAACCGACTAGGTAAAAGAATAAGAATGAAGAAGAAGACCAAGAGAGGATTTGATTAAGAAAATTTAGTAAAGGAAGGGAGATATATTGAAGGATACCTTTGCCAAGGTAGCAAAACTTCGAGAAAGTGGATAACAGGACGATAAAAAACGCTAAGAATAAGAGCACACAATCAAAGAATTCAGTGTCGGCGACTGAGAAGAGGCTGTGACTTTGGTTTGAAGAACGTTAACATCGACAATATCAGTGTGTTAGCCTCATTATTCCTGGGCCTGACCGAAGGCTAACTCGTTGATAAAAACCATAAGTGGTATAATCATTACACTCCACTGAGTCACTCTCAAACTCGCGTTTTTCCCTGTTTGTGACTCTCTGTTCAGGATGTGAAAAATGAAACTAGTCAGGAAAACACTTCATACACCTTATAAGAAAGGCAACTTACATCAACCTCCACAACAAGGTTGATGTAGATTGGGTTATCTACATTAAGATGCTTGGAATATTTTCTGGGTCACTTTTATTTTGCTGACGCTAAACATATCCACCAGTCCTCGACCAATAACATATCTGAGGCTGTACTACAAATGAAGAATGTCGTTCAGCGTTACGCTGCAGCACTGAACTGAAGGCTTTGTGAAACTCAGTAAATACTGAATGCGTCACGCTATCACGAGCATACATAGTTTAACAATACCATGAGCGTTCTGGTGTCCACGTACCTGACATAAATAGCGCACCTGTTATCACTTGAACTTTAACATCATTCCTCTTCAGAACGGATATCATACTCCAATGTGGAGCGGGCGTGTTTCGAAATTTTCTCGTAGATGAAAATTGTGTGCTGGGCTGGTGCTCTAACTCAGAACATTACTTTGCGTGGGCTAAACTCCTGCCGATAGATCTATCCAGGTACGAATCATGAGTCCATTTGAAACTTTCCGGCAGATTACGAGGGCAGTTCAATAAGTAATGCAACACATTTTTTTTCTCGGCCAATTTTGGTTGAAAAAACCGGAAATTTCTTGTGGAATATTTTCAAACATTCCCGCTTCGTCTCGTATAGTTTCATTGACTTCCGACAGGTGGCAGCGCTGTACGGAGCTGTTAAAATTGCGTCTGTAACGGATGTGCGTTGCAAACAACGGGCAGTGATCGAGTTTCTTTTGGCGGAAAACCAGGGAATCTCAGATATTCATAGGCGCTTGCAGAATGTCTACGGTGATCTGGCAGTGGACAAAAGCACGGTGAGTCGTTGGGCAAAGCGTGTGTCATCATCGCCGCAAGGTCAAGCAAGACTGTCTGATCTCCCGCGTGCGGGCCGGCCGTGCACAGCTGTGACTCCTGCAATGGCGGAGCGTGCGAACACACTCGTTCGAGATGATCGACGGATCACCATCAAACAACTCAGTGCTCAACTTGACATCTCTGTTGGTAGTGCTGTCACAATTGTTCACCAGTTGGGATATTCAAACGTTTGTTCCCGCTGGGTCCCTCGTTGTCTAACCGAACACCATAAAGAGCAAAGCAGAACCACCTGTGCGGAACTGCTTGCTCGTCATGTGGCTGAGGGTGACAATTTCTTGTCAAAGATTGTTACAGGCGATGAAACATGGGTTCATCACTTCGAACCTGAAACAAAACGGCAATCAATGGAGTGGCACCGCACCCACTCCCCTACCAAGAAAAAGTTTAAAGCCATACCCTCAGCCGGTAAAGTCATGGTTACAGTCTTCTGGGACGCTGAAGGGGTTATTCTGTTTGATGTCCTTCCCATGGTCAAATGATCAACTCTGAAGTGTATTGTGCTACTCTTCAGAAATTGAAGAAACGACTTCAGCGTGTTCGTAGGCACAAAAATCTGAACGAACTTCTCCTTCTTCATGACAACGCAAGACCTCACACAAGTCTTCGCACACGAGAGGAGCTCACAAAACTTCAGTGGACTGTTCTTCCTCATGCACCCTACAGCCCCGATCTCGCACCGTCGGATTTCCATATGTTTGGCCCAATGAAGGACGCAATCCGTGGGAGGCACTACGCGGATGATGAAGAAGTTATTGATGCAGTACGACGTTGGCTCCGACATCGACCAGTAGAATGGTACCGTGCAGGCATACAGGCCCTCATTTCAAGGTGGCGTAAGGCCGTAGCATTGAATGGAGATTACGTTGAAAAATAGTGTTGTGTAGCTAAAAGATTGGGGAATAACCTGGTGTATTTCAATGCTGAATAAAGCAACCCCTGTTTCAGAAAAAAAATGTGTTGCGTTACTTATTGAACTGCCCTCGTAAAACTGTGTGCCGGACCGAGACTCGAACTCGGGACCTTTGGCTTTCGCGGGAAAGTGCTCTACCAACTGAGCTACCCAAGCACTACTCACGACCCGTCCTCACTGTTTCAATTCTGCCAGTACCTCGTCTCCTGCTTTGGTAGAGCACTTGCCCGCGAAAGGCAAGGGTCCCGAGTTCGAGTCTCAGTCCGGCACACAGTTTTAATCTGCCATGGAGTTTTATATCAGCGCACACTCCGCTGCAGAGTGAAAACCTCAGTCTCGTGATTCCTTTTGTCTGCGATATCGTTTCTTCCAGAAGCTCTAGACCAGCCGAGTATGCAGGAGTGTTTCCGTCAAATATGAAAAGAAAAAGAAGGGGAGACGTTCTAGCTGACCTTAATTTATGAAGGCGGGTCGTGAGCCGTTCCTTCCAGTTCAATAAGTTTTATATAATCTGTTCTCCTCACTCAGCATCTCGACTTCGAGAAGAACAATAAGCAAGCACAGAGCAAGAGCCGTAAAGGGATGAAGGAGATATTCCGTTGAAGGAGATGTATGATGCAGACGGAAAGCAATAAGATATCAAGGTAAAGGTTGGAGCAGTGAAGACAATCGGGAGATACGATAACGAACGCACATGTCGCAGTGACAACTGAAGTACGGTATCGCCTAAGTCTGCGCCATACCGCAACTCGGAATCGATAACAGAGAAATCGACAAATATCTGAAAGGTAGTTCTTTGGAGGCATTATTATTTAAGCGACGAAGGCCTTTCCTTGTGGTCACGCAACTTTTCGTGACCGGCGTTCGGGTCTCACAAACAAGTGAACGTTGGAATGACTCTGGGAGCCATGCCGCTTCCGAAGTTACTGGACTGTATGCCTGCAGTCGGGCGACACCGAACTTAAGCACGCGGCTTTTTTTTTTTTTTCCCCCTCAGGGTCATACTACAGGGACAAAGACTCAGTATTGGCATGGTATCACATCACTTCCTACTGCTTCAATAGGACCTTGTAAGAACGCCACTCTCTCGTACTAAACCTTCAAATGTGTCTCATATGTCTCAGTTTATCCTGTGAGTCCGTAGATGGTGGTTCACGGAGCGTACAGTATAACTGGCCACTTTCCCGCCAGAGTTTTACGAAAATTAAGCCAGTCCGTCTTTTAGCTGACTTAGTAAGCCGCTTCGTACGAATTCTTCCTACCTGCTATGTGGAGATGCTGTCGTAGTTTTGTGTCCCCTTGTAGGACCATAGCAGCGCCGTCGGATCCTGAAAGTGCAATACTGCTGTCCGTGTTTTACGTGATGGAGCGGAATGAGAATTTTTTGTGCAAATAATTTTTACTCGGGATGCCATTATGGTGTGTTATTTAAGAAACGCCGTAAAATTAAATTCCTCACACCGATTGTGAGCTAACTATTAACAGCACGAGAATATGGTCCACCGCGTGACTAGATCGAAATGCATCCAATCGACGACTGCCGAATGTGGCGCACAGTCTGTAAGCTTGAGCGTACAATCGGTATTGTTCGTATAAGATCGTACTTCTTCGGTTATGCCAAAGTTATTCATTTATTTATTAATGTCAACGTTTCCTGGCACTGTAAAATTACTGAAAGGTAGTATTTATTACATGCTGAATCCTCCTAAAGTCTGAGTGGCAAAGGGCAACCTCTGTTAGGAAATATTTATTAATAACAGGTATTTGATTCACACCAGAATACATGTACTTTCACTAACTACCTCTTTGCTGACGTCACCAGCGATTTCTGCATTGGCGCTTCATCCAACTGGCTCTGAAATCGCCAGATGGCCAACCGCCTCTGCTAGCCAGCGTGAGAACCTTCTTACTCCATACGTACCGCAGCGCTGATACATTCACTTCAGGTATGTGAAACAGCAAAACTGCAAATAAAGTACAACTCGCTCTTACATACAAATAAGGGGTACATTACAATCTGTCAAATGCAGTTTCTCGAAATTTTAACAGAGGACCACAACTGTCATGATGACTTTACATCCCTTCTATAACTAGAGCTACATTTCTGATACATTTAAAAATTATCGTACAGTATTAAAGCCACGTGGTACATGATTGCCATGAAACCGACGATAAATTGTTTTATATTTTCCTCAGCACTAATTGAATGTGTGTAACACATAGTCTCGTTGATACGTTAACTCACAGGTTCGCCTATAGACTCGCATCTGATATCTGGTCTTGTAGCCTAAATGAACGTGCAATGATAGATCCCACAACCCCAGACTGCATTATCATAAAGAAAATCATAAAACTGCAGAAGATGTAATACCCACGACCCAAAAACAACGCAGTAGTTTGAATGATCGGACACACGGCTATTTAGAAAATTCACAATCTGTCTGCCGTTTTCAACGACTACCACTCATGCGTACTATCAGAACATCAAACAGTAACATTCCACAAGAATTATGCAGAATTATTGGACAACTTGCTACACAGCTAAACAAAATAACCATATCACCAAGATTAAAAGGACAAAGAAGAACAACGGGAAAAATGGAAGTAAAATAAGAGAAAAAAAGAGCCTCGAACAATAATTTGTTAAGAGTTAAGGTTTCGTTCAAACAACGAAACATACGCAACAACGCAAAAATTGTATTATACTCGTATGTCTGAATGATAATTTTGTTGTAACTCACTAAGCAACATAGTTTGTAAAGATACTGTTAATTACTAACGAATTTCATTAAAACATAGTACAAAAAGTCTCACAGACACATTTAACGTTCTCTCCAGATTCCTATGGTGTGAAACAGCGGAGAATCAGACAGTTAACAGTGATACTCCTTTCTTCTAGAAACGGCAATCACTTACTGGCAAAATTACAAGTTTCGTCAGGACTCATACTAGTCTTCAGGGTGAAATTCGCTAGGACATCGGATGAAATATGTGTTTGAATATGCGTGAAGTACGTTAAACGTAAAATTTTGAACTCAACATTCACAAACTTCATGTTGTACAATCTTGGCAAAAATATGAACAGAAAAAAATCACTTTTCATTGTGTGTGTGTGTGTGTGTGTGTGTGTGTGTGTGTGTGTGTGTGTGTGTTGAGTGAGAGAGAGAGAGAGAAATGTTTCTGGTATATGCGTACGTGCACTGAGCCAAGGGCCCAAAAGTTTCAAGTGTGCGAATTAAATCCGGAAAATCCATGCTACTCACATGGTCCGTTATATGTTGCATAAGTATGATCGGACAGCCGCAAAATTTACTTGTTTTTGCAAGAGACGGAAACACTAAACATTATCTGTACCCTAAAGAAATTTGACTCCTTCGAATTAAAAAAAAAAATACTAGGACGACTGTGATTATCATCAGTATCCCAGTCACGTAAGCTGTACTATATGTTTGCATCTCAAGCTGACATTGGCCAGTTGTGTGAGTGTCAAATATGTGAGATCGTTCAGCGTGCGAGGTCTAAACCGATCGGTATAGCTCTCCTATCTCCAAAATTTTACAATTTTACAATGTATGTGTTATGTATAATGCGAGATTAACGCAGCGGCACTATTTTTGAGAGTGGTGAAATTTTGAACTTACAATTACAATCTTCATGTTGTACAATCTTGGCAAAAATATGAACAGAAAAGAAATCGCTTTTCATTGAAAGTTTGCATCGAAGGCACAATGTCAATACTGAAGTGTGCTGTTGAAACACAATAATAATAATTAAAAATAATAATCTGCCATATAAAACTAACGTCTAGGAAACACGTTTACTGCCAGACAAGTTGCGTTCGCTCACGTTGCGAACTTGGTGGAACGTCAGAACTAAACGATACTTAATCGTTTTCTTGGTTACAATAATGCAAGAGGTACAGCAAAACGTCGACAATTATGTTAAAGTGTCGTAAAGCTATTGCCTCATGAAGTAAATTATTCTGAAGTTTATGTAGTACAATGAAAAGAATCAAAGCCAGTGTTGCGTCGATAAGAAACTTTTATACACTACCCAAGGAAGCCTCTACAATCCATTATCGCGACTGGAGTTTCACAGAAAAACAAGTATGAAGGATCCAAAGCAGCAGGAACGTTAGATTTTGGCTACAGGAGAAGTGAATGTTTGCGACTCGTATTAGGTGTAAAGGTTATGCTGGAGCAAATTAAAGTATACCAGACAAAATGGCTACATCACATAAAAAAACTGGGATGTATCACATATCAAATAAAATTGAATAATAAAAATAGCCATTCGGAAAGTAGAAGAAGAAGACAAAGGGGACCATGGATAGCCCTTTTCTGCGGACCTTGAAGATAGAACAGCCTGATGTACGTTACACTTTTCCATACTTCCATCAGGAACTTATCGTTAAGGTATGGTTCTGTTGAAATTTTCCCCGGCCGCTGTGGCCGAGCGGTTCTAGGCGCTTCAGTCTCGAACCACGCTGCTGCTACGCTAGCAGGTTGGAATCCTGCCTCGGACATGGATGTGTGTGACGTCCTCAGGTTAGTTAGGTTTAAGTAGTTCTAAGTCTAGGGAACTGATGACCTCAGATGTTAAGTCCCATAGTGCTTAGAGCCATTTGAACTATTTGTTGAAATTTTCGTTCTTGTTATCACGCTAAGTTCGACTGCAAGCACTCGCTTCGCTCCAGATCTTTGCTTCAGACTTAAAGGTCTTCGTACTTCAGAATAATTACTTGAAATTAACCATCTCTTCTCATTTTCCTAACACTTAGTCTATCAGCTCTCATCTTTCGCATTTAGTTTTCTTCTGGAAATCATTGTATCATGTACTAAAAGTCGTAAACGCCTCTTACTGGCAGTGACATACTAAGTCCTAGCTTCGAAGGAAGGAAAGGAAGGAAGATTGGGCTTAACGTCCCGTTGACATCGAGGTCATTGGAGACGTGGTACAGGCTCGGATGGTGTCAAGAATGGGGAAGGAAATAGGCCGAGCCCTTTTCAAAGGAATCACGGCATTTGCCTGGGGCGATTTGGGAAATCACAGAAAACCTGTATCTGGATAGCCAGACGCGGGTTTGAACCGTCGTCCTCCAGTGTGCTAACCGCTGCGCCACCCCAGCTCAACTCATTTCTGACACCCTCTTAGAATAAAGGCTCTAGAAGCGACTAAGTTACCTCAGTCAAAGCATAAGATCAAAATACCTCGATTTAGATAAATATCTGCATCTAAAAATATTATATTGTTTAATTAAAACATTAATGACTTTTTAAATACAATGCTGTGCATAGTTTAAGGATGGAAGTAAGTTCCGCATGAGGCATCACTGCCAAGTAACATAGCTCTATGAAACTTGGACCTCACATATAGAGAACTGCTACATTATAGTACATGAAAAAAATGAAATGATCGTATGGCATTGTTGGCCGGGAGGCCCCATGCGGGGAAGTTCGGCCGCCGTATTGCAAGTCCTTTTTAGTTGCCGCCACTTCGGTGACTTGCGAGTCAATGATGATGAAATTATGATGAACACACAACACCCAGTCATCACGAGGCAGAGAAAAATCCCTGACCCCGCCGGGAATCGAACCCGGGAACCCGTGCGCGGAAAGCTAAAACGCTACCGCAAAACCACGAACTATGGATGAAGCCCGACCAACAGGAATTACATGCATTGAGCGAAAATAATAGTGCATTGAGAATGGCTAGCTTCTAGCCAAAATCTACAGCTGCACAATTTAAAAAAATTAAAGAAAGGACGACTGATCGCTGCAATCTGTAATTTACAAGTCAATATAACAGTCGCTGAGTGCAACTGCTTCCTGAATGGAAGGTAACCTGATGGAGATAATAAACAACTACGCAATTAGACGAACACAAATCGGTGTTCGACACTGCAAAACATCCCTCCATGTAACGACTGGTGGTAATATGTAATGCGAGCTCCAGGAAAATTGTCGAACATGATGGTTCTGTCGGTCCACGGGTTACGGTGTGGGCGGCATAGTGCTGCATGAGTTTACTGATGTCCGAATCTTCGAATGCGGCACAGTCTCCCGTCAACATTATTGTGACACTGTATTCGCGCGTCTTTATAGGTATGCATTTACGCCTGACATCATTTTTATGGATGACAGTGCGCGACCGCTTAGAACAGCAGACGTCGACGAGCCCTTGGAGCGAGTGAATATACGACGAATGGACAGTCCTGCCGGTTCCCTCGACTTAAATTGCATCGAGGCACATGTGAACATACGATGGGGAGGCGCAATGCAGCTTGTCCACATGCGCCAACCACCATTCAACGGTTTTCAACAGCGCTTGTGGAGAAATGGAAGAACATACTACAGCAACTCCCTACCATGCTGTCGGTTAGCATGGGGGCACGTTACAGCGCATGCATTATCGTTCGTGCTGACTGCAGACCACATTAACAACCATCTTCCGGCTTTTTTAGTGTCCAGGGGACCATCATAAATCACGGCTGCTGAGGTATGATTATTATCTTCGAATACAAGTGACATTTATGTTCGTCTAATTGTGTAGTTCTGTCAGTTGCCTTATGTACTATGCTGTACCAGTTATTATCTATTTAGTGTCCAAGTTTCATCGAGCTATGTTACTTGGCAATGACACATCACGCGAAAGTTACTTTCGTCCTTAAGTCATGCACAACAATGTACTTAGACTTGACAGCTTCCGAATGCAGCTATATACCCCAAATCAAACGAAGTTGTTCTAAACAAAAAGCAGCAACATTCTGTTAGGTTTTACTTTGGTATATTTCTTGCAATTTTTGCTTTTTAGTATGTTTCAACGAATCAAGCCGTCCATGAAATGTATTCCCATCTGCGAATATGGACTACCATCAGCTGTATAGTCGAATGATGGCAATGAAAATTTGTGCTGAACCGAGCCTCGCACCCGCATTTCACGCTTATTGCAAGAGGTCGCCTTACTATTTGGTTATCCGAGCACGACTCACGGCCAGACCAAACTTCCGTATGTCGTCAACCTTGTGACTACAACCTGTACTCGTACATCCATTATGTATATCCCTGTCCAGGACGGACATTTTACCTGAAAGTCACTTGCCCGATGTCGCCAGATAAATACGATATTGCAGCGCATGTGTTATTGCGAATTATGATGCGAAGTTCCCTCGGAAATGCATGCATGTCCGGGACTCGAATCCGGACATGCATTCATGTACGAGGGAACTTTGCATCGTAGTTCGGAACAACACAGGCTCTTCTATTTCGTAATCTGGTCTTACATTAACTCGGGTCAATCAACAAATTATGCTTGCAAACAGAGCCGGCAATCTGTGAAAGCGTCCGGTTTTTATTTTGATGTACTGCTTTTTGTACAAAATTAGCCTTCAGCGTAATTTGAAGTATTAGTAAATGTAAGTTGAATGGCAAGACATATACTAATGACTTGCTTTGACTGGCTTGGTTGAAGTAATAATGATGTCACAAGTCACCATAGCAAAACAAGACGGCCGCGGTGGCCGTGCGGTTCTAGGCGCTGCAGTCCGGAACCGCGGGATTGCTACGGTCGCAGGTTCGAATCCTGCCTCGGGCATGGATGTGCGTGATGTCCTTAGGATAGTTAGGTTTAAGTAGTTCTAAGTTCTAGGGGACTGATGACCTAAGATGTTAAGTCCCATAGTCCTCAGAGCCTTTACAAAAGAAACTGCATCAGCTGACGCTTGACGATGACTGGCAGCCGTCGACTGACAACAACAGGAGAGGTTCACCGTATCGAATAATGGAACTGTATTTACGTTTTAAATAACTGATCGTGGTAACTCTGACGGCAGCCATATTTGGGTGATTTAAGCGCTTTTTCTGACTGGAAGATAACATAATAAAGAGACATTTTGCTAATTGTATTACTCGAATCATCTCAGACATCAGATGAAGCCAGTGAGCTGTTTTAGTTCTGGACAAAGCTACATTAAAGAAGATAAGTTTATCGACAGGAGTTGTGGATTTGGGTATCTACTAACATCAGTTAGATTAAATTCCAGAAAATCAGAAAATAAACGTAGCTAAATCTCGTCATACAAATACTCGGTTTAGACAATTTTATTTCGATACCGATAGATCGCTTATTGGAAACTAATATCTTTGTTGCAAACATTGCTTTCACCCAAGAACCTGACACTCGCAACATTCACTTTTTGTATGAACAGCGCTGGCGAAAGTGCGAGTCCGGCAGTCCCTCCTGTTTTGTGATTGTTTCATTACCAGCTTGAAATAAGCGGTGAGCTTTCATTTATAATTGCACCGTCCCGAGTATTTATTGCAACCTATTAACATTTGAATTATTATTGCTAAAATAGCGTCGTTTCCATGTCGAGAACAGCCAGCGTGATTACTCCTACATTGCAAAAAAAGTAACTCTGTAAGTGTATTGGGAGCAATTATTTGCCGAACTGAAGAGTAAATTACAACGATCACAACAAGGTTGTTTGATTATACAATGCAAACTTTCAGGAACGGTTTTTATATTCGTGATGGCATTCATTGCAGCTGCATTACACCGTAATCTAAGGCATGATCCTGTACCTAATATTTCGTCTGCTACTGCGGAAACATCCTCAGAGGTCAAGTGTAATAGGATCTACTGAAAGAAGCGTCAACATCAAGCTTAAAAAACGTAAGAGAAACTGTCGCCTACGCAGCAGGGATAAACCGGCAGTACCGGATCATGTATTGTGACCAGTGATCCATCAAATTCACTTCTGCGATAACCAAGATTTATCAAGATAAATCATTACTGTGCTAGAATGCTCAGAGAAGCACAGAAATTGCCTTTGACCACGCCCTAACGCCCACAAAACCAGTACCACCAACGACGTAACGTCGTTGATCATGTTGATGATGATGGTGGTGGTGGTGGTGGTAGTGGTGGTGGTGGTGGTGGTGGTGTCGTCGTCGCCATCGTTTATAGTTTTGCAATAAAATATTATTTATCATTTCCTTCCCCAAGTTATCAATGCGCCCTCGTATTAACTACAGTTATGAAGTTTCATGTAGCATCCATTAAGGATCAACTTAAGTATTTTTTTTCTACCCTAAAAACGAAGTAAAAGGGGAAAAATCAGAATAGAAGAAAAATAAAATCTGATCTGCATCTACATGATTACTCTGCTCTTTACAATGAAGTGCCTGTCAGGATTCAATGAACCACCTTCAAGCTGTCTTCCTAGAACGGCGCGCGGGCACTTAAATTTTTCGGCTGGTCCCGGCGGAGGTTCGAGTCCCCCCTCGGGCATGGATGCGTGTGTTTGTCCTTAGGATAATTTAGGTTAAGTAGTGTGTAAGCTTAGGGACTGATGACCTTAGCAGTTAAGTCCCATAAGATTTCACACACATCATCTGAACTTAAATTTTTGTGTGCGAGCCCTGATTTCTCTTATTTTATCGTGATAACCATTTATCCCTATGTAGATGGATGCCAACAGAATGTTGTCGAAATTGGAGGTGAAAACTGGTTATTGAAATTTCATGAGACGATCCCATCGCAACGAAAAACTTCCTTGTTTTAATGACTATCACTCCAATTAACGTATCATGTGTGTAGTACTATCGCCCCTGTTTCACGATAATACAGAACTAGCTGCCCTTGTTTGAACTTTTTCGATGTCATCCGTCAGTCTCACCTGATGCGGATCCCACACCGCACAGCAATTCTCCAGAATAGGGCGGACAAGCGTCTCTTTAGTAGACCTGTTGCACCTTATAAGTGTTCTAACAATGAATCGCAGTCTTAGGTTTGCTCTACCCACATTATCTGTGTGATCGTTCCAATTTAGGTTATTTCTAATTGCAATCCCTAAATTTGTAGTCGAAATTACAGCCTTCAGATTTTTGTGGCTTATCACGTAATTGAAATTTAGCGTATTCCTTTTACTTCTCATGTCAATAACGGCACACTTCTCTTTACTCAGGGTCAATTGCCACTTTTCACACCATACAGACATCTTATCTAAGTCATTCGTTTCGGTCATCTGATTACTTTACAAGACGTCTGAAACAATCTAAGAGGGTTACTCAGGTTGTTTCTTATGTCATTAATATAGACCAGGAACAATAGAGGGCCTATAACACTTCCTTAAGGAACATCGGATATTACTCTCGTTTTACTCGACTTACCGTCTATTACTACGAACTGTGACCTTTCCGACAGGAAATCACGAATCAAGTCGCACAACTGAGGCGATATTCTATAGGTAAGCAGGTTGGTTAGAAGGCGTTTGTGAGGAACCATGTCGAAAGCCTGCTGGAAATCTAAAAATATGGAATGAATTTGACATCACATGTCGAAAGCACTCAATACTTCATGAGTATAAAGAGCTAGTTGTGTTTCACAAGAACGATATTTTCAGAATCCGTGCAATGTGTCAATAAATTGTTTTTTTTTCTAGGTAATTCATGATGTTCGAACATAGTATGTGTTACAAAACCCTACTGCAAATCGACGTTAGCGATATGGCACTGTATTTCAGCGGATTACTTCTATTTCCCTTTTTGGGTATTGGTTTGACATGAGCAATTTTCCTGTCTTTAGGTACGGATCTTGCTATGAGCGAGCGGTTGTATATAATTGCTAAATATGGAGCGATTATATCAGCATACTCTGAAAGGAACCTATCTGGTATATAATCTGGACCGGAGGCCTTGCCTTTATTAAGTGATTTAATCTGCTTTGCTTCTTCCATGTTTCTCATCTTGGCAGTTGTTCTTGATTGGAATTCAGGATTATTACACTTCGTCTTGTTTGGTGAAGAAGTTTCGGAAAACCGTATTTAATGACTCTGCTTTTGTGGCACTGTCGTAAGTGACTTCACCGTTGTTATCGTGCAGTGAAGGTATTGATTGCGTCTTGCCACTGCTGTGCTGTATGTATGACCAGAATCTCAATGGGTTTTCTGCCAGACTCCGACACAGAGTTTCGTGGTGGAAATTATTAAAAGCATATCGCATTGAAGTAGGCACTATATTTCGAACATCAGTGCTGGAAATAGAAAGGGTGTAAGACGGAGATGTAGTCTACTCTTTCGCCTATACTGTTCAATCTATGAAGAATAGCAGATGCTGATATATCAGCGATGAATATCAAAATTGGAGACTACGAAGTATTCAAAGTGACAGAGTTCTGCTGCCTTCGAAGCAAAATAACTCATGACGGAAAAAGCAAGGAGGATAAGAGAAGCAGACTAGTACAGGCAAATAGGGCATTGCTGGGCTCTACTAGTAGCATACATCGGGCTTAATTAGAGGAAGAACTGTCTCAGAATGTACGTTTGAAGCACAGAATTGTAGGCCTAAGGAGGTGAATCATTGCCTGTGCGCAAATAAAAAAGAAAATAGTATCTAAGCTTTTGGGATGCGATGCTATATAAATAATTATGTTGAAAATTAGGTGGATTGATAAGATGAGGAATGAGGAGGTTCCCGTGAGTATCAGCGAGAAGAGGAGCACGTGGAAAATATTGACAAGAAAAAGTGATTTGATGATAGGACACATGTTAAGATATCAACGAATAATATCCATGGTGCTTGAGGGAACTGTTGCTTCTACGAAGCACTCAAAACGCTTCGCCAACGATTATCGATACGGCCAGTTTTCCTGTTGTAAAAAAAGTGAAGAAAATGCTTTCATTTGTGGCCAAAAACGGTTCTTTTTCTTTACTTACCGATCAGCCATGTCACTGTCTTTTCCTCTATCTTCATTACTTGTGTTTTATCACATTGTTCATTGTCTTACCTCTTCCGCCCTTCCTGTCACGTGACACTCATGGTTTAAATCTGGCTTTCTTTATTTTTTGTTGTATTTTCTCACGAGTGAATGCAAGTATTGTGTTTATTTTCAGCTATATAATAATTTTTATGTTGTATTCTATAGTGGATGTAACGTACAGAGTAATTAACATAGTATACATAATATAAAATATGTACAATCCTTTGTTAGATTTAAGAGAGGGCTTGATAACCCTAATCTTGTCAAATTAAATAAATCAGTACATGTATAATAAATAAATAAATGCAGAAAAACTGGTGGGTATTGCAATTTCCACACTCGAGGTCAACAAATAATTAAATTTTGAGACACTATTCCATTACCCCAAAAGCCATTTTATGGATATTGCTAACAATCAACGATGAATTAAACTGGCTGCAGTCCATTCCAGAGCTTACTCCTTGGTTTCAATAATACTGTGCACTGTGTTGTATGTACCAAAATAATGAATAAAAACTTGTCACCACTGAACTATATTTATTTTTTATACACTCCACAATAGTATAAATTCAAAGTAACAGCCGGCCGAAGTGGCCGTGCGGTTAAAGGCGCTGCAGTCTGGAACCGCAGGACCGCTACGGTCGCAGGTTCGAGTCCTGCCTCGGGCATGGATGTTTGTGATGTCCTTAGGTTAGTTAGGTTTAACTAGTTCTAAGTTCTAGGGGACTAATGACATCAGCAGTTGAGTCCCATAGTGCTCAGAGCCATTTGAAACATTTTTTTCAAAGTAACAACAGCCTCCGGTCATGGTTTTCCACTGCTGACAATTTTATACTCGTAGGGGTTCACAAAAATGAAGTGTTGGGAATCTACGACTTAGTTCAACATTATCTCACTCCGAATTGCTTTTTGGCGCCCCTCGAAGGTCTTTAAATGAGCGCACTTTTCCCTCCACTTTAAGGGACGTGGAGTCGCAAAAACTAAGTATAAATATGCAAAATGAAGTTGCTTGAAGGATAGCACCATTTTAATTTACATTAGTTATAACACAAACGATAAAGTATAAAGACCGAACTAGGTGGCGCAGTGGGTTGAACATTGGACTCGCACTCGGGAGGCCGACGGTTCAAACCCGAGTCTGGCCATCCTCATTTAGTTTTTTTATGATTTCCCTAAATCGCTTCTGGCAAATGTCGGGATGGTTCCTTTGAAAGGACACGGCCGCCTACCTTCCCAAATCAGATGGGACCGAAGACCTCGCTGTTACGTCCTCTCTCCCCAAATCAACCAACCAATCAACTAATTATGTATAAAATGTTGCACCAGACACAATTATTTCGGTCAACTATTCCCTCCATGACTCATTCTTCATCTTAGCAAAGATAAGAAAATGTAATTCATCCGAAATTTGAAACGACTGTGAAATGACATGTAAAATGTCTCTTGCTGAAGGAATTTTTGTGGTGATTCCAAAACTGGGCATAAAATTTGCGAGTCCACAATATTTCCCAAGTTATGAAGACTTTAATATTGTGATTAATATTTTATCAACGTTTTGGGGCCCACCCCTATATGTAAAACAAAATGTCTTCTTCTATTGCATCAGCTGAATGAGTGTTAGCTTTCAAAACAGTCGTTTAATTCAATATCAGTATTCCATAATAAGTGTTTCATTAAAACGGAACACAGTTTTGGAATTAGCCACGTGAATAGGTCACCCATGATCCTATTATCATAATTTCATCTCCAGTTGTTGTAGATCCTCAATTGTTGTTGTTGTGGTCTTCAGTCCTGAGACTGGTTTGATGCAGCTCTCCATGCTACTCTATCCTGTGCAAGCTTCTTCATCTCCCAGTACCTACTGCAGCCTACATCCTTCTGAATCTGCTTAGTTTATTCATCGCTTGGTCTCCCTCTACGATTTTTACCCTCCACGCTGTCCTCCAATACTAAATTGGTGATCCCTTGATGCCTCAGAACATGTCCTACCAACCGATCCCTTCTTCTAGTCAAGTTGTGCCACAAACTCCTCTCTAATTCTATTCAATAGCTCCTCATTAGTTGTGTGATCTATCCACTTAATCTTCAGCATTCTTCTGTAGCACCACATTTCTAACGCTTCTGTTCTCTTCTTGTCTAAACTATTTATCGTCCATGTTTCACTTCCATACATGGGCACACTCCATACAAATACTTTCAGAAATGACTTCCTGACACTTAAACCTATACTCTATCTTAACAAATTTCTCTTCTTCAGAAACGATTTCCTTGCCATTGCCAGTCTACATTTTATATCCTCTCTACTTCGACCATCATCAGTTATTTTGCTCCCCAAATAGCAAAACTCTTTTACTACTTTGTCTCATTTACTAATGTAATTCCCTCAGCATCACCCGACAAAATTCGACTACATTCCATTATCCTCGTTTTGCTTTTGTTGATGTTCATCTTATACCCTCCTTCCAAGAAACTGTCCATTCCGTTCAACTGCTCTTCCAAGTCCTTTGCTGCCTCTGACAGAATTACAATGTCATCGGCGAACCTCAAAGATTTTATTTCTTCATGGATTTTAATACCTAATTCGAAAGTTTCTTTTGTTTCCTTTACTGCTTGCTCAATATACAGATCGAATAACATCGGGAATAGGCTACAACCCTGTCTCACTTCCTTCCCAACCACTGCTTCCCTTTCATGTCCCTCGACTCTTATAACTGCCATCTGGTTTCCGTACAAATTGTAAATAGCCTTTCGCTCCCTGTATTTTACTCCTTCCACGTTCACAATTTGAAAGGGAGTATTCCAGTCAACATTGGTAGCAAAATGAGGGTTGAAGAATTTAATTGGTTTCAACGCTTGAAACATGGGTTTGTTATAGGAATCCTAAAATGCTATTCCAGAAAGACTGCGTGGTGTCTATGGAATCAGCAAGCAATCAGTAATGTTGTATAGTCGTTTAAGAACGTGTCTTATGTACAGGAAATATAATTTACGTGATTTCAGTTTATGTTAGGGTCAAAGAGTATGTTACAGCGTGTCATGATCGACTTTGCTTCAGCAATCGATAATGTGTCATGAAATTATGTCACATTCACATGGCAAAGACAGAGATCGTAACGCGTCCAACAAATAACTGATGACGTCGGGTGCGAGTGCTACTCTGAGATCAAGAGATGTACACATGAGAGGAATTCGTCACTCGCCGTATCAGACCATGGTAAGTTTCTGGGATTCTATGTGGGACGAGAGCAGCGGAAGAGTCGTCT
Source organism: Schistocerca nitens (assembly GCF_023898315.1). Classification (NCBI taxonomy): domain Eukaryota; kingdom Metazoa; phylum Arthropoda; class Insecta; order Orthoptera; family Acrididae; genus Schistocerca; species Schistocerca nitens. The sequence goes on along the minus strand of NC_064619.1, from coordinate 563,647,309 downwards.
GGCATCTGTGAGCCGGCGGAGTGTGGCGGTGGGTGTTGGCCGTGATGGGGGGAGGGGGGTGGGGGTGATGGAGGCAGGCTATCCGCGACCCGCAGCGGCAGAACAGCCCGCTGTGCGCAGAGATTTATCGCGGATGCTAATGCTTCACCGTAATGGTACTGCTTTCGTATCGCCTCGTTTTAAATAATGAACGATTTATATTCTCATAAAATACAGCTGTATCTGAAACTCATTTTAATAACATCCTTCTCGTCCGTTTATATTGTGATTTACAGTCTTACTTTTAATGCCGGGGCAACCACTTTTACATTTTTTTATTGCCTGTATAATTATCATAATTATGAATTATCACCCCGAGTCCGAGCTCGCAGCGTTTTCGTCGGAGTCTTGTTTAATAGCCGTGCAGCACCGGTCTTTTAAATACGGAATAAGTATTACCGGACCTCTCCGTTACGTAATAAAGCGAACCGCCAACTGGCGCCGTTTTATAAAGTTCTTTTTAATTACGTTGGCCCCGCCGTGTTGATAATAATTATGTTGCCTAATTTACGTGATGGCCTGGCAGGCTCTGGAGGCGAATGTGCGCAATCTGGACGCTGCGAGAGGCGTTTTCAGAAAACCATTCTCCGCCGTTTTAGAGAAATTGCACCAAGCACAACCTTTTAACTGACAATTACGCTATTTTCTGTTGCACAAATGTTCCACATCGTAGTAGTCTCGTTCTCATACATTTCTGTGTATCTAAAACGTGATAGTACGGACCGTTCTAAAGGGAAAATACCGGACAAACATCTTTTCTACTCTCAATGATTCTCTGGGTGGAGTTTTTTTGATACTGTTGCGAACGGGAACGATGGAAGTGAGAGACAATTAACAAATCATCAGCTGTACTGTTCCAGTGTCAATCTGTCTTTATCACTCATCAACAGAGAATGGATGAAATGTTTAAAGGCTCAAAATAAGTTAAACATAACTGAAAAATGGAAAGAAATTTGAGATATAATAATAAAATCAGCTGTAAAGGCTATAGGAAAGAGGAAGCAATATATGAATAATTGAAGGCTTCGTCTCTGGAATGGTATTGACAAAGATGATGGGAGGAAAGAAAAACGTTTGCTTAAAATATCTCAATACAAAAAGCGTCGAAGATCGCACTGAATATAAAGGGCAAAGAGAATTAGTTGAATTACAAACGGCAAGAGTGAAAAAGGCAGAGCTGGGAGGTTTTCCTTGAAAATTTAGAACACAATATCTACGGAAAACAAATAAGCGTTTACGAAATAATGATAGCTCTCGAGAAGAGATAGGTACCTCACAGTGGAATAATAGCTTTGATGAAGCAAAGAAGAAGTTGTTGTAACAGCTCGATGAGATGTGATTGTAGACCCAATCTCCTTGAAAGGGCTGGAAGATGAAGTGGGGTCCATGAGAAATAGAAAGTGTCCAGGAAAAGACAAAATAAATTAGAGGCTTATTTCGTACGCTCATGAAAACAGTAACATTAGTCTTTTAAATTTTACATATATCTATCCTGGAAGAATGGACATGTTCCAGAAGGTTGATAAAGTTCAGTAGTCTTACCTAAATTAAAGAGAAAAAAAGAGAGACCGGAACGACTGCAATAACTAGAGAGCTATAAGCCTACTATTCATAAGATTTATGCCAAGATAATTTTCATAGCATAAAATGTTTTAACAGGAATTTTCTAATGCATCAACAAAAATGGATTCATACAGGAGGATAATGCGAGGGTGGCGTATCGTCTACAAACTAGATAATTGAAAAGCACAGAGAATTTAATTTGTCAACGTGTATAGCTTTCGGGATATTTAAAAGATTATGTCATCTAAGTTATGGTATTCCTCATCACGTAAAAAATTCAACTGAGAGTTTGCACGCTAATAACAACATCAAGAAACGCGTCAGCTCAACCACTGGTATAGGAATGAGAAGAATCACACAAGGATTCAGAAAAGTGTGTCCTTTACCGGTCACGCTATTTAACATATACACAAGTGTCATTTTTAATAAATGGCAAAAGAAAAACTAAGTTTGTTAGCCTCCGAGATGTACAGCATTTAACTGACTCCTTTTTCCAGATAACTAGGTTATATTGGCGGATACGGGAGACAATTTACAACGAATAGTATGGTCCATACACATAATGGCAGAACAATACAATTTAACAATATCCCCAAATAAAACCAAAGCTATGACATTTCATGGAAACGAACATATACACAGCTAAAATCATAATCAAGAATAACATACTGGATCCAAATATTCAACTACCTGGGCTGTGATATATCTTACACTTATGATAATGATCCTGAAAAGAAACTACAAAGGTACTTACGCATATTAAGTGCGAATGCTTCTGAACAAAATTAGGAAAGACACATTACTTAAATCCTGTAATACTGTGACTGTACCTTTGCTCCTCTAAGGATCAGAAGTATGGACATTAACGATTAAACTATTACAAGAATTGAAGCGGCAGCAATTACTTTTACGACCTTTGGCAGAATATAAATTAGAAGATCATAAACGGAAGAGTTAGATACTCGAGGAGCTCCATGTTCTAAGACTAGTAGAAACAAACCAACAGCATAGAAAGCAGTGGCCTCACCGTATACGACGTATATATTAAAGCAGGATACTGAAGAAAATCTTTGACTGTAGATCCAGTGGTGGAAGTATAGGACGAACACGAAAAGGAAAGCTTTAAACTGATTGGTGTCCAAACATCCTAAGATGTCTAACTTGCAAACGTACAACGTGACAATTATTTAACTACACTCCTGGAAATGGAGAAAAGAACACATTGACACCGGTGTGTCAGACCCACCATACTTGCTCCGGACACTGCGAGAGGGCTGTACAAGCAATGATCACACGCACGGCACAGCGGACACACTAGGAACCGCGGTGTTGGCCGTCGAATGGCGCTAGCTGCGCAGCATTTGTGCACCGCCGCCGTCCGTGTCAGCCAGTTTGCCGTGGCATACGGAGCTCCATCGCAGTCTTTAACACTGGTAGCATGCCGCGACAGCGTGGACGTGAACCGTATGTGCAGTTGACGGACTTTGAGCGAGGGCGTATAGTGGGCATGCGGGAGGCCGGGTGGACGTACCGCCGAATTGCTCAACACGTGGGGCGTGAGGTCTCCACAGTACATCGATGTTGTCGCCAGTGGTCGGCGGAAGGTGCACGTGCCCGTCGACCTGGGACCGGACCGCAGCGACGCACGGATGCACGCCAAGACCGTAGGATCCTACGCAGTGCCGTAGGGGACCGCACCGCCACTTCCCAGCAAATTAGGGACACTGTTGCTCCTGGGGTATCGGCGAGGACCATTCGCAACCGTCTCCATGAAGCTGGGCTACGGTCCCGCACACCGTTAGGCCGTCTTCCGCTCACGCCCCAACATCGTGCAGCCCGCCTCCAGTGGTGTCGCGACAGGCGTGAATGGAGGGACGAATGGAGACGTGTCGTCTTCAGCGATGAGAGTCGCTTCTGCCTTGGTGCCAATGATGGTCGTATGCGTGTTTGGCGCCGTGCAGGTGAGCGCCACAATCAGGACTGCATACGACCGAGGCACACAGCGCCAACACCCGGCATCATGGTGTGGGGAGCGATCTCCTACACTGGCCGTACACCACTGGCGATCGTCGAGGGGACACTGAATAGTGCACGGTACATCCAAACCGTCATCGAACCCATCGTTCTACCATTCCTAGACCGGCAAGGGAACTTGCTGTTCCAACAGGACAATGCACGTCCGCATGTATCCCGTGCCACCCAACATGCTCTAGAAGGTGTAAGTCAACTACCCTGGCCAGTAAGATCTCCGGATCTGTCCCCCATTGTGCATGTTTGGGACTGGATGAAGCGTCGTCTCACGCGGTCTGCACGTCCAGCACGAACGCTGGTCCAACTGAGGCGCCAGGTGGAAATGGCATGGCAAGCCGTTCCACAGGACTACATCCAGCATCTCTACGATCGTCTCCATGGGAGAATAGCAGCATGCATTGCTGCGAAAGGTGGATATACACTGCACTAGTGCCGACATTGTGCATGCTCTGTTGCCTGTGTCTATGTGCCTGTGGTTCTGTCAGTGTGATCATGTGATGTATCTGACCCCAGGAATGTGTCAATAAAGTTTCCCCTTCCTGGGACAATGAATTCACGGTGTTCTTATTTCAATTTCCAGGAGTGTATATGAAAAAAAACGTAAATTAGTTACAAACTATGGCGTGCACACATTTTATTCAAAGTGTTACTGTTGTTGTTGTTGTTGTTGTGGTAACTACAGTAATTCGGATTTAGGTTATGACATGTTGAAATGTCTGCCATAATTGGCGATGATGTGGCGCTGATGAATAGCGAAATTCTGCACGACCCGCTGAAGTGTCGGAACATCGATGCCGTCAATGACCTCCTGAATGGCTGTTCTCAGCTCAGCAATGGTCTTGAAATTGTTGCTGTATACCTTGTATTTTACATGGCCGCTCAGAAAGGAGTCGCATGTGTTCGGATGTGGAGATCACGGCGGCCAATCGAGGCCCATGCCAGTGGATTCTGAGTGCCCCAGAGCCTGAATGCCGTCCCCAAAGTGCTCCTCCTCGACATCAAACACTCTCCTGCTTCGATGGGGTCGAGCTCCGTCATGCATGAACCATGTCTTGTCGAAATCAAGCTCACTTTGGATAGGGTTGAAATCATCTTCCAAAACCTTCATGTATCGTTCGGTAGTCACCGTGACATCAAGGAATATCGCATCGATTATTCCGTGACTGGATATTGCACACCACAGTCCCCCGTTGGGGGTGAAGGGACTACTCGATTGCGAAATGCGGATTCTCAGTTCCCCAAATGTGCCTATTTTGCTTAATATCGTACCCATCAAAATGTAAGTGGGCATGTGCGCACTAATTCCCATCGTGCCCCGCGGCCAACCATGCAGTTTGAACGTCCTAATGCAAACCGTTCAGAAGTTATCAGTTCAATAATTGTTACTCTGTATACGAAGTAGAAGTCATCAACAAAAACCACTACGTTATTGAGCCACTGATCTCCCTTTCATCAGATTATTGTACGGTACTTTGTTATCACCCTACACCACAGATCAAAAATGCAAACAGGAGAAAAAAATGAAACTTCCTGGCAGACAAAAACTATACGGCATACAAGGAATCGAACGCGGAACCTTAGACTTCGCTAGGAAAGATCTGATCTATTCAGGAACGACAGAAAACCAGCCTCCATAGCTCCAGTTCTGCCAGAATCTCATCCTGACGTGTCAAACTGTACACCAGCTCTCCTATATGCGTTGGTGGAAGACAGCGAGTCACAGAGAAATGCCTTAGGCACACGGTAGGAGTTATTTATAGAATGAATATTTGACTCTGCAAAGGAGTGTTGTCATGTTTTCACACGTCCTGGAAGGTTCTGACATGCGGGCCGGGACGCAGGCGCAGAGCCCCGAGTTTCACGCAGAATGCTCTCTTCGACTGAGCTAAACTAGTCATGATGACTCTGAGACAGCACCTGGAGACCTCATCAACACACTGTAAAACTACCACACAAATATAGTTTAGCAATGTACTCATCTGATAGCTTCATCGATGTTAGAACATGCAGGCAGCTATTCGTCGTAAGGTGCTTAAAAGTATGAGAACAATATCTCTTGCGTGAGATATTACTCTTCTGTAACACAGTTGTAATGTTACATAATTTGAGTAGTACTTTCTCGGTCCTTCTCCTCCGGATGGAAACAGTTATGGGCGAAATCGCTGTGAACCATTTACTTAGAGTATAAGTTGTTTGTCTCATTTGCAGCTTTTACTAGTAGATTGTTTCCTGCACTATAACGCAGGTTTACAGTACCTAGTTGTCGACTGTTAGTTTGCCATCGGTACAGTCTGTAAGATATTTAGGAAGAATTCTGAGTTGCGACTCCGCGGGCCAAACAGGTCTCAGCGCGCATTGTGAGGAATGACGGGTGTCGTGTTTGAAGAGACTCAACAATTTCCACTGTTCTCACGGAGTCTTGTCTTGGCAGCCTGATGGCGCGTTTTTGTGTTTGTGGCACGATGGTGTGGTAAGGAGCATTGTGTGCTGGATGGGCACATTTTCAGCGTGAGTTTGTTAATCATTCACACAAATAGTGCAATTTACGCGTATTTATTTTCTTTTTGGCAAGGCGAGATTTGAAGTAGAGAATTTCACCGAAGCTTTCATTACTGTAAAGCGTCTCTTCTGTGCGAGGATACCATCTTCGTGACTTCGTAAAGAACGTAGGTCTCGATCCACGGTACAAAATTGGACTGCTATTAATCGATCCGAATAGTAGACCATTTGAACTCCTCACACTCTCTGCCAATGAGTAGTATTTTTCTACGACCAATCTAAAATCTTGAATCCATCATAGTGAGTATACTATGTCGTTTTCTACATATGATTTACAGGGAAAAAACTAGCTGATATCCTGAAGCATTTGACAGACTCGCAGTCCTTAGTCTTATACAAAGTAGGGTTATTTGATGTCTTGTATTGTGTCATGACAGGAATGTGGAGAAACAAGCCCATTGCACACCATGGGTCTATGAGGAACGTTCCTGAAACGATGTTCCATGCAAAGCCATATGACCGTTATCACCAATCAGGCTCACGTAAATCAATTTATTTTTGGCGTGCCCTGTCTAGATCACAATCTATTCGACGGGGCATTTTCATTTCACGGCAGACAGTCGTGAGAACTACTTTTCAATACGTTTTCAGAAAACTGCCGTGAACAATTAGCTAGACAGCCCACACACAACGGAAATATTTTTCACTTCGTAGCTACAAACAGGCCTGACCTTATTGCCAGTGTCAGTGTGAGGACAGGGATCAACGATCACCATGTTATCATAGTGACGATGGTTTCTGAAGTTAATAAACCCATCAGAAGTTTAGGGAAGTATTAACGCTGGAGCAAGCATATAAGTAGTTGTTAGTGTAACACACATACAATGAAAGGATATCATTTAATTCCAATATAAGGAAGGAAGAAACGACGAACATAATCTACAACTCTCGAGAATAACCAGAGGCCCACCGAATTCAAGCTCTTATTGAACTTACGTTTCGTACCAGATGTATCGGGTGGTCTTATACCATTATACAGGGTGGTCCATTGATCGTGACCGCGCCAAATATCTCACGAAATAAGCACCCAACGAAAAAATTACAAAGAACGAAAGTCGTCTAGCTTGAAGGGGGAAACCAGATGGCATTATGGTTGGGCCGCTAGATGGCGCTGCCATAGGTCAAAAGGATATCAACTGCGTTTTTTTAATAGGAACCCCCATTTCTTATTACACATTCGTGTAGTACGTAAATAAATATGAATGTTTTAGTGGGACCACTTTTTTCGCTTTGTAATAGAGGCCGCTGTAATAGTCACAAGCGTATAAGTACATGGTATCACGTAACACTCCGCCAGTGCGGACGGTATTTGCTTCGTGATACATTACCCGCGTTAAAATGGACCGTTTACCAATTGCAGAAAAGGTCGATACCGTGTTGATGTGTGGCTATTGTGATCAATATGCCCAACGGGCGTGTGCTATGTATGCTGCTCGGTATCCTGGACGACATCATCCAAGTGTCCGGACCGTTCACCGGATAGTTACGTTGTTTAAGGAAACAGGACGTGTTCAGCCACATGCGAAACGTCAACCACGACCTGCAACAAATGATGATGCTGAAGTAGGTGTTTTAGCTGTTGTCGCGGCTAATCCGCATGTCAGTAGCAGACAAATTGCGCGAGAATAGGGAATCTCAAAAACGTCGTTGTTGAGAATGCTACATCAACATCGATTGCACCCGTACCATATTTCTGTGCACCAGGAATTGCATGGCGACGACTTTGAACGTCATGTACAGTTCTGCCACTGGGCACAAGAGAAATTACGGGACGATGACAGATTTTTTGCACGCGTTCTATTTTGCGACGAAGCGTGATTCACCAACAGCGGTAACGTAAACCGGCACAATATGCACTATTGGGCAACGGAAAATCCAAGATGGCTGCAACAAGTGGAACATCAGCGACCTTGGCGGGTTAATGTATGGTGCGGAATTATTGGAGGGAGAATAATTGGCCCCCATTTTATCGATGGCAATCTAAATGGTGCATGTATGCTGATTTCCTACGTAATGTTCTACCGATGTTACTACAAGATGTTTCACTGCATGACAGAATGGCGATGTACTTCCAACATGATGGATGTCCGGCACATAGCTCGCGTGCGGTTGAAGCGGTATTGAATAGCATATTTCATGACAGGTGGATTGATCGTCGAAGCACCATACCATGGCCCGCATGTTCACCGTATCTGACGTCCCCGGATTTCTTTCTGTGGGGAAAGTTGAAGGATATTTGCTATCGTGATCCACCTACAACGTCTGACAACATGCGTCAGAACATTGTCAATGCATGTGCGAACATTACGGAAGGCAAACCACTCGCTGTTGACAGGAATGTCGTTACACGTATAGCCAAATTCACTGAGGTTGATGGACATCATTTTGAGCATCTATTGCATTAATGTGGTATTTACAGATAATAACGCTGTAACGGCATGCGTTCTCAGAAATGATAAGTTCACAACGGTACATGAATCACATTGGAACAACTCAAATAAAATGTTCAAACGTACCTACGTTCTGTATTTTAATTTAAAAAACCTACCTGTTCCCAACTGTTCGTCTAAAATTGAAAGCCAATTTTTTGTGACTATTACAGCGCCATCTATCACAAAGCGAAAAAAGTGGTCCAACTAAAACATTCATATTTCTTTACATACTACACGAATATGTAATAAGAGATTGGGGTTCCTATTTTTAAAAAAACGCAGTTGATAGCCGTTTGACCTATGGCAGTGACATCTAGCGGGCCAACCATAACGCCATCTGGTCTCCTCTTTCAAGCTATAGAAGTTTCGTTCTTTGTAGCTTTTTCGTTTGATGCTTATTTCGTGAGATATTTGGCCCGGTCACGATCAATGGACCACCCTGTATAGTGTGGAGAGGTTTATGAAAGGAAAAATGGACAGACGTTACTCATGAAGGAAAGAAGCCATTTTGTGTTGGTTGTTCAAAATTGTTCAAATGGCTCCGAGCACTATGCGACTTAACTTCTAAGGTCATCAGTCGCCTAGAACTTAGAACTAATTAAACCTAACTAACCTAAGGACATCGCACACATCCATGCCCGAGGCAGGATTCGAACCTGCGACCGTAGCGGTCGCTCGGTTTCAGACTGTAGCGCCTAGAACCGCAGGGCCTATCCGGCCGGCTGTGTTGGTTTCACAGCTTTGATAAACATTATAACTGAAATCGTGTGACACCGTAAGCTGCCGTTAAGTACATTCTTTAGCATTCGACGGGCTGTGGTCAAAGACTGTTTTCAGCGCATCTTGAGTTAACGGCAAGTGACACATTGAAATAAGGTGTCGCTAAAAAATGAAACTGTATAGGAAGTAAACACGCTTATTACATTTTCCAGTCAACTTTTTGCATTGTGCTCCTTCTTTCACATCGTTGTATTCCATTGTAACTCTTGCTGACAACCCAAGTTATGCTGGAAAATGGTCTTTGACTGTTGACTGTAAATATGCACGTCGACTTTTAACGTTGTGCACCTTTCTCGACGTTACTGTAGTCAAATGTAGCTGTTGCTGTTTACCTATCATGTGCTGATAAATGGCCTAAGACCAAAGCCGGTCGCTTATTAAAGAATATTTTTAACAGTAGTGTACGCTATCATGCACTGACATTCCTAAAGGAAAGAAAGCTTAAACATCTCATCGATATCGAGGTAGTTGGAGAAGAATCATGTGTTTACACTGGATAAGGATAGTGTATGGAACCTATAGTGTCGTTTTCAAAGAAACCATCGCATTATTCGCAATAAGCGTTCTAGATAAATCACAGAAAAAGCGATGTATTTACGGCCAAATGGGAGTTTCAAGTCCGAACCTTCTGAATACGATTCCAGTACCTAAACCATTTCGTGACCTCTCCCTGTGAGATTGTTTTGGGATTTAATGCATAACATTGGCAATGAGTCTCTTGATAAGGGCATATCCTCTCCTTGCCATGTACTGCCTGGTGATATTTCTTCTACAACTTGGGTTTGAATCAGCTGTGATAGTGGAACACTAGCGTGCTTACGCTACATAGAATGCGGAGACACGTAGGTGAAACGGATAGTCTCTCACAGTTGCCTTCTAATCTACTCACTGCTTTTTATTTGCAACATAATCTCCAGCAACCAGTGACACTACACAAAAGAACTTCTATTACTTGCTTGATTTTCTCATATTGCAATGAATAGAGTATGGACTTAGAAAGCTACGCCAGCAGACACATCCGGCAAATTCTTTAGCAGCCACGTGGGAAGCAGGATGGTCTTTCGTAATCGCAGCTGGCGTGTTAATTGCGCCTATCTGATCGACAGACAGGTACAAGGTTGCGAAAGCTGTTACTCTGTGCGCCTTGTGAAAGGTGCCTTGTTCCTTATATGGCCCCTCTTCCATAGTGTGAATGTCTACTCAACAATATGGCGGCAAAGTGACTGGCTCGACGCAACGTAGTGTACCAGTATGCAACATCCTTAACTTAATCCAGTATTTATGACCGTACACGTGTATGTTGTATTTTGAAGGTTTTTGTTACACAGTGGCCAAAATATTCAAGGGATCGGTCACGTAGTCCTAACCATTTCTGAGGAGAATATTGACCCAGCCGCGGTGGCCGAGCGGTTGTAGGCGCTTTAGTCCGGAACCGCGCGACTACTACCGTCACAGGTTCGAATCCTGCCTCTGGCATGGATGTGCGTAATGTCCTTAGTTTGGTTAGGTTTCAGTAGTTCTAAGTTCTAGGGGACTGATGACCTCAGATGTTAAGTCCCATAGTTCTCGGGGCCATTTGATTTGAGAATATTGTTTCTGGGACCGATTGAAGTTCAGCTGCTTAATACTGGAACAGGCAGTGAAACACAGGCTGCTTGCTTTTCGGTGCTAATGCCCACTTCAACACAAGTAAACCTGATGCCGTGTCACGGCACCGTGAGTCATCGAAAACAGAGGCATAGTATCTTATGGCTCGGCTAGAATTTGGTCAGTCATACTGTGGGATAATAATTTCGCTATAGTGAAACCATTGAGAGGTACTCCTACGTGATAACGGCAAGGTCCTCTACGACCAACCTAAGCCACAGACGACCATTACCTCTTGGGGACCATCCGCCACAACTTGTGACAGGAAAAGCTCGTCTGACAACTAACGCAGAATGTTATTTTCAACTGACGACAGTAGTTTCAATGAATTAGTTTTATGCAAGTAGGGCCCATGGAGCGCATCCAATTAATAGCACTCCACCATACTGTCATATCATGGTTCAAATGGCTCTAAGCACTATGGGACTTAACATCTGAGGTCATCAGTCCCCTAGACTTAGAACTACTTAAACATAACGTAAGGACATCACACACATCCATGCCCGAGGCAGGATTCGAACCTGCGACTGTAGCAGCACTGCGGTTCCGGACTGAAGCGCCTAGAACCGCTCGGTCACAAAGAACGGCGCTGTCATATGAGAATGGGCAGAGGAACATCGCGTAGAAAGCCAATGACGTTTTGCTCTGTGCCGAATTACGATTAGTAGTCGACTCCGACAACCAAAATATTTCATTCTGGGCCGATCATGCATTGGAAAAAGCTTGAGTTTATCAGTGAAATTTCCAGATACTGTGACAGATGATGGAGTCTTAAATGCACGACCCAGCCCCGGCAGCCATGCCATTCAAAACGGTTATTCAACAGTTCGAAGGGATGGACAAAAGCTTTCGAACGCTTTATGCTGCAATGTGCTGGTACCATTGGCACCTTTTTCCGTTTTTATGGACAGTAATTCTCGGCCCAACTGAATTCATTTAAGAAAAGGCGTATCACCAGATAAGGGAATGAAACGGAGCGGTCAATGTTGAAATAACATAACTGAACGAAATGTTTTCTGGATCACAAATGTTTTGGTAACAGTGTCACTCTAAAGTTTGTAGCTGGAGTACTGGACGTAGCTGATATTCGACTGGAAGATGCTGGCAGTCAAAAGTGCACCTCTCACATATTTTCCAGAGTTGGAGACAGTTTTCCCTGCGAAGTGGCAGCAACAATCTCACACAATTCAAGTACACAAGGTATGAAGTGTTTGTTGTTGTTGTGGTCTTCAGTCCTGAACTGATATGATGCAGCTATCCATGCTACTCTATCCTGTTCAAGCTTCTTCATCTCCCAGTACCTACTGCATCCTACATCCTTCTGAATCTGCTTAGTGGTTTAATCTCTTGATCTCCTTCTACAATTTTTACCCTCCACGCTTTCCTCCACTACCAAATTGGTGATCACTTGATACCTCAGAATGTATCCCACCAACCGATCGCTTCTTCTAGTAAAGTGAGAAAAACGTTAAATAGCTGCTGCTGCTTCTTCTTTATCAAAGGTTAATAATGGAACTGTCTTTGCCCATTAATGACAAGAATGAAAACTGCTCCTATTGTGGCACAAAAAGTCGAATATGGTCTGGGAAGAGTTAGGGACGTAAAAGAAGGGAGCTAATTTTAGACTTATCTAGCAGCTTCAAAGACATTTAAATCAAAACCTGTTAACATATTCGCGCTTATTTACTCGTTAGTATTAGTACCCATGTCATTGAACATAACGCATCATGGTAAGTAACATGATACATGACATGTCGTATAACATGACACTTGCCATTATGCCAATCAACATGGCATTTGTTATGTTGTGTAATACAACATAACCTGTCATTAAAGTTTCGGATGCGTACACCCCTCTCTGGAATACTTCCTATTATAGATGCATCCCCACTCTCGCGTACTCTCTACAACCAGCCAAACGTGTGTCGATTTGTTCTTACGACCCTCACCATAGGGGTGGATCAAAGGGAGCTCACTGCCTTGGGGAAGTAGGGGTAACTCGTTGAAAAGCGAGATTATGTCAACATGTTTTGATTTAAATGTCTTTCAAGCTACCACGTAAGTCTAAAAGCTTCTTTTACAACCCAAAATCGACCCAGGACATTTCCACCTTTTTTTGTTCTACGATACGTGCATTTTTCACCCAAATTTTACTTAACCATAATATTGACATTACCCCGCCACAGCTCGGTAACAGAAGTAGATTTTTGTTGACTCAGACGACGACTGACCCGGCATACGTTTTTTATTGTCTTTCGAAGCATGTTGTTTATATGGTGGCAGCGGTTAAACTTTTCGCAAGAGAACAGGGCGACCATTAAATACATGTATTTGACTAGCTTCTTACAAAATTTGAACTGATTTCCACTAGACTGAAACATCACTTTAAACCGTTTCCACTCATTCAGTCCACGTAAGCACGAGTATTACGTGCTGCATTTAACTCTACTTTAGATCATCGTATCTCGACAACGGACCAAATTATTGGACAAAAATTTTAATTTTGACTTTATCCATTTATCTACCTTCGTGGAAAAATAGAACCAATTCCCGAAGGTATAAGTACAGAAAAGGCGCGTTTCAAAAACCTCGAAAAGACAGTCTTTTTTTTAACCTAAAATACAAACGAAACAAGATTTTTTCGAGCGATTAAAACTTATCGTAGACTAAATTTGAGCCATCAATCTCGCTCCGGTCCGGAGTTATTTAAAAGTGATCGTTTTAGCATGTAAAATCCGAACGGTGTACATACAGATGGTGCCATAAGCTGAGCTTTAATTTCAGCCCAGTTAACATCTTTCGCAAAAGGAATTAATCGATTTGCACAATCTGATCGGGCACCTGCTCCAGTTTGTCATTCAAACCTTGCTTAATATACTGTAACAACAGTAAGACAGATATTCGTATGGCTATACAAGTAGCCGTTGGTAGGGACTAAACCAAAAACTTTTCATCCCATGATCCTAGTTCAAATACGGACCGAACACCAAGACCCTCCCCCCCTCAAACCGGGATTCTACGCGTGGCCTTTTCAGGCATGCGACTGTAGCGAATAAGTCAGGATTCTGTGACTCGTGCTTATTGATAGAAATTACTTGAAATTCTGACTGAAGCTCTCGCTGGTGTTGTGTAGACTATCTGTTTAATCTCAAGCTGTCTGAGGATGATCCAGAAAGACCACAGCTGTTCGCAACGAACCATAAAATAAATATTATTGTGTCATTTTGAATACGTATACGTTATTCCAAGCACCAAACGAATATTCCACATATTTGTAACATTTGTTAACTGGCTCTGAGCACTATGGGACTCAACTGCTGTGGTCATAAGTCCCCTAAAACTTAGAACTACTTAAACCTAACTAACCTAAGGACCGCACACAACACCCAGCCATGACGAGGCAGAGAAAAATCCCTGACCCCGCCGGGAATCGAACCCGGGAACCCGGGCGTGGGAAGCGAGAACGCTACCGCACGACCACGAGATGCGGGCATTTGTTAACTGACAGTGTCTGTTTCCCACTCTTTAGCTGCACAAAAAAAGTAAATGCGAATGTTTACACGTCAGATGCAACGGCTAGGTTTGAAGTAAATTCGGACTAAACGGCTTCTTGGTTCTTATCATCTCTCTAAATGGAAAGCCGTCAAATGGGGGTTCGGCCAAAAGGATTCTGTCTAAGAAGAATTAGCATTGTCATCATGTATACATCACGTAGAGATGTCAGTTTTTGTGTTCACTTAAGCAATGTACCGTGGCAGTCCAGCTTTTTTCTCTGAAGTTCATCGCCAAGAGTTGCTTGTCACTAGACATGCATAATCGTTTCCTTAAATTGGTTACATTTATCATAGCGCGTGACGGTCGCAATGTGTAGTGTTACGTCATATCCTCTCAGAAATGAGGTGGTGGACGAAAGTCATTTTCGCACGTGCTGCATCTCTGCGCCTTAAGATGAATTGAAAGCGGAAACACGGTTCTTTTCTGCATGGAGCATGTAGTCTCGCTATGACTGCATGGCGGCAGAACTAAAGCTTGCACTTCTGTTGTGTGGGACGTTGCCAAAATGCCAATAACAGCCTGTACCATGCGTTTCTACCTACACGTAGTTAACTTATTGCCAACAACAGCGCATCCATTGCAAATGCGTAATTCTTTTGAAAGAAGACACTGCCTCAAGCACTTTCTTAGGTTTCAGTAGAAGAATAGGAAGTTTACATTCACAGAGGGTGTAGCACGACGGGTTACGCTGAAAAAAATTCCAAAAGATTTCTAAAAAATAGACGGGTTCATAAAAACTGTGGAGCTAAAACAGAAGCTTCATGGTAACATTCCCTCGTCTCTTCACATTACACGTCGGATTTAAATCTGTTCCCTGTTCTTTGACCCTGGAGAAAACTTCCTTCGTATTTCCTAGATATTCAACGAAGCTTCGATAAGCTTTATTCGTAGTTCTACAATGCCCTAATTTCTGCCACGAGAAACAACTTGTCTTTTACAGTTTTATCAACACTAATGCTTCAACAAAACAGATTAACTTGCTTTTTTTCTTGATGCTCCTTTACTGGCTCCGAAGTACAAATGGTTCAAATGGCTGTAAGCACGATGGGACTTATCATCGGAGGTCATAAGTCACCTACGTTTAGAACTACGTAAACCTGCCGGCCGGAGTGGCCGAGCGGTTCTAGGCGCTTTAGTTTGGAACCGCGCGACCGCTACGGTCGCAGGTTCGAATCCTGCCACGGGCATGGATGTGTGTGATGTCCTTAGGTTAGTTAGGTTTAAGTAGTTCTAAGTTCTAGGGGACTAATGACCTCCGATGTTAAGTCTCATAGCCATTTGAACCATTTTACGTAAACCTAAACAACCTAAGGACATCACACACATCCAAGCAGCACCGCGGTTCCGGACTGAATTGCTTAGAACCGCTCGGCCACAGCGGCCGGCTCCGAAGTAAGGGTCTGTCAACACATTGCACTTACTGAGAAGCGGTACTACGAGGGTCGTTCAGTAAGTAATGGTCCGTATTGTTTAAAAAGCCATTAAAACATATAGACAAACGTCCTTGCTGATGCTTCACATTTGATGTTTGTTCTGTGCGCCGGTGAAGTTTCGAACCGTTCTGGCAGATGGTAGAGCAGTAGAACAGAGTCAATATGGCGTCTACATACGGCTCATGTTAGAAGCAACGTGCTGTTATTGAACTGTTGTGTGCAGAAAAAGAAACCATGGTGAACATCCATAAATGTTTGCGTGCAATTTACGGCAATACAAGGTTCGCAGGAGAGCTCCTGTAAGGTTTGGAAGGTAGGAGACGAGATACTGGCAGAAGTAAAGCTGTGAGGACTGGGCGTGAGTCGTGCTTCGGTAGCTCAGATGGTAGAGTACTTGCCCGCGAAAGGCAAAGGTCCCGAGTTCGAGTCTCGGTCGGGCACACAGTTTTAATCTGACAGGAAGTTTCAATGCTGCAGTTGTTAGGAGTACAGTTGGGTGACGGTTACAGAAAGTTACAGCCTCAGGAAATGCAGAAACAGAGCTCCATGATCGGCCACGCTTGGGACGTCCTGTCACTGCCACTGCTCCAGACATGCTGAATCTTACACCGTTGGACTTCCATCTCTTTGGGCCGCTTAAAGATTCTCTACGGGGAACGCACTTTCCAGATGACGTGAGTGTCACTCATGCATAGAAAACATGGCTACGTCTACAGGACAAGAGCTTTTATCAGCGGGGAATACATGCTCTTCCACAACGTTACAGTACGGCTATAGAACGTGATGGAGACTACATAGAAATATTGGACATAAACAAGATGTATTGATGTATATTGTCACCAAACTCTGACTTAACAATAAAAATGTTCTATGAAACAAAATGTGGGGCATTACTTAGTCAACGGCACTAGTTCTTCCTTACATGTTGCTTTATCATAAACATTTGAAAATTGGCCAGTAATTTTTAACATTACCTTCCCCAAATTTGGTGAAGTTGTTTTACTGAAGATTATTGTAATTTCACTGACACCCTGCAAGCGTAAACAAGTACATCACTTATGCGTGGCGTAGCGATATTCACAAGTCTATTTTATGTTTTATTACAACCATGCCAGTGTGTAGTCTTGACTTATTGTTTCATTCAGTTTCCCCCTTGATTGCATGTTGTTGGTGCAAATCACCCAACTGCCTCGGATCGTAAACCTATTAATTTTTTTTGCCCAAGTAAGTCGGTATAAATTGGCAACAATTGGCAGGAATACGTTAAAAATTTAACTGAAATAGAGGACGAAATGAAGAAGTTCTAGAGACAACCGGCGTTCTGTAAATTACTTTCCAGAGGAAGTACCCAGTTGGTAAGGTATACAGTTCAGCATCCAGATACAACAGTCTACTTAGCACTGAAAAGAAAAGGAGACAGTTAGGTAGAAAGTAAATACAACAACGGATGAAAGCTCCATTACAGTCTAAAGTGTACTTAAATTACCGGTATGGTAAATGATAACTAATAACTGACATGACCTTTTATGAACAAATATTATCGCATTCACCAAAAATAATTTCTGAAATTCTCGCAAATGAGAATTAGATATTGATCTTCGGAATTTTGAGTCGCGATATGCAGGAAAAATAGCATTCTTTACTCATCCATTATGATAGTATTAGTATTTTCAAACCAAACGAAAGATGTCTGAACTTGTATCAGTGACATAGAACTTCACGAGGCATAGAATTCGTACTAGTACAGGGGACATTCTCTTCTTCCTCTGTCGTTATAATGACTCGCCCAACAAGTTGCAGAGGACTTCGAACCACAGTGCACCTTAGTATTTTTCATACCAAAAAATCATTTTGAGTGGCAAGAAAAACTGATAACTAACATTAAAAAATCCTAGTACTGATTCAGGACTGGATCTCGTACCCTTGAATATGTAACCTGACATTAACACCGTTAGCCACGAAAACGCAGGTCTTTTTGATCATAAAATATATTCAAGACAATTGTACTTTCTGATTAGAAAAAAAATTATATTTTCTTGAAAATGTGCCTGAAAAATTGAGGGGGACACGTTCACGGCTGCTTCCTTGGACTTATGTCTCGAGTTTCTTCCAGAAGACCTCTGAGATTTCGAGAGAGCGCTTGTGCCGGAAATGGTAGATCTTCAGAGATGGATGGCACGCATGTGTTCCACTGTTGGGAAGGGGAAGAAGGGGGGCCCACGCCTGATTGTTTTTGTACACGGGAGGCTCGGGTTACAATGCATTAGCAGCTGAACGCTTTCTAGATTGTGTCAGAAAAAAAACAGTTCGCCGCTACGACAGGGCAGCACGCAGTGTCAAAATGTGTAGGTAGCGATAAATCGTCTCCAACTACGTACAGAGGTGGGGCAGACCGCACATCAGTCCGTATCAGACACAACTGGAAATACTGCTGTCAGCAGCATGTTACTTGTGGTACCGCACTCGTCGCCGGAGATGTGTCTCACTCTGTCTTGATTGCGTTAATGAAATGCTGCTGCAAACGAACTGGTATTTGCAAGCAGCCTTATTGCGAATTAGTGCCTTAACAGTTGTGTTCACAGACAGACGAACATTAGTTTGGTTCCATTAGATGGAAATTGTCGCCTAAGGTGCTTCTGCAGCTAGCCCGCAAGGGGAAACCAGTTCATCCAACACGATATGAAAAACGTGATGCCAAAAATGTAGTAAACGGATATATATGAAGATGGTATATGTTCTTTCGGACATGTACCATCTTCATATATAAAAGGCTCACCGACCATTTGACCATCTTCTTCTGTGCAGATGTACAAACAGTGCCTGAACTCTTGCGGGAATCGGCAGTAAAGCCGCGAGTAATGAGTATAATGGATAGGGGCACTGTGAATATAGTGCGGGACAATAAGTTGTGAATGTGGGTCTCACGGGAGGCGTGCCGGAGGTAAGTCCCTGCAGCCGCACTATCCTCACAAGGGAACCTCCCCATCGCACCCCCCTCAGATTTAGTTATAACTTGGCACAGTGGATAGGCCTTGATAAACTGAACACAGATCAATTGAGAAAACAGGAAGAAGTTGTGTGGAACTGTGAAAAAATAAGCAAAATATACAAGCTGAGTAGTCCATGGGACACATAGGCAACATCAAGGAGGATGTGACCTCAGCAGTGCCGTGGTCTCGTGGTAGCGTGAGCAGCTGCAGAAAGAGAGGTCCTTGGTTCAAGTCTTCCCACGAGTGAAAATTTTACTTTCTTTATTTTTGCATAGTTATTATCTGTCCGTTCGTTCATTGACGTCTCTGTTCACTGTAATAAGTTTAGTGTCTGTGTTTTGCGACCGCATCGCAAAACCGTGCGATTATTAGACGAAAGGACGTGCCTCTCCAATCTGAACCGAAAACATTTGATCGCAAGGTCATAGGTCAACCGATTCCTCCACAGGAAAACACATCTGATATATTCTATACGACACTGGTGACGGCATGTGCGTCACATGACAGGAATATGTTGTCGACCCACCTAACTTGTACACTTGGCGAATGGGTAAAAAGATTCTTCTACCTTGCCCGATTTAGGTTTTCTTGTGGATGTGATAATCACTCCCAAAAAAGTGATGAAAACATAAGAGTTTGTCACATAAACTGAAAATAAAAAAATAAAGTTTTCACTCGATGTAAGATTTAAACCAAGGACCTTTCGCTCCGCAACTGCTCACGTTACCACGAGACCACGGCGCTCCTGTGGTCTCTGAGTCCTTGATATTGCATATCTTCCCATGAACTACTCAGTTTGTATATTTTGCTTATTTTTTCACAGTTCCACACAACTTCTTCCTGTTTTCTCAATTGATCTGTGTTCGGTTTTTCAAGGCCTATCCACTGTGCCAACTTATAACAAAATCTGAGGGGGGTGCGATGGGGAGGTTCCCTTGTCAGTGTCCTCGGTGGCTGAGATGGATAGAGCGTCTGCCACGTAAGCAGGAGATCCCTGGTTCGAGTCCCGGTCGGGGCACACATTTTCAACTGTCCCCGTTAACTTATATCAACGCCTGTGTGCAGCTAAGGGTATTCACTTCACCGTAATGTAGTAAACGCTCATGTCGGGACTCAACTAGAAGACAGTAGTTACACTGGCTGGGGCTAATGATTAGCTCCACACTAGATGTAACAGCTTGTATGAATATTTAAAACCTAATTATAATCTTGTACAAGGTTGTCTCAAACCTTTCAGGTCAACTTGAAACAGGTGACAGGGGCCACAACCGATTATTTTGTAATAGGGAAGCAACGGTCAGAAATGCATATTTATTGTGTTACGGAGGTAGACAGTGTACGCTGCATAACAGTGTAGTTCATAGTAACTGTTCGAAGCAACGACCGCCAGTCTCAATGCACGCGTGGAAACGGCACATGAAGTTCCGCCGCATTCTCTTAAAGATCCCTGTTGTCTCTTGTACTAGGAGAGTGCCAGCTTGGGCCCTAGCAAGCAGCTCTCCATCCATTTCTACGGGAGTTTAATACACAAACGCCTTGACGTAACCTAAAAGGAAAAAGTCCAGACGGGTTAGATCTGGCGATCGCGCTGGCCATGAGACAGAACCTCCCCTTCCAAGTTAACGACGAGGGTAAGTGTTGTTCAGGTGCTTGCATACATTAACATCGAAAGGGGCTGGTGCACCGTCGTGTTGAAACCATATCATCGCTTTGAACAACTAGTATGAGCTGCGTTGTTGTTGTGTGGTGAACGTTGTGTCTGTCTTTAAATATGTATTTCCGACCACTGGATCCCTATCAAAATATAGTCGGTTGTGAGCTCACTATCGTGTCTTTCAGTTTCACCCAAAAGTTTCTGACGCCCTTTACAATCATGCTGTCACGACACACATTAAAATTCACTCTCATTGCCTCAGGCAAATTCAAATCGTGCCGGAGACAGAGGCCGTGGTAGCAATCGAGCCATTTTGTCGCAAGGTACTCAGGTCGACGACACTGTCCGTCAAGTACGGAATAAGCATTCAGCAGAAAAGAGGATGGAAAATCAAACGAAGCGAGACAACCATATTCGTTAGCTCGTAAGACACGTAGCAAGAAACCGTATTTATTTCATAAGAGCGCATAGCGAGGGACTGGCACAGCACTTAACAACCTATTAAGTGAATGTAGCAGAATAAGGAGGCCACAGTTGGTCATTACGAACCGAGCTTTACTTCACAACTTCACGTTAGCTCCCTTTAAATACGAGGTGCGGTTAGAAAAAAACCGGACTGATGCTGGAAAAAACATTTATTTACAATTATTTACAATTTCATGTTATCTCCTTCAATGTACTCTCTTCCTCGGTCTCTACACCGCTCCATACGAATTTTCCACTGTTCATAGCAATGCTGCAGATCATTTTCGGTAAGTCCATACATTACTTCCGTCGCTTTTCCTTTTACTGCTTCAACAGTCTCAAATCTAGTACCTTTCAAAGCTGACTTGACTTTAAGGAAAAGAAAAAAGTCACAGGGGGCCAAATCAGGTGAGTAGGGTGGATGATCTAAGATGGGAATGTTGTGTTTTGCCAAAAACGTCTTCACTGACAACGCACTGTGAGCTGGGGCATTGTCTTGGTGAAGGATCCATGACTTTTTTCTCCACAAATCGTTCCGTTTTCTCCGTACTCGCTCACGTAGGGTAGCCAGGACGCTAATGTAGTAATGCTGATTCAGTGTTTGTCCCTCTGGTACCCAATCAATGTGCACAATCCCTTTGATGTAAAAAAAAAAAAAAAAACAATCATCATTGCCTTGAATTTCGATTTAGACATTCGTGCTTTTTTTTTGTCGTGGAGAACCAGGAGTTTTCCAATGCATCGATTGGCGTTTAGTTTCGGGATCGTAAGTAAAAAACCACGATTCATCGCAAGTAATAACATTTTGTAAGAAGGTGGGATCACTTTCAATGTTTTCCAGGATGTCAGAACAAATCATTCTTCGGCGTTCCTTCTGTTCAATTTTGAGACACTTTGGAACCATTTTTGAACACACTTTGTTCATGTTGAAACTTTCATGAAGAATCTGCCTAACACTTTCCTTGTCAACTCCTGTTAACTCAGACACTGCTCTGATTGTTAAACGGCGATCTTGTCGAACAACTTTACCGATTTTTTCAATGTTTGCATCAGTTTTTGCTGACAATGGTCTGCCAGTGCGAGTGTCATCACTGGTGTCTTCGCGGCCATCTTTAAATCGTTTAAACCACTCAAACACTTGTGTTCGCGATAAACAATCATCGCCGTACACTTGTTGTAACATTACAAACGTTTCACTTGTAGATTTTCCTAGTTTGAAACAAAATTTGATGTTAACACGCTGTTCTTTCTGTACACTCAACATTTTCCGACGCACAGACAAAACGTCAACTACTTAAAACAGACGCCACGGGCAGACTGAGTGCAGGAGGCAGATGAAACTCGAGCAGTAGGCGGAGCGAGAGTCACGTGACAGGCCACGCGACTTTCAGCCTTATTGCATTCGTTTTATTGTTTCACCAGTACTAGTCCGGTTTTTTTCTAGCCACACCTCGTACTTCAGCTCTCAAGCTCTCGTCATTACTTGATCACTGGGGTCGAATGTATTTGCAGTAAGAGCACTCGATTCCATGTTTATGACACAATAGCAACTCTATGTCCTAGATGCTACAGCACAGTCTATGGACTAGTCGAAGATGTACACAAAATTATGGCCTTCACCGGATGAACTTCATTCTGATCGCCGCCTACCACCTACTGACGGAGAAACTGACTGTCTTCCGACAACATCACATCGTAGAGTGCTGCTAATACCAGACTTCAACGGGGAAGACAGCAAGAGGGCCTTTTCAGGTCCACATTGCTGTTCAACACTCAGGCGCCTTCGGGTGCTGAAACGTACCAGGGATAAGAAGGAAATCAACCGACAACACGACTACCGACACGGGGTACATCGTGTGTGGGTGATCGAGAGTCATCGTAAAATTAGGGTGTGACCGAGTACACTTCATAGCCGGCGCGAGAACCCCTTCACGGGGTGTTGCCCACATGAGCACGACAGGGCCCATCATCCCTCGGTAAAAACAAAGTGTCTTACCAATGTGGTCCACTGATCTTCATGTGTCCATGTTATAAAACTGTGAAATTTGAAATACATGAAAACACTATCGACGTCAACCTTCGTCGTTCAGCTGTGCACAATGTGCAGTGTCACTAGTCTCAGTCAAACCTAACGGTCGTATCGGACACTAATGTCACTTTAGAAAATATGGAACTGTTAGTCAGATCGAGATCATTTTCAGAAGTAATTAACATTTTACAGCTGACAGACATATCGTTTAATGGAAACGTTTATGGTGTATAAATAACGTTACAGTGAGGTGACAAAAGTCATGGCATACTCCTAACACGCTGTCAGGCCTCCTTTTGCCCGGCTTAGTGTAGAAACTTGACGTCGTATGGACTCAATAACTCGTTGTAAGTCCCGTAGAGAAGTATTGAGCCGTGATGCCTTCATGGACGTTCATAATTGGAAAAAAGTGTTGCCGGTGCACGATTTTGTGCACGAACTGACTTCTCCATTATGTCACATCAATGTTCGATGGGATTCACGTTGGCCGGCCGCTGTGGCCGAGCGGTTCCAGGCGCTTCAGTCCCGAACAGCGCTGCTGCTACGGTCGCAGGTTCGAATCCTGCCTCGGGCATGGACGTGTGGGATGCCCTCAGTTTAGTTAGGTTTAAGTAGTTCTAAGTTCTAGGCGACTGATGACCTCAGAAGTTAAGTCGCATAGTGCTCTGAACCATTTGAACCATAAGTTTCCAGTCAATGACGAGGTCAGCTGGACCCGAGGGTACGGTACATTCCATGTAAACACAGACCCTATCATTATAGATACACCACCAACTTGCTGGGTGCCGCATTGACATCCTAGGTCTATGGATTCCTGGGGTCTACGCCAGACTCGAATCCTATTATCAGCTCTTACCACCTGAAATAGGGACTCATCTGACCAAGTGATGGTTTTCCAGTCGTCTAGCATCCAATCGAAATTGTCGAGAGCCCAGGAGAGGCGCTGTAGGCGGTATCCTATTGTTAGCAAAGGCACTCGCGTCGGTCGTCTGCTGCTATAGCCCGTTAACGCCAGATTTCGCCCCATTGTCCTAACGGATACGTTCGTCGTCTGTTACGACTGACAGCTCCACACAAAAGCCGATGCTCTCAGTCGTTAAGCGACGGCCCTTGGCTACTTCGTTGCCCGCGGTATGAGGTAAAGACTGAAATGTGACACTGTGGACAGCGAAACACTGAACTCCCCAACGATTTCCGAAATGGGACCTTCCATGCGTCTAGCTCCAAATACCGTTCCGAATTCGAAGTCTGTTTATTCACGACGTGCGGCAACAATCACGTCAAAAAACTTTCCACGTGACTAACTT
This sequence comes from Schistocerca nitens, assembly GCF_023898315.1. NCBI lineage: Eukaryota > Metazoa > Arthropoda > Insecta > Orthoptera > Acrididae > Schistocerca > Schistocerca nitens. The sequence goes on along the minus strand of NC_064619.1, from coordinate 563,622,825 downwards.
GAGTACAAATGACAGCTCCGTCAATGCACTGCCCTTTTACATCTCGTGTACGCCATACTATAGTTATCTGTATACGTGCATATTGCTTGTAAGTAGGCTGTTTGGGTTTTTATGTTGGTAACGCCACGATGCGCTCTGTATGAAAATCACAGACTGTGCTGTAAGCAGTCTGTGGCTGATTGGACTCATTGTTGGAATATTCACTTGTGTGGTGTTGGGCAGTTGGATGCGAACAGCGCGTAGCGTTGCTCAGTTGGAGGTGATCCGCCAGCAGTGGTGGATGTGGAGAGAGAGATGCCAGAGGTTTGAGAGGTAGCTATAAGCGAACGACCTGGACGTGTGTCCGCCAGAAAAAGGAAATTTGTAAAGATGAGTGTCATGAATTGATAGATATATACAGGGTGAGTCGCGTAAGACGTAAGACCCTCTTTATTCCGGGGGCGATTGCACGTATCGGCATGCGGTTTTCGGCGAATCATAGTGGACTATGGGGCACATACGTTGGTACATGCACAATAATCACAACGTTTATAATGACCGAGATAATAAGTACTTTTTTTTAAATGGGACGCTATACTTTTTTACCATCATTCGAACGCTCTGGAAAATAGGCGTATAGTGATGCAACGCAATAGCTATTGTGATTCAAACTTCGCTTAAAAGACGCCGGGGAATATTGTACGGATGAAGGTCGAGGCGGCCGGAAGCGGCTGCAGACTGTAAACACGCCTCGCGCGACGCGCGACGCGCGACCCGCGGGCCGAGTTGCAGTTTTGCCGCCGGCAGTGCTGCGAGGCGGTCACGCGCCAGAGCGCTGCGGGCGAGGCGCGCACGGTGTGTTTGTGTTTACTTCAGCCGCTGTAAGTGCCGTTTTCTCTTCTAGACCACCATGGCGCACAACTATCGGAAGAAGACACTACGTTTCAACTTTTGTTCCGACTTCGCCCGCCCCAAGGCCCTGGAGGTAGAACGATTTATACGCGATGAAGTTAAGATACCTCCAACGGATCTAATTGGTATCCACTTGTCCATAGTTAGCAGTACCGTCTACGTCAAAATGATCAACGATGCGGCGTGCGACAAGGTGCTTCAAGAGGCCAAACGTGGACTACGCTTCTGTCATTCCGACGGCAACGTCGGACCCGTTACCGTCGATCACGCAGGTCTCGGCATACGGACGATACGGATCTTCGAACTGCCGTTCGAACTACCTGCAGACGTCGTCATCGAGGCGCTCCGTCCCTATGGCAACGTTCTGGACCATGTTGCCGAACGATGGGTACAATTTCAAACCTATCCCGTTTTAAACGGTGTTAGACAGGTCCGCATCGAGTTGCAGAAACACGTGCCTTCCTATCTACGTATCGGAGGCTGCCGTGCCATTATAATGTACGACGGCCAACCTCGGACCTGTTCCGGTTGCGGGAAAGAAGGTCACCTACGGTCTGAATGCATTCAACGACGTGTCGCGCAGCTCCCGTTGTCGGAAGCGTCCGTCACACCCACGATGACCGCCCTGCCGGTCACTTACGCAGCGGCTCTTGCCACGTCTACAGTTTCATCCCGTCCGTCGCCCGGTCCTTCCGATCGGCACGTCCCACCGTCCCAGTCACCTATGGACGGTGCGGACGTCCCACCTGACAACCTTGCCGCCGAACAGGCTCCCGCACCGGACGCTGAGGAGAACAGTACTTCTTCACAACACCTGTTTGACAATCTCGTTGTACCCACCGACGCCTTCGAACCAGGTCGACGTTCCTCCTTGCCGTCGTCCGACACTGAGGAACACGTTCGCAAACAACGCTCGCCACGTAGGCGCAAACGCCGTCGCCGTTCACCCACGGGCTCTCAAAGCATCGCCACCCGCGACGACGAAGACGACACCCAGCCAGCCGACATTTCGACGCAGAGGTCGGCGGACAACTTTCAAGACGAACAAGACGTTTCGCAGGACGAGACCACCATGGAGGTCGCCCCGCACAATGTAACGATCGGTGCGCAGGTTGAGACGCCTGTCTCCCCGCCGACAACTCCAGATCTCTCTAACCACGACGCCATTCCCATGGACATTGAACAGACCCACGGCACAGGAACATGGGCCGACGACGTTGAGGAAGATACGCCCCCTCCTCCGGATGAGTTGCCTCCGCCGGACAAGGCTGCCTGTTAACATCAAAAGCGTGGCATTGCAGCTGATGGGACGGGACTTCCTGTCGGTGCCCTCCCCTTGGTGATGGTAGATGCGCGTCCACCACCACTGAAACAAACGTACCGGTTTGCCACACTGAACATCAACATGATCGGCACTGCACCCAAGTTGCAACTCCTATGTGACATGCTTCGGGCCTCTGACGTCGACGTCGCCCTTCTTCAGGAAGTACGCGTTGCCACACTACCACCAGTCTACGGCTACGACTCATACACTTCCACATGTGATCAATCAGGGCGTGGAGTGGCTTTCTACATACGCGAAGGAATCCCACTCACGGACACGACAATCCTTCCCTGTGGAAGAGGCATGGCTGTTACCATCTTCGACACGCGCGTCATCAATATCTACGCTCCGTCTGGCTCCACGAACCGTCGGCAGCGGTCCACTTTCTTCGGACATGACGTGGCGCCCCTGTTTTCTGGCCGCTATGATCGCCTTATCATGGGAGGCGATTTCAACTGTGTCCTCCATCCGCAGGACCAAGTGCCTGGTTATTCGCCATGCCCGGCGCTGCTCACCTTAATCGAAGATTTTCATCTGGTGGACGTTTGGGAGAAAATTCATGGCCATACCCCCGGTTTTACCCATTATACAGCACATTCTGCGAGCAGACTGGACCGGTTTTATGTCTCTGCCCAACTTCGCAATGAAGTCGCCCAAGCTGAACGATGGCCCCTTGCATTTTCGGACCACTGCGCCGTCATTTGCTCCCTGGCTCTGCCACCTCAGTCAGTGTGGCGCGGCAGGGGTTACTGGAAGCTTAATACCTCCCTCCTTAACGATCCACACTGCCGACAACGTATTGCCACTACATGGGCGTCTTGCGAAAGACGCCTTCCGCAGTACACATCCACGTTCCATTGGTGGCTCAAATGTGCCAAACCGGCGATCAGAAAGGCCTTCATACAATGTGGCAAGGACGCAGCAGCATGGCATCGAGACACCACAAATTTTCACTACGCCGTCCTCCGTGAGCTCGATGCGCTCCCTCCATCACCTGACACCCATAGGGAACGACAGCGTACTAAAGCTCGTCTCCTCGCTCTTCAACGTGCACGACTGCATGGTGTCGTGGTGCGTTCCCGACGACAAGACCTCCTCCACGACGAAGCCCCATCCACAATCCATGCCGCATCCGACCATAGTCATCGACGTCGACTTTTTGTCCCCAACATCACGACCTCCGATGGTGTTCACCACACAACACAGGCGGCGGTGGTGTCTGCCTTTGCCGAACATTATCGCCAATTTTATGATGATGAACCGATGGCGACGCCCATTCCTGATGATCTCCGTCCTTCCCCTGATCGGACGCTCACCGTAGCGGAGTCAACGTCCATGATGTCTGCAATCACCGCAGAAGAGGTGGTAGATGCGATCAACAAAGGGGCCAAGAACAAATCACCGGGACCAGATGGTCTCCCAGTGGAGTTTTACCGGGCGTTCACCACGTTAATGCTTCCTCGCTGGACGGAAATGATTCAGGAACTCTTTACTCCGTCCTTCCCAATTCCACCTGAATTCGTCACTGGCATTCTTCTACCTGTGCCTAAACCGAAAGGAGGGTCTCATGTCTCTGCATATCGCCCCCTTACACTACTGAATGCAGACTATAAAATCTATGCACGCCTCTTAGCAGCGCGCATACGCACCGTCTTACCTACGGTCCTTTCACCTGAGCAGACTGCACGTGGTTGTGGGGCCACCTTACAAACAGCCCTAGGAGAATGCCGTGACCTCATTGCACTGGCGTCGGTTTGTCGCCTTCGTGCAGCACTGGTATCCGTCGATTTCACGAGTGCCTTTGATCGCGTTCGACACCCATTCCTCCTCATGGTGGCGACACGTATGGGGTTCCCATTGCTTTTTGTGGATGCCATTCGCCGGTTACTACTTCCCGCGATCTCGATGGTACAAGTCAATGGGAGGCTTGTAGGACCGATCCCTATACGCCGCTCTGTGCGTCAGGGATGCCCTATGTCTACTTTACTATATGCCATTGCACTTGAGCCCCTCATCACTGGACTTACCTCTAGACTGCAGGGCCTCACTTTGCGCGACTACACCTTTCACTGTAGGGCTTATGCGGACGATCTCCTCTTTCTCACCTGCTCCCCCACGGAACTCAATGACGCCATCCAATGGATCCACCAGTATGGACGTCATTCTGGTAGCATTCTTAATGTCCGTAAATCGACTATGATGCACATTGGGCGCGGCCTCCCGGCTATGGTGCCGACCCCACTCCCAGTCAGTGCCACCCTTCGTTACTTGGGTATCGAATTTACGAGCTCCACACACCGCACAGCGGCCCTGGCTTACCGGCGGCTTTTGCAGTCGATTCGGCACCATGTCCGCGGTCAAGTGCACCGTAACTTAAACCAACTCCAACGTGTGTCCTATGTCAACATGTATGTCGCCCCTAAACTGGTACACGTCGCCCAGATACTCCCAATGCCGTTACTCCTTGGCCGCCGCATCCAATCAGCCTTTGGATATTTCGTGTCAGCAGGGGCACTTTTCAAAGTCCGCTACAACACTCTAACACTGCCTCCTGCAAAAGGTGGCCTCGGACTCGTCAACGTGCGGGCACGATCTTCCGCACTCTTTGTCCACACTCTGTTGCGGCACTGGCAGGGGCCGGTCCCGTCCTTAACACGTAGTCTCTTAGATATCCTCCGACCAGCTTCTCTCGATCCACCGATCAATGTGGCACCTATTTCTCCATTATTGTACTACGTCGCCAATTGTTTCCTCGAACTCAGCTACGTTCGGGCCGATCTTCCAGTCACCCGTCCTCACCGTACAAAAGATTATTATCGTTTGTTTATGCTGTCCAACCCTTGCGACCCCATGGTGCTACAGCATCCTGATATTAACTGGCGCACGGTTTGGGGGTGTGTGCATGCACCCTTTTTACCGTCGTCTGTGTCTGCACTCTGGTATGTTTTAGTCTATGGAAAATTCCCGACTAATAGTCGACTTTATCGCATAGGACTGGCCACCTCCCCACTCTGCCCTGACTGTCAGCTCGAAGACACCGACGAGCACCGTCTTACGTGCCCCCTGAAACAACACGTATGGCTCCTCATCCAACGAATCGTGGGCTTTTACCTCCGTGCCCCGCCGACGACGGTAACCCCGGATTTCCTTTTGTTGCCCCAAACATTTCACTACCCTCTTGCTAAGCACCATACCCTAATCTGGTTTCGAGGACTGGCTTTAGAATACCTCTTTCAGAGTGGTCCGCATACTGCCCTGGACTTCTGGTACAAAGTTGTGACCGCGCATAGCACCCTCAGCCGAAAACCATCTTACCGACAAACTTTTGCCGGTTTTCTCCGCAGCGTCTTCCTTGACCCCCCTCAAAGTTGGGGTGTACCATGCCTACCTGTCACATGATGCAACACCCTTATCCACGTTCTCATGCATCGACCAAGAACACAAACAAACTTACAAAAAAAAAAAAAAAAAAAAAAAAAAGGAAGAAGACAGAACATGTTATATTTTGTTGTATTTAATGTTTTCCTTTTTAATATTTTTTTGTTTAACTAACAGTCATTTGTATGTGTTTCAATGGTACCTTGAAGAACTCTTGCATAGTTAGTCTATATGTACTTTTAGTTGGTTCAATAATTAGAAAAAGAAAACAAAAAGGAGAAACAGGATGTGTTACATTTTGTTGTATTTAATGTTATTCTAATAATTTGTTTACCTAACACTCATTTGTATATGTTTAACTGGTACCTTGAAGAACTTTGCTTTGTGTATATATATATGTACTCTCCGTTTATTCAATTAAAAAAAAAAAAAAAAAAAAAAAAAAAGATGGATAGAGCGTCTGCCATGTAAGCAGGAGATCCCGGGTTCGAGTCCCGGTCGGGGCACACATTTTCAACATGTCCCCAATGAAGTACACCAACGTCTGTTTGCAGCTACGGTGTCCATTTAATTATCATTTCATTTACAGCAAAGCTGCATGGTCATCCAGGGTAACTGTTCTTTCGGGAACAGATACTACCGTCATATATATATATATATATATATATATATATATATATATATATATATATATATATATATATATATATGTCTCTGATATCTTTTGTTCAATTAACACAGTTCAAACCACAACGTTTATCTTGAATATGACATACGAAACATGAAGCTAACTTTGAACAGTATACACTATGCTTCACAGTTAAAGATACATTTTATGATCATATCTTAAAAAAAAAAAAAAAAAAAAAAAAAAAAAAAAAGTTGCCGTGCTCTATGCAGCATGCACGGCCTACGCTACGTAGCTAAATCCTCATCCGCCCTCTTTTAAGCAAAGCTTGAATCACAATAGCAACATGCGTTACATTACTATACGCGTCTTTTTCCAGAGCGTTCGAATGATGGTAAAAAAGTATACCGTCCCTTTTAAAAAACGTGTACTTGCCTCATTATCTCGGTCAATATAAACGTTGTGATTATTGTGCATGTACCAACGTATGTGCCCCATAGTCCGCTATGATTCGCTGAAAACCGCATGCCGATACGTGCAATCGCACCCGGAATAACGAGGGTGTTACATTTTACGCGACTCACCCTGTATATATGATGACATTTGAACATTAAGGTAAATACATAGTTTGTTCTCTATCAAAATCTTTCATTTGGTAACTATGCCTATCAGTAGTTAGTGCCTTCAGTAGTTAGAATCTTTCATTTAGCTGGCACTATTGGCGCTCGTTGTATTGCAGTAGCTCGAGTAACGAAGATTTTTGTGAGGTAAGTGATTCGTGAAAGGTACAGGTTATTGTTAGCCAGGGCCATTCTTTTGTAGGGATTATTAAAATTCAGATTGCGTTGCGCTAAAAATATTGTGTATCAGTTTAGTGATGATCAGAATAAGTAAAGAGAGAAATGTCTGAGTACGTTCAGTTTTGCTCAGCTGTTTGAAAATCAAATAACGTAAGAGGTTTACCAGCACAGTCATTCACAATTTTTTTTTTAGGGGATGTTACACGCTATCCCGTAATTTTTGTCACGTCAGTGTATGTTTCGGCCGTAGTGTATGCGATGCCGGCCGAAGTGGCTGCGCGGTTCTGGCGCTGCAGTCTGGAACCGCGAGACCGCTACGGTCGCAGGTTCGAATCCTGCTTCGGGCATGGATGTGTGTGATGTCCTTAGGTTAGTTAGGTTTAACTAGTTCTAAGTTCTAGGGGACTAATGACCTCAGCAGTTGAGTCCCATTGTGCTCAGAGCCATTTGAACCATTTGTATGCGATGTATTCTTGTGTTACTGACAAAGGTAGGAATACAAGTGTTCATTTATCCTCTGTCTCAGAGGCCACAGATGATTTTTTTATACACTACTCGCCACTAAAATTACTACAGCAAGAAGAAATGCAGATGATAAACGGGTATTCATTGGACAAATATATTATACTAGAACTGACATGTAATTACATTTTCACGCAATTTGGGAGCATAGATCCTGAGAAATCAGTATCCAGAACAACCACCTCTGGCCGTAATAACGGCCTTGAAACGCCTGGGCATTGAGTCAAACAGAGCTTGGATGGCGTGTACAGGTACAGCTGCCCATGCACCTTCAACACGATACCACAGTTCATCAAGAGTAGTGACTGGCGCATTGTGAGGAGCCAGTTGCTCGACCACCATTGACCAGACGTTTTCAATTGGTCAGAGATCTGGAGAACGTACTGGCCAGGGCAGCAGTCGAACATTTTCTGTATCCAGGAAGGCCCGTACAGGACCTGCAACATTATCCTGCTGAAATGTAGGGTTTCGCAGGGGTCGAATGAAGGGTAGAGCCACGGGTCGTAACACATCTGAAATGTAACGTCCCCTGTTCAAAGTGCCGTCAATGCGAACAAAAGCTGACCGAGACGTGTAACCAATGGCACCCCATACCATCACACCGGGTGACACGCCTGTATGACGATGACGAATACACGCTTCCAATGTGCGTTCACCGCGATGTCGCCAAACACGGATGCGACCATCGTGATGCTGTAAACAGAACCTGAATTCATCCAAAAGAATGACGTTTTGCCATTCGTGCACCCAGGTTCGTCGTTGGGTACACCATCGCAGGCGCTCCTGTCTGTGATGCACCATCAAGGGTAACCGCAGCCATGGTTTCCGAGCTGGTAGTCCATGCTGCTGCAAACGTCGTCGAACTGTTCGTGCAGATGGTTGTTGTCTTGCAAACGTCCCCATCTGTTGACTCAGGGATCGAGACGTGACTACACGATCCGTTACAGCCATGCGGGTAAGATGCCTGTCATCTCGACTGCTAGTGATAGTAGGTCTTTGGGCCAGCAAGGCGTTCCGCATTACCTTCCTGAAGCCACCCATTCCATATTCTGCTAACAGTCATTGGATCTCGATGAACGTGCGCAGCAATGTCGCGATACGATAAACCGCAATCGCGATAGGCTACAATCTGATCTTCATCAAAGTCGTAAACGTGATGGTACGCAAGAGCGTACCCAGGATCGGAACTGGGGGGGGGGGGGGGGGGCAAGTCATACTAGTCTCAGGAAACAAGGACTCGAGACAACATACAGCACTTCCTATTAAATAAAACAGTAAACCAGTGAAAAACTGCTTTTAATAAACATTTTAAATACAAGAATGCACTAGTACAATCCGAGAAAACATGCAGCATTTCTTATTAAATGAAACAGTAAACTAGTGAAAAACTGCGAATATCTTCTAGGGATGGGGGGGGGGGGGGGGGGGTTGCAGCTGCCTCCCTCTGCCCCTCGCTGTGCCCATGATGGTAGGCATTTCTCCTCCTTACACGAGACATCACAACAACGTTTCGCCAGGCAACGCCGGTGAACTGCTGTTTGTGTATAAGACATCGGTTGGAAACTTTCCTCATGTCAGCACGTTGTAGGTGTCGCCACCGGCGCCAAACTTGCGTGAATACTCTGAAAAGCTAATCATTTGCATATCACAGCATCTTCTTGCTGTCGGTTAAATTTCGCGTCTGTAGCACATGATCTTCGTGGTGTAGCAATTATAATGGCCAGTAGTGTAAAAATAAATACTGGTCTGGCAAATAAATACTTTTGTACTGCAGCTCCTCGGTCTACAACAAGACCACAGTTAAGTTCAGTAGTGTAAAAATAAATACTGGTCTGGCAAATAAATACTTTTGTACTGCAGCTCCTCGGTCTACAACAAGACCACAGTTAAGTTCATTTTAAGACAGTTGATGATCTTTCAGTGATGAGGTAAGTGCCTATCTCTACGAACTTGGAGAGAGAATTTTGTGCTTAGGCAGCCCACGGAAGCCTGTTGGCTTTGTTCTGTACAAAAACTCGTCAGCAGGTTGGGAGAGAGAGAGCCGGAGCTAGGGACGCTTCGGCCACGCTGACCCCAGCGTTTGCTGACGGGCCGCCAGTATAATTCCCCGGGACACGTTTCGCTCACAGCGGCGCACAAAAAGGCCGGCATTATAGGGAATTTACGACGCGGGCGTCTAGGTGTGGAAGCCGGTGACGCGGTTACCGTCTATCACCAAACCGGGCGGGCCAGGGCGGAGACCGCTGGCGCAAAAAGCGCTTGTCGCTCATTACGGGGCGGGCCATTATTCAATAGGGCAGTGAGCACACAGCGCCAGTTATCTGGCGCGCCAGCCGCCAGCCATTATGCCGGCGCACGCCCGCCGCGTCTGAGTGACCGCCGGCCGACACACGTCACAGCGCAGCTCCGTGCCACGCTTACCGCTCGCTGACCCACGCCTGTCAGCCTTCCTTACATTGCGGATGCTGGATTCAAACTCCCGTGGGTTTTGTTGTCGTACTTGCTTGTAAGGACAAAATTTGCTCGTTAAGTCCGAATTAAAGATTACACTTACAAAAATCGGTAAACAAACTGATAAACGCTGCCTTCAGGATGTGATAATACACATACAAGCAATGGCGATATTGTGTTTATATATGAGACAGGCGAAATACACTCAGACTTCAAGAAGAATATAACAATTCCAATCCCAAAGAAAGCAGGTGTTGACAGATGTAAAAATTACGGAACTATCAGTTTAATAATTCACAGCTGCAAAATACTCACGCGAATTCTTTACAGACGAATGGAAAAACTGGTAGAAGCCAACCTCGGGGAAGATCGGTTTGGATTCCGTAGAAATGTTGGACACGTGAGGCAATACTGACCCTACGACTTACCTTAGAACAAAGATTAAGGAAAGGCAAACCTACGTTTCTATCATTTGTAGACTTGGAGAAAGCTTTTGACAATGTTGACTGGAATACTCTCTTTCAAATTCTGAAGGTGGCAGGGGTTGTAGCCTCTCCCCGATGTTATTCAATCTGTACATTGAGCAAGCAGTAAAGGAAACAAAAGAAAAATTCGGAGTAGGTATTAAAATACACGGAGAAGAAATAAAAACTTTGAGGTTCGCCGATGACATTGTAATTCTGTCAGAGACAGCAAAGGACTTGGAAGAGCAGTTGAACGGAATGGACAGTTTCTTGAAAGGAGGGTATAAGATGAACATCAACAAAAGCAAAACGAGGATAATGGAATGTAGTCGAATTAAGTCGGGTGATGCTGAGGGAATTAGATTAGTAAATGAGACAAAGTAGTAAAGGAGTTTTGCTATTTGGGGAGCAAAATAACTGATGATGGTCGAAGTAGAGAGGATATAAAATGTAGACTGGCAATGGCAAAGAAAGTGTTTCTGAAGAAGAGAAATTTGTTAAGATCGAGTATAGGTTTAAGTGTCAGGAAGTCATTTCTGAAAGTATTTGTATGGAGTGTGCCCATGTATGGAAGTGAAACATGGACGATAAATAGTTAAATAGTTTAGACAAGAAGAGAACAGAAGCTTTAGAAATGTGGTGCTACAGAAGAATGCTGAAGATTAGATGGGTAGATCACATAACTAATGAGGAGGTATTGAATTGAATTGGGGAGAAGAGGAGTTTGTGGCACAACTTGACAAGAAGAAGGGACCGGTTGGTAGGACATGTTCTGAGGCATCAAGGGATCACCAATTTAGTTTTGGATGACAGCGTGGAGGGTAAAAATAGTAGAGGGAGACCAAGCGATGAATATACTTAGCAGATTCAGAAGGATGTAGGCTGCAGTAGGTACTGGGAGATGAAGAAGCTTGTACAGGATAGAGTAGCATGGAGAGCTGCATCAAACCAGTCTCAGGACTGAAGACCACAACAACAACAACAGGTTGAAAAGTATTTAAACCGCCAAACTCTGGGAGGTTGTAGGAGACATCAAAACAAATATTTTTCCCTAATGTTAATTTTTCCTATGAGTATTTAAACCGTTAGAGGAAGATTTCTCTGGCGACAAATTAATTAAACCAACAAAAAAGTCCAGAGGGAACATATCTGGGGATCGAGCAGGCCATGGTACAGGACCACTTCTGGCAATCCACATTTCTGGGAACCGTCGGTTCAGGAATCGACGCACACGACGACTGAAATGTGCCGGCGCCCCGTCATGTTGGAACCACATGCGTTGTCTTTTAGGGAGCGTGACGTCTTCCAGCAATTCTGGCAATGCTCTGGCGAGAAAATTGTAATAGTTCCTGCCATTTAATGGCCTAGATAGCAGATACGGCCCAATTAAACAGTCCCCAACAACACCGACCCACACATTAACGAAGAACCGCACTTGATGAGCGCTAGTAACTGTGGCATGTGGGTTATCCTTACTCCAAACATGCGAATTGTGCATGTTGAAGACTCCATCACGCCCGAACGTTGCTTCATCGGTAAACAACACAGAGGATGGAAATGTAGGGTGCATTTCACACTGTCCTAAATGCCACTGCGAAAACTGTGCTCTGGGTGGATAATCAACTGGTTCCAGGTTGTGGACACGCTGTAAGTGAAATGGACGTAACATTTTCTCTTGAAGGACTGTTCTTACATTCGTCTGATTGGTCCCCATGTTGCGTGCAATTGCACGACTGCTGATTGAAGGATCCCGCTCCACACGCTGTAAGACAGCTTCCTCAACTTGCAGCGTTCTTACCGTGCGACGGCGTCCCTGTCCAGGTAATCTGCTAAATGAACTGGTCTCACGCAGAGGTTGGTACACAGCAGCAAAGGTCGTATGATACGGGATACGGCGATTAGGATGTTGTTGTTGATAAACCCGCTGTGGAGCTCGTCCGTTGTGGTGCGCTACGTAGTACGCACCAACCATATCAGTGTACTCACTCCAGGTCTATCGCTCCATTATTAAACAGAGACAATGCACTATTACACTGGTGGACAGCACTTGCCTACAACTGAAGAGCGTAGCACGCCCTCTAACAACTGAAGATCGTAATACTGCCTCCAGCAACTGAAGAGCGTAATACGGCCTCCACCGGTTTAAATACTCCTCATAAGAAAAAATGACATTAGGGAAAAAAATTTGTTTTGATGTCCCCTACAACCTCCCAGAGTATGTCAGTTTAAATACTTTTCACCCTGTACAGGGCGTTTCAGCAGGAATAGTAAGTGTTTTAGGAGGCAGTAGTATAAACTATTTAGAATAAGAGTCCATTAAACAGCTGTCCACATTTTTTGTGTTACAGAAACACAGCTGTGAAAGCCTTTGTCTCTTAAATCGCTTATTTTTATGCGAGTTATTAATCGCTGAAGTTGTGAAAAGACATTCTATATGCAGGTTCTCGACCACATGTCCGAAGGAACATTGCATCGTACTTTCAGAACAACACAGTCACCGCACTATCTTATTTATCTGCCGACGCTGGGCAAGTGACTTTAATTAAAATGTCTCCCTGCACAAGAGTATATAGACACATCACAAAAAGTTTTGCATCACCCCGCTTCCCAGAACTCCTGAAGATAGACGAGTTTTGTGGATATTATATCACAGACACAGTCCCTTTGACTGTTCAAAGATGTCACTTAACCTGCCCAAAGATGTAAACAACAATGCATGAGCAGCGCCTATTAGACAGAGGGGGTCCGACAGCCGATCACTTCCAGTCATTCCACCAGGAAGGATGTACATGGCTCCTGTTATCTGTAGTTCAGCCACGCCTAGACGGTCAAGACCGCGGTTCGATCGCGTCCGCATTGTTACTTTGTGCCAGGAAGGGCTCTCAACAAGGGAAGATTCCAGGCGTCTCGGAGTGAACCAAAGCGATGTTGCTCGGACGTGGAGGAGATACAGAAAGACAGGAACTGTCGATAACATGCCTCGCTCAGGCCGCCCAAGGGCTACTACTGCAATGGATGACCGCTACCTACGGATTATGGCTCGGGGCAACACTGACAGTAACGCCACGATGTTCAATAATGCTTTTCGTGCAGCCACAGGACGTCGTGTTACGACTCAAACTGTGTGCAATAGGCTGCATGATGAGCAACTTCATTCCCGTCGTCCATGGCGAGGTGTGCAGCAAAGCGAAAGTTCCCTGATGTTCTGGGGTGGCGTACGCCGCTGGTGGCCGTGGAAGGCGCCGTAACGGCTGTAAGATACGTGAATGCCATCCTCCAACTGATAGTGCAACAATATCGGCAGCATACTGACGAGGGATTCAAGGACGACAATTCTTGCCCCCATCGCGCACATCTTATGAATGACTTCCTTCAGAAACTTCCTGGCAGATTAAAACTGTGTGCCCGACCGAGACTCGAACTCGGGACCTTTGCCTTTCGCGGGCAAGTGCTCTACCAGCTGAGCTACCGAAGCACGACTCACGCCCGGCCCTCACAGCTTTACTTCTGCCAGTATCTCGTCTCCTACCTTCCAAACTTTACAGAAGCTCTCCTGCGAACCTTGCATTGCCGTAAATTCTGGAAACATCCCCCAGGCTGTGGCTAAGCCGTGTATCCGCAATATCCTTTCTTTCAGGAGTGCTAGTTCTGCAAGGTTCGCAGGAGAGCTTCTGTAAGGTTTGGAAGGTAGGAGACGAGATACTGGCAGAAGTAAAGCTGTGAGTACCGGGCGTGAGTCGTGCTTCGGTAGCTCAGATGGTAGAGCACTTGCCCGCGAAAGGCAAAGGTCCCGAGTTCGAGTCTCGGTCGGGCACACAGTTTTAATCTGCCAGGAAGTTTCATATCAGCGCACACTCCGCTGCAGAGTGAAAATCTCATTCTGGACTTCCTTCATGATAATGACATCGCTCGACTAGAGTAGCAAGCATGTTCTCCAGACATGAACCCTATCGAACATGCGTGGGATTGATTGAAAAGGGCTGTTTATGGACGACGTGACGCACGACCCACTCTGAGGGATTTACGCCGAATCGCCGTTGAGGAGTGGGACAGTCTGGACTAACAGTGCCTTGATGAACTTGTGGATAGTATGCCATGACGAATACAGCCAAGCATCTATGCAAGAGGACGTGCTATTGGGTATTAAAGGTACCGGTGTGTGCAGCAATTTGGACCACCATCTCTGGAGGTCTCGCTCTATGGTGGTACAATATGCAATATGTGGTTTCCATGAGCAATAAAAAGGGCGGAAAAGATGTTTCTGTTAATCTCTATTCCAATTTTCTGTACAAGTTCCGGAACTCTCGGAAGCGAGGTGATGCAAAACCTTCTTTGATGTGTGTAGATTCAGCTTGTTCACCACAGTATCAAGGGATGTTAGGGGCACCCACACATGCTAGAATCTCAAAATCGATCACAGCGCTCTTTAGGCCCTCACGGTTCTCAACACTTCTAATACAGGGTGGTCAGAAACAGTCTGAAAAGCTTAAGTGAGTTGCATGGGAGATGCATGATAGTCTATTGTTTACTGTGCCGTGCGCACAGAGAGAATCTGAACCACGAAAGCCGAAGAGTTTCCTGTGCCGCAACATAGTTACACAGACGGCCAGACGGGACGCCAGGGCATCATTTCAACTCCATGCTGTTTTATTTAGAAAGTGGACAGGGATTTGAACTCTTGTCGGGCAGGGCGGGATTAAAAGGAACAACACAGTTATGTATCATTTGGAAATGGTATAAAAGGCCGATATGGCGATCGTGATGAATAAATACATTTAATAACAATCCAGATCGAAAATCTTCTGCTTTCTAACTGATTGGACTCATTACAGAATACACAAACGGGGAAAAACTTCGATGTGTGCTACAATCAGGGGTGTCCAAAGTATCAGTGTGGCCAAGAAGTGATTATCTGTCATGCTACTGGTAAAATAATCCATAAAATTCCGTTTATGTAAATAAAGTTATGATAAATTGAATACTTTCAATCTTAAACTCCTGCCACACGATGCTATTCTCACTGATCGACGCTCGCCTTTTTTTTTTTTTTTTCTTTTTAGTTAGCAGTGCTCAGTTTGGTCCCCTCTGTGCTGTAGGCTAAGTGCCTTCTGCCTTGCACTTCACGGTGGATTGTATTTACCTAGATGTAGATCTCACTGACTGCTTCTTCCATGTAGGAAACAATTTCATATTCAATTTCTGTATTGCCTCATGCTGTAACAGCACCTCCGAAAGTCACGCACATGCCCGTTGCGGGGGTCAAACACACGTCCTCCCTTTCTGGAGGCAGTGAAGCTATCTCTTAACCCGAGGCAAGCATCCTGCTGGCAGATGACCAGCACACACGTAAACTGCACACTTGACATGTATATTCTGCGAACAATGTAGTCTGGCGGTAAGAAATTCTCGGAACCCGGCCACGGAAACCACACACATTTTTCGAGCGCGAAACCGCGCCGGCCGCCGGCTAGCTGTAAATCACGGCCGTATAATCCGGGTTGTATTTTCAGGCACCCACTGTACGCGGCGCTCACATTTTGCACGGAATGAAGCCAGGATCCGGCGTTATCAGCAAGCTTTTCATTTAAGTACGCCTGATACGTATTGTCCTCCATTGTTTCCGTATTAATTAGAATTCGCTTGATTAAATTAATAATAAACCTATAATACGCGACTTCAATGAACGCGGCTGCCACATGCCGCAGCATTCATGGAAATGCCAATATTTCATATTCGCAGATGCAAATATGCCAGCGCCGCGCGGGGTAAACAGAGCGCTAGTGGAGGTGTGGCGTGGCGTGGCGTGGCGTGGCAGGGTGCGAGCGCAGAAAGCGGGTGGTCACCGTATGTACGGGCCTGCGCAGTAGGTCGCGCACGGGTCGCTGATTAGGGTACACTGCGAGCGACAGCGCCGTAAAAATGGACTCTGGAGTACGCTTTCCAAAGAGAAACATTCAGAAATGCTGCGTTTCCGCCTGCCGGCCGTGCCCTTAAGATCCTATTACACGTTCGACGTTTGTTGCCTCAACGATTACGCGTGGCAAATATACACTGAGGTGGCCTAAGTCATGCGATACCTCCCAACATCGCACCGGACCTCCTCCTGCCCGGCTTAGTGCAGAATCTCACCGTGGCTTCGACTCAAGAAGTTGTTGGAAGTCCCCTGCAGGAATACTGACCCTTGCTGCCTCCATGTTGTTGTTGTTGTTGTGGTCTTCAGTCCTGAGAGTGGTTTGATGCAGCTGTCCATGATACTCTATCCTGTGCAAGCTTCTTCATCTCCCAGTACCTACTACAACCTACATCATTCTGAATCTGTTTAGTGTATTCATCTCTTTGTCTCCCTCTACGATTTTTACCTTCCGCGCTGCCCTCCAATACTAAATTGGTGATCCCTTGATGCCTCAGAATATGTCCTACGAACCGATCCCTTCTTCTAGTCGAGTTCTGCCACAAATTTCTCCCCAATTCTATTCCTCCTCATTAGTTATGTGATCTACCCATTGTAAGAGGTCTATGATTAAGGAATTTGTTGCTAGCGCACTCGAGCAGAAGTAATTTCGATGGATTGCTCATGCGCTGCCTGCGATATGTAAGCTGTAAGAGAATCTCAGACCAGAGAGCAGTATTGTCAACAGTAGGAACTGTGTAGCTGTAGGAGTAAGTAGTTCTGCCTGGAACCGCGTGACCGCCACGGTCGCAGGTTCGAATCCTGCCTCGGGCATGGATGTGTGTGATGTCGTTAGGTTAGTTAGGTTTAAGTAGTTCTAAGTTCTAGGGGACTGATGTCCACAGATGTTAAGTCCTATAGTGCTCAGAGCCATTTGAACCAACCATTTAGGAGTAAGTAGTAGCTAGCGAGCTGTCTGGTGTATCGTGTTGGCTGGGCCGGTCGTGGTGCAGCGATGCCGGAGCCTGAGCATTATTGTATAAGGTAAAAGCAGCCTCGCGCATATCTAGTAATGTTATGTGAACTCCCATGTAAATATTTTTAAAATGTCCTAATAATAATCTTTGTCATATAAAGTAATTTCTAACAAGCATTCATTTCAATTTAAAGAATTTACTAATTTCTGCAATCCTTGGTCATCCCGATTATTGAAAAGAAAAATCAGTTGTTTCTTTTTATACATGACAAATCTATCGGCCAACGTTGCACTCGGCTGTGCCAGAAAAATTTCTTATAGGAGCAGATATATATGCGTTATCCGGCGGCCTTATTGAGGTAAGAATTTTCAATTTATTCAGAATGATCTTTCAGGGCCATGACGCAGCACTGCTGACGTCCAAAATTTACCAGTTTAAATTCACAGTCAATTATTGGAAGGTTATAAGTGAGTCACAATTTTTTATTGAGAGATTAGTAACATTTTATTATTGGTAGGTTACGGAATTTTACTATTGGGAGGTTACACTGAATGTGAATGATATAAATAATTATGTTTTTTCTACTGTTGGGAGGATATTAACATATCTGTTGGAAGGTTACTCCATCAAATCTTCAGCATTCTTCTGTAGCACCACATTTGGAAAGCTTCTATTCTCTTTTTGTCTAAACTATTTATCGTCGACGTTTCACTTCCATACATGGCTACACTCTACATCTACATCCATACTCCGCAAGCCACCTCACAGTGTGTGGCTCCTTTCAAATACTTTCAGAAAAGACTTCCTGACAGATCTATACTCGATGTCAACAAATTTCTGTTCTTCGGAAACGCTCTCCTTGCCATTGTCAATCTACATTTTATATTATCTCATCAGTTATTTTTCTCCCCAAATACCAAAACTTATTTACTACTTTAAGCCTCCATAGTTACGAAAGTGTTGCCGGTGCAGGATGTTGTGACCTCTCGACTATGTCCCATAAATGTTCAGTGGGATTCATGTCGGGCGATTGGATGGCCAAATCATTCACTCGAACTGTCCAGAATATTCTTCAAACCAATCGCCAATAGTGGTGGCCCGGTGACTTTGCACAAAGTAATCCATAAAAATTTCATCATTGTTCGAGGACATGAAGTCGATGAATGCCTGAAGATGGTCTCCAGGTACCCGAACATAACCATATCCAGTCAGTGATCGGTTTTGTTCAACAGGGGATTCAGTCAATTCCATGTAAACACAGTCCACATCATTATGGAGCCACCACCAGCTTGCAAAATACCTTGTTGACAACTTGTGTCCACGGCTTCGTGCGGTCTCAGCCATACTCGAATCCTTCTATCTGCTCTTACCAGTTGAAATCGGGACTCATCTGACCAGGTCACCGTTTTCCAGTCGTCTAGGGTCCAACTCAAAGTTCGGTTAACGATGAATCAGTCTAATCTAAAAGCCGTAAATTCAAGTCAATACCTAGGTATTACAATTATGAACAAGTTAAACTGTAAGGAACACATAGAAAATGTTGAGGGGAAGGCTAACCAGAGACTGCGTTTTACTGGCAGGACACTTGGAAAATGTAACAGACCTACTAAGGAGACTGCCTATACTACGCTTGTCCGTCCTCTTTTAGAATACTGCTGCGCGGTGTGGGATCCTTACCAGGTATAACTTACGGAGTACTTCGAAAAAGTTCAAAGAAAAGCAGCACGTTTTGTATTATCGCGAAATATGAGAGAGAGTGTCACAAAATGATACAGGCTTTGGGCTGGAAATGATTAAAAGAAAGGCGTTTTTCGTTGCGACGGAATCTTCTCACGAAATTCCAATCACCAATATTTTGTTGACACCGACCTACATAGGGAGGAACGTTCACCACAATAAAATAAGGGAAATCAAAGCCCGTAAGGAAAAATATAGGTGTTCATTCTTTCCGCGCGCTTTACGAGATTGGAATAATAGAGAATTGTGAAGGTGGTTCGATGAACAATCTGCCAGGCACTTGAGTTGATTTGCAGAGTATCCAGGTAGATGTAGATGTAGAATACCGTTACGAGGCAAGGAGAGGCGCTGCAGTTGATGTCGTGCCGTTGGAAAAAGGTACTCGCGTAGGTCGTCTGCTGCCATAACGCTTTAACGCCAAATTTCGCCGCATTGTCCGAACGGATACGTTCGTGTACGTCTCATATTGATTTCTGCGGTTATTTCACGCAGAGTTGCTTGTGTGTTAGCGCTGAAAATTCTACGCAAAAAGCCGCTGCTCTCGGTCGTTAAGTGAAGCCCGTCGGACACTTCGTTACCCATAGTGATAAGTTATGCCTGAAATTTGATATTATCGAAACACTATTGACACTGCGGATGTCGCAATATTGAATTCCCTGACGTTTTCTGAAATGGAATGTCTCATGCGTCTAGCTCCAACTAGAAGTTTTTGCTCAAAAGTTTGTTAATGTGCGGTCATAATCACGTCGGAAACCTTTTCCATGAATCATATGAGTACTAATCACAGCTCCGGTAATGCGGTGCACTTTTATACACCACTGGCCATTAAAATTGCTACACCGCGAAGAAATGCAAAAGATAAACGGGTATTCATTGGACAAATATATTATACTAGAACTGACATGTGATTACATTTTCACGCAATTTGGGTGCATACATCCTGAGAAATCAGTATCCATAACAACTACGTCTGGCCGAAATAACGGCCTTGATACGCCTGGGCATTGAGTCAAACAGAGCTTGGATGGCGTGTACAGGTACAGCTGCCCATGCACATTCAACACGATACCACAGTTCATCAACAGTTGTGACTGGCGTATTGTGACGAGCCAGTTGCTCGGCCACCATTGACCAGACGTTTTCAATTGTTGGGAGATATCTGGAGAATGTGCTGGCCAGGGCTTACAACATGCGGTCGTGCATTATCCTGCTGAAATGTAGGGTTTCGAAAGCATCGAATGAAGAGTAGAGCCACGGGTCGTAACACATCTGAAATTTAACGTCCACTGCTCAAAGTTCCGTCAGTGCGAACAAGAGGTGACCGAGACGTGTAACCAATGGCACCCCATACCATCACGCCGGGTAATACGCCTGTATGGCGATGACGAATACACGCTTCCAATGTGCGTTCACCGCGATGTCGCCAAACACGGATGCGACCATCACGATGCTGTAAACAGAACCTGGATTCATCCGAACAAATGACGTTTTGCCATTCGTGCACGCAGTTTCGTCGGTGAGTCCACCATCGCAGGCGCTCCTGCCTGTGATGCAGCGTCAAGGGTAACCGCAGCGATGGTCTCCGAGCTGATAGTCCATGCTGCTGCAAACGTCGTCGAACTGTTCGTGCAGATGGTTGTTGTCTTACCAACGTCCCCATCTGGCGACTCAGGGTTAAATTTCGCGTCTGTAGCACGCCATCTTCGTGGTGTAGCAATTTTAATGGCCAGTAGTGTACTTGTGTACGCTATGCTACCGTCTTTTGTATATGTACATGTCGCTCTCCCATGACTTTTGTCCCGTCAGTGTAGTATCGTAGCTTGTCGATACTGACGGAGACGGGGTGCCTCGAAGATACCTGCGGGCGCCTCTAGCGGCGCTCTGAACATTGCCACCAATGAACGACCTCCTGGGCGTCTACCAATGAAGACCACCATGACGATGTTACAAGCTGCGGACGCCTAGGCACAAG
Organism: Schistocerca nitens; assembly: GCF_023898315.1. Lineage (NCBI taxonomy): Eukaryota > Metazoa > Arthropoda > Insecta > Orthoptera > Acrididae > Schistocerca > Schistocerca nitens. Next base: position 563,601,791 of record NC_064619.1, on the reverse strand, counting down.
TCTTCTAGTACAGATTACTTCTGTGTCGCTAGCTGGTGCCGAATGTTCGCTAGCTGGTGCCGACTGTTGCATCGAACTGTTGATTGTTGGCTCTACCGGCAAACATTCAGTCTACATGGACACATCACATGTCGGGCTTCGGCTTACAGCTAGCCGGGTCTGTCACAAGCTGTCAATCGTGTAGCACACAGACAACGATGGTAAACACCGAAACCGCCTCAGATAACGGTCCTTCGAATGGTCGACGCAGGCGAACTTCATTTTCACTCCCGCGCATGACTAGGATTGTCATTTACCTTATTCATGCTAAAAAAAACAGTGGTCGCGTTGTTGGACCATAAAGCGGAGGAACCGCGTTTTAAACTATAAAAAAAGTGGTCAATGCGACAAAATGTCAATCCTCAGGGCTCGGGTTCGATTCCCGGCTGGGTCAGAGATTTTCTCCGCTCAGGGACTGGGTGTTGTGTTGTCTTAATCACCATCATTTCATCCCCATCGACGCACAAGTCGCCGAAGTGGCGTCAAATTGAAAGTCTTGCACCAGGCGAACGGTCTACCCGACGGGAGGCCCTACTCACACGACATTTGCATTTTAGCAATTGAGTCAACAGCAGGGTCCCTGGTGTTTCGTTTCTCCAGTGAGTTTCGCCTGTTCACGAGCGGTCGTTTTCGTTCACAGATCAGCGCCAAAACTGCGTGTGTGTCGTGAGAGTTGTCATCTGTGAACTTTGGCAGTCGAGCCACTAAACTGAGTTTATCAGGGACTTTACTTTTTACGGAAAAATTCCAAATACAGAATCGGTAACAGAATGTACGAACAATCATAATCGAGTTCATTAATGACCAAACGAAAATTCACTGTATAAGTTCTTGACAGCTTTGTGCACACGCCTGAGTACTTGTTATATTAATTGTTGTGGTATTTTATGTTGTGTTGGAACACCGTTTGAGCGAGATTTTGGTTTGTACTTTTGGCTTTGAAGTGACGTACTTTTAACTAAAATCGTCATTAACGTAATATGTTGAGTGACCAAATCTTGATAAAGCGTTTTCAACGCTATTTCAAATGGTTCAAATGGCTCTGAGCACTATGGGACTCAACATCTGAGGTCATCACTCCCCTAGAACCTAGAACTACTTAAACCTAACTAACCTAAGGAAATCACACACATCCATGTCCGAGGCAGGATTCGAACCTGCGACCGTAGCGGTCGCGCGGTTCCGGACTGAAGCGCCTAGAACCGCACGGCCACACAGGCCGGCAGCGCTATTTAACTGCGAGTTTTTGAGTCTGTCAAGAATCGCCGTGTGACTGTAGGTTCGTTCGCTACGTCGCCAGAGTCTCTCCAGATGCAGGTCAACGTAGATATCTGCAACTCTCTAGATATTTATGAGAATGTAATTGCACAAGAACAATTAAGTTCGACTCTCTCCTATTAATCAGTTGAGATGAGCTGCTTCATTTCTTGTGATACAATACAATGTATCGAAAGAGCTGTGGTATTTTCAAATGAATCTTAATGAGAACAATATATATACACTCCTGGAAATTGAAATAAGAACACCGTGAATTCATTGTCCCAGGAAGGGGAAACTTTATTGACACATTCCTGGGGTCAGATACATCACATGATCACACTGACAGAACCACAGGCACATAGACACAGGCAACAGAGCATGCACAATGTCGGCACTAGTACAGTGTATATCCACCTTTCGCAGCAATGCAGGCTGCTATTCTCCCATGGAGACGATCGTAGAGATGCTGGATGTAGTCCTGTGGAACGGCTTGCCATGCCATTTCCACCTGGTGCCTCAGTTGGACCAGCGTTCGTGCTGGACGTGCAGACCGCGTGAGACGACGCTTCATCCAGTCCCAAACATGCTCAATGGGGGACAGATCCGGAGATCTTGCTGGCCAGGGTAGTTAACTTACACCTTCTAGAGCACGTTGGGTGGCACGGGATACATGCGGACGTGCATTGTCCTGTTGGAACAGCAAGTTCCCTTGCCGGTCTAGGAATGGTAGAACGATGGGTTCGATGACGGTTTGGATGTACCCGTGCACTATTCAGTGTCCCCTCGACGATCACCAGTGGTGTACGGCCAGTGTAGGAGATCGCTCCCCACACCATGATGCCGGGTGTTGGCCCTGTGTGCCTCTGTCGTATGCAGTCCTGATTGTGGCGCTCACCTGCACGGCGCCAAACACGCATACGACCATCATTGGCACCAAGGCAGAAGCGACTCTCATCGCTGAAGACGACACGTCTCCATTCGTCCCTCCATTCACGCCTGTCGCGACACCACTGGAGACGGGCTGCACGATGTTGGGGCGTGAGCGGAAGACGGCCTAACGGTGTGCGGGACCGTAGCCCAGCTTCATGGAGACGGTTGCGAATGGTCCTCGCCGATACCCCAGGAGCAACAGTGTCCCTAATTTGCTGGGAAGTGGCGGTGCGGTCCCCTACGGCACTGCGTAGGATCCTACGGTCTTGGCGTGCATCCGTGCGTCGCTGCGGTCCGGTCCCAGGTCGACGGGCACGTGCACCTTCCGCCGACCACTGGCGACAACATCGATGTACTGTGGAGACCTCACGCCCCACGTGTTGAGCAATTCGGCGGTACGTCCACCCGGCCTCCCGCATGCCCACTATACGCCCTCGCTCAAAGTCCGTCAACTGCACATACGGTTCACGTCCACGCTGTCGCGGCATGCTACCAGTGTTAAAGACTGCGATGGAGCTCCGTATGCCACGGCAAACTGGCTGACACTGACGGCGGCGGTGCACAAATGCTGCGCAGCTAGCGCCATTCGACGGCCAACACCGCGGTTCCTGGTGTGTCCGCTGTGCCGTGCGTGTGATCATTGCTTGTACAGCCCTCTCGCAGTGTCCGGAGCAAGTATGGTGGGTCTAACACACCGGTGTCAATGTGTTCTTTTTTCCATTTCCAGGAGTGTATAAATCGGAATCTTTGTCCTATCTCTCTGCAAGATTATAGCGTCGATGATTCCAACATCGCACAGTGTCAAACAGTCATTCCACTAAAAAAATTGTTTATATTGAATTGTAACATGACATACTGAAAGAGTAGAAATGTATCACCCAAACATTTCAAAATACCTACATTTGTCTGCTCCACAAAATACACGGAGTGATTGTTTTAACTTGGAACAACTAAATACTTCGAAAAATACGCGTCGTACGAGAAACTGTTCTAGATGCAAAGTTAATATTTTCGAGAGGGAGATCTGTCTTTGCTATAACTGGCCACCACCTATCTCGCCCCCATCCCACGTGCACCATGGGTAGGGGTTGACTGTTGATTTTCAAATGGAAACCTCCCATTTTTATTGGAGATTCGGGTTCCGTGCCAAAAAACATCTAGACTTTTACATACTATTTTTCAATTAGCGATAGACGGCACTATAAACCACGAAATTCAATTTCCAATTCGTCAAGTTTTTGCAATTACGATACGACTCATTTGATTGTACTTTACTTTTCCGATAAAAATTAAATTGTTTTCTAACAAACAGTTAATATTATTGTAAAAAAATTTACGTAAAAGTTTTACTGTACAATCCGATTTGCAAAGCTAAATTAGATATTTATTAGTCTGCTAAATAAGCACCATCAGGAAACCCACTTCGGGGTGTTCTTTGTCCAACGACAGTAACTATCGCACCACGTGCAGTGCCACCTACCACGAATCGAAAAAAATGTTTCAGATAAATCCTGGGTATTTTTTGACGTAAAATCCATACGTACAAAACAAAAACTGGGTTCCCAGTTGAAACTAGAGTTGACACCGCCACGGGAGAGTTGGGGGGGGGGGGGGGCGGGGGAAGTTACAGGAGCGGTCTGTTTTAGCACAGACTGATGCCCCCTTTGAAAATACTAAGTTTTTATTTGGAACTTTTTACCATGCGCATTTTTTCGAGATATTTTGTTGTTCCTAGTTCAAACAAATACTCTGTGTACTTACAAACACGACGAATAATTTTCATTGACAGACATTTATTTGTTTGTGCACTTATTTCATACACAGTGTAGGCTTCTTTTATCCAGGTATCGCAAAATGTAAATACCTTTTTGTTTTCAGATATTTCATCCGCCTTATGGAACACTAACAGAAAAAAAAAAAAAACCAAACCACTCAGCGGCTTTGCAACGTATCGCGAAACAAAGCAAACAACAAAATAGAGATTGAGGAGACACGGAAGCATGAAAATCCATTACTGTAGTAGTAATGAGCTCCACGAGTACAGTTAACTTGCCGATGTTAGCAGACGACGTAATAGACCACAGTTTCTGTGCATGCGCTCTCTGTGGCATATTCAAAAATTCCCAACTCCACACTCGGTACAGTCAACTGATCACTGGCGTCGTAGTTCCACTCGCGACAACGTGGCTGACGGCAGACTTACAGATTTATATGCAAGCACGTGGCGCATACCTACAACGTGCAATGTTGACCAGAAATTCGGGTCTTTCGAGTCATCCATAAGTAACAGACAATGCCTCACAGTTACATATTCTCCCGATATCCAGCCCATCTTTAGCTACGTCTTTTTTGTGAGGATCCTATATACAAAACATGTGTACAGTCCTTAAACTAGAGAAAATGGAGTAATGAATAATAATTAAAATAGTAATCTTTCTCTGTCAAGCCCCGTTTGAACAGTTAGAGATTCTAGTTGCACCACGAGAGTAAATCTACCAATCTGCTCTGCACATCAAGAACAATAGCGACAGTTATCTCACGAACAGCAGTATTCGTGACGACGGAAATACAGCCAGACTGAACATACATTTCTTCGAAGGAATGAAAGTGTACAGTAAACTGCCCATATAACAAAACATCTCTTTCATTGTAGAAACCAACCCACACAGTTCGTTTACGAAAATAGACGTGTTAGCTTTCCTAGCTATCGTCGTAGATGAACAGAAAGCTTTATTATTTATTTTTTCAGTCGAATATTCCAGGTCGCACTTTCATTAAATGATTAAGAAAACCTCAGAATATTTTAGAAAACGTGGAAATGAAACATTTGCGAAAGCTAAAATGTGAACCATCAACCACTGAATCCATGTCTCTATCGAGGACGCTACAAGTTGGAAGATGTCATTTGAATCCATGCCTTTGATCTTATAATGTCCTAAAAGCTTTAACTGCCAATATGTTGTTATCTTATATGTGCTTCTGCCTTGAAATGGCATCCGTCGTAGCACACAAATTAAATTCGAGAAGCACCAAATACGAAAAGCCTGCAAGTTGCGTCTTGTATCATTAACGACAATAACTATTGTCGTCTGCAGTCGTCGAACAGTTGTTAAAATTGAATACTGTGGAAATTACACAATGTTATCCGGCAGCGAGCCCGAAAAATTTATTTGCAACAGATCCGCAAGGAAAGCCTGCGACGTCGCATGAAGGACATTCGTTGGTGCTCCGTCTAAAAATGACGTTTAGCAGGCGATGACTTGCTACATCCCAACCCTGTCCTTCCCTGACAATTCTCCCGGTTTGGTGAGATAAGTTGTGGTAATATGAACGAAAATTACTCTCCCACCCCCCCACCCCACCTGAGAATTCCTATTAATAAGCGCGACTCACAAAGTATTTTCCAACACAGTGGAACAAATCACTATCCATCATAAACTAAGGAATCGCTTGTTGAATAGGCATCAACAGATGGGTATCAGCTCCTTAAACGGAATGCTCATTTATAAAACGCAAAACGGAAACTATTATTGAGTATAACGAACATTTTACTCTTTTATGCAACAATTCGACAATAAACAAGTGAGGGTCTACTTCTGAGCAAAGTACAGCCTTGCAAAGGGTAACATTTGTTCTTCGCGTACGCGGCGAGCGTTTCTGATTTCCTATCCGAGAACCCGACCCTAACAAAGTACTTCATCGTTGGTGAATACGGAACGGGAGCGAAACAGGCGCTGCGCCCTTAACCAGTAACGTATGATGTTTTTCCGTAATATGTTCCCACAGTGAGTTAACCACTTGACCGCCGCTTCCTCATGGACTCAACCCACTGGACAGTCTGTATAGATTTGTGTATGGTCTCGACGGATAGAAGAGCTTAGTTTTGAGGTAAACTTTCCCTGTTCCGACCATCCACTTGCAGGCCATTTAAATACAATTGAATCGCGGCATCAGGGAACAGCCACTTTACAGCTACGCGCTTCGCTGAAGGCCCTAGAGGGCACCGACCAGAACGCGATGTATTATATTACACAGTGTATACGTCGTGCATTCAATTTCCTCAAGAACTGGTTTTCTGTATGCGTTCCTACAACGATCCATCCGTTGTGAAAAGCGCTGCACGAAATGTTATTCCGATGTAGTTACACGTCAATCGACATCTGACGATAGGAATGTTGAACCACTGTGTCTGCACAGCAGTTGTTGTTGTTCTGAGTCGTATATCATCACCGTTTCGGAGCGTCAGCTACCAGTGCATACATTTGTGGATGTATTTAAAGCCACGCGGGGAAGCCGCACGGTCTTGGGCCTCTTGCCACGATTCGCGTGGCTTCTTCCGTCGGAGATTCGAAACCTCCTTCGGGAATGTGTGTGTGTGTGTGTGTGTGTGTGTGTGTGTGTGTGTATTGTCCTTAGCGTTAATTAGTTTAACCCTTTGTGCGTCACATTTAGAAAAAAATTGGGGAAAAATTTTTTGTGATGAATATTCACTGCTCGTATGTTGCACATACACCATATCCATTGCAAAAGTTCTTTTGAAGCTATTGGTTAATAAATAAAATAATAATTCCAAAAGGCATTATTAGAAATTACATCACAATTACTCAAAAATGCATACATAACTGTATTGTAAACTTACCGTATTTCTTTCCCTTGCCCTTGAGGAACTACGTAAAGTTGGTTCGATAACCAAGAATTTCAGTATACACAGAATAAAACTAAACACAACAGTTATTGTTCACTCACAAATGCAGTAGCACAACTCACGACACTTCTCTGTTCTGCACTTCAAACAAACGGCGAGTCATGAAAGCAAACGCCACTGAGATCTTTTGGCCAAACTTGGAACTACGTGAAGCGATGCCAAACGGTATCATTGAAGCATTGGGAAGCTCAAAAAAGCCAGAAATACTTAATGATATCATTTGGAATCGCAGACGCAGGAGAAAAATAAACTGCAGATGGAAATCAGTTTCCGAAAACGTCATCCATCAAGGCAACAGAGCTTCGCATTCATAGGCGACAGGTCGCGTCTATACTGCAGCTAGCTACACCTTCTCCACTGGCGATTACGACACTCAGTCTCGATCTCTGAATAACGAACAACGTTGAGGGACGCTTCACCTGCAGTCCGTGAGCGTACAAAGTCACGTTTCCTGCTGAAGGGGTGGCCTCTTGGCAGGCGCCGGCCCCTATAACTTCGACGCTCTGTAGCGCCGTAGGATGACGTTTCCGGGTGGGACTAATATCCTCGAATTGTTCCTCAAGACACCGCCTACAAACCCTCAAAGCTTGTCACAACATTTGTGGAATGCGCTTTGGATTTACAAGAACCAACAGGGTCCCATAAGAACAGAAGAACAAAAATGGAGTGCACGTATTAGAAGGAGTATAAAAACAGGAACGCACCCTTTCTACCCTTCTGTTCTGTCGTACAAAAAATGACTGAGATACACAAAGGTTCACGAGCGGGATAAAAATTCAGGGTGAAATGATATTAGCGACAAGAGTCGATGAAGACATTTGTATTCTTATACAGGGTGTGGCAACGTAACTTCTTGATTTCAAAACGCAGTAAAATTCATTTAATGGATCAGAATTTTTCATTTTTTAAAATAATGTATTTACGTATTTAAAGTTTTGTTTCACACGGTTTTGAAAATCCTGTCAGTTTGATGGCGCCCCCCATTACCCCGGTGCAGTAGCGAAACTTCCTCGTTTGACATGCGTGCCATTCAGGCTGTAGCGGTCGTAGAGGGGCGTGAGTGGTCTCATTCGACAGACGAGGTTCTGATGTGTTCTCTTCTAGGTCAGTCGTCAGAATGCGTTGAAACACTGAGGAGCGTGCGTTTGCCGTCGAGGCGTCCTTTTCGAACGGATGCTCTGTTATCGTAACCCAGCGCGCCTTCCAAATGCATTTCAAAGTTGCTGCTTTGGACAGTGTTCCGGACCGTAAATTATTTGTTAGATAGGTCACTGGGTTCAGACAAACCGAGGGTACGACAAGAAGAAGAACTGCAGTCCTTCGACCCATCAGATGACGTGAGAACATTGAGGCAGTGAGAGCTTGAATCTTTCAATCCGCACGGCGTTCTGCGCGGAGAAATGCGTCTGCCCTTGGGCTTTCCGGTCGTTCAGTGCGGCGATTTCTTCACGATGACCTTCATTACCATCCGTATTTGGCGACTGTGCAGGAAACTTTCCGAACGCGACTTTACTTCTCGGAGGAACGGATGTGAGGCACTTCTCGGAAACATTCCTGAGGACGCAATAGTTTTTCAGCGATGAAGTCCATTTTTCACTTGTCTAGATACGTCAACAAACAGAACACGCGCTACTGGGCCGACACCAATCCCCGAGAATTGCATCAAAGGCCTCTGCCATCATCTGAAGTCGCATTGTGTTGTACAATTTTCTCGGCTGGGATTGTTGGTACCTGACATTTTTTAAGGATATGGCGTCACAGTGACACTGAATTCAGACCAGTATCCAAAAATAGTGGAGGAATTTTTTTCCAGCGACTTGATGAATTGCACTTTGGGGACGTCTGGTTGAAACAGTACGTAGCAACGAATTGCACTTAGGGGACGTCTGGTTGAAACAGGACGGAGCAACGGCTCACACTTTAAGGCCATCAGTCGCTGTTTTGAGGGATTTCTTCCCGGAACATCTCAAAAATGGGCGATGTGGACGAGCCAGCCGGCTTCCCCGATTTGACCCCTTGCGATTTTTTTTGGGCTTTTTTGAAATACCGCGTTTCTGTCTGCCTTCCAAGGACCATACAAGGTTAGGTTAGGTTAGTAGTGTTTAACGTCCCGTCGACAACGAGGTCATTAGAGACGGAGCGCAAGCTCTGTTTAGGGAAGGATGGGGAAGGAAATCGGCCGTGCCCTTTCAAAGGAACCATCCCGGAATTTGCCTGAAACGATTTAGGGAAATCACGGAAAACCTAAATCAGGATGGCCGGAGACGGGATTGAACCGTCGTCCTCCCGAATGCGAGTCCAGTGTGCTAACCACTGCGCCACCTCGCTCGGTGACCATACAAGACCTGAAGGCCAACATCCTAGCATATTCGGTGCTATGCTAATAAGTGTTGTAAGGTGCCAGAACATGGGCACTCACACGTTAGCTTACCAACATTAGTATTAATAATAAAGGGACTGGCAAGGGCATCAGATCATGACTCTACTGAATTATGATAAATATGAGGCACTGTCGAGCAGTACTCCCTGCATGCCTGCATGATTGAGCCACTAACTTAAAGCGTTGGTGAAAAGCGACGGAAGTTGAGAATTGTGGAACGTCAAGTCTGCAGATGGCCGTAGCTCGCTGGGCTGCCGTGGGCGGCAGGTGGCGGTCACCGGATACGCGGGACAGTACAGCGCTTCTGGGGGTAGCCCGGCATCCAGAGCCACCTGTGCCGGGCAGCGCGTGGTGAAGACGGGAACGTCGTTTGCCTAGGGACGTTATGACCTACTCGATCATTGGGTAGATCTCAAAAATGCCGTTGGAGGGATTTCGGCGATGATAGAGCGTTCGACATTGGCCGAAACAGAGTATTCTTCCGCCGCGTTTTCGTACGCGTGGGAGACGGGAGAATTGTGGAGAGACTGGACTTCGCCTCCAGCCATCGAGCGGTACGGACTTGGAGACGGCGTCTTGACCATCGTCTTCGAAGGGAGATATACCGTCTGTATCGCAGCACTGACCAACGCGTGTTCCGTGCAAGAGTTCTGCGGTTAGAGCTCTTTGTGTGCTCAGAAGTGAGATTTTCACCAACGCTTAACCACTTCCAACAACTTACCTAATATTCTTGATCTGGTAGTTATCCTTGCGAGGTGCCGAATATTTATCAACGTAGCTGCCGGTAATGGGGGCACGCAATTGAAAATTGCTAATGTCCCATTCTCAGAAGTGTGTGGGTGGACAAAGAAATTAACAGTTTTTTTTGTTAATTTTGTCAGTTGTGGGGAATATCAAATTAAAATGACAATATTACAGTCGAATTATCGACTTCATTGTAGCTAGCATTTACCCTGTTCCAGTAAGCTTTACATGTACTCTAGTCACTGCACAGCTTGCCCAGACGGGAAGGAAAGAAGATTTGCAGTCTTCTATGTCAGCGACGGATAAATAAGCTTACAGTGTCATAGGAAAAGCCAGAAATCGGTTTACTCAGCTTATCGGTAGTGGTTGGGCGTCACCTACCTGATATGATTTTCAAAACTGTCTAAAACAAAACTTTAGATATGTACCTACATTATTTAAAAAATTAAAAAAAATGTGACTCATAAAATGGGTTTTATTTCGTTTCGAAATCTGGGAGTTAAGTTGCCACACCCGTTATAAGGACTATCCAACGAAACCAGATTTCTGCCCAGTGAAATAAGGTAATGCACATGGAGAGAGAGAGAGAGAGAGAGAGAGAGAGAACGATGACCCTACTAGGGAGGTTCAAAGGGGTGCTCGCTACAGTTGTTACGCCGAGGTGAAGAGCACTGTAAAGGACAGAGCAGCACATTAATGCTATCTTCGGGTTGCAGGCCGGAATGGCCGAGCTGCTACGGTTCTAGGGGACTGATGACCTCAGATGTTAAGTCCCATAGTGCTCAGAGCCATTTGAACCATTTTTGTCTTCGGGTTGAAGACCACACCACCACCACCACCAACAACAACAACAGCAACAACAACAACAACAGCAACGTATGAACACTGGTAGTAGTTTCAGACGTTTCCACGTCGGTTTTTTACTTGCGAAGATCACCGGCGCGGGCGACTGTGTGCGTGATACATAGAAACGCGAGTAGACGGCAGCGGCAGCTGCTCGGTGCTGGGACGTGGCTGCACCTGCCGCCTAATGAGGCAGCCATCTTCCTGCCCTGAATTGCTGATACCTGACAATCAGCAGCGGTCCGCCCCGCCTCATCAATCACGACTGCCGGAAAGCGCGGAGCCCGGGGACACGCGTCGCCGCCCACGCACCTCACCACACCACCTGCTGCTGCTGCTCTCACACCCGCCCCCGCTCCGGCTCCATTCTGCATACCCACCACAACATCTTAGGCTACTTCCCAACTACTTTTTTATATTGGCAAAGTTCTTTCATGCATGCCTCGAAAATCCTTGTGTCGATGCATACGCAAGTGGTGGGACATGGCACTATTTACATGTGGTTACCCACGCTAAACCAGGTAGTTTGTGCAATCAAGGCGGATTTTTCATAATTATGCCTTCAATTACATTTTAGTCGTGGCTACTGTTTTCGGTTTTGGCACTTCATGTTATTCCTCTCCTTTGTTCGATAAATCCCCGCGGTGTATGTAACATAAAAGATGTGCTTGAACACTTCTTATGTAATAGAACCCAGTATGTTGTCCTCGATGGTGAGTGTTCATCGGAGGTGAGGGTGTCAGCTGGAGTGCCGCAGGGAAGTGTGGTAGGACCGCTGTTGTTTTCTATCTACATAAATGATCTTTTGGATAGGGTGGAGAGCAATGTGCAGCTGTCTGCTGATGATGCTGTGGTGTACGGGAAGGTGTCGTCGTTGAGTGACTGTAGGAGGATACAAGAAGACTTGGACAGGATTTGTGATAGGTGTAAAGAATGGCAGCTAACTCTAAATATAGATAAATGTAAATTAATGCAGGTGAATAGGAAAAAGAATCCCGTAATGTTTGAATACTCCATTAGTAGTGTAGCGCTTGACACAGTCACGTCTATTAAATATTTGTGCGTAACATTTCAGAGCGATATGAAGTGGGACAAACATGTAATGGCAGTTGTGGGGAAGGCGGATAGTCGTCTTCGGTTCGTTGGTAGAATTTTGGGAAGATGTGGTTCATCTGTACAGGAGACCGCTTATAAAACACTAATACGACCTATTCTTGAGTACTGCTCGAGCGTTTGGGATCCCTATCAAGTCGGATTGAGGGAGGACATAGAAGCAATTCAGAGGCGGGCTGCTAGATTTGTTACTGGTAGGTTTGTTCATCACACGAGTGTTACGGAAATGCTTCAGGAACTCGGGTGGGAGTCTCTAGAGGAAAGGAGGCGTCCTTTTCGTGAATCGCTACTGAGGAAATTTAGAGAACCAGCATTTGAGGCTGACTGCAGTACAATTTTACTGCCGCCAACTTACATTTCGCGGAAATACCACAAAGATAAGATAAGATAAGAGAGATTAGGGCTCGTACAGAGGCATATAGGCAGTCATTTTTCCCTCGTTCTGTTTGGGAGTGGAACAGGGAGAGAAGATGCTAGTTGTGGTACGAGTTACCCTCCGCCACCCACCGTATGGTAGATTGCGGAGTATGTACGTAGATGTAGATGTATGTATGATTGTCTAATGTCGTCTCCTCAATGGAATTCTCACTCCTGCAAATGGTTAAAATGATCCTGTCATTGACAACCTTTACCTAGGGACATCCACGAAACGAAGTATCGTGTTGTGGTTTTACTTCACTTCGGTTTAGCACATCAGACCAATTATTGCTATCGGGACACTGCTGGAATGAATCACAACTTGGAACCGTAAACTTTTCATCCTAAAAATATGTAGAATGCAAATAATTGCATAAATACGAAGTAATCAATGTCGGATTCTACCCCACATGTAATACTGACATTGGCAGAATATGTATTTCACTTTACTTACTAATCACCTCCCCCCCATCCCCCACCTCCCGTTATTAGACGGACACAGAATTGGGTGATACTGATTGGAGGTGAGAAATGAAAGACCTACACCCTGACTGCCACTTTCTGAAAAAACTCAGTGGACAAATAAACGGAACTCAACACATTTACTATGAGAGTTTCCCTATCCGCTGAACCGGAGCGTGCATATCACTTATTGAAGTACGGCAGCAGTTTTACTGCACCAGTGATCTGATAGTTTCGACGTTGGAAGCCGTGCAGAAGATGTATGTTGCGTGCCTGAAAAACCCCGGCCTACACAGCGGATGCAATATGCTGTCCAAAAACTCCTAGGGCCGAAATTAGCCTTATGCCAGCCTGGACACAAGTCAAGATTTTTGTTTGCTCACTATCCACAAACATAAAGAAGTATTCCAATGTCTGTCAGACTCCACAGAGAGGCAAAGAACCATCACTCGAATAAGCAGAATAACAACTCTGTCGAAAACAACACTTCTCCAAAATTTCTGCCGTGAGCTTCGCCAGTGAAGTCCCTATGTCGATTCTCAGAGGGAAGTGTCTTCGATCAACCCCACAGGAAAGGGCCCCTCCACGACATACCCTGCACTCTCCTGGACATGCAGCATCTACGTTTCCGCTCAGACGACGAATCCTAGCAGCCGCTACTAAAACATTATTAGCTCCCGCTGCATGGGTTATGAATGTGGAATCGAATCACCTGAAGCTCATAATCCTTTCAGAAGATTGTTCTGGGCGTTTCTATTTCCCTTCCTAAATCCTTAGCACTCCACCAATCAAATACGCAACTCTGCTTTTCGACGGGAAGCGTAGCCCCGTAAGAAGATTCCTTTGAGGTCAGCTCGCGACCATCGTTTATGACCCCACTCATTCCTTCACACTGAAGGGATATCTTTTCGCCTTGTTCCGCCTTCAACGCTCTTTTTCTATGTACGCTAGTCTGAATTTTTTTTTCTGTTCTACCAGAAAGCAAACTCCAGCCCGCACTGCAAACACTACGGGGTTCCTGCGGCCTCGAGCCTTGTAAACCGCCGCACCCTGCTCTGCCCTCTCTCAGGGCAGTAAATGTCTGCCTCTGCAGAGCACTGTAGGTCTCTTCCCAGCTCTCTTTAGCTGATAGCAGCGTCTGAGGACGGGGTGGTTTACGTCGTCCTTTCTGCCATTGCTCAGCTGTAATTAACTTCCAGACATGCAGTACTGCTAAACTTATTAGTAAGTGGTGGTAGCTAGTATCATCCAATGAAATGATTAATATTCAGCTGTGCATCGTAAACAATGACCTGATATAATTTACAGAATATTAAACGTATGGAGCAAAATCTTTCCATCTTGCAGCTCCTCGGTTCTACAGATATTTGTCTGATAAGTACAGAAAACTGATGAGTTGCTGTTTCGATACACGATGATCAACTCAACAAATCTTAATTCACAAATGTGGATGTTTTACAACTGTTTGGAAATCACATTCTAATTTGTTGTATTCCTTCTATGTATGGAAACGAGGACAACTGAAAACGACACGATCGGTGGAACATTCTTCTCCATATTCCTAACTGGTCTTGAAAGGCACCTACCTGTTCTTACAAGGGAACCTCCCCATCGCACCCCCCTCAGATGTAGTTATAAGTTGGCACAGTGGATAGGCCTTGAAAAACTGAACACAGATCAATCGAGAAAACAGGAAGAAGTTGTGTGGAACTATGAAAGAAATAACAAAATATACAAACTGAGTAGTCCATGCGCAAGATAGGCTACATCAAGGATAGTATGGTCTGAGGAGTGCCGTGGTCCCGTGGTTAGTGTGAGCAGCTGCGAAACGAGAGGTCCGTGGTTCAAGTCTTCCCTCGAGTGAAAAGTTTAATTTTTTATTTTCAGACAATTATGTGACGCACATGCCGTCACCAGTGTCGTATAGAATATATCAGACGTGTTTTCCTGTGGAGTAATCGGTTGACCTATGACCTTGCGATCAAATATTATCGGTTCCCATTGGAGAGGCACGTCCTTTCGTCTACTAATCGCACGGTTTTGCGGTGCGGTCGCAAAACACAGACACTAAACTTATTACAGTGAAAGAGACGTCAATGAACGAACAGACAGATCATAACTTTGCGAAAATAAAGACAGTAAAATTTTCACTCGAGGGAAGACTTGAACCAGGGACCTCTCGTTCCGCAGCTGCTCACAATGTCCATGGGACCACGACGCTCCTGACCTCATATTGTCCTTGATGTTGCCAATCATGCCCATGGACTACTCAGTTTCTATATTTTGCTTATTTTTTTCATAGTTCCACACAACTTCTTCCTGTTTTCTCGATTGTTCTGTGTTCAGTTTTTCAAGGCCTATCCACTGTGCCAACTTATAACTAAATCTGAGGGGGGTACGATGGGGAGGTTCCCTTGTTAGATACCTTTCATGCAGCTTGTTCACAAACACATCGATAGGTGAATCTCAAAGATTCTGTAGTCAGCTCCCTGTCTTTGGGCGGAAATTCTGAGTTTGTCTCAGCAAGTAGTCGGAGCTTTGACGCGAGTCACCCCACAGAAAAACTTGTGGCAGAATTAGTTCTCGAAGCCGTGTGGTCGGCAGCAAAACCAGCACCCTTCTCTGGACACTCTCTCTTCTTCCTCGTTATAAGTGAGAATGTACTGATATGTTTAGTATAGACGCTTTACCTTGTGATAATGCAATGAACTCAACAATGCGATATTGTTCTGAATAATGGTGACATGGTTGCTCGCCTGCATACTGGAGCTACACTTATCCGACTGTAGGTTAGGTGGTTTTCCAGATTATGGGACCTTAGAGTACTTTCCGCGGTACTTTGCAGTTATGTTTAACTTGAGAAAATTCCGGTCTCTCATCAAAGAAGGCGCAGACGAAAGGGCACCACGTGGACATCAGGAATATACAAAGAAACATCCTGGTTCAGGTTCACGGTAACCCGAATGAGTGTCCCCAAATCGCTCGAAAAACAATCCCAACACATCACAAATGTGTTTGTTATGATTTCATCAGCATTCCGCCGCACATTCTTTTCAGCCACAGACTGCTTCCTTGTCTGCTTTACAAAGCACACAAGTGCGCAAAGTGAACGTTCTGAAATGAGACACCGAGTGAGGTGGCACACTGTAAAAACATTATAATCGCCCAGGACGGAAGTTGACGTGTACGTCCGACCACCAAGATGTAGGTTTTCCTAAATCGCTTAAGGCAAATATCGAGAAGTTTGGCAAGGATACAGATGATTTCCTTCCCAAATTCGACTGTACGCTGTTTCTGGTAACCTCGTCGGCTATCGAATGTTAAACCCAAATGTTCCTTCTTTAGATGAGACATATACGTCCAACTCCTTGTGGAAATTTGGCGGTTTCGTTGCCATTCGTTATTCTCTTTCCCAGCTGACAAAAAATTAAATGTGCCTTTTATCAAACTTCCTTCAATAAATAGGGGTCGGTCTTCCCTGCATCAGCAGTTAACTGAATGGCTTCTCTGCAACCCCGTCATCTCTTGTATATCATTCGCACCTGGTCCCTTTCCTTCCAGGTGACCTAGGCGAACGAACAGGAGCAGGAGAGCGCTGTTTAAACTGTCCAAGAAGACCAGAGTAATCGTCCTACCTACACCTCTCTGAACGAAGTGGGTATCGCATTTCCCTGCACAAAGCTTTTCTACAATGTATTCAACATTGACCCTGCTAAGTCATTTCGCTATGGTACTACATAAAGTGATAGAGGAAAGACAGTTGTTTCTTTCGTCCAAACGCTTTTACGCCAAGCACCTGGGCATAAAACCAAACATACATACGCTATTACCGCCCCTCAAGCATTAAGGTAAAAGAATATACGGGCATGCCATACACGGAGTGGAACAAAAAGCTAACGAAGAGGACGAGAGCTTTCTACAGCATGAAGCTTTTACGAGACGCCGTGCGTAACTGGCGCTGCAAGTCGTTAGTTTTTGTGGAGGGCGATAAACACGCAAATTTTACGACTGCAAGCAATACAATATATAACTTTACAGTTTTTGCTGCAATAATTCTGAGTGACGCGAACCCGGCGCCTTGAGGTTTCCTGCACGTGAAGGAGGTGTAATCTGTCGGTCGGTCACATTATCGGAATCTAATAACTAAGGGCGATTCACTGTGAAACTAATGGACAGCACCGTAGTCGTTGTGTTATCAGTGGCACAAAAAGGAGCGATGTTCATCGTCGTATATCGCATTCAAATGAGACTTTTAACAGAGAATATTACGAAAGGAGACAAATAGTGTCATTTTTTTGTGCGAAGGGAAGTGAACAAATCGTGATTATGAAATATCTGAAATCTAAATTATTTGAAAGTAATTCTGTGAATTTAGTTTCAGAAAGGCATTCGACAGTCACTGAGAAGCAGGAAAAAAAACGATGTATTCGTTCTTGATACCTCAGATGGTATATTTCACATAAATAAAATTAGTCACAAGCTTCTAGGAACGAATAACATATTCAACATCGCCCAGACCACCTTTAGTTTTGCAGTCTCATATCTGTGGTAAGACATTGACGAATATTCCTCTCGAATATTAATACGAATTAGGCTGTAATATACCTCGGTTGAAGTAACGCCAAGTAAGCCCACCTGGCTAGCCGCGCGGTCTAACGCGCTGCTTCCCGAACGGGAAGGCGTGACGGTCCCCGGCACGAATCCGCCTGCCGGATTAGTGTCGAGGTCCGGTGTGCCGGCCAGCCTGTGGATGGTTTTTAAGGCGGTTTTCCTTCTACCTCGGCGAATGCGGGCTGTTTCCTCTAATTCCGCCTCAGTTACACTATATCGGCGATTGCTGCGCAAACACTGTCGCCACGTACGCGTACACCGTAATTAATCTCTACCACGCAAACATTTGGAGTTACACTCGTCCGGTATGTGACTTTCCGGGGGGGTCTCCACTCGGCGCCGAACCGCACACTAACCCTGGGTTCGGACTGCTGTGTCCTGTTGTGGGGTTGTGAACCACTGAGGGCTATGGCGGGGCGAAGCCTCTCTGTAGTTTCTAGGTCCCCAGTTTAATACAATACAATACAACGCCAAATAAAAATGAGAACTCCATAAGAGATTAGAAATGCGTGCCTTATCGGGTTTCGAACAGTCGTGGACAATGCTCTTACTAGCTGAGTTATCTAGCCATGACTCACAACGTATCACGTGTGTTCAACCTACCTGCACCTCTTCTCTACTTTCCAGTGCGAGCACTTCCCACGAACGGCAAACATCCAGTCCGCAAAGGGGTGTTGAAGGGCGTTGCTGCAGCGCATATGCAACCCAGTGCGACTCCGATGCGGTATATAAGCACCGACATGTAGGCAAAGGGTGAGAGCGGCCTTGGAACCGAAACCTTTTGATCGCCTCTTATAATTTGGGAACAGGTCTCACAACGGTTCACTCTGCAGTAAAATGAACGATTTAAGCAGTATGAATGGTGGTCTAATTAATAGGAGGCGTTACAATTGGCTAAAATGTTCATAAGTTCAGACATTACACAATGGACGACCGAAGTCTAACAGCACGACATCGCCTCCAGCGGCTTTCCTGGGCTCGTGACGTTATCGGTTGGACCCTAGACCGTGGGCTGGTGAGGTAAGTCCCGATTTCAGTTTTTAAGAGCTGATGGTTGGGTTCGAGTGTGGCGCAGACCCAACGAAACCATGGGCCCAAGTTGCCAAAAAGGCACTGTGCAACTTGGCGGTAGCTCCCTAGTGGAGTGGGTCCACTGGTCTTACTAAATTGGTAATGGTTACATTAGGTTACTCGGAGGTATTGATTTCCTGTTCCCAAACAACGATAAAAACTGTATGGATGACAATTGAAACGTGTATGTACTCGGTAGCAGCGATGGCGAGGCATGATAAAATCTTTGACCAGAGAGCCTAGTCTGCGCTTGACTGCGCGAGAGTGCAGTTCAGCAGTCTGTCGCGAGTTAGTAGTTCGAGAGTAGTAGCGCATGCGAGATGACGTAGTCTGCGGTAGTAGCGCGCGAGAGATAGTCGTAGTTCTGTGTGAGGAGTCGGCGGGCGTCGACATTGCACTCTGGTCAAGATTGGGGACAAGGTATATATTTTAAATAAGGTAATGAAGCAGCATTGCGCACATTTGATAATGTAATGTAAATTAACTGTAACTAATTTGTTCAAGAATCGCCCCAATAATAATTTGTTTTCAAACCAAGCATTTTAACAAAAGAAACATTTTATTGAAAGAATATTTACCTTCCATTTCCTTTAAAGAAAAATTTACTTAAGTTCAAACAATTTTGCAATGCATTTCCTTCGAGTTATGACGAAAAATAAGAGCAGATGCAGTTTTACTGAGGTAAGAGTTTGAGTTTAATTATTGAACAGGGCCTAAAGATCGACATTTCGGTCTATTTGCATTTTTATTGTGACTGAGATTTCATTATTATTGAATTGACTTTCATTTTTGTGGGAAACTTATACTTGGGTCAGATTGCTAATTTTCATTAAATTGTCATTGTCATTCAACATTTCTCTGGGGAGCTTACACTTGGCTCCATTTCTATTAAATATTGTCTTTGAAATTTTTGTGGGGAGGTTACACAATACGCCACGTCATCGGACCACACTTGTTCGCGATTGGTTTCAACAACGTTCTGGACAATTAGAGCTAATGAATTCGCCATCCAGATCACCCCACATGAATCCTATGGAATAAAATGGTTCAAATGGCTCTGAGCACTATGGGACTCAACTGCTGTGGTCATCAGTCCCCTAGAACTTAGAACTACTTAAACCTAACTAACCTAAGGACATCACACACAGCCATGCCCGAGGCAGGATTCGAACCTGCGACCGTAGCAGTCGCACGGTTCCGGACTGCGCGCCTAGAACCGCGAGACCACCGCGGCCGGCCTCCTATGGAATATTTATGGGACATAATCGAGAGGTCAGTTCGTGCACAAAATCCTACAGCGGCAACATTTTCGTAATTATTGACAGCTATATAGAACCACTTGTATGAACATCAAGAGCTCAGATGGAAATCCAGTTCTAAGCAAAGAAGGGAAAGCAGAAAGGTACAAGGAGTATATACAGGTTCCATACAAGGGCGATGTACTTGAGGGCAATGTTATAGAAATGGAGGAGAATGTAAATGCAGATGAAATGGGAGATATGATAGTGCGTGAAGAGTTTGACAGAGCACTGAAAGACTTAAATCGAAACAAGGCCCCGGGAGTAGACAACATTCCATTAGAACTACTGACAGCCTTGGGAGAGCTAGTCCTGACAAAACTCTACCATCTGGTGAGAAAAATGTATGAGACAGGCGAAATGCCCTCAGACTTCAAGAAGAATACGAAAGAAAGCAGGCGTTGACAGATGTGAAAATTACCGAACTATCAGTTTAATACTAACGCGAATTCTTTACAGACGAATGGAAAAACTGGTAGAAGCCGACCTCGGGGAAGATCAGTTTGAATTCCGGAGAAATATGGGAACACGTGAGGCAATACTGACCCTAAGACTTATGTTAGAAGCTAGATTAAGAAAAGGCAAACCTACGTTTCTAGCATTTGTAGACTTAGAGAAAGCTTTTAACAATGATGACTGGAATACAATCTTTCAAATTCTGAAGGTGGCAGGGGTAAAATACAGAGAGCGAACGGCTATTTACAATTTGTACAGAAACCAGATGGCAGTTATAAGAGTCGAGGGACATGAAAGGGAAGCAGTAGTTGGGAAGGGAGTGAGACAGGGTTGTAGCCTCTCCCCGATGTTATTCAATCTGTACATTGAGCAAGCAGTAAAGGAAACAAAAGAAAAATTCGGAGTAGGTATTAAAACACATGGAGAAGAAATAAAAACTTTGAGGTTCGCCGATGACATTGTAATTCTCTCAGAGACAGCAAAGGACTTGGAAGAGCAGTTGAACGGAATGGACAGTTTCTTGAAAGGAGGGTATAAGATGAACATCAACAAAAGCAAAACGACGATAATGGAATGTAGTCGAATTAAGTCGGGTGATGCTGAGGGAATTAGATTAGCAAATGAGACACTTAAAGTAGTAAAGGAGTTTTGCTATTTGGGGAGCAAAATAACTGATGATGGTCGAAGTAGAGAGGATATAAAATGTAGACTGGCAATGGCAAGGAAATCGTTTCTGAAGAAGAGAAATTTGTTAACATCGAGTATAGATTTAAGATTCAGGATGTCGTTTCTGAAAGTATTTGTATGGTGTGTAGCCATGTATGGGAGTGAAACATGGACAATAAATAGTTTGGACAAGAAGAGAGTAGAAGCTTACGAAATGTGGTGCTACAGAAGAATGCTGAAGATTAGATGGGTAGATCATATAACTAATGAGGAGGCACTGAATAGGATAGGGGAGAAGAGGAGTTTGTGGCACAACTTGACTAGAAGAAGGGACTGGTTGGTAGGACACGTTCTGAGGCATCAAGGGATCACCAATTTGGTACTGGAGGGCAGCGTGGAGGGTAAAAATCGTAGAGGGAGACCAAGAGATGAATACACTAAGCAGATTCAGTAGGATGTAGGCTGCAGTAGGTACTGGGAGATGAAGAAGCTTGCACAGGATAGAGTAGCATGGAGAGCTGCATCAAACCAGTCCCGGGACTGAAGACCACAACAACAACAACATGGAGGCACCCTGTTTCAATACTTCTGAAGGAGACTTCCAACGATTTATTGACTGTATGCCACGTCCAGTTGCTGCACTGCTTCGGAGAAAAGGAGTTCTGACACGATATTGGGAAATATCTCATGACTTTTGTCACCTTAGTTTAAGTGAGAATTAGTCATGTAGATGGATTACCGCTACGAAAGGAAAAAAATGACGAGAGGAAATCGCGAAGACTGCACAGACATTTATCGGTTCGTACGAAACTACACAGCTGCCTGTCTTATGACCCAAAGAACGTTAGCCGATCATCAGACCCGATACCTGAGTGCCGCGAGCACGGCGGGCCGCTACGGGCGCAGGAAGTGCGGCGGGTCTGGTGTGCGCCGAAGAGCGGTGTCCGCCGCTGCCCGCCGCTCGCTGCAGCCAGCCGGCTGGTTGGTCCCGTCCGCCGGCCGCCGGCCTTGGCAGGGCAACACGCTCCGTTAATTTTTCCCTGTCAGCTTTGGCCGCACACGGGCATTACTCTTCACCCCGGCCGGCCGAGGTCAACTTGTTTCTATTACCAACACGTAGGTGCCGTAAATTAAGCTGTCCGTTCATCAAGTGGAATTAAGACGGTGGGAACTCTTGGCTGGGTGGGCGTGCGTGGGTTTGTTGTCCGCCGGCTGCAGAGACAAAAGCGGACACGGCGCGGTGCGGACACACACACACACACACACACACACACACAGGCGGCTCTAGGTGCACAGTGCAGCGTGGCGCGGTACGGCGGCGTAAGATGTCCTGCGGATAAATATTATCCTGTAAATATTGGAGGTTTGCCCCGCGTCAACAGGACGTTCCCGCGGCAGGAGTGGCCATGGAGCACCCTCCAGGCTGTCAGTCAGAGCCGCAAACAGCGCCGACTCGGTTGCGGACGCGTTCTCAGCCTCCCAGATAACCGACTGCTCCCTCCACCGGTAGCGGCTGCTTCCAATCGGTCAGTGTCGCCCCTGCACATCTCCGCCGTCACATGTCACACAAAACAAGGCTCAATTAATCACAATCAAAGCTCCACGATGTCTAATGTGGTCTTCTGATAATGTTACAAAATTTCAGAGTTGACGGAGGAAGGTAAATATATCAATCAGAGGTAAAGGACCCTGATTCTGAAACAACCGAGTCGAAAGTTATTAGGTTGGTGCAGAAGATCGCAACTTTTTTATTTTGGATATCGGTATTCCGGTTGCTATGGGTTTATGTATCGATTGTCATTTTCTATTAATAGTTCACTGTTACTATTTGAGTTTACATATTGACATGTTGTCATTTGGAGATAGTAAATGGCGCTGTGGACACCAGAAATGGAGCTCCAGGTGGAGGAAAACCAGCTGACAGCAGCGGGTGCAGCAAGCACCATTTCGCCGGATCTCCTGCTTACATGGCAGACGCTCTGTCCATCTGAACCACCAAAGGCACAGCGGATAGTGCGACTGCACGGATTTATCCCTTGCACGCTCCCCGTGAAACCCACATTCCCAACTTAATATCCGCACACTACATTCGTTGTGCCCCTGGCCATTACACTCATTACTCGCGGCAGACAATCTTACTGAGTCCCGTAAGAGATTGGGCAATGCGTGTGCATCCAGCACAGAATAAGGTCAATGGCCAGTTAGCCTTAACTATATGAAGATGGTTCAAATGGCTCTGAGCACTATGGGACTCAACTGCTGAGGTCATTAGTCCCCTAGAACTTAGAACTAGTTAAACCTAACTAACCTAAGGACATCACACACATCCATGCCCGAGGCAGGATTCGAACCTGCGACCGTAGCGGTCTCGCGGTTCCAGACTGCAGCGCCAGAACCGCGCGGCCACTTCGGCCGGCTTATATGAAGATGGTATCTGTTCTTTCGGACATGTTCGAAAGAACAGATACCATCTTCATATCCGTTATTGAGTCTATTAAGTCATACATTTATTCTGGAAACCACATGCTGGTTATGTTGTTTCCGTGTACTCTGAACTGTACTGGACTGCAAGGAAGTCAGTCAGCGACGTAGAATGCAGCCTTGCAATTCATTTTTCCGTCATCGATAATAAATAATATCGAATATTATAGATCATCCTTCCATTAATTAATGATAAATCTCGAGAAACTTTAAAAAAAAGTAAGGTGAAAAAATATACCCTCATATAACCAGACACGCACCTGCAAGCATTCCGTTCGTAATTTACGACACTAACAATTACGCTATAGTTTAGGCGTAGCACGAATGTCTACATTATAATATCTACAGAGTGGTAGAAAACAGTTTGAAAAGCTTGTAAGGATGTTGCAGGGACGTAGTTCCGAGAAATAACTGTTAAGGGAAAAAAATCGACACGTTGCGCCGTTTTATGATTGTTTACTATTGGGATTAACCAATTGGGTAGCTGCGCGCGCAAATTCAAGCACTTGCACGCGCTAAAGTGCCGTAACATTCAGACATCTGTGGGTCCGTGAGTTACCACTTGTCCAAATGCTACTTTCCAGTAAAAATATGCCTTTTTCAGATGTGATAAATTTAAACTAGGTCAGAAAAGACTACGTTTGTTAAGTCTGAGGAAACCAGACGAGGAACAAGTTTGGTTACACTTTATGTGGTACGTTGTTTGAATGTTGCCTGCGCGACGACCTGATTGCCTACCTTCAATGGAAAATAACTCTGTACGGCGCAACGGATAGAGTTTCTTTCTTAACAATTATTTGTCAGCTCAACATACCCTGCCACACCATTGGAAAATTTCCAGACTGTTTCTGACCACCCTGCACATACCTCTAAGAGATGTAGTCACAGATGTCATTATTTAACTGTAATAAACTGTACCAGCAACGACGAACTTTTGATAAAGCATCAGTGCCGTAACATCGTAACGGCGTACTTTCACAGCACGCAACTTACAATGTGGAAAGCATCAAATATGGGAAGCCTTTAACTACTGATATGTAGTTTCTTGCCATTTTATTAAAACAAATCGTACCTCAAACGACGGGTTTTCGAGAGATCCTAAAGCCTTCCGGTGCTTTGAAGCAACATATATTCTTAGCATGTACGCTATAATACAAAAATCACCAAATATAGAGTTCAATCTCATATTACTTAACTCAATATGGACCTCGTAAGTGATGCTTTTGCCGTAAAACTGATGATGCACCTCTTTGGCCACACACCTCTCCACGAGTCAGAAATCTGACTCGGAAGATTCTTCCTTTCAAGCTTCGCTGTTTTGTGGAACGTGAAATTCCACGCCGAGGCGTCACAATGCTCTACCAGGTACTCGTCCACGAACGCTTACGCTTTCACATACCGTGAGAAGACGTCTTTAGGCAGCTCAACAGCCGGCTGCCGCGGGGAAGCCGGCAACGTGTACACTCACTGTCATACAAAACCGGGACAACGGTCTACTCTGAGAGGCCCACTTCATGATGCAATTATCCTCCATACTGATGACTTTGGCATGTTATAGGAACGAGACCGCTTGGACGGTATCGAACTCATTATCAAAACCTTGCCTGAACAGTCGCTGCTGCCAGCATTGCTCGTCAGGAGTCCTAATACCCGTCTGGAGTGCGACAGACGCGTTTTTCCCACGGCTTGCAGTATTTTCTACAGCAAGTAGCCTTCTCGCAGAGGCGGCAGCGGCATTAGAACTTTTTGTAATGGTAACCTCTCAAATTGAATTTTTAGAAAAATCATGATTTGGCATAATAGCTGTCTGAGAAAAGAGTTTTTTTTTAATTTTAACAGTTCTCGGGTATCTGACCGGGTAGCGCCGTAATTTCTCCGCAATATTTCGGCAGACGTACACGCTGCCATCTTCAGGTGGTTCCTGGCGAATGCTGTGCTGTTCCTCTCGGCGCCCTATATATACTAGCCGTTACCCTATCCATCGTTCCTATCCTGAGTCTGAGCTGGGGTCTGCAGTCTCCCTGCTGCCGCCGGGAGCGGTCCTCGATAGTTTTTTGCTGCGAAATTCTTCATCAATTTTTGACGGGCCCTATTTGTGTCTAATCTCAAGCATTTCAAAGAGCACGCGTTAAATTCAGCAGCAATAATGCCTCTAGCTTTCTTTCGTTATGCTGACGATACCTTCACGATCTGGTCATAATAGGATAGGAACTTTTCATCTAATCATTCATCATATAATAGTAAGCACTGAGATGGAGAAAGGAGCAAACTGACATTTTTTGACGTTTTGCATGAACGAAAATTAGATTACCGCAATTTAACAGTATCGACCCCAATTATAGTCCGTAAAACTTTCAGTGTCCAACCCAAAAGAGAGCTGCTTCAAAGATGCTGATAAACACTAAAGAAATTAAGTAAAATAAGAAAAATTTAAAAAACATAATGACGCACCGTGAAGCAGTTGTACAAATTGGTTCAAAAATCGCTCTGAGCACTATGGGACTTCACATTTGAGGTCATCAGTCCTCTAGAACTTAGAACCATTTAAACCTAACAAACCTAAGGACATCACACACATCCATGCCCGAGGAAGGATTCGAACCTGCGACCGTAGCAGCACCGCGGTTCCAGACTGAAGCACCTAGAACCGCTCGGTCACATGGGCAGGCTACAAACTGGCCACAAACAGACAAATAGATATTGATCTAGGTATCGACGCAGCTGGGAAGGATAGTAAGCGGTGGACATGTCGAAAGGTTTTGAAGTCCTTGCGAATTTCATTCCGTGTACTCAGATGGACTGCAGCTATTTCTAGCAGACATGCGCGTGAGAATATAGGACGATTTGATGGAGGGCGTGTAGTCGGACTCAAAGAAGCCGGTTGGAGTCATCGGCGAATCGCTCGAATTTTGAATAGGAGTGAAGTCACTATTTAGCGATGTTGGCAGCAATGGATGAGCCATGGTCGAATACAGTGTCAAGAAGGAAGCGCTCAACCTATAGAGCGCACAAAACCTGAGGACCAAGCAATCATCAGAGAGGCTCTCACGGACCCGAGTTTATCATTGCCATTGACCCGACGTGCAACTGGTGCTTCAGTGATCACTGGAACCATCAATAGGCGCCTCACAGAAAGCATCCTGAACTCACTGCACCCCTCTGCCGTCTAAAATTGAGATCTGTACACCAACAAGGCAGTTTGCAGTGGTATCGGAGGAATTCGACCTGAAATACCATTGAATGGCGTAGAACGGTCTTCAGTGATACGTCCTACTTCGAACTGTGCGCAGATAGCCAGCGGTGACGTGTCTGGAGACTTCCCGAACAGCGTTGGGATACCCATTTGAGTGTCGCCCGCCGCATGGCCCGACAACCACGAATGAGCGGCAAATTAAGTGCTTATGCTTTTCTGCGTTGGAGTACAGACCCTACATCTCGTTGCGTATCAAAACGCCGCCCATCATTAGTCTTAAGAACATTAATCATAGTCCTCTGAAAGTGGCGCCATTCCCCTACCGTGTGGTACAGAGACAGATGTTCCAGCGCTAACCCATCGTGTGTGCGTGCCCTGACCGTAGCTGCCCTGACCGTAGCTCTTTCAATGTGGCATCGAGAGGGGGATGTATGCTGCGCCTTGCAACTATTCACACCGCCTGGCGCCCCGGAGAATATTGCATCATTATATTCCCGGGAATGGTGAAGTAGAAACCCTGGGTTCCTCGGTGCCACGCCACGACCTCCCTTCCAAACCCAATCAAGGCCTTGTGGAGGGCAGGGTTTGCGACAAGGATCCAACACGACTGGACAGACTAACGTGCATGACGGCGTCGACGACAAGCTGTCCAAGTGGTCTTACGAGCTGCCAGCATTTGGATCGCATTTGGTTCCGATGGTACTGATTCGGCCATCCAAACACACTTCCTGTCCAACTCGAACTCCTAACTTGTTGCATACCATACTACTTCTCTACGCATATAATAGTAATGTCTACATGAACTGTGCGGCTGGTCCCGGAGGAGGTTCGAGTCCTCCCTCGGGCATGGGTGTGTGTGTTTATCCTTAGGATAATTTAGGTTAAGTAGTGTGTTAAGTCCCATAGGATTTCACACACATTTGAACACTAATGTCTACACTTTGGCGGCATTCTAAGAGATATTCAGTGTGGATAGACCCTAGGTCCGACCTCTCACAGAGTAATGAAAGATTCTACGAGCAGTCAGTAAAATGGATAGAGGGGCTCTATGGAAGCAGTATGTGACATTTGGGAATTTGGGTTAGACGGGAAACGTGCTCGGCTATTCGAAGCGATTAAATGTTCAATTGTGTGTGAATTCCTATAGGACCAAACTGCTGAGGTCATCGGTCCTAGACTCACACACGACTTAAACTAACTTATGCTAAGAACTACACACATACACGCCTATGCGCGAGAGAAGACTCGAACCTCCGGCGGGAGGTGCCGCGCAGCCCGATCATGGCGCCTCAAACCGCGCGGCCTCTCCGCGCGGCGAATCGGTTAAGGCGACCAGTCGCGTAAAGCAGGAAATCCAGGATTGAGTCCTGGTCCAGCACAATTTTTCACTTGTCGCCATCGAGGTATTTAAATGCACTGATGCGGCTGACGTCAGTATTTCTCTTTCATCACGTGTATATACGGCCGTGGAATCATGACTTTTGTGGTGTCTGTTCTTTCTGACATGCGTGGAAGAATAGACTCCACATTATAATAATAACAACGTGTGTCTGACACAAAGGAATCTTCCTTAAACTTGATGCAGCATTCATGCGAGATTTGGAGATGGTCACTTGATCTAGATTAGTTGTCTGGAAATACGCTACTGGCCATTAAAATTGCTACACCACGAAGATGACGTGCTACAGACGCGAAATTTAACCCACAGGAAGAAGATGCTGTGATATGCAAATAATTAGCTTTTCAGAGCATTCACACAAGGTTGGCGCCGGTCGCGACACCTACAACGTGCTGACATGAGGGAAGTTTCCAACCGATTTCTCATACACAAACAGCAGTTGACCGGCATTGCCTGGTGAAACGTTGTTGTGATGCCTCGTGTAAGGAGAAGAAATGCATGCCGTCATGTTTCCAACTTTGATAATGGTCGGATTGTAGACTATCGAGATCGCGGTTTATCGT
Source organism: Schistocerca nitens (assembly GCF_023898315.1). Lineage (NCBI taxonomy): Eukaryota > Metazoa > Arthropoda > Insecta > Orthoptera > Acrididae > Schistocerca > Schistocerca nitens. The sequence goes on along the minus strand of NC_064619.1, from coordinate 563,573,160 downwards.
ATCGCTGCTCGCGTTGGTCGAGATCCAGTGACTGTTAGCAGAAAATGGAATCGATGGGTTCAGGATCGTAATACGGAACGCCGTGCTGGATCCCAACGGCCTCGTAACCCTAGCAGTCGAGATGACATGCATCTTATCCGCATGGCTGTAACGGATTGTGCAGCCACGACTCGATCCCTGAGTCAACAGATGGGGACGTTTGCAAGACAACAATGATCTGCACGAACAGTCCGACGACATTTGCAGCAATATGGACTGTCAGCTCGGAGACCATAGCTGCGGTTACCCTTGACGCTCCATTACAGACAGGAGCGCCTGCTATGGTGTACTCAACGACGCACCTGGGTGCACGAATAGCAAAAAGTCATTTTTTCGGATGAATCCAGGTTCTGTTTACAGCATCATGGCGGTCGCATCCGTGTTTGGCGACATCGCGGTGAACGCACATTGGAAGCGTGTATTCGTCGTCGCCATAGTGGTGTATCACCCGGCGTGATGGTATGGGGTGCCATTGGTTACACGTCTCGGTCACCTCTTGTTCGCATTGACGACACTTTGAACAGTGGACGTAACATTTCAGATGTGTTACGACCCGTGGCTCTACCCTTCATTCCATCCCTGCGAAACCCTACATTTCAGCAGGATAATGCACGACAGCATGTTGCAGGTCCTGTACGGGTCTTTCTGGATACAGAAGAAGTTCGACTGCTGGCCTGGCTAGTACATTCTCCAGATCTCTCACCAGTTCAAAACGTCTGGCCAATGGTAGCCGAGCAACTGGCCCGTCACAATACGCCAGTCACTGCACTTGACGAACTGCGGTATCGTGTTGAAGCTGCATGGGCAGCTGTTCCTGTACACACCATCCAAGCTCTGTCTGACTCAATGCGCAGGCGTATCAAGGCGGTTATTACGGCCAGAGGTGGTTGTTCTGGGTACTGATTTCTCAGGATCTATGCACCCAAATTGCGTGAAAATGTAATCATATGTCAGTTCTAGTATAATATATTTGTCCAATGAATACCCGTTTACCATCTGCATTTCTTCTTGGTGTAGCAATTTTAATGGCCAGTAGTGTAAATATTCATTACAACAGCTTTTAGTGGTTCCATGATACCGTCCTCCACTGAACTCGTATCTACGCAAAGATCTGTGATCTAGAAACAAACTTTAAATACAGTCATCTGCGCTCGTATAACCTTGGAATGAGGTTAGAATTTTAAAACAGCGCGTACCGTTATGCGCCGACGAAGGCCGCCTGCTCTTCCGTCTATGATGTACGTACATGAAGTGCCGCAGAGCGCCGATAGCTCAGATATGGTTCGACTTCCATCAGCGCCCAATCCAATCGGAGCCGGTCGTAGCAGGCGGATGCGCTAAAAATAAACTTCCGAAAATTTGAGTGGAGATGTGTTATGAAGGAAAGCTCCATTAGGACGCTCGCGGAGCCCCGGCGCGTCGTCGCGGGGAAGGCGTCAGTTCGTCATCGCGTAACGCCTCCTCCGAATTGGTCCATAGCCATTGTGGGCTGTTCCAATTCAATTTGCTAGAGTGCCGTCGGCAGTTACAAGTGCTGCATTACGCAACTAGCCCGCGCCGAGCCGCGCAGAGCTGGATGGCCTGCACGGGGTAATCGCCTACAACCTCTCTTCCTCTGTCTCTCACACTTATGAGGCTGTGCCGCAGTGTGCGTGGCTGTGGGGCGGAAGGGGTTGACAGGGAGTAGGCGAACAGAAGTACCTGCATATTTTTATGAAGGTGGATCGGAAGGGAAGATAAATATAGAAAACACAAAGCAATATAGTTTTCCTTAAGTATTTATAAATTTTATGGCACGAAATTATTGCTGCAAACAGTAAAATGTAACAAGCAAAAATAAAGAAATGTAACACTAGTTTCCCGGTAGTGAGATGCTTTCCAGGCAGTTACTAGCACCATCCCATACCATTATTTTTCTATTGTTCCAAGTCCTAACGACCGAGGGAGATGGCATAGCTGTTACTACTGCCACATTCGGTTGGGAACTGGGTTCTAATCCCCGTCGGGACACCGATATATACAAGAGGTAGCCATAAAGTTTCTGTTTTTACCTCGAAAAGTTATGTGATTAATGTTTTGTTTGTTTGCAGTACATGTGTGCAGCCCTAATTTTGAAACGTCCATGCCACGCTACCGTAGGGTGTCCCTAAAGGGGCCAAAACAAAATTGCGCAACCCACTAAAAAGAAGCATATCTTGTGGTAATTCGTTTTCGCCAAGAGTGGAAATGTTGCAGCTATGTCAAGCCAATCCAGGCGGCTAAAGATGTCGTCTGGATCGCACAGATACCGCTGCAACATTTCCACTGGTGTCGAAAGCGAATTACCGCACGATAATCCACTGTTCAAATGAGTTACATCATGTTCATTTGACTTCTCTTCCGGCGTGATACGGTACTGTGGTGTGGAAATTCGAATGTGTGCCAAGAGTTTAATTTAAACTTTATGAGTATCGCTCGTCGTTTCTTAGAACTGACAGCAGTAATCATCCTTTTCCGTTCACGTACTGAAGCTTAGGTAAAAATTTGTACTCAGGGTTGCTTGTTTCTTATTCCATTTTATTACTGCACTTGTCAGCGGTTTGTTTGATAATTCACAGTTAATTATCGCTTTTGTTTCTCTCTTTCAGCCCTGATAACCTCACTGTTGAACGCTCTACACATAGCAACACCACCACCTCCCCCCTCCCCCCTCTCTATCTCTCTCTCTCTCTCTCTCTCTTTCTCTCTCTACAAAATTCTCTGTTTGTTGAACACGTGTAAAACTCAACTCGAGCTTTCGAAAATTGGCAGCATGTCCATAGTAGGAATGGCGGGGTGGCGGCAGAAAGGGCATCTGGCCACCCTCTGCAATTAACACTGCCCCATCCGTCATAACAAAGCCGATCCCGCGTTGGAGCGGAACAAAGGACCGAGAAAGAAAGAAACATGGAGCGTGTACTCAGTTCTGACAATTCACCCCTCATTTTGCGCAATGTTGGGACGACACTTCTTACTTACTTTCTGAAGTTCTTTCGTACTATATTGGAGCCTTCAGTTTTTATTGGAACTGAAGAATATCCTCCTGGCTATCAATATTTATTTCACTATTGTATGCGACTACGGAAAAAATATTATCAAGATACATTTTACATGCATGTACTGCCGTATAATGGGTTCTTGGCCAGAAACTAGTCTCAGAAAAAATACGTAGGTAATATTAGAATTACGCTGAAGCGCCACAGAAACTTGTATAGGCATGCATATTCAAATACAGAAATATGTAAACAGACAGAATACGGCACTGCGGTCGTCAACGCCTATATAGGACAACAAGTGTCTGGCGCAGTTGTTACATCGGTCACTGCTGCTACATAGGCAGGTTATCAAGATTTATTGAGTCTGAACGTGGTGTTATAGTCGACGCACGAGCGACCGAGGTAACGATGAAGTGGGGTTTACCCACACGGCCATTTCACGAGTGTGTCGTAAAACATCGAATTTCCGACATCGCTGCGGCCGGAAAAAGACCCTGCAAGAACGGGACCAATGACGACTCAAGAGAATCGTTCACCGTCACAAAAGCGCAACCGTTCCGCAAATTGCTGCAGATTTCTGTGATGGGCCATCAACAAGTGTCAGCGTGCAAACCATTCAATGAAACATCATCGATATGGGTTTTCGGAGCCGAAGGCCTACTCGTGCACCCTTTATGACTGCACGACGCAAAGCTTTACGCCTCACTTGAGCCAGTCAACACCGACATCGGAATGTTGATGACTGGAAACATGTTGGCTGGTCGGACGAATCTCGTTTCAAATTGTATCGAGCAGATGCACGTGCATGGGTATGGAGACGACCTCATGAATCCATGGACCCTGCTTGTCAGTAGGGGACTGTTGAAGCTGGCGGAGGCGCTCTAATTGTGTCGGGCGTGTGCTGTTGGAGTGGTATGGGACCCCTGATACGTCTAGAACGTCTATGTTCAAATGTGTGTGAAAACTTATGGGACTTAACTGCTAAGGTCATCAGTCCCTAAGCTTACACACTACTTAACCTAAATTATCCTAAGGACACACACCCATGCCCGAGGGAGGACTCGAACCTCCGCCGGGACCAGCCGCACAGTCCATGACTGCAGCACCTTATACCGCTAGAACGTCTAGATATGACTGACAGGCGACATGAACGTGAACATCCTGTCTGATCACCTGCATCCATTCAAGACCATTTTGCATTCCGACGGACTTGGGCCATTCCAGCAGGACAATGCGACACCCCACACGTCCAGAATTGCTACAGAGTGGTTCGAGGAACACTCGCCTGAGGTTAAACACTTCCGCTGGCCACCAAACTCCCCAAACATGAACATTATTGATGATATCCGGGATGCCTTGCAACGAGCTGTTCAGAAGAGGTCTCCACCCCCTCGTACTCTTACGGATTTATGGACAACGCTGAAGGATTCCCTCCAGCACCAAATATTATTCGAGTCTATGCCACGACGTATTGCGGTAGCCCCACACGATATGAGGCTGGTGTACCAGTTTGTTTGGCTCTTCAGTATAGAACAGCAGCTTTAGTGTTGATGATTTCGTACTTGCAACTGACTATAAAGGAGTAACTATTTATACTTTACGATGCCTTTAGGCGGACTCGAGTCCTGGCGAGTTATTCTGTTTGGTTGTGTTGGTGGGGCAGGAAGCGGGCGGCGGCCCCGCCCTGCGCCGCAGAGAGGAGAAAGTGGAGGCCCTGGGGTCACCGCGGACACTGGCCGCCCTCCAGCTCCGTGCACTCGTCCGGCTGGCGTGTGGCGGGCGCTCTTACAGCCGGTATGATCGCTATAAAATTGTTGTGGCTTTCGTGGCCACTTGTTGACAAATTGTCTATTGGCTTCTGTCTCGGGTTCTTCGGCTGACGTTCATCTAATGATTTTACTGACGTTTCGCCAGCACGAGTGGGTGGCATTGTCAAAGCTTCACCCTCCATCGCCGGTGGTGAACTGGAGCCGAGCTCGCAGCCGCAGACTATATGTAGCTGGCGCAGAGAAGTCCTCGGATGTTGGCGCGCCAGGTACATATAGTCTGCGTCCGCGAGCTCGGCTCCAGTTCACCACCGGCAATGGAGGGTGAAGCTTTGACAATGCCAGCCACTCGTGCTGGCGAAACGTCAGTAAAATCATTAGATGAACGTCCGCCGAAGAAACCGAGACAGAAGCCAAGAGGCAGTTTTTCATGATTGCTACAGTTGTGCTCTAGCTGCGTGATGCGCTTCATTTCAACAATATACTCCTTCCTCCCACGCGTACGCTATTTGCCCTTCCTCTGCCTTTGATCGACAGTCCGGACCTGTTGGATTCTACCTTGATCGTCAAGCTAGTGAAGCATACCTGGCACTAGAATATTCGTAGTCAGTACGAAAGTGTTTTTCCGTAGATATGTTTCCAAGAGTATTCTAAGAACAGAGCAACTACATCTACAGGATGCCCCGGAAGTTGGAACCGGGGTAAATGTCGCGAAATTGCAAGATACAGGGACAGGGCGGATATGGATATAAGCAAAGTGGGTGAGGGTAAACTTTTTGGGTGACCTGCGAGAGCCTCCACCATCTTGGTATCCGCAGAATCGGATTCAAGTCTCATTTATTCAATGTTGTTGTGTGTGAAATCTTATGGGACTTAACTACTAAGGTCATCAGTCCCTAAGCTTACACACTACTTAACCTAAATTATCCTAAGGACAAAAACACACACCACGCCCAAGGGAGGACTCGAACCTCCGCCGGGACCAGCCACACAGTCCATGACTGCAGCGCCTGAGACCGCTCGGCTAATCCCGCGCGGCCCATCACTTTCCTCTTTCCACTATTCTATTCAGAACGACACAGTCTACACCAGGGTTTCCCAAACTGTGTTCCGGGGAGTGAGTAATTGTTCTCTGGAAAACATGGCGTCTCTGTAGATACTTTGAAGATACTAATTATTTTTTAAAAAAATACTATCATTGCTGTATTATTAGTTTTTATTTATAATTAAAACGATCGCAGGATGAAACATGTATTTTTTAGTTTTTAAAATTTCATTAACTTTCAAAACAAATAAGGTCTTAGATCAAGGTACCAGGATTATCAAAGTGTTCCATCAGAGAAAAGGTTTGGGAATCCTCGATCTGCCCGCCCGGTTGGCCGTGCGGTCTAACGCTGGTCCCCGGCACGAATCCGCCCGGCGGATTTGTGTCGAGGTCCTGTGAACGGGCCAGTCTGTGGATGGTTTTTAGGCGGTTTTTCATCTGCCTCGGCGAATGCGGGCTGGTTCCCCTTATTCCGCCTCAGTTACACTATGTCGGCGGTTGCTGCGCAAAGAAGTTCTCCACGTACGCGTACACCACCATTACCCTACCTCGCAAACCTAGGGGTTACACTCGTCTGGTGTGAGACGTTCCCTGGGTTGTCCACAGGAGGCCGAACCGCACAATAACCCTGGGTTCGGTGTGGGGAGGCGGAGGGGTGAAGTGGACTGCGGCAGTCGTCGTGGGGTTGAGGACCACTGCGGCTGCGGCGGGGAAGGAGCCTCTCCGTCGTTTCTGGGTCCCCGGTTAACATACAATACAATACAATCCTTGATCTACACAAAAATGTTTTAAAATGTTTGATATATCCATCGTACGAACGTATTCTATTTACCGGCTGAAGTAAGCGCAAGGAACAGTATAATATCGAAGCGTTGGTCGGGTATTGCGTTTCCATAGGTATTAATGCCATTACGAGCTCACACTAGCGTGAGGGACACAATGGCGGAGCTGAGGAAACTTCCGCAGCAGCTGTTCGTTGCACCTGAACACGACCCGCGGACAAAGAATGAAAGCGGCACAGGGAAAAATAGTGAAGGGAAGAGGGGTGGGGTGTGGGGGCACACACGTACCTTCTGTTCTGTCCGTCCGTTCTCGCCTTTCAGGTGGCCGAGTGTCTTAATTTGAATATATACGACCAGAGCGGGCTGTTTAGCATCAACGCGCTCGCGACGGGACAAGTGAGCGGTGGCGACCACTGCTCGCCTCGATTGCTGTTTGAGTAATGGCAGCGCGCCCGGGGGACCGGGCCGGGGAGAAAGCCAGTGGGAGCGAGCGAGCGAGCGCGGAGTAGCCCCGTCTGCATTGTCCCGGCCGGAGGGCCGTCACTGGCGCTCTAAATCAGAGGCGAGCGGCGGAAGTGGGCCCCGAATTAGTCTTAACTCCTCCGGTATTTATTACGGCCCAGGTCCGGGACGGCGCTTTACAATAGCGAAGAACTGTCGCGAGGAATTACAACGATGGCCCTGTCCACGAAGTTTTGGGGGAGTCCCCGCGGGCCGGAGCGCGCGAGGCGGGCCTTCCAGCACTTTGCCGCCGCTGTCAAGCCCGGCTCAGCGAAAGCCTTCCGCCTTGATGCACAGGGGGGCGGGGAGAGTTTAATTATTGTGGCGAGGGTGTACCTGGTAGAGTAGGGACGGGAAAGAAAAAAAAACGGAGAGGGGGGCGGGGGAGAGAGAGAGAAACACGCGCACACCCAACTGGCCATCAAAGAATTGATTAATTAATTTTGTATCCACACACAACGGTGATGCGTTTTTAATTAACTTTTCCCGTAGAGACGGACGAGTTTCATTACCACGTATTAATCGATAAGTCGGCCGACCACGACCGCGTAGAGAAGGCTAAAGCGTGCAAACAACTTGCTGTGGGCTCGAAACACTTCATGGTGCTAATCTCCGAAGCAAGCGCACATACACTTCGCACTCAGCACACCCGGAACTTAGAACAACCTCGTTGGTCCTAAGATGGGATCAGTCAGTACCAAACAATAAGGTTGCTTTGTGGGGAGGCCATTATTCCAGCCAAATAACGCGGTGTATGTAATTGTAATGTTGTGAGATACGGGATAAACTCAGTTTGGCGACATCAATCGCGTCGTGATCAAGTGCTGGGTCCGTGGTCGATCACGTGAAGCAACAGAGGAGTACGTTTTCTTATCTTCGATTGGCTATTCAGAGAGTGTCTTTACAAGGAGGCAGAGCCGTTTCTGGCATCTGATTGGCTACTTTTGAGAGCAAAGATTCCAGAACGGCCTGACAAGAAGAGGACTCATATGTCTGACGGAGGTAGCATGTGGCGGAAGACGAGCATAGCACAGGAATGTTGGGAAAAAAATCCATTTGTGGAGACGGTGACTAACTTATTGTCAGAAATTATCTTTTATTTTTGACTCAATCACGTTTTATTACAGAATCAGAACCGGGTTCAGCCTTTAAAGTCGATCTTCAGATGCTATCGGCAGCATTTGATGAACATGTTCGACTTTGTCAAATAACGCGTTGTCAACAACGAATAAACACTTGTTCATCAAATACCACACGTAGCATCTGGAGGTGATAGGTGTATCATAAAAAGAAATTGAGTTAAAAATATAAACTACCACATTCCGCAGGAGTGTGTTATAGTTTACTTAAACTATCTGTCATTGTTTTAAAGATTGTGATATTGTCTGGTACACGTTCCACAGGGATAATTCTTATGATGAAGGGAAGTTCCACGGTATCACCTAACATACACTGAAGCGCCAGAAGACTCGTAAGGGCATGCGTATTAAAATACAGACATATGTAGACAGGCAAATTACTGTGCTGCGGTCAGGAACTCCTATACGACACAAATGGTGTCTGGTGCAGTTGTTAGATCGATTACCTCTGCTACAATGGCAGGTTATCAAGATTGAAGTGAGTTTGAACGTGGTGTTGCAGTTAGCACACCAGTGGTGGGATACAGTATCCCCGAGGCTGCGTTGAAGTGGGGATTTTCCCGTACGACCATTTCCCGAATGTACCGTGAATACCAGGAAACCGGTAGGACATCAACTCTCCGACATCGCTGCAGCCGGAAAATGATCCTGCAAGAACGGGACCAACGACGACTGAAGAGAATCGTTCAACGTGAGAGAAGTGCAAAGCTTTCGCAGATTGCTGCATATTTCAATGCTGGGCCAACAAGTGTCAGCGTGCGAACAATTCAACGAAACATCATCGACATGGGTTTTCGGAGCCGAAGACCCACTCTCGTAACCTTCCTGACTGCACGGCACAAAGCTTTACACCTCGCCTGGCCCCGTCAACACCGACATTGGACTGTTGATGACTGGAAACATGTTGCCTGGTCGGACAAGTCTCATTTCAAATTGTATCGAGCGGATGGACGTGTACGGGTATGGAGACAACGTTATGACTCCATGCACCCTGCATGTTAGCACGGGACTGTGCAAGCTGGTGGAGGCTCTGTAATGGCGTGGGCTGTGTGGAGTAGGAGTAATATGGGACCCCTGACACCTCTAGACATGACTATGACAGGTGACACGTACGTAAGCATCCTGTCTGATCACCTACATCCATTCATTCCATTGTGCATTCCGACTGACTTGGCCAATTCCAGCAGGACAATGCAACACCCCACACGTCCAGTATTGCAACAGAGTGGTTCCAGGAATATTCGCCTGAGTTTAAACTGGCCACCAAACTCCCGAGACATAAACATTATTGATCACATCTGTGATGCCTTGCAACGTGCTCTTCAGAAGAGATCTCCACCCCCTCATACTCTAACGGGTATATGGACATACTTGCAGGATTCATGATGTCAGTTCCCTCCAGCACTACTTCAGACATTAGTCGAGTCTATGCCACATCGTGTTGCAGCACTTTTGCATGCTCGCGGGGGTCCTACACGATATTAGACAGGTGTTCCAGTTTCTTTTGCTCTTCAGTGTATTATTTCAATACACATTGTCAATAGCCAAGCAACCTATGTGTATTGATCCTCGCCGGCCAGAGTGGCCAAGCGGTTGTAAGCGCTACAGTCTGGAACCGCGCGACCGCTACGGTCGCAGGTTCGAATCCTGCCACGGGCATAGATGTGTGTGATGTCCTTAGGTTAATTAGGTTTAAGTAGTTCTAAGTTCTAGGAGACTAATGACCACGGAAGTTAAGTCCCATAGTGCTCAGAGCCATGTATTGATCCTCGTTAGAATAAGGATAGTGCTAGCAGCAGATCAAAGACTGTGTGTTATCTTCTGCGCAAGGGAAAAATCTACAGAATACTCAAGGCGACATTTGCTTGAAGTGTACATGCCCATGTAATACTGGGAGAAATTTCTGGTTGCTACAATCAGTCCACATCATCATGTTTGGCACCACTTTTTAGTCAGTATGATGCAGCGTGACTGGCAGAAGTCCTACGGTGGAAAATTGTTAGATTCCTCTGCACGTTGCATGGGGGCTTAATTATTTAAAATGCAAATAATTTTAATTTTTTTAGTCGCTGTATGTCCGATTACGAGGTCTCGTAAACGGTTGGCCCTGGCCAGTATTAGTACGCAATCTGACTGCATAGAATAACAACAAAGAATGAAAGAAAATTTCCGTTAACACAATTAATTAATTAAGTCCCCAGCAACTATAAAACGTACGAAACCAAAGCACAAGTGTAACTGTTCTGTGTGTGGAAGTGTGATTCAACGTACACATCTGGCACGGTTCTTGTTCAATAAGACAAGAAATTTTAAATACCATTTATACTGAAGTAATTAAAAAAAATAGAAATACTATAATTGCGCAAGGAAACCAGAATTACACTCTAATACAAGAACACAAGCCAGATGCTTTGTTGACTGAACCTGTAATGACGCATTACTTAAGACATTGAAATAATGAAAAAAAAAGGAATTTTTTTACCTTCATATATATTGACGAAAAGCACTCTGATCATTACAATATCTCCATTCGAACAACATCTGCTGTCTAGCCCATCAAACAACTGCATAAAACATGGAACAAGCACTCCCTACTACAACATCTCAACACCGACTCACTACTACCACATCTCGATAAGCACTGACTACTGCCACATCTCGACAAGCACTCTTCACCACGACTTCTCAACAAGAACTGCCCACCACGACTTCTCGATAAGCACTGCCAGTGGAGGCGGCGGAATAATACTCTCTGGCGCGATCTCTGGCGCTGTGGCTCAGTGTAGCCACCTTTCAACGTACTGATCGCCCTCTTGATGGTGATCCATTCGGCTGTCTCCGTCCAGCGAACGAACACGGTTACAAGCTCTCACTGGATAGCCACTGTTGAGAGTTCTGAGATTTAACATACGGGACTTAGACACTGGCAATCAAGAACTCTATGACATCATCGCATCTTCGCTCGCTAGCCAAGTACCGGTACATGTGATGAAAGTTGCCGTATGTTCAGAGAGGAAACGTGAACACTGGTACAGTCGTATTCAGGAGCAGAGACGTCGCAGCAGCGCCTTGAGAAGGAACTAATGAAGTGTGCTGTTTCTTTTGACCTTCCGACGTATCATAACATAACGTCCTTGAGTGTCTCGCCCAGAAACTTTTCTCGATTTTATCGCCATGGCGGCTGACGTTCTCGTTCTCTTGTTTCCTCACTTAACGGCATAATAAAGTGCAATTAACAACTTGTCTGAAAAATTTTCTTTTAGAGCCTGTTTTCCGTTCGTGCGGCCGATAATTCGCCGTGCAGCGCAGCGCCGCGCGCAGACCCAGAGGAACCGGTCGAGGTGCTCGTTTGCGCGCCTGCGCTGCACGGCGCGACGGCACACACTTTGTTTATCGCCTCCACTCATCACAACCAAAAGCTTGTAGATCGCCTGCATTTTTTCCGGTCATCAACACGAATGCCTCGTGGCTCCGCCCTCAGCGCTATGACTGGGAGAGTCAGTGCAGATGTTACAGTGTTTGCAGATACCTGCCACAACTTGTGTGGCGCGTATAGTATTTGCAACATTCTCCATGGTGTACTGAATGCCGTATCGAGGTTGCATACCGTAAGATTGGCTCTAACTGGTTTTCTACTTAAATGCGAAGTAATTGTGCCTGAGTTAGAGGTAATGACGTGACCGTCACGAATTATTTGCAGTAAGTAGGTGCATAGCGCTGAATAGATCTGCTGTTCTTTGTCGTCTCTGGCACATTAAGAGTAACATACGTTTAGGCGACAATAGTCGTGGCATAGTGGCATGCACATGTACAGATGGCAGTAGGACCGTGTACACAAGTAATGGAAGGGCAGTGCATTGGCGGAGCTGCTATTTCTACTCAGGTGATTTATGTGATTATTGCCGCACGACGGAAACCAACAGACTTTGAACGCGGAATGTTGGTTGAGCTAGACGAATCGGAAATATCATTTTGGGAATAGTTAGTGGATTCAATATTCCGAGATCCACAGTGTCAATGGTGTGCCGAGAATACTAAATTTCAGACAATACCTCTCACGACAGTCAACGCAGTGGCCGGCGGCCTTCACTTAACGACCGAGAGCACCGGTGTTCGAGTGGAGTTGTCAGTTATAACAGACTAGCAAATGGCTCTGAGCACTATGGGACTCAACTGCTGAGGTCATTAGTCCCCTAGAACTTAGAACTAGTTAAACCTAACCAACCTAAGGACATCACAAACATCCATGCCCGAGGCAGGATTCGAACCTGCGACCCTAGCGGTCTTGCGGTTCCAGACTGCAGCGCCTTTAACCGCACGGCCACTTCGGCCGGCACAGACTAGCAACACAGCGATAAATAATGCCTGAAATCAATGTGGGACATACGACGACCTCATCAGTTAATACAGAGCGACGACATGTGGTGTAAATAGGCTATGGCAGCAGATGACCGATGCGAGCGCCTTTGCTGACAGCACGACGTTGCCTGCAGCACCTCTCCTGTGTTCGTGACCATGTCTGTAATATCCTAAGCCACTGTAAAACCGTGGCCTGGTCATATGAGTCCGGATTCGAGTGTGGTGCAGACTACACGAACCAATGGACGCAGATTGTCAACATGACACTGTGCGATCTGGTGGTGGCTCTATAATGGTTTGGCTTGTGTTTTCGTGGATAGAATGGGTGCTCGTGTCCAGCTGAACCGATCATTGAGTGTAAACGGTTATGTTCGACCACTTGGAGACCATTTGTACCCATTCATGGACTCCATGTTCCCAAACAACGGTGGAATCTTTACGGATGACAAAGCGGCATGTCACCGGGCCATAACATTGTTCGCAATTGATCTGAAGAACATTGTGCATAATTGGAGGGAATTATTTGCCCCAGACCGACCGACATGAATCCCATCGAACATTTTACAGACATAATCGAGAGGTTTCTTCGTGCACAAAATCCTGCGCCGCCGACACTTTGGCAATGATGGACGACTATAGAGACAGCATGCTTCAGTATTTCTGCAGAGGTTCCCAACGAGTTGTTGAGCCCACGCCACGGCGAGTTGCTGCGCTGCCTTACGACGGGAAAAAGGAGATTCGACACGATATTCAGACGTGTCCCATTGTAAGTAGGCTGTTTAGGTTCTTATATTGGTAACGAAACGGCCACCTAGCGCTCTGTATGAAAATTACTGGCTGTGCTGTGTGCAGTCTGTGGCTGGGTGGCATTGTTGGAATAATCGCCATTGTAATGGGCAGTTGGCTGTTAACAGCGCGTAGCGTTCAGTGTTGCCAATTTAGCGACTTTGTTGCTAGAAATGGCGACTTTTGCCTTCGTCTTAGCGACAAAAAAAAAACTTTTTAGCGACAAAAATTATTTAGCGACTTATCTGGCGACTTTTCTAGTACTGACGACTTTTGAAGTACAAATCAAAACTATATTGGGCCAGTATTTTCATTAACAAAACTATGATTTTAACTATAGAATGGATACTACACTGACTTTGTTCTACATTTACTAAGTTAAGTTCTTAGCAGATCATGTAGCATTGTTCAGCATTTAGTAAACCTGAATGTGGGAATTGCCTACAGAGTAAGAAAACCTTGACTATAGAACAATTACCCACTAGCCTGTAATCGTCGACAGCGTGTCGATCTATAATTCTTCAACTTTTGAACTCCCTGTATTTTTCGAATTGACAAAGAACATGCGTAATACTAAGTATAATAAAATACATTTCTGTCCAGCAACCTCTAATTTTTCGAAATGTTAACTCGCAGTCAAATTATTACCACCTGCACAGTAGTAACGGAAGAACAATTCGGTGGGGGTATCTCAGACATTACTACGTTTTAAACAATGAACAATAGCACTGACATCGAGTTACCGTGTGAGTAGATTGTTTCATGACCTCTAGTACGCCTGAGTTTTAATGTATTTTCAGTGACTATAAATTTGTGACATTTATCGTGTGGTGGCTTACATAATGGATTTACCGCAGAAGAAGCAGTACGCTCAAAAATATCGGGATGCGTGGGAAGCAGAACCTGAATTCAATGGGTGGCTGTAACCAGTCGTTGGAGACTTATCCAAGGCAAGGTGTCAAGTATGTGCAACAGAGTTTTATGCTAAATTGTGTGATATTGGAAATTATTCGAAAACTATTAAGCATAAACAAAAAACTGATTTAAAAAAAAACACCAACCACCGTACCTGTGAAAATTGTTCCGAAAACTACAGTTGTAATAGCAAGCAGAGCGGAAGGCGCCATTTCTTTATTTATTGCTGAACATTATTCTATTTTAGCTGTAGATCATTAAGGAATACTGTGCAAGAAGGTGTTTTCCGGTGATGAGGGCGCTAAAAACATGCAATTACATCGTACAAAGTGCACTAACATTATAACTGAAGTTTTGGCTCTATATTTTACACAATCATTGGTTGAAGACCAAAAATACAGTGTACTAATAGATGAATCCACAGATGTATCAATATCTAAAATGCTAGGCATTGTTATACGGTACTATAGTGTAAATAACCAAGCCATTAGATCAGCATTTCTCAAACTCGCTGTAGTAGAAACTGCAGATGCAAGAAATCTGGCTGCTGTTCTTGTGAATTCTTTGAAAGATCTCAAACTTCCAATCTCTAATATGGTAGGAATTGGTACAGATAATGCTTCTGCAATGGTTGGAATAAACAATGGGCTTTTCGAACAACTCAAGAGAGAATATGGTTTGAAGCATCTGATATTGATCCGTTGCATATGTCACTCTCTTCAGCTTGCAGTTTCGCACGCCTCAGTGGTTGGTTGGTTGTTTCGCGGAAGGAGACCAGACAGCGAGGTCATCGGTCTCATCGGATTAGGGAAGGACGGGGAAGGAAGTCGGCCGTGCCCTTTGAAAGGAACCATCCCGGTATTTGCCTAGAGCGATTTAGGGAAATCACGGAAAACCTAAATCAGGATGGCCGGACGCGGGATTGAACCGTCGTCCTCCCGAATGCGAGTCCAGTGTCTAACCACTGCGCCACCTCGCTCGGTCACGCCTCAGTGAATACCATACCTAGAAACATAGAGCTTCTTGTATGGGAAACGTACAATTGGTTCTCCATTTCACCCAAAAGACAAGAGGAATATAAAAAGGTTTATGAGACAATAAATGGTGGAAAACAGCCACTAAAAATTTTGAAGGTCCGTGCAACACGTTGGCTTTCAATTGAACGAGCAATACGGAGAATTCTGGAGCAGTGGGAAGAACTAAAGCTACATTTTTCACTTGCCATGGTTCAGGGCAATTGTTACACTGCCTATCTTTTGTACAAGATGTATTGTGACGACTCAAATCATCTTTACATGTTTTATCTTAAACATGCTTTAAAAGACGTACAAATAGCAATAAAAGCTTCTGTAGGAGACGACAATGACCCCACTAAATTACTAGATACACTTGTATTTCTCATGCAGTCACTCGGACAAAACATAGTTTTTCCAACTGTTGATTTGTTGACAACACCAGTTCCAAGCGAATATATGTACGCAAATCCGAACCTTGGCTTTATGTTTGAACAGAAATTGTCTGAATCAAGTTTGTCTGAAGAAAATAAAGTTTATTTGAAGAAGAGATGCATTCAGTTTAGTCTGAAACTCATAAAAGAAATTCAACAAAGATTGCCAAGTAACGTTACGATCCTGAAAAAAATGTCAATGCTGAATGTTGAAGAAACACTAAAAGTGAATAAAAATAATGCTGTAACGGATGTAGCCTAAGAATTGGGTTTTAGTGGCGATTTAATACACAGTATGCTGCAAGAAAGGCATAATATCAACTTCATTGGGTGGAATAACACCACTAACACTGTTCGATTTTGGAGTGAGGTTTTGCAGTATAAAAATGCCGCAGGGGAGAATCCTTTTTCTTTGATTTCACAGCTAGCAATGACTGTTCTATGCCTACCGCATTCAAATGCAGAAGTGGAAAAAATATTCAGTTCTATAAACATTATAAAAACTAAACAACGTAACAGATTATCGTTAAAGACAATTAATGCTTTGATCATACTGAGAGACCAGCTGAAGAAACAAAATAAAGATTGTGCATCTTTTGACATACCGTCAGACGTATTGGAGCATATTGGAACGAACAGAATTTACTCTTTTGCGACAAAACCAGTCGAGCTGCAACATCATCTTTTGAACGACGCTGAACCCTCTACATCAACTACAGTTCTGTCAGAGCATGAAACAGAAGAGTTATTCGATCTTCTGAGTGACGACGATGAATACCTCACATACCGGTATATATATATTTTGTAACCTAATTTGAGTTCTTGCTTTCTTTTGTTACAAATATAGTTGTATATTTCTAGTATATTTGACTACTGTGATTGAAACAACAATTTATATGTTGCGTCAGTTATGAGAACATGTTTAATTAAACGTTAGCGTATTTTATATGTATGTTGTTGGAAGCGATGCGTCATTTAATTAAGACAATATAGCAATTACGTTTGAGACAATTTTTATTAATATTTTATTACCCCCCACCCCTCACCCCCCTTTGGTTCATTGCACCATTCGCAGCACGAAATTTTCAGTACACCCCTAGTAAAATCAGTTTTAGCGACTTCCTAGCGACTTTTGATATTGAATCTAGCGACTCGGGTTTTTTAGAGTTCGCAACACTGGTAGCGTTGCGCAGTTGGAGGTGAGCCGCCAGCAGTGGTGCATGTGGGGAAGTGAGATGGCGGAGTTTTGAGAACGGATGATCTGGACGTGTGTCCATCAGAAACAGTACATTTGTAAGAATGGATGTCATGAACTGCTATATATATTATGACTTTTGAACACTATTAAGGTAAATACATTGTTTGTTCTCTATCAAAATCTTTCATTTGCTAACTATGCCTATCAGTAGTTAGTGCCTTCAGTACTTTGAATCTTTTATTTAACTGGCAGTAGTGGCGCTCGCTGTATTGCAGTAGTTCGAGTAACGAAGATTTTTGTGAGGTAAGTGATTTCTGAAAGGTACAAGTTAATGTTAGTCAGGGCCATTCTTTTGTAGGGATTATTTAAAGTCAGATTGCGTTGCGCTAAAAAAATATTGTGTGTCAGTTTAAGCACAGTCATGTATAATTTTTCTAAGGGGACGTTTCATACCATGACTTTTGTGATCTCAGCGTATGCCATCCAGGAACGAAATGGTGCCAGACTGTCTTTCCGTTTTAATCTAAAAGGATTAGAAAACATGCAGTACCACTGGCGTGCAGACCGAAAAGAATTTCGCGTTTCGCTACCATTGCGCACACTGATCTGTATTTGCACGCAGACAGCTGCCACCACCCTTCACAGAGGAATGGGGTACTTAAAACTCTAGTGCATAGGGCGCGCACTATCTCTGACGCAGAGAGTCTACCCCAGGAATTGGAACATCTGAGAACTGTATTTCGATAAAATGGGTACTCAGAGTGGCAGATTCAACGTGCTCTCCGCCCAACCACTACAGCACAACCTGTGGATATGGATGAAATCACGAGGGAGGAGGTAGGCACTGCGTTTATCCCATATACAGGCGCACTCTCGGGAAAGATCGCCCGCATCTTGAAGAAACACCGGGTCGGAACGATGTTTTGTCCTCCGAATAAAACTCGTGCACTGGTGGGGAGCGCCAAAGATGACCTCGGTTTGAGGAAGGCCGGCGTGTTCCAGATTCCGTGTCAATGTGGCAAGTCGTATATTGGTCAGACGATGCGTACCGTCGAGGATCGATGCCGTGAACACCAGAGGCACACTCGACTGATGTATCCGAGCAAGTCGGCGGTCGCTGAACATTGTTTGTCGGAAAATCACGCTATGGAGTATGAACGCACGAGGATTCTGGTACAGACGTCGAGATACTGGGACAGCGTTGTTAGAGAGGCCATCGAAATTCGCACCAATGACGACCTCATAAATCGTGACTGTGGCTATAATCTTAGCAAGGCTTGGGAACCAGCGATTGGGTTAATCAAGAGTAAATCGAGCAAATGTATAGTTGTGACGACCACGGCGGACGGAGCCATCACACCGACGTCATCTCAGACGCCGTCGCAATCTGTTCCACCGCGCGACCGTGGCGCGGGGCGCGGACGGCGGAGTGAGCGCGCCGCGGGCGGAGGGTATTTAAATCCGCCGCCGCCGCGACCGAACCCAGTTCCACCTGAGCAGCCATAGTGTACGGATCTCCGTGCTGGCACGTTTACAGGAGCTCAGTCAGTTCACCTGATGATGGCGACATGTATGATCGCCGAAATATTGTGCCCGTTGGACACTGTAGACCGGCAGTACACCCGTGGATATTTTGATTATCTCTCGCAGTGGTTTATGTTATTCTATGATAGCGGCTGATTACCATTATCGCCAGTAGAGAAGATGGTGCTAGCTGCTGCGTAGAAAGGCTTTGTCTTACTGGCAGAAGTGGAGCTGTGAGGACAGGGCGTGAGTCGTGCTTGGGTAGCTCAGATGGTAGAGCACTTGCCGGCGAAAGGCAAAGGTCTCGAGTTCGCGTCTCGGTCCAGCACACAGTTTTAATGTGCCAGGATGTTTCAAGGCTTTGTCTTCTTCGAACGTGATGCTCTGTTGCCTCAGTGGATGACGGTTCCGCACACAGGTTTCCATCTGCAGTTTATTTTTCTTCCCGTTCACAGAAAAATATTTCGGTGGGTCTCAGGAGAAAAATAAACAGCAGGTGGAAACTCGTTTCCGAAACTGTCATCCATCGAAGTAACAGAGCATCACATTCATAGGAGACGAGGCCTTTCTATGCAGCAGCTAGCTGCATCTTTTCCTCTGTCGATAGAGGCAATCAGTCGCAATCACTGAACAACAAAGAACATTGCGAGAGTTTCTTCCTACAGTCTCAGCATAAGAAGTCACGTTCGCTGCCAAGGGCGTGACCTAGTGGCAGGGCCCGACGCCTATAACTTCAACGCTTTGTAACGTCGATGGATGACGTTTCGGGACACGTGTTACTATCGTCTGTTCCTCAACACACCTACTACAGCCCGTCGAAGTTTGTTGCAATATTTCTTGGACACGCTGTATAAAGTTTTACTAGCATTGTAGCAATTCACTGTCGCAATATACATTTTTTAAACACATGTAAAGGAATTTTTCACTTGCCTTGCATCAGAGGCAGAGAAAACACGAGGGGAATTCTGCTAGTAATGCAACACATTTTTTCGCCCAATTTCGGGTAGAAAAATTCGTAATTTGTTGTGGAACAACGTGGAATGTTCCTGCCTCTGACCTTATAGTTTCTTGATGTTCCGATACGTGGCGACACTGCAAATAGCCTACAAAATAGCAAACTGTAACGAGGGGCATTCCAAGCTGAGAGATGCCACTGAATTTCTTTGGGCAGCAAGTAAGAGCATCGCAGATATTCATAGGTGCTTGCAAAATATCTATGGAGATCTGGCAGTGAAACAAAGCACAGTGAGATGTTGGGGAGGTGTCTGTCATCATTGCAACAAGGACGGGCAGACCTGGGCGATCTTCCACGTGCCGGCCGGCTGAACACAGCTGACTCCAGCAATGTTTCGACGTGCGGACATTCTCATTCCAGGTAATCGACAGGTCACAATCAAACATTTCGCGTTTCGACAGGACGTCTCCCTCGGTAGAGCTGGCACACTCGTCAAACAATCGGGGTACTGAAGAATGTGTGCCGGCCGAAGTGGCCGTGCGGTTAAAGGCGCTGCAGTCTGGAACCGCAAGACCGCTACGGTCGCAGGTTCGAATCCTGCCTCGGGCATGGATGTTTGTGATGTCCTTAGGTTAGTTAGGTTTAACTAGTTCTAAGTTCTAGGGGGCTAATGACCTCAGCAGTTGAGTCCCATAGTGCTCAGAGCCATTTGAACCATTTTTTTGAAGAATGTGTTCCCGCTCGGTTCCTCGCTGGGCCTAAGAGAAGACCGTTGTTGTTGTTGTTGTCTTCAGTCCAGAGACTGGTTTCATGCAGCTCTTCATGCTACTCTATCCTGTGCAACCTCCTTCAACTCCGAGCACCTACTGCATCCTACATCCTTCTGAATCTGCTTAGTGTATTCATCTATTGGTCTCCCTCTACGATTTTTACCCTCCACAATTGGTGATTCCTTGATGCCTCAGAACATGTCCTACCAACCGATCCCTTCTTCTAGTCAAGTTGTGCCACAAATTTCTCTTATCCCCAGTCCTATTCAGTATGTAATCTACCCATCTAATCTTCAGTATTCTGCTGCGGCACAACATTTCGAATGCTTCTATTCTCTTCTTGTCTAAACTGTTTATCACACAAATTTCACTCCATACAAATACTTTCAGAAACGACTTCCTGACACTTAAATCTATACTCGATGGTAACAAATTTCTCGTTTCCAGAAATGCTTTCCTTGCCATTGCCAGTCTACATTTTATATCCTCTCTACTTCGACCATCATCAGTTATTTTGCTCCCCAAATAGCAAAACCCATCTACTACTGTAAGTGTCTCACTTCCTAATCTAATTCCCTCAGCATCAGTCGATTTAATTCGACAACATTCCGTTATCCTCGTTTTGCTTTTATTGATGTTCATCTTATACCCTCCTTTCAAGACACTGTCCATTCCGTTCAACTGCTCTTCCAAGTCCTTTGCTGTCTCTGACAGAATTACAGTGTAATCGGCGAACCTCAAAGTTTTTATTTCTTCTACATGGATTTTAATTCCTGCTCCGAATTTTTCTTTTGTTTCCTTTACTGCTTGCTCAATACACAGATTGAATAACATCAGAGATAGGCTAGAACCCTGTCTCACTCCGTTCCCAACCACTGCTTCCCTTTGATGCCCCTCGACTCTTATTACAGCCATCTGGTTTCTGTACAAATTGTAAATAGCCTTTCGCTCCCTGGATTTGACCCCTGCCAGCTTCGGAATTAGAAAGAGAGTAGACCTTTAAGAGGAACGAACTGCGGTATCGCTTGCGAGGTACGAGGCCGACCGTGGCAATTTTTTGTCAAACATCGTCGCAGGCTATGAGACATGGGTTCATCGCTTCGAATCGGAAACAAAACGTTTATTATTGAACTGGGGCCCACTACCCCTTCTCCGAAGAAGAAGCTGAAAACCATACCCTCAAGCGGTATAGTTATGACGACTGCCTTCTGGGGCTCTGAAGGGGTTGTTGTGTTTGATGTCCTCCGTCATGGTGGAACGATCACCTCTGAAGGGTCTTGTGCTATCCTCAGGAAGTTGAAAAAAAACTTCAGCGTGTTCGTCGCCACATAAATGCAAACGAACTTCTCCTTCTCCGTGGCAATGCAAGGCCACACCCAAGTCTGCGCACCCGAGAGGAGTTGACAGAAATTCATAGGCCAGATCTTCCTTTGCCACCCTACAACCCGGATCTCGCACCTTCCGACTTCCATTTGTTTTTTTTTTTTTTTTTTTTTTTTTTCAATGAAGGATGCACTTAGCGAGAAGCAGTAAGTGGATAATGGGGAACTTATTGATGCCGCAAGACGTTGGCTTCGACGCCGAACAGTGGAGTGGCACTATGTGGGCACACAGGCCCTGGTAGTAAGGTGGCGAAAGCCGCCGCATTGAACGGAGATTATATTGAAAAATAGGTTTCTCTAGTCAAAGGCATGGGTAATACACTACTGGCCATTAAAACTGCTACACCACGAATATAATGTGCTACAGACGCGAAATTTAACCGACAGGAAGAAGCTGCTGTGATATGCAAATGATTAGCTTTTCAGACCATTCACGCAAAGTTGGCGCCGGTGGCGACACCTACAACGTGCTGACATGAGGAAAGTTTCCAACCGATTTCTCATGGTTAGCAGACTGGACTCGCATTCGGGAGGACGACGGTTCAATCCCATCTCCGGCCATCCTGATTTAGGTTTTCCGTGATTTCCCTAAATCGTTTCAGGCAAATGCCGGGATGGTTCCTTTGAAAGGGCACGGCCGATTTCCTTCCCAATCCATCCCTAACCCGAGCTTGCGCTCCGTCTCTAATGACCTCGTTGTCGACGGGACGTTAAACACTAACCACCACCACCACCGATTTCTCATACACAAACAGCAGTTGACTGGCGTTGCCTGGTGAAACGTCGTTGTGATGCCTCGTGTAAGGAGGAGAAATGCGTACCATCACGTTTCCGACTTTGATAAAGGTCGGATTGTAGCCTATCGCGATTCCGGTTCATCGTATCACGACATTGCTGCTCGCTTTGGTCGAGATCCAATGACTGTTAGCAGAATATGGAATCGGTGGGTTCAGGAGGATAATGCGGAACGCCGTGCTGGATTCCAACGGCCTCGTATCACTAGTAGTCGAGATGACAGGCACCTTATCCGCATGGCTGTAACGGATCGTGCAGCCACGTCTCGATCCCTAAGTCAACAATGGGGACGTTTGCAAGACAACAACCATCTGCACGAACAGTTCGACGACGTTTGCAGCAGCATGGCTCAAATGGCTCTGAGCACTATGGGACTTAACATCTATGGTCATCAGTCCCCTAGAACTTAGAACTACTTAAACCTAACTAACCTAAGGACATCACACAACACCCAGTCATCACGAGGCAGAGAAAATCCCTGACCCCGCCGGGAATCGAACCCGGGAACCCGGGCGCGGGAAGCGAGAACGCTACCGCACGACCACGAGCAGCAGCATGGACATTCAGCTCGGAGACCATGGCTGCGGTTACCCTTGACGCTGCATCACACACAGGAGCGCCTGCAATGGTATACTCAACGACGAACCTGGGTGCACGAATGGCAAAACCTCAATTTTTTCGTATGAATCCAGGTTCTGTTTACAGCATCATGATGGTCGCATCCGTGTTTGGCGAAATCGCGGTGAACGCACATTGGAAGCGTTTATTCGTCATCGCCATTTTGGCGTATCACCCGGCGTGATTGTACGGGGTGCCATTGGTTACACGTCTCGGTCACCTGTTGTTCGCATTGACAGCACTTTGAACAGTGGACGTTACATTTCAGGTGTCTTACGATCCGTGGCTCTACCCTTCATTCGATCCCTGCGAAACCCCACATTTCAGCAGGATAACGTACGACCGCATGTTGCAGGTCCTGTACGAGCCTTTCTGGATACAGAAAATGTTCGACTGCTGCCCTGGTCAGCACATTCTCCAGATCTCTCACCAATTGAAAACGTCTGGTGGTTGAGCAACTTGATCGTCACAATACACCAGTCACTACTCTTGATGAGCTGTGGTGTCGTGTTGAAGCTGCATGGGCAGCTGTACCTGTACACGCCATCCAAGCTCTGACTCAATGCCCAGGCGTATCAAGGCCGTTATTACGGCCAGATTTGGTTGTTCTGGGCACTAATTTCTCTGGATCTATGCACCCAAATTGCGTGAAAATGTAATCACATGTCAGTTCTAGTATAGTATATTTGTCCAATGAATACCGGTTTATCATCTGCATTTCTTCTTGGTGTAGCAATTTTAGTGGCCAGTACTGTAATATGGTGTTTCGGAATCCTGAGCAAAACCTACCTGATTTCAGAGAAAATTTGTTGCATTACTTACTGAACGCACCTGGTATTTCATTGCAGATGAATGCGCGCAACTATCGCCACAAAACTCGCTAACGAAACCACAGTTTATTCGAATAGTTTTTAGATGTTCATCACTAGGCTGCAGCAATCTCCGGGGGAATAAAATAAGTGGCCACTATGGCCAGCCTTACACTACTTGTCTATTTGGTAACGCTGTAACAGTTTGGGAAAAAGCACTAGTGTTGCTGAGTGAGCGCCGAGCAGTTGGGCTTTCGACAGGGCGGAGTGGACAGTCGGGCACGTACTGAGAGCGTGACGGAGGCGTCACTAGTGTATCGTCGCGGGGCACAATGAAGACATTAGAGCAGAAGAGAGGAGAGAGAGGAGAGAGGAGAGGCGCGGGCGGCTGCGGGCAGAGGCAGAGGCAAGGGCGGCGCTCGCTGAGCCAGCCGCCCGGCGCGGCCCACGCACACGTTCACCTTGGTGGCCGGCGGGCCGCCACGCCGCTCCGCGCCGCGCCATGCCGACACTTATTGTATTCAAATGCGAAAAACTGGCCGCGCAGGCCGGTCTGGTCTCTGCATTTACGAAAACTCGCCTGCTGCCGGCTGCCGGCGAAGGCGCCTCGCGCGGCCGCAGCCACGGCCACAGAGCAGTCAGCGCCCCACGGCCAGCGGGCTGCGTCGCGCTCCCCCCCCCCCCCCCCAGTCAGTAACCACTCCTAGCCGCGTATACGGGACCCTGCCAGAGACTCGAAACTATGACGTGTATGAATAAAGTAATGAGACTAATTTTTCTTTTGCCTACCAAAGCTCTTATTTTTTCGAACAACAATACTGCCCCCCTACGAAGTAGTTCCCCTTGCCACCTACGCTTCAGTGGAGTCATCGTTCCCAGTCTTGGTAGTAGCGCTGAAAGGCTTAAACTGGTAGGGTCTCTAACATGTCGGTCCGTTTCTTTTGAATGTTTTACAAGACTAGTTATGCTGCGTTATTTTAGGAGGAGTAGGCGTTCGCGTCTTACAGTTGTTAAAGCAATAGACAACATTTCTATTACTACCAAGGATTTCGTAGGCGCCCAAGTCATCTTGCATGGTCCATCGGTGTTTTGCGGTGCAGTTTTGAACTTCACTCTCGCTAACAAGGATACGAATGAACACGGTAACAGCTGTGTCACCGTTGCTCTTGTGCGTGGACCAAAATTCGATAACATTGAGACATTTCTCATTTTCGTGAAAGGAACAAAGTCACGAAGTCTCAGATCAGATTAATAGCTGGTCTGTGAAACAACAGCGCTGGAAGTGGCCATGTGGCATGGGGAACTATCATGATGCGGCATCCACTTGTCTGCAATGTCTAGTCTCATTCCATTCACCCTTTTCTGGGCCTTTCAAAGGACATCTTTGTGAAACACTTGGTTGACAGTTTGTCCTGGAGGAACAAATTCTTTTTACACGAGACCCCGCCGGCTGTTGTGACCGAGCGGTTCTAGGCGCTTCAGTCCGAAACCGCGGTACTGCTGCTGCGGTCGCAGGTTCGAATCCTGCCTCGGGCATAGATGTGTCTGATATCATTGGGTTAGTTAGGTTTAATTATTTCTAAGTCTAGGGGACTGATGACCTCAGATATTAAGTCCCAGCCGCGGGAGATTAGCCGAGCGGTCTAGGGTGCTGCAGTCATGGACAGTGCGGTTGGTCCCGGCGGAGGTTCGAGTGTTCCCTCGGGCATGGGTGTGTGTGTTTGTCCTTAGGATAATTTAGGTTAAGTAGTGTGTAAGCTTAGGGACTGATGGCCTTAGCAGTTAAGTCCCGTAACATTTCACACACATCTGAACATTTTTTTGTTAAGTCCCATAGTGCTTAGAGCCGTTTGAACACGATACCCCGACTTTCATTAAAGCAAATCAGCATTGTTTTGATCTTCGATCAGCTCATTCCAGCGTTTTTCGGTAGAGAAGATTTCTCAGTGTGCCACATTTTCTCGGCATCGTACTCTGAAATCAATGATTCATCATCTGTGACCACACGATTGACACATTCGCTACGATTGGCAATCTTCTGAAGGAGATCAACGCACACGTTTCTTCTATTGTCCTTCTACTCAGTTTTGAGGTTTTACAGCATCATTTTGGCACAAACCTTTCGCATATGCAAAACTTCCGTCGAAGTTTGATGTCCAATGAAAGTGTTCAACAGGCCAGCCATCATCCATATTGTTAAACGTCAGCTTGATATCACAAAAGCAAGCACGCATTCGACGTTTTCGTCGGTTTTTGAAGTTGAGGGTCTCCCTGAGCGAGGTTCATCTTCAACGTGTTCTCGGCCTTGCAAAAATGATGTTTGTCAGCGAAAGACTTGGATCCTGGTAGCGAAATTTCCCCATAGGCCTGTTTCAACGTATGGGTGGTCACATTGGCAGATTCTCAAAGCTTAACGCAAAACTTGATGGCATAGCTTTGCTCTAAATTTCACTGTTCCATTTTCGTAACGAACATCACAAACACAACTTCACTGATGGCGCTCTCAAAAGTCACGTGATGGCTGCACGGCGCTGAAACAGATAAACATAACGGTCTACGCAAGTAGATCAACACAGCGTTGCCAGATTGCTCCCACTGTTGTCTGTCTCATTACTTTTCTCACACATCTCGTAGAGTAATGCTGCCGTCGTGTTTTCACTCTGAAGACTGGACAGAGACGCTTATGGATCTGGATGGCTGTGTTGTCGTCTTGCCCCAGGGAAAGTGGACTATGCCGTCTGCCTCTTCCTTCACGTTTTATTCTCTTCCAGAACAGACAGACTCTCTGCCTCTGGTTTCTCTATTCTTAGTCCCTCACTCTACAAAAATCTCTGTTTCCTTCCAATGTCTTGAACTTTTACAGTAGTTGACTGTCTGCATTTTATAGTTCCAATGCAATGTTTCATCAGACAAGCAAGCATGTCCGAAAGAATACAGACTGCTGAAGACTGACAGCCGTATTAAATTCATGAAATGCATTCGCAATTCGCGACTACGATTGTACAACAGCTATACGATTTACAATTGACATGTGGAAATTTGTACCGGAAGCAGTTGCCTTAACGGCTTCTGCCATTCCCCTCCCCCCCCCCCCCGCACTTTTTTTTTTGAGCACGCCTCCAGGACTGCAGGATTGGCGCAGACTTCCAAATGTTGTAGTCTCTATGTCTCTACGTCCCACAGTACTCGCTTACAAACAGCATGATTCTCGCAGAAGGAGAGACATTGTTTTGCTCGTCAGATTGCCTTGCTTTGGCATAAAATACTCCGGAATTTTGCCTTTCGCAGGCAAGTGCTCTGCCAATTGAGCTACCCAAGCACGACTCACGCCCCGTCCTCACAGCTTCACTTCTGCCAGTACCTCGTCTCCTACCTTTCAAACTGTACAGAAGCTCCCCTGCAAACCCTGCAGAAGTAGCACTCCTGAAAGAAAGGATATTGCGGATACATGGCTAAGCCACAGCCTGGGGGATGTTTCCAAAATGATATTTTCACTCTGCAGTGGAGTGTGCGCTAATATGAAACTTCCTTGCAGATCAAAACTGTGTGCCGGACCGATATTCGAATTCGGGACCTTTGCCTTTCGCGGACAAGTGCTCTACCAACTGAGCTACCCAAGCACGATTCACGCCCCGTCCTCACAGCTTAACTTCTGCCAGTAACTCGCGGGCGAGCAGTTGCCTGCGAAAGGCAAAGGTCCCGAGTTTGAATCTCAGTCCGGCACACAGTTTTAATCTGCCAGGAAGTTTCATATTAGCGCACACTCCACTGCAGAGTGAAAATCTCATTCTGGGAACACGGTGATATGTCCAGCAACCATGTACGGTTCAGAAACCTGGAGTATGACTAAACGACAAAAGGAAAAACTTGTAATACTTGAAAGAGTAATGAGGAAGGTATAGGACCAATCTTAGATAAAAGGGAATGGAGGAGGAGGTAGAATGAAGGACTCAACGATTTTATGCAACTACCAACAAGCCTACAGAAGCTGAACTAAGAAGCAAACGAATTCAGTGGGTGCGCCATGTAGCCCGTATACAAAAAAAAAGACAGGTGAAGGAAGCACTTTGGGGGAAACCAAAAACCAGACGCCCCCCCCTATAGGAAGACCAACGCAGCGCAGAATGGGTGACCTGGCGAAGTATCTGGCAGCTTTGGAGACGGAAGACGCCTGGAGGAACCGAGCACAAAACAGGAGGCAATGGAGGCAGTTTGTAGAAGTAGCGCGAGGTCTGCAGGGCTTGTGGTCGCTGGGTATGTTACATATGAATGTTCCACCATCCAGATGTGGGTGTGAAGGGACTCCGCTCCTTTCAAAAAGAAAAAAAAAACACCTAGAGAAAGGGTGTTGCTGTTCAGAACACTCGTATGAAAAGCACTTCACTCCAGTGACTTTGATTTAGGAAATTACAGGCAACCAAAATGACTTCAGCTGAATACAGGGAAGTTTATTACGACAAGGCCCCGGACGATTCTTTCCAGAGGTAATGATTAGTCTCTAATGACCTCGACGTCGACTAGACGTTACCAGCCTACTTGCAGGGTGCTGGCCACACTTAAGAGTACTGTTCCACTCACAAGCCGCCCTCGCCCGCAAACGGCAGGTGGGCTCCGGAGTGGGCGGTTGTTAGCATTCCAGGAGAGTCCACCTCGGAGCAAGGCAGCGCCGACGCCGCAGCCTCCTCCCCCCCCCCCCTTCCACCGCTGCTCTCCTTCCCCTCCACCCTGTCTCCCGCCCCTCCCCAGTCAAACACTCCCACCGCCCCCTCCCCCCCACACCTCCTGCAGCTCCCTGTCAATGGACATAAAATATTTACTGCTGTCGCGGGAGTAATTGGCCGATGAAGTTTTCCATTGTTCTTCCCAGAAACAAGCTGCCTAGAAGTTTCCTAATTGCTTCTCTCGGTGAACAATACCGTTCCCCGGCTATATTACGTTATTAATGACTAAATGATGTCCCTCGTATATAATGCTGTAATCACTCTGCAGTTTAATATCTTCTTGAAGAGGAAGTTGGCTTATTCGTCTGTTTGATACCGCGTCCCTGTAGGTAATTAAATTAGTTTGCAGGGAAACTGTGGATGTAATATCTCCCGTTTTACTTTGCTTCACATTCTGGGCCGTTGACGTGAAAGAGTGTACAGTCCCCGTCAGCGACGTAATGAATTTATAGCGATGGCAGGGACTGTGAGAGCATCACGCAGGTTCTCTGCTCGCCATCTCCATTTTCACTCAACGTAATGTCCGTTACGCTTGCGACGAGGCATCATACTTCCCACTGCACTATCATCCGTGGGGAAAAAAAAAACTTCAAACGATTGCCGTAAATGCGTATCTGAATTCGATTTATACATGTGTGGTTATGCCATATCTTTAGCTAAAGTCGTTTTCATATGAAATAAAAATATTCAAAAATACTGTGATGTGGTTATCGTTGCTGCGCTAACAGCTACAGCATGTTTCGTGAACCATACATGTGGTGCGTAACTGCCACCTGGTCATCAGAAAACAAACCCACACTGCTGCGTACGACTGTGAATGTAGAACTAACGCTGTCGGAAAAACTCGAGACAGAACCAAATAGTATTGAATGGAACCTTGGAGGCGAAAAATGAAGCGAGAATTACTGTTGCCAACTGTAAGTTACCGCAGGAGCGACGAAATTTCAGTTCTTTACAACAATAATGAAACTTTAGGAATACCTTGTAAGTGACAACAGAAAAAAACGCGTAAATTTCATGTAAGTGCAAACAAATGAACACCGCGTACTAAAGCGTCGGAAAACTCCTACTTGTGCTTGTTGGTTTGTTGACGTTAGTACATGACAAGATGGAAAGGTGTCAAATGGCATTCGTTAGACGACAAAATGTAGAAGCACTTGAAAACGTCTCTAAACCAAACATTGCATTAGTGGACTTAATATACAAACTCACTCTCAAATGACGAAAACGTTGTCATGTATAGAAATAAAGGTTGGCTTTAACAGAATTTTTCATATATGAACATGAACTTGTTACATACGAAAAAATTATTACTTTGTAAGGCAGCGAACCACTGAGCGCCTAGTCCTTAACTGAATTAAAGTACGTCAAAATAATGGTTAACTGCTTCATATCTTGGCACAGATGCCACTGGCGGAAATGTTTGTTATACGTAACTGGGGAACGGATGAATCTCATTGCTCACTGTGCCTTCTGACATTTGACTGAAGACTGGAAATGGAAAAACATTCTAACCGAAGTGCCAAATCTGACATTCGTCACGAGAATGAACAAGCAAATTATCTTTCATACTCATAATGGCTTTGTACAATAAATTGACAAGCTATTCAGATACTACAGAATTGCGCTGCTCACCACAAAAAATAATGAAACAAAAAAATAAATACTTTATTAAGAACATTCCAATCGCCCACACCGGTAAACTGACGGGTTCTCGATGCCAATAAGTTGATTCTTGCAAAAAAGAAGACATTAACCAGGCATAGTTAATAATGTTACTTATTTTAACGAACGGCGCCTTTATAGGTTTCTAACCGACGGGTTCAGCTTCAGATAGCTGTTAACGTTAATATCGCATTTGTTGTTTACGATAGTTGTTGGTCGGATTTTGTTTTTTAACTCATGTAAACAAGAACAAATGTATAAGTAGGCTGTTTATGTTTTCTTATTGGCAACGTTACGTAGCGCTCTGTATGAAAATCACTGGCTGTGCCGTGTGCAGTCTGTGGCTAGTTTGCATTGTTGTCTGCCATTGTAGTGTTGGGCAGTGGCAGCTGGATGTTAACAGCGCGTAGCGTTGCGCAGTTGGAGGTGAGCCGCCAGCAGTGGTGGATGTGAGGAGAGAGATGGCGGAGTTTTGAAATTTGTAATACTGGATATCATGAACTGCTATATACATTATGGCTTTTGAACACTATTGAGATAAATACATTGTTTGTTCTCTATTAAAATCTTTCATTTGCTAACTATGCCTATCAGTAGTTAGTGCCTTCCGTAGTTTGAATCTTTTATTTAGCTGGCAGTAGTGGCGCTCGCTGTATTGCAGTAGTTCGAGTAACGAAGATTTTTGGTGAGGTAAGTGATTTGTGAAACGTATAGGTTAATGTTAGTCAGGGCCATTCTTTTGTAGGGATTTTTGAAAGTCAGATTGCGTTGCGCTAAAAATATTGTGTGTCAGTTTAAGCATAGTCTTGTATAATTTTTCTAAGGGGACGTTTCAATTGTACAGGTAATATAAACGTGAGCAGCCATCTGAACATCAACCCTTCAGTCCGAAACTGGAAATGGTGCTATTTGGGTAAATACAGAACGTTATCAACATCGAGTGGTTGCTGTTTTCTTCTTTGCAAGAATCAGCTTGTATGTTACACACAGTCACTGCCGCAAAAATGTCAGTTTTCTACCACATAGCACGACGGAAGTTTTTGTTCTAGGTTCCTTTAACACGGAGGCACTATGTTTTATTTGTGGTAATATACTAATGTGTAAATCTAGAGGAGGAAAGTAACACACTGCACTCGCATTCGGTAGGACGATGTTTCAATCCCGAGTCTGGCAATCCTGATTTAGGTTGAAATTACAATGAAATGAACACCCTTAGCTGCTTACAGGCGTTGACATACGTCAACGGGGACAGATGAAAATGTGTGCCCCGACCGGGACTCGAACCCGGGATCTCCTGCTTACATGCAGACGCTCTATCCATCTGAGCCACCGAGGACACAGAGGATAGCGCGACTGCAGGGATTTATCTCTGGCACGCCTCCCACGAAACCCACATTCTCAACGTATTGTCCCGCACTACATCCTCTGTGTCCTCGGTGGCTCAGATGGATAGAGCGTCTGCCACGTAAGCAGGATATCCCGGATTCGAGTCCCCGTCGGGGCACACATTTTCGTCTGTCCCCGTTGACGTATGCCAACGCCTGTAAGCAGTTAAGGGTGTTCATTTCATTGTAATTTCATTCTAACGAGCTGCTTGGTCACCGATGGTATCTGTTCTTTCGGACATGTCCGAAAGAACAGACACCATCTTAGTAAATATACTGATTTAGGTTTCCCGTTATTTCCCTAAATCGCTTGCACGAAAGTAACTTTCGCATGCTGTATCACTATCGAACAGAAATGACACTTTTATTCAAAGACAATAATTACACTCAAAGCATCTCGATACAGTATGGTCCAGTGGGCATTACAAAAATCGGAATGTGGTTATTAATAGGGTGTGAGATCACCAAAGACGGCAGTGCGTGCTCTGATAACTGGTCCCATGTTGGCCGGGAGTTGTCGTAGGGCGTTCCATTGCTCCACCAGCACAGTCGGGAACTACTGGCAGGTCGTAGGTGCATGTGGTCGTGAAGCAGTACGTTTCCCCACGGAATCCGACACCTGATCGATGGAATGTACGACGGGGGAACGGGCAGGGTAATCCATTCGCGAATATCCTTTGTTCCAAGAGATCCCCCACTTGGCCCGTTTGATACAGTCACGCACTGTCAGCCATAAAAATGTTGTCAGGACTGAACGGGGAAGGAATACAGTGTCACAAAAACGCTGACCAGTGAGTGAATCGTGTTCAAAGATTTTGAGATCACTACGCTCATACAACATCATGCCTACCCACACCATAACATCTGGACCACCGAAACGATCATGTTCGACAGTGTTCCTGGCTGCATTATGTAGTCTGAAATGGTGATAAATGGGAGCAATTACATTCATTAAAACACTTCTAGCTCTGCGATGTGATGTAAAGGCTCTGGCTACATGCTACATAAAGGCTTACGGGTAACGCTCGCCTAGAAATGCGGAACACTTTCTAAGCAGAAATCCTTAACGGCTCACAGAAACACATTTTCGATTCTTGTAGACTTTTCGTACTGCTTAAAATAACTTGGTTAGTCACTCAGGATCACCACTTGCTTACTTCAGAAGCACAGTTTAGAACACTGCTTCCGCCTCAGAGGACAGTCGACACCACCTAAACCCGCGAGGTCTCTGTACCGACTCACCGATACAGCGAGCCCCAAACAGGTCCTCCAAGTTGTTATGTGGGGTCTGTATTATGAGATCGTGGGTCTGCCTTGATGCATAACACTTTTTTATTTATTCATTTATCCTCCCTTAAATAAATAAACAAACAAATAGCAAAAGTGTTTTGCATCAAGGCAGACCCACAATCCCATATTGTTTTTGTCGGTTCGTTGGTTGATTGGGGGGAGGGGACCAAACAGTGACGTCATCGGTCCCATCGGATTGGGGAAGGATGGCGAAGGGATTCGGTCGTGCCATTCCACAGGAACAAGCGCGCAATTTACCTGAACCGATTTAGGGAAATCACAGAAAACCTATATCAGGATGGCCGGACGCGGATTAGGACCGTCGTCCTCGGGAATGCGAGTCCAGGGCGGTAACCACTGCGCCACCTCGCTCGGTGTTGTTTTTGTATACAAACACAGACGAATGGAAGAGTTTTAAGATAAACTTATTGGGTTCTATATTGTTTTCAACCTCCGATTGGTCGCTAAATTAAAACCACACTGATAATTCTGTGAAGCTTTGTGCATATGAGTGCTGCATAGTGTCTGTGGTATGCCCATCTATCGCGTCATGTTGCTCTTTCAGGTGTAAGCGCACAGTGAGCGCAGAAAGTTGTGTACAATACAGGTATATTGTCTCCCACCAAGTGCGACACGCCGCTGAGAGGTTTCGCCAGATTTCATGCAATCCACATAACGTATCTGCCATGCGTTCCCTTCTTCATGAGAGGGCTTTCTCGCATACAGCAGATGCAATGAAGGTGCTCCTGCAGCGTTGTCGACTAGAAGTTTTTGATCACCCACCATACAGCCCCGATTTGGCCCCCGCTGATTTTCATGTCTTCACTCAAATGAACTGCGGGCTAAGATGACAACATTTTGGCACAGACAACGAGCTGCAGCCCAGGATAAGCAAGTGGCAGAAATTACAGGCGCCTGCCTCCTACGACGCGGCTTTTGGAAAGTTGGTACCACCTTAAGACAAATGTTTAAGTCAGAATGGCGTTATGTCCAGAAGTAGCTGGAAGATGTAACAAAATGTTGCAAATAAACTTTTTTGGTTTTCACTGTGGTTTCCATTTCGAGACCGACCGGATGTTGAATTTGTCTCGGCAACAGAATTCTAAATTTCCATTGGGTGTTTTCTGCAAACGGTAATTGTACTTGCTGCAAGGTGGTGTCAGCACCCACTTGTCAGGATTTTAGCAACTTTATTCTGGAACAAATGTTGTAAAACATCGACCGTCATCAGAAAGTAGCTCGCTTTTGAAGTCCAGCCTCATCGGATCCGCCCGCTAGGGCAAGGACTGGTTCGTCATCATGTAGGCTAACAGAAACTCCTTTCCCCCGCAACCTGCAAATGGGTCCTGGCGATCAAAATAGAGAACTGGACTAATACACAGGTGCTTCCAGTAAACTAAATGTCACATCGCTCTACCTGAAATTGCTCCAACTGAATACTCGAAGACACATTTTCGTCACTGATATTTTTCTGGAATACGTGAGAAATGTGCCAAGTGCAATTCGCGCCCGTACAAAGATCTGTGAAATTCAAATCAAAATGTTCAAATTTGTGTGAAATCTTATGGGACTTAACTGCTAAGGTAATCAGTCACTACGCTTACACACTACTTAACCTAAATTATCCTAAGGAGAAATACATACACCCATGCCCGAGGGAGGACTCGAACCTCCGCCGGGACCATCTCTGAAATTTACATAAAACGTTCCAGGAAACTACCTGCACCCCGAGAGTCCTCGGCTGTCGCACGCCCTCCGTGCAAGCAGTAAGGTCCTGTATCATACACTATGAGCCCTGCCAACGCCGCCATACAAATGGCCAGCAATGTAAATATCATGCTGCGGGAAGAAAAGTGCCACCAGTATTCGACATTAAGTTTTACGAAACGAGCTCCTACACACGCATACTGCACTGGCTCTACATGTTTTGACCTTGAAATCCTGCTTTTCCTTCTTTCGCGACGCATCCTCTGTCTGACACGAGAAGTCGTGTTTTGTTATTACTTACGATTTATGATGCCTCTTGTGTCCTTTTAAAGAATATCTTACTCGCCATACAATATTACAATGCTCTTCCACTTGGCAATCTACATCTACATCTACATCCATACTCCGCAAGCCACCTGACGGTGTGTGGCGGAGGGTACCTTGAGTACCTTTAACGGTTCTCCCTTCTATTCCACTCTCGTATTGTTCGTGGAAAGAAAGATTGTCGGTATGCCTCTGTGTGGGCTCTAATCTCTCTGATTTTATCCTCATGGTCTCTTCGCGAGATATACGTTAGGAGGGAGTAATATACTGCTTGACTCCTCGGTGAAGGTATGTTCTCGAAACTTCAACAAAAGCCCGTACCGAGATACTGAGCGTCTCTCCTGCAGAGTCTTCCACTGGAGTTTATCTATCATCTCCGTAGCGCTTTCGCGATTACTAAATGATCCTGTAACGAAGCGCGCTGCTCTCCGTTGGATCTTCTCTATCTCTTCTATCAACCCTATTTGGTACGGATCCCACACTGGTGAGCAGTATTCATGCAGTGGGCGAACAAGCGTACTGTAACCTACTTCCTTTGTTTTCGGATTGCATTTCCTTAGGATTCTTCCAGTGAATCTCAATCTGGCATCTGCTTTACCGACGATCAACTTTATATGATCATTCCATTTTAAATCACTCCTAATGCCTACTCCCAGATAATTTATGGAATTAACTGCTTCCAGTTGCTGACCGGCTATATTGTAGCTAAATGATAAGGGATCTTTCTTTCTATGTATTCGCAGCACATTACACTTGTCTACACTGAGATTCAATTGCCATTCCCTGCACCATGCGTGAATTCGCTGCAGATCCTCCTGCATTTCAGTACAATTTTCCATTGTTACAACCTCTCGATATACCACAGCATCATCCGCAAAAAGCCTCAGTGAACTTCCTATGTCATCCACAAGGTCATTTATGTATGTTGTGAATAGCTACGACACTCCCCTGCGGCACACCTGAAATCACTCTTACTTCGGAAGATTTTTCTCCATTGAGAATGACATGCTGCGTTCTGTTATCTAGGAACTCTTCAATCCAATCACACAATTGGTCTGATAGTCCATATGCTCTTACTTTGTTCATTAAACGGCTGTGGGGAACTGTATCGAACGCCCTCCGTAAGTCAAGAAACACGGCATCTACCTGGGAACCCGTGTCTATAATGACAATTGTACTCAGAACTATAATTATAAGTAATATTTTTTACACATTTGAGATGACATGTGGAGGATGCTTTTGTGCAGCGCTAGGAATGGGAGGAGAAGCTGTGTATAACTTGTAGACACTAATTAAAAGGGCAGATTTATGCACGGATATAGGTGGCACATTAGACGTATCGGATGCTGGCCCGCCCGGTTAGCCGTGCGGTCCAACGCACTGCTTTCCGGGCAGGAAGGCGTGCCGGTCCCCGGCACGAATCCTGCCCGACGGATTAGTGTCGAGGTCCGGTGTGCCGGCGAATCTGTGGATGGTTCTTAAGGCGGTTTTCCATCCACCTCAGCGAATGCGGACTAGTTACCGTTATTCCGCCTCAGTTACACTATGTCGGCGATTGCTGCGCGAATACTTTCTTTACGTACGCATACACCATAATTCCTGTATCACACAAACATTGGGGTTACACTCGTCTGGTGTGAGACGTTCCTGGGGAGGGGGGGGGGGGGGGGCGAACCGCACAATAACCCTGGGTTTGGGTTCGTTGTGGGGGGTGGTGGGGTGAGTGGACTATGTAGCCTACTGTGGAGCTGTGTACCACTGAGGCTACGGCGGGGACGAAGTCCCTCCGTTGTTTCTAGGTCTTCAGTTCAATACAGTACAATCGTATGCTGACGACGGGTGCAAACCATATTTTATTTTACACATATCTTAAAGTATGCTTTGTCAAGTAGGAGAGAAACGGTTGTTTAATTCATTGTTTGTAATTTGATTTATATGTTTTCCACTGTAGTATCTGAAGATCCTACCACAAGTAAAAATTTTATGCTTGCATTATATATTTGTTCGACATCCGCACCCTCTCCGTCATTACGTCACGTGGGAGCCGCCGGTTGTCTATCGACTGGTCAGGTTGAGGAGTTCGGACAATGGTGTTATTGGATGTTGGCTCGAACATTTCTGGGAGCAAATTTCAATGGGTGCAGTTTACAGGACACCATCGTTTCATGCCAGCAATTTTGCCCTCTTTGCCCATAAAGCAGACGACCATCTCTTTTTGGAGATAGACTTAATTGCTCGCTTTACCCACGACGGCGATGAGCGAAGTGCATCGGCACAGCCTGCCGATCCCCGGTTGAAAGTCACGTGACACGGGCCTATTGGGTTTCGCAGCGGTCCCTCCCAGCCCCGGGCCGGGTGTGTTCCGCGTTATTGGCACAAGGTCGCGCAGACGTCCCGGAGAATGGAGTGGCGGCGGCGAGCGCCGCGGGAAGAGGCAGCCGCGAGGTGGCAACCCTGCAGCGGTGGCGGCAGCGGCAGCGGCAGCAGGCTCGGGTCACGGGTCGCGGGCCACCAATTTGGCGGCGGGCGCGCCTTTCCACGGCCAGCCGCGTCTGACGCACTTTGCGCGCGGCGTGCGTCTCGTCTGGCTGGGACCACTTACATATTATTTAACACAAAAAAGCGCCGGTCGGAACAGGGGCGTAACTCGGCTGGGGCAGCAGGGTCTCCGAGAATGAGGGTCCCTGACGCCCGAAAATAGAAAAAAAAAGCGAAGAATTAAAATGGACAAAATTACAAAAAAAATCGAAAGTTCACGAAAAGTCTTTCCCTTATATTGCAGTAATCAAAACTGGTTTTGGAAATTGTTGCGACATACAGATATGCGAATCTACTTCTACATCTACGCCTATAAATAGCAAACCAGCGTACGGTATGTGGCGGAGGGTACTTTATGTACCAGTTTCCCTTCCCCCTTTCCAGTTTTCAGGAAGAATGATTGCTGCCTGTCTAATTAAGCCTTACGATCTCTTCGCGAAATATGCTTATGAGGAAGCAATAAACGTTGTCCACAAATATTTATACTGGTTTCAAGATTAAATATTAATAATATTTATGCTGGTAACGTTACTTTTTTTACCAAATAAGCAGCAACTAGTCACAAAATCATGTTTTCTTTATTTACTTTTGCAAATCGATTTCAACTGATTAACAGCCATCATCGGTGCTTTCAACGTATATGTTCCCTGAGTAATACACTGTCTTAAGCAGAGGTCAAACATAAAGCGACTTTATGTTCGACCTCTGCTTAAGACAGTGTTACTACTCAGGGAACATATTCGTTGAAAGCACCGATGATGGCTGTCAATCAGTTGAAATCGATTTGCAAAAGTAAATAAAGAAAACATGATTTTGCGACTGGTTGCTACTTATTTGGTAATTTTATGGTTTACGGTCGACAACTTGGGAACCATATGGAGCCCACCATTCAGAAGTTATTTTTTTGGTTACAGGTATACTAGGGAGCCCATTAACTTTCTGTACAGCTCTGTCTCATTCAACACTTTCGTTACGACGAGCGCTGTGAGAGTTATATGGTAAAAATGGCTTTCCGCCAGAAGGAAGCTCATTGTGTTGTGTGGCTGGCAGAAACCAAATTACCGATTACTGTGCAGCGAAATTTTGTATCCCATTGTGGAAAGAAACCATTAGATGCCAGGTTAATGAGAACGTTGAACCGGGACATGGATGGAAACCTTTTTAGCAATGGGATGGTTCAGAAACGAACAAGGAACGGCAGACCGTCTCTTTCGGAGGACATTGTGCAGGCAGTTCAAATCACGTTCACGAGATCGCCACAGAAATCGATTAGACAAGCTTCGAGTCAGCTTCGAGGAGTTTTTTATGGTTTTAGGCCGCAAAACTGCTACTGTCATTAGCGTCCGGTCTGTGGCTTAGGTAAAAAAATAAAAAAATGAAAGTCAGCAGCAATGCGAGCGAAACTCAAAAACTGGGGAAACTAAAAAACAGAATTAAAGCTTAGAAAACCACTATAGAAGCGGGGGGGGGGGGGCGGTAGTTATCCCCAAAAAGAGCTTCAAATGACCGACGTCATCTCAATGACCGTGCATAAAGTGTTTCGCAAGCATGTTAAACTGTATGTGTGTTAGGTCCAAATTGTTCGGCCATTACTACCTGATGATCGCCCACAATTTGAACCATTTGCAATGAATATGTTGCACCGTTCGGATGAGGACTATGATTTCTTAGAGCGTGTGTGTTTTTCCGATGAGCCTGTATTTCATGTTTGTGGCTCAATTAACCGCCATAATGTTCGGATCTGGGGATTAGAAAATCCTCATATCGCACCAGAATACATTCAAGACAGTCCAAATCTTAATGTGTGGTATATGTTAATGTGTGATCAAGTGACTGGTACATTTTTCTTCCTTGAAAGAAATGTAAGCAGATATGTTTACCCAGACATGTTGGTGAATTATGTCGTTCCCCAGCTAACGGATTTGCAAGATACTATCGCCTTTCACAAAGGTGCCGCTCCGCCTAATTGGGCTCTGCAAGTCAGAGATTTTCTTAATGACACCTTCCCCAACAGCTGGACTGCCAGAGGCAGTCCAGTTCCATTGCCCCCGAGGTCACCTGTCATTACGCCCGAAGATTTCTTTCTTTGGGGGTATGCGAAAGATACTGTGTATAAAAGAGCTGTTCCTGATATTGTGTCATTACACCAACGTATCCGGGATGCCATTGGCACAATCACACCAGGCATGTTGCAGAATGTGTTGGGAGACTTGAATACCGGCTTGATACTATGATTGTTAACAGGGGTGCACAAGTTGAAATGATTTAAATGTTGAAGTGTATTACTTGCATTAAATGTTTATGTAAGGTTCAAAACTTAATGGGTTGAGGCCTATGTGTTATAACTCATCTTTTATTTACTTATCAGGTTAAACATTTATGGACACCCTGTATATTGCTATTCTCTCGGAAATTTAACAGTAAATCATACCGTAATGCACAACGCCTCTCTTGCAACGTCTGCCACTAGATTTGGCCGAGTATTTCCGTGATGCATACCAACTTACTAAATGAACCCGTAACGAAACGTGCTGCTCTTCTTTGGATCTTCTATGTTCCCTCTACCAATCCTATCTGATATGGATACCAGACTTACGAGCAATATGCAAGTACTAGTCGAAGAAGGGATTACATTCCTGAGGTTTATTCCACTGAATCTCTGTCTGGAATCTGCCCCACCTGCAGTTAGTTATAGGTTGTTGTATTATGACCTCACGAAATTACAATCGTCTCGTCATAACTGTGGTTCTTTAATTGTCGTGGGACATGGTTGATCAGAATTAGAACAAATGAAATTTTAGTTCACTTTATGACAAGAATGATAAAAAGCATTACTTAATTTTATACAGTCCATTGCCACTGGAATCTGCTTTGAATATAAAGTATCACTTGGTACCCTCATTTGCAAAACTCTTCTCCTGACGTAGAAAATTCGCAAGGTTCATAATGACAGTACATGATACGACACGAGTCACGCTTGTTGTCCTAACTAGTCGGTGTCGCCTGCTTGACTGGAAGTGACGAACCGGGCAGAGCCGTCCTCTGTTCGGCTGTACTCGTATATCGGCCTCTGCGCGGTGGCGCTGCGGTGCTGCGGTGCTGGGAGCAAGGGTGTGGCTCCCCCAGCTCCTCCCATTCGTCGGTGCGGAATGCAGCGAGACATCGCTAATTCCTGTCCTATCGATAACAGTTGCCGACTTTGGTATGGCAGTGTGATCTTTCAACGTTACCAAACGTTCTGCGTTACATTGCCCTACATGCACACTCCTAAATATTTTTATGGATGTGGCTGCTTCTGGTGAGTGTTCTGTAGTCATCTAATCATTCAATAATGGGTCTTTCTGCATATTTACATGCAGTACATTACATTTGTTTAGGATGAGCGACAACTGACACTCCTTGCGTCAGGCATCGATTCTCTGAAGGTCTTCCTTCATTTCAGTACAATTTCTCTGTCCAGAGCATCATCATCCGCGAAAAGACTCATGGAAATTCCCACGCTATCCACTAAGTCAATTATATACGTCGTGAAAAGTGCACTAACAGTCCCATGGGGTTCACTCGAAGTTACTCTTAAGTCTACATCTACATGATTAGTCTGCAATTCCCAACAAAG
Organism: Schistocerca nitens; assembly: GCF_023898315.1. Classification (NCBI taxonomy): domain Eukaryota; kingdom Metazoa; phylum Arthropoda; class Insecta; order Orthoptera; family Acrididae; genus Schistocerca; species Schistocerca nitens. Next base: position 563,532,070 of record NC_064619.1, on the reverse strand, counting down.
TCCCTGGTAGACAGTTCATGGAACCATCTTCGAGCTTTTTCTCTACCGTCCCACTCTCGAACGGCGTTTAGGGGAAAAAAAAGTAATTCTTCCTTTGTGAGCACTGATTTATTTTATTATGACAATCATTTCTCCCTATGTAGGTGGGTGCCAACAAAATATCTTCACACTCTGAGGAGAAAGTTGGTAATTGAAATTTCACAAGAATATCCTGTCGCGACGAGAAACTCTTTTGTTTTAATGATTGCACCGGAATTTACATATTATTTCCCTGGCACCCTCTCCCCATTTCAGTATAATACAAAATGACCTGGACTTCTTTGACTTCTTTTGATGTCCTCTGTCAGTTTCATCTGATGCAAATCCTACACCATGCAGCAATACTCCAGAAGAGGTCAAACGGGCGTGGTGAAAGAAATCTCTTTAGTAGACCTTATGTACTTTCTAAGTGTTCTGCCAATAAATCGCAGTCTTTAGTTTGCTTTCCCCATAACCTTTTTTATGTCATCGTTCCAATTTAATTTATTCGCAATTGTAATCCCTAAGTTTTTGTTGAATTCACGGCCTTTAGATTTGTGTGACTTACCTTTCAACAGAAATTTAGCAGTGCCCTTGTAGATGACTTCACACATTTCATTATTTATAGTCGATTGTCACTTTTCGCACCAGACACATATTTTAATTAAATCATTTTGCAATTGTTTTCGATCATGTGGTGACTTTAAAAGACGGTAAACGACAGCATCGTCTGAAAGGGCTGCCTAGATTGTCTATGTCGCTTATGTACAGCAGGAAAAGGAGAGAGTCTTTAATATTTCCTTAGGGAATGTGAGATATTACTTCTGTTTTACTCGATGACTATCGTCAATTACCACGAGCTGTGACGTCTCAGGCAGGAAATCACGACTCCAGTCGCACAACTCAGTCGATACTCCACCGGCGGGCAATATGATTAGAAGCCACTTGTGAGTAGCGGTGTCAAAAGCCTTCTAAAACCTAAAAATATGGATTCAGTTTGACATCCCCTGTCGACAGCATCCTTTACTTTGTGAAAATAATGAGCTAGTTGTGTTCCAGGAGAAGGATATTTTCCGAATCTGTTCTGATTATTTGTGAGTAAATCATTTTCTTCGAGACAATTTGTAATGTTCAAGCACAGTATGTGTTCCAAAATCTTGCGGCAAATCGACGTTAGTGGTAACGGTCTGTAATTCATCGGATGACTCCTGTTTGCTTTCTTCGTTATTCGTGTGACGTGTGCAGTTTTCCAGTCCTTAGGTACGGATCTTTCGATGAGTGAACGGTCGTATATGACTGCTAAGCATGGAGTTATTATATTATCATACTATGAAAGGAACCTGACTGGTACACATTCTTTACCGGAGGACTTGCCTTTCTGAAGTGATATAAGCTACTTCGCTATACCGAGCATATCTACCTCTGAGATACTCAAGTTGGCGGTTGTTCTAGATTCGAATTCTGGAATATTTACTCCGTCTTCTTTGCTGAAGGTGTTTCGGAAAACCGTAGTTAGTAACTCTGCTGTAGTAGCTCTGTCATCAGAGACATGAACATTGTTATCGCGTAGTGAAGGTATTGATTGCACCTTGCCGCTGATGAACTTCACATATAACCACAATATATTAGGATGGTTCCTTTGAAAGAGCATGGCCGACTTCCTTCCCCATCCTTCCCTGAGCCGATGGGACCGAAGAACTTGCTGTTAGGTCCCCTCCCCGAGATCAACCAACCAGGATCTCTCTCTATTTTATGACATATTCCGAGACAGAGTTTCGTTGTAGAAACTATTACGTGTGAAGATTCTCTGAGTTGAGAATCGCATGCTGTGATATGTTTGCCTGAAACTCTTCAGTCCGATCACAAAGCTGGTCCGATATTCCGTACGCTCGTATTTCGTTTATTAGGCGGCAGCGCAGAAATACATCAAACGCCTTACGCAAATCTAGTAGCGTGGCATCTACCTAGACGCCGGAATCTATTGCTGTCAGGTTGCCTGGAGGAACAGAGTGAGGTGGGTTTTAGCCGATCATCATTTTGCGAACCCATGTTGATTCCAACAGTGGAGATTTTTCGATCTTCACTGATGTCACGATGCGTGAGCTTAAAAAACGTTACGTCAGAGATGTACGACTATAGTTTTGTGCGTCTGTTCGGCGACCTCCTTTTGCAAACGAGAATGACCTGCACTTCTTTTCAAACGTAAGAGCGCTTCGCTCATCCAGCAACCTATGGTACACTGCTGCTACAACAGGGACAAGTTCTTTCGCATACTCTACGGAGGACAGTATCCCGTCAAGTCCATTCAATCTGCTTTATCTAACAGACAATACCGTGCTCAGTGCGTCTACGGTGTGTACTCGTAAACGAAAACAGACGTAAAACACAGAGCTGAAGATCACGGAAATGTTGTACGTACCTGAATTTGCAATGGTTTGTCGACATGTTCAATGCAGATCCTCTCTGCACACAAATTTCAAAGTAATACTGGCAGCGAGCGCACACAAGTGAATATCAGTCTGAAGTAACGCCGTCTTCCGACTTCTATCGAAACAGCTGCTTCCGTCAGCCACTGCTCCGAGAGTCTTCGCACAGTGAACGAATAATACCTGTTGTCAAATCGGGCGGTGCACAGTTGTGTAAGGGGTCACATACAAATGATAAACCACGAAGAAACAGCATTAAATAATGACAAGTATAGTGTCAGGCCGACTGTGCCGAGTATTGTAATTGGTGCCAAAAGTTGGCAGAGAGAAGAAACAACATATCAGCATCTCGTATAGCAGCGACCTCTACCCATTCACTGCTAGGGAGACGAGAAGCCAAGGAAAGTGGGCATTTTGTATTGGAATTGAGGATACGAACTGCACTGGTACAAAGACGAAAACTGCCCTACCTTATTTTATTATAAGCAATCAGAAACAACATTTCAAATCGCGTTCCATATATACATCATTTAAAAGGCATACTAGTTTTTTTGACAATATGAAATATTCAGATTTTCCTGTAATTACAAGATGTATGAAATACATGCTCTTCCAGTCTACACTGCCTCAGACAGACCTTCGTAAGCCTTGTATGACTGATATGATTTTCGAAACTTTCCCAGAGTCAACATTATTCCATGAAGTTTCGGGATTGCAGCCCGATTACGCTGACGTCTTGCCACGATGTTTCGGCTGACAACCATTCAGCCATCTTCAAATTTTGAACTGGAGATTGCCAATTCATGTAGCTAGCTTTATACTACAAAGTTCACATGGAGACGCATGCGGAAAGGCAGTCGATACATGAGCGATCTCTATCGAGCATCGCGCCCTCTTCGAATATTGCTACGTGTGTGGCTCGCTGGCGCACGCGTAATGGTGATACTACACGCGCGCTCTCTATCGGAATGCGCGCCCGCGGAATTAAAATTCAGACGTCAAAATTAATTAATTTAACCGTCGCTGTATGAGCCATTAGTCATAAAATGTTTTTCTCTCAAGAAATTAAAACAGTCACCGTGTTCCGCGCCTTATCCAGTTCGTCACGATAAATAAGATCTTCCGCCAAACGTATTTCCTCCCGGTCAAGTCGAGGAAATTCCTCCCGCATTTCGGCAATATTTCGTCGAAATTAGGTAGAATCTTAAGAAAACATTGTATCAAAGTAATCTTCCGTCCTCTTCTCGGTTCGCAAGGGACGATTAGGCTTTGCGGAAAGCTGGAACCTACAGAATAACCTGCCAGGGTTGCAAAGCCCACACTGGCCAGACAATGTATACCGTGCATGAAAGATGCATTGAAAATGGTCGCCAAAGTCACCTTTCGCAGTCCAGTAAGTCAGCCACAGCCGAGCATTGTATCTCCACAGGTCATCCCATTGATTATTCTGCCACGGAAATCTTGTCCTCGACGAGATCATTCTGGAATTCAGTTAATAAGAAATCCGTGGAAACACGTTTGGCGGAGGATCTTATTAAACGCGATGACAGCTTTCAATTTGATACGGAGAGAGACCCGGTGATTTCTCTAATTTCTTCAGAAAGAAGACAAATTGTCTAATTTTGATATCTGAATGTTAAATCTGCGAGCGCGCATGCCGACAGAGTGCGCGCATAACACCATTACGCATGCGTGTGCGCGTCATAGATGGAGCAATATTCGAAGAGGGCACGAAAGTCGACAGAGATCGCTCATGTAGCCGCTGAATTTGCGCATGCCTCTCCGTGCCAATTTTTGCTATAAGGTTAGCGATGTGAACTAGGAATCCCCTGTGTAAAACACTCACTTGAAGGTGGCCGAATAGTTGTCAGCCAAAGTACCGTGGCACGGAGTCAACGTAATCCGGCCGCAATCTCGAAACTTCATGGAATACGCGTCTGGCTAGTTTGCAAAATCAAATAGCCTTGAATACAAATGTATTGTCGAAGATTTCAGCATTCATTAAAAACACACGTCTGTGATAATTTATGTTACATGTCCACAGAAAGGCAATTGATTTGACGCCAGAGCGTTTGGGTGACAAGAATTTTAGGGTACTCGTACGTTTGTTGCTGGCTTACCTTTTGACGACTATCGTTGCTCTGTGTTCTCCACTGTTTTCTTAAGCTTTTGCTGCCTGGAGATGGATGCATTCATGTTGCGGGCCATTCGCCTCGTCTCATACTGTTGCTAAGCAATGGCGTGGGCCGTTGCAGAGACCCTGTATTGTTGAGAGCTGCGTCACGTCACGTTATGTTGTTTTACTGTTAGAGGGTATGCAGAACTAAGGAAACTATCCAAAGACACGAGCAGGAACGCAGAGTGCCCACGAGGATAACATACCTCGGGATTTAAAAAAAGAAGTAGGAAAAGATGAGGAAAAATTAAAACGAGAAGGAAAAGCGGAAAATTTAGTAAAATCGATAAGTCAAGAGAAGTCTTCTGCTAAGTCAAAATAATGAAAGGCTGTTTTGGAAATACTTATATGGATGTCCGAAAGAACAGACACCATTAATGACCTGTAGCCGTCTAGAACGAAATTAGAATTACATATTAATACCTTCGGCTGCTGACGCGTGTTGATATAAATCAACGGAGACAGGTGAAAATGTGTGCCACGACCGGGACTCGAACCCGGGATCTCCTGCTTAAATGGCAGACGCTCTATCCATCTTTTTTTTTTCTTTTTTTCCCTCATTTCGTTCGATATAGTTCGTTGCGTTTGGTCTGGGCGGGTGTCACAAGACATCCGTTCAAGTTGGTCGTTGATTCCTTGACTCAGCTTTTTTTTTTTATGATAGAGAGCACGCAGCTCTCTGACCGAACACGCTGAGCTATCGTGCCGGCGTCCATCTGAGCCACCGAGAGCACGGAGGATAGTGCGACTGCAGGGAATATCTCGCGCACGCCTCCCGCGAGACCCACATTCTTCCCTTATATGTCCATACACTACATTGGTACTGTCTCTACCCAACACACTCATTACTCGGGGAAGACATTCTTACCAAGTCCCGTAAGAGTTCGGGTAATATGTGTGCATCCGCACAGAGGAAGGAGGTCATGGCCGGTATTGCCATATCCATCTAAGTATATAGCACTGGCAATACCGGCCATGACCATCTACTTCTTTGCGGATGCACACATATCCGTCTAAGCATATAGTTCTGGAAATAACGGCCATGACCTACTTCTTTGCGGATGCACACATATTACCCGAACGCTTACGGGACTTGGTAAGAATGTCTTCCAAGAGTAATGAGTGTATTGGGTAGGGACACTACGAACGTAGTGTGTGGACATACACTCCTGGAAATTGAAATAAGAACACCGTGAATTCATTGTCCCAGGAAGGGGAAACTTTATTGACACATTCCTGGGGTCAGATACATCACATGATCACACTGACAGAACCACAGGCACATAGACACAGGCAACAGAGCATGCACAATGTCGGCACTAGTACAGTGTATATCCACCTTTCGCAGCAATGCAGGCTGCTATTCTCCCATGGAGACGATCGTAGAGATGCTGGATGTAGTCCTGTGGAACGGCTTGCCATGCCATTTCCACCTGGCGCCTCAGTTGGACCAGCGTTCGTGCTGGACGTGCAGACTGCGTGAGACGACGCTTCATCCAGTCCCAAACATGCTAAATGGGGGACAGATCCGGAGATCTTGCTGGCCAGGGTAGTTGACTTACACCTTCTAGAGCACGTTGGGTGGCACGGGATACATGCGGACGTGCATTGTCCTGTTGGAACAGCAAGTTCCCTTGCCGGTCTAGGAATGGTAGAACGATGGGTTCGATGACGGTTTGGATGTACCGTGCACTATTCAGTGTCCCCTCGACGATCACCAGTGGTGTACGGCCAGTGTAGGAGATCGCTCCCCACACCATGATGCCGGGTGTTGGCCCTGTGTGCCTCGGTCGTATGCAGTCCTGATTGTGGCGCTCACCTGCACGGCGCCAAACACGCATACGACCATCATTGGCACCAAGGCAGAAGCGACTCTCATCGCTGAAGACGACACGTCTCCATTCGTCCCTCCATTCACGCCTGTCGCGACACCACTGGAGGCGGGCTGCACGATGTTGGGGCGTGAGCGGAAGACGGCCTAACGGTGTGCGGGACCGTAGCCCAGCTTCATGGAGACGGTTGCGAATGGTCCTCGCCGATACCCCAGGAGCAACAGTGTCCCTAATTTGCTGGGAAGTGGCGGTGCGGTCCCCTACGGCACTGCGTAGGATCCTACGGTCTTGGCGTGCATCCGTGCGTCGCTGCGGTCCGGTCCCAGGTCGACGGGCACGTGCACCATCCGCCGACCACTGGCGACAACATCGATGTACTGTGGAGACCTCACGCCCCACGTGTTGAGCAATTCGGCGGTACGTCCACCAGGCCTCCCGCATGCCCACTATACGCCCTCGCTCAAAGTCCGTCAACTGCACATACGGTTCACGTCCACGCTGTCGCGGCATGCTACCAGTGTTAAAGACTGCGATGGAGCTCCGTATGCCACGGCAAACTGGCTGACACTGACGGCGGCGGTGCACAAATGCTGCGCAGCTAGCGCCATTCGACGGCCAACACCGCGGTTCCTGGTGTGTCCGCTGTGCCGTGCGTGTGATCATTGCTTGTACAGCCCTCTCGCAGTGTCCGGAGCAAGTATGGTGGGTCTGACACACCGGTGTCAATGTGTTCTTTTTTCCATTTCCAGGAGTGTATAAGGTGAGAATGTGGGTCTCGTGCGAGGCGTGCGCGAGATAGTCCCTGCAGTCGCACTACTCTCTGTGCCCTCGGCGGCTTAGATGGATAGAGCGTCTGCATGTAAGCAGGAGATCTCGGGTTCGAGTCCCGGTCGGGGCACATATTTTCACCCGTCCCCGTTGATATATATCAACGCCCGTCAGCAGCTGAGGGTATTAATATATAATTCTAATTTTGTTTTGGAACCTAATGTAAACTCCGCCTACTGCCCCTGGTGAGCTCATCAGCACCGACCGACTTCCGTGTCATCATCCGCCAGTGGCTTCATTGGATGCGCTATAGAGGAGCGTGGGTCGGCGAATTGCTTTCCCGGCCGTTGTCACTTTTTCTGAACAGTAGCCGCTACTGCTCGATCATGTAGCTCCTCAATGGGCATCACGAGGCTGAGTGCACCAAGGAAAACGTCGTGGCAGCACCTATCATCCAACTGGGGTTCCCCGCATGGCAGTCAGGCGTACTGAGCACTCAGCTGCTGAGGTGGAAATTCTGATGTGAAGATATTCGAAATATTTAACTCTTTCACCCAGGTCAAGGACCAGTCTGCACTAGGATACGGATGTTGAATTGTCCCATCAGTGTCGCGACTAACTTTCGAGGGGTTTTAGAGGGTGTTTACAGGGAAACGTAGGAGATTTTAGAGGGTTCCAGGAGTAAAATAAACTGCTGATGGAAACCTGTAAATAAAACCATCATCCACCAAGGCAACAGAGCATCACATCAAGACAAGACCTCTCCACGGAGCACCCAGCCCCATCTTCTCCACTGGCAATCGTGGGAATCGGTGGTGATAACCGAATAACAAACGATATTGCGAAGCGTTTCACCTACTGTCCGTCAGAGTACAAAGCCACGTTTGCTGCCGAAGGGATGGCCATCACTTGGACTCTGTTGCATCGTTGGACGACGTTTCCGGACACTGGTTCCTATCTTCGATTTGTTCCTCAAGGCACCCTCTATAACCCCTCGAAGTTTGTCGCAACATTCCTGGGACTCCCTATATAGAACGAAAGGGCTACATGTAGGCCTAAGCAAGTGTTTCGGCCAGGCCTATGTCCGAACATTCGCATCAGTGCCATATAAAACACTGCGAAAGAAAGAATCAAGTTAAAGTTGAATTTAATCCTTAAGGGTGCTGTAGAGGCAAAGAGAGAATTCGTGAAACATCCCTATATTTTGAAACAGTTGAGAAAGTCTATTAATTTTTCGGCCACCTACAGTGATAAGGTTTAAAAACTTGTTCTACGAATACTTCCAAGGTAACCCTAAAGATACCAAAAATTCGAGTAGGGCTGGCAGATAAGAGACCATCTCTACACTTAAAGAGAGATTCTTTGCCGTTCTTACGGCTTTGTAAGAGTTGGAAATGTAATCAACAAAATTGAGCAATAGGTCTTAAAAACGTTATCTCACCTTTTTCAGATGCAGTATAAAACCACAAGAAAGAATTAGCACATCACCTAAGGTTTTGTAGTCTGAGAGTGTGGATATTGCCGCTGCATATGAAATCTTTCAAGTGGCGCAGTCAAAAACAAACATGGAAGACTACAGTTCAACGTCAAAGCACCTGACACCGCTTGTAGCATGAGCATTTAGTCTGAAGAAGACTTATTGGCTAATCGATGTCGATTACGGAAGTATGAAATGATCAAGTGATTGTGTCAAAAAATGCATAAAAAACAAGGTAAGTGAATCATTTTATCTCTAAGATGTGTCATTTTTTACAGCCTCTTCACACTTATAAATGTCTAACAGCGATACGTGACACACCTACAGTGACCTAATGTGAGGTCTGAAACCCAAAAACGAAGCAAAGAAGAGAAAGCAGCTTTCAGAGGGTGTGATTTTGCTTGAGGATAATGCCCGACCTCGTACAGCTGTAAAAACAATGCAGCGTATTCAAAATCGTGATTTTGAGCTTCTGGAGCACTCAGGTTCTCGGCAGTACACTATCTCCAAGTGATTTTCACCGTTTTCGACCGATAAAGGACCATCTACGAGAATCCAAGTGTTTGTCGGGGGACAAGGTTGCAGGGGGAGGGGAGGGGGAAACATGAATACGCACGAAACGTCTTCCAGAACGGAATTAGGAACCTTGTCAAAGAATGGACGAAGTGCACGGAGGCTGAGAGTGATTTTATGGGGAAATGATGTTATTTGCAATAAGGTCCTCCCAACACAATACTTGTTTTCAGAAATATACCTTTGTTTTTTGGCTTTCAATCGTAGATCCGGAAATGAGGTGTAATGTTCTTGAAAAGACTGTCATTCACGCTGCGGTTAGACGGATGTTTTCGGAATAGTTGGTGTGTACGCAATTATGCGCACGGCTGTAGCCCACCAGCTAGCGGGGACACCTAGATATGTTGTGTGATAGGTGGAAAGCTGTTTGGTGGCAAAATATAACCTTCAAGTACGAACGTTCAATAATAACCTGGTTCCGAGTGAAGCACAGACAGTGGCAAAAGAAAGGAGGGGAGGGGGGGGGGGGCGAAATCGTCGTCAGTAACTGGGATAAAGAAGAGTAACGCAGTTAGTGGTTTTTGTGCTCTCCGTGATTAAGGGGGAAGTGAAGTTCGAATGAATCTTTTTTCCAATTTGACACGTCGTACTAATGAGTACATTCATCACAATTTAACTCTCGAAGTTTCTTAACAAAGATTGGGACACATGACGCCGTTTTAATAGGTTAGAATACTCGTATATGCAGCAATTAAAGCAGTAACTCCACTGCAGAGACCTAATCAAATGGCACGGTGCGCAAAGCAGCAGCTTTCTTATGTGGACACGCTTTACGTTTGTGACGTCAGACAGCGAAAGGACTGGCCAGCGCATATAGTATACGAAGAATCTCACAAGATAATATACGACCGGAGCTATCATCTCATAAGAGGAAAGGGTCGATGCCGGCAATCAAACTGTACTATTGGGGAGGCGTTAACTGAGCCATCAAATAAACTTACAAATTTTATTAGAGTTAGCAAGGACTTGAGTCCCCAGCATATCTAGTGTTTGCTTCGATCTATTGGGTCGAACTCTTGGGATGACCGAGCGGCGAGCTCGAAACCATTTTAATGGTGGTCGCTAACTGTTACCTTTCAAAGAGAAAGAGAATAAAGCACTTCTCAAACGACAGGATATTTGAGACTATCCCCAATTGATCGAGCCGTAGGTAACTGCAGAGCATCAGAAGGGTACCACAAGTGGTTGGAGCCTTCGTCGTTCAGCGTGCGTCAGGAATGTAACGCAATTAAGTTCACAGAATGTTATACACTACTGGCCATTAAAATTGCTACACCACGAAGATGACGTGCTACAGACGCGAAATTTAACCGACAGGAAGAAGATGCTGGGATATGCAAATGATTAGCTTCTCAGAGCATTCACACAAGGTTGGCGCCGGTGACGACACTTACAACATCTTGATATGAGGTAAGTTTCCAAGCGATTTCTCATACACAAACAGCAGTTGACCGGCGTTGCCTGGTGAAACGTTGTTGTGATGCCTCGTGTAAGGACGAGAAATGCGTACCATCACGTTTCCGACTTTGATAAAGGTCGGATTGTACCCTATCGCGATTGCGGTTTATCGTATCGCGACACTGCTGCTCGCGTTGGTCGATATCCAATGACTGTTAGCAGAATATGGAATCGGTAGGTTCAGGGGCGTAATACGGAACGCCGTGCTGGACCGCAACGGCCTCGTATCACTAGCAGTCGAGATGACAGGCATCTAATCCGCATGGCTGTAACGGATCGTGCAGCCACGTCTCGATCCCTGAGTCAACAGATGAGGCCGTTTGCAATACAACAACCATCTGCACGAACAGTTCGACGACGTTTGCAGCAGCATGGACTATCAGCTCGGAGACCATGGCTGCGGTTCCCCTTGACGCTGCATCACAGACAGGAGCGCCTGCGATGGTGTACTCAACGACAAACCTGGGTGCACGAATGCCAAAACGTCATTTTTTCGGATGAATCGAGGTTCTGTTTACAGCATCATGATGGTCGCATCCGTGTTTGGCGTCATCGCGGTGAACGCACATTGGAAGCGTGCATTCGTCATCGCCATACTGGCGTATCACCCGGCGTGATGGTATGGGGTGCCATTGGTTACACGCCTCGGTCACCTCTTGTTCGTACTGGCGGCACTTTGAACAGTGGACGCTACATTTCATATGTGTTACGACCCGTGGCTCCACCTTTCATTCCATCCCTGCGAAACCCTATGTTTCAGCAGGATAATGCACGACCGCATGTTGCAGGTCCTGTACAGGCCTTTCTGGATACAGAAAATGTTTGACTGCTGCCCTGGGCAGCACATTCTCCAGATCTTTCACCAATTGAAAAGGTCTGGTCAATGGTGGTCGAGCAACTGGCCTGTCACAATACGACAGTGACTACTCCTGATGAGCTGTGGTGTCGTGTTGAAGCTGCATGGGCAGCTGTACGTGTACACGCCATCCAAGCTCTGTTTGACTCAATGCCCAGGCGTATCAAGACCGTTATTACGGCCAGAGGTGCTTGTTCTGCATACTGATTTCTCAGGATCTATGCACCCAAATTGTGTGAAAATTTAATAACATGTCAGACCTAGTATAATATATTTGTCCAATGAATACCCGCTTATCATATGCATTTCTTCTTGATGTAGCAATTTTAATGGCCAGTATTCTACTTGAACCTTCATCTCCATGCGGGTAAGATAATGGTAGTTTAGGAAATGCGACAAAGCGACTTCGACCGACTATACAAAATAGCAGAAAGGACGTTGGATTTGTTGACAGACATGATTATTTGTCATGTGTGACGGGATCTACACTACTGGCCATTAAAATTGCTACACCAAAAAGAAATGCAGTTGATAAACGGGTATTCATTGGACAAATATATTATACTAGAACTGATATGTGGTTACATTTTCACGTAATTTGGGTGCATAGATCCTGAGAAATCAGTACCCAGAACAACAACCTCTGGCCGTAATAACGGCCTTGAAACGCCTGGGCATTGAGTCAAACAGAGCTTGGATGGCGTGTACAGGTACAGCTGCCCATGGAGCTTCAACACGATACCACAGTTCATCAAGAGTAGTGATGACGAGATCATCCAGGAAGTGCCACGGAAACATCCCCCAGACCTGGATGCCCAGACTTGTCACACTGTGACAGTTTTTAATAGGGCAGCTTGAACGGCGAAGATTGTTTAAAGCCGTCCGCGGTGGTCTAGCGGTTCTAGGCGCTCTGTCCGGAACCGCGCGGCTGCTACGGTCGCAGGTTCGAATCCTGCCTCGGGCATGGATGAGTGTGATGTCCTTAGGTTAGTTAGGTTTAAGTAGTTCTAAGTTCTAGGGGACTGATGACCACAGATGTTAAGTCCCATAGTGCTCAGAGCCATTTGAACCATTTGATTGCTTAAACAAACCCGATATTCTGTAAGACATTTCCGATAATACACCGATATAGATCCAGCGTGTTCCACGTCCAATACTCCTGATGAATATTGTGTTCGAACTTATGTGGCGTCATTTTGTTTTCATTTTTCGAGGAAGTTTTATAGACTAGTGGCACGTGCAAAACGGGAAACAAATTTCAATACAAAGTTATGTTGCCCAGTCAGACTTAAATGTTATGCAGAGTTATGCGCAACAGCACATATGTGTTGTTATTAAAACTTCTTCCGGCTGACGATTAGCAAAAATCGAAACCGAATGCAATCGTAACAAGGGAAACTCCACATCACCCCACTCTCAGATTTAGCGGTGAGATGGGCCAGTAGATAGCGCGTCAGAAACTGTGTTGGGCTCCCAAACGGGAGATCCGTGCTACATTTTTTTCCCAAAATTGTGAACTATCCGTTCGGTCACTGATGTGTCTGTTCGCTGTATTCAAGTTTGTGTCGTGGTGTAACGTCCGTTTCCAACAGCGAAGTGTAAGGAAGGGACCTATAATGAAAGTTGATTGCGAGATCTTGTGTGTTTCGACCAGTACTCGACACTGGGATCCCGTGATTAAAAGGCGAAGAGCCGAAAGATTTACGTACCTCCCATTTAGTCTATACAAGTGCTAGCTGTTACGAATCTTGCATTCCGTTTTGGAAGTTTTGATTATTGAATGCCTTTGTCGTAATATAGTTGAGATCCCTTTATTTGTTATTTTCATTTCTTTGAAAGATCTACGCAGCACCTCGCCTACTCTCACTATTCATCACACTTACTTGCGACGGTAATATATTTTTACGACATGACTCATATTATATAATCAATGTATATTATGGCACTTGCCAAGAATACAGGAAGAAAAGAGAGACTTTAGTGTCCGGCCGGACAGTAAGTTTACGAAAGAATTGGGGAAAACCGAGATCTGAACACAGATCTCCGCTTGTGTAGTCCAACACCGTGACCACATAACCATGACGCCGTGGCTCGGCCAGTTTGCTCGATGTTGCATATCTTGCGCTTGGACCGTTCATTGTTTCTATTTTGCTATTTTGCTCCGGAACACTTTCTTCTTTTTTTCAAGCTTGATCTGTCTTCAGTTTCTGACGAGCTATCCACAGGGCGATGTTACCATTAAATCTGAGAGCGGTGTGATGGGGAGTTTCCCTTGTAAGAGTAGTCGTAGTAGTTGACGGTGATACAACATGATTTTCGACAATTGTCTGCAAGTTGAAAATACTTTCTTATCTACTCCACTGCGCAATTTTTCCAGTTTTGATACAATCTTGGACACGTTTCATTGCTTCTTCAACGTACTAATTCAACAATAGTCAGTTCTAGGCAAGATATGGATTCTAGAATGAAAGTTTCACTCTACAGCGGAGTGTGCGCTGATATGAAACTTCCTGGCAGATTAAAACTGTGTGCCGGACCGAGACTCGAACTCGGGACCTATGCCTTTCGCGGGCAAGTGCTCTACCTACTGAGCTGCCCAAGCACGACTCACGCCCCGTCCTCACAGCTTTAATTCCGCCAGTACCTCGCCTCCTACCTTCCTGCGAGCTTCTGTGAAGTTTGGAAGGTAGGAGACGAGGTACTGGTGGAATTAAAGCCATGAGGAGGGGGCGTGAGTCGTGCATGGGTAGCTCTGTTAGTAGAGCACTTTCCCGCGAAAGGCAAAGGTCCCGAGTTCGAGTCTCGGTCCGGCACAAAGTTTTAATCTGCCAGGAAGTTTCAAGATATGGATTAGTATCGTAGAGAAACCTGGTCATTCGGCTCATGTAGAAAGGGAGTTGTTAAGCTGGTCTGACAACATTCTAGAATTTGTTGAGTGTATACACGGATTTGATTTCAGAGATTCATTGCTACCAGTTTATTTTCAGTCATTAGTTATTCCTGGCTTAAATCTATAACCATAACATTGAGTCTTTGAGATAGGAATTTGGAAATGATCATGTGTATATTGAGCTCTTCAGAAAATGAATTCTGTTGGCCTTTTTAGGCATCTGTAGACGTGTAGCTGAGGTGACAAGACAAATACTGCAGCCTCGTTTCAGGAATATTAAGCAGCACACTGTGTAATGCTAATTTCAAGGCTCCGACAATTTTCAAATGGAAGCTTAATACGTTATCGAAGGCATTTACATTTTCCAAGTTGAAAGCTGTTTTCCCGAGAAAAAATATGTGTGTATAACAAGATTATGTAAAGTCTAATGGTATAGTGTGAAGTTAAGTGCTCGTCTGTGCTACGTTGCAATAAATCGGTCAGCGGGATGGAGGGGAAGAGAGACCGGGAGGAATCGATCTTTACACATTAGTGCGGGACGTCTTAAGAGCTCCTAAGAGGACTGTCTCGGCGCATACCTGGAGAGGCTGCTCGCATTTACAGCGACTTTTAAAGCCAGGAGAGCCAGTCGTCTCATCTCCCTCCCACTCTCACTCAGCTACAAACAAGATTAATTCCGGTAATACCGAAAACGTGTTCGTGATTCCAAAATACACTTGGAAGCAAATAAAAATTCCGGGCAGATAAGATTAAAAGGCATCAGGTGGAACAGGCCGCTGCGCCGCCGGTCGGATGAGCGAGGATGGAGAGAGAGAGAGAGAGAGTGGGGGGGGGGGGGGAGGAGGATCAGGGAGTGAGGTAGTGGGGAGGGGCGGACAGTGTCGCGGCTAACGGGAGCGGGCCACTTTCCTAATTGGATATGCTAATGGAGCGACAGCGGAGCGGCGCCTGGCCGGTTTAAAGAAGCCTGCAAACAGCCAGCCCAGGCGGCGGCGAGCTCCGCCGATACCGGCCCGAGAGGTGGCGGGCCGTCTTCCAGACGCGACACAGACTGCCCGAGGCCCTGGAGCTGCGCATCTGCACAGCGGATGGTAGGAATGCCGGACATTTGCCACACCGGACATTTGCCACGCCGGACATTTGCCACACTTGCCCCTTCGAAAGGTAGCTTGAGTAGCGATCCCTCAGGTAAGGGACGCCCTTCCCCGCACTACCTCTGTCCGCTTTCAAACCGCCGTCTCCACATCTTACTCAATACAACCAATACGTAAGGGACCTTCGTCTTCGACATCTTGGCCAAATACAGAGCTTCTTTTCCGAAATCGAAATATTTATAACTTTTGGGAAACGAAAGCAATACCGACGATTATGCCAGTATGTAATTAGTTCTGCCAAGTATAAATATAGATACGCTATTTTGTCGAAAGACGACATGTTGAGAAACGTGGCTGTTGTACTTAAGGTTTATAATTTATATAAAAACAGCTACCAGCCACATGTATGGTTTAAAAAGTTTTATTATCTTCAGACCATGACCGGTTTCGGATTTTCCTTTACAAATCCATCTTCAGATGGCAGATTACACGCATTCTTAGTTGGACCTAGTTTTGTTTGTGTTATTCGTTTGCTGCACTGGGAAAGAAAAGAAATATTTTGTTGTCATATCGGTAATGGTATTTTTACGAAAGATTTACTTCTTTTACAAGATCTAATTGCTCATGAGATGGTTTTTATAAACATTAGTAAACTTGCAGGTTAGTGTACTTACGAGCTGTGTAGTTCTGCCTGACGAAATATTCGTGCGTTTATGTTTTCGAACGCAAGCTTCATACACTTTTCAATATGCACTATGTGAGTGCTATTCCAGTCAATGGGCGTCACTTTTAACCTCATCATTTTAAGTACACACGCAGCACACACGAATAACGTTTACAAAACGTGGCCCAGCTTCACATTACAACCAAGAAACAACGTTTGCAAAGAGCTTACAGTCATAACAATGTTAACTTACAGATGCTGTATGGTCGATATGGGTACAGTAAAATATCTCTTTGCTATTGTATGAAATTAATCTAAAATGGAATAAATAAAATTATATAGAAATAAGATTACAAACATTATATGTATTACAGAATTACTGTGTGTTACTAATTAGTTGTTACAATAGTAGGAGATAAATTCAATATATGACATAATATGCAATGCACATGTTTTCATTATGCAATTTTTTCAATGACATATAAGCAGTTTTTGGGTCTGTATACTGAATGTTTTTGATGGAATATTAGGCTTAAGTTATTTTAAAAAAAGTGAAAGCATCTTCAAAGTTATTTAGGAAGGGGGTGTTAACTGACTCTGTCTGTTCATTCAAAATGAGATCAGGGAACCTGTTTTTATGTGTATGAATCTCAATCTCCTCTAGGAGATTCAATGTGAAACCTTTGTCTTTGAGGTGTAATATCTGCAGATTGTTTTCTATATTCTCAACTGTATGATTGTTTTCTGCAAGATGGGTGGCAAATGCAGATTTGCTTAGGTTTTTCAGACGTAGGGCATCAATCATCAATCATACAGTTGAGAATATAGAAAACAATCTGCAGATATTACACCTCAAAGACAAAGGTTTCACATTGAATCTCCTAGAGGAGATTGAGATTCATACACATAAAAACAGGTTCCCTGATCTCATTTTGAATGAACAGACAGAGTCAGTTAACACCCCCTTCCTAAATAACTTTGAAGATGCTTTCACTTTTTTTAAAATAACTTAAGCCTAATATTCCATCAAAAACATTCAGTATACAGACCCAAAAACTGCTTATATGTCATTGAAAAAATTGCATAATGAAAACATGTGCATTGCATATTATGTCATATATTGAATTTATCTCCTACTATTGTAACAACTAATTAGTAACACACAGTAATTCTGTAATACATATAATGTTTGTAATCTTATTTCTATATAATTTTATTTATTCCATTTTAGATTAATTTCATACAATAGCAAAGAGATATTTTACTGTACCCATATCGACCATACAGCATCTGTAAGTTAACATTGTTATGACTGTAAGCTCTTTGCAAACGTTGTTTCTTGGTTGTAATGTGAAGCTGGGCCACGTTTTGTAAACGTTATTCGTGTGTGCTGCGTGTGTAATTAAAATGATGAGGTTAAAAGTGACGCCCATTGACTGGAATAGCACTCACATAGTGCATATTGAAAAGTGTATGAAGCTTGCGTTCGAAAACATAAACGCACGAATATTTCGTCAGGCAGAACTACACAGCTCGTAAGTACACTAACCTGCAAGTTTACTAATGTTTATAAAAACCATCTCATGAGCAATTAGATCTTGTAAAAGAAGTAAATCTTTCGTAAAAATACCATTACCGATATGACAACAAAATATTTCTTTTCTTTCCCAGTGCAGCAAACGAATAACACAAACAAAACTAGGTCCAACTAAGAATGCGTGTAATCTGCCATCTGAAGATGGATTTGTAAAGGAAAATCCGAAACCGGTCATGGTCTGAAGATAATAAAACTTTTTAAACCATACATGTGGCTGGTAGCTGTTTTTATATAAATTATAAACCATAAATATAGATTCCTCTGTCTGTACGGTAGCTTCCTTTCACGCTTACTGATTACGATAGAAACAGTCCAACGGCATGGGAGCAACAAGAAAGGAACGATGAAACGAGAATGCAAATGTACGCTAATCATTTCTATTTGATCACTGCATTTGTGCCTACTTTAATTACTACAACTGCATACCCAAAACACAATAGGGAAAGAATAAGTGGGTTTGTGAATGTTTGAAAAGAAGAACGACATACTCCATATTAATTCACTCTCTAAAAACGTTAGTTAATAAAGTGTAGCGGGACAATGTTCAAAACAACTGAAAACACATTCACTAAATAGAGATAACAATATCTATTATTGACATGTCATCTAAAGTCGACTTACAATTTTACAATGTTAGAAATAAGGAAATGAAGTAATACAGAATGCTACGCTTGTAACGTACGTTGTTGCTCTACATTGTTTAGCTCTGGTATTTACATTGTCACAAAGAAAGCATCTTAGGTTCTGGAGGGAAAAGCCGTAATTGTAATTATCTGCGCTACAACAGAAACAAGAACGACAACTTAAGGAAAAATAATGTAAGCTCACAATCGATTTTGAAGCAGATAGTTCCTGTGACTTAGTATGGGCAGAGGTTATACTCGACAACCGGAATGAATTAATAACTGGCTCCTTTTACCGAGCCCCTGTCTCAGATGAAACAGTTGCTGAACAGTTCAAAGAAAAGAAAACTTGAGTCTCATCACAAATAGGTACCCTACTCATACAATTATAGCTGGCAGTTACTTCAATCTACCTTCCGCATGTTGACAAAAATACATTTTCATACCCTATTGTAAATAGAAAACAACTTCCGTAATTGTTCTAAATGTTTATTTAAAAATTATTTTTAACAATTAGTTGACGAGGTCATTCAAATTGCAAATGGTTACGGAAACAAACTTGACCTCTTAGCCACAAATAATCCTGAGCATCACGACGGATACAGGGATAAGTGAACACGCAGTCGTAGAGAGGCTCACTTCCGTAACAAAGAAATTCACCAAAACTAAACGCGAAATATATCTATTTACAAAAGCAGCTAAAAATTCAAGTGACGTCTTTCTAAGAGATAGTCTCCAATCCCTCCAAACTATGTAAATGGAGACCATATGTGGCTTAAGTTCAAAGAAATAGTATCAACAGCACTCGAGATATTCATATCAAATAAATTAATAAGAGACGGAACTGATTCCCCATGGTACACAAAACACGACAGAAAGCTGTTGCAGGAACACCACAAAAGGCACGAACAATTTAGACGAACGCAAATCTCCAAGATTGGTGAAGTTTTATTGAGGCTCGAAGTTTGGTGCGAATTTCAATGCGAGATGCATTTCATAGTTTCCACAACGAAACTCGCTCTAGAAATGTGGCGGAAAATCCAAAGAGATACTGGTCCCATGTTAAGTAAACCAGCGGAAAGCCTCAGTAAGTACCTTTACTGCGCGACAGCGACGGTAATGTTACTGATGAAAGTAAATGCATTTTCCTAAATTCCTCCCCCAAAGAAGACGAAGTAAATATTCCAGAATTCGAAATGAGAACAGCTGCAAACATAATTTAGAAGTAGATATCCCTTAATCGGGCAGGTAGGTTAGCAAATTTAAAAAGGGAAATGGATAGGTTAAAGTTAGATATAGCGGGAATTAGTGACGTTCGGTGGCAGGAGGAACAGGACTTTTGGTCAGGTGAATACAGGGTTATAAATACAAAATCAAACAGGGGTAATGCAGGAGTACGTTTAATAATGAATAAAAAAATAGGAGTACGGGTAAGCTACTACAAACAGCGTAGTGAACACATTATTGCGGCCAAGATAGACACGAAGCCCACGCCTACTACAGTAGTACAAGTTTATATGCCAACTAGCTCTGCAGATGACGAAGAAATAGATGAAATGTATGATGATATAAAAGAAATTATTCAGTTAGTGAAGGGAGACGAAAATTTAATAGTCATGGGTGACTGGAATTCAAGCGTAGGAAAAGGGAGAGAAGGAAACATAGTAGGTGAATATGGATTGGGGCTAAGAAATGAAAGAGGAAGCCGCCTGGTAAAATTTTGCGCAGAGCATAACTTAATCATAGCTAACACTTGGTTTAAGAATCATGAAAGAAGGTTGTATGCATGGAAGAACACTGGAGATACTAAAAGGTATCAGATAGATTATATAATGGTAAGACAGAGATTTAGGAACCAGGTTTTAAATTGTAAGACATTTCCAGGGGCAGATGTGGACTCTGACCACAATCTATTGGTTATGAATTGTAGATTAAAATTGAAGAAACTGCAAAAAGGTGGGAATTTAAGGAGATGGGACCTGGATAAACTGACTAAACCAGAGGTTGTACAGAGTTTCAGGGAGAGCATAAGGGAACAATTGACAAGAATGGGGCAACGAAATTCAGTAGAAGAAGAATGGGTAACTTTGAGGGATGAAATAGTCAAGGCAGCAGAGGATCAAATAGGTAAAAAGATGATGGCTAGTAGAAACCCTTGGGTAACAGAAGAAATATTGCATTTAATTGATGAAAGGAGAAAATATAAAATTGCAGAAAATGAAGCAGGCTAAAAGGAATACAAACGTCTCAAAAATGATATCGACAGGAAGTGCAAAATGGCTAAGCAGGGATGGCTAGAGGACAAATGTAAGGATGTAGAGGCTTATCTCACTAGGGGTAAGATAGATACTGCGTACAGGAAAATGAAAGAGAGCTTTGGAGAAAGGAGAACCACTTGCATGAATATCAAGAGCTCAGACGGAAACCCAGTTCTAAGCAAAGAAGGGAAAGCAGAAAGGTGGAAGGAGTATATAGAGGGTCTATACAAGGGCGATGTACTTGAGGACAATATTATGGAAATGGAAGAGGATGTAGATGAAGATGAAATGGGAGATATGATACTGCGTGAAGAGTTTGACAGAGCACTGAAAGACCTGAGTCGAAACAAGGCCCCCGGAGTAGACAATATTCCATTAGAACTATGGACAGCCTTGGGAGAGCCAAGCCTGACAAAACTCTACCATCTGGTGAGCAAGATGTATGAGACAAAAATACCCTCAGACTTCAAGAAGAATATAATAATTCCAATCCCAAAGAAAGCAGGTGTTGACATATGTGAAAATTACCGAACTATCAGTTTAATAAGTCACGGCTGCAAAATACTAACGCGAATTCTTTACAGGCGAATGGAAAAACTGATAGAAGCCGACCTCGGGGAAGATCAGTTTGGATTCCGTAGAAATGTTGGAACACTTGAGGCAATACCGACCCTACGACTTATCTTAGAAGAAAGATTAAGGAAAGGCAAACCTACGTTTCTAGCATTTGTAGACTTAGAGAAAGCTTTTGACAATGTTGATTGGAATACTCTCTTTCAAATTCTAAAGATGGCAGGGGTAAAATACAGGGAGCGTAGGGCTATTTACAATTTGTACAGAAACCAGATGGCAGTTATAAGAGTCGAGGGGTATGAAAGGGAAGCAGTGGCTGGGAAGGGAGTAAGATAGTGTTGTAGCCCATCCTCGATGTTATTCAATCTGTATATTGAGCAAACAGTAAAGGAAAAAAACGAAAAGTTCGGAGTAGGTATTAAAATCCATGGAGAAGAAATAAAAAGTTTGAGCTTCGCCGATTACACTGTAATTCTGTCAGAGACAGCAAAGGACTTGGAAGAGCAGTTGAATGGAATGGATAGTGTCTTGAAAGGAGGATATAAGATGAACATCAACAAAAGCAAAACGAGGATAATGGAATGTAGTCGAATTAAGTCGGGTGATGCCGAGGGAATTAGATTAGGAAATGAGACACTTAAAGTAGTAAAGGAGTTTTGCTATTTGAGGAGCAAAATAACTGATGATGGTCGATGTAGAGACGATATAAAATGTAGACTGGCAATGGCAAGGAAAGCGTTTCTGAAGAAGAGAAATTTGTTAACATCGAGTATTGACGTAAGTGTTAGGAAGTCGTTTCTGATAGTATTTTTATGGAGTGTAGCCATGTATGGCAGTGAAACGTGGACGGTGAATTATTTAGACAAGAAGAGAACAGAAGCTTTCGAAATGTGGTGCTACAGAATAATGCTGAAGATTAGATGGGTAGATCACATAACTAATGAGGAGGTATTGAATAGAATTTGGGAGAAGAGGAGTTTGTGGCACAACTTGCCAAGAAGAAGGGACCGGTTGGTAGGACATGTTCTGAGGCATCAGGGGATCACCAATTTAGTATAGGAGGGCAGCGTGGAGGGTAAAAATCGTAGAGGTAGACCAAGAGATGAATACACTAAGCAGATTCAGAAGGATGTAGGCTGCAGTAGGTACTGGGAGATGAAGAAGCTTGCACAGGATAGAGTAGCATGGAGAGCTGCAACAAACCAGTCTCAGGACTAAAGACATCCCTGGTGTTGCAAAGCAACTGAAATTACACTGTCAGTGACAGAGGAAATGATCAAATATCTTTTCAAAAAGTCTCTAATGTATAAGAAAAGTAGGTCTAATACATTTGTTTCTGATGTTCTTTAGTAACAATTAATTTTCAGTAGTAACTCCTTGCTTTTACTGACCTGTTTAAAGATAATTAACAATTTAGTAAGAAATTTTAATTTTTAAAGGATTATATCTAAATGTACTTAAGTAGATTCACATCTACTATAAATGTTTGCAGCTAAACTTAAGTAAAAAATATTTGAGGTGCCAAAATTGTATACCTTAGCATCAGATCAGTTTTGGGATATCAATTTTAGGTGCAATTCAAAGGATCAGTTCCCAATTTCTTTTATGAAAGCATGTAGTATCAGTTTAACAAACCATGATATTTTAGGTGATAATTGCGATTCTGAAGCTTCAGAAAATTATTTTAGAACTCACAATTATTTAATAGTATGGCCATAATATTGGAAGGCAGAAAAAAGTTATCTTAACTTGACAACAATAGGGATACTTTTGTGAGGCTTGGAACACTTTTTAATTTTTATATTAAAGGCTGATTCGCATCACACTTTGCACAGGCTTTGGACCGTGAAAATGATAAATGACCATCTACCATTCTGGCGTGTGTAAAATCAGCCTAAACACGCTGAACTAATGTACACTCTATTTACAATTACAACTTAATATTAGCTCCGATAATGTTGCTTCAATGTTTTAATAATTTTATGTCAGTAACATGCGAGGACTCGGTGGTCTTCATAGTTTTTAATACATTATTTTTATCGAATTTTAGTCCAGTTTCTGAATATGGGCAATGGCTTTCAAGCAAGGCCTAATGTTGCCAGTCTCTTCATAATTATTTATGATTCTCTCCATCCTGTCGTCCAGCTTCAAGTACTTCTTCTTCCTCTTCTTACCTTCAAGATTCATTTCCAATTTCATGTACATGCAGTTTGTGAGCTCTGCTTCCTTTTTCAAGCACTCCACCAAATAGCTGATTTTAGGGTGAGGGTTTCCAATAATACTATTTATTTTGTTGTGCCACCCTTCAACAGCATTCGTCGTTCGGTGCGTTTTTCCGTAACAGTCCCACATTTCTATGGCGATATCCTCATTCTCTAGCCAGTTGTCCACAAAGTAGTCAAAAAATTGAGAGAACCTTCCGTTATCAGGAGCTTCTGCATGAATCTCAATCCATCCATTGCTTACGGCCTCCGGTTTTATAACTGCCAGCGCTGCACACATGCTGACGTGAAGTCTTAAATCCTCGTTCTAGCGGTACTCCTCAGTTAGACCGAGAACTCGAGTTCTTCTCCATAAACTCTTCTTCATATGGAAATAGAATCCATTTATTTCAGTTGTGGGAAAAACTTGACGAATGGCCGATATCGCAGCTGCCCCAATGTCCATCTTTACTTGTTTAGGACAACACTCAGAGATTGCCTGTTTTATCAGACGAAATAGACAACATATGTGTCTTTCTTCTTGTTAGGGAGCAGTGCAAATACAGTAGGAAGAATGTTTCTGTAATCGGGCCTCCTAGGTCTACGTGTATGGTGTAGATCTGTGCAAACTGCTTGCTGCATCTCTTAAGTGTTACATCCATAAAAAAATGGGAACATGTTTTTAAACTTTCTTTTCCTTTGCTTGCACTAAAAATCATTATTCTCACCTCTAATCTATCGTCTTCCAGAAGAAAACTACTGCCATCTCCCATTTTTAATAGATCTTCATGAAGATCAATTTCGTAAGAGTTCTTAGGCTCTTGT
Source organism: Schistocerca nitens (assembly GCF_023898315.1). Lineage (NCBI taxonomy): Eukaryota > Metazoa > Arthropoda > Insecta > Orthoptera > Acrididae > Schistocerca > Schistocerca nitens. The sequence goes on along the minus strand of NC_064619.1, from coordinate 563,507,761 downwards.
TGGTTCCCCCACTCTTGACTCCATCGACGACGCATGGTTCTCTTCATAGATTCTGAATTAGGCATCACTGTAACAAAGTCATAAACTTTATTATGTAGATTTCCCATTTCATCTGCGTATATCTCCGATAACTGTGTAGTATCTTCTCGAGACCTTCTCTCCGCCCTTTCCACTTGCTTTCTCACTTTCAGAGCTGCATCGTCAGGTGGTCCACAGAGATGTTCTAATACGCTCAACACTTCTCCGTTCCTCGAAAGCAGCTTTCCATTGCAATGATCCGCTTTTCGGCGTAAGCACATCCATGTAACAACACCTTCTTTAGATTCCCTCTGTTTAAGATACGCGTAACCTTTCTAATGAGCAGGAGGCTTACCCTTGTTCGTTGTAATAACTTCCATACTGATGGTCACGTTAGGAACTTCGAAAGCAAACTGGGCTGGCGGGCGAGCAGGAGTAGGAGGAGGGAGGAGGAGGGGAGACAAGGGACCGAACCCTTCGGAGCAGGTAAAACCGTGGCAAATGTCCGGCTTGGCAAATGTCCGGTGTGGCAAATGTCCGGACACCGGATGGCAGCCCGTGACCCACACGCAGGGGCTGGACAAAAATATGGAAAACCAACGGCACATCACTTTTTCTGCTTCAGCAGTCTCCTAACTGGAATGTTGTGCTGCGCCATGAATTTCTCTCCCGCTACAACCTCTTCATCTCGGTGTAGCACTTGCACCCTATGTCAACATATTTATGTACTGTTTTTGTGCTCACTCAAAGTTTTTTAAGGACTTTTGTAAAGCTGTTTAATATATTAAGATAAAGAATTACGGGAAGTTCACTTGAACTCTATCTTCCCCTAAAGTTTTTGCCCTTACAGCTCCATCTAGAACCACGAAGTTTGTTCCCTGATGTCTTAGCAAAAGTCGTATCACCCTGTCCCTTCTTCTTGTCATTGTTTTCCGTATGTTACACTACTGGCAATTAAAATTGCTACACCAAGAAGAAATGCACATGATAAACCGGTATTCATTGGACAAATATACTATACTAGAACCGACATGTGAATACATATTTGGTTGCATAGATCGTGAGAAATCAGTACCCAGAACAACCACCTCAGGCCGTAATAACGGCCTTGAAACGCCTGGCCATTGAGTCAAACAGAGCTTGGATGGCGTGTACAGGTACAGCTGCCCATGCAGCTTCAACACGATACCACAGTTCATCAGGAGTAGTGACTGGCGTATTGTGACGAGCCAGTTGCTCGGCCACGATTGACCAGATGTTTTCAGTTGGTGAGAGATCTGGTGAATGTGCTGGCCAGGGCAGCAGTCGAACATTTTCTGTATCCAGAAAGGCCAGTACAGGACCTGCAACATGCGGTCGTGCATTATCCTGTTGAAATGTAGGGTTTCGCAGGGATCGAATGAAGGGTAGAGCCACGGGTCGTAACACATCTGAAATGTAACGTCCACTGTTCAAAGTGCCGTCAGTGCGAACAAGAGGTGACCGAGACGTGTAACCAATGGCACCCCATACCATCACGCCGTGTGATACGCCAGTATGGTGATGACGAATACACGCTTCCAATGCGCGTTCACCGCGATGTCGCCAAACACGGATGTGACCATCATGATGCTGTAAACAGAACCTGGATTCATCCGAAAAAATTACGTTTCCCATTCGTGCATCCAGGTTCGTCGTCGAGTACACCATCGCAGGCGCTCCTGTCTGTGTTGCAGCGTCAAGGGTAACCGCAGCCACGGTCTCCGAGCTGATAGTCCATGCTGCTGTAAACGTCGTCGAACTGTTCGTGCAGATGGTTGTTGTATTGCAAACGTCCCATCTACTGACTCAGGGATCGAGACGTGGCTGCACGATCCGTTACAGCCATGCGGATAAGATTCCTGTCATCTCGACTGCTAGTGATACGAGGCCGTTGCGATCCAACACGGCGTTCCATGTTACCCTCCTGAACCCACCGATTCCATATTCTGCTAACAGTCATTGGATATCGACCAACGCGAGCAGCAATGTCGCGATACGATAAACCGCAATCGCGATAGGCTATCATCCGACCTTTATCAAAGTCGGAAACGTGATGGTACGCATTTCTCCTCCTTACACGGGGCATCACGACAACGTTTCACCAAGCAACGCCGGTCAACTGCTGTTTGTGTATGAGAAATCGGTTGGAAACTTTCCTCATGTCAGTTGTAGGTATCGCCACCGGCGCCAACCTTGTGTGAATACTCTGAAAAGCTAATCATTTGCATATCCCAGCATCTTCTTCCTGTCGGTCAAATTTCGCATCTGTAGCACATCTTCGTGGTGTGGCAATTTTAATGGCCAGTAGGGTACTTTCTTCGCCGATTCTGCGGAGAATTCCTCATGAACTGTCTGTGTCTGACGCAAAGTTTGAATCAGTTTGCCACAAGAGAGAAAGCTGTTTGGCTTCTTGTTGTTGTCGTCTTCAGTCCTTAGATTGGCTTGATGCAGCTCTCCATGCTACTCTATACTGTACCAGCCTCTTCATCTCCGAGTAACTACTGCAACTTACGTCCTTCGGAATCTGCTTACTGTATTCATCTCTTGATCTTATGCTACGATTTTTACTTCGCATGCTTCCCTCCAGTACTAAATTGGTGATCCTTTGATGCCTCAGAATGTGTCCTACCAACCGATCCCTTCTTCTAGTCAGATTGTACCACAACTTTCTCTTCTCCCCAATTCTCTTCAGTACCTCCCCATCACTAACGTTATCAACCCATCTAATCTTCAGCATTCATCTGTAGCACTACATTTCAAAAGTCTCTACTCTCTTCTTGCCCAATTGTCTCTTCTTGTCTAAACTCTCTCACAGATCATGAATTAGACGCTGGTCTATACGTACTGTTCCATTTTATTATAAAAACTTCAATTAACTGTTTTAAATCTATAACCACCATCGGCAAACGATAACCTGTATTTGCAAACGAAAGAAACCTGTCCTGTTTCAGGACACTTACTGAAGGTTTCTTGTAACTAAGGAGAAATGCGTCTGAGTGTTCAAGTTAAATAAAAGAACTTGAGGTGCAACATGCAAAAGGTGTTTTTCCTTTGGAACTACTGCAGCTTAGGCATTAAGTTACATATATGTGTCAATGGTAACACCTGTTGGCCCCATAGCTGTCAAGTGGGACGCAACCTTGCAAGGGCAGGCCTACTGTTACTTGTAACTTATGTCTGTGCCGTGACATGGGAGCAATTATTTATGCTAGGTAGTGGCGTAACGATGTAATTGCAGTGGAATAGTAAACTTTTTACAGTCATATGTGGAATGATCATTACAACAATCATTTATGCATTGACCTGTTCGTAATTTGAGGTATGAGTATCATGTAAGTCACATTTCACTGCTCAGGATGAACAAACGTTGCATGAAGCTCAGTCATGACGTTGTTTTTCCATGTGTTGAAGAAAGATCTCTCGCAATATACCCTTGAGCTGTAACATTTATGACAGAGAATCATAATGATGTACTTAATTGAAAAGTCTTGACTCTTTCCTGCGAGATACTGAAGACTTATTGCGCGGTAATATGAATACCATGAGTTGAATTTATATTTATTTGAATTTATATTTATTCTTAATTTACTGTTATATTTGTGTATTTTTTTTGTACTTTCTGTCAGTTTTTTAAGGACTTCTGTAAAACTGTTTAATATATTAAGCTTAAGAATTACGGGAAATTGACTTGAACTCTATCTGACTTGATCTCTATCCCTGACTCATTTCTTCTTCAGATTTAATCTGTCCTGACACTACCTTTGTTCACCATCAGAATACTGTAGCTATTAATATCCTATATTGTCTGTAGAACAGAACCTATTTCTTTTTATTATTTAGTGTCCTTCATTCTTTTCTATTAGGTACTAAGGGATGATTTACGTAATCATTGCTACCTAACAAGGTTTTAAATTCATATTACGTATAGGGTAACAATGACTCGCCTTAGTCGTAAGACGGTAGTTCGTAACGTGAAATGCAGTTACAGACAATGAAAATATATCATGTACACATTTGTTCAACCAGATGGGCTATTCTTTGCTTGCGGGTATTTCTGTGATAGTTCAGGTAATTCATTACCGTCCCTACTGTAAAAGGTCGCATATATTTAATCTCTCTTCTTGGCAACGTGAGAGAGTGGAGGGACTCAAATATTAAACGAAAAATTACACTGACTGTCCTAAAGTATCAAATTTTATTTATCGCTGCTATCGTGAGGGTCTTAGCTCACTATCTAGGATACTTAACTGCCTTGTAAATGGAACGTGGAATTGGACCTGTGTGAAATTAAGAATAATTTAAATATAGGAATGTGTCAAAATGGGATCATTTAACATTCCATCTAAATTGTGTACTGAAATATTTACTTAACAGATGAAACGTCGTTTCATATGAAGCAACCGACTGTTTCGGATTAGCTAAGAAGTTTCCCATGGAAGATATCTGGTAATGAGCACTGTGAAAGTGTGTTAATAGAAAGTGAGATTATTTAAAGGAACCCGATAAATTTTCAGTATAACATGAAACAAATTTACCACGATGCTACAAACCTATTTTCCAAGCTCATTTGCATCCATCATTTTCTTTTAAATATCTAATTTTGCGAGCTATCATTGCAGTGACATCTTCCACGGTCAAGATAGTTTCGGTTGAAATGTCTGTCACTGCAAAAGACGAGAAAATAAATGGGTAACTGCAATAAAAGTGTAGTACGGACGTAATCAGGTATGTTAAGAAATTTCAAAGAGTAAACTGGTGAAACTAATTTTTGTCACTCAAGAAACGCACTACTCCACGATAAAAACGTTGCACAGTGGGATGCTAACGAATAATGTTACTTTTATAAAAGATTGGTTTCTTGGTGGCTCACTTACGAGATAAACCCGTAGGTTTCAAAACATTTCATCCACCCTTCTGAGTTCATTGTCTCCACCATGAATAAGTAACCACTTGTTAATCAGTCATGTGACCACTGAATGAATTCCAAATGTTTACATATAGTCACGGAGGCTAAGATGTAAACGCGTTGGTGCTCAGAGTCCATTTTTTACCATATAAGCGATATGTGTGGAAATGAAGCAGGCGACATAGCTCGTCAGAAGAAAAATTTAGATTGATGGGACTTGTACTACGGTATTGGCGACTGATCTGGAAGGGTCTGGTATTGGTTTAAGAGAAAGTGTGTGTGTGTGTGTGAGAGAGAGAGAGAGAGAGAGAGAGAGAGAGAGAGAGAGAGAGAGAGAGACGACGATGACGACGACGACGACGACGACGAAACTACGAGGATCGAATGAAAAGTATTGCCTCTACCTTCGTTGATTGGGTTTGGATGGGAATATTTTAATAAATCAAACGCAAAAGTAATCCTTAGAATGTGGTCTTTAATTGCCAATATTCACTTTTCTACATAATCACCAGCCAATCGGATACTTTTGTGCCAACGATGAACTCTCAACGCCTTCATCAGAAGCATGACGATGTCCCCGCAGATGGAGAAAGGCGTCACCTTCATTCTCGTAACGCGAGAGGCGTTCCTGGCAAATTTGAAGTCTGTGCGCTTTCATTTCAGGAGTCAGGCAAAGCTATAATGTGACCCGATAGCCAGGCAAAGCTATAATGTGACCCACACGTTCTTGTGAAATGCCGACTGAGCTTGCAGTTTCTCTCCGAGTTATATGACGATCGTCCTGAACCAATCTGTCAACGTTTTGCTTGTGAAACTCGGTGGTTGCTGTCACAGGACGTCCAACTCTTTGTTTGTCACGCGGGTCAGATGTTTCCGCCTCAACATCTTTAAACATCCTCGCCCATCCACCAGTACTCAAATCAGCACAATCACCATAAACTGCTTTCATTCTCTGATGAATCTACTTGGGGTGACACCTTCTGCTGTCAAGAATTCAATGACTGCGCGTTGCTTAAATCGCATTGACCGACCGTATGCGCAGGGTTCCACACTTCACGCTGTAACAACACAACAGTTCAGTGCTAAAGCTTCCCGCCAATTGGAGCTGTAGAGAAAAGGCTACGGAGCAAGCCAGTACCTGCCGCATGCCAATGCTGCCAACTGGTGAAAAGTTACGAAAGTGGAGATAAACTATTTCGCGAGTTGTAGCAATATAGCTGCCAAATTAATTTCGATTTTCTGATACGGCTTGAATGAAGCAGATCAGTCATAGTAGCAGCCAAGTACTTTCCATCTTCATCAAGAATCTGGTCAACGATCGCTACAGTCAGACATTTCCTTAAATATGACGTACAGCGTGTCTAATAGCAGCGCACGTGGAACCACGCAGTGGCGGAATTAATTATACGTTGCTCCCTAATGACACCGGATAACATCAAGTCTTACAACACTGCCTCCATTGGCAGCGTGCACAGAAGCAACGCAGTGCAGCGAGTCATATTGCTCACCTTCTGCAGTTTCGTTTACGTGCTATTCTAGTATACAACTGTTTATGGAAATTTATTTTACTTTTGTCTGGGTCAGACATCTTTACCAAATAATTTCACATTATTTCCCTGACAGGACTGCAACATTAACGATAGAGTTTTATATTTTTCCTATAAAGAATTTAAAAGATTCCAACACACACACACATCACAGCGCTGTTCCTTGCGTACAAGATAACAGAAATATTTGTAAAGTATACGACAACGTGGTTTTTCGCGGCGGCGATCTTGAATAAAAACTTCACGGAGTTCTTCGCCACATCGCAGTCGTAATTTACTCCCAAGACTTCGACGACTTCCTCAGCTGTCATCGTCATGGTACTTCAGTAGGCCACATGGTCCTTTAGATGATCGAATTATGTCATGAAGACGTTACGACGTCATGGAACCCCCACAAGTTACCTGCTGCCATTCCATCAGCAGAAAAGCCGTTGAAGTCAGAACGTGTAACAACAGCTTTAACCAGAACAGTGGCTATACCCTTAGTGGTACATGGAAATGGATGATTGACGCTGAAAGGCAACAGGCATCAAAGGTGAGTCGTCTGCCACCTAACGATATTAGCATCGGTACCAATGTTCCGCCGGTCGCTGTGGCCGAGCGGTTCTAGGTGCTTCAGTCCAGTCCCGCGCTGCTGCTACAGTCGCAAGTTCGAATCCTGCCTTGGGCATGGGTGTGTGTGATGTCCCTAGGTTAGTTAGATTTCAGTAGTTCTAAGTCTAGGGGTCTGATGACCTCAGATGTTAAGTCCCGTAGTGCTTGGATCCATTTGAACCAATGTTCCTTAGTCATAAATATCAACATATCTTCTGATAACATACCGAACTAAGCAAAGCACCTAACGGCTGGCGCTAATGGCATCGCCAATTAGCATCCTGAACCACCAAGCACACCACCCATGACATCACCTAGCTCAAGTCTCCCTCCGCCACTCACCATTAAGTGACTTGTGAAGAGATGATGTACAGGTAGGTAGGGAAGCAAGTCGCCGAAAGCTTGATAATGTCTAACGTGTACGCGTCGTTTTCTTATTCTCAGCAGAAAATAGACATCATTTTGGTAACACTTAACCATTGTAAAAGTATCTGAATTCGTGCGTACTGCATAATCTGCGTTAGAATGAAGCTGATGAAGTGCGACGCAATGAGCTCAAACACCGGTTTTTTTGCCGCCTGTGATGCTTACTTAGACTATGACTATAGGGAACCTAACTCGCAGAAGTATGCCATGCGGTCTAAGGCGCATTGCCAAGGTTCGCGTTTCTATCCCTGTCGTAGGTTCGAATCCTCCCACGGGCATGGGTGTGTGTGTCGTCCTTTGCCTAAGTTAGTTTAAGTTAGATTAAGTAGTGTGTAAGCCTAGGGACCGATGACCTTAGCAGTTTGGTCCCATAGGAACTTACCACAAACTTCCAAATTTGCAGAAGAATGAATTAATTTGTGGATAATAACAAAAGTAGTGCAGACCGCGTAAGACATGGACTTTGGTGGAAGACAATACTGCTAGTGGTCTAGAAAATGAGTATTAGTTTAGTGCATGGTAATAATCCCGAAGGGCAAAGGGTATTTAAAATGGAATAACAGTAACTACTGTATTGTTATTTCCCTAAACTCTTCTTTCAGTTTTGCTCCACAAATTTCATAGAAGACCTTTTACACGTTTGAGTCAGGAGGAAAGGTACATGCATCCAGGTGTGATAGTATAAGTGACTCTGAACAAAAAACTTCAACTGGAGATATGCCTTATTAAGAGTAGTTTTCGAGATAGAAAACATTTAATGTATATTGTTACTTATTTTCTGCATTATTCAAACACTATTACGAGGTGCGGCTAGAAAAAAAACCGGACTGATGCTGGGAAAAACATTTATTTACAATTATTTACAATTTCATGTTATCTCCTTCAATGTACTCTCCTCCTCGGTCTCTACACCGCTCCATACGAATTTTCCACTGTTCATAGCAATGCTGCAGATCATTTTCGGTAAGTCCATACATTACTTCCGTCGCTTTTTCTTTTACTGCTTCAACAGTCTCAAATCTAGTTCCTTTCAAAGCTGTCTTGACTTTAGGGAAAAGAAAAAAGTCACAGGGGGCCAAATCAAATGAGTAGGGTGGATGATCTAAGATGGAAATGTTGTGTTTTGCCAAAATCGTCTTCACTGACAACGCTCTGTGAGCTGGGGCATTGTCTTGGTGAAGGATCCATGACTTTTTTCTCCACAAATCGTTCCGTTTTCTCCGTACTCGCTCACGTAGGGTAGCCAGGACGCTAATGTAGTAATGCTGATTCACTGTTTGTCCCTCTGGTACCCAATCAATGTGCACAATCCCTTTGATGTCAAAAAAAAAAAAAAACAATCATCATTGCCTTGAATTTCGATTTTGACATTCGTTCTTTTTTTGTCGTGGAGAACCAGGAGTTTTCCAATGCATGGATTGGCGTTTAGTTTCGGGATCGTAAGTAAAAAACCACGATTCATCGCAAGTAATAACATTTTGTAAGAAGGTGGGATCACTTTCAATGTTTTCCAGGATGTCAGAACAAATCATTCTTCGGCGTTCCTTCTGTTCAACTGTGAGACACTTTGGAACCATTTTTGAACACACTTTGTTCATGTTGAAACTTTCATGAAGAATCTGCCTAACACTTTCCTTGTCAACTCCTGTTAACTCAGACACTGCTCTGATTGTTAAACGGCGATCTTGTCGAACAACTTTACCGATTTTTTCAATGTTTGCATCAGTTTTTGCTGACAATGGTCTTCCAGTGCGAGTGTCATCACTGGTGTCTTCGCGGCCATCTTTAAATCGTTTAAGCCACTCAAACACTTGTGTTCGCGATAAACAATCATCGCCGTACACTTGTTGTAACATTACAAACGTTTCACTTATAGATTTTCCTAGTTTGAAACAAAATTTGATGTTAACACGCTGTTCTTTCTGTACACTCAACATTTTCCGACGCACAGACAAAACGTCAACTACTTAAAACAGACGCCACGGGCAGACTGAGTGCAGGAGGCAGATGAAACTCGAGCAGTAGGCGGAGCGAGAGTCACGTGACAGGCCACGGGACTTTCAGCCTTATTGCATTCGTTTTATTGTTTCACCAGTACTAGTCCGGTTTTTTTCTAGCCACACCTCGTATTGTTTGCAATGTACCACAGTAGAGTAGAGAAAGTTGTAGAGGAAGTTGAGACGAGCAAGTTGATACCGGACACTTGTCGTATATCAAATCGGGAAACTACCTTAAACTGGCCTACAAAAACTACTTAAGCTACGGGGCATGCGCGTCGCGCGAAATTTTCAATATTCTCACGCTCTCTTCACGCAGACTATCAGTCACAGAGAAAATATATGAGTAGGATATTTTTTGTAGGGAACATAACGTAGTTTATTTTTGTACAGCGACATGTTTTTGCTGGAGGAAACAGTTTTTGAGTTACTCAAGAAAATACTAACAACAGTGATATTAAATGTGTTACACCATTCGGAAACCCCTCGGAATAGGGCATACGCCCACATGAAGTTTTTTTTTTTTTTCAGAGTCACTAACACTATCACCCCTGAATGTATGTACCTTTCCTCTTGATTGGCTGTGTACGTTTCACTAAGAAGCTAATGTAAAACTTGATTTTGCTGCACTAAGTTTAGACAAGTGGTAGTCAGCGTGTTCCCTACCGCCCATTAGCGCGCGTTCCAGCTTTTATGGTGGGCGGTAAACGGTAAGATTTTTAAAAATATTTTCATTAGGTTTTCATAGAACTTTGACAAAGTATTTAGTAAATAATAATTATTATTATATGCTTTAATTTGCTGTAACACTGTCTTATAAATATTCTGAAGTAACGCTACTTCCTTATCTTATTAATCGTCATTACTTAGGAACCGGTGGGCGGTTTTACTACTAACAGAGATACAAAAGTAGGCAGCAGGTGAAAAAGGTTGGCTACCTCTGGTTTGGATTATTTCGTCATCAATGAGACACCCGGTCTTAAGACTTAAGAAGACTGTAACATGTGTTTTCCTGAACATTTCTGTGCGTCTTCTATTGGCCACTGTCTACGACAGGGTCGGTTCTGGACGAATGAGACTTCCTTCAGCCTGGAGCTGATGGGCCAGTCTTTGCCTAATCCTCCTAAATAGGTTGTGTCAGGAAGTTAAATGGCTGGCCAGTTTTGCCAACATCCGTTGCAGAAAAAGTCCTGCCAAGAGGCATCACCTTACAGAACTACCGTAAGCAGGACAGGAACTGACCAAAGAGAAGGCCGGCATTCTGCCTCTAATTCGGATTGGCTGGAATGTCTAACGGGTAAGCGATTTCGTGAAGCCGTCTCGAGTTAGCGAATTCGAAGAGTCGGCTGGCATCCCTCGTGCATTCCAGGTGGCCAGTCTTGCGGCCTTTTTTCCGAAGGCTAGAGTTAGTGATCTTTTGTGATCAACGAGGCTTTTTTCCGATACGGAAAGAATACGAAGCATTCGGAAGTACTGTAATGTTGTTGCTTTAATTTGCTATGAAAGCGGTGCTAATAGACAATAAAAGCGGGTTAAAAGCTGTGAGCTGTCTGGGGAAGTTAACCTTGCATTACTGCGCAACTGTTTCACCAGGTATCCAGTCTAGCTTACCAAATTCCCAACCAGACTAACACGATACTAGGAGGTATCCCACAGCTTTTGTCAGATCTGAGTATACCTTTTGATCGGATTTGAAAATGTGATAGTCCGCAGCTCGTGGTCGTGCGGTAGCGTTCTCGCTTCCCGCGCCCGGGTTCCCGGGTTCGATTCCCGGCGGGGTCAGGGATTTTCTCTGCCTCGTGATGACTGGGTGTTGTGTGATGTCCTTAGGTTAGTTAGGTTTAAGTATTTCTATGTTCTAGGGGACTGATGACCATATATGTTAAGTCCCATAGTGCTCACAAGGGAACCTCCCCATCGCACCCCCCTCAGATTTAGTTATAAGTTGCAACAGTGGATAGGCCTTGAAAAACTGAACACAGATCAATCGAGAAAACAGGAAGAAGTTGTGTGGAACTATGAAAAAATAAGCAAAATATACAAACTGAGTAGTCCATGCGCAAGATAGGCAACATCAAGGATACAGTGGACCCAGGAGCGCCGTGGTCCCGTGGTTAGCGTGAGCAGCTGCGGAACGAGAGGTCCTTGGTTTAAATCTTCCTTCGAGCGAAAAGTTTAATTTTTTATTTTCAGACAATTATCAAAGTTCAGGCACTCACACATAATCAACTTCGCTCTCCAAAATTCCAGGACATGTTCAGATTTGCTTGCACATATGCAGGATTTGACGGTCTACACACGGAAAAATTTGAAAACGTTAAAAACATGTTTTGACTGAGCGCAGGGAAAAGTGCGCGACTGTGAAACTGTTGGATTCATTTGTTGCAGTTTATGTGACAAACTCTTATGTTTTCATCATTTTTTGGGAGTAATTATCACATCCACAAGAAAACCTGAATCGGGCAACGTAGAAGAATTTTTTTTACCCATTCGCCAAGTGTACAAGTTAGGTGGGTAGACAACATATTCCTGTCATGTGGCGAACATGCCGTCACCAGTGTCGTATAGAATATATCAGACGTGTTTTCCTGTGGAGGAATCGGTTGACCTATGACCTTGCGATCAAATGTTTTCGGTTCCCATTGGAGAGGCACGTCCTTTCGTCTACTAATCGCACGGTTTTGCGGTGCAGTCAAAAAAAAATGGTTCAAATGGCTCTGAGCACTATGGGACTTAACATCTATGGTCATCAGTCCCCTAGAACTTAGAACTACTTAAACCTAACTAACCTAAGGACAGCACACAACACCCAGCCATCACGAGGCAGAGAAAATCCCTGACCCCGCCGGGAATCGAACCCGGGAACCCGGGCGTGGGAAGCGAGAACGCTACCGCACGACCACGAGATGCGGGCGCGGTGCAGTCGCAAAACACAGACACTAAACTTATTACAGTGAACAGAGACGTCAATGAACGAATGGACAGATCATAACTTCGCGAAAATAAAGAAAAACTTTTCGCTCGAGGGGAGACTTTTTTATATATTTTTTTTAAGCGATAAAAACGTTACAGTCAGCAAGACTGGAAGCACAAACCGTAACAGACGCTTTCTCTCAGGTTAGCACTTGCCACAGAGCTTTTATTTATTTTTTTTTAAAGAAAAAGTAAAATAAAAATAAAAACGCGGTTTCTTCGCGTTATGGTCCAACAACGCGACCACTTTTTTTTTTTTTTTTTTTTTTTTGTAACAGGAAGGCAGGGTAAACAAACAATCTTTATTTGTACAATTGTGCTGTCCTAGGGGAAAGTATAGAAACAGGAAAAACAATTTGGAAAGCATAAAATATAAAATCAACGTAAAGGCCGCCCCGTTTTTTTTCTTTTTTTGTGACATGAATAAAGTAAATGACAATCCTAGTCACGGACGGGAGTGAAAATGAAGTTATCATCTGCATCACAATCCCTGCAGCACGCGGTGTCGCATCATAAATCTGGCAGCAAGCCATATAATCTTGACCATTTCTGCCAGTGCGGGCGGTATGTATTTCTCCTGCGTCGACCATTCGAAGGACCAGTATCTGAGGCGGTTTCGGTGTTTACCATTTTTTTTTCACGTAAACATAATCCAGTCATAACTGGTGCCAACAGGTAGGGGCCAGTTTTCTTCTCAGTGTGCCATGTGCCAATTTAATTGAACCGCACAGTACTGTCTCTAGTCGTTCTGCTGCAGGAGTCTTCTCAGTTCTGGGACACCCCAGCTGTCGGGCGGATTGTGAAAAACAATGCCTAAAAATTGGAAAAATAAGTCCTGTATTTCGTATGACTCCGTATGAGCTCGTGTTGTTCTTGTAAATATATCCAATAATCCACCACGGACTTAATATCGTACGAATACAAATATTTCGTCGCATGTCCAGCGATCCAATTGACCGCATACGTCTTTTGTTTGGGAAAAAAGGTCTTGTCCGGTAGAAAGAGTACATCCGATGAGATTTCTGTGAAGGTAGTACGCCGTAGGAAGGCCAGTATTCGACGCGTCAGCATCCAGACATCCCTCGCTGCGCCACACACTAAACCATGTTCTTCCGTTGCTAACAGTCCACAGTCTGTGCAAAGAGGAGAATCGACCATATGAATTGTATGTAATCGACTCCTGGTCACAAGTTTACGGTTTATAAGAATATACCTCATCGATCTCGCTGCTGTTGACAGTAATAGAGTATGCACTGCGCACCAAATGTGGTTCCACGTTCTCGACGGATATTTGAATTCCATTATGTAGCGGCCATGTTGATCCATCAAGCACCTATAGATCTCCCGAGTCGTGGGTATTCTCGTCGAAGGTACTTTCAGACGAACATAACTGTAATCAGCAAGAAATGAGGAAATGTGTGCAAGAGAAGGCGAAATATTGCCCACCGCAATAGGGGGTTCGTACGAAGGCGGAACAAGTACTTCTATCAGAGCTGACGTTGTGGTATGCTTACGTTGTCACCAATTTCGTATCATCGCTCGCATGTAAAGCGCCAGAGCTTTGTTTCGCATGTTTGTGAGGTTGAGTCCACCGTTCCGGAACAGTAGCGTTAACGTGTCATATTTGATCTTAAATATCATCCCAGTACTAACATAGTAACCAAAGGCAGCCATGAGGCGGTCTCCAATACCCTTCGGTATTGGTAGGATCTGCGCTAAATGGGGCAGTCGTGACGCTATGTGCACGTTAGTGTATGCCACACGTTGGATCATGTCAAAGGCTCTCAGTGAGTTGTTGCGTATCGTCAGACGAACATTCTGCAGAAGCCGCCGATAACTCGCCGCCGCTGACCGCCGTAGTGAACGGGTAAATGTGATCCCCTGACATCTCAGAGATTCCACCGTCTGAAACGGTCCCGGTGTGTCTTCCAGACCCCGTCCAATGTGCATAATTTTGGATTTCGTCATGTTAACGACACTGCCTGCCGCCGTCCCGTAAGAGTCTAGATGTTCAACAGCCTGCGCACTTCATGTCCTGATCTGACGAGAAGGATCAGGTCGTCCGCATATGAGCGACAAGCGAAAGAGTTCTCATTAAGCGCTATCCCAGTAAGTGAGCGCCTCATAACACACATCAGCGGCTCAAGCGCTATCGCAAACAGCATCATGGAGAGTGGGCACCCTTGTCGGACTGAGCTGTTAATAGGAATCGAGCCCGCTTCCCGACCATTTACAATCACCTTCGATGTAGCCCCCCGTATGAGCCTCATAACGATGGAGATGAAGACAGGTGGAATCGCCATTCGGCTCATGACTAACGACAAGAAGTCATGGTTTATCCTGTCGAACGCACGATCGAAGTCCACGGATATCATCGCTGCTCGCATTTTACACGTTTCCGAAAGGGCGATAACGTCACGGTATTCACTTAACGCCGAGGAGATGTTGCTTCGCACCCCTAGGCAAGCCTGATCAGGGGATATTGTCCTGGATATCGCCAGCTTGAGACAAGACGCTAGTAGTCGTGCAAAGATTTTATAGTCGGTGTTTAGCATAGTGAAAGGCCGATATTGATTAACACTGCGACTCCCCGCCATCTTCGGGATGGGAAGAAGAAAGCCCGTCCCAAAATCCGACGGTAGGCGCATGTCCGGACGCATCGCCTCATTGTACATCGACACCAACTGTGGCATCATCATGTCCACGAATTCTCGATAAAACTCTAGCGTAATCCCATCTGGCCCTGGTGATTTATGGGCCGCTCCTTTTGTGAGTGCCGCCTTTATATCGTCTTCTGTGAGTGGCTCCATAAGCGCTGCCTTATCCATCTCTGTCAGTGTCGTTTGCAGATGTTGAAGTATCTCTTCCCCCACCCGACGGTCTGTCGGTGTACCGGCATAGAGATGGCGGAAATGCTCCAAAAATTCTTTTGCAATGTCCTGTTGTGTTGTCAGTTGACGGCCATCTAAACCGTGGAGCACTGTTACCAATGCCCGGCGGTATCGTTTGTGTTCCCACGACACATGGTGCATCGATGTACGTTTCCCAGTGATGGTGTCGAAAGATCTTGCCCGTATTGGGATGCCACCCAGTCGTCGTCGCGTGACCGATAGGATTTGTGCCTTGACACGATGAACTTCCGCATGATGTTCTGCAGACGGCACCTGGAATGACAGCTCACGAAGTATGGTGTAATAGTAATCAAGTGTGTCTCTTTGCCATCTCGTCTTATCCCGACCATACTGTATTAGAGCTCATCTTATTGCCGGCTTAGTACACTATCCACCATTGAAGCACGGAGGTATATGTTGGTAGACGGCGTTGACATGTGGTCCATACCGCCTCGACTCTCTGACGACATTCGTGGTCCACCAAAAGTGACGAATTGAGCTTCCATGTCCCGTGGCTTCTCCACACACTTTGCCTAGGAATTGATATGGTACAAATGTAAGCCAGATGATCAGTAAATGCCGCAGGCCATCGTTCCGCGTCGACCACCTTATCCTGTAGGCCAACCGAAACATATATTCGATCGAGTCTGCTCGTCGAGTGACTGGTAAAAAAAGTTCCTATGCATCAAGTCCCAGGTGTCGCTTAACTCCAGATCCCGGCATAGCACATGCAATTCACGAACAGGTATTGTAATGTGGAGTCTGGTCTTTTTGGGCTAAAACACAATTGAAGTCACCACCTATAATGAAATGATCGAATCTGCCGGTAACTAAGGGCACAATCTCTTCCGAATAATATCTCGTACGCGTCCGTCTGTTGTCTGTGCTGGAAGGGGCATAAACATTGAGAATGCGAATTCCATTAACAGTTATCGCCAGTCCTCGTGCCGAAGGTAGATAAGCCAGGTCGCGAACCGGAATCCCGTCCCGGACCAATATCGCCGTTCTACTGTCGTTGTTCGAGTGCGGCGAGGTGTAGGAGATGTATCCATGTACTTCCTGGAACTCACGAATGTAAATTTCCTGCACCATCGGTATATCCACACCCGACGCGTATATCATGTCCCTAAACAACTGCTGTTTCACAGGCGATCTAATGGTATTTACATTCACTGTCCCTATTCTGTATGCCTGGGGTCGAGTAGCTGTCATCTCCACATGATGTTAAAATGGCATAGTTTCACCGTATCGATAGTCCCTTTGCACATCCGCAGAGGGTCGCCCGACGGACGTGTCCCTGCGGCATTAGGTGTCTTGAGAGGCGGACGGATGCAAGTCCCCAACAATAGAATGGTCCGCATCGGTGATTTCGTCGTCCTGCTCATACCAGCTGATATTATTGGGATGCTCCAAATTTTCCAGTGCGGCATTGATGTGTGACATCTGTTGTTCCTTCGCAGCATTAGACTCCGCCGCAGAAGGGGTATCAGGCTCCTGAGCGGATGCGTCGTCTGAACGACATGACCTCTTTTCACCGTCCGAAGTCATATGGTCTGCGACATCCGAAGCTTGTGGTTCCAAGTCAGACAGGTCCATACAGTTAGACACATCTGGACTCCCAAGAAGAGAAGGGAGCGTCTCCGCAGAGTTTTGTCGGCGCTTCTTGCGGCGTTTTGGCGAGCGTTGTTTGCGGGCCCTAATCTCGGCCTCTGGTGTTGGCGAATCTTGTATCTCCTGCTGTCTCGCCACCGCCACAGCGCCCTGGGGCCGTTCCACTTCAGCTTCCATGGCTACTGGGATGCTGTCATCCTCTTTCTGCACCGCCTGTAGTGTCTGAGATTGGAGGTTGGTTGGAGCCATTCCTTCTTCAGTGGGGTCTGAAGGCTCCTCAGTCAACTGCGGCGTCGGTTCGATAGGGTGTTCCGACCTCGGCGTCACCTCCCCGCGAAGCGCCGTCACGTAAGTCATCGGCAGTGACGTCGGTGTAGTCGGATTCTGGAAGTCTCCGCTGGGGATTTGCACGAGTCTCCTCTGCATACACGCAGATCGCAGATGTCCTTCACCACCACACCCGGAGCATGTCCGGGGCTGTCCATCATAGATGACAATAGCTCTACAGCCGCCGATGTTTATGTACGATGGCACATGTTTCGTAAGGGCAATTCGCACCTGTCGGACACCATTGAGCACTGGATACGTGCTAAAACTTGCCCAACGTTCGGCCGTATGACTAATAACTCTGCCATATGGCTGGAGTGATCCAGTGACCAATGATTCGGGTACCTCGAAAGGCAGCTCGAAGACTCGAATCGTACGCACTCCCAGGCCCGAATGAGCGACTAAAACTTCGCCAATATGACCATCGGAGTGTCGGAACTGGAATCCTCGTTTGGCGGCTTCAATGATCCTATCGCATGCTGCGTCGTCAATCATCTTTACGTAAAGAGTGCTGCTCACGATTGATAAATGAATTCCAATAATCTCCGCGTAATTAAGATGCACTGCGTCCCTCAAGAAACGTTCGATTTCGAAAGCCTTCGGTCTTGCATACTCGTTACAGAACGTGAACTGTATCGTGGTTTTTCGGAAATTGTGTGCCATTGCGTTCGATTCAAACAGTAACACACGCGAGTAACGACGGTGTAAACACCGCTTCTCCCGCGAACGTTCGCAGCCGGGACGTAAACAAGTCCGAGCTGCTCCGCGGCTAAAGGCGGACTGTTCATCACTTTTTTGGGAGTAATTATCACATCCACAAGAAAACCTGAATCGGGCGGCGTAGAAGAATCTTTTTACCCATTCGCCAAGTGTACAAGTTATGTGGGTCGACAACATATTTCTGTCATGTGCCGCACATGCCGTCACCAGTGTCGTATACAATATATCAGACGTGTTTTCCTGTGGAGGAATCGGTTGACCTATGACCTTGCGATCAAATGTTTTCAGTTCCCATTCGAGAGGCACGTCCTTTCGTCTACTAATCGCACGGTTTTGCGGTGCGGTCGCAAAACACAGACACTAAACTTATTACAGTGAACAGAGACGTCAATGAACGAATGGACAGATCATAACTTAGCGAAAATAAAGAAAAACTTTTCGCTCGAGGGGAGACTTGAACCAGGGACCTCTCGTTCTGCAGCTGCTCACGCTAACCACGGGACCACGCCGCTCCTGGCCTCAGACTGTCCTTGATGTAGTTTATCTTCGCATGGACTACACAGTTTGTATATTTTGCTTATTTTTTCATACTTCCACACAATTTCTTCCTGTTTTCTCGATTGATCTGTGTTCAGTTTTTCAAGGCCTATTTACTGTGCCAACTTACAATTAAATCTGAGGGGGGTGCGATGGGGAGGTTCCCTTGTCAGATCCATTTGAACCATTTGAAAATGTGATATAATAATTTTTTTGTTTGTTTGAATAATCATTTCTGATCAAGCGACAGGACAGAACGGTGTCGAATGCTTTCCGGATGTCAGGGAGCACAGGCTGCTGCACGGGGCGCTATGGTGCACACGGACGGAGACAGCGAGCTGACTCGCACAAGACGTGCGCTGGGTCTGCTGCGGCCCAGCGGTGTGGCAGTACAGGCGGAGACAGAGGTGGGCAGGTAGGCGCACCACTACACTCAGCGCCTATCGCGCCGCTTCCTGGCCGGACGTGCTCCATCTAGATCTGCGTGCCAGGAAGCTGGCATCCGCCACCGCCAAAAAAACAACCCGCGCTACCACGTGGTGCCGCGTATGCAAACCAACCGGAACCTGCCCCACTGTCGACATGTGCCCTTACAATTTTTTAAAGACCCAGGTGAAGACAGTACCCCAAACAGCGAACAAGTGACTAAAGTTCTGCACTACCAGAAGGCAAAAGTTTCCATTCTTTTCTTTTCTGGTCCACCCAAAGTGTGCGATTCACCTCCATACCAGGCAGCGCCACTAACGTCAATTTTCCGAAAGAATTTTCTCAAGTTAAGATCTTTGTCTGCTGCCAGGTGTGATACCAGTACTCACTTGGACCCTTTGGGCTTCACATGCAGCTGCCAAAGTTGCATCTCTGAAGATGCCCCCGCAGACGGGTGCGAAACGTTTTATGCATTCACCACAGACTCTAAGCCCGGACTTTTAACAAATTAGATCGACAACCTTGCTTCCGCCATTTTGCAGTAGATGACAGTAGCACCACGTTGTGGTGCAGGTGGTAGAACGTAAGTGTCATCCAATAAATTTAGGCATTTTTAAACGAAACGCCATCAAAATATTAATCGATTTATGATTGCGTCATAAATTTATTCTGGCTTGATGTCAACTTACAAGCCCACATCTTGTCACTTGCGAGAAATTATAATTATCTGCTTTAACATGAAGACATCTGCGGCTGACAGTCATAAAATATTGGGCAAGACTTATGGTGAGTCACCTATTAACGAAAGAACGTGCGAATATGACATGGCGGAGGAAGAGAGAAGGTTTTGGAAGCCATTGAAACCAACGGAAAAATCACAGCAGCTCGAGATCGAAAGCAATTGATGCGCTGGAGCCGAGCACTGAAAGACAAATGGCCACAATGCAGCGACAGACATACAAGGGTGATTTCGCAGCATGCCAATGCTCGATCCCATGTCGCACAACACGTCGAAACTTAGTTATAAACGTTGAACTGGGAAGTCTCATCCCGACTTCCGTATTGTCCAGACAATGCTACATCTGACTACCACCTTTCTCGATCACTGGCGCACGGTCTGCGCGACCAGCACTTCCGGTCTTATGAAAAAGTGCAAAATTAGATCGATTCATGGATCTCCTCAAAAGACACCCTGTTATCACGCCGCGGGATTCGTGTGCTTCCCGAAAGATTGGAGAAAGTAGTGGCCAGCGATGGCCAATACTTTAAATGGTAAATTGTTTTGTAAGTTTTTCACAATAAAGCCTGCACCTCCGAGAAAAAATGGTGGAAGCAAAGTTGTAGACCTAATAAACAGAAAAATTAAAATATATTCATCTAAGTTCGCTTCAAATGCAGGGTGTTCCGAAATTCCCATTACAAACTTCTAGGATTTTTGAACTGGAACGAATCTCCGTAAACGTACCGTTCCTATGCTACAGCCGTATGAAAAAATGTTTGCTAGATGGCTACGGTGTGGGTTCCTTACGTCTGATCAGCTGACCTCATTTGACATCTAATCTATTCCTCGTGTACTCGCTGACAGGTTCTCTTCAATGTGATTCAGTAGAACAGCATCCATTTCGTGCGTGCGGCGTCTACTTGGAGCACGACAGCCACGCCTACTGACAGTGAAGGTACCATTTCTAGAAGGGGTTGCATAATTGTCGCGAAAATGGGTGACTATCCTGGCCGCCATGCACTGTTGCCACTTTTCGGGAGCCGGCCGCGGTGGTCTCGCGGTTCTAGGCGCTCAGTCCGGAACTGCGCGACTGCTACGGTCGCAGGTTCGAATCCTGCCTCGGGCATGGATGTGTGTGATGTCCTTAGGTTAGTTAGGTTTAAGTAGTTCTAAGTTCTAGGGACTGATGACCACAGATGTTAAGTCCCTTAGTGCTCAGAGCCATTTGAACCATTTGAACCACTTTTCGGGGTGCACTCACGTGATGCCAATTGAGGAGCTACTCGACCGAATAGTAGCGACTCCGGTCAAAGAAAACCATCATAACAACCGGGAGAGCGTTGTGCCGACAACATGCCCCTCCTATCTGCGTCCTCATGAGGATGACACGGCGGTCGGATGGTCCCGATGGGCCACTTGTGGCCTGAAGACGGAGTGCTTGTCAGCTTTCCCGTTCGACTGCCGAAATATGTTGTTGAGTCGCACTTACATAGTGAGAAATAACTGTCGGAATATAATAAGACAAATCAGACGTCGGACGCACAGATTCAAGCGCTCATTTTTCCCACGTGCTATTCGTCAGAGGAGAGGTTGAGAAAGAGCCTGAAATTGGTTGTGTGAACTCTCTGCCAAGCATTTGAGAGTACATTCCAGAGTAGCCATGTAGATGTAGATGTTGATCTTTGAGTTTTTTGTTTTGTTTATATAAATAGTTGTTGATCGTTTCTTTGTTCGTAATCGTTAATATACTACTCGCGAGCTATGACTTGGCATATGTCGAGCAGGAGGCTGGAGGGGAGGGGGGGGGGGGGGCAGAGGTAGGACGATGACGGCAACAAACTCTGCCTCCATGTACCGTAAGCACGCAGTGTAAGCGAGAGAAAACTATTTGAGCTCACACGGGCTCCTGCTAAGCGGCTTCTTTTTAAGAATTGGAGTAGAAGGTAATGGGCCAGCGACTGCCGCACCACTCATATTCGAAAGAGGCGCAGTGACAACAGGACAACAAGACACAGACAGCGGCAGCACACCACAACAACAAAGCAGACGACAATGCAGTCAGTACCGGCTTATTTTACGCTGCACGTTTGGCAACGAATATATGCAAATCGCTACGGTTCCGCGACTGCTGCCAAGTGCTACCGATCAGAACTGAGGAGTTCGTGTAGCAAGTTATGGCTCCCAAATAGTACCTGTGATTCTCTAAGAGCAACAAACGGTAAATAAGTAAATTGCGGCAATGTTATCTCTGAATCAGGTACAGAAATTCTCTCTTCGCTCTCCACATTGGCCAGCCGCTGTGGCCGAACGGTTCTAAGCGCTTCTGTCCGGAACCGCGCTGCTGCTACGGTCGCAGGCTCGAATCCTGCCTCGGGCATGACTGTGTGTGATGTCCTTAGGTTAGTTAGGCTTAAGTGGTTCTAAGTCTAGGGGACTGTGACCTCAGATGTTAAGTCCCATAGTGCTTAGAGCCATTTGAACCATCTCTACATTGACATATATACTGCTCAGGCGACGTCTTCTACTGGTGTTAACAGAAGATCTCCGAAACATCACCCCGCCTACTGAATGATCCCGTGACGAATCACGCCGATCTTCGTTGGATCTCTTCTGTTATTCCAGCTTGGTAAGGATCCTAGATTGATGAAGAATACTCAAGACTCTGTGGAACAAGGGTCGACGTGTCGATCAGCCTGGATGTGGTTTCACCACTAGGCGAATATCCGGCTAGTACCCAGACCTCACCTCAGTTACACGATTTGCAAACACTGAGAAAATTCTCGTTCACTTTGACATTAGTAACACTAGACGCAGGCAGTTGGGATAGACATACTCCTTCCCGGGGGTGATGGGGTGGTGAGAGGAAGCGCATCGGGTCACCCCTTACATCACGCCAATTCTATTCATAAGCATGCCGACCCTGCTCCGATTCGGAGCAAAGGCGAAAGAAACAAAATGAACTTAATATAAATTGTAAATTGTAGGGTGCATACAACATTGCTTAGAGGTACTCCCGAAACTACCTTTGAATTTATCGATTGTGGTCCGTTAAAAGTGAAGTGTTCGCTTTTGTCTGTAATGACGTTCTGTATGGAGTCACGAATCGGGTCCCATACTCGGTCAACTCACACACGGTGGGTAAAACAAAAATGCCTCGGAAAATACTTCACGCACCTTGAAATAGGCAACTCAGCTTACTTCATCCGCTCTGGGATCGTGTGATGTAAGTAGGGTTGCCTATCGCAAGGTATGTTTAGCAAACTGGCGGAAAAAATATCGCAACACGAAGGAGGAGTTGTTCGACACAGACGGAAGTGGGTAGGCGTGTTCCAACACCTGAAAGTCGCATTAGAGTGGCGTTAGTAGCGCCAGTATGAGGCTGAAAATCAGGTTTGCTTTAATTATACGCTGTAACGGTCGTCATCGTTAGTTACCTTTGAGAGTGTACGTGGTGGGTTGATGTAAGTAAAGAATGCCTTTAAAGCGGCAAAGACGCCAATATGACAAACTCACTGCGTTTGAACGAGGTCGTGTAATAGGGGTACGAGAAGCTGGATGTTCCTACATGCTGCAGCAAGACTTGGCACGATTAGCCGTTGTAGATGATTGATGGCAACGGTAGTCACGAGAAAGTACAGTCATAAGAAGACTGGGCTCCGGACGGGTACTCGGGACTACCGAGAGGGAAGACCATCGTGTTCGGCATACGGCTCTGGCGCATTCTACTACACCTGCATCAGCAATCTGAGCAGCAGTTGGCAAGACAGTGGCACAACGAACTGTTAAAGATCGGTTGCTTCAACGACAGCACCGAACAAGACGCCCTGTAGCGTGCTTTCCACTATCCCCAAACAACCGCCTTTTGGGACTTCACTGGTGTCAAGCGAGAGCTCATTGGAGGGCAGGGTGGAGGTCTGTTGTGTTTTCTGATGAAAGTTAGTTCTGCCTCGGTGCCAGTGATCTACATCTACATCCATACTCCGCGAGCCACCTGACGGTGTGTGGCGGAGGGTACCTTGAGTACCTCTATCGGTTCTCCCTTCCATTCCAGTCTCGTATTGTTCGTGGAAAGAAAGATTGTCGGTATACCTCTGTGTGGGCTCTAATCTCTCTGATTTTATCCTCATGGTCTCCTCGCGAGATATACGTAGGAGGGAGCAATGTACTGCTTGATTCCTCTGTGAAGGTATGTTCTCGAAACTTCAACAAAAGCCCGTACCGAGCTACTGAACCTCTCTCCTGCAGAGTCTTCCACTGGAGTTTATCTATCATCTCCATAACGCTTTCGCGATTACTAAATGATCCTGTAACGAAGCGCGCTGCTCTCCGTTGGATCTTCTCTATCTCTTCTATCAACCCTATCTGGTACGGATCCCACACTGCTGAGTAGTATTCAAGCAGTGGGCGGACAAGTGTACTGTCACCTACTTCCTTTGTTTTCGGACTGCATTTCCTTGGGATTCTTCCAATGAATCTCAGTCTGGCATCTGCTTTAGCGACGACTAATTTTATATGGTCATTCCATTTTAAATCACTCCTAATGCCTACTCCCAAATAATTTATGGAATTAACTGCTTCCAGTTGCTGACTTGCTATATCTTAGCTAATTTTCTTTCTATGCATTCGAAGCACATTACACTTGTTTACATTGAGATTCAATTGCCATTCCCTGCAGCATAAGCCAATTGGTTGCAGATCCTCCTGGATTTCAGTACAATTTTCCATTGTTACAACCTCTCGATATACCACAGCATCATCCGCAAAAATCCTCAGTGGACTTCAGATGTCATCCACAAGGTCATTTGTATATATTGTGAATAGCAACGGTCCTACGACGCGCCCTTGCGGCACACCTGAAATCACTCTTACTTCGGAAGAATGACATGCTGCGTTATGTTATCTAGAAATTCTTCAATCCAACCACACAATTGGCCGGATAGTCCATATGCTCTTCCTTTGGTCACTAAACGACTGTCGGGAACTCTATCAAACGCCTTGCGGAAGTCAAGAAACACGGCATCTACCTGGGAACCCGTGTCTATCGCTCTCTGAATCTCGTGGACGAATGGCGCGAACTGGGTTTCACACGATCGTCTTTTTCGAAACGCATGCTGATTCCTACAGAGTAGATTTCTAGTCTCCAGGACATAATACGTTTTCCAAAATTCTACAACTGATCGACGTTACAGATATACGTCTATAGTTCTGCACATCTGCATCGCCGTGTGGTGGTTAGGAGGAGGCCAGTTGAGTGCCTACAACCAAACAGACCTTGTGCTAGACACACTGAACCTACACCTGGATTGGTTGGTTGTTTTGGGGAAGAAGACCAGACAGCGAGGTCATCGGTCTCATCGGATTAGGGAAGGACGGGGAAGGAAGTCGGCCGTGCCCTTTGAAAGGAACCATCCCGGCATTTGTCTGGAGCGATTTAGGGAAATCACGGGAAACCTAAATCAGGGTGGCCGGACGCTGGATTAAACCGTCGTCCTCCCGAATGCGAGTCCAGTGTCTGACCACTGCGCCACATCGCTCGGTTCCTACACCTGGAGCTATGGTCGAGGGTGCGATTTCGTATGACAACAGGGGCACTCTCGTTTTTACCCCAACCACCATAACTGCAAATCTTTACCTCAATCTGGTGATTCTATCCACTGTGCTGCCAATCACGAACAGCGTTCCAGATAGTGTTTTCCAACAGGATAACATTGGCCCACATACCGCTGTTTAGCCCAGCAAGCTATAAAGTGCGTCGACATGTTTGCCTGGCCTGCTCGATCACCAAGGATGTTTCCAATCGAGCACAATATGGGCTATCATCGGACGACAACTGCAGCTTCATCCACGAACAGCATTACCAGTCACTATATTGACTGGCCATATGCAACAGGCATGGAACTCCATCCAACAAACTGACATCCGGCGCCTGTACAACACAATGAATGCACGTTTGCATGCTTGCTTTCAACATTCTAGCGGTTACAGCGGTTATTAATTTACCAGAATTTCACACTTGCAATATGTTATCTCGAGCTTACAGTAACCTGTGATCTTGCAATGTTAATCGCTTTAATACGAGGGTCACTCCAAAAGAAATGCACACTATTTTTTTTAAATACATCTTTTATTCTACATGCTTGAAAGTTTTACAGTGTGTAGATACATCCTTTAGGAACAATATTTTCATTTCTCCACATAATTTCCATCCATCTCCACTGCCTTACGCCATCTTGGAACCAGCGCCTGTATACCCGCAGGGTAAAATTCTGGACCAACCTGTTGGAGCCACTGTTTGGCAGCGTGCAAAAGGGAGTCATCATCTTCAAACCTCGTTCCACGAAGAGAGTCTTTCAGTTTCCCAAAGATATGATAGTCACATGGAGCCAGGTCAGGACTGTAAGGCGGGTGTTTCAGTGTTGTCCATCTGAGTTTCGTGATCGCTTCCATGGTTTTTTGACTGACATGTGGCCGTGCATTGTCGTGCAACAGCAAAACATCGTGCTTCTGACGATGTGGTCGAACACAACTCAGTCGAGCTTGAAGTTTCTTCAGTGTCGTCACATATACATCAGAATTTATGGTGGTTCCGCTGGCCATGATGCCCACAAGCAAGAATCCTCCGGAATCGAAAAACACCATAGCCATAACTTTTCCAGTAGAAGGTGTGGTTTTGAATTTTTTTTCTTGGGTGAATTTGCATGATGCCACTCCATTGAGTGCCTCTTCGTCGCTGGTGAAAAATGATGGAGCCACGTTTTATCACCTGTCACAATTCTTCCAAGAAATTCATCTCCACCATTCTCGTACTGTTCCAAAAGTTCGCTGCATACTATTTTTCTTGTTTCTCTGTGGGTCACTGTCAACATCCTGGGAACCCACCTGGCACAAACCTTTTTTAACGCCGACACTTTCAGTATTCTGCAAACACTTACTTCCCCTATCCCAACGTAGCGTGACAATTCGTTCACTGTGATGCGTCTGTCAGCAGTCACCAATTCGTTAACTCTCTGCACATTGTCTGGAGTGTGTGCAGTACGAGGCCTGCCGCTGCGAGGACAATCCTGAATATTGCCGTGCCCGCTTTCATCACGTAACCTGCTCGCCCACCGACTAACTGTACTGCGAGCGACAGCAGCATCTCCATACACCTTTTTCAACCTCTTGTGGTCGTTTCCCACTGTCTCGTTTTCACAGCACAGGAATTCTATGACAGCACGTTGCTTCTGACGAACGCCAAGTGTAGCAGCCATCTTGAAGACATGTTGTGACGGCGCCACTCACGGGAACAGGTTGAACTAAGTTTGAAAACAAGCGGGAAGGATGTATCTGGACACCGTAAAACTTTCACGCATGCGGAATGAAAACGGTATTTTTGCAAAAATAATGTGCATTTCTTTTGAAATGACCCTCGTATGTTGCCTAGACAAATGTATTCCCGAAGTTACATTATTTTAAATTAATTATTTTTTCGTGCTACTTTTTTTTCTGTCAGTGTATTTCATGCACCTTAAGGTAGGCAACCCAGCTGACACATCGGCTTTGGGGGTCGTGTTATGTAAGCAAGGCTGCCTATTTTACGGTGCGTGAAATATTTTCCGGGCCACTTTTACTTTGCCCACTCTGTATTTTGTTCAGTAAACGACAGTGCAGATGTCTACAGCAGGCTCGAAGGGGTACAATTTCCTGCTGTGTTTCGGACGAGACACGCTGGCGAGCTTGTGGACCTTCCGAGCGGCGCACGTGGCGTAGTATTGGCGGCCTCTGACGGCGGATGCCGCGCGTCAGTGCAATAGCCGGGGTCCGAATCCCGGACGGCGCGGTGGTGGAGCCGCGGCTCACAATGCGGCCGTGGAATGCGGCCCGGGCGGCGGTATGCACGCCGCCTGTGCCCGCCGCGTCCGCCATTCATTAGCCGCGGACCGCGCCCTCAAAGGCGTAATAGCTTTCAGCGCTGCGCCGCGCCGCGCCGCGCCGCGCACAATCTCCGCGAGTAGTTTCTTCATTAAAGAGCGCCCGCCGCTCTGTTTTCCGCGCAACGCTCACCCGCGCGGAATTTCCGCTCTACTAGCGCGTCCCAGCTACAGGTTCGCTCTTCTTCGCGTCCCGACACCTGCCCCGTGTGGGCGGCAACTGAAAACCCGTTGCGCTCCCCACAGTCGCAACAGTTAGCCGCCGAGGCACCAGAAGAGGAACAACGGCTCATTTAACAGAAATTGACTCCGCATCAACAGTAATACTGCATGTCACTTCGCACTAGAGATGGGCAAACTGAAACACGTAACTGTTTCGAAACAAATGACACCGTACAATGTGATGTTTCGATACGCTGTTTCGAAACAGTGAAACAGTTTGTATTTGGAATCTAATAAACCTACACATTTTATCGTCTCGAATGTCTACTGTATAAGTATGTCCAAATAAACACAAATGAGGTGCGAGAGCGCTAATCATATCGCAGAAAGTATGAAACTATCTCTTAGGCGTCTTGGCAATTTCGTATTTCCTGCAGCAAATGCGCTGCTTTCGTGCCATGTGACTTTCATACTTTTCAATTGGCTGAGGACAGCCATAGCTGAAGACAGAAGAACCACCACGAACGGAACTGGAGATGGGAGCAAACTGCAGAAACAACGGATATTCCACTGTGATTCCCACATTCCGTTAGTATGGGTAATATACCCATCCTGCTAATTTCCATGCACACAAAGGGAATCATTGTGGATAATAGGCACAGTGACTATAGACTCACAAATAACGCGAATAATTCGAATATATAACAAAATATAACAGAAAAAAATTTAGTCTTGCAAGGTGTTTCGAACCGTTACTATAAATTCACCATGCGTCCCAGTCCTTCCCGTTCACCATTACACTATCAGTGATGTGTCAAACAGATTGCTTGCAATTATACCTACATCAAATTTATGTATATTTCTAATAACTGTCGTTCTACGCCTTTTTTTATTCAAAATGTTGTAGGCTTACTTGCGTTTCTTAATATGATTACTGTACATTAACAGAGAAGCGTATGCTATAAAAAAATGTAATTTAACTGAATGATTTTCACATATTTATTATTTTGAATGTGAATAATAGCGTTGTTTTATTGTTTGGTTAGTGTTTATAAAGCAGATGTTACGCCATTTCGGAATAGGACAGTCAGTTAGAAACGAAGCTTTATTTTCGGATATCTTAAGCTTCATGCTATTGCTTGTCAAAAAGATTTCTACACTCTTGAAAGTGTTTCATGAAGTGGTATGTTGTGTTTCAGTGCCTGTGCCGGAACCGAATCTCGTCCGACACAGAGCGGAATGAAACATCACTGTTTCGATACAATTAGTCCGTTCTAAGCACAGGTGGACTGAAACAGCCTTATTTTGAAACAACGATACAGTTTCTATGTCTGGCTCTAGATCGAATCTGGTCCAGTTATCCGAGACAAGGCCGGAATGAAACACCACTGTTTCGAAACAGTGAACCACAGCCGTTCCGAAACACTGAAACAGTTCCACGTATCGATACACTGTATCGAAACATAGAAACAGTGGCCAAGTCTACTTCACACAGCCGGAAAGGCTCAGATTACAAAATGAAGTATCACATGTGTGTCCATGGAGTCTTTCGCGATGCTATGCCTCAATAAAATCTCCTCTGTTATACCAGCCGCGTCACTTCGAATAAAACACCCGAGCTGTCGGTAGCAGTCTCCGCCATCAGGAGTTAAAATCTTTGACTGCCGAGCTGGCACGGAGTTCTGCTTTTATTGATGTAATGGCAGCGTCTGCAATCTTCGAGAGACAGCCCGAGTGACGCATGCGCGGAAGGTAAGTTGGGCATCTCCGTCACGCCACGGAACCGAGTGACGTCACGTGGCGCGAAGACAGGCCGCGGCGCGTATGTCACGAAGCTAACCTGAACTCGCTCGGTCGCTCAGCTCAGCAAACGAAATGCTTTTCTAAACCTGTTAACTCGCTGCTGGGCGTGTACATCCTAATGACAATTGCATCTTCTACTGGAATCTGCCATTATGAAGTCCTACTGATTGACAGTACTACAACAAAATTTAATTTAAGATCAATACTCGATATAAATGGTGTCAACGCTTGTTTATAGCATTTAGTCTCTTCTGCTTATCAGTCCTCATTTCATACAAGAATTGTTGCCTTATGCAACTGATAGTCATTTTGATACGACTTTAATTTTATTGTACCCCAGTACAGCCGTAACAGATCATAAGTAGGCCTATGGACTTCGGTCATTGTAGGACTAATAACAGTAAGATTCCACAATGGCGGATTCCAGTAGACGATACAATTCTCGTTTGTGCATACACAGCTAGTTACGAGTTAACAGTCGTAGAAGGCGTGCCGGTCCCCGGCACGAATCCGCCCGGTGCATTAGTGTCGAGGTCCGGTGTGCCGGCCAGTCTGTGGATGGTTCTTAAGGCGGTTTTCCACCTGCCTCGGCGAATGGGGGCTGGTTCCTGTTATTCCGCCTCAGTTACACTATGTCGGCGATTGCTGCGCAAACACTGTCTGCACGAATTGGGGGGGGGGGGAAGGTTCCACTGAGAGCTGAACCGCACAATTGCCCTGGGTTCGGTGTGGGGCGGCGGTGGGTTGAGTGGACTGATGTAGCCTGTAGTGGGGTTGTGCACCACAACTGCGGGCTACGGCGGGGACGAAGCCTCTCCGTCGTTTCTAAGTCCCCAGTTCCATACAATATCAGTCGTAGAATCGTAGTTTGTCTGCTGAGTTGAGCGACCGATGGCCTACCTTCGTGACGTGCGCGCCTCGGCCTGCCTTTCTCGTTGGCCTCGGCGCGAACGACGAGCTACACGTTTGAAACAGACGTCCCCGCGTCCCTACAAGCGTCAAGCCCGGCCGAATAACTGCTTACATAAGGGTCAGAGATGGAGCAACTCACTGAGTTGCTCATTTTTGAAGCTCTTTCTCTTGAATAAATCATCCAGTTCTTCTGAAAGTATCATCATTTGTTTGTCTGTCCATGTATATGAGACCTACCGATTTCCGCCTCATTCGGATAATTGCTTCGTCGTCGACGGTATTTTACGTTTATGAAATGTTAGACATTTTCACGTTACGTAGGACACCCTAAATATCTATGACTCGGCGCCTTTTTTTCCTGTCCTACCGAGGACGTTCTTTGCTCTTCGTACTGACAATCAGCTACTGCTCCACATTTGTTTTGCGACCTCTGCTTTTAGCTTTCTATTGGAGGCGGCGTAGGGAACCAGACTACCTGCCAGGGTCGCCTCGTCACGTTTAACGATGTCGTCTCGGGTACAGACACGCCACGCGAGTGTCACAGCGCCGAGACGGCGGGCCCGGCGAACAGTCGCTGGAGCGCCCACAGTTGGCGCGGGCGGCGGCAGCAAACACGCAGCAATCGACGGCGCGCGGTGGAGGTGGGAGTGGAGGTGTGCGTCCCTTTGATCTGGCAGCGGCTGGCGGCTGGCTTCTTCACGCGGCGCGAGGTGCTAATGAAACGAATAAATTTGTCAGCGCGCTGGCCCGCCTGCAAAGCGTTTAGCCGCGCTACGCCGCGCCACCCGCCGGCAGCTCCGACTCCAATGTTATCCACCCAGCGCCACGATTCCATTAGCGCGCGCAGATCGCCAAATCAGCCGGCGCGCCGCTCTCTATTGGAATGCGCCGCCACTTTAAACATCCACCTTGCTTGCTTTTTTTCCTCGTCCGCCCGCCCCCTCACCCTCCTCTCGTTGCTGCATCCAGCACACACTCCCTCCGCCCCCTCCTCCCACACCTCCCCGCCAACCTGCATCTATACTCTACCACCATTTTCCTCTCCGCTCCTCTCAATAGGTCAATCAGCATATTAACCAGCGCTCTCGCTTGCTCTTTTGACACATGGCCCGTCCGGTATGACGCAATTCGATTAGAGCGAACACAAAAACTAAATTGAAAGCCATTTAGACACTTGTTAAGATTAGAACGACTCTTTTGAATAACACGCCCGCTGCAGGGAAGGCAATGGGGCCACGGCAGATAAGTGGGGTGGGGAGGGGGTGGGGGTAGGAGGTGAGGGGGTGGGTAGTGACAGCCGGTGAGGTAGCACGGAGGGGAGGAGAGGGAGGGGGCGTGTCAGAGCTTCTGACGAACGCGCGGACGCGAGTTAAAACGACCACACACCGCTGCACGACGATGCCTTGCGCGCGCCAGAGAAACACGCGTTGCTCAGAGACAACCTTTAGGGCCAATCGCTATGTAGCGAAGTCAAACAAATCCATCTATGCTGAAATCCACAAAAGTGAGCTCTTTCGTCAACCAGAGATCAAGAATTAGGAAAATTGACTCGGCGACTTCTAAAATGGTACGTATTCGTCCGTGACAGTTTCGAGGTAAGCATTGTTTAGAGCAAATATGCAACGGCTACAACTGTAATATTTCTCACTGAATGGACACATTTACGTATAACTGTCTTTCTTGATCGCATATAACGATAAACGTATGACTTAAAGTCACGTAAGAGGCTTCCGATCATTCTAGTAAACTGGAGGTAGGAATTAAGAAATGCCTTCAGTCACAACTTTTGGTATTTTATTAAGTACACGATGCATTTTCAGTTCATACCTCCAGTTTATTGAATACAGTCACGTTTTAAGCTGCGAAATATGGATAAGATTACATTCTAGTAAATATTCGTAGATTTGTAGTTAAGCAGGGTCGCACGAAAGTCATACAGCAGGTAAAGAATGGCTTTATTTGTGTAAGACACATTTCGGAAATATTTCCATCTTCACAAATCCAAGAGCAAAGGTAGCACAAGGACAGGAATGTTACCAGTTACGCACGTGACATGACATGACAGAATATATAACAACGAAATTCACAGTGACCAGTTTCAGCCAAACGCCTTCATCAGATCTGTTACAAAATGGTAAAAAAAGACACTTATGTGACAATAATAAGTTCAATAACCTGCTAGCCAGCAAATGTAACACAACTTTTTATGTTTTCTTATATTTTATATATTTTATTTGTTGTATGGATTCTTAAATTTGCTATATACACTGCTGGCCACCGTAAATGCAACACCCTGAAGGAAGCATCCGAATCAAGTGAAATTTACACCATGGGTTTGCAGCGATGAGATATGCAACTGATTAGAATTTCAGCGCAGACGCACATCACGCGCGCCTGTGGCGCCACCTCATAGCGCCATTTAAGGCTTGGCGATTTCGACGAGTGTACGTTCGGCACGTGTGTTTACCTTGTGGTTGTTTCACAAGACGATCAGTTATGCCTCGTAGACAACAGCGAACATCTTTTGATCAAGTATCCGAGTTCGACAGAGGAAGGATAGTGGCTTACCGAGATTGTGGATTATCATACAGAGAAATCGCTAGTCGTGTTGGACGAAACCAAACAACTGTAATGCGGATATGTGACCGTTGGGTGCAGGAGGGTACGACGGACCGACGTGGTCGATCGCATTCACCTCGGTGCACCACTGCACGTGCTGATAGGCAAATTGTGCGCATGGCAGTGACGGATCGCTCAGTGACATCCCGAACCATAGCACAGCACATTGCGTCTGTAACGCATCGTCCAGTGTCTGCGCGTACCATTCGACGCCGTTTACAGCAGAGTGGTCTGTCCGCAAGACGTCCATTGCTTCGTCTACCATTGACACAGAACCACAGACGTCTCCGTCGCCAATGGTGTGATGACAGACGGATGTGGACGGCCGAATGGAATGACGTTGTCTTTACTGACGAGGCACGCTTCTGTCTGCAGCACCACGATGGTCGGATTCGAGTGTGGAGACACCGTGGAGAGAGGATGCTGGACAGCTGCATTATGCACCGCCACACTGGTCTTGCACCGGGTATTATGGTATGGGGCGTTATTGGATATTACTCTCGCACGCCTCTAGTACGCATTGCCGGTACTTTAAATAGCCGGCGCTGCATATCCGAGGTGCTGGAGCCAGTTGTCCTTCCTTACCTTCAGGGCTCGGCCACAGCCATATTTCAACAGGATAATGCGCGACCACACGTGGCACGCATTGTCCAAAGGTTCTTCGTCAATAACCAGATTGAATTGCTTCCCTGGCCGGCTCGCTCTCCGGATCTTTCGCCGATAGAAAATATGTGGTCCATGGTTGCTCAACGAGTGACCCAGATTACATCCCCAGCTGCTACACCAGATGATCTTTGGCAACGTGTGGAAGCTGCTTGGGCTGCTGTACCCCAGGAACACATCCAACGTCTCTTTGACTCAATGCCGAGACGTGTGGCAACGGTGATCTCCAACAATGGCGGCTACTCTGGCTACTGATTCTGGCAGGAACCACATGTCACAGACGTCTGTAAACGTAATCATTTGATACTTGGTCAACATGTTATCTACAAAATAAATTTTGTTGTGCTACCTCTTGTCTTTCTTGGTGTTGCATTTACGGTGGCCAGCAGTGTATTTCCCTTCGGCCTATTGATCTCATTATTGCCAGATTAGCGTTTTATTTTTCATTTTGTAATAGATCTGATGAAGGCAGTATGTCGTTGGTCATTGTGAACTATATTGTAATTCGCGATCGAGATGGGCATTCTGAATGAAGACATTACGTCTTCGATTGATAGGCAGCATAAGAGTATCGCGCCCGCATCTCGTGGTCGTGCGGTAGCGTTCTCGCTTCCCACGCCCGGGTTCCCGGGTTCGATTCCCGGCGGGGTCAGGGATTTTCTCTGCCTCGTGATGGCTCGGTGTTGTGTGCTGTCCTTAGGTTAGTTAGGTTTAAGTAGTTCTAAGTTCTAGGGGACTTATGACCACAGCAGTTGAGTCCCATAGTGCTCAGAGCCATTTGAACCAAGAGTATCGCTTTTAATGGAAAATACACCGCTATTATATTCTATCGTAATATTGAACAATAATTTCTTTGAACAAGTTTTCCATTTTAATTTATTAGGTTGTGTCAAGGCTACCAGCCTGAAAATTAAATACACTACATACAAGGCGTTTCCAAATGATTATACGAGTTAAAGAATTTATTGCACCAAATGAAACAGCAACTAAGTTTCGTTTTTATACCTGTACGCTAAGGGAAGAGTATGGAACAACCAGGGGCGAATAAAGGACGTGTTAAACAAGAGACAATCGTTCACGTGTAAGCCCAAGAAATCGGTTCGAAGTATTAGTCCTGAATTAGTAATTTCAGTGATGTCTGTGTGGAGATACACTCCTGGAAATTGAAATAAGAACACCGTGAATTCATTGTCCCAGGAAGGGGAAACTTTATTGACACATTCCTGGGGTCAGATACATCACATGATCACACTGACAGAACCACAGGCACATAGACACAGGCAACAGAGCATGCACAATGTCGGCACTAGTACAGTGTATATCCACCTTTCGCAGCAATGCAGGCTGCTATTCTCCCATGGAGACGATCGTAGAGATGCTGGATGTAGTCGTGTGGAACGGCTTGCCATGCCATTTCCACCTGGCGCCTCAGTTGGACCAGCGTTCGTGCTGGACGTGCAGACCGCGTGAGACGACGCTTCATCCAGTCCCAAACATGCTCAATGGGGGACAGATCCGGAGATCTTGCTGGCCAGGGTAGTTGACTTACACCTTCTAGAGCACGTTGGGTGGCACGGGATACATGCGGACGTGCATTGTCCTGTTGGAACAGCAAGTTCCCTTGCCGGTCTAGGAATGGTAGAACGATGGGTCCGATGACGATTTGGATGTACCGTGCACTATTCAGTGTCCCCTCGACGATCACCAGTGGTGTACGGCCAGTGTAGGAGATCGCTCTCCACACCCTGATGCCGGGTGTTGGCCCTGTGTGCCTCGGTCGTATGCAGGCCTGATTGTGGCGCTCACCTGCACGGCGCCAAACACGCATACGACCATCATTGGCACCAAGGCAGAAGCGACTCTCATCGCTGAAGACGACACGTCTCCATTCGTCCCTCCATTCACGCCTGTCGCGACACCACTGGAGGCGGGCTGCACGATGTTGGGGCGTGAGCGGAAGATGGCCTAACGGTGTGCGGGACCGTAGCCCAGCTTCATGGAGACGGTTGCGAATGGTCCTCGCCGATACCCCAGGAGCAACAGTGTCCCTAATTTGCTGGGAAGTGGCGGTGCGGTCCCCTACGGCACTGCGTAGGATCCTACGGTCTTGGCGTGCATCCGTGCGTCGCTGCGGTCCGGTCCCAGGTCGACGGGCAGTTGCACCTTCCGCCGACCACTGGCGACAACATCGATGTACTGTGGAGACCTTACGCCCCACGTGTTGAGCAATTCGGCGGTACGTCCACCCGGCCTCCCGCATGCCCACTATACGCCCTCGCTCAAAGTCCGTCAACTGCACATACGGTTCACGTCCACGCTGTCGCGGCATGCTACCAGTGTTAAAGACTGCGATGGAGCTCCGTATGCCACGGCAAACTGGCTGACACTGACGGCGGCGGTGCACAAATGCTGCGCAGCTAGCGCCATTCGACGGCCAACACCGCGGTTCCTGGTGTGTCCACTGTGCCGTGCGTGTGATCATTGCTTGTACAGCCCTCTCGCAGTGTCCGGAGCAAGTATGGTGGGTCTGACACACCGGTGTCAATGTGTTCTTTTTTCCATTTCCAGGAGTGTATAATTAGATGCTTACAACTACGTATTTAACGTCTGCAGCTGATACAGGCTCTGAAGCCTACAGACTACGGTTTATGTGCCAATTTTGCAAACGAAATGTTGCTGCATGACGACGAAGATTTTCTGGATCGTATCTTCTTTAAGAGGCTAATCGACATTTCACTTAAATGGAAATGTGAACAGACAGAAAGTGCGCGTATGGGGGTCAGTAAATCCCACGAGATGGTACAGTTGTAATGAGACTCCCCTAAAATGAATGTATGTTGCGCCATAGCCCAGGGGAAAGTTTGAGTGCCTTTCTTTTACCGTGAAGCAACTGCAACTGGTGTTTCTTACATCGTTGCCCTAGAACTATGGCTCTTTTCTCAACCTGTAGGAGCTGAATTACAAACTTTTTTGGCAATAATATGGTCTGCCGCCTCACTGGTGTAAACGCAGTTCGCGACTGGTTAAACGACGTTGTATCCGAACGCTGGATTTGCTGCAAGAGGTCGGATGACAGAGCTTGTTTTGCACGATCTCCACGTTTATACAGGGTGTGACGCTGAGCGCATTTTATCTTCGAGGGTTCATAAAGTATCATGTGCATGTGCCTCCGCTACCAGCTGATCTACCTGACTTTAGAAACTGATTTGTTGCAAGTTAGCTTCATCTGTTTTGGTAAGTCTGAGAGCTAGCAGCCTGATGAATCGGATAAGAAATGAAAACTTCAGATCTGAGTTTGGAATTTATTCGGTTAATGAATTCATGTAACAATATTAATTAAGTTTCTACAGGAAATGATATAACTTTCTTAGAAAGTGCCTAGTCCTCTGTGATACAGACAAGAGAGTGATTGAGTCAATAATTAAATCACTGAAGACTAAGGACCCTCATGGTTATGATGGAGTGTCTAGCAGAATATTAAAGTACTGTGCTCCACATGTTAGCCCTGTATTTAGCCATATTTGTAATTTTTCCTTCAGAAATGGTCAGTTTCCTGAGCGATTAAAGTACTCAGTAGTAAAGCCGCTTTATAAAAAGGGAGAAGG
Source organism: Schistocerca nitens (assembly GCF_023898315.1). NCBI lineage: Eukaryota > Metazoa > Arthropoda > Insecta > Orthoptera > Acrididae > Schistocerca > Schistocerca nitens. The sequence goes on along the minus strand of NC_064619.1, from coordinate 563,470,372 downwards.
GATACTGTAGATAACCTTAGACCTGTTTCTATGTCATCAGTGCTTGCAAAAGTTATTGAAAAGGCTATGTATGTACGGATAATTGATCATTTTATATCATACGATAAGCTATCAAATATACAGTTCGGCTTTAGAAGTCGTCTAACAACTGAAAATGCTATATTCTCTATTCTCCGTGAGGCACTGGATGGGCTAAACAAAAAGTTTCGAACTCTTGGCGTTTTTTTTATTTAACTAAGGCATTTGACTGTGTTGATCTCACAATATTGCTCCAGAAGTTGGACCATTACAGAATACGGGGAATAGCTCACAATTGGTTCACCTCTTATTTTAGCAACAAGCAGCAAAAGGTCATTATTCATAATGTTGATAACGGCTGTGATGTGGGATCTGAGTGGGGTACTGGAAAGTGGGGTGTGCCCCAGGGATCAGTGTTGGGGCCGCTACTGTTCCTTATTTATATAAATGATATGCCCTCTAGTATTACGGCTAACTCTAAAATATTTCTGTTTCCTGAGACACTAGCTTGGTAGTAATGGATGTTGTGTGCAACATTGGCTCGGCTTCAAATAGTGCAGTGCATGACCTAAGTTCATGGCTTGTAGAAAATAAACTAACGCTAAATCACAGTAAGACTCAGTTTTTACAGGTTCTAATACACAATTCAACAAAACCTGACTTTTTAATTTCAGAGAACGAGCATATTATTAGTGAAACTGAACAGTTCAAATTTCTAGGTTCAAATTTTCAAATGTGTGTGAAATATTATGGGACTTAACTACTAAAGTCATCAGTCGCTAAGCTTACACACTACTTAACCTAAATTATCCGAAGGACGAACACACACACCCATGCTCGAGGGAGGACTCGAACCTCCGCCGGGACCAGCCGCACAGTCCATGACTGTAGCGCCTGAGACCGCTCGGCTAATCCCGCGCGGCAAATTTCTAGGTGCTCACATAGATAGTAAGGATCTTGTTTTTACTACGCGAACGGTATCAAAAGTGAGTGATACTTCGACACGAAAATTATTCTACTTTGCTTATGTTCATTCGCTTACGTGGTATGGTATTATATTTTGGAGTAGCTCTTCCCATTCTAAAAGGATATTTTTGGTTCAGAAGCGGGCGGTTCGGGCAGTAAGTGGTGTGAGTTCACGAACCTCTTGTCGACCTCTGTTCACGAGTATGGGTATTTTGACATTGGCCTCTAAATATATAGATTGCTTATTGTCGTTTCTTGTTGCCAATATTACACTCCTGGAAATGGAAAAAAGCACACATTGACACCGGTGTGTCAGACCCACCATACTTGCTCCGGACACTGCGAGAGGGCTGTACAAGCAATGATCACACGCACGGCACAGCGGACACACCAGGAACCGCGGTGTTGGCCGTCGAATGGCGCTAGCTGCGCAGCATTTGTGCACCGCCGCCGTCAGTGTCAGCCAGTTTGCCGTGGCATACGGAGCTCCATCGCAGTCTTTAACACTGGTAGCATGCCGCGAAAGCGTGGACGTGAACCGTATGTTCAGTTGACGGACTTTGAGCGAGGGCGTATAGTGGGCATGCGGGAGGCCGGGTGGACGTACCGCCGAATTGCTCAACACGTGGGGCGTGAGGTCTCCACAGTACATCGATGTTGTCGCCAGTGGTCGGCGGAAGGTGCACGTGCCCGTCGACCTGGGACCGGACCGCAGCGACGCACGGATGCACGCCAAGACCGTAGGATCCTACGCAGTGCCGTAGGGGACCGCACCGCCACTTCCCAGCAAATTAGGGACACTGTTGCTCCTGGGGTATCGGCGAGGACCATTCGCAACCGTCTCCATGAAGCTGGGCTACGGTCCCGCACACCGTTAGGCCGTCTTCCGCTCACGCCCCAACATCGTGCAGCCCGCCTCCAGTGGTGTCGCGACAGGCGTGAATGGAGGGACGAATGGAGACGTGTCGTCTTCAGCGATGAGAGTCGCTTCTGCCTTGGTGCCAATGATGGTCGTATGCGTGTTTGGCGCCGTGCAGGTGAGCGCCACAATCAGGACTGCATACGACCGAGGCACACAGGGCCAACACCCGGCATCATGGTGTGGGGAGCGATCTCCTACACTGGCCGTACACCACTGGTGATCGTCGAGGGGACACTGAATAGTGCACGGTACACCCAAACCGTCATCGAACCCATCGTTCTACCATTCCTAGACCGGCAAGGGAACTTGCTGTTCCAACAGGACAATGCACGTCCGCATGTATCCCATGCCACCCAACGTGCTCTAGAAGGTGTAAGTCAACTACCCTGGCCAGCAAGATCTCCGGATCTGTCCCCCATTGAGCATGTTTGGGACTGGATGAAGCGTCGTCTCACGCGGTCTGCACGTCCAGCACGAACGCTGGTCCAACTGAGGCGCCAGGTGGAAATGGCATGGCAAGCCGTTCCACACGACTACATCCAGCATCTCTACGATCGTCTCCATGGGAGAATAGCAGCCTGCATTGCTGCGAAAGGTGGATATACACTGTACTAGTGCCGACATTGTGCATGCTCTGTTGCCTGTGTCTATGAGCCTGTGGTTCTGTCAGTGTGATCATGTGATGTATCTGACCCCAGGAATGTGTCAATAAAGTTTCCCCTTCCTGGGACAATGAATTCACGGTGTTCTTATTTCAATTTCCAGGAGTGTAGTTTACTCCCAAGAATAAGCAGCTTTCACTCGGTTAATACTCGGCAGAAATCAAACGTGCATTTGGATCGGACTTTCTTAACTCTTGTGCAAAAAGGTGTGCAGTATACTGCTGCATCCATTTTCAATAAGCTGCCACTCGAATTCAAAAATCTTAGCAGTAATCCTCGCGCTTTCAAATCGAAACTGAAGAGTCTCCTCATGGGTCACTCCTTCTATTCTGTTGAGGAGTTCCTTGAAAATTTAAGCTGATTCTTATTGTATTGCTGATAGCGTTTACTTAAACTTATGGACTGACTTTTTTCAGGTTCATGAGCATTTATTTTTATCTGTTACTACTTTTGTAATCTCATGTACTGACAAGTTCCATGACCTTGGAGATTTGCTCCTCAATTTAGTCCTACGGAACTTGACGTGTAAACAAATAAATAAACAAAACAGAGTAAAAAGACTAGAACTTATCGACAATATACTTCTCCACAATATATCAGAAGGAAAAATACCAAAACAACTAGTGAACTACTATCAACCACGTAAACGTGATCCCGAAAGGCTCTGGAAGTGACAGTTAAACCAAAATCGTAAGAGAAGAGGAGACCACTTCTTGAAGAGGAGGAGAAGAAGAAGAAGAAGAAGACTCGAAAATATGTTTTAAAATCGAACAGGTGTCTGCATCAGTGGAGAACACAATATGATATAGAAGAAACTTAGTAATTTATGTTCAGCAGGAGGAAATTACGAAGATCTGAATTCTCAGAATGAAGCCTTTTAAGAATGACTTCATCCATCGGAAGTATACGGAATTATCTTTTTCAAAATCAGTTTGGACACTAGATTATCATGACAACATCTGTTGTGTGTTTAGTAAGCAGTGAGTATAAAACCAGAAAGTATTACTGTACCTGAGATTTAAAAAGCGTCCAGGGACCCTGTGATCTGTGACAGCAATGCTGTTCTACAGTGACTGTAAACATCCTCGTACTATACCACATGACTGACAGGTTAAATAAATCGATAAATAAAAAAATACATACCTCTATGGGACTTCAGTGTGCTCCATCAGTTGTGAAATAGAGGAACAACCACTCTTCGATTTAAAATCACACAAATCTTTAGCAGTAAGTAATCCACCAAACAGGTAACACTGTTACCGAACGCTGTCCGCTTTAGTTGCTGACCGTTCTTGGCCTACTACGCACCCACCTGTGTATTTCACCTCCCTCTAGCCTATGCAATAACTATCCTCATTTTGATGGGTAAAGAAAATGCTCTAGTCGGAGATTTTCTGGCTCCAGAAGCCTACATAGACTAGCGAAAATCTCTTGAATGAAATATTGTAAAATATACAAACGTCACGGGCGTATTTTAAAACGAAACTGCTATTTTTTGTACGAGAATAACAGATCTGTAAGAGGCAAATTCATTAAAAAGAATTTTCTGCAGAGCTTTTATGAATTTACGGAGTTAAAAATACATGAAAAATGGGGATTTTTATGTTATTTTGCGGTCATTTGAATGAGACACCCCAAAGCTTACATCACTTTCTGCGGAAACTAGCTGTACAGATGCAAGCGATACGTGATTCTGACGTCACTCAAGAAAGAGCAAAAAGAGCGGGGTAAGCTTGTTGGCGACGAGACATTTAAACGGCTGGAACAACAGCGCAAAAACCCCCATGTCTCACGTATTTTTACTCCGTAATTTCTTGCCAGATATACGAAAGAGTGATATCACTCAAGTTTTCTCATACAGAGATGTCATTCTGGAACTGCTAGTGAGCGACGGATTTTTTGGAACATGTCTTTCAAGTGATTTACGGTAGCGGAAGCAGTTAGGCCTCTTCGTAATAAAGAACCATTATGTGAAACTTTTCTTGTTACATCGAAATTAACATTAACTACTCCTTTGAAGTGGGGAAGCAGTGTAGTACAAATGAGTGAGGAAAAGAATCTCGAGTATGTGAATCTATAAATAGCTTCTGCGATATCGTCGTAAACCGGTGTCATGATATTAAAATTTTATTCACCCTTCTCTCTCTCTCTCTCTCTCTCTCACACACACACACACACTTTCTCAAAATCGTGAACGATGGTTCAGGAAGGTGAAAGAAGAAGAAGAAGAAAAAGTAAGAGTTTACAGGACATCTTGCTGTTTTGTCGCGTTTCAGGCGCTGCTCGGCCTGAACTCTAAACAGGATTTTAAAATAAAAATAAAAACTCCTACTGAAACTAGCATCCCTTTCCCCGACATTACGAGGAGAAGCCACAAAATATGTGAAATTATGTTTGCCGTCCCGCGCAGACCACCCCCGTCCGAGGAATTTTAACAAACACCTGTAGGGAAAAATTTAATTAGCTGCGTAGGTCGTGCGTGCGCAGCCTACGTCGGGAAATAAATACGCGGCAGAAGTCGGACCCATGGGCCTCATCAAGAGGTTAGACCTATCCTTCTGCGTTTGGTATTTCTGTTATTTACAGAAATAACCATTCGTTAACTTCTGTGACGTATTTTGATCAATTTTTCTTTTTTAAATAATGAACCCTATCCCACTCCTTATTGCGAATGTTAAATTTAACAGCTAAACCTGTCAGAATCTGCTTGTTTTCCCGTCCCTTAACAGTCCATACGCACTATGTGCGCAGTAAAATATGTAACTGAAATTTTTCAGAATTCCTGCCACACTAACGTAACTGTAATAGTTATATGATCCGTTATTCACAGTCCCTATGCCTTCAAATGTTCCAGTTAACGTCCACCGCTCTAATGTTTCACGCACTGTTACAAATATTGTAGTAATTTTACCGGAAACTGATGACACTAAACGAGACAATAATTCACTGTTAACTTTTGTGTCGAATCTGATGTTACAGCACTTCCGCCTGCTTCAAGAATACTCGTAAATGTAAATGTGTACATCTGGAACAGTATTTTATACGTCATGAAGGGTGAACCGGTATCACAAAACACTTGTCAGTTTCCAGCATATCTTTTGCAAAAGTGGTCGTACAGATGTCAAGAAGTGATGGTCCAGGTGCGCAGTACAACGCAGCTACTCTTCAACTGCTGCCTACACAACCATAGGGCACCGTCTGCGATCGTCACCGTATTTCTTACATTTCCTGGCTATCTGTACAAAATGCTCATGACGTGGCTGGTATTTTAACTGTAATCTATTAATTCTTGTTTCCTTTTATCTCACATATATTTTACACCAATTTTCAGGTTTCTTTGCAAACACCGTGGTTAGATTTTTCGTTTTTGCAATTGGCAAAACAGGCAGCGGCCTTGCCGCAGTGGATACACCGGTTCCCGTGAGATCGCCGAAGTTAAGCGCTGTCGGGCATGGCCGGCACTTGGATGGGTGACCATCCAGGCCACCATGCGCTGTTGCCATTTTTCGGGGTGCACTCATCCTCGTGATGCCAACTGAGGGGCTACTCGACCGAATAGTAGCGGCTCCGGTCAAGAATACCATCGTAACGACCGGGAGAGCGGTGTGCTGACCACACGCCCTCCTATCCGCATCCTCTCTGAGGATGACACGGCGGTCAGATGGTCCCGATGGGCCACTCGTGGCCTAAACACGGAGTGCTAAATTGGCGAAACAGTTGTAAACAATGCAGATGTTAAATTGGAAGTAGTGATACCATCTACGTTACATTTTTGGCAACCGTTCACTTGAGTTATACTTTTACACAAGATTTTAGTAATGAGTTTTCCCGTCATTGTTTATTAATTTAAAATCTCCTTAATAATTTATTATGAAAATAACGGTAAATGTGATCGTTATTAAGGACAAGATTGTAGATTACTAGCAGAGAGCTACAAAATAAAATATACCTCTCTGACAACAATTCTCTACCAGAATTAAAAATAATATATTGCTCCATTAAAAATCACAGCTGCTGAATTACATCGGTAAGGGACAAATGCATGTATTTAAGACGCTGAAACATTTCATTCTTTTCGCGCTATCACTTGCAAAAAATATTGTCATTTTGAAGGATTTGGAATTTTGAGTAGGAATCTCTACACTTGTAAATAATGTGAGTGATTGAACAAAGTGATTAACATGAAAATATTATCTACTACTAATATTCTACGCTACTACTAACTCCATTTCCAAAGACGGGCTCCGTAAGCCACGTTAGGACGATGTTGATGGACGCTGGGTATGTGACGAACTCACATCACAATAATTTGGTGGGAAGGAGGAAAGAGGAGATACGCCGAGGAAACTTATATAAAGCTCCTAATCACCAAATGCTTTTCTAATGTCCAGTGTCAAATCAAAAAACACTTCGCAATACATTTAGGTGCAAGAAGAGTTAAGCAACGCTGTTGATTATATCTTCATGTGTACCACGGTAAGCAGAGGTCGGCAGCGAACACACGTTTCAAGAATAGTGAATTAACAGCCATACCCGCATATGCATTTCGGAGGCCAGGTCGGTTTAGAAAGGGCAGGGATTTACCGTGGCATGAGGCTGCGACATAATACAGTGTGATAACGTGTTGATGTTGCAGACTCTCAGGGATGATGGAGAAAAGTAAACGTATCAATCTGAGGTAAGGATCCTAGACCGGAAACGACAGAGTCAAAAGTTATAAGCGAAAATCGTTCTTATACCTGTGACAGTAGGCCTCTTCTACGACAGGCACTTTCCTTTCTATATTTGAGATGTTGCGGTACGGACCAAATCAAGGAAAAAAGTCCAGTCAGCTCCAAAGTGCATACCGTAAGAGCTATGAGCACTTGTGATCTTCTGTGAAACAGATCTCTTCTACTGAAGAAGTGCTCATAACGCTCAAGGTATGCGTCTAAGGGCTCATGGAGATTGGAAATTTGTGGTAAGGTCTTATGGGACCAAACTACGTAGGTCATTGGTTCCTAAGCTTACACACTACTTAATCTAACTTAAACTAACTTACGCTATGGACAACATATACACCCTTGCCTGAGGAAGGTCTCGAACCTCCGACCGGGGGAGCAACATAAGGGCTCATGTTTACGAGACAATTTTTTCTTGTTTTGGTCCATTCTACGTCCTCCTAAAACATGGGAAGCAAAGAGTTCGCAGTAAAAGATAACAGAGCGATTTTCTGTTATAACTTTCGACCTTGTCATTTCCGGAGCAGGGATCTTTACATCAGATGTATACCTTCACCCATCTCCACCATCCCTGAAAGTTTGTAAAATTATCACGGAATGACACTGTATGTCGAGCGACATTCGCTTCAACTTGTAGATGCTTCACGTGCGTGACTTTTTTTATGTATTCGGGTCTTCGATACAATCAAGTCTGAGATAAAAAATTAGGGCACTGTGAGAGGTGGCATGAGCCCCCTCTCATATTTCTATCTTACGATTCTCCTCTCTAATTGCATGCGGTGGAAAGTTGCTATTCCTTCACACGCGGACTTCCCACGCAGCGTCTCTCGTCACCCAGGTGGTCCGGTGACAGGCGGGCTCCACTGATCTCGAGAGGGTTAAGCCGACGGGTGGGAGGCAGTCGAGTGAATGCTTTCCAGACGCCGACATTGCCAAGAGACACGCCCGCCGGGGCCTGAAGTAGCGGCTGGGCTAGAGGTTCCGTTACTTCGCAGAAACTTAGCGAAAACACTTTCTGGCGGGCTAGCAGCGAGGCGTGGGAATGACTTGTGTACCCAGGCAGTTGTGGCGGGAAAATTCCCGCGCTTTCTGCAAAATAGTAACTGTGATTGGCTTGCTCAGGGCATAGCTCCGTGACGTAGCAAAATCAGCGCAGAAATTGGCGCCAAGAATCTCCATTGGTGGAATGGTAGTGCTCCGGCAATGGAGTGGACTTTTCCGCCGGTTTTCGAGTTGCTGATTGGAACGTTTAACCACGGCCACTGTCGTGGGGGCGGGAATGTTGTGTGTTCGGCCTGTACGGGTGCTCTAGGTAGTCGGCTCTCGCCTTTCGGTCGAGGACGTCGAAGCAACCAGCCATCGCCGCCGATACGCCAGATCGTGTTCTGGAAGTCAAGAAGACAGTTTGGTAATGTATGTCCGCAGCACCGGCAGATAGGGATTTTCCTAGTCAATCAGAGCTCAGCAGAGCGCGCCTGTTCGTCTTTTTCTAACTTTGTTCTGTCTTGAGTAGCAGCAATTACTGTTGGGTTAGCTGTGTGTCTCTCTTGAGATTTGAGTGGCAAGGAATTGGCTCCACATACCACTTCGTCTTAAACCTCACGATCTAGTTTAGGTACAACTTCACCTTTACAGTGTTTGTATGAGTCTCCAATTTGAGCCAATTTGATGTATTATAAATATTTCATGTGTTTTTTTTATTATTTTGTGTTTAGTCTTAGTAAATCATATTGTTATTTTGGACAGAACTTTCATTCTGTTAATCGGTAGAGCAACCCATCATTTCCCACTATGTTAATGAAACCTTCGTTTATTTAACTTATTTATCAAATTAAATTATTGCAGGTGCCAAACTCTTTTCTACTCCACTTGCAGGGTTGATTACAGTCAGTTCGCGTATAATTTTTAATCCTTGTGCAACAGCAAAAGTCAGAGTTAGAATAGGGGGGGGGGGGGGGCTTAGAGCATCATTTACATATGTAGATTCAAGAAGAATTTAGTGTCAAATACACTGCTAGCCCCGGCACCTCGCAACTGATATTGGTCATTCACTTTTTCGCGGTAATAGCTCTTCTCCTTAAACGCACTCTCCCGGCAGGAATTCTCACATTATTTTCCTACTCGATTTACCCCATTACTGAGAGAAGACATGACGTCACCGGAAAATGTGTAGGTAACTCCTTAGACAAGTCTAACAGACGTAAGACCACAATAGCCAATATGCATTGTGAATCATTATAATAACCTACATTACGCCGATTAGTGAAACCCATTGTATTAGCTCCCTGTTACGACCAATAAAATCGAGCATCTCCAGCTCTAAGAGCCTAGAAATTTGCGTCCTTGACAGCTATGATCACGTCCCAAGGAGCTCTATTGTGAGTGTCAAACAAACATAAAATCATGATCATCATCTCCTTCCAGGGGTTAGGTGTTGTAGCAATCTATCACGGTCTGTGTCGAGCGTCTATGTACCTCTTACGAGGTCTACCTAGTCCTCTCTTTGTAGCTGGCCGATAATGAATTACCTTTTTCGGTACCCTTTCGCTCCTAATTTTGAAAATTTTACTACATCCACTTACAGACCTCTTGAACTTCATCTCTGCCTGTAGGCGCGATTTTCATTTCTTTGTCACTGTTCATGACTTAGAACCATATACAAGAGCAGGTACGGTCATAAATTTATAGAATTTCGTGCCACCTTACATATTTTTCTTCCAAAAGTTCTTCGAATTTTTCCGCATGTAACTTGAATTTATTTACTGCCTTCTCAATGTCTTTGTCGAAGTTAAAACTAATATAATATCCTAGATAACTGATGTGCGATACTTGTCCGAAAATTTTGTCATTATTTTCGAACGGACTCGATTCCTTCCTTTGCAAGCCATTACCTTTGTCTTATTTGCAGATATATCTCATTTTGACTCAATCTATACACTGCTCTTATAAAGTATCTTCCGTTTCCTCTATAATTATGTGGTCATCAGCATATAACAGAGTATTTAATTATACGCTAGATCCTCTTTTAGTTTCTAATTGTCCTTCATCTTCCCACTTAACAACTAGGTCGTCAGTGTACAGTGTGGGTCACTAACTGTTGCCAACAAGAATAATTCCGAACGTATGATAGAAGCTGCAAAGTTTGTGGGACAAACTTTGCATGGGACAACAGGGGCCATAATGTGACGTTGGTATTTTGTTGCTAGGTGGAGACGCGTCAGAGATATGAAGGTCAACTTTGCTTTTCTAAATGGAATGCTATAGTTTGGTACTTAATTTCTGATAGCGGTTATCGAGGTGAATCCTGTGATGTGTAACAGTAAGGTCTTTGAAGTTTATTGAAGATAAAAAATGTGGCATGAATCTCCATTAAAAGGTGTTAGAAGTGATTACCATTGGTGTGGTGTCACCGCCAGACACCACACTTGCTAGGTGGTAGCTTAAATCGGCCGCGGTCCATTAGTACATGTCGGACCCGCGTGTCGCCACTGTCAGGATTGCAAACCGAGCGCCACCACACGGCAGGTCTCGAGAGACGTACTAGCACTCGCCCCAGTTGTACGACGACGTTGCTAGCGACTACACTGACGAAGCCTTTCTCTCATTTGCCGAGAGACAGTTAGAATAGCCTTCAGCTAAGTTAATGGCTACGACCTAGCAAGGCGCCATTAACCATTTGTAACGTTGCATGTACCTCAAGATAGAGTCTCACTTGTATCATCCAGAATGCAGTATACCAAAGGACGTGTTCTAGTAGCTACGTTCTTTTCTTTATCACATTCATCACGTATCCTGTTCCAGACTTCGCGCCAGTCGGCGTGTGTGTACGTGTGCCCTTTCGGCTACTTCACTTTGGACTGGCTGCCTTAACAGTCCACTACAATTGGTACAAATGCAGTGCTACAATCTTCTTGTCATGGATTGAGTGGTGTTCCTTATCACTTCGGCACTTATCGAAGCACATACTCTGACTATTCTCTCTTGCGAATCTTCAGGTGTAGTCTTTATAAACAGTGTCTTTTACGCAAGAAAAATTCCAGATGCGTCAAGTCTGGCGAACGAGCCGGCCACGACACATCTCCTCCCCAGCCAGTCCAACGATTTGAGAATTGTCTGTGCATCTCATTTCTAGCCATCAGCGAAAAATGTGCCGGACACCCATCGTGTTGATACCACGTTCTGCTCCTTGTTCCTGAAGGTCTTTCTTCCAAAAACCGAACTAACGTTTCTTGCAGGAATGTGGTGTACTTCCTACCATTAACATTTCCTTCGATGAAATAGGGGCCTACAATTCTATCCTCCAGAAACCCACACCATACATTCACCGACCACGGTTTTTGGTGTGCAACTTGACGCAGCGAAAATGGATTGTCTGTTGCCCAATAATGCATGTTATGCAAATTTACATTTCCATGTTTCGTGAATGTAGCCTCGTCTGTAAATATTAATAAATCCCTCTGAATCTGAAGTTGAGTGCATGGGCAGAATTCAGTGCGACGCATACAATATGTATCAGCTAAATTCTTGGTGGAGGTTGATATGGTAAGGATGATATTTATAGCGATGCAGAACACGAACAACACTACTCTGGCTCATGCCAGATTCCCTTGCGATTTGATACGAACTAGCACAAGGATCTCGAACCACATTGGCAAGAGTACCAATTTCCGTTTTCTCATTAGTAACTTTCCTTTGCCGTATATGTTTCCGATGCGTTAAAGATCCAGTTATTCTCAGTTTATCATACACATATTTAAATGTACGACGTGTAGGGTGAGTACGTTGAGAATATCTTTCAGCGCGTAAGTCTCTAACTCTATCACTGAATTTCGTTGGCATTCTCCGTAAATCACAAGCATATCGACTTGTTCTTCGAAAGGATGCATCATTCACATTCGCTTGATTCCACGATACTAGTCTTACCGTTCCTATTAGTATTGTATTGCGAAACCGTCGAATGGTGTTTACAGGTCAATGGCACGTTTGATGGATGCGCCGTATTCGGTGAATGTTTACAGTTTGTACGACATACGAGAGACAATTGTCAGAGCATGTGCATCGATAAGTGCCGAAGTGATAAGGAATACCAGTCAATCCATGATAAGAAGAATGCAGCACTGCACTAATACCAATTGTCATCACTTCGAACACCTGTAAATGGACGTTCGTGCCACCTTTTTGACCTTCATTGACTTTCAAAGACCTTACTGTTACACATAACTGGATTCGTCTCGATAGCTGCTATTATAAAAGAAGTACCAAATTATACCATGCCATTTAAAAAAAGAAGTTGATCTTCATATCTCTAATGCGACCCCACCTAGCAACAAAAAACCAACGTCATATTGTGGCCCACGTTGTCCCGTGCAACTTTTGTCCCACAAACTTTTCAGCTACTATCATACTTTCGGAGTTATTCTAGGTGGAAATAGTAAGTGACTCATCCTGTATAAATTAAATAAAGTGTGTGATAAACTGCGCCCTTGTGAACACACTGGTTATTAAAACTTTTAAAAAACTCTGATGTTATTACTGAGGTAGTTTTTTTTGTATTATTTTCCAAAAAGGGGGTCTTTTTATCTTATCAAAAGATTTCTCATAATCAATAAATGCTAAATACATTCCTAAGCTGAATGCCCGACCTTTGTTGAATAATATGTCTTATTATAAACATATTATCATTATTACACGAACGTTCCTTTCTGAATCCTGATTTTTCCTTTGATATTATTGTATTATTGTTGTTTACATAGTTCCGCGTAGTCAACGCGTACGCAACTTCCCCACTAGAGCGCGCCCCGCCAAGCACAACAGCGCAGGCGCAGCGCTCGTCTGTCTCCGCACTACTAGATGGCGCTGCCTTAGAGACGGACCAAATTCTGCTTCCGCGCGATCCGCCTATTAATATGTAACGCAGCCAATTAGATTGCTGCTAACGTAGAACCTTTTCTCCTCGCTGATCACACTCGTGCAGTGATACCTGAACGCGCGAGGTATTATAACGTGAGAATAAGATTAACGTACCAAGACCAAAGGAACTTCAGACTGTCAATTGCAAACAGCATCCAGAATCAAGTTAGTGATGTCTACGCTTTTTATTATTTTAATATATGTGTGTGAAAATTAATCAAGTTCTGTTTAAAGTTGGTCACCATCAATCTGCTACTCTAAGCGTGCAAGTGGCATTTCTATCGTCTGACCTAATGGCAGAAGATAAACACGCCATGATAAGACCACAAGACATATTGCGGAGACTCGCCTACTTCATCAGAGCGACAAGTCAAATAATCTCATGATGTGTGTACCGAAGGTCTTACAGTACACACACCACAATTATCAACAGTCTGTAATCTTGATTTTTTTATTGCAGCAGCAGTTATGTCGTATTTGGTGCCAAATGTAAAATCACTGCCTTAATAAAAATCGAGATCTGATAATTATTTCTGCGAACAAAGCTCACGAAGGGAAGTTCACAGCATACCTATGCTTCGTAACAAAATGCAGGGAGGCAACAACAAAAACACCTCCATCAGAACGTCGTCTAGGACGGCAGTGCCCGATTCCATCTTTGTTCTCACGACTCATGGTCCGAGTCTCGGACAGACTTTTACTACCACTGTTAATGCTACTTCTAACGTAAGTCTCAGTAAACAGACTCGTTTCAATGCGCGGCCCTTGGTGGCGCTGTTGAGGTACGCAGGCTGCAGTTGTGGCGGTGAGGCGCCAGCCGCAGATTAACTGGAGGCGTCCGTACAGCATCCGCAGCGGTGCTACCTGCAGGCGTTCCGGACAGCGGGGGTGCAGCAGCCAAACACGTCACACCCCGGGCTCCTTCACGCGTTTTACGGTCCTGCCACCGCGCTATGCATACTTACACTCGCCTTAGCTGCAGCGCGACCGTAATTAATTGTGCCGCCAGACAGCCGTGGAGGGTACAGCTGCCTGGAATAGGCCACACCCAGCATAACTATATACTGTATAATGTGAGATACGACGCAGCGCAGGGGAATTTTTAATTGGTGTATTATCGCGTCGGGGAGAAAAAGGTAGCAAAACAGAAAAAAAGGAAGGGAAACTAAACTTTTCACGTGAATGCTGCGCTCGTGTGTTAAGCGTGGTAGCGTCGAGACGTTACTCCAAGCGGCTGAAATGCTCGTTTCCCCCAGGACCACCGAGTCCTACTCCCGCGCGCCACAAAATTTTCAACTCAAATGGTTCAAACGGCTCTGAGCACTATGGGACATAACATCTGAGGTCATCAGTCCCCTAGACTTAAAACTACTTAAACCTAACTAACCTAAGGACACCACACACATCCATGCCCGAGGGAGGATTCGAACCTGCGACCGTAGCAGCAGCGAGGTTCCGGACTGAAGCGCCTAGAACCAATCGGCCAAAGGAGGAGGCAATTTTCAACGACAACGCGTACTGTGTCAACGCGCCATACAATGAGGTCTGCCCAATCGGGATCCAACTGTACATTAGCCACCCTACGATCGGTTATAAGGTGGTTCCGCACACCCTTATGGCACAAGCACAGGACTCTGCTGGTCAGAACATCGTTGACGAGAGACAGTTACAAGAACACAGTAATGTATTGTTGTTCGAAAATACGAAGCAATGTTCCCTCGGACATGCATGTTCGAAGGAACTTTACGGCGTATTTGTGAACAACAAAAGCACTGCAATGTCGTATTTATTCGCCGACATCGCACAAGCGAGTTTCAAGTACTGCTTGAGTATTGCTCAACAGTGTGGGATCCGTACGAGATAGAGTTGATAGAAGAGAGAGAGAAGATCTAACGTAGAGCAGCGCACTTCGTTACAGGATCATTTAGTAATCGCGAAAGCGTTACGGAGATGATAAACTCCAGTGGAAGACTCTGCAGGAGAGACGCTCAGTACCTCGGTACGGGCTTTTGTTCAAGTTTAGAGAACATACCTTCACCGAGTAGTCAAGTAGTATATTGCTCCCTCCTACGTATATCTCGCGAAGAGACCATGAGGCTAAAATCAGAGAGATTAGAGCCCACACAGAGGCATACAGACAATCTTTCTTTCCACGAACAGTACGAGACTGGAATAGAAGAGAGAACCGATAGAGGTACTCAAGGTACCCCCCGCCACATACCGTCAGGTGGCTTGAGGAGTATGGATGTAGATGTACATGTCTCCCCTTTACGGGAATACACATAATGCGTGTACGAGTGCAGGCTGTAGTCACATGGCTGACGACAAATGGAACTTTGAGTCTGGCAGTGAGCCGTCTTCGGATAGTCTAACATAACGCCGGCACGGCAGCTCAGCGTGTTCGGTCGGAGAGCCGATGGCCCTCTGTAATAAAAAAAACTGAGTAAAGGAGTCAACGATCAACATGAACGCATGTCGTGTGACTGTCCGCCCAGACAAAACGCACCGAACAATACCGAAAAAAATTAAGAGGGAAAAAAAGGCGACCGCTCGCGATTAGGGGTCTATCCGGGTTCGAGTCCCGGAATGGTACAAATTGTCGTTGTCATTCCATTATGCAACTGATGGTTGTCCACATTCGCTACTGCGAAGACATTTCGTGTAGCTCAAAACAGTTGTATTTCCCGCAGTGTCTGTTCCTATGGACAAGCATGCATGTTCAAAGGAACGTTGCATCGTACTTTTGAAGCACAGAGGCACTGCAATATCGTAATTATTATGAGTCCGTTAGTTAGCGTTGGTGATTACTGTATGTGGACACGTGTCACTGGCACTCTTGCTTAAAAAATCTGGAAACAAATTCTGTCGTATTTTTGTGAAGTTACTTGTTTAAAAGTGAGAAACAAAACAGATTAGAAGAAAATTTGACAATCTTTGAATGAGGCTCGATGTTAAGTACAGCAAATGAGATTGAAAGATCTTCGTCGTCGCGTCCGGCCATCCTGATTTAGGTTTTCCGCGATTTCTCTAAAACGCTTTGGCAATTGCCGGGATGCTTCCTTTGAAAGGGCACGGCCGAATTCCTTCCTTATCATTCCCTAATCCGACGGGACCGATGACCCCTCTATGCGCCCCCTCCCGCACCCCCCCCCCTCCCCCGAGGCGCGTCAAATCTTTCGCTAATCTTTTTTATTTCTTACTTTTAGACAAATCATTTCACAAAATATTTAACCCGCCAGGACAGCCGAGAGCGCTAACGTGTTGCTTCCTGGACTCGGATAGGCGCGCCGGCCCCAGATCGAATCCGCCCGGCGGATTAACTACGACAGCCGGTGTGCTGGCCATCCTGGATGTGGTTTTTAGGCGGTTTTCCACATCCTACTAGGTGAATACCGGGCTGGTCCCCTCAGTTACACGACCCACAGTCATTTGCAACGCATTCACACTATTTGACAATTTACACTAGACGCAGACAGTTGGGGGTACACTATTTCCGTCCTGGGAGGTACGGAGTGGCGGCAGGAAGGGCATCCGGCCACGCCTTAAGCATTAACATGCCAAATCCGGTTAACCATGGCCGACCCTGCGTAATCGCGGGACAAGGCGCAAGCGACAGAATTGCGAAAAATATTTAACCTTTTTTTAGATTTTTTTATTTCAGAACTTTTTATTTGACACTTAAATATCACACAAATCCAATATTGAATGCACAAATCAGCTAGGCGATGAAGAGCTAAACTTTTTGACACTTCAGTTACATAGCTAGAAGTTCGTGAGATATTTCAGTTTCGCTTGAAAAAACTAATTAAGTTTTCTTAATTATCCTTATTACTTTTAAGTACGGAAACCTCTCCCTGCACGCCTAGAGTTCACAACGGTTAATCTGATACCCCATTTGTCAATTTCGGACAAAAATTTTTGCTCAAATCACTAATTAATATATTCTTAATTACGCTGATAATTTCACAAAACTAGACATGACACTGTGATTCTTTAGTTTCTCCCGGCGTATTTGATAATCAAAATATCCACGGGTGTACTGCCGGTCTACAGTGTCCAACGGGCACAATATTTCGGCGATCATACATGTCGCCATCATCAGGTGAACTGACGGACTGAGCTCCTGTGAACGTGCCGGCACGGAGATCCGTACGCTATGGCTGCTCAGAGGGAACTGGGTTCGGTCGCGGCGGCGGCAGATTTAAATACCCTCCGCCCGCGGCGCGCTCCCTCCGCCGTCCGCGCCCCGCGCCACGGTCGCGCGGTGGAACAGATTGCGACGGCGTCTGAGATGACGTAGGTGTGATGGCTCTGTCCGCCGTGGTCATCACAACTATACGTTTGGTCGATTTACTCTTTATTAACCCAATCGCTGGTTCCCAAGCCTTGCTAAGATTATAGTCACAGTCACGGTTTATGAGGTCGTCATTGGTGCGAATTTCGATGTCCTCTCTAACAACGCTGTCCCAGTATCTCGACGTCTGTACCAGAATCCTCGTGCGTTCATACTCCATAGCGTGATTTTCCGACAAACAATGTTCAGCGACCGCCGACTTGCTCGGATACATCAGTCGAGTGTGCCTCTGGTGTTCACGGCATCGATCCTCGACGGTACGCATCGTCTGACCAATATACGACTTGCCACATTGACACGGAATCTGGTACACGCCGGCCTTCCTCAAACCGAGGTCATCTTTGCCGCTCCCCACCAGTGCACGAGTTTTATTCGGAGGACAAAACACAGTTCCGACCCGGTGTTTCTTCAAAATGCGGGCGATTTTCCCCGAGAGTGCGCCTGTATATGGAATAAACGCAGTACCTACCTCCTCCCTCGTGATTTCATCCATCTCCACAGGTTGTGCTGTAGTGGTTGGGCGGAAAGCACGTTGAATCTGCCACTCTGAGTACCAATTTTTTCGAAATACATTTCTCAGCTGTTCCAATTCCTGGGGTAGACTCAGAGATAGTGCGCGCCCTAAGTACTAGAGTTTTAAGTACCCCATTCCTCTGTGAAGGGTGGTGGCAGCTGTCTGCGTGCAAATACAGATCAATGTGGGTTGTCTTCCGATACACCCCATGACCTAGGGTGCCGTCAGCCCTTCTCTTGACAAAGACGTCAAGGAAAGGTAATTTACCCTGGTCAATTTTACACCCTTTTCTGTTTCCTAATCTTGGTTTGGCTATCAAAATTGAGACAAGCAACCATTGGTAATTTTTAGGCGGTGTTGTACTCGCTCCGCTCAAACATTTCACCAAAAGATTCGTGAGCAACTGCAGAAAAGATAGACTTATGCTGTCAAAGTAGACCGCCCAGACGTCTGGACTGGTTGTAGCGGCGTGTAGCACGCCCGCTTGCTGGTGGCTGACATTGAACAAAGCGGTCGGCGGCCGGGAATCGCAGCATCGCGTGCGTACGCAGGGCCGCCTGCTCGCCAAACACTGTGCGGGCCCGCCGCCTGATCGACTCTGCCGAATCACCCGCTGCCGCGGATGTGACCGCCGGCGACAGCAGCAGTGGAAAACAGCCGCACGGCTTCGCGTCGGCGGTGGCGGCGACGGCGGCGTCCGTTCGCCTTTCAGCCAAATTAATTACAGCGACTTTAATTGTATGTGCATTTAAAGCGAGCACAGCGATTGGAGAGCGAAGCGGCCGGGCATCTCATTTGCACGTCACAAAGCTCGGCGCGGCCGATATTTCATTACCCCGCCGGCCGCCGCAAAAATGGACGCGCGCGCGCTGCAGGACAATGAGCACCGCGACGCCCGCCCCCGACGCCGCCTCCGCCGCCCCCCAACGCCCCCCTCCCCCCGCCCCCCTGCCGCCGCCGGCCGCTGTTGTCCGCGCGCAAACTGTTTGCCGCCACGCGACGCCACGCGGCACTCGTTAGCGCCCCGTCACCTGCGGAACGGAACGGTTTGTTAAATCATTATGTATGCAAATGTTTAATCTGACGCCGGCCCGCCACGGCAGCGACACCTGCGCGCGCACGCCGCGCACCGGTCGCGTTCTTTTGTCGTGGCGCCGTTTCTTTCCGCGATGATGCCTTTTTACACCGTCCTAAATTTGTGCGCGGACGTCCTCTAAGGTGGAGAGGTTTTACGGCTGCCATAAATGTAACGCTACAGTGCACCGTTCCATAAAATAAAACGACAAGGCAAAAATGAAGGATCGCAGCAAGTCTTTTACAGGGACTTCTTGACCGATAAAAAGTGTCTGCTGGACTGAGACTCAAACACAGGACGCTCTCCTTTTACTAAGAAGTTTCCTACGAAATGATTTAAACGAACTGGCTTCAAAACCATCTGTCATACACTACTGGCCATTAAAACTGCTGCACCGAGAAGAAATGCAGATGATAAACGGGTATTCATTGGACGAATATATTATACTAGAACTGACATGTGATCACATTTTCACGCAGTTTGGGAGCATAGATCCTGAGAAATCAGCACCCAGAACAACTACCTCTGGCCGTAATAACGGCCTTCATACGCCTGGGCATTGAGTCAAACAGAGCTTGGATGATGGTGTGTACAGGTACAGTTGCCCATGCAGCTTCAACACGATACCGCAGTTCATCAAGAGTAGTGACTGGCGTATTGTGACAACCCAGTTGCTCGGCCACCATTGACCAGACGTTTTAAATTGGTGAGAGATCTGGAGAATGTGCTGGCCAGGGCAGCAGTCGAACATTTTCTGTATCCAGAAAGGCCCGTACAGGACCTGCAACATGCGGTCGTGCATTATCCTGCTGAAATGTAGGGTTTTCATGAGCTCGAATGAAAGATAGAGCAACGGGTCGTAACACATCTGAAATGTAACGTCCACTGTTCAAAGTGCCGTCAATGCGAACAACAGGTGACCGAGACGTGTAACCAATGGCACCCCATACCATCACGCCGGGTGAAACGACAGTATGGCGATGACGAATACACGCTTGCAATGTGCGTTCACCGCGAAGTCGCCTAACACGGATGCGACCATCATGATGCTGTAAACAGAACCTGGATTCATCCGAAAAAAAGACCCAGGTTCGTCATTGAGTTTCACCTTCGCAGGCGCTCCGCAATCGCGATAGGTTACAATCCGACCTTTATAGAAGTCCGAAACGCGATGGTACGCATTTCTCCTCCTTACACGAGGCATCACAACAACGTTTCACCAGGCAACGCCGGTCAACAGCTGTTTGTGTATGGGAAATCGGTTGGAAACTTTCCTCATGTCAGTTTTAGGTATCGCCACCGGCGCCAACCTTGTGTGAATGCTCTGAAAAGCTAATCATTTGCATATCACAGCATCTTCTTCCTGTCGGTTAAATTTCGCGTCTGTAGCACGTCATCTTCGTGGTGTAGTAGTTTTAATGGCCAGCAGTGTATGTTCAAGCATGCATTTTGGCGGTGTTTACATGTTATTTTTCAAAAAAAATGGCTCTGAGCACTATGGGACTCAACTGCTGAGGTCATTAGTCCCCTAGAACTTAGAACTAGTTAAACCTAACTAACCTAAGGACATCACAAACATCCATGCCCGAGGCAGGATTCGAACCTGCGACCGTAGCGGTCTTGCGGTTCCAGACTGCAGCGCCTTTAACCGCACGGCCACTTCGGCCGGCCATGTTTTTTTCCAACCCCTGTAGCTCAATAAGTAAGACACTGAATTCAATGTTGATAGAAGCTTAAAATCAAATATTAGTCAGGCAGATTTCTTGTGCTTCTGTGAAGGAAATATGCGTGGTTCCTCCAAGAAGACTTCGACCATTACCTCATTTCCACCCTCATACTCGTCTAGCCTTCGTCGTTATGGCGATTACCTCTTACCTCATTTCATCACCTTCGATCTTAAATCTTTTTATCGCAGTACAGTCGTTTCGCGTAAAAAAGAAGACTGTTACTACACTGAATTGAAAAGACACAGAAAATAAAGTGCTTCGGGAATGACGAGGGGTATCATTTAATTAATCCTTTTTAAACAACGTACACATCAATAAATCTACGACCGTTGCATCAGTGACAATCTTCTGTTATCACAGAGGTGACTGAAGACTTCTGGCTCTACATCAATAGTTGCATAGTTTGTGTGTGCACCGTGGACTGCTTTGTTCTTCGCAGCAGGACGAGATGGGATCGTGCATTCCGTAGTTTCGTTTTCTGCCGCTAATAATGGCTCGGAAAGAACAGAGGAAATAACCACCGATCGTGGGGAGCGTGCACTGATATTACGCAATCATAAAGCCGGGATAATTCTGGATCATTACACGGCTTGGCGTGCAACGCAGACAATCATTACGAATGTAAACGGCCTTCTCGCTGTTCACTTTGTTTTCCACATCACGCTCTTTGTGGCCGCTGATTGTTAAGAGTAAAAACCACATGGAGGGAAGGGCTCTCGTAAGGAATTAAATGACTCCAGAGATAGGCGTTCAGGACGAGAGAAAGAAAGAGAGATGGGAGGCCAAGAGGTGGTAGAAAGGAAGGGAGGCAGAGTTTAAGGAAAGCTCATGCCTGAGTAACAATACCACCTGCACAGATAATGGTAACAGCGATATGTTTCCGGAGAAATTGGTAGCAATAATGCGGAAGCTACCCTGCCACACGAAATAAAAATTAAACTCTGTGACGAAATCAACGAATGAACGAAACTGTTGCCACAGTGATAGAAGTTGCAGACGAATACGACCTGATCGAACGATTAACGCAAGGTAAGTATTGGAACTTACTCATGTTATAACGGAAATGACTGAGATCAGAGATTATCTTACGAAATTTGCAGAGGTACATACGGTTTTCCGCTTTAGTTACGTTTATTACTGAAACTAAC
The DNA here is from genome assembly GCF_023898315.1 of Schistocerca nitens. NCBI lineage: Eukaryota > Metazoa > Arthropoda > Insecta > Orthoptera > Acrididae > Schistocerca > Schistocerca nitens. The sequence continues at coordinate 563,448,355 of NC_064619.1, read as the reverse complement.
TTTTCGGTAATTATCAGACACATATGGTAGGTGGGGATGGTGATGTCCTGCCAGAATGTGTTGTGCTGAACTGTTGTTGGTAATAAACGTGGATGGACCTGAAAGTATACGTGGATTTATCTTCATTAAATATTTTATAAACCCATCGTAGGTTGAAATTAAAATTGGTACTCCAATAAAAAAGGTGTTTTTCGGGATGTTTTTACAAAGGTGCTTCGCCTAGTTGCTTCAGCTTTCGCTTGTTGCTTGTTAAAATTCACGGCTGACATAGCATGGCCTTGCGATTGTAATGTATGAAAAATAAGTTACCGTAAGCAATGGAGAAAGATGACTTTTAGTGTGTATCATTGTCGAAAAGAACTACCAGTATTTATCGTTACGTATGCAGTACCTTCAGCGTTCGACTGAAGACTGGCTCACAGGAATTTGTCGATGGTCCAAACTTGTTATAACCATTGTGTCACAGTATTAAGTGAGCAGGTGGATAAGTTTTATTATATTTCGCTTATTCACACGACAATCACAAAAGCGTTCGAACGTACAGTCTAGGAAGCAGCAAGTATAAGACAACGTTTTAACACGTTAACTGAGCTTTCCTTCGCTTCTCAGTGGAACAATATATTTAGAATTAGAAAACTCAATTTGTTGATGTTATACAGGATTAATTTATTTTGTTAACCGGTTTCGGCTTAGAAGTTCATTCTCAGAATTTAAGTGACTGTCATCGTCAAAAGAAGTTACAATATTTGTAACAAACATTAGAAAATATCTTGCTCATTTAGAGTGAGGCACGAACACAGGGTAAATGGAATCTGTGACAGTGCAGAGGCAATGCAATTCAAAAATTAAAAGTTCAACATTAAATGAATATATAGAGGAAGAAAGCAAGGAAATACCGAGCGAGGAGGCGCAGTGGCTAGCACACTGGACTCGAATTCGGGAGGACGACGGTTCAATCCCGCGTCCGGCCATCCTGAGTTAGGTTTTCCATGCCTTCCCTAAATCACTCCAGGCAAATCCCGGGATGGTTCATTTGAAAGGGCACGGCCGACTTCCTTCCCCGTCCTTCCCTATTCCGATGAGACTTATGACCTCGCTGTTTGGTCTCCTCCCCCGAACAACCCCAACCCAAAACCAGGAAAAACATTTGAACTAAACACGAAAAACAGTGCCTACATAACAGTTGTAATTAACAGTCTCCGTCAAATGAAATTAGTACTTTGCTAGAGTACTAAAGAACAGTTTGATGAGCTATTACATATGGAAAGTGATAACGAAACAGCGTACAAGTTAGAAGAAACAATTGGAACAACATAATTTATGTAGAACATAGGCAGTCACATGAAAAGGAATAGATACAGTGGGAAGAATTGGAAGACTGCGAGGATTAGATGAAGTTTAGAAGAGGGGATGTACTGAGCTGTCGTTGATCATGTAATATTAAGTCAGAACAGTTGACCAGCTGTTTGTTCATTTCCAGACTTTCCAACAAGTTGAGTTGTTGTCCTTTGTTTGTTAAGTGGAGGACATGTAGCTGGTTCGGTTGCAAGATTCTGATAAAGGCAGAACAGATGTGTGAAATGAACAATGAACAAAGATAAGAGGAACTATCTCAGGTTCGATTGATTGAAGCCATTCCTCGCGTTGATGTGAGGCAGATTTCACTCGAGCTCAACATCTGCATTGGCAGTGTAGCCGTTATAATGTAAAACTACCGGAAAACATGTCGTCGCTGAGTGCTGCGGCAACTGTCAGATGAGTA